>NC_139832.1:28794356-30029356 GCF_963691815.1 Echiichthys vipera | reverse complement strand
ACAGGAGAACAGTGCAAACTTAAAAAACAAGTAAATTGAAAATATATATATATAAATATATATATATATATATATATATATATATATATATATATATATATATATATATATATATAGAGAGAGAGAGAGAGAGAGAGAGAGAGAGAAAGCGTAGACTTCCCTGAAGACATAAATCCCTGGAGGGTGGATGTAGTTTTCCTGCTAAAGGCAGAAATTATTGTCATAGCTGCCAGGAGCACATGGATCTTTTTTACGGTATTTTTTATTATTATAGTGTTATAAAGTGTTACCAAGAAAATCCATCATACGATTTCTCACCATATTTGAGATGTTTCCGAAGTACTGTAATGGTAAATATCTGGAATGAATATGTGGAAATAATACTAGCACTGGTTATACTTCTCATTCCATGGGAGCAAATTGACAGATGTTGGTATACTAACATGTAACAGCATTAAAACTATAACTTCTGCTTTACATAATCTATAAGAGGACATCACAACCGTTTGGTAGCAGCCTATATTTAAAAAAAGAATGTGGCATGTGTTTAAAAAAAAGAATCATTGATTGTTGTTATCATTGTCCCAAGAAAGTAAAAATCGCTTTTACCCTGTGAGGACATGAAAGGGTTAAGCCTGCGATCAGTTTGTTAGATGCTGCAATGGATGTAGAGCTGTCTGTGGAGGTTACTGTTACAATGGGAAATAGTCATGTTATATTGCATCGCTTACCTTGTCTCATCAGGCTGCATCTGGAGGGCCATACTGGCCTGAGACATGTCGGTAACGTCTGATATAATTGGTCCTCCTGTCAGCCCACTAGCAGAGCAAGAGGCAGTATCACTGGATGGCTGAGGAAGAAGAGAAAATGACTATGATGTCTGTTTGTTCTTGTCTTCTCTAGTTAAAACTCTTTTGCTGACATTTCCCTCTTTAGGCCCACTAAAGTGTTGCTCATTTAGAATTACAGTTTGTTTTTTTTACAATCGCTATGACAATGACAATTTCTTCAATACTTTTAACGATTTTCCTAAACTGTGAACACAGTTAGTAGAACATCTGTCTGTGTAGGCTATACAATTAACAGTTCTTTGACAGAAAATAGATACACTTAACACAAATGTAAAATGCTTAAACTTGTTTTACAAACAAGCTCAACCAAAACCAAAACAATGGAATTTTACTGCAAAATGTACAAATACTTTCACACAATATGTCAGAAAAGATCTAAATGAATCTGAATCTAACTTATAGGCAGACGTCAAAGTGATCAGCTGTTCATATCGTAGATTGAAACACAAATATATCCCCTGTGTATTTCTTCCATTGCTACTGAGAAACAGCTGATTGAATTTGTGTACATAGACCACCACAGTCTGCCAGAGAAGATACTGTATGAGGTGTGATGTGGATGAGAACATGTGGCCAAATGCAGAAGATCAGAAGAAGATTAGAAGAGGACTTTCTTTTCTTTTTTTTTTCTTCTTCTGTGGTGTTTTCTGTTTGAATATTATTTTCACTATATCATGTCAATATGTACATATGTCTATTTTCCATTTCTCCCTTTTTTAAATTTAACTTTATTGTTTATTTTTGCTATTTTCTATCTTATTTTGTCATACTCTGTTGCTGCTGTAACAAAAGAATTTCCCCGTCTGCGGGACATTAAAGGTTTTCTGATTCTGATTCACACGGTAGCTATACAAAAGTTGTCAGAACACCGTGTAGGTTCTGCATTTTCCATTGCACTCTTTGAAGCTTATCCAACGGCAGAGTGCAGTATCTGTATTTATTAGTTGTCATGTTCTGTATGGTCATGCCAGTCACATCTGGGGTTAAAAAACTGCCTCAAAATTGATAAAAGATATGTGATCAGCACTTTGCCGGCCAGCCTCAGTTGGAGCTACTGTAGTTACTGCTCTGCTGTGTTTCTCTAGTGTGATGATTCTTTACAAACTAGGAAACAGAATGAGTCAGTTTGCTTCAATCCAAGGCCTTAGTTTATACAGCCTGAAATGTACACTCATACACTGCACATCTACTTTCCAAATATGTCAGTGTGCACTGCTGCCCTCTAGTGAAGACATCACATAAAGAAGTATGTCCAGATAATATATTATATTATATAATATTCACTGTGATGTAGAGGATATGTCATGTTTGAAGAACAGATGAAAATGAACGTCTAGAACTGCTGAATGATATCTTCTGTACTAGGAATGGTGTGTGTTATATTATCCCCAAAGCAATTTCAGTCAAAAGCAACTGGACTCAGTTATTTGTCTAGGAAGACGTTTCACCTCTCATCCAAGAGGCTTCCTCAGTTCATGTACGCATCTGACCAGGCTGGGACTGGTCCAACTAACTGGTGTGGAGATCCAGGTATTTAACCTTTCACAAGGCCGATGATGTCACTGGAACCCTTTGTGCTCCAAGTGTCGTTAGAGTGACAGTCGTTGGTGGGAAGTTGGTTTCGACTTTGTTAGCGCTCTATTGGGTCATAATGACAGTGATTGGAGTCACAGGAGGCCATTTGGCCATTGCTAAACAGAGCTTAGCTGTCCTTTCATCCCTTCCCAGGAGATTCAACAATCTAACCTCAAAGAACAACTGTTCACAAATGGCCTCCTGTGACTCAAACAACGGTCGTTGGCACTTGGAGCACAAAGGGTTCCAGTGACATCATCGGCCTTGTGAGGGGTTAAATACCTGGATCTCCACACAAGTTAGTTTGACCAGTCCCAGCCTGGTCAGATGTGTACATGGACTGATGGAGCCTCTTGGATGAGAGGTGAAACGTCTTCCTAGACAAATAACCAAGTCCAGTTGCTTTTGACTGAAATTGCTTTGGGGATAACGATGACCTGGACAAATGAGAACATTCACAGGCTGTGTGTTATATTAACTGATAGATCAATTTAAAATCCCAACAATGGGAGGCAGCCAGTGACTTCAAAGTTGATGTTTATTGCATGTGGCTGCCAGCACCATTTGTGCTGAGTATGGAAGCTCAGTTTTTTGTCATAGTTCCCAGCAAAATGTATCATTGACAAAGGTTGCAGAGCACAAATAATTCTGCAGGAGAAGAGACAGATACATATTTTTTTACTACTAAGATACATTTGCTAATTTTATACTTGCTTTTTGGAATTTTGGACCGGGGTATGAAGCACAGTGGTAAACTGGGTTTATCACTTTCATATTTTCTCACCGACTGAATGTAGAAGGGTTCATGCAAGGGCTCCATTGGGTGACTATGGCTGAACTTGGAGGCAGAAGGGCTGGGAGAGCCATCATCCAACATCAGGGGCCTAGAGGGAACAGTAGTTTTACACATTAGCAACACATCGCCTGTATTCACAAAATATCTTAAGGCTCGAAAGTAGCTCCTAACTTGCTGATTTAGAAGTAACCTTTAAAAAAATGGGCAACTAAGTCCTTCTTTTAGGACCCCTAAATATTTGGTCAAAAAGAATATTTCACAAAGTGTTTTAGCCCTAAAAGCAGCTCCTAAATGTGTGAAAAGTTTAAAGTAGTCAAGAGGAGTTCTGAGTCGGAGCCAATCACAACCAATCCTAAAATGTCTGGTGCCTGCAATCCACCTTATAATCACCTCAACATTTTAAAAACTTTTCATGACAGTGGGAAAGCTGCATTTACTTCTAGGCATATCTTTCTTTTTTGGCTTTTGCAGTTATCACTATTCTGAATTTTGTTTCAATATTGTCCTTCCTTTCATGCACAAGTTTGGCTAGAAGTAAAAGATGTTCTGGCTTCCAGTTTGGTTTTTGACTGCACCTGTCACTATCATGGTTATTGTACTGAACACTTCCAATTCCTTAGAAAAACTGGTCTCAGCAGCTTTATAACGAGGTTTTTACAAGGTCACTTTTAGTGGTATTTAGGAGTCCTGCTAATGGTGAGATGAAAGGTTTTGTGAATACAGGCCCTGGAGTCATAACAGCTATACTGTACGCAGTCATTGACAGCAGGGCATCCTCCTTAGAGTACTTAATAATTAATGAATAGAAGCTGTTTGAGATGGTAGCTTTATTGGGTAGATGTGTTTAGTTTACTTTTAGCATTTTAGGATTTTATGGAGTGTAGCCTATATCACTACTCCCCTACACTACTGTATCATTGGTACACATAAATTCCTAGGTAACATGATAGATATTAGTGTGACAATACTAATCTTATAGCCACATTAGAAGCATGACTCTTGGTACAAAAACTTTGCAATACATTCTCATCAGCCTCAACTGTACTTTTTGTCTACGGATAATCAGCAAAAATGAGAACGCTAACCCGCAAAACCAAGATGTTTAACAATAACAAAACCTGCTAAACATCAGCTTGTTAACATTGCCATTGTGAACACATCAGCATTTGCTGCTGATCTTTGCAACACCAGCCTCACAGAGCCACTAGCATGGCTCTTTGTTTTGCTTTTTTGCAGAACCTTTTGTCTTTTTAGATAGGTTGTGTGAAGATGTGACAGGACATGAGGTGGGAGAGTGAAGGCATGACTCATGAGTGGGCAGATACCAAACACAGGTGGTGGACAATCAGAGAGATTACGAAATCCAGAAGGCCATACATGACTATCATTAAAACATGGGGCAAAATTGCACCTTTGCCAGGTAACACACTGACCCTGAAATATATGTTTCTATAGCACTTTTATATTCCAGCATGCCTTTCCTTTCTCATGTCGGCCTTGTTCAAACTCTGCAGTAAAGCTGAACCAGCATTTTACACACACAGGCTGTAGCAGGGTCATGCACTCTGCGCTTTGCCTTCACTGTGTGTAAATGTGTGTGTGTGTGTGTGTGTGTGTGTGTGTGTGTGTGTGTGTCTGACTGACTGATTCAGCACTTGTCTCCATTCACAGCGCTTGTTGAGTTAGATTGTTCAGTATGTCAGCTGAGCCAGCCCTTCCCTCTGCCCCACTGTGGTCCTGTTTGTCTCACTTTTGTTGATTGCTCCGCTGTGTGTGTGTGTGTGTGTGTGTGTGTGTGTGTGTGTGTGTGTGTGTACTCACAGCTTTCTCTTTAGGCCCACATTGCTGGGTGTGTTGGACTGCATCTGGCTGAACAGAAACTGAATCAGCTGGCAATGAGAGGAAAAGCACAGCATGAATCAACACCCTTCTCTCTCTCTCCCACTCACTCACATGCACACACACGTACACACACACACACACACACACACCCACACACACACACACACACACACACACACACACACACACACACACACACACACACACGGTGAGAAAATACACATTAACCTATTATTTCCTTCTTGAAGCATACAATCCGGAAAAGGAAAATCAGTTGCATGACCCACCCTGTGTCATCCTATCAAACAATGTTAGTGATCTTGTGATATGAAATGAGGGTCTGACACACACTAAACCTTTTTGGTTTCTATCTTATACAGTATGTTGTATGACCAAACACACCAGGAACAATGGGGAATATAACTGACTTTGATTTTGACTACTTGACATATAGAGTTTGTACACAATGAAGAAGGCTCTCCTAGTTTTACTGCAGGACAAGTTGTAACTTTCTCATTCTTGTTAACACATGGTGACCCCCAGCATAGGAAACAGAACGCTTGTGTCATCATGTATGATCTTTTATAGGTTTAACTAATCCACAGTATGTTTTGTATGTAAAATCAAAGTAACTTGTAACCATAGCTGTTTTTTTCCAAATACTTACTAGCATTAATTTTGTTAACCAAAACTATGAAGAAACAAATTCCATGACTAAGACGAGAGAATGACAAGACGGCACTGACGTCATTAACACTGACAGTAACGATTATCAACATGCATTATTTTTGAGGAAAAAAGATGAGACAAAAATGTAGTTTACTAAATAAAAACTAAAGCCTAAATAAAATGACAACAACAGGGCTAGGGATAAAAAAAACCAAAAAAAAACAAATTGATAAATGGGCCCATTTTCGTTTCATTGAGGCAGAGAAAAAAACAGAATGCATCGTTTTATCGTAAGGGAAGCAACGTGGTCAAAGAAGAGCCGGGAAGACTAGCACCAACCTGAAGACACATCAAGGCTCACCACAAAGGAACTGTGACCAGACACTTTATTCACTGCTGCATTTTTAATCATTCAACCTGTGTTTTTCATCAGGTAAGGATAAGATAAAGTTTGATGAAATGGTACTTGGCTAGACTAAATTGACTCAAATGTCAACAGTTTTCATTGACTAAAACTACACTTAATTTTCTTTGGCGAGGATAAGACTCAAATGCTCAGACAAAAAACCTGACTAATTAAAACAGGATGAGGTTGACTAAATATGATAAAAACTACCAAGGACATTTGACAAAGGACTGAGAAAGGGCGCACTCACACTGTCCGTCCGTACCGTGCCCCGGGCTTTAGGGTACTCCCCCCACCCCCATGGCCAGGCCCGTTTGTACTCACACTACCTGGGCCTTGCGCAAATGCTTCTTGCTGCCTATATGTCATCACGCCGTAACACATCACCCGCATTGATCGACGTCATGGCGATGCGTCGCTTTGTTTACAAGTCTTTCCATAGACCTCGGAGTTTTTGTGCGTCTTGTCGACTGTTTTTGAATATTTTCATCGACCAAATCTGCAGTAAACACTCCACCTCCGCATCACACCAACGTGAACCTTTCACCACCATTGTTTTAAATGTCCGCGCATGGTCCGTCGTTTTTTTTTTTTTTTTTTTTTCATGTCCAAACAGGCGCACATAAAATTATGTCAGAGCCATTGTAGGCCTCGGGCTCGTGCTAGTACGCGTGCACATGGTCCGTCGTTTTTTTTATTCATGTCCAAACAGGCGCACATAAAATGACGTCAGAGCCGTCGTAGGCCTCGGGCTCGTGCTCGTACGCGTGCGCATGCTCGTGCTCGTACATGTGCAAACGCGCTTTACAAAAGCCCACCTCTCTCAAACGGTCCGTGGCCGGCAAGCGGGTCACAGCTAGGCGTGGTGCGGTTGCACTCACACTGGTCAAACGAACTAAGCTTTATCCCCGTAAAACCTGTTTGGGCACGGTATGGATGGACAGTGTGAGTGCGCCCTAAGGGCCCGTCCACACGGAGACGTGTTTTCCTGTAACCGCACAACTTTAGTCTGGTTTAGTCGACCATCCACACGCAGCCGGTGTTATCGGAGACTGAAAACAGGATCTTTTTAAACCGTGTCGCAGAGTGTGAAGATTTGAAAACGCCCCCCATGGAGTTGTCGTCTGGACGGTGAAGCTTTGTTAAACGATGACGTCAACGCCCCACCTCTGACCCGCAGCGTCACATAACAACAACAGTGCTGCTGCGTGAGAGGAGAGAGGCGGACCCATAGACTGTTTACTGAACTGGACTCTGAGCCACATGCATGGGAATGAATTAGGCCGACCACAGATTTCTCCCTTTTCCCTGATGCTCTGAATAAGGAGCTAAATTGGTTGCTAGTAGCTTTTTAGAAATAAAGTTGCTAAGAAGGTCTGAAAATGCTCTAAATCTAGTGAGAAACCGCCTGTGAGTGCTTTGGGACGGGGAAGGGGCTCCCAGCAGCACCCTCTGCTCGTTGACGACACTAACTGCAGAGTGATTGGTGCATCTGAGTCCAAAACAGCACAAAAGTCTCCACTAACACCAGAAACAGGGACACATTTCTCTCTAGGATGGAGGAGGATTTGGGAAGTCTCCAAATTTGGAGAGAAACTCTCCGATGTTTGTAGTTTCCACAGCGTCTCCCCACCTCTTCTTCTCCTTGTTGGAGTATTTCTGTGGCAGTTACAGCGTCACATCCAGGTCTGGCATGTATGGATGAGACCGTGTGGACAGAAAACTTTTTAAAAACAACGGAGAAAATAAAGGTTGTTTTCGATCGCGTGGACGTACCCTAAGACCTAATCTAAAAACAGCTACCAAAAGTAACACTAATGCCAGAACTGAAGTCACATTGTCGAAACTCATCGTACAGTCAATGTAATAGAAGTCTATGTCGACCAAACCTGGCTGGTTGTAATTTCAGTTGAAAAAGAAGACATAAGATGTGATGTTGATGAGAACATAGACAAATCCCCTCAGTACTGTACAGTTTGACTGTACATGTTTTATAAGTATTGGTAAATAGACTTGGACTAATACAGTATAGCTCCTAGTCTTCTGACCAATAATGTGCTTTTACATTACTTGCTTAAACTACCATGCACACAGTTATTCATACACTGATGGTAGGTTATTTTTATATTATTATTATTATATTATTATTATTATTATTATTATTATTATTATTATTATGAAATTTAAGGAATGTGTTTTTTATTTCAATTTTATTTTTCACATGAAAGTTACTTCATGCAAAGATATTGAAACAAATTCCTGCATATCTGATTGATTCTTGTTACATGTAATTTAGTAGAGTCGATTGTACATTCAAGTGAAAATGTGTTATTCTTACAGTCTTCTATAATTAAATATTGATTCAAGTGTAAAAACATTCAAACTTCAAATATAAAAGCTGTTCAATTATGTAATGCTCCCTGTTGTCAGTGTTTTTAGGTCAGTGTGTTATGAATGACAGTGTATGCTTTCTGAGTGAGAACTGTTGCCAGTGTTCTGGTCCAACAAACTCGTTTAGAGAGATGTATTAGTGGTCTGAGTGAGCTTGGCAAATATAAACATGTACACATAGACTAACCTTGTTCATGACTTTCTGTTGTTGAGTGTGATTCTGTCTCAGTGAGACCACCTCTCTCCACAGCACTTCATTCTGCCTGCAAACAGGACGAGGGAGATTTTAGAAGGAGGTGATGGAGAGCAAAAGCAGAAACAAAAAATTCAAAATCAAGTCCAAGTGTAATTCCAGCGTAAAATCATCCCAGGGTCTTTTTTGGCAAATACACTCATCAAATAAGCCATTGAGACATTTATTTTCATGTAACAACTATTAAAGGAGAAATCCAGGACAATTGCTAACAGCGGAATGTGGCTAACAATGAGTAGATTGGGGCAGTACCGTGAAGGCATTAAAACGTCTTTGTTTACCACTAATACTGCTGAAAATAACAGCAAACCTCTGTAGCAGCATGAGAAGAGTCATTAGACAGGAAACAAAGCACCAATGGGCTCCTTCCTTTGGGATTGACTTTGGTAATCCAATTGAATGGACTTTACTATGAGAGGAGCTGGTACAGGGGCCAGTAGGTAAGTCTTTCAAACACTCTTTTAATAAACTCTGGGATCACTAACTACGTTGTTGATGCTTTGTTTTCTGTGTAGGGACTCTTCTCATGCTGCTGCAGTGTTTTGGTGTTATTTTCAGCAGTATTAGTGGTCAAAAAAGACCTTTTAATGCCTTTCACCATGCTGCCCCCAGCTAATCAGTGTTAGCCGCATTACATTACATTACATTACATTACTGTTAGCGACTCTCCTGGATATCTCTGTTAATAGTTGTTAAATTAAATCAATTGTCTCAATGGCTTATTATATATGGATGAGTGTATTGCTGAAAAAGACCCTGGGAGGATTTTAGGCTGGAATTTCACTTTAAGTAGAAGTTTTGATTTCTTGAAAAAAGTTGTTTTTATTTTCCTGGACATAGCTTGTTTTAAAGGCCTACTGCACACATTAAAAAGTGGGTTTAAACCTTCCAGATAATAATTGATTTCCTCCTCACAATTCTGTCCTAGGATGTTTTTAATACCACTGAAGGGTTTGCACATTAACCCTACCCTAACCCTAAAAAAGTACTCCACTGATTCAGCAAAGCACTCCTATGTTGTTAGGCTCATGGTGGACATATTATTGTCTTTTTAGTATAAAAAAGTGTGCCGCAGAAGCATATTAACCACAATGCAAGGTAGTGACCAGGGAGATACAAATAATTTTTTGATCCTGTTTGAATTGTGCCATGAATTGGCTATTATATGTTTGTCAATTTTAAAGATAATTTTGCAAGTCAAAAAAGCCACAGTTTGTTGTAAAACTGTTGAATTAGAAGACCGTTGAAATACGTCATTCGAAGGTCACCCCAAAGTCACGCAAGTGAGCTAGCTAACCTAGCATAATAAGGTCCCATGGGGTCCACCAGAAAGGCAGGGACCTCACCTCTCTATAACAAGCATAAACCTATCTTAGTAAAGAGCTGAGATGAGGACAAGAGACTTGTTGACTTGGACTTGAAGGGACTCAAGTCACTGTTTTGATAATCTGCAACTTTACATGGCAGAAACAAGACTTGAGACCTGACTTGGACTTGAGAGTTAAAGACTTGAGACATGATGATGCTAACGACTTGGATCTGTTCATTTTATGTTTGTTTGTTCAAATATCAAATATTTAAAATGTTCAATGTTGTCAATGGTGACATATGTGTAACATGTCTGTGAGGGCTGATGTTAGCTAACATTAGCCTGATAACAATTAATATGACTTATTAACCCAAAGTCTGGCATTTTGATTAAGAAGAAATTAAGAACTACAGTCAGTATTTCCCTGTTTAAAAGTGATTGGGAGGGGATATGTTTTTGATTAGCCTTGTTATAAATTATTTGATGTTTTAATTTGAATACATTAATTTATGTGAATATCAATATGGTAAAAATATAACTTTCAGTTTTTGCACAGATAAGATAGATTGTCCAATAATATTATTAAACTTGAAGTAATACCTTTTCTTTATCTTTACAAAGAACTGATACTGCAGGTAAGTGACTTGACTTTACTTAACAAGCTCTGACTAAGGACTTGACTTGACATAACTTATGACTTGACTTGCCTAAGAAAAAATGACTCGTGACTTACTTATGACTTGGACAAAATTACTTGAGTCACAAGACCTATTTTCCTTTTTTTAAATTCAGAATGGCAACACTTCATAGACATACTGAAGATACATTATCACAGCTCATCTCAGCAGTCTGTGGTCTGTTCACATTTGACCATTGCTCAGAAAAACTTTTAGTTTCTCTGATTGGTTGTAGGTCTATCTGATTGCATCCAGAGACATTTTAGTCTACATTCGTTTGTAACGCCCCTTGGAAAATGAAAATAAACTGAGAAGTTCCAGACTAACTTGCATTTGTGTTTTGGTGATGGGGTTGGTGTATAATGTTAATGGCTACTGTAGCCTCAGGCTATTATTCTCAAGCAGAAATGAAGAGCGGGCTACAGCTTACTTCTGTAGAGCTCCACACCCCAAACTTTAGACCCAACCAATGCTGAATCAAGTGACATCACTAGTATATGCAACTCCTCAATGCAGGTATCACCCTCTAACTTGACACTGAGCATGCCCATGCAGCTCAGTGCGGGCTAATCTGGTCGAGTCGCTAATAGTCGGATGTGGCTAACTCTGATTAGGGGACTTCAATCAGTGTTAGCGGCATTTGGCTGTTAGCGACTCTACCAGATTTCTCCGTTTATACACAAAGAAATAATGTCTTAATGGCTTATTTGATGTGTGCAAGTGTTCAAAAAGACCATGGGATTTTAGAGACCATCTTGTGATGGGATCCCACCAGCTGCAACACCAAATTGTGGAGGCGTGGGGATGGGGTACCACATACACAAACACACACTTTAGGCCCCTGACCTGATTTAGTGTTGATCCCATTGCAGGAGGGTCTCTAGTTTGAGAGCATTGTCCACAACAAACATGCATGGTCGTAGATGTGCACATTCACACATCTGGTCATCATTTCTAAGAATGTTGTTGTTGGTGTGTATGTGTGTGTGTTAGTCAGGTGAGCAGGTGAACATTCTCTCCTCTCATTAGCAAACAATACTGAGCACAAAGCAGCTCCACCACACAATAGACATACAGCAGCTATTTTCAGCAACAACAGCCTCTAGAGAAAAAGTCAGTTCACCCAACTGGGTGATCTGTTCCAATTTAGCAAGATGAATAACAGACAGTTCAACTGCTCTTCTCACATTTCCCTCATATGTATTTAAGGTTACAAATGTGTAGTCATGACAACAACAATGCCATTACTCAGTTTATAATTTAAATAAAATGTCAAATCAAAAAATATTTGTTTTCAAATATTTTGTCCCGTCATACGGATAATGTATATCACCATACTATTTAACACCCACCCCTAACCTATGCACTCTGTGCATTGGGTATGTACTCCCACTGAGTGGGAAACAGCCCTGCAACAAAACTACACAAGGGCTTGTGCTGAACGGGGCATCCTATTTCAGGTTTCAAGAATGCAGCCTTAAGTACAGTGCACACACTACAGACTATACATGACATAGTCTGTTATTTGCTGAGACACCCTGACAACAACCAGTAACCCTGAATTCTACCTGGCCCTGGATTTCCCTTCTGTCATTTAATGGGAAATAATTGAATTCAACATAAGCAAAATATAAACCAAAATAATCTGGGTCGTTCAACTAGACTGAGACGTCGACTTTTTATACTATAGCTTTGCAAATACCTAAAACAAATTTGCAATTATCCCAATAATATACAAGCAACTGACAAATTGAACATGGGATCAGAGTGGTTAAACACTTCACCTGTAGTGCTAAGGTATTTTGGGGCAATGGCACACACACACACACACACACACATACACACACACACACACACACACAATCTTACTACTCACTGTTTCATATCCTGCATCTGACACTCCATGTTGTCCTGTTGTGTTCTGAGAAGCTGAACTTCATACAGCAGTTTACTGAGGTCCTCCTGACGGACTTTGGTCTCCTCACTCTTCACTATGGATACCTAAACACACAATACAGCTTCATTCAGTAACTTACTCAGACACATATTACAACCACACTTTCCCTCTGCCGTGTTTGTGAGCAGAGAAACTAGCAGAGTGGCTCAAGGGATGGCAGTGTCAGACTGTCCACTTTGGTCTCAACAACTATTTGGTTGATTGCCAACATTTTGTTCCGACAGTCATGTTCCCTAGAGGATGAACCTTGATGACTGTGGAGGTCTCCTCTGGTGCCACCATGATGTTTACATTTGTGTTTTGAGTTAAATGTCTCAAAAACTATTTTTGATACAAAACCAGACTGAAAACCAAAAACCCATCAGGTGTAATTTGTGTTTAGTGCTAATTAGCTAATGTTAGCATGCAAAATGCAGAGGTTGAACATGGTAAACATTATATATGCTAGCATTTTCATTGTGAGCATGTTAGCATGCTGACTTCAGCATTAAGCTCAAAGCACGTCTGTCTTAAGCAAGCTTCATACTTTCCATGAGTCAAAAATATCACCATCCGCCCATGTTCACCAGGGTTTTGAAGAGTGATTGTGTGATGAGATCCACTGTTTACCACATTTCTACAATTAGTTTTTAAAGGAATGCAAAGACAGACAAATGGCACTGAACGCCTGGAAAGTTTGTCTGAGCCTTTAGGCCTAGGGTTTTAGACAAATTCAGGTTGTAGGTGGCAGCTCAGACAAGCCACTGTTACTGTGGTGACACCTCACTTGTAAACCAGCGTAAAAATGAATTTATAAAGGATTTAATTTTTCAAACACCCTTGCAAAAACATCTGTCCAGGAAATACTGTAGAGCCAGTTCTGTGCTGTTATCAGCTACTCATATAACAAACTGGGAAAGAAAGGAAAGTAGAATCCAAAAGACTCTGCTCCATGAAATCAATTTGACTTCCATAAATCTCTAGTAAAGTGAAATTCTGGCGCAAAATCATCCCATGGCCTTTTGTCGGCAAATCCATTTATCAAATAAGCCATTGAGACTATTTTTTTCGTGTACTATTAACGGAGAAATTCCGGGGAGCCACAAACAGCGGGCCTTGGCTAACACTGATTAGCTCGGGGCAGCAAGGTGAAGGCATTAAAGCGTCTTTTTAAACCACTAATACTGTTCAAAATAACAGTAAACCTCTACAGTAGCATGAGAAGAGTCCTTACACAGAAGACAAAGCACAAACAGCGTAGTAAGTGAACTCAGAGTTTATAGAAAGAGTGTTTTAAAGACTTACCTACTGGCCCCTGTACCAGCTCCTCTCATAGTAAAGTCCATTCAAATGGATTACCAAAGTCAATCCAAAAGGAAGGAGCCCATTGATGCTTTGTTTTCTGTGTCAGGACTCTCATCATTTCTCCGTTAATAGTTCATGAGCGAAAAAAAAAAGTCTTGATGGCGTGTAAGTGTTGAAAAAAAAACATGGGATGATTTTACGCCGGAGTAACACTTTAATTGCATACTATGAGATGTACTGTAGCAACAAGGCATTGACCAGAGACCGCTAAAGCTGGAGCAGTCTGCCCATACAGGGTCAGGTCCAGTCCACTCCATATTTTATTAGATGATGCATTTCTACTGATTACAGTGCAATACATTATGGAGTTTGGTGATTTAAATCAGAAGCTAGCAAGTAATTCCTGCTGGGTTTCATGAGCTTCTCCACACAGCTAACATCTCTCCACAAACTGCGGAGGTCACACAGGTTTTAGAGATGAATCCCACATTCAAACAGACCATCTTTATCTATTCGACCGTGAACAACCCAAACATCAGTGCTTCTTATGTCAGCGTAAATGCGTTCAGATGCAAAATTTCAAATGAAAGACTTCTTCAACTCCACAATTACCGTACACATTATTTTTAAGACACTTTCTTTTTCTGTCTTCATTGAGACATTGTGTAAGTGTGTATTTTTGTGTTTATCCATACCTTCCTCTTGATGTGTTCAAGCATGTGTTCATGTCCCTGGAGGAAGTACAGATGTTGGAACTCTGTGTCATCTCTCTCAGGCTTCACCAGACCGCTCTGCTCAATGTTCACTACCTTACGGAAACCATCTAGCCGCACAAATATTCAAGAGCAAACAAACATATATTGAGACTGAGAAAATAGAGGAGAAGAGAAAAGAGGAGAGGACAAGAGAAGAGTGTACTTACACATGTTGAGCTGTCGAACAAAGCTTGCCATATTATTGTGTTTAAAGTACTTTGGCAGAACTTCCTTGGCAAAGCGTCCCTGGTCAAATACATGGAAACTTGTCCCAGACTGAAAACAAGAAAAGTCAGGAATAAAGTTAGTTTACAACATCTCTGGTCATATCCAATTCAGTGTAGAGAGGGTGGAAAAAGACAATAGTCAAGGAAGACAAGACAGAGCCCCGCAGCTTGTAAATCATGAATAAAATCAAAGTATTTTTTTTTGTTATGTCCATTCTAATGATAGATTTAAAGTTAGAATATGGAGAATGAGAAGAACACCTCCATCTAGTGTCTCAATATCATAGTTGCAACAACAAAAAATAATTCCAGCATTGGGGTTGCGAGGTTGGTCAGAGATGGCCCAGTATGCTACATGAGCCAGTTTGAACCCATCCCCTCCGGTAAATCGCACCATAAAAACAAGTATTGCAGAGGAGTTTGACTGACAGTTAATGTTAGCTGTTAACCGTTACAGCTAAATAAAGATGAAAGTTAGTTTACTGATCAACGAGAAACGACATGAGATGTCCCCTCCAATAAAAAGACCGTAGATTATTCAAAACTGAACAAATGTATCTTCAGACTTCACATTCTTCACATTTTAGATTCACATCTAAAAAGAAATGATTAAAATGGTGGAAGAAATAATCTATTTGTGACTCCACATCCATCTCTGCTCTGATCAGCAGGCTTTAAAGAAAGGGCTTCATATTTTCATATTCATCCATATCAATGAATCACGTATAAAGTAGTCCCATACACTGGGAGAAAAGGGAGATGGAGAGAAGAATCTTGTTCATCTTCATGTATCTCACTGATACATCACTGCTATGAGAGGTAAATGGCAACATTTTTTAGCTTTACCTTTAAAAGTGCTTTCAGAAACAGTGTTGAGTCAGGGTTTGTCAGTGCTAATATTCTACATCCCTCATTACTTTATGTGATGGAAGCAACTTTGAAAGGAGATATTTTCCCCCAGAGCACAGCATCTATTCATCAGCAACCAAATTCAGCTCAGTCAGCCAATCAAACAGACTCTCTCTCTCTCTCTCTCTCTCTCTCTCTCTCTCTCTCTCTCTCTCTCTCTCTCTCTCTCTCTCTCACACACACACACACACACACACTGTGTGAGTGATGTGTCAGGCTCTCCCTCCAAATGTTACACTCTTACTAAAAAACTGCAGTAGTTCTGTTTTATTCTGAAAAGCAGTAGGCTGTGTGTGTTCAGAGGATTTTGCAAAACGCATTTGCACTTTAGACGATTCTAATGATGTTGCTGTTACTTTGTATGTCATGAAGCTTGCCTGTTAATAGTCTGATGCAACAGCTGATGCCTACTCTAACTACAGATGTCATGGGACTGAAGAGCATCCGTCTGTGTTTGTCATCCTATGAGGAAGAACGGAGAAGCTGTCATCTGCCTGTTATCACTGAAGCATTGTCTTTGTGTCACATGTCAATCCTGCATAAGTCACACATGGCTCTGTTTGAAAATTATGCATTTGGGAAATAATGAAACATTCCATCCAATTAAACATGCTCATCCTGGGTCAAAGGTCAAAAGTGTTAAGTGTTACTGTGTGTTACATGGAATGCATCAGACAGGCTTGACACAGGTCTTTAGATATAACCAACTCAAATGACCTCTCTAAAGGAGGATATAAGAAAGAAATAGGATTTTCCACAAAACCAGCCTGATTTTTAGTGTTTAGTTTCCTTCTTTCACACCCCAGATTCATCAGATGACCTTTTGAAGGAGCGCACTGTAACAATGTATGCATTTACAGTGATGTATCATTCACAGGGGGTAGCTTGATGCAGAAAAAGTATTTTTACTTGTAATATTGTTTCCATCCAAGAGATATTTTGAAAATGAAGGAGCTTATTTTGCATATTTTGGAGTTGTTGAAGCATGTAATTTTATTGTGAAGGACTGAAGTATGGTCCTTAATGTTTCGACAGCATTGATGTTAATGTGAACGGCAGAGAGGAGTACACGGCTAATTCACCATTTGTTAGCGTCCTTTTGACCACTCTTGCAAAGACAGAGCTAAAGTAAGCTGTAAAAACGATATTTTGTTAGAAAGGTCAGAAGTTAGACTTTAGGTTTACACCATTTAATTAAAGTTGGTCTCCATAATAAGATTTGAGATACGTTGTTTCTAGCAGCCTCTTTGGCATAAAGATGCAACTGCAGGTGAGCCTGTTCTTTCAGAGCCTCCATCTTTACATGTTCATGGTCACTATCTTTACATGTTCATGGTCACTATGTGTGTTGACTATTTATTCATTTTTATTTTTTTGCTCTTTTGTCAACTTTATTGAAACACATTCACCTCTCTACTTCCAGTCCGTCCCCTGTATGTTCCCCTCTTAAATACACACAGACATGTTCCTACTACACTTCTGTCCTTACTACAAGTCTGACTCAGAGGTTGGACTTTCCACATTTCTGATTAGTGAATGGTGAACTAGTAGAAGTGAATGCAGCATAATGTTAGTGACTGTTAGTGGCTTATTTACATCTAGAGAGGGAATGTCTCCGCAGACACACAGATTGGAATACTCAGCAAAGAGACAACAAGTGTTTTCATTAGTGGGTCACATGATCAATCACCATTGTTTTAACTCACTCTGTGATAGAGAGGAACTTAAAAGGCAATTAAATAGATGATAAAGTACAACTGTAACTCAAAACATTACACCATAATTTATATTTGAAGATTAAACTGAAGTGAGCTTAAGCTAAAAACTGTCCGTCTGGTATCACAATCACAGTAGCAATTTAACAAGCGGGGCTAAAAGAGTACCCAGGCTAAACGGCAGTAAATGCAGCTCATTAGCAAACTTAATGAAGCACAGGAACAAACCTTTATCGAAACCCTGTAGATTAATTTCTATAGCTCAATATATATATATTTTTGATCAACTTTATTATCCCCATGAAGTTTGTTTTTCATCGTTGTTTTTAAAACCAGGCGTGTGAATAATGCTTTTATTTTTAACAAAGATTTCTTCCTCATGTCTACGAATAGGGCATTTAATCACAACTTGTGTGATACAGTAACCGATAAAAATAATGAACGGTGGCAGTTTGTTTACTGAGGAAGAGGAGTGACTCACAGCGCTCCAGCAGATGAGGTGGTTGGTATCTGGGTCCTCCACCAGGGTCCACAGCTTGGTTAGAAAGGCTGGAACATTGCTGGCGTAGCTGCCATCGACACCCATGGCACCTGGAGACTCCTGCATACTGACACCTGTCCTCTGCCAAGACGTTCACGACAGGAAGCCAAATGTGTGTGTGTGAGTAGAAAGTGTTAGTGTGTGTGTGTGTGTGTGTGTGTTGTGTGTGTGTGTGTGTGTGTGTGTGTGTGTGTGTGTGTGTGTGTGTGTGTGTGTGTGTGTGTGTGTGTGTGTGTGTGTGTGTGTGTGTGTGTGTGTGTGTGTGTGTGTGTGTGTGAGTGCGTATGTATGTACAGACTCCTAGACTAGTCCATGTTTGAGAAAGTCCACGTCTGATGATCTGTTACTGATAATCCCAGGTTTGTCTAAGTCTCTTCGATTCCATTTCAGTCAGCCAAAAACTGTCTCTGTGCGTCCTTGTCGACACAATCTCACCTTGTCTCTGATTTTCACTTTCTTTTCTCTTGACTGGTCTATTCAATTTATGATCCTTAAATCTATCTTTGTTGCCTTTACAGTTTCTTTTGCTCTTTGGCTCTCCTCTCTCTGCCCTCCCTGCCACACCAGTCATCCAACTGAATGTCATCACAGAAGGTCCATGTCAGCACACACACACACACACACACACACACACACACACACACACACACACACACACACACACACACACACACACACACACACACACACACACACACACACACACACACACACACACACACACACACACACACACACACACACACACACACACCATGAAAGCTCACCCTCCTACCCCCGGCCTCCAGCTGACAATCGAGAGACCAGTAAAACAATGCAGCATCCACACAAAAGCTTCAATAATACACCACTGTTCAACCACCAAAAGGCTCCTGGTCAACGGAATAGTACAGGATTCAGTGCACCTGTATGCCAGGTAGAAAGGGACTGATCGTTTCTGAGACTGATCATACATTTCTTGAAGAAGTAGTATTCCGAACATTAAGCGGGGTCCACCCCCAGAGAATTTTGAGAGCCAAACACTTCCCTTCCTAGATTTGGGTGGATTTTTATGCACCCGTGTATGGTGGAAACGCTATTGTCACTTTATTCTTGAAATATTGTAATTTCTTTTTCAGAATACTTCAAATATAAATTTCAAAATAAATGTATTTTTTTCCTATATAGCGTCCTAATACTATGTTGTAGTTGACAGCATAGAATTTCTCATTTTAGTTTTTATTCGTGCTTTAATTTGCATCTATTAGAGAAGATTTTGCCCTGTTTATTTCATCTGTCGCTGCTTTGGAGGTTGCATGCTGCCCCCTACTTTACCAGAGGCATTGTTGCGTCTATGAGTCACATTTTAGCAGTTCTTCAAAATAAAAGTCCTCTACTTGTTTTATTTTTGGGGGGCTGCTTGACACCATCATCTTCTTTTAAGTTGATATGGCAAACTTTACATTATTATCATTCAGCTCCACTATGTTTACCAGCCGGTTGCAAACTGTCTGTCTGCCGTTTGAGGCTGAGCAGGTGAGAGTGACAGACAGCAAGCCCCATAGAGCCGAGAGGAGCTACAGATTAAGGTGATGATGCTTTATAAGTTCATCACTCTGAGTGACTCCTTACACTCTGTCACACTGTTTTTTACATTGTCATTTCTTACACAGTTATTACCAATGCCACCTTTCAAGGTGAGTTAATCAGTTTTTGGTCACTGGAGGGCAGAACATCACAACAGGCTGAACATCCCATGCATATATAGTTCAAATGACTTACATGCTGCCTATTTACACATCCAGCAGACATAGATCAACATTAGAACATTTATTTTTATATGCTATTGTGATTGTTTTCCTTAATGTGACCAAATTGTGCGCTTTTTTTTAGATATTATTATAGTTACTGTTACTCTTTGGTTGCTTGCATCTCTGGAAGTGTGTCTGTCTCTCTGTCTTTTGTCTGTCTTTGTCTTTCTCTCTTTCTCTCTCCTTTTCTTCCTCCCAAACCGGTGCAGACAGATGTCCGTCCTCCATAGAGCTGGGTCTGTTCCACGTTCCTGCCTTAATACTTAAATAAAGTCATAGAGTGTGGTCTATGCCTAGTCTGTAAGGTGTCCTGAGATAACTCTTGTTATGATTTTGCACTGTAAATAAAATTGAATTGAAATTGAATTGAATGGAATTTTGTCCATGCTCATGCTGTAAATGTGATCTTGTGCACGGGTCTGCCTTAAAAGGTGATTTGGTCTCAATGAGCTGACCTCTTTAAATGCAGGATTAAAAAACAAATAAAAATGACTCCATTATATTTGCTATATGTTTATGTTTATTATATGTTTGCTGCAAGTTTTGGTGCTGCGAAAATAAACAGCTGTCAGTCGCAGCTAAAAACAGGTTGATGAGAGCGATGAGTCTGAACCAAACACTTAACTCGTGCACTATAAAAAACAACAAACTGAAAGACATGATAAAGCTCCAATGAGATTCGAGCTGAGGGGAACTGCAGAGTAGGTGAGACCCTGTGGTTCAACTTTATTTATCCCACCAGGGGCAATTGATCTCAGCAGCTTCCTTACTGGCACAGTACAAAACACAATACACACAATAAATACATAGGGAATAAGTTAATAAAGTAAATTAATAGAATAGAATGCCAAGGAATACAATGCCATCAAGGATCAGTTGAATAAAGTGAAGAAATACATATTTTGCACGTTTGACCAATAAGATGCACATGGTAAAAGGAATAAAATCATTATAAATAATTTAAGAGAGGAACAGCAGAGGGGATAAAAGATTTTAAAATATGGTTCGTCTTACAGACAGGTGAGACACAGCAACGACCTGAGGGCAACAGAGGAAATCCACTTGCAAGCACGTGACCAGGAGAAGACAAAATACTTTTCCTCAGTTTGTTGATCACAAAAACTGGTCAGGTCCTTAAATTTCACTCCTGTGATATTGGAACATGTTTTTATAATGCTGTACAAGCTGTCTTTATCTTTCCGTGTGAGTCTGGGAAAGCAGCAGATGAAGAAAAACACAGGAGACATTCGATAAAAGACTGATAAAAACGACAAAGAACAACAGAGCTGAGTTCAATTTGCAGAAAAGATGGATTCTCTGTTGCCCTCACTTCACAATCTCTGCAGTGTTCACATCAAATTTCAGCTTCTTGTCAAAAAAGGTTCCGAGATATTTATATGAAGGAACTCTTTCCACAGTTTTGATATGAATGGTGCTTTCTACAGCTGGGATTTTGTTGCGTCTAATATCAATTATGAGCTCCTTAGTTTTAGACACATTTAGGTCTCAGTAGTTTTTTTTCTTTGGCACACCATGAAACAAAATCAACAAGAGCCTCCCTGTGTCCTGCTTCAGATCCCTGAAGAAGGGACAGCAGTGCAGTGTCGTCAGAGAATTTGACTAGGTAGCTGCCTTGCCTAACACTTCTGCATTCATTTGTATATAAAATATTGAGGGGGAAAGGACTCACCCTTGTGGGAAACTGGTGGAAAAAACTAAAACTAAGGAGTCTGAAACACATTCATTTACAGAAACACTCTGCTTTCTGTTAAAAAACAACCATAAAACAACCTGCTTGGGCACTTATTGGCCTCTTAAGTAAAGATGAGGCTGCATCACATTAAAAGCTGAGGAAAAGTCAGCAAATAAGAGCCACAGAGATCAAAATTAGAAAACAAATTTTTAATTCTTGATTTATTCTGAAATACTTTGATAGAATATCAGCTGTGGCTATACTACTGCTGTAGTTGCATGTGTTTTTTAAATAACCAAGGCACTTTCAGATCTCTCCCAGTTACACTTGACTTCACTACTGGACACACACATTTATCTGCAGCTCTCCTGGTTACTTTGTAAGATGGCAGCTGCTCTAAGGAGACTGAAACCCTGAGACAGCAGGTTGTCTAGATGAAGGCCAAAGGGATGACCCTCTCAGCCATCAGAGAGAGCTTGGGCGTTCACAGTCTGGGATTTCAAGAAGATTGAAACTTTACATGGACACAGATTCATTTTTAAGTCCCTCAAAAAGGCCGGTCGTCCATGTAAAACAAGTGCACCAGAGGACAGGATTATGAGAAGACTCAAGGGGGAATCGGTTCAACTCTGCAGCTGGAGTTGGTTTCCAGTTCAGTGCTGAACATTTAACACTTTTTGGACTGAAAGCCCACTCTGCAGTGACCAAACCTCTCATCAGCAGAAAGAATAAAAAGGCTGGACTTGCCTTTGCTGAGGAGCATGTTGTGTGGACAGAGGAGAACTGGTCCAGAGTGACTTCAGTGATAATTCGCAAAATAAAGGTTTTTGTTTGAGTGCCTTGGTTGTCAAAAACATGCTAGAAAAGCAGGGGTATAGTATATCCACCACGGATATTCTATAAAATTCTGACCAATAAAAATAAAAAACAATATTTCAGAAAAAAATCAAAAATGAATACTTTGTTCTCTGATTTTGGTCTCCACTGAAGTTCCATTGTTCAAATAAAAATGCTGATGCAGTTTTAACCAAGACTGGTTTAAAGCTGAAAAGTTGAATTGTATACATGTTGTGATAAGCCACTTACAGCATCAGGATAACCTCTGCCTTTGTATAGTCTTTCTGACTTGCACCTTCATCAAATAAGGTTTGGGGGTCTGAGTCAGCCCAAAAACAGGAGTGTAGTCAGGCTCTCCTGCATCCTCAGGCCAGATGAACTTGAACTTCCTCAGCAGCATCACCGTGATCAGGAAGAGCTCCATCCGAGCCAGACCCTCTCCAAGACACATACGAGGACCTGCAGGTTAAAATACCCACATATGTTCTATAACCACATGACATCTCTTCAATCAAACCTCCCAACCATTCTTTCAATCGATCTCTGGATGTAATAATCATTTCACTCACCTGCAGAGAAAGGCATGAAGGCCTCTGGCTTCACAAACTCTCCCTGGTCATTGAGGAAGTTTTCAGGGTTGAATTCATTGGGGGATTTCCACTGCCCCTCCTCATTCAGCACTGAGTCCAAGTTAGGGATGATAATGGTTCCCTGGAAGAATTTTAAAAAGAGGTTTATCAAAGTTTAGAGATATAACTAAAAGTCTCACTACTATGGATCCTGTGGAGCTTTTAAATAGACCTCTAACTTATCAGTAATCCTCATAACTTCTCCTCTTCAGGGGGTTCAAGGGCAATTTCTGTATTTTTTTTAACCTGGAACCTATTTCCCCATGTATTTCTGTCCAAGTGACTAATGGCAACTCCTTTTTGTTGGTCCAGCACTGAGCACAATCGTGGCTGCCTGGCCACTGTGAACCGGGCTAATACGTCAACTAAAAGTATTTGTTTTTGTCACAGACATATAATGGCTATAAAACTACATTGTCAATAGTCTAAACATCTTTTTGAATTATTCTATACAGACAAAACTCCACCTGAATTTAATATTAAGTTCTGTGGCTTTGAATAGTACTTTGCTGATCAACACTTACAAGAACTATTTAAGAGGGGTATTGCTTTGATATTTAGGCTTGTCTACATTTTAATGACATAAATTATATTTTCTACTTACCCTGGGTATGGAGTATCCCATTAACTCTGTGTCATTAGTGGTGCTGTGGAAAACACTGAGAGGAACAGTGTTAGCCACCCTCTGGATCTCATGAATAACAGCCTGCATGACAGAGTTAGGACACTAGCATTGTAACATTGCAGATACGATTTTATACTTCACAGCACTTTTTGAAATCATCATTATACCTGAACATAAGGCATCTGGTGTCTGTCTTCAAAACTGGCTTCATCCTTCCCATCCAGAACATTGTCTATTTCCTGCTGACAGCGCTCTGAGGAAAGAGAAACAATGACAGAGGGCGACAAAGAGTGAGACATTTCTCAGTTTAGTTATGTAGCATCCTGAAATGTGTCATCTGATTCAAAAGGAAAGTGAGATAGTAAATGACATCCAGGTGTGGTCTGGTGTCCATGTGACAAACATTAACGTGTAATTGAAAATTATCCCATGTTTTTTTTCAGCCCTTACATACATCAAATAAGCCAACGAGACAGTTTTTTTGTATAACAAATATTAACTGAGAAATCGCTAACAGCCGGACGTGGCTAACAATGATTAGCTCGGGGAAAAACTTCTTTTTAAACCACTAACACTGCTCAAAATAACACCAAATCTTTGCAGTAGCATGAGAAGATCAGTGACGTGGCGCTGTAGGAGATGCCTGCCTCTTCAGTAACTCTCCACTTTTTTGCTCTTTTACCGTATTTTAAATTCTTTCTTTCTATTTTTTCCCTTCCTCCTGCGAGGAGATTGTGTGTCTTGTATATATCCTATGGATATTTCTAACTTTAAAATGCAACTAAGAGCCAGTCTTCTCACTTACTCAAGAGAGGAACTGCTGGCTCTGTGCACAAAGGGATGAGCTGGGATACGAAACCCTGTCCCGACGGAGCTGAGAAGGAGACCCAGAGGCTGCAAGGCTGGGGCGAAGCTAAAAGCCAAGCTAGCGGAGAATCGGATGTGCTACAAGCTATCAATTCCCTCTGTAATCATGGGGAATGTGAACTCACTGCTGACCAAGATCGACGAACTGTCCGTGCTGAACAACCAGCGGATCTACCGTGAGAGCAGCTTGTTCATGTTTATGGAGACATGGCTAAACCTCCTCGTACCAGATGATAACATGGACCTTTTGGGATTCACTGCCATGAGAGCCTACAGAGACACAAAAGCGAGTGGGAAAAGGTGGGGGACTCATCATAATAATAATAATAGTAATAACTTGTACTTATATAGCGCCTTTCATGGTACCCAAGGTCGCTTAACAAGGGGGGTGGGGGGGTGGGTAGCAGTCAAAGGACTTGGTGAAAAGAAATGTTTTGAGGCCGGGCGGACATGGAGTGGTAGGGTGTTCCAGAGTGTGGGACCGTTGACAGAGAAAGCCCTGTCCCCAAAAGTCCGCAACCTGGTGCGGGGGGTGGCCAGCAGGCCCTTGTCAGAGGACCGCAGGGAGCGTGACTGAGTGTAGGGGTGGAGGAGATCTGTGAGGTATTGTGGTGAGAGTCCATGGAGAGATGTGTAGGTGAGCAGGAGGATCTTTTAGGCAATGTGACTTGACTGGCAACCAGTGGAGCTGTTCGAGAATGGGATTGATATGCTGCCAGGGTTTTGTGTGGGTTAAAACCCTGGCAGCTAAGTTCTGAACATACTGCAGTCTGCTAAGGGCCTTGGTGGGCAGTCCAGTATGACAACAACCGCTGGTGAAACCCAGGACATACAGTGTCTATAGAAACACATAGAATTCTTTTATGTTTTTTTTTTCATTTCTGAAAATTAATAAAAAATGAAAAACTAGAATAGCAGGGTTGGGAACATGATGAGTCTGTTTAGAATAACCATTATAAACATTATCAGGTATAACCCATCACATTCCAGATTACATACCATGTTAATTTGCCTCCACCTTTAATTTTACTTCAGAATAAAATCAGCTGTTCCTTGAGGATTCCACTCCTAGTAGTGCATGGTAACACAAATAATTTACCATGGTTGAAAAGATGCTTTCAAAAAAGCTCCTGGATAAAGTTGTGGATAGACACGAGTTAGGAGAAGGATCTAAAAAGGTTTCAAAGGCTTTAACTCTCCCTCTGAGTACCGTTCAGAGTATTGTCCAGAAGTGGAAGGCATATCGCACCACCAAGAAATTTAGATCGGGCCGCCCCTCCGAACTGGATGACTGAGACAGGAAAAGATTGATCAGGGAAGCTACCAAGAGGCCCATGGTGACCTTGAAGGAGCTACAAGTCTTAATGTCAGAGCTTGGTCGATCTGTGCATGTGACAACAATTTCACAAGTTCTACATGTTTGGCAGAGTGGCAAGAAAGAAGCCTCTTCTGAAAAAATGTCCCACTGAGTCTCATAAAAAACATATTGGATGATACCAAAATTAAACTTTTTGTGCTGAACTCCAAGCTCTACACAGCACGCCACCCAAAACACACCATCCCTACAGTGAAGCCTTGTGGTGGCAGCATTATGTTGTGGGCTTGTTTCTCTTCAGCAGGGACTGGGCAGTTGGTCTAGACTGAAGGGAAAATGGATGCTGCCAGGTACACCCAAATTCTTGAGGAAAACCTAGACACTTGAAAATTGCCAGGTGGTTTATCTTCCAGCATGACAATGACCCAAAACACACCGCCATAAAAACCACTCAGTGGCTAAAGGACAGGAAGGTGAATGTCCTAGAGTGGCCCAGTCAGAGCCCTGACCTGAATCCTACAGAACATCTATGAATGGACTTGAAGAGTGCAGTCCATCAGCCCTCACCACAGAATCTGACAGAACTCCGACAGTTCTGCAGGAAGAATGGGGAAATATTTCCCAGGCTAGGTGCACAAAGCTGGTAGAGACAGATCCAGACAGACTGATGGCTGTAATTAAAGAAAAAGGTGCCTCCAAAAAGTATAAAAACTGGGGAGTCCTCACTTTTACAACCCTGCTATTATAGTTTTTCAAATTGTATTAATTTTCAGAAATTTTGAAAAAATAAAAGTTGTAAGGCAAAATGTGTAAATCACACTGGAAACATATATATATATATATATATAAATACATATATATATATATATATATATATATATATATATGTATTTATCATTTCAGGCTGTAAAACAAAAAAAGTGACTATTTTAAAAGGGTGTCATGACTATCTCTGTAAAGACAGTCTCATGTTGCCGGGACCTTGGGCTGCTAGCTGTTAGCCTACGGCCATATTATCTGCCAAGGAAGTTTAGTCACATGATTACATCCCTTTGAGAGTGGACGTAGCCATTACGTGTGAGAAGATCCACTCAGTCACTTTTTCGTTGACGAAAACGAGACGAAATAACCTTGTTTCGTCTTGTTTAGTCACGTTATTATTATTATTTTGTAGTTTTTTTCCAGTCTCGCATCTGGGCGACGTCAATTCCTCAATCCCCACACGCTGCATTATTTAGATTCAGAAGATGCCGCTGCTGTGGGTTAGCACTAACGTTAGTGTTAGGGTTAGCATTAGCGTTAACAACAACTAAAGAAAAATGAGAACAAAGGCTGACACCAGCCGGGGGTCATCTTTGGGAGAAGAAAAGAAACACTTTCAATACATAGACGTGGAACAGAAAACGGAATGTGGTGTGGAAAAAGAAAGGGAGAAATGCGACCACAAAATCACAGGAAAAATAACCACAAATCTTAAGAGACATCTCAGGGCATCCCACAATTAACGTAACGATTCTTTCTTTTTTCGTTTTAGAAAGCTCATGGGGCATGAGGCTACGGTTAATGTGTCGGCTTTTAATGCTAGCTTTAGCGTAAGCCACTAGAGCTGTGTGTGTGTGTGTGTGTGTGTGTGTGTGTGTGTGTGTGTGTGTGTGTGTGTGTGTGTGTGAGACTAGCGAGCGTGTGTGTGTGTGTGTGTGTGTGTGTGTGTGTGTGTGTATGTGTGTGTGTGTGTGTGTGTGTGTATAAAGTGTGTTTTTAGTTCCTATCTGACTGACTCACTCTATAAGTGCACTAAACTTCCCCTTGTTGGCCAAATACTTTCACTAGTTTTGTATTTCACAGAGCAAATAACACTGATATGAATTTAGCATCAACATAAATTGGAAAACTTATTCTATCCTGTACCTGCTGTAAACTAAAGATATCTGCATGGGTTTGGCTAAAAGAAAATGTTGGTTTTGTCAATACTACTAGGTACTTTTATTATATTGATTAAATATAATTGCATTACTAAAAAGAGACTAATATACAATTTTCTTTGACTAAAACTAGACTAAAATGTCTTTTTAGACTTTTTGTTGACTAAAACTTGACTAGACTAAAAAGAATATAACCGTGACTAAAACTAATAAAAACTAAAATGACAGCTTGACACAAAGACTAGACTAAAACTAAAAGTAAAACAGGCCGCCAAAAACAACACTAGTGGGGATGACACATGTCTGACGGACTACCTAAACTTCTGTGCAGACATGGTCTCCCCTGTCAAGACTGTCTGCTGTTACCCTAATAACAAGCCATGGGTAACACGGGAAGTTAAGGCTGTCTTCAACATGAAGAAGGCTGCCTTCAGGAGCAGGGGCAGGGAGGCCATGCAGGCAGCACAGCAGGAGGTGAAACACTGTGTGAGGGAAGCTAAGGACAGCTATAGGAGCAAGGTGGAGCAGAAGCTGCGGGAGAACAACATGAAGGAGGTCTGGGAAGATGTGAGGATCATCACAGGTCACAACACAAAGACCAGAGCTACAGGGGGGACAATGGAGAGGGCAAAGGTTTAACCAGCCCTTGTCCCCCCGACCCCCACCCTCACTGCAGCCATCTCTCCTTCTTCCCTCAACACGTCTCCCCCCCCGACACCACAACACCCCCCCTCCCCCCCTCCAACTCAACACAATCCCCGCCTCACATCACCACAGACCCAGTCAGACTTTAAAAACTCAGACTTTGAAAACGCAGACTTTAAAAACGCACGCCCAAATGGCTACGTTTCTCCTTGATCGTTAAACTAACTTTCTTATTTACTGTAACGGCTAAGGGTAACTGTCAAATCGTCTGCAATACTTGTTTTTATGGTACCTGGAAACCCAGCTGCTGGAATTATTTTTTGCTGTTGCAACTACTATCTTGAGAAACTAACTGGTGGTGTTCTGCTCATTCTCCAAATTCAACCTTGAAAGAGATATTTCCACGTATCAACTTCATGGCGGGTGCTATAGGAACAGTAAGGGACTCTTAGTCATCAGGACACATCATCAGGGAACCATGAATGTTAGAACAAAATATTATGTCAATCCATTTAACAGTTATTGGGATATTTTTGTCTTAATAAAGTGGAGATGGTTGGGTGATTCAAAGACATACCCTGTATCTGTGGATAATTCATAAGGTACAGGAAGGCAGCGAGCAGGGTGTTGGCAGTCGTGTCAGTCCCAGCAAAGTGAAGATCCAACATAAATGCACAAAGCTGGTCTTCCGAAAATAATGAGCCATCATCTCCTCTCTTTGGAGGAAGACAGGAAAGAGAAAGAGTTAATAACCTACTGTTCCTTCTGTCACCACCACCACAGCTAAAACATCTTAGCCAACATGCCAGTTCAGGTTGCTCTGAACAGAATTCTTTCTATTACCAAAAAGACACACACACCTTATCCATTTCATCCAGGTAGCAGTCTATGAAATGCCGTGGTTTACCAGGAACTCTGGTCTTTTTGTGCTCAGCCAACTCCTCCAAACGTCTTTCATTTGCAATCTGGGAAGTACAATTAAAAACAATTGTTTTTTTCACATGTTGAAAGCTTTTTCACTTTATCCTGACAGCACAATGAGACGGAAAATCTGTGAAAAAGTCATGTTGTTCTGCCTCCAGCTACTGCTCTGTGTGCTGCTTATGCCATCTGCTACATTCCACTGCATTTAACCAACAACCAATTAGAGCTGTAGCTGACGCTGACGCTGACAAATATAAGTCAACATTCTGGTAATGTTCGGTTTAGCGTTAAAATGAATTTATGACCAAGTGGGAGCAAAACCAAGCCCCGCCCAACAGATGGACAAACTAAATTTTATAACTAATCTAATCACCTTGTTATGGCACTGCAACCCTTATTTGAAAACAATTGGATTAATTTCCATGGAAATAGGCACAGACATTTACGTCAACCTCTTGATGAATTGTAATAACGATCATAGTCTGACATTTCACCCAGAATCATCATACCAAATACTTTGGTTTATGACCAAACCCGCAAAACTAATGTCACTCTGGGGGGGCGGTAGCACTGTGGTTAGAGCGGTCACCCCATGTAACCAGGCTGAAGGTCCTCGAGGCAGCAGCCGCGGGTTCCACTCTGACCTGCGGCCCTTTTCTGCATGTCTCCCCCCCTCTCTCTCACCCCATTTCCTGGCTGTCATATCTAATAAAAAGGCCTAAAAACTGCCCAAAATAAATAAATAACGTCATTCCAATTAGCCTCAGAAGAAGGCCCACTTATGTTTAGAGCTTATTCATTAATGTTAGAATGCTAACATGTTTAGTTTACATGGAGCCACGACCATGACTGTAGACTGTTTCTTCTTTCTCTTTCATTCTTATTTTCATTTTTTCTGCAATGCAGAGTGATACTTTCTGGCTGACAGGACATTTTGTTGGCCTTTGCTACAGAGATTACCAGGTTCTCCATCATTTGAACCTGCAGGCCATTATCTCTTAAATAAAACATCATTTAATGTTTGTTTGGCAGGCTTTAAAATAAATGCTTTAAAACTTACCCTCAACAACTTAAAGGCTCTCTGGAAGGGCAGTGGCAGGTTGCGCACAATGGGAAAAGAGTCATAAATCTGCATTGGAGGGGAAAAAATGAAAAAAATTACAAAGCTTTAAGAAACCCTTAAGTTTTGTGTGTATTGTGATTCCAAGGCAGCTGTGTTAGTGTAGCCCCCCGCTGCAATTTCCAAATCCCTTTCTGTCTGTTCTTGCATGTATTATAGATGAGATAATTCTGACTATTTATTTATCTTTATTCATCCATCTATCCAATTATCACACACTGATCTTACACATTATGTTATTCTTCATTTACAGTAGTGATGTTATGTTATGGAATGATTTTGCTGTCAAAAATTACTCACCATGCCCCAGCGCCCATTGATTATTTTGGTGGTCTCATGAAAAAGGCTAACAAAAAACTTCATGAACTCATCGTCATAGTCAAACTTCCTAGCAAAGAGAACTTTGCAAATGACGTTAGAGGCTGCATTGTGGAACAACATGTGGGGATCCATAGATTTACCTGGAAAAACAATACAAACAATGACTCTTCGACATGACCGTGGCCAAAATAATCAATACTGGTCTAAATAAAAACAAATAGGGACATACCGACACGCTGCTCCAATATCTTCATGACATGGTGTATCTCTCCCAGAATGCTCTGCTCCATCAATTGCTTCCCCAGACCAAAGTTTCTCAGGGTCATCAGACCAAAGCGGCGTTGCTCTCTCCAGGCTGAGTTATAATCTGCTAGAACCACCCCAGGAGCATGAGCTGCATGTAAAAAAGGTCCACTTAGAAAAAAAAGTTTATTCACAATACTTATTAAATGCTTCGAATTAAAGTTTTAATATAAATGTTGAATGATCTTAATATTATTAACAGCAGCTTGAACATCTACCTTATATTGGCATGTGCTATTTGTTTATTTATGGCAAATATATTCCCCTCTTACACTTCCTCTCTTACACATACTTATAACATCTATTTACTGTCTATTTATTGTGTATGTTCTATTGTGTTCTTCTTTATCTTTGCTCCCCCACCGGGACCCGAGTGCATAATTTGACAGTAACAATAAAACTTCTTGAATCTTGAATAATGTCATATTTAACATATCAGTCACTTCTACTTTTGACACTTTAAGTATATTTTGCTGATAGTACTGCTGCAACATCTACCAACAACTGCTACCACCAGGTGGTGCCATAATAAAGACTTTAAATTTACCATGTACCCGGTTTGACAGTATTTATGTTATGATTATTTCTTTGCTAAAAGAACTTTCTTCCCATATTCTCTGTTTTAATAGAAGGATGTAGGCTTACAGTGGAATTGATAAATCACAAAAGTTCTTCACTTCCTCTATACCTTTAGTGTGTACAGCATGATTAACCAATAGGTCTCGTGGTCTGCCAGAGAAGTCAGCTGCTTTGTTGACCAGGGCTTCTTTCAAGGCCTGCAGTCCATTGATGACCACCGCAGGCCTGGGACCAATGAAAATGCTGTATACGTCACCATAGCGCTTGGCCAGCTGGGGACAGTGACACAGTAGATTAGAATGACAGGGACTTAGGTGATTGACCTTATTTCAGTGCAATCATCAGCCACTGTAATGATTGATGAACAAGTTAGGAGTAGCGACTATCCAACAAGTAGCAGTTTGAATGAGAGACACATATATTGAGAGACGCATATTACAGATATATCCAGTGACAGATATTTATCAATTGACACACATTTACTCCTCGAGATTTCATTGTTGTTAAATGATTGAGTAGAGGATGACAGAATGAGTCAGCCTGGATGCATTTCTTGTTTGTTAGAGCTCAGCTCAGACAAGCCTTACAGTCACAACAACATATCATTTTATATAACAGAACTATATTGGGCATAATCCACGATGTTCCTAATCCTAAACTAAAAACTAAAGAAACTAAGTCCTTTAAAATTGAACACTGATGCAAAAATAATAATTTCTACAGAAGTTTACACATTTAGGTTAATAGATCCTAAATAACCCATACATTAAAATTCAACAAAAATTCAAGTACAACTCTCTTGGTAACATCATTTAACTTACCCTCTGCAGATCTGCAATAGGGTTCTCCAGATTGAGCTGCAGTACATTTCCAAAGATGGGGATGGGTCGAGGGCCTGGAGGGAAATTCTTGGGCCTGTGGGTCTGAAAGAGAAGCAGCAGCAGCAAAACAGCTGCTAAAAGAAGAACCACAGATGCAAACATCATGAAGTTCTGATTCTGACTGATTCACACTCCCTTTGCTCTTCCAGTATGCTGGCTTTAAAACACACACAACCTTTGCACAGTCATGTGGCCTGCAGTGTTACTGCATTTACTTAATCAACCAGTTGATACCATCATTAAAGTTATCACTTAACACACAATGTTCCCCACAGGACACGCCTTAATCCTCAGTCCTGTCTGATGATGAACCTTACATTATAGCTCTGAATACCCAGAGCCCAGTGGAGGGATCACTTAACACATACAGTAGATTGTGCACACCGTGAAAATGTTTTCCAACATGTCTATGCCCCCATAACTGTGGCCACATAATTATGTGTGTCTGTGTGTCTGTGTGTGTGTGTGTGTGTGTGTGTGTGTGGGGGGGGGGGGGGGGGACTCACTCTGTGATTCTGCTCCAAGATGCTTGTAGCAGAATCACATGAATAATAGGTGAATAAAACTATGCTTTTTTTTCATTGGTTGATGCATTAAATCTTCCCCAGATACAAAAGTTCTATTTTCTTATTGACTATTGTGTGTTTGTGTATTTAATTGGCTGGTAAGTGGCAGCTCAACTTAACTCCAGGGGAGATGGCTTGATTCCTGCAGCATATTGGAAATAGTTTTTCTGACTTCCGTTTCGGCTGAGATGGAGTAGACGTATGTTGAGTCTCACTCCCGCAACTTTTGACAATATCATGTTTCAGGACCTTGAAAGTCACAGCAAAGCTAGACCACTACCACACCACAGTGTCTGACCACGCTCAGAAGATAGGCTAAATGCAAATTTACAAGACTAGCAACTGCTAGCACTGGAGGCTTCCTGCGCCTAGCTACCTAAATCAATGAAGGAGCCACAGCCGACAGCCTTCTTCATGGGGCTGCTTATGGAAGTTGGAGAGGCTCTCTTCGGTCACTGAGGCTAAAGGTTTCATAACATCCATCCATATGGAAGAGAGCGGATGACCGCCGAGGGCTATTGATTTCAACACGGACATGCCACTGTCACGCTATCTGGATAATTGTGAGTTGATGTGACGCCAAATGTATAGCTGTGCTTTAACCACCCCCGGACGGGCCAAGGTTTATTTTTGGACCAGTAGTTAGTAGTTAGTAGTTAGTAGTTAGTAGTAGTCCTGACGGATTGCTGATATCCTGTCTGTCAAGAGTTTTGAACAAATATCGCTAAGCAAAAAACTGAATACACTGCAGACAAGTTGTGTTGGTGTTAGGTGTTTTCGGATATTTTGGAATTCTATTTCTATTATTTTGGAATGTGGATTTCAGTTCATTATAATATATTTTCTTCACAGCTTGATCTTATTTTAAATTTTTATCACCCAACGCAACAGAGTTGTCTGAAGTATTCTTGTTTTCTGTAATGCATTTAGTCAAAGGGTTTTACTGAAGCCTGACACTGGTCATAAACTGATGTATAGTGGGGACCCACATCATTACAGCCTATACATATGGTTTCATATAGGCAGGCATTCTATTAATCTTATTTGATGAAGAGGAATGCTTTCATGGCCTGCCTGCCTAAAGACATCTTGGTGCCCTCTGCTGGCTAATTTACTTTACATGGTTTTCGCTGTTTTGTATTTTTTCTCTGTGACTTAATGGGTCAAATACTGTTACTGTTTGGGGAGAGACCCCGAAAGCTCAGTTAAGCTGTTAGCTGCGAGCTGGAGAGCTCAGATGATGTTTTTACTATGGGAGTAGAACTCAGATTGGTCATGATTCTATTGTTTTGCTCCCTTTTTGTCCGTATCTAACCTGTACTAACACACTAACATCCTGACACTTATTGTAACCTGTACTAACACACTAACATCCTGACACTTACTCTTCTCTCACACTTTATTCTTGTGTTAGGTTAAAATGTTTTTTTATAGTTGCACTGTCGTTATTTGCTGCTCTGTGTGCCCTGAATTGCCCCCCGGGGACAAATAACGTTTTTTGAATTGAATTGAATTGAATTTTGTTGTGGTTTTATTCTGTTTTGTATGTGTTTTTTTTGTTCTGTTTTATTCTTCCTCCCCACTCTCTGCCTCCACTACACTACAGAATACTTCAGGTCACGCAGTGTCCTTCTAACTAATTATTATTGTTCATATGGCTAATGTTGTAAAGACAGGTACTGGAGTGCGTCTAGTTTCCTGGAATACTAAGGGAATGAACAACGTGATCAAAATCGGTAAGGTCTGACACAAATACCAGGGGATGTGATGTTTCTGCCGGAAACACATCTTAAATCAGCTAAAACCCCATGTATTAAGAGGGCGTGGATGATTAGCTGTCCCATGTAAAGAGTCTGAAGGTCCTTGAGGCAGCGGCTGCAGGTTCAACTCCGACCTGCGGCCCTTTGCTGCATGTCTTCCTCTCTCTATCTCACCCCATTTCCTGTCTGTCCGATCTAAGGAAAGGCTTGAAAACTGGCAAAAGAATTATGTAAAAAAAAAACTAAAAAAAAAAACGCCGACAGTCACCGCATTATCATGGGTGGATCTTCCTTACACAGATTCCACTATCACACACAGTAAAAGCATATGCATCAGAGTTGGGAATTTCAGATCCTTGGAGGTTTAGAAATCGCCACAGAAAAGCTTTCTCTTTTTCCCCCCATGTACACCAAACCTTCTCCTGAATTGATTTCTTTTTACTCGGTAAAAATCTCCTCGACTGTGTGAATGCATGTGAATATCACCCAATAGTCACTCTGACAATGTTCCTAACACAGTTAACATTAGTTTTCCACAAGAAACAACTCCACGTTTACCATGGAGGTTCAGCTCACACTTACTGTCGGATAGTATGTTTAAGGGTTTTGCTGCGACTCAAATCCGCTCATACAAAGAGTTTAACGACACCCCTGATGTTGGCAGTGGCAGCTTCTATTCAGGGACAAGTGATATCCTATGTTTCTCAGATGACAAGGGCTGAATGTGCTAGGCTGGTGGAAATTGCAGAGGAACTGGTAAAACTCGATGGAACCTATTCCACCTTCCTCCCCCGCTAAATAAGAAATGGCTAGTAACAAACATACTACATTCGGAACACAGCCTCTTAATGACACGCATAGTGGAGAGACAGCTGCGACTATCCAAACAAAGCTTTTTTGAGCAGGGATATAAGGCATGGAAACTCTTGGCAAAGCGGGCCTGTAAAGTTAGTGCTTCTAGACTGATCTCTAAAATTTAACTACCGAACGGTAGCCACACTGATCCAGTGATTATCAATAAGTCTTTTAATAATTTCTATACAACGATTTATCCTTCTGAATGCAGCCCAATTACTGCAGCGACCCCTAATCCCTTAGACTGTTTAACATACCCTCAGATTGTTATAAATATTGCTAGGGAACTCGGTAGACCCATCTCTCTGTTGGAGGAGCATGAAGCGATCAAGTCTATGCAAAACAGGAAATCTCCTAGTCCCGATGGTTTTACAGTTGAGTTCTTTAAGACAAACTCGATGCTATTAGCTCCCATCCTTGTGAGAATGTTCAATGTCTCCTTTACTGAAGGCAGACAGCCAACGACCTGGTATGATGCATCTATTTCATTGCTCCTGTAGAAAGACAGGGATCCTACCTCATGTGGCAGCTATAGACCGGTCTCACTTTTAAACGTAGATTGTAAGATCCTTGCTTAGGTCCTCACCCTCCACCTCCAAAGTGAGATGTCATCAATAATTTCACTAGACCAGACTGGCTTCATATTAGGGAGACATCCATTCTTCAACACCAAAAGGCTGCTCAACATCATATTCTCATCTGGGTCGGACACTCCTGAGGTCGTAGTGGCGCTGGATGCAGAGAAAGCCTTCGACCGGGTAAAGTGGGGATTTCTATTTTTTCATTTTTGAGAAATTTGGCTTTAATTCTAATTTTATTTCTTGGCTTAAGCTTCTTTATGTAAGCCTCTGCATTTGTAAACACTAACGGTGGGACTGGCAGGGCTGTCTGCTCTCGCCCTTGTCGTTCAACATAGCCATCGAGCCATTAGCCATCTGAATGAGTTTGAAGGCATTTGGTCTAGTCCACAAACTTTCCTCATATGCTAATGACCTTCTCTTATTTATTTCAAACCTCACATCCTTCCTCCCCCCAGTTTCATCAATCCTGGATCAGTTTGGGCACCTATCGGGGTATAAGTTGAATATTCAGAAAAGTGAGAAAAGTTAGTTTTTATCAATAATTTGGCGAGAACACTCCCACAATCCGTATTTCCTTTGAAAACAGCTGAAAAGGGGTTCAAGTATTTGGCGTTAATCACCAGCTTCTTCAGGGACTTATTTCAAAAGAACTTTCAGCCGCTATTAGATAAATGCAAGTCAGACTTGTCTAGACTTGTCCCCCTATCCCTTTCAGGCCTGCACCATTAATTAACTTTTATATTGACTCCGCGGTGGGCTCATACTGATAACATCTTCTTCCCTGTCCTTTGCGTTCTACGATTTGCTCACAGCTCCCCATAACTGGGGTCTCACCTAATCCGTTTGTCGCCAATACCATAAAAACTTGGATCCAGTTCAGGAAGCAGCACGGCTTGCAAAGGGCTTCGATCCTTGCCCCAGTTTTGAATAACTATGCATTTCTCCCTTCCCGCACCAACCCTATATTTCGCGTATAGTCAGATAAGTGTCATGGTGGCTTCATGGCAGCCCTCCTCTTCCTTCTTGTTTCTGTGTTTGTTTTCCCCTGTTGGTTTTCCTACATGTCACTCCCCTCTCTGTGGATGTCTGTGTGTGAGTGTGTGTGCATCCAGGAGCTGGGGGCGTGATGATCTCCTGCTGACAGCACTAGGTGTTCCTCATCTCAAATAATCATCTCCGCTTCAGTATAAGTAGACCGGCATGAGACTCATTCGTCACCAGATTGTTTCATCAGTCAGAGCGGTAGTGAGCTGTGCATCGGATTCTTCGCTGTCTCATGTTTCCTCCTTGCTCTTCGAATTGTGTGTAACTCGCTCCTGTGTTTTTTCCGCTGCAGTCATCTGTTTCTGCCTACCTGCCTGCCAGCCCACCTGCCTGCTCGCCTTCCCCTCCTCTCTTGCATGTGCTTTGCCTCTGGCCATTGTTTCCCTCTTCGTGAATTGTTTTTTACCCGAAGGACGCCATTACATAGGGTTGGAACTCCTCGTGCAGATCTTACGGACCTCACCAGCAATGGGCACGCTTGAGAGAGCTCATCGTCACTCACAACCCCCATTCCTTTTCCCCTCGTGCTTCGTGCACTTTGTAAATATTATTTCATCAATTAAATCACTTTTGGTCTTGCATTTGGGTCCAGTTTACCAGGGTCAGTTCCTAACAATAAGGGCCTCAAATTGCTTAATGACATGTAGGACAAAAGTGTTTTGCGTCCTTTGCATCTATGTTGGACAAATACAGCCTGTCAAAAAGCCAATTTTTTTCGGTACCTTCAAATGAGACATTTTATCCAAAAGCAATTTTCCGAACCGCCACCCTGAAGTACAACATGAACAACTGATATTTGTCATTTATAAAAATGTAGTGGTACGAGGCACTACAGTCATATTAAACCTAGTTTGGCTGCACCACAGCCCCTCTGGCTTATTAGCCAATCATTGTCCTTACCAAGGGGATAAAAGCAGGCTGTGTCCCTCCTCCCGACCTCTCGCTTTCTGCCTCTTCGGCACGCCCACTTGGCAGGTAGGCAAATGTTGCTGGGCTGTTTTGCATTTGTTTGTCCGTGTTTCATTTAATTAAAACTGTTGCTTTTTAAAAGATCCAGCATCTCCACCGCGGTCGAGCCGATCATTTGGGGTTGTCTACCGCTGCAGACCAGAGCACTGGTGAGTGATGAAATGCTTCTGTCATTAATTGCTGTAGCCAGGTGCTAAGTTCCTTTTCTGCTCCTCTCTCTCTAACAGTTGGCTGGTCGTGTGCTTTATGGTCTTCCCCACTATGTGTGCTTCTCTTCACCCCTCTCCCTCTTTGGAAGAGATGCCAATGCACAATGACTTAAAATTGGAACTGGAACTTTAAAGCTGACGCTAAAGCTGTGGTTATCGCTAAAGCTAATGCTAGTGCACTGCTTAAGCTAGCACTTAATAAATGGAATTAACTAACTAATTAACTATTAACATTAATTAATATGTTGCTATGTTAATTACTATTAAAACTAAATAGTAGCTTAATTTAACTGGTTGATTTCATATTTTGTGTGTAGTTGCCATTTAGCGAGTACAGCCACAACAGCTAATCAGAGCGGACGTAGTGTCGCTTGCGGAAGAAAAAACGGGCTTATGGAGAGGAGAAGATTTAAGCTGTGTCTCCCCTCTGTTGTGATGGGTAATGTACCGTTCAGATGACGCCGCTAACGTAGAGCCACCCGGAGTACCGTGAGTGCAGTCTGATGTGTTTCAAGGAGACATGGCTGCACAGGGACATTAAAGACCAAAACTTCGGGCAGACCAGGACTGCATCAAGAGCGGTAAGCGGAAAGGAGGGGGGCTTGCCGTTCTAGTAAACAGCAGATGGTTTAAACCTGGTCATATCACCATTAAAGAACAGCTCTGTAGCCGGGATGTTGAACTTCTGGCCGTTGGACTCCATCCATACCATCTGCCCAGAGAAATCCCGCATGTCATCCCCATTGTCCTGTACATCCCTCCCTCTGAAAACCTGACTTCTGCCTGCAGCAGTCCAGACTCAACACCCCAGTGCCCTCATCATCATGTCGGGAGACTTTAACCACGTTTCCTTGGATAAAGTTCTGCCAGCCTTTCAACAGTGCGTGAGTTGTCCTACAAGAGAGGAGAAGACTCTTGACCTGATGTGCGCTAATATTAATGATGCATACATCTCCTCTTCTCTCCCCCCTCTGGGCAGGTCAGATCATAACCTGGTTCACCTTAAACCCTGCTATGTGCCTCTGGTGAAGAGGAAGCCTACGACCACAAGGACTGTGAGGAGGTGGTCTGAGGCTTGTGAAACTGCAGGGCTGCTTTGAAGTGATTGACTGGCCTGCACTTTGTGAGCGGCATGGGGGCATCAATGGGCTCACTGATTGCATCACGGACTACATTAATTTTTGTGTGGACTGCAATGTCCCAGCTCCGACTGTAACCTGCTATGCTAATAATAAACCCTGAATCACAAAGGACATTAAGGCTATTCTGAATGAAAATAAGAGAGCATTCAGAGATAGCAACCGTGGTGAGGAGCGTGCAAGGGGTACTCTGACTTGAAATCAGGGAGGCTAAAGACAATCATAGGAGAAAGCTGGAGAACAAACGCCAGCGAAACAACATGAGGGATATGCGGAGTGAGCATGAGAACCATCACCAGTTTCCAGAAGACTGGTAGCGCAGAGTTGGAGGACCGTGTGGACCAGGCCAATGAACTGAACCTATTTTTCAATAGGTTTGATACTGCGGCCCATCCCCCACATGACTCTACTGCTGCCGGCCCCTTAACCAATGTCACTTTACCTCCCCCTACTCCTCCTCCTTACAGACCCCCTCAGGATTACATCATGAAGACCATGGAGAGACTCGTCCTGGAGCAGCTAAGGCCTATGGTCAGGCCCTTCACTGATCCGCTACAGTTCGCTTACCAGCCCCGTTTGGGAGTTGAGGACTGCATGACCTACCTGCTGAACAGTCTACAGTCATTTGGACAAGCCTGCGAGCACTGTGAGAGTCATGTTCTTTGACTTCTCCAGTGCATTTAACACCTTCCGTCTGGCTCTACTGGGTGAGAAGATTGCTGCGATGTAGGCGGAGGCCCCCATCATGTCCTGGATTGTGGATTACCTGATGGGCAGACCACAGTATGTACACCTACAGAACTGTGTGACTGACAGGGTGGTCAGCAACACTGGGGCCCCACAAAGGACTGTCCTCTTCACCTCTGACTTCAACTATTGAGTCCTGCCACCTTCAGATGACTCAGCAATAGTTGGCTGCATTGGAAAGGGGGATGAAAGTGAATACAGGACTGTTGTAGGCAACTTTGTCACTTGGAGTGAGCTGAATCATCTGCACCTCAACATGACTAAAACAAGGAGCTTGTAGTGGATCTGAGGAGGGTGAAAACACCTGTGACCCCTGTCTCCATTCAGGGGGTCCCTGTGGACACTGTAGAGGAGTATAAGTACTTGGGGGTGTACTTCAATAATAGGTTGAACTGGACTAAAAAAGGACCAAAGTCGACTCTTTTTCCTGAGGAGGCTGAGGTCCTTTAACATCTGCCGGACGATGCTGAGGATGTTTTATGAGTCTGTTGTGGCCAGTGCAATCTTCTTTGCTGTCACTTGCTGGGGCAGTGGGCTGAAGGTCGCAGACACCAACAGACTGAACAAAGTGATCAGGAGGGCTGGTGATGTTGTGGGGGAGGAGCTGGACACCCTGCCGACTGTGACAGAGAGGAGCATGCTGTCCAGGCTCTGGTCTATGCTGGACAATGTCTCACACCCTCTCTATGACACACTGGCCCAGCAGAGGAGCACCTTCTGCAGAAGACTCCTCGCATCCAGATGCACCACAGGAAATCTTTCCTGCCTCTGGTCATTAATTTATACAATGCATCCCTTGGAGAGTCTGTCACCTCCTCTCCATTATTCAGACTCAACCACAGACAATCTGTTCTTTTGCAGTGTTTTCACAGGTCACGCTGTAGTTTATATTATATTTTATTTAAAGCTGTATTAATCAGGGTTTTTGATTTTTGTAAACAACATTGACGCATCATCAACTTTTAAGTTGATATGGCAAACTAGTTAGCAGACAGTTGCTTATTTACATTATTATCATTCAGCTCCACTGTGTTTACCAGCCGGTTGCAAACTGTCTGTCTGCCGTTTGAAGCTGAGCAGGTGAGAGTGACAGACAGCAAGCCCCATAGAGCCGAGAGGAGCTACAGATTAAGGTGATGATGCTCTATAAGTTCATCACTCTGAGTGACTCCTTACACTCTGTCACACTGTTTTTTATATTGTCATTTCTAAAACAGTTATTATAAATACAGTTATAAAAAAATAATCAATCAATGCCACTTTTCAAGGTGATAATAATTTTTTTGGTCACTGGAGGGCAAAACATCACAACAGGCTGAACATCACATGCATTATATAGTTCAAATGACTTACATGCTGCTCAACAGTTACCAGTTGCCTATTTACACATCCAGGAGTTACAGAGCAACAACATTAGAACTAGAAAAATGACTCCATTAAATTCATGTTTGCTGCATGTTTTGGTGCTGCGAAAATAAACAGCTGTCAGTCACAGCTAAAAACAGGTTGATGAGAGCGATGAGTCTGAACCAGACACTTAACTCGTGCACTATAAAAAATAACAAACTGAAAGACATGATAAAGCTCCAATGAGATTCGAGCTGAGGGGAACTGCAGAGTAGGTGAGACCCTGTGGTTTGTCACTAAAAGTGAGCCCTTTCACACACACACACACACACACACACACACACACACACACACACACACACACACACACACACACACACACACACACACACACACACACACACACACACACACACACAGTTCCATTGTTTAAAAATGCTGATGCAGTTATAACAAAGATGAAAAGTTGAAATTTGTACATAACGTACGTGATAAGCCATTTTCAGTTTTAGGATAACTTCTGTCTTTGTATAGTCTTTCTGACTTGCACCTTCATCGAATAAGGTTTGGGGGTCTGAGTCGTCCCAAAAACAGGAGTGTAGTCAGGCTCTCCTGCATCCTCAGGCCAGATGAACTTGAACTTCCTTAGCAGCGTCACCATGATGAGGAAGAGCTCCATCCGAGCCAGACCCTCTCCAAGACACATACGAGGACCTGCAGGTTAAAATACCCACATATGTTCTATAACCACATGACATCTCTTCAATCAAACCTCCCAACCATTCTTTCAATCGATCTCTGGATGTAATAATCATTTCACTCACCTGCAGAGAAAGGCATGAAGGCCTCTGGCTTCACAAACTCTCCCTGGTCATTGAGGAAGTTTTCAGGGTTGAATTCATTGGGGGATTTCCACTGCCCCTCCTCATTCAGCACTGAGTCCAAGTTAGGGATGATAATGGTTCCCTGGAAGAATTTTAAAAAGAGGTTTATCAAAGTTTAGAGCTTTAACTAAAAGTCTCACTACTATGGATCCTGTGGAGCTTTTAAATAGACCTCTAACTTATCAGTAATCCTCATAACTTCTCCTCTTCAGGGGGTTCAAGGGCAATTTCTGTATTTTTTTTAACCTGGAACCTATTTCCCCATGTATTTCTGTCCAAGTGACTAATGGCAACTCCTTTTTGTTGGTCCAGCACTGAGCACAATCGTGGCTGCCCGGCCACTGTGAACCGGGCTTATATGTCAATAGTCTAAACATCTTTTTGAATTATTCTATACAGACAAATCTCCACCTGAATTTAATATTAAGTTATGTGGCTTTGAATAGTACTTTGCTGATCAACACTTAAAAGAACTATTTTAGAGGGATATTGTTTTAATTTTAATGACACAAATTATATTTTCTACTTACCCTGGGTATGGAGTATCCCATTAACACTGTGTCATTAGTGGTGCTGTGGAAAACACTGAGAGGAACAGTGTTAGCCACCCTCTGGATCTCATGAATAACAGCCTGCATGACAGAGTTAGGACACTAGCATTGTAACATTGCAGATACGATTTTATACTTCACAGCACTTTTTGAAATCATCATTATACCTGAACATAAGGCATCTGGTGTCTGTCTTCAAAACTGGCTTCATCCTTCCCATCCAGAACATTGTCTATTTCCTGCTGACAGCGCTCTGAGGAAAGAGAAACATTGACAGAGGGGGACAAGGTTTAGCTATGTAGCAGCCTGAAATGTGTCATCTGATTCAAAAACCATGAGGAGGACCAATGTAGATGATAAGTAAGTGTCAACTCAAGTTGGGCAAGATGGGGTCTGGTTTCCATTGGATCAAAGTCAGTGATTGGTTTCAGGATCACTGACATTGAATGATCAATTAAAGTGTATTTATGAGTTATATAGAGGCAATTTATTTAATAGTTAGTTAACAGAGATATTTCACTCATAACCACAAATAATAGTATTATAGGAAGAATAAGGGAGTCTTAGTCATCAGGACACATCATCAGGGAACCATGAATGTCAGAACAAAATGTTATGTCAATTCCATTTAACAGTTATTGGGATATTTTTGTCTTAATAAAGTGGAGATGGTCGGGTGATTCAAAGACATACCCTGTATCTGTGGATAATTCATAAGGAACAGGAAGGCAGCGAGCAGGGTGTTGGCAGTCGTGTCAGTCCCAGCAAAGTGAAGATCCAACATAAATGCACAAAGCTGGTCTTCCGAAAATGATGAGCCATCATCTCCTCTCTTTGGAGGAAGACAGGAAAGAGAAAGAGCAAGTACATAACCTACTGTTCCTTCTGTCACCACCACCACAGCTAAAATATCTTAGCCAGCATGCCAGTTCAGGTTGCTCTGAACAGAATTCTTTCTATTACCAAAAAGACACACACACCTTATCCATTTCATCCAGGTAGCAGTCTATGAAATGCCGTGGTTTACCAGGCACTCTGGTCTTTTTGTGCTCAGCCAACTCCTCCAAACGTCTTTCATTTGCAATCTGGGAAGTACAATTAAAAACAATTGTTTTTTTCACATGTTGAAAGCTTTTTCACTTTATCCTGACAGCGCAATGAGACGGAAAATCTGTGAAAAAGTCATGTTGTTCTGGCTCCACCTACTGCTCTGTGTGCTGCTAATGCCATCTGCTACATTCCACTGCATTTAACCAACAACCAATTAGAGCTGTAGCTGACGCAGTGTCAGTGATCAAACTGTCAAACTAGGTACACTCATCAAATATGAATCAACATTCTGTTACTGTACATAAAGTGTTTTCAGAAACATTTTAATGTTCGGTTTAGCTGTAAAATGAGTTTGTGACCAAGTGGGGGCAAAACCAAGCCCCGCCCACCAGGCGACAAGATGGACAGACTTTCTCATTTTACAGCAAATCTAATCACCTTGTTACGGAACTGCAACCCATTTAACTATTGAATTAATTTCCATGGAAATAGGTACAGATTTTTATGTCAACCTCTTGATAAATTGTAGTAACTGATGATAGTCTGACATTTCACCCAGCAGCATCATACCAAATACTTTGGTTTATGACCAAACCTGCAAAACTAATGTCACTGCAAGGCGGCCGGTGGCACTGTGGTTGGAGCAGTCGCCCCATGTAAAGAGGCTGAAGATCCTCGTGGCAGCAGCTGAGCGTTTGACTCTGACGTGAGGCCCTTTGCTGCATGTCTCCCCCTCTCTCTCTCACCCCATTTTATCACTCATCACTCATCTTCAACCGTTTATCTGGGGTCGGATCGCGGGGGCAGCAGCTCTAGCAGGGGACCACAAACTTCCCTTCCCGGGCCACATTAACCAGCCTTAACTGGGGGATCCTGAGGCGTTCCCAGGCCAGTGTGGAGTTATAATCTCTCCACCAAGTCCTTGGTCTTCCCCGAGGCCTGCTCCCAGCTGGATGTGCCTGGAACACCTCCCTAGGGAGGCGCCCAGGAGGCATCCTTACTAGATGCCCGAACCACCTCAAATGGCTCCTTTCAACGAAGCAGCTCTACTCCGAGTTCCTCACGAATGGCTGAACTATCTCTCGAGAAGAGAGACTCCAGCCACCCTCCTGAGAAAACCTATTTCGGCCGCTTGTACTCGCGACCTCGTTCTTTCGGTCATGACCCATGCCTTCCGAGCAAAGCTCAGCTCTCTTTTCGTCACAACGGTGCTGTAGAGCGACTGCAATATCACCCCCATTGCTCCGATTCTCCGGCCAAACTCACGCTCCATCATCCCCTCACTCGTGAACATGATCCCGAGGTACTTGAACTCCTACACTTGGGGTAAGGACTCATTCTCTACCTGGAGTAAGCAATCCACCGGTTTCCTGCTGAGAGCCATGGCCTCAGATTTAGAGGTGCTGATCCTCATCCCAGCCGTTTCACGCTCGGCTGCGAACCGATCCAGTGAATGCTGAAGGTCACTGACTGACAATGCTATCAGGACCACATCCTCTGCAAAAAGCAGAGACGAGATCCTCAGTCCATCGAACTGCAACCCCTCCCCACCACGACTATGCCTCGGTATCCTGTCCATGAAAATCACAAACAGGATTTAGACAAAGCGCACCCCCGGCGGAGGCCAACCGCCACCGGAAACAAATTCGACTTACTGCCAGGGATCCGGACACAGCTCTCGCTTTGGGTGTACAGAGATTGGATGGCCCACAGAAGTGACCCCCTAACCCCATACTCCCGCAGCACCTCCCACAGTATCTCCCGGGGGACCCGGTCATATGCCTTCTCTAGATCCACAAAGCACATGTAGACTGGATGAGCATACTCCCAGGCCCCCTCCAGAATCCTTGCGAGAGTGAAGAGCTGGTCCGTTGTTCCACGTCCAGGACGGAATCCGCATTGTTCCTCTTCAATCTGAGGTTCGACTATAGGACGAACCCTCCTTTCCAGCACCTTGGAGTAGACTTTACCAGGGAGGCTGAGTAGTGTGATACCCCTGTAATTGGCACACACCCTCTGGTCCCCCCTTTTTAAAAAGGGGAACCACCACCCGGTCTGCCACTCCCTTGGCACTGTCCCTGACTTCCACGGAATGTTGAAGAGACCCCATTTGAGTGATACTTTCTGGCTGACAGGACATTTTGTTGGCCTTTACTACAGAAATTACCAGGTTCCCCATCATTTGAATCTGCAGCCCATTATCTCTTAAATAAAACATCATTCAATTGGTTGTTTCAGACGCGTATCCAGTAATGGGCCTAGGTGGCACTGGCCCGCCTGACCCAGCTAAGTTTGATGAAAATATATTTTGTTACAGAAAAATATAAATATGTTCGTGAGAAAGGAAATAAATTTAAAATTGTATTGATGGTTGCCTTGTTGTGTGTGTTTAATTTGTCTTCTGATTAAAACGGAGGTGATGAATGAATTTGTCGGAGGCCGTAAATTAGTTCCTATGGTTCCGACAGGCCGACTGTAGAGGATGCTGAATTAACGGTATTCATTGAGCAACTGCGTTGGAAAGTAAAGAATGGACTGGAATTTCCATTCCTCATGGAAGTGTTGGACATTTGTGCTCCTGACATTTTTCCAAACCTCAACAAACTACTTCGGGTCATCATCACCCTTCCCATGACTTCTTGTAATGTTGAGAGACTGTTCGGATTGAAACGGACCTCAGAGCATCCGTGAGTACTACCCATCTCAACAACCTGGCCCTCTTGTCCTTTAAAGGAAATGTGACTCTTTGGACTATGATGAGATCATCTCTGTGTTTGATGCTTGCGCCTTGTTTTGTAGTTCATGAAAGCAGCAAAGATAGGCCTGTTGTTTTACCAATTTTTCACTGCTTCATATTTTCTTGTGACGGAATTTCATGTTACCTAATGTTACTCAAAGCAATTAAGCAACTGTGCTTAATTGCTTTGAGTAGCTCATTTTTTTGCACAGAAGCCAAATTTCATCCATACTTCATTGTATGTGGTCTGTTTAATAGAACTTAAAGCTGTGTTGTTCTTTCAGAAATTATACATCAACTGGGTGTTTTCATTTTTTGATTTGCTTTAGCGGCAAATTTGTATGATCTGTGCATGTTCTGTTACTCATGAGCTGACCGTGGTACTGAAGCAACAATCAAAGTGAGAATTCTGTCTGATGTAGGCCTATGTTATGCTGTAAATGTTAATAAGTCATTTTTTCTGGGAAAAGATGGCCCAGCCACTTTTTTACTGGCCCACCTAAAATATTATTTCTGCCTACGCAACTGGGTTGTTTGTTAAAATAAATGCTTTACAAGACGTACCTTAAATAACTTAAAGGCTCTCTGGAAGGGCAGTGGCAGGTTGCGCACAATGGGAAAAGAGTCATAAATCTGTATGGGAGGGGAAAAAATGAAAAAAATTACAAAGCTTTAAGAAGCCCTTAAGTTTTTCTTTCTTTCTATCTATCTATCTATCTATCTATCTATCTATCTATCTATCTATCTATCTATCTATCTATCTATCTATCTATCCATCTATCACACACTGTTCTTACACATTATGTTATTCTTCATTTACAGTAGTGATGTTATGTTATGGAATGATTTTGCTGTCAAAAATTACTCACCATGCCCCAGCGCCCATTGATTATTTTGGAGGTCTCATGAAAAAGGCCAACAAAAAACTTCATGAACTCATCGTCATAGTCAAACTTCCTAGCAAAGATAACTTTGCAAATGATGTTTGAGGCTGCATTGTGGAACAACATGTGAGGATCCATAGATTTACCTGGAAAAACAACACAAATGACTCTTTGACATGACCGTGGCCAAAAAAGTCAATTCTGGTCTAAATAAAAACAAATATGGACATACCGACACGCTGCTCCAATATCTTCATGATGTTGTGTATCTCTCCCAGAATGCTCTGCTCCATCAATTGCTTCCCCAGACCAAAGTTTCTCAGGGTCATCAGACCAAAGCGGCGTTGCTCTCTCCAGGCCGAGTTATAATCTGCTAGAACCACCCCAGGAGCATGAGCTGCATGTAAAAAAGGTCCACTTAGAAAAAAAAGTTCATTCACAATACTTTTTAAATGCTTCAAAAATCAATGCAGTTCTCCCTCTCGCCACTGGTTTTAAAAAAATGTATTAAATATAGTGTAGTGAGGGAGTGGCGTGGGGTGGAGGAACTCCCCGGAGTGGGGGGCAATCAAGGGCTGATGCAGTTCACCTGGGAGGGGGAGGAGGCACCGGGGTCAGCGGCTGGGAAGAAAACGGGCGGGAGAGAGAGCGAGGGTGGCAGAGACGGGAGGATGTGAGAGCCGTCGGCCTGAGCTTTTTGGGAGCCAGTGGCACTGTGGCGGGTGGGTGCTGTTCGCAGCTTATAGTGCTGCCGGCAGTGAAGACATCTGAGTAGGGGAGTTTGTCGTGTCGATCAGCCCTGTATCAAGAGGGGAGGACAGAAACCTCCTTTAGGTAGCGAGGGACCGGGGAGTAGTTGTGCCTTACCTGTGCTCTCATGTAGCAGCCGACCACGGTGAACGACTCCACGCCTGCCAGCTGAGCAGCCTGTTCTCCGGTGCACAGCCCAGTTCCATTGCCTAGGCCCCATGTGGGGGGGGGGGGGGGGGGGGGGGTCTTGTCACCAGACCGGGGCAGGATAAGTCCTTTATTTTAATGATTTTTCATACAAACTTACTTGTAGTCTTGTCAGTTAATGTCCGAGTGTTTATGATTTCCCTCTTAAAGAAAGGTTTTTAATTAACTGACGTCAGTGTGCCCGCGGCCCGTTAAGGGCGGCTCATTGCTCTTGCGGTGCTATTATTACACTGGTGGCAGCGGGGGGATCAAATATATAAATATTAAATATATTAAAGAACAATGTCAGAGGCAGAGAGTATCTCACCCCAGCAGGGGTCTTTAGAAGCAAATGCTAGCCAGAATAATCCCTCTGGTAGTATGGGCTTTTTGCCTGTTCCAACTGGTGCAATTCCACGCCCGGTGTTTATGCCCCAAGTTTTTACTGGGGTGGGCCGTGAATGGTCTGATTGGGTGGAACAATTTGAGTTTGCTGCTAATGTAAATTGTTGTCGGGTTATGCTCTTGATATGTATAATGGGGTCTCTGGGGAGGCAAAAAGTAATTATGCCCTGTTGAAAGCAGCTATGTCCAGATGTTTGGACTCCTTACATAATTTCCAGGGCCTGGAGGGACAGCTGGCTAGGTGGGTGGAACAGTTGGCCAGTTTTCAATACCAAATTGTCCACAGGCCGGGACATTACATGCCAATGCAGATGCCATGTCGAGGCTGCCTGCCTTTAAAGCTGAGCTGCCCCAATCTGGCCGAGTACTGTGTGACACTATGGAGCAGCACCTTCCAGATCCCAGCGTGGGTGCTGTGCAGGAAGGGGGGGCTAGTTCACCAGCAGGTCAGGAATTGGTTGGTGACAAAATAGCAAAAGCCCAACAGGAGGACGATGAGCTGAAACAGTTGATTGAGCTTAAAACACAGGGGAAGGTTATTCCTGAGAACTCGCCCCTGCAGAAGTATGCTCCTGTGTGGCCTCAACTTCAGATTAGGGATTCACGTTTGGTAAGGGCGCCCCCTGCAAACACTGATGCAGCATCCCAGGTTCAGGTTGTTCTCCCACAGGCCCTGGTCCCCAAAGTTTTAGCTCAGTTGCATGACTCCCCGACAGGTGGTCATTTAGGGATACAGAAATTGCAAGGGAAAGTAAAGGATCGCTTTTATTGGTTGGGGTGGTTTGGTGATGTGAAAGAGTGGTGCAGACAGTGTGTTGACTATGCCTCCAGGAAGATTCAGGATTGCGCTCCTCGCGCCCCCCTCCAAGTATCCACAGTTTCAAGACCATATGAAAGAGTGGCACTTGACATTTTGGGCCCGTTGCCAGAGACATCTCGCAAAAATAAGTATGTTTTGGATGTCGGGGATTACTTCTCCAAATGGACAGAAGCATATCCCCTGCCTAATCAAGAGGCCCATACTATTGCTAAAGTGTTAATGGAGGAGGGGGTGTCTAGATTTGGGCCCTCCCGTAGTATTCATTCTGACCAGGGGCGGCCTTTTGAGTCGACCTTGTTCAGGGAATTGTGTCAACTTTTGAATTTTCACAAAACAAGAACTACACCATATCATCCCAAGTCAGATGGTCTAATTGAGCGATTTAACCGTACATTGTTGTGTATGCTGTCACTGTTTGTGGAGGAAAATCAGTCCAATTGGGACACTTTGTTACCATATGTAATGATGGCATATCGCAGCAGTGTACACGCTAGTACAGGTTATACTCCATATAAGGTACTGTTTGGGCGGGAGATGGTACTGCCAGTGGACATAATGCTTGATGTGGGGGCCGGGGAAGCATTTTCTTCAGTCAGTGCATATGTCGGCCATGTGGTGGAGACACTGTCTACAGTAGTAGAGGCAGTAAGGAAGCATCAGGCTAAAGCGTCAAATCAGCAAAAGACCAATTTTGACTTTAGAGCGAGTCTTCAGTTTTATTCTGAAGGCGAACTTGTGTGGGTTCTTAACAAGGCTAGAAGGAGGGGATTGTGTCCTAAACTGCAGAGGCGGTTTAAAGGTCCCTATTAGATAGTAGAGAGAGTCACAGAAGTGCTGTATTGGGTGGCATTAGTTGCTGGGGGGGGGGGGGGGGCAGCCACATCAGTGACGCCAACCACGGTGAACGACTCCACGCCTGCCAGCTGAGCAGCCTGTTCTCCGGTGCACAGCCCAGTTCCATTGCCTAGGCCCCATGCGGGGGGGGGGGGGGGGGGGGGGATGTGTCTTGTCACCAGACCGGGGCAGGATAAGTCCTTTATTTTATGTGTTATATGATTTCCCTCTTAAAGAAAAGTTATTAATTAACTGACGTCAGTGTGCCAGCGCCCCGTTAAGGGCGGCTCATTGCTCTTGCAGTGCTCTATCTCCCCCTTCGACCCTTTGTGTTGTAGTGGTCCCTAAGGAGCCCGTGTGATTTTGAGCTCCCATTGTGTGTAGTGTGATACCTGTTCTAGTTGCTGTGAAGTGATTTGTGTGCAGTGTCCCTTTCTGGGTGTGTTCTCTCTTGTGCAGTGTTTGTGTCGCCGGATGGTGGAGTTACCTGCCTGACCTGCTGGAGCTGCCCTCATTGGCCTGCTGAGTGCAAACGTCCCTAACTTAAAAATGAATTGGAAATAAAGATTGTCTATTTTTATACATATCTGTCTGTGGTGGGTTCTCTCTGACCTCTAATACCGGACCAGACCGGGTTAACAAAGGTGGTGGCAGCTTGACGCTACTCTAAACATCTTAAATAACAAAAATTATTACAATATATTGCACTATAAATACAATTGAATTGAATTGAATTGAATTGAATTGTATAAATATTTTGGGAAATAATTTTGACACATGTAGGCTATTACGTGTAATTCAGATTTTAATTTAATTCTTTTAACGCCTAATCAACACAGGTTTATAGAAGTGTCATGCAGGCTTGTGGTCGCCAAGTAAAGAGGTTTCCCGCTCGTTCCATCAGCAAACATCCATTGCAGCAGCAGACTATATTTACAGTCTAATGACAGAACGAGGAGGAAATGTGGCATAGAAACGCATTTCAGATTTTTTTTTGGAAAACCATCACCAGTGAGGAAGAACACTAGGACCACAACCACGACAAGGGTAAGTGAGAAGACTGTCTGCACGCCTCTGCCTGCAGTTACACCCGCAACCCAGCCTAGCATGATTGGATTAGATTGGGTTACTACCTCTCTTACACATACTTATAACATCTATTTACTGTCTATTTATTGTGTATGTTCTATTGTGTTCTTCTTTATCTTTGCTCCCCCACCGGGACCCGAGTGCATAATTTGACAGTAACAATAAAACTTCTTGAATCTTGAATAATGTCATATTTAACATATCAGTCACTTCTACTTTTGACACTTTAAGTATATTTTGCTGATAGTACTGCTGCAACATCTACCAACAACTGCTACCACCAGGTGGTGCCATAATAAAGACTTTAAATTTACCATGTACCCGGTTTGACAGTATTTATGTTATGATTATTTCTTTGCTAAAAGAACTTTCTTCCCATATTCTCTGTTTTAATAGAAGGATGTAGGCTTACAGTGGAATTGATAAATCACAAAAGTTCTTCACTTTCTCTATACCTTTAGTGTGTACAGCATGATTAACCAATAGGTCTCGTGGTCTGCCAGAGAAGTCAGCTGCTTTGTTGACCAGGGCTTCTTTCAAGGCCTGCAGTCCATTGATGACCACCGCAGGCCTGGGACCAATGAAAATGCTGTATACGTCACCATAGCGCTTGGCCAGCTGGGGACAGTGACACAGTAGATTAGAATGACAGGGACTTAGGTGATTGACCTTATTTCAGTGCAATCATCAGCCACTGTAATGATTGATGAACAAGTTAGGAGTAGCGACTATCCAACAAGTAGCAGTTTGAATGAGAGACACATATATTGAGAGACGCATATTACAGATATATCCAGTGACAGATATTTATCAATTGACACACATTTACTCCTCGAGATTTCATTGTTGTTAAATGATTGAGTAGAGGATGACAGAATGAGTCAGCCTGGATGCATTTCTTGTTTGTTAGAGCTCAGCTCAGACAAGCCTTACAGTCACAACAACATATCATTTTATATAACAGAACTATATTGGGCATAATCCACGATGTTCCTAATCCTAAACTAAAAACTAAAGAAACTAAGTCCTTTAAAATTGAACACTGATGCAAAAATAATCATTTCTACAGAAGTTTACACATTTAGGTTAATAGATCCTAAATAACCCATACATTAAAATTCAACAAAAATTCAAGTACAACTCTCTTGGTAACATCATTTAACTTACCCTCTGCAGATCTGCAATAGGGTTCTCCAGATTGAGCTGCAGTACATTTCCAAAGATGGGGATGGGTCGAGGGCCTGGAGGGAAATTCTTGGGCCTGTGGGTCTGAAAGAGAAGCAGCAGCAGCAAAACAGCTGCTAAAAGAAGAACCACAGATGCAAACATCATGAAGTTCTGATTCTGACTGATTCACACTCCCTTTGCTCTTCCAGTATGCTGGCTTTAAAACACACACAACCTTTGCACAGTCATGTGGCCTGCAGTGTTACTGCATTTACTTAATCAACCAGTTGATACCGTCATTATAGTTATCACTTAACACTAAATGTTCCTCACAGGACACGCCTTAATCCTCAGTCCTGTCTGATGATGAACCTTACATTATAGCTCTGAATACCCAGAGCCCAGTGGAGGGATCACTTAACACATACAGTAGACTGTGAACGGGTTGGGGGAATGTGGGTGTTTAACTCAGCATTGATAAACTCATGCTTAAATTGTCATTTTTTGTCAAAAAAGCTGTTAATTTGTTGTTATCTTACATTTAAACAGGAGATTACTTACTCTGTGCTCAATCCTTCCTTCGTCCTTTGTTGTCCTTTGTTTCCCGTTTTTCTATTTTATGCAAGATCAGTGCCGAATTCCTAACACTACCCTCCAACCCTAACAAAATGCTGAATCAAATCAGCGGAGGCAGAGGCTTATGCGGCTCGGGAACATAGGGATGATCCCGCTGTGGGACATTATAACTTGTCCCTAACAGGGACGCGGGGGGCTGGAGCCGATCCCAGCTGACATCAGGCGTGAGGTGGGGTACAACCTGGACAGGACGCCAGTCTATTTGTTGTCAAACCAGCTGCCCCTATATTTGTTAGGCCTACAGTTAAGGACTCATAGTATTTTGATAATAGGGAGCATTTCGCTTGCAAAGTGTGTTCATTAATAGGAAAGTGAAGTAGGACACCATAAAACTGCACTCTCTGAACAAACTCTCCTCAGTGGTGTGCATAGGTAGACAGTTGTTGTTGGGTTTTTTTTCAGTGTATGTGGCACATTCTGACATGATCACCTATATATGCTTAAACAATTGAAAGCATGTGATAATAATGCCTCAGTTAATATTCGCTTGTTTGCCCCGGTTACAGTTCATTCAATGTTGATTCTCTCTAAAGCTTTTTTTTAATAGGCGCTCTGAAACATTACAAGAAGACAAAGAGACATTGAACAGTGTTCAAACTGTTTCCATTGAGCTGGGGTTGAGTTTGGCTCGTGTTTTATGACATGATGTAAGATAAGGTGAGGTATGTTTGTAATGAGGATGGCTTATAATGACAAAGAAAAGAGGGATAGATAAGGTCAGGAGGATGTGGTTGTTTTTAGTCTTGTAAATTGATCATAACAGTAATAGTAATAGTAATGCCACAACTATGTTGGTGCTAGAGGAGGTCATTTTCCCCCCTTTTTACCCCCTGTTGCTGTTTTTAAATGGCGCTTTGTCTGTCCAACCCAATATTTGTTCTTTTATTTTTTTTATGTAAGGGGAAGTCTAACACTTGTTGAACTACAGTAAAAAATGTGCCCTTGAGTGGCCAAAATGAGGATCTGAGCTTCAGTCAGAGAGAAGGATACCTTTGCCTCTTTCATATTCTAGAAAACAAACCGGTCTATTTTATATACATCTAGATAAGACGTATGAAGCGATTTTCATGTTCTAAATGACATTGAATGTGAAATCGCTTATCCAACGCTGTCCACTTGAGGCAGCCATTAACTATCTGTTGTCTTGTCTTTTTGCCCTCATTTTACAGAAACTGCAGTAGCCGAGCTGTGTTTACATTAAATGGTCTGAGGAATCTAATTATATTGGACCCAGACTGGCACAGCTATTCTAAAGGTCCTTAACTTAAAGGTGAACAGAAACAAGCCAGAAGCCTTTGCAGCTTAACTAAAAATGATCTCAAAGGATACTATTACAGTAATTATCTTTTACAACCAAAACTGCTTCACTTCACATGCATATACCTTCCTACATCCCAGAAACACAGTTCACAGATGAGGAGGTGGTGTGAGTCTGCAGTGGATGGTGAAGGATGGGACCGTAAAGCTGTTTACCTTGACACATAGTTGTTACTGCAACTTTTTGGTTAGTCACAACTTGTTAAAGTTAATGTGTTTTACCATCCTAACTACTTACTTTGTACAGTCTACTGTTTGCTTAAACTAGCATCATTTTACACTATTTTATTGACTTGAAAAGAGAGACAAATTAACAGAAAGAAGAAAAATATTATTCTTATTGCTGACCTTCATGCGTAGTTGGTACAATATCATACAATCTTTAGATGTAAAACACTACAGTGTTTTTACATCTACAGAAATGTTTAAAATGTATTGTATTAGATTTATTAGATACACCTGAAACATAATGAAATCCATTAGAACAGCCCCAGTCAATCTATACCTTTTATGAAGTATGCACTTTTATTTTAGTATATATACATATATATATATACATATATATATATATATATATAGTAATATATATACTGTGTATATCAGGATAGTTAGTTTTTCATGGACACTGTGACAGAGGTGTGATTATATGGTCAGAATACAGTGTTGTGGGAATTTTGGATATTTGTAATTCATAATCATAATTTTGTCAGGTCAGACACAGTCCAGTGTCTCCTCTGTCTCACCTTCTTAATGGATAACGCAAATAACTAACTCTTGATGGTATGATGGCATATGTGTGCATCTGCACTCTGTGTTAAAGACCTTGTGATGAGAGAGGTTCAGAATGTTCAGAATTGGAATGTCTGAGGCAGGTTTTGTTTGGTCTAAAGACGTCACCCAACCGAGGCTTAGCTCATGCTATCTATTCTTTTAAAAGACGGAGCACAATTTGGCTCAGTGTCATTTCTGCCAGACTCTAGGCTTTGTGAGGAAGCAGGGGTGAACATATTTTTATCTGCAGAAGAAAATGCTTTGGCAAAATAAACCACTGAGAAAAACCTGATCCTGTTTGTTGATCTTTGTTGAAGAAATCCATTTCCAAAACAATTTGGCGTCCCTGGGTGGGCAACCGGGGTGAGAGGCACGGGCTGGACAGGACTGACGGTGAAACCTGTGCACAGTGGAGTGAAGCACCTTCCTCAACCTCGCCACAAATTCAGCTGAGAAGTGGGGGCCTAACGTCCAACAGCAGGCGAGTCCTCTCCTTGCTGGTGCCTACTGAACTCGTTGGAGGATCTCTTCAATAATCTCTATCATTAAAATGCTATTGCAAGAAATGTTACACACCAGACTTAACATGTGACACATTGACCAGAATGGCCTCTATCATATTAATCCCTTATAAGTCAATTATATCCAAGCATGGCATTTTAATACATAGGTAAGTGCTAAATATACGTATCAAAGCAGAAAGACAGAAATAAAATGGCAAAATGAACAACTCATGAAAGTGTTTCCTGAGAGGACGCCCCTATTGCCATGACAACACCATTTGTCTGTTGTTTCCAAAATGGTTTCAGACTTCTGTTTCTGTTTTATGACATCACAGTGCTCTGGTTAAGCTTTGGTTAGATTTAGGCACACAAACAACTTGGTTAGGTTAAGTAGAACATGCTTAGAATACACAATATTAAAAGCCCATTGTAGCCTGTAGCCTAAGCAGATACAATAAAGATACAATGCCTGGCATATTTCACTGTGTTGTCATATTCAGCTTGTTATTGCAGTGACTAGGACAACCCATATTGCATTTGCTTTTGACAGTTTGAACAGCACAAGTCCCATTGAATCTGACATTTTCAGACACTTTTAAATGTGCTACTGAATCGGATACATATCGGAATTTTTTGAATGTGACCAAATCTGAACAGCCAGGTTGCATTTAATGACGTCATTCTGACCTGTGCTGCACTGTTTGGTAAATCAATGACAAATAAAGTTGATTCAAAAAAAAAAATGTGCCAAAGGCAGGAGCCAGGAACAGAGTCAAAACAAACATGGAGGACAGCAGTGAAGCAGGCGGCCAGTGGAGGGAGAGGGAAGTTTTAGACCTCATTAGTATTTGGGGGGACACTTCTGTGCAAGCTACACCTGAAGGGTCTTATTGTAACCGGTTGCTGTTGCCATGTTCCCTTCCGTAAACACAACTCTTATGCGGTTCACTTCAGGAGCATGAGCAGGGCACATTTAAAGACGTGATGTGAACAGCCAAACAAAAAAAACGGATTTGAGCAATAACTCAGAAACGTGCAGTGTGAACGCAGCCCAAGTTACAGCAGGTCTGCAGACAGCCTTACTGCTTTTCCCTGAGTTGGATCTTCATGCGATAAGGTTTGGGAGTCAGAGTGACCCCATAGACAGGAGTGTAGTCAGGCTCTCCTGCATCCTCAGGCCAGATGAACTTGAACTTCCTCAGCAGAGTCACCATGATGAGGAAGAGCTCCATACGAGCTAGACCCTCTCCAAGACACATACGAGGACCTGAGACATAAAAAAACCCTCAGTCATCTACATCAGTTTGATTACTAATGCCATAGAAAATAAACAATATGCAATTGGAATATTCATTGATCTTAAAAAAGCCTTTGAAACAATTAATCATGACATATTAATCAATAAACTGGAACGACACAGGATCAGGGGGATAGTTTTGCACTGGGATGAGAGTTATTTAAAGGACCGGAGTCAATTTGTGAAGAGGGGGAGACTATAGCTCATCCTGCTTGGACATTGCCTGTGGTGTCCCCCAGGGGTCAGTGCTGGGTCCCAAACTGTTTATACTATATATAAATGATAAATGTAACGTCTCAAATATGTTGAAATTGGTACTATTTGCTGACGACACAAACATGTTTTGCTCAGGGGAGAATTTACAGGAGCTTCTGTGGTGTATCACTGAAGAAATGTGTAAATTAAAAAGGTGGTTTATATAATTTATCTTTAAATTTAAACAAAACCAAATTCATGTTATTTGGGAACTGTAAAATGAAGACTCAAGCAATAATACAGATAGAAGGGGTGGACATGGCAAGGGTACATGAAAATAAATTTCTGGGTGTAATTATGAAAAAAAAAACTAACATGGAAACCTCACATAAAGCATGTTCGAAGTAAACTGTCACTGAGCATGTCAGTATTAAGTAAGGCTAATCACTTTCTGGACCACAAATCACTCCACATTCTTTACAACTCACTGATATTACCGTATTTGAGTTACTGTGAGATTTGGGGCAATACTTATAAATCAACACTACAACCACTGTTGATTCTGCAAAAAAGAGCAAAAATCAGGATAATTCATAACACTGGGTACAGAGAACACACTCACCCCTTATTCTCAAAATCAAAAATATTGAAACTCACTGATCTGGTCAGTTTCGAAAAAGCACAAATCATGTATAGAGCAACAAAAACTCGTTACCAGTAAATATTGGAGCATGTTTTTTTCAGAGAGAAGGGGGTTATAATCTGAGGGGGGAACTGAATCTAAAACATCTGTATGCACGCTCAACTTTAAAAACCTTTTGCATTTCAGTATATGGAGTGAAACTGTGGAACAGACTAGCGAAGGAGCTCAGACAATGTCCAACCATGAGCAAATTCAAACAGCGGTACAAACAGATGGTGATTACAAGGTACAGGGAAGAAGAGGGCTATGACAAACACTAGGGTTCTCACATTTTGCCATACTGGTCATTTATTTATTTTTACACAAGCGATTATTGTGTTGTTTGTTGGTGATTGTTTGTTTTGTTGAGCTTATTAAAAAAACAAGAAAAAAAGGATAAACAGGAAGTAAAAAAACCTATAGTACTAGATACTAAGTGGAGAAGGGGTAGGAATTAATAAGCTAATGCTTCTTCCTACTCCTTTTCAAACATACAAAGGGTTTCAATGACGAGTGCTTCAAGTGTAATTTATTTTTCACATGTGTGAAATAAAGCATTCATTCATTCATTCATTCAAACCCTCCAGTGCATACTTTTTAAAATCTATCATTTAATTTGTTTTATAAAATAATATTTTTGGAGAGCTGCTTTAGGGTATGTTGCCATATGGCAAAACTGTAACAATACATTTCTTGTGAAATGCAAAATTAAATGATTTTAAAATTACATGAGTTTTACCTCTATCCGTGTTTGGATATTATGGAATATTTATTTACTTGAAACAAGATTTACATGGTAAAAAACAGGTCATATTATACCAGATATTAGTATTCAGTATTTTTTTCAAATGTTGCAAATATATGCAAAGACTGAGGAGCTCTCCTTCAGGTGTTCGACAGCTTGGGAAATAAAAGGACTTATAGGATTTATATGTCATGTGACAAGTACATAATTGGTTAAACCAATGACCCAGGTACTATGGAAATATTGAGTGTCAGTGTTGAGTTGATTTTTGAATATCAAATAAGTGCAAAGAAAGGGTATGTTGCCTTTTGGCAAAACCGTGCCGTAGTGTCTGTCCAAGCCACTGTAGGTGTGACAATACTGAGGTTTATGCTCTCATACCTGCAGAGAAAGGCATGAAGGCCTCTGGCTTCACAAACTCTCCCTGGTCATTGAGGAAGTTTTCAGGGTTGAATTCATTGGGGGATTTCCACTGCCCCTCCTCATTCAGCACTGAGGTCAGGTTAGGGATGATCATTGTACCCTAAAGAGGAAAGGGCACAAACAGAAACAATGATAAAAGGTTTAGATTAATTTAAGCTACCCAAGTAAGTCAATGTACCTACCTTTATTTAAGCATGGTACAGTCTGTTTGGAAAATATGTAACCTACTGAGAACTGTAACCTACTAAATTGTTTTCTTAGTTAAATCAAATGTGAATTCTGATTTGCAGAAAAGTCCCGTTCATATTATCACTGCCTGCCTCCACAAGATGTTGTGCAGATACAATACAGTGACAGTTATTTCCACAACACTTCACTCCACTGTCACAATTGTCGAAAACTATTTCCGACCAGCTGCTTCTTACCCTCGGAATGGAATATCCCATGAGCTCTGTGTCTTTAGTTGTACAGTGGAAGACGCTGAGTGGAACAGTGTTGGCTATCCTCTGCAATTCATGGGCCACAGCCTGGAGGAAGAGATTGAGACGTGTTTTTATGCTTTATCCGATTTGCAGCAGAAGAAAAACAATGCAGGCTCTCCGAAGCTCAGCCACTAAAAAAAAGCAATTAATTGTGCTCCAAATACACCACTGACATCCACCATTATTCTGAGAAATGTGTAATAATTTACCTGCACGTAAGGCATGTTGTGTCTGTCGTCAAAACTGGCCTTATCCTTCCCTTGCAACACCACATCTATCTCCTGCTGACAACGTTCTTAGAGATACAGCAGAGAGATAAAATGTGAAGACAATTACACAAACAACATGACGGAGTCAGTGAAAGGTAAACCTGTATGCAGCTGTGGAAGTAACATTCTATGTACTCCTATTGCTGTTAAAAATCAGGTTTGTGTGCTCTCTCTAAGTGGGTGTCTGTACAGAAAAAAGGACTTTTGGAGCCCATACAGATATCGATATTTGAAAATCTAAAATTATATCAGCAGACAGTAATGTTAACCCATACCATACATTAACATTTTTAATATGGATCTTGACCACTTGACCACAAACTGTAACAGGTAGGACATTTAATAATTAAAAAAACACACTTTTCAATAATCTTACTGACGAACTTGAGTTTGAAAACATACTTTAAGCCTTTGTCTACTTTTTCCTGTTGTTTACTGGCTGATGTACAGTGGCTATAAAAAGTTAAGTTAGTTAAGTTAGTTTTTTTGTTTTACAGCCTGAAATGATAATACATTAAAATATATATATTTTTCCAGTGTGATTTACACATTTTGCCTTACAACATTCAAGTGAATTTCTTTCAAGATTTTTGAAAATGAATAAGAAATGATTTTCTATAAAAAAAGTTAAGGGGAGATTTAGGCAATACAGTAACATATTCTTGATTCATATTTGCCCAGTTTGACAGTTTGATCAGAGTTTTGTGAGCTTGGTAAGCTGCACTGGATTGAGAATGCCATCCAGTAAACACATTCAAGCATGACACCCCCATCATATGAAATAAGGGGGGAGGGGGGGCCAGACTTATCTGTGCGTGCAAATGAAAACATGAGCGTGGCGAGTTTGTCTGCTTCCCTGGCTATACCGATCCATCTTTGACCATACCTTTGGGAGGAGGTAAAAATGACCCTGAAACTGAAGTAGCTAAATGTAATTCTGCCATCTCATCTCATCTCATCTTCATCCGCTTATTCAGGGTCTGGTCGCGGGGGCAGCAGCTTTAGCAGGGGACCACAAACTTCCCTCTCCCCGAGCCAAATTAACCAGCTCTAACTGGGGGATCCCAGGGCGTTCCCAGGCCAGCGTGGAGATATAATCTCTCCACCTGGTCCTGGGTCTTCCCCGGGGCCTCCTCCCAGCTGGACGTGCCTGGAACACCTCCCTAGGGAGGCGCCCAGGGGGCATCCTTACTAGATGCCCGAACCACCTCAACTGGCTCCTTTCAACGCAAAGGAGCAGCGGCTCTACTCAGAGTTCCTCACGGATGGCTGACCCACCCTCACCCTATCTCTAAGGGAGACTCCAGCCACCCTCCTGAGAAAACCCATTTCGGCCGCTTGTACCCGCGTACTCGTTCTTTCGGTCATGACCCAGCTTTCATGACCATAGGTGAGGGTAGGAACGAAAATTGACCGGTAGATCGAGAGCTTTGCCTTCCGGCTCAGCTCTCTTTTCATCACATTGGTGCGGTAGAGCGACTGCAACACCGCCCCCGCTGCTCCGATTCTCTGGCCAAACTCACGCTCCATCGTCCCCTCACTCGTGAACATGATCCCGAGGTACTTGAACTCCTTCACTTGGGGTAAGGACTCATTCCCTACCTGGAGTAAGCAATCCACCGGTTTCCTGCTGAAAGCCATGGCCTCAGATTTAGAGGTGCTGATCCTCATCCCAGCTGTTTCACACTCGGCTGTGAACTGATCCAGTGAATGCTGAAGGTCACTGACCGACGATGCCATCAGGACCACATCATCTGCAAAAAGCAGAGACGAGATCCTCAGCCCACCGAACTGCAACCCCTCCCCACCACGACTAAGCCTCGATATCCTGTCCATGAATATCACGAACAGGATTGGTGACAAACCGCACCCCTGGAGGAGGCCAACCCCCACCGGGAACGTATCCGACTTACTGCCGAGGATCCGGACACAGCTCTCGCTTTGGGTGTACAGAAATTGGATGGCCCACAGAAGTGACCCCCTCACCCCATACTCCTGCAGCACCTCCCACAGTATCTCCCGAGGGACCCGGTCATATGCCTTCTCCAGATCCACAAAACACATGTAGACTGGATGGGCATACTCCCAGGCCCCCTCCAAGATCATTGCGAGCATGAAGAGCTGGTCCGTTGTTCCACGTCCAGGACGGAATCCACATTGTTCCTCTTCAATCTGAGGTTCGATTATAGGACGAACCCTCCTTTCCAGCACCTTGGAGTAGACTTTACCAGGGAGGCTGAGTAGTGTGATACCCCTGTAATTGGCACACACCCTCTGGTCCCCCTTTTTAAACAGAAGAACCACCACCCCAGTCTGCCACTCCCTTGGCACTGTCCCAGACTTCCACGCAATGTTGAAGAGACGTGTGAACCAAGACAGCCCCTCCAAACCCAGCGTTTTCAGCATTTCTGGACTAATCTCATCAACCCCTGGGGCTTTGCCACTGTGGAGTTGTTTGACTACCTCAGTGAATTCCGCCAGGGATATTGAAAATGATTCCCCATCAGCCTCCAGCTCTGCCTCTACAAAAGAGGGCGTGTTAGTCGGATTAAGGAGTTCCTCAAAGTGCTCCTTCCACCGCCCGATTACCTCATCGGCTGAGGTCACCAGCGCCCCGTCCTTACTGTAAGCAGCGCATCCGACCAAAGTGGTTCCTCTTGCGAGTGGTGGGCCCACAGGATGGAGAGGAGGGATGTGCCACGTCACTTTTTCGGGCTGTGCCCAGCCGTCTGGAGCCAGGCCCCGGACTTCCTCCGGGCAGGGTCTCTCTTCCTCTAATTCAGCCATCATTAATTTTATTTTTTATACTGTGACACATAAATATTTCTTCTGTGAAAGAGGCCTATGCTGGAATGCCAATGCCACTTTGCTGAAAATGAGACTGTAGGTAACTGTTGAACCTTAGGTTGCACTCACACTGTCCATTCGTACCGTGCCCAAGCACGTTTCATGGCTAGTTTGTTTGACCAGTGTAAGTGCAACCGTACCACGCTTAGGTGCGGCACGCTTGCCGTCCACGGCCCGTTTGGGAGAGGTGGGCTTTTGTAAAGCACGTTTGCAAATCTACAAGCAGGTACCCTAAAGCACAGGGCATGGTACGCATGGACAGTGGGAGTGTGTCCCTAGATGAAGGAGGAGCAGTGAGGGGACCAGCTCTTTGGTCTTACAGAAAGCCTGGAGGAGTAAGGACTACCTCTTCAATATAAATGGGCTTTTTGGATTTTGCAGATCTGTGGCCATGTCCCTGTGACCATTACATACATATATACATACATACATGTACAAACATACATACATACAACAATGTTTATATTTGTACAGCATATATAGCGTGTTATAGTGCGATTAGTAAGCTATGGAATTTTATTGTTTTGCCAAGACGTGCTTTGACTGTAGGAGTACTTGAACTGTTGTTATGATATACAGTATAGGTTTACTGTCCTTTTGTAACTGGAGTGACAACTTTGTCCACATTTGCGGCAAAACTCTGGTGTATTCTTGGTTGGTGTTTTTCTTTTTTAAAATGTCTCCATGAAAAGAATGCCTTATGTTTAAGACTTTCATAGAAATAATTCCTGAGCACAAAATGAATTGTTAGGTTTAACAAGTTGAGTTTTAGATTAAAGACAATTGTAGAACTATGGAGCCAATGGCAGAAAAGTGATTTACATGTGCAGGTATACCTTGTATGTGTGGGAAGGTCATAAGGTAGAGGAAACCAGTAAGCAGAGTGTTGGAGGTAGTGTCAGTCCCAGCAAAGTGAAGATCTAGAGCGTACATCTTCAGTTGTTCCTCTGAAAAGGAAGAACCATCATCACCTCTCTTAGAGGAGAATGGTGGATTTAATAAAAACAGACATTAGATGCAATTATACTTACACACATTACTTACATACATACTTACATTAAACTTATACACACACACACACACACACACACACACGTACACACACACACACACACACACACATACACATACACATACACACACACACACACATTCTTTAAGCTTAGTTGTAGCGTTCAGATATGCCAGCATGCCACATCTCGTTCGACTGGCTGAGCCTTGGTGTGTAAAGTGCTAAAGACTCTTAACACACGCACCTTATCCAGTTCATCCAGATAGCTATCAAGAAAGTCCCGTGGCTCTCCAGGGACTCTGGTCTTCTTGTGCTCGTTCAGCAAAGCTAACGCAAGATTCTGGCAAATCTGAAAACATTTAAGTCAACGTTTATTATTTGTATTCATTTGATTTTTTTCTTTACACTGACAAAATGCATATGTTTTCGTTGTCACCATGTACTATATGTGAGGTCAGTGTAATGAACACAGTGCAAAACAACAAATCAAATCAGTTCCACATGTTAAAAAAAAGAAAGACGAATGAAAGTTCTCAGTTTCACTTATATGAACGTGGGATAAGACCAAATGAGGAAGATAAATTCCTCAGAACCTCCAGCCCATGTGATGGTGAAAGACGGGGAGTGCAGTTAATCAGGAATGACAAGTGTGGAAACCAAAGCCAGTCAGTAACGAGGGAATGAGAGGAAGTGGAGAAAAGGGAATGAGGAAAGAAGAATGCAAATCTTTACTGCAGCTGCCCCTCAATTGCAAATCAGAAATATGATTCAAAGTGGGATCCAATGACCTACAAGTTTGACATATGACTTGTCTTCGACTTAAACTTCAGCTGTTATGAATCCCATCTTTGCTCTGTAGTAGGCCGGTCCCTTTTCCTACAGGCCAAAGGGTTTTTCATCGCCGGCAGTCAACAATCATCACAACGGAGTCTAACTGCAGATCCGGTTTGTCTCTTTGCCATTTGTGTTGTGTTTGAAGTAGTGTAAGGCAGGATTTGGTGTTTTTTTAGAATCATGCATGATCAAACAATTTGAGACCAGAACATCGGACATAGAATAGTGAATGAGAGGGAGAGAAAGGAAATGAGGAAAATCTGAAACTAGCTAGAGAACAAAAAAACGTTCCATCTCTAAGTCCAATTTACGTACCTTAACATTCTTAAAGGCCTTGTTAAAGGGCAGTGGCAGGCTACGAATCATGGGAAAAGAGTCATACAGCTGTAAAAAAAATTATTTTAATTTATTATGGGCTTACAAGACAGTTCAAAAAAGCAAAATAAACAGAGACCTACTACTCAGGCATTACAGCTATAAAAACAAAATTTAGGCTGGACCAGCTATCAAAATAAACAAAAATACTCAGATACCATTACTCAACTATGCTTTTACTTTTCCATGCTGTTGGTAGGCATCTAACTCAAACTGATGATTAAACCCTGTCTGTAAACAGGAACTGAAGTCTACATTCATCAGACGTAGAAGACACATCAGGACATTCTGCAGACATTTTAAAGAAAAGCCTTTGTCTGAAATTGTCATCTAATGGACATCAGAACAAAAAGTGCATTTCATTTTTGACCTCTCTCAGATCACACAGGAGACACTTTGAATTTTCCTCTGGACTTCCACCCCCAGGGGCAAAACGTTCCATCTTAACTGTATACAAACAGACCTCTGAGCTCTGGGCCTTGTTTCAGAAAGCATGATAAAAACTCTAAGCTTGTCTACCCTGAGATGAGGGAAATAACAATTTAAACTCTGCGATCCTCTGTGACCCTGCTCGCTGGCAGGTTCTTTTAAAAAACCTGGGTTTGTCTGTCTCCTACCTCCTACAGAGCCAGACACGCTGATTCATTCCCTAGTTCCTTCAGTCGATATCAAAGCAGATATTGATGTGCTTAAAGTTATAATATGTAAGATTTTCATCTAGTTAATTGTCTGTTAAGTTACTGTCTATCAAAGAGTGACTTAAAACAATGGTGAGTGATCATATGACCCACTAATGAAAGCACTTGTATTTGCTGCTTTGCACAGAAATACATTTAAGTGTCTGCGGCAACATTCACTGCGCAAAATTCAAATACAGCGTTCTATTAGAGACGAAAATATTTGTCAAAGGTTTCTTTGCAACTTTAATTTTTTCAACACGTGAGAGATTTGCAGGAAGTTTTATAAATTAGACTTTTTATAAATTGCAAGATGTAATGCCAATGACAGCCAAATGGGGTCAACAACACAATTCTTTGCTATTGGTTAAGGCTGTGACTTTGCTGGTCAAAGATCACCAAAGTTGATGATGGAAACCTACATATTTGCTTTGACCCCAGAAGCGAATGCTTTATTCAGGTTTGACTCACCATAGCCCACGGTCCATTGGCTATCTTGGCATTCTCAGTAAAGCATTGAACAATCACTTTGATGAACTCATCATCATACTCGTAGCGAGTGCCAAACAGAACCTGGCAGATGATGTTGGAGGACGCATTATGAAACATAACTTGAGGACTCATGGTATTGCCTGTAAAAGACAAATGTATGACAGAATTGTATAAGAACACTAAAGAATAAATAACAGTAGCACTATCTAAAATTCCACCTGAAATGAATGGAAATGCATGCTCAAAATCTACCTTGAGTATTTGTGCGTCTCAGATGTCAGTGTCAATGATTCAAGTTACCCTCTCCAGCTATATGAGGATTGCGTGGACCTACAGATGACATACCAATGCTCTTTTCCAGTGTTTCAAGGATGTATTGAATCTCTCCATGAATTCTCTCCTCCATTGAATTCTTCCCCAGACCAAAGTTCCTCAAAGTCATCAGAGCAAAGCGACGATGATCCCTCCAGCTAGGGCCATAATCTGCCAAAATCACTCCTACAACAGGTGTAGTGACACAAGAGCATACAGTGAGTTTACAGGTCGTTTAGTGTTAGATTAGATTTGATGACATAGAGAAGTCCAAACTGGTCGACTCTACATCAGCATTAGCTTAGGGCTGATTTAAATAAGTAGGTGGTGGGTCGAACCATTTCTGGTGAGAAATGTCAACATTAACATCAGCATTGATGTGTTTCATCACATTAGAGTTAATTCATTTAGTTCAAAGGTAAAAAAAAGCATGTCACTGTCAGTGACAGTGAGTGGGCGGTTCGATCCCCAGCTTCCCCGGTCGGCATTTCGACGTGTCCTTGGGCAAGACACTGAACCCCGAATTGCTCCATGTGCTGCGCATGGGTGTGTGAATGTGGTGTGATTTGTTAGATTAGATGGTCTGTAGATGTCCACTGCCATCTGTGTGAATGGGTGAATGTGACAAGTAGTGTGAAAGCACCTTGAATAGTCAGAAGACTAGAATGGCAATTCCATTTAGTGATGTGCACAGTCATGTCCTCCTTCAGTAGAGGAATGTGAAAACCCATTTCTGGTGACAAACTTTAATAGATACAAGTCATTACAGTCAATGTCATACATTTTAGAGGACAGAAACAAAAGAAAAAGACTTTTCTGAGGGTGTGTGTGTGTGGGGGCTTTAATAGACTTCAAAACTTGTTGCTTTTTATCTATCTTAACATCAGTGTAAGTTGTATTATTATGTGTGTCCTTATGTATGTGGAATGTTTCAAAGATGCATCATGGGTGTAAACCCAATCCAAATTTCCAACAGTGTGGGACAACAAAGGAATTCTTGAATCTTGATTGCCTTGTCAGTTAAAACTCCATGTCCTTTTCTCTTGAAAACTGAATAACATACTGTACAAACATACATACAAAGCATATGTATGCTTGTTTCCATCTTTTTCAGATATATTCATGATAAACTAACAAAACTTCATCATGATACACTTTATTATTTTGATCAAATGTATCTTAGATACCACATTCTCTTGATCAAAAGAGATACATTTCTCAGATAGGGCTCCACTGCCAACTTCCCCATCCCTTCATACAATGTACACGCGCGCGCGCACACACACACACACACACACACACACACACACACACACACACACACACACACACACACACACACACACACACACACACACACACACACACACACACACACACACACACACACACACACACACACACACACACACACACACACACACACACACACACACACACACACACACACACACACACACACACACACACACACACACACACACACACACACACACTTTGATTACACATTCTCTACCTTTCCTCTTGGTGGTTTCATTAACTAGCAGGTCTTGAGGTCTTCCAGCAAAATCACTGCCCTTAGTCACCATAGCCTCCTTCATGGCCTTCATCCCATTGATGATGACAGCTGGTTTGGTACCGAGGTACAGACTGTAGACATCTCCATAAGACTTCCTCAGCTGGGAGAGAACAAGATAACGCGTCAGTGTTTAAAATACACATGCATCATGTAACTCCGGGTGGATTTTACTTTTTAAATGGGCAATCCGCTGAATTCACAACAGCATATTTGCCCACTTAGACCAGTCTAGCTAGTTGGAATTTGGCTAATGCTTACATCATGGCAAAACAGACAAACCAGTAAACCAGTAACACAAACACGAAGAAGCACTAAGTATAAAGTTTTAAGTATAAAAACAGGTAAAACCAGCAAATAAGAACAAGAACAAATAATGAGACACTATGACAACCATCAACAACGAACGTTGAGAAGGCAAATGAAGTGATTTCATTGCACATAATAAGAATGTATGTTTGAATCTATTGCATCTGGCCTTTGGGAATCTATATCTCCGCCCTGAAGGAAGCAGTTCTGACTAGACACAGCTTGTATGGAGATCGGTACTTTTGCTTATATTGCGCGGTACTGAGATAACTGCTAAGACTTTAGCAACACAAAACTAACTCCTTCGACCAGCTATATTGTATTGAAAACAAACCAAGCCTTGTACTGTGTGGAAGTTAGACAACACCCAATGTGTAGGGTCTGCGTCATAAGTCTAAGTACACAGGCAGTCACCTCTGTACAGACAACCTGTTGTAACCTTTACTCTTAGATTTGCACATTATACAGAGCAGAGATTCAAGTGGCCATCCCACTTGTTTTTATCTTGCTCTTACAGCCAAGAGGTTTCATTCATAGTTTAAAAGATTAGCAGTACAGTAACTCTGAAAATCATTACTACTATCAGGAAAATCTGCCCAGTGGCACCATAATTTTAGACACATTTGAAGTATATTGGTAATTAAACATCAATGCCATAATGATTTAATTGGAATTGGAAGAGCAACATCATTCATTTCAACAGCTTTTCTCACCCTGTCAAAGTCCTTCAAGGGGTTCTCTAGGCTCAGGTGCAAAATGTTCCCCAGGATCGGCAGGATAGGGGGTCCTGGTGGAAAATTCTTGGGCCTCCGGGATCTGAGTTGAAGGATGAGGAAGACAACGCAGAGCCCCAGCAGGATGATTGAAGCCAGCATGGTGGAACACACTGAACAGAAGAGGCAAGCTCATTTACTGGCTTTCAAAGTTTAGCTCCGCTCTTATAGTCCTGCCTCGTCTTGTTGTGTACTTTGCACTTTGTACCTGCTTTAAAAGTGAATGGGAACATCAAACAGAAACAGATTACACACTGAGAGGCACACATTCAGGTTTGAATTATCCATTATGTAATATATATATATATATATATATATATATATAACTATATACTATATAAACTATTTGTTTAATTGTTGCTAAATTCCTTTCCAAGTGTGCCACAAAGCAAATATAGCTTAGCATGGTTTGTCAATGAGTGAAGAAAGCCTATGAATTACAGCCAGCGGTGGAATGTAAGTGCTGTACTTGCAAAGACTTAGACATTTGAAGTACTTAAACTTTACTTGAATATTTTCTTTTCATGCCACTTTCTTCTCCGCTACATTTATATTATATTTGTTCCCACCTCAATTATTTGACAGCTTTAGTTACTTTACAAATTATTTTTTTTGCATTCAAAACAAAACATATGAAGAACTTATAAATATGTTGTTTTCTGACAGATTAAACTATGCAACATTATATACAAATATTGCATTGATTTGTTGAATAAATGGTTAGTTGACCAGGTTATGAACAGACAAACGTTTTTCATAATTGTTTGAGTAATTTTGAATGCAAAATTTGAGCATTTGCTGCTTTTTCTTTCTAATTCAATCATTTTGAGGTTTGTAGTTTGTTGGACAGAACAAAGCATGCTTTTATATTAATTCATGAGTAACAATAATCTAATGTTAATAGTACACAGTTCAGAGGTCATTCTCTTTTAATTTGAAAACATTGTACAAATCCCTACAGTATATTATATTGATTATACAGTACTTACATACTTTAACTTAAGTGATGGACCTTTTCCCACGGTATTTTTACAGTGTGGTATTATTACATTACATGTTAGTACAGTTACAGTTCTCTCAAGATTTAAAAGATATAACCCGTAAGATTTTCATCTAGATAATTGTCTGTTAAGTTCCTATCCATCAAAGAGTGAGTAAAAACAACTGATCATATGACCCACTAATGGAAGCACTTTGTAAATATACATTTTAAACCATTTTTAAACATTTTATTGCACATTATTTTAATCACACTCTATTTGCTAACTGCTGCTTACTGACAAATAGACATATAGACAGATAGAGATAGATAGATAGAGATAGACAGATAGATAGATGGATAGATAGATAGAGAGACAGATATATATATAGATAGACAGATAGATAGAGATAGATAGATAGATAGATATATAGATAGATAGAGATAGACAGATATATAGATAGATAGACAGATAGATAGAGATACAGATATATAGATAGACAGATAGATAGATATATAGATAGAGATACAGATAGATAGAGATACAGATATATAGATAGAGATAGACAGATAGATAGATAGAGATAGACAGATATATAGATAGACAGATATATATATATAGATAGATAGAGATAGATAGACAGATAGATAGATAGACAGATAGATAGATAGAGATAGACAGATAGATAGACAGATAGACAGATATATATATATATATAGATAGATAGATAGAGATAGATAGATAGACAGATATATATATAGATAGAGATAGATTGACAGACAGATAGATAGATAGACAGATAGATAGAGATAGACAGATATATAGATAGATAGATAGATAGATAGATAGATATATAGATAGAGATAGACAGATAGATAGATAGAGATAGACAGATAGATAGATAGAGATAGACAGATATATAGATAGACAGATATATATATATAGATAGATATAGACAGATATATAGATAGAGATAGACAGATACAGTATATAGATAGACAGATATATAGATAGATAGATATATAGATAGACAGATATATAGATAGACAGATATATAGATAGACAGATATATAGATAGAGATAGACAGATAGATAGAGATAGACAGATATATAGATAGAGATAGACAGATATATAGATAGAGATAGACAGATATATAGATAGAGATAGACAGATATATAGATAGATAGATAGACAGATAGATAGAGATAGATAGACAAATATATGTATAGATGAATAGATATAAATGATATATCATATCATAACATTTTATCATTCATTCATCTTCAGCCGTTTGTCCCTGTAGGGGTCGCTGGAGCCGATCCCGGCTGACATCGGGCGTGAGGCGGGGTCTACCCTGGACAGGACGCCAATCTATGGCAGGGCACATAGAGACAATCAGAGACAGACAACCATTCACACTCACATTCACACCTACGGGCAATTTAGAGTCACCAATGAACCGAACACGAGCATGTCTTTGGACTGTGAGAGGAAACCGGAGAACCCGGAGAAAACCCACGCAGACACAGGGAGAACATGCAAACTCCACACAGAAGGGCCACAGCCGGGATTCAAACCAGGAACCCTTTTGCTGTGAGGCAAAAGCACCACACCACCTTGTTGCACATAATAGTATATTCTACATAATATATATATATATATATATATATATATATATATATTCAAAAAGAAATATATACACTGGAGATCAAATTAGAGAACAGATTCCTTTAAGTCCCTCAAAAAGGCCGGTTGTCCAGGTAAAACAAGTGCACGAGAGGACAGGATTATGAGAAGACTCTCAATGGGGAATTAGTTCAACGCTGTAGCTGGAGTTGGTCTCCAGTTCAGTGCTGAACAGGACAAGGATCTGTCTCTGCACACAGTGTCTCATCGTTTAAAACTTTTAGAGTGAAAGCCCACTCTGCAGTGACCAAACCTCTCATCAGCAGAAAGAATAAAAAGGCGAGAATTTGTGTGGCCTCTACAGCAAAGCTTTTTCATGACTAATGAAGTGATAGAAATGTCTTTTAAGTTGATTCACATGTTTTTTCCTGTGAAATTGAACCTTTGGAAGTTCAAAATTAGTGTTATTCCTGCAGTCTGAAACTGTTTCTCACTTACTGTGGACCTGCAGATTCACTCATGAACTCATAAAACCTCAGTTCATGATGCAATGCAAAACGCTCACCTTTCTTTCTACCTGACAGAAAACAATGACTCTTATTTCCATATTGATTCCTTGGTTGTGTCCTTTGGGCAAGACACTGAACCCTGAATTGCTCACTGTGCTGCGCATGGTTGTGTAAATGTGGTGTGAATGGTAGTGTTGTTTTTGGCGGCCTGTTTTACTTTTAGTCTAGTTTTAGTCGACTAAAAGTCTGAGCATTTTAGTCTAGTTTCAGTCGACTAATTCTAGTTTTTGTCAAAGAAAATTGCATACTAATCTCTTTTTAGTGATGCAATTATATTTAATCAATATAATAAAAGTACCTAGTAGTATTGACGAAACCAACATTTTCCTTTAGCCAAACCCATGCAGATATCTGTAGTTTACAGCATGTACAGGTCTAGAATAAGTGAGTCAGTCTGATAGGACACACACACACACACACACACACACACACACACACACACACACACACACACACACACACACACACACACACACACACACACACACACACACACACACACACACACACACACACACACACACACACACACACACACACACACACACACACACACACACACACACACACACACACACACACACACACACACACACACACACACAAGCAGGTGGGAGGCAGAGCACATGTTAACGGAGGTAAAAGGCAAATCTGTGTGTCTTTATCTTGATATTAAGGAACAGGTTTTATATTTGAAGGACATTTTCTTTTTTGCTGTTTCCCTGTTGAAAATGTTTTCCTTAAAATAACTAAAGTCATAAGAAAATATTGCTTTATTCATTTGATGTACAGGACATGTTTTTTCTCTTTGAAGGAACTTTGTTTTTGTCTGTGAGCCTGCTGAAAAATGTTTTCACTTGAAATTACTGCTGGAGCCATACAAAAATATGGGATTATTTATTTAATTATTATATATAATACGGTACACTGTGTTTGGTCTTGGTTCAATAGGTTATATGCAATCATTTTAATATGTTTTAATAAACATTGAACCAGTCCGGCCCTCGGCCTTGTTTTTTTGGCCCTCTGATGTATTTGACTTCCCTGCCCTAAAGCTAGCGTTAAAACCTGACACATTAACCGCAGCCTCATGTCGCATGAGCTTAATAAAACAGAAAGTATCGTTATGTTATGACTCGACTTACCTAAGTTGTCTGTTGTCGCTAACTCTAACGGTAACGATGACCCACAGCAGCGGCATCTTCAGAATTTAAATAATGCGCGTGTGGGGATTGAGGAAGTGACGTCGCCCAGAGGCGAGACTGGGAGAAAACTACAAAATAATAATAATAATAACGTGACTAAACGAGACGAAACAACGTTACTTCGTCTCGTTTTTGTCAACGAAAATTAAGAGACATTTCGTCTCGTTTTTATTCGTCAACGAAATTCTTAGTCATCGTCACATGCCCAGAATTTTCGTTTCGTCTCGTCTAGTTTTTCGTGACGTGATATTTCGTGATGATTTCGTTGACGAAGATATCTCGTCATAATTTTCGTTGACGAAAGCAACACAAGTGAATGGTTAGATTAGATGGTATGTAGATGTCCACTGCCATCTGTGTGAATGTGACAAGTAGTGTGAAAGCGCCGTGAGTAATCAGAAGACTAGAAAGGCGCTATAGAAGTACCATTTGTTGTAAATTATATTTCCACATGTGTAGCTGTTTCCTAGTGTCACCACTTGATGGCGCTGTTGCCTAGCTCGTATATTGCTCACGGTTTCAGCAAGTATGTCTATTTCAACAGAAGACTCTCGGCCCTGCTGCAGGAGAGCAGGTCGGAACTGAAGTCGCACGTCAAAAAATCGTGACGGGGTATTTTTACCGTGACACACAACGTCATTGATTTGGAGCAGGTTCACACATCGACTAGCGTTGCCTGGTGAGTGACACAGAAATGATTCAACGTGATATGAAAGGGATATAAGCTGAATTTTAAGTGTGCTCGTCTGTGCAGCTCTTAGTCTTTACCAACATGACGCTTCGTTCTGCTGCACACGGGGATGACAGCTGATCGCGTGAACGCTAATGAAGCTAACGCTAGCACACAAGGCATCTGCACGTCCTCAGCTTTACCGCACGAGCCTCGTAAACACAACAGACGGCCGCTGGGCCTGACAGTCACACTGCTGTTTGATTGATGCATTGACGATAAATCATTGCACCGGTACTCGAGTCTGCCCTCTGAACTAAAAGGCTTACCATCAGCGGCTAATGTTGTTATCGTCGCCGCCGCCATGAGTGAGTCAACTGAGCCGAAATAACACAAAAGCTTTTATCGTGATTTAACTGGATCGCCACCTCATTGCGAATCGGCTCTAATATCCGTACGGTTTTTCATTAACGAAACGTTCTTTTAGTTGCTGTAATTTCCGGAACTTGTGATGATTAAATGTGACCACAAGGGGGAGCCAGGCCATTCCAGACTGAGCTCAGCTGAGTCCTCTTGTTTTGGCTTCACTTTTGGGAATTTTCAAATTGACATAGTAAACTATCAACATATATTGCGTTCATCTAAATTTCAATTGGTATAACATGCATGTTTGATAATTGAAACCAGTGTTTACTAGAACACATCGATGGAAGTGTGATACCTCTTTTCTTTGGTGGAGAGGGGTAAAGAGTGGGGACAGTGAGAGCAAACCGTGTGCGTGTGCGTGTGCGTGTGTGTGTGTGTGAGATGACCTGAAGACCATATGGGAGATGTAAATGTGCTGGGAATAGTAGCATGTGTGCTCTATTGTTTTTTGGTTTGTACATGTTTATGACATAAAATAAGCTATGGTAGAATTTTTTTATTTTTTATTCCAAAAACTTGAAACGGGTCAATTTGACCCGAAGAACATACAAATTTACCTTCTGTTTCATCTTTAAAAGAGCACAATCAAAATGTGACACTGAATTTGAAACAGCACATTGTAATTGCTGCATCTTTTATTGATTTACCGCATGTGCCCCTAAAACTTCTGGTTGCGCCCCTAAAATTTTCAGCTGGGGGCCGCAGTGCTCCTCATGAAAAAAGTTAGTCTGGAGCCCTGCTGGGGCCTCTATGCCATGAAGACAAATTAATATTGCATTGGTGAATATAGTAGCAGTATGCTATTGCCCTCTCCTTAGGGGATTTGCATGTTAAACCTATTGACTGCATATTCAATTCAATTTTATTTATATTGCCAAATCATAACCAAAGTTATCTCAGGACACTTTACAGAGTAGGTAAAGACCACAGTCTGTGACTTATTTATGATTTCCATATTCAACAGATGCCTCTCTGACTTGTAGTCTCTGGTGGTTATGATGAGTTAATACTCACAGGTAATGTGCAGGAGTTCAGAGCCGTGGTTTTAAAAGTACAATTTTTTTGCTCGTGGGACTAAAACTGAGTGTCAATGAAAGAAATTGATTTATTACTTTGCTGGACTACATAGAAAAATAATAAATCAATCATTGAAAATCTCTTCTATTTGCTTTGAAGATAAAACGATATAAACATTTTTAAATCACAATTATAGTGACCAAATTGATCACAGATATCAGTATTATCACGGTATTATTAAAATGTGCCGGAAATGTTGAAAAAGTTTTATACTGAAAAGCAACAAATACGATTTGGAGCACTTTTGTTTGCATACATATTAAAGTTATAACAGCCTTTCAAAGTAATTTTCTTTCTGCATGTCCTGCAGACACAGTGACTGTCTTTATCATGTTTCTCTCTGCACTCTTATCAAAAACAAAAAACGACCACACTTCAGTCTGAGGGTTCGAAAACAACCTTTTTTTTCTCCATCATTCTTAAAAAGTTTTCCGTCCACACAGCCTCGACTCAAGCAATGTCTGTGTCCACACAAAACCAGTGAAACCGGCTAAAAACGCTGTAGTACACATGCCAGGCCTGGATGTGGCGCTGTAACTGCCCCAGAAATACACCAAAAACAGAGAAGAAGAGACGGTGAGAAGCTGTGGAGAATCCAAACACCGGAGATTTTCTCTCCAAATCTGGAGACTTCCCAAATCCTCCTCCACCCTAGAGACAAATGTGTCCCTTTTTTCTGGTGTTAGTGGAGACTTTTGTGCTGTTCTGGACTCTGATGCAGAGGGTGCTGCTGGGAGCCGCTTCGCCGTCCCAAAGCACTGTCTCACTATTTTTGCGACCTTTTTTGGCAACGTTATTTATAAAAAGCTCCTAGCGACTGATTAAGGTCCTTATTCAGAGCATCAGGGAAAAGGGAGAAATCTATGGTCTCCCTTTTGGTCCCATGCATGTGGCTCAGAGTCCAGTTCAGTAAACAGTCTATGGGTCCGTCTCTCTCCTCTCACGCAGCAGCACTGTTGTTATGTGACCAGGGTTAGAGGTCTGAGGTCCGTCCACACGACAACGCCACGGGGGGGCGTTTTCAAATCTTTCCACTCTGAGTGTCAGAAGGCTGAAAAATCTCAGCAGTGGTGTAACTGCCTTCCCCCAGGTTCTTATTGAAGCAAAACAAACCCACGTGACCTGTTGATTCTGGAAAGTATTTGCAGTGATTTTGTCAGTGTGGTATTCCGATAATTCAAATTTGAAACGGTAATACTTACAGCAGTGATTTTTACCCCGGTTTATCATTGAGCCAGTAACTGTTTCATCCCTCATTGATTTCTTCACCATGAAGTCTCTTAGGGGGAACAACAGAAATGGCCCCTATCGAGTCTAGAGTAAATATAGTTTGTGGAATGATACACAATAAGTAAGGTATATCTGTGTGTTTGTGTGTAGGTCAGTTATTATGGAAGAGGGAGGGGCACCGGGCGTCGACCTCAGCAGGAAGTTTGTGTCGGAAGCTGAGCTTGATGAGAAGAGGAAGAAGAGACAGGAAGAATGGGAGAAAGTGAGGAAACCTGAGGATCCAGAGGGTAAGAAGAACCCGCACACTTACACACAGATCCAAAACGCACCAAACTTCTGGAATACATACAGCTGTGCACATATTAATATATTTGTTTGTGTATTTCTCAGAGGCCCCAGAGGAGGATTATGACCCACGCTCCCTCTTTGAACGATTGCAGGAGCAGAAAGACAAGAAACAAGAGGATTATGAGGAGCAATTTAAATTCAGTGAGTCTTGCCGTTTTCTCCTGTGAACTCCGTCTTCCTCTCACACATGTAGCACACAACAGGAGATTCTGTGTCAGATACTCTGCCTGCTTTAGACGGGGGGGCTGAGTAAGGCATGCAGGAGGCAGGACATGACGCAGGTTACACCAAGTTGACCGAGCTCGTTCATAATTTGATCACTAACCGTTCCTTGAATTTGTGTGATGATTTTGGTGTCGGCAGACAGAAGTTCCTTAATCTTATTGTCCGTCGTTACTTTAAAATATGATTTAAATATTTTAAATAAATATTGATTCAGTTTTATTTGAACTCAGAGTCACAAATGTAAAACAGTATTTGCTGTATTTTTGAAGGGAAGTTAACATTAGCCGTCATGTCAATTTTTCCCCACTTATTCTTTTCTCCTTGTTTTATTTCCACATGTGTAGCTGTTTCCTAGTGTCACCACTTGATGGCGCTGTTTTCTTCTTCATATATTGCTCATGGTTTCAGCAAGTAAGGGCGCGCTCACACTATCCTCCCGGACCGAGACCCGGACTTTAGGGTACTTGTCCCCCCTCCCTCTCCCCCCCGCGCCCCAGCCCCGTTTGTACTCACACTACCAGGGCCTCGGCCAATACTTCTTGCTGTCCATACGCCTTCAAGCCGTAACACTCACACGCATTGATCGCGTGTGTGTGGCTTTGTTTACAAATCTTTCCATAGACCTCGGAGTTTTTGTGCGTCTTGTCGACTGTTTTTGAATATTTTCATCCGACCAAATCTGCAGTAAACACTCCACCTCCGCATCACACCAACGTGAACCTTTCACCACCATTGTTGTTGTTGTTAAATGTCCGCGCATGGTCCGTCCTTCTATTTACATGTCCGAACAGGCGGACATAACGCTACTGCCGTAGGGCTCGTGCGCGTGCACGTGCGCACGCTCGTGCTCGTACATGTGCAAACGGCTCCGCTAAAGCCCACCTCTTTCAAGCGGGCCGTGGCGGCCCAGCTGGCCCCAGTTGAGCGCGGAGCGGGTGCGCTCACACTACTTAAAGGTACTAGACTTTAGCTGAAAAACCGGTTTTGGCCGCGGCCAAAAGGATAATGTGAGCACGCCCTAAGACTCTCGGCCCTGCTGCAGGAATGCAGGTTGCAAAGGAAGTCGCACGTCAAAAATCGTGAAGGAGTATTTTTTTGAGCATTTGTACATTTGGATGGATCAGATGTCAGATTTGCAGCCTTATCCTGTCATGTACATTATTTTACAGCTGCTGCCCCCGCGACCCGACCCCGTATAAGCGGTTGAAGATGAGATGAGTAAAGAATTGGGAAAGAACTCATACTCGTTCAATTCAAACATTCATAGTAAAATTTTGCACATGGCACAATAGCAATTTTTTAAGTATGTTTAAAACAATTTGACAGTGTCAAATCAACATTAAATCTGTGAAGAGTGAACACACCTTACTGTCCTTAACCATGAAGGTCTGTTTCTTTCGGCGGGTTTCAACTAGCCCTATAGAGTGGCCGCTCAGAAAGTTTCAGGGTATGCCCTTTCAAATGGCCTTGTTTCCTTTACAAAAAAAGGCCTCCGGAGGTGACGTATCACTGAATGGGTTTCGATCGCCTGTGATCAGCTGATCAGTGATACAGTGGCGTGTTGTTCCTCAAGAGAAATACAGAATAGTTGTAGTTGGATTTAAGGTGGCCCGTATGATTCACAAAGTCAACTTATGTACAAGCACCATGGAAGAAAACACTCCATCTTAAAGATTCGAGGCGTGTAAAAGTGTTTGTTGACAGACAGGCTTGCACCGTGCTTGCAGTAGTAGGGCCATTTTCTACTAGGTCAAACAGCCTCCTGAGCGACTCACATGCAAATTAGGGGCGTTTTTGGCGAGATAGAACCCGCCTCATTCAGGGTAGTCGACCATAGTGGAAACGCACCTTTTCTCTCACTTCATTTTACATGCAGGTTGTTGTGTGTGGATTAAACACAGACTCCTGTGGTTTGTTTTCTGAAAAATGCATTCACTCTACTGTCATGTGTTGAGAGCATGTTTGTTTCCATGGTGACAGGGAACATGGTGAGGGGATTGGATGAGGAGGAGACCAGCTTCCTGGACGAGGTCTCCCGGCAACAGTGTTTGGTGGAGAAGCAACGCAGGGATGAGGAGAAACAGGAACTGTTGGAATACAGAATATCCTTTTATCACATGTTGGTGTACACTAAAAAAAAAGTTCACTCTGTGTTTATTTGCCTAAATATACAAATCTGTTTTTCCCCATTTTAGTGAGCGAAAATAACAGATTTGGCTGGTTTGAAATAAGCACTGAATAGTTGTTGAAGTCACAGGAGTCGCAGTTTTTTTTAGAAATTGCACTTTGTGCATGTAGTTTATGAAATGAGGATTGGATGAGACTAGCAGCAATGTGCTGCACTGAGATGCTGACGTTTAATCACAATCTGTCTGAATTTTCTGAATGTTTGCGTTTTATCATCTCGAGTATCAAATCAAACTAAAATTTAAAGGTTGAATATCTAGAATCTAGAATTATTAAAAGCTCAAGGTTTTGAGGGTTACAGAATGAAAGTATTGCTTTTCCATTAAAAAATATATTTAGTCTGAATTAATATTTTAAAACATTTTTGAAGGGTTTGACAATGACTTTCTGTCCTGTTCTGATTCCATGGTAGCAGCCAATAGCATTGGGCGTTGCTGGTTGCCAGGGTTGTCTGTTGTTGCTACAGAAACAAGTATCCTTTTGAGTTGAGAGCTAGCTAATGGATTACACAGCACTGAAAGAAAGACTTCCAGTTGAAGACTGGCTAATGTTAAATACTGTTGTAAATGAATAGATTAGTCTAAATGAGTGGTTCCCCTGTTTGATTCATCACTGACATGGAGCAGGCTGATCACTGACACACTCTGCAACAAACCTGGCAACCCGACTGCTGGAGTTATTTTTTGTTGTTGCGACTATGATCTTGAGACACTAGATGGAGGTGTTCTGCTCATTCTCTACAATCAACCTTAAAACACAAACTACCTCTACAGCAAGGAAGTCAAAGAGTTCATTTCTAAAGAAGATGCATTCCTTCAACTATATCCCTTAAATATGTTTACTTTGCCAGGTGCTGAGTTTTTTGGTGAAAAAAAAGGTGTTCAAGGATAATCTAATTGGATTTTGGAGGTCAAAGGTCAAGGTCACACTCCTTTATTTTTAGTCCAAACCGCCTTTGGACTAAAAGGCCCATAAATATGCTAGCAACAGTAGGAGACCCGTTGCAAAGCAATAAACAATATGCTGGCGTCAGGAAAAAACATTAGCAGACCCTCACTGCCCTGTGGAGTACAGTGGATAAGTTTTCCTGGCTGACTATAGTCGTAAAAAACACACTTTCCATCCCATACACTATTTTGAAACAGAAACTCTGATGATGCTGACGAAGTAGTCGTTTTATATGAACTTTTTTCACTGCCTGTCACTGTCAGACAAGTTACTTTTTCTGCCACTAAGAAAATGTACCTGCCACGTATGAATTATATCCACCAAATTATGGAATAAAAGAACGTTTAGACATCTTTTAATGTAAAGAATTATGTTATTCAACACGTTAGGGGACAAAACTGAAGTTAATATTTAGTGAAGTTTCGGTAACTAGTAAGCGCGTATATGTGTGTGTGTATATTTTTATTGATTGGTTAGAATGTGGTGAGCTTTGATTGTCAATCAAAATGAAAACAGTTCTGTAGCCAAAAGGTTGCTTTTATATAGTTTTTTTCTTTCTAAATGTATGCTCCACTAACAACAATTTACACCCATTTGGCGGGTGACGGATGCTAGTATTATTAGTGTTTATATTGTGTTACAGTACCTTCTGTATTCTTTCCTGTTTGCTTCAGTTGGCCAGTTCACGCATCTCTGCTTCATTTCTGTGAAAATGTGACATTGTTTGCGTCAGGCTACTGTACATGTGAGGGTGGGAGAAATCAGCTGTGAGGATGTAGTAACTACTTCCTGCTGATAGAAGTCCTAGATTATCATATCACTTGGAATATGTCAATGGTCCTCATACAGTGAGATATGTTTACAGCTGCCAGTTTCCAATTGTGGGAATCTTAGACCAGGATAGCAAGTTTGGGCCTTTCTACAACATATGTTGTGGGAGGCTGTGGCTGCGCATGAGTGTGTGAATGGGGTTTGAATGGTTACATTATTAGATGATGGGCAGGTAGCTTCTGCTATCCGTCAATGAATGTCTGTGTGACTGGGTGAATGTGACAAATAGTGTAAAAGCACATTGAGGGGTCAGAAGACTAGAAAGGCGCTATAGAAGTCCACTTAGCATTTTCCAACTGTATCAAAGAGCAGATAAAATTATGCACTGAACTACAGTTGTCTTTGATGTGCTCTGTAGATGACCTGTCTCAGTTTAAAAACATGTAATCTAAGAACACTTATTAATTAGTATTAAGATGAGAATAAAGGAAAAGCAGATTGTTTGTTTGTTTTTGTATTAGTTACGTAAGTGCCTAAGCTAAGTTACCATTGCCAAGCAGAAAACAGTAATTACTTTTAATGAAAATGAAATCATCAAAAGCAAGCAACTCTGTTACTGTATACCCGGCTAATCTGTATAATGGTACATTCTAAATAAACAAAACCATGAGTTGATGAATATCTGTCAGATAACTGATGAATCCATGTGTCATTTTAGCATTTATATCAGAGGTGCATCATGCACCTGTGGGAATCAGTGTGAATGTTTGTTTAATGCATTGGTGAGAAAATGCATGATGAGAGCCAGGTGTCCTGCACACCGCTCTTAAACTAAGTGTCCATAGTGAGGAGTGTGATTGGAGCGCTCTAGCAGAGAAATAGTTCTCTCCATAAAGCACTGCATATTGTGTTTCTCACTAAGTGTTTCTATGCTTCCCTAAGCTAAGCAGTGAAGCTGGTTTCAGGTAATTTTGTGCACTTCATGCTGTTTTCAGCAGTTGAAGGACATCCATGCTGTGAATATTGAAGTCTCTTGGTGCATAAATGATAAGCAGCTTTATGTGTGTTGGCAGAGGTAAGCACAGCTCCACCATAGTCGAGCTCCTGCTGTAACGGCGTTGTGCATAAATACACGTACACACACACAGACACTCTACATGTGCCCATGCTCATGTGTGATACTAGCTCTATGCTGTACATAAATGGGTCTGTCTATAACTTTGTCCTTCAGCTTTATCTAAAGAACTAACTGTTGTCACGAGCAAGGGGTTTAAAGCTATGGTTCTTATCTAACCTGGAGTGGGCTGTCTGAGGGCAGATTTTGTCACCGCAATAGCGATGCAGTCATAAAACCTTACAAGTCAGATCAATTAGATCAAAATGAAGGCCGAGTTAGAAAATAATTTGTATTAATACACCAATATATCGACCTTGCTGATTCATCAATCTAGCTCTACTAGCTAACTATGTAGGAAGATGGCATTTCCATTCAGAAGTCTGCCTACCAACCTCTGATTGGCTGACTGTTTCTGGAGAAAGCAGTTATAAGTGGGTGCAGTCGCTGAACAAATCTTAGATGTGGGTAGCAGGTCAGAGGTCTGAAACCAGCCTATTTTGCTTGCCAAATCCCATCTGCATTAAAAGCGCTGCATTCCATAACCTCAAATTTGAGCCCATGAAAGAAGCATTAAAATATTGAATTTATGCATGTATTGAGTAGAGACCCATGCCTCCATAGGCACCGTGCCTTACATATGTCCAGTAGGTTTACTCGTTGGTTGTTGCTCTCTGTGCTTTTCATCTGTTCCTTCCCGTCACTCTCTCTTTGTCTTTGTGGACATACAGGTTTCTGACAGACAGGTTTGTCTGCAGATGAAGAAAGAATGGGTTGTCGTGGAAACTGTATCATAGGCTGGTAACTACGGTGACCATTTAAAGCAGTTGCTGTGAACAGGCACTCTCATGTGCAGTGAAAACTCATGACTGCTTATCTCACATATACTGTACCTAATGCCCCAATTTGTGCCTGCTGTTTTCATCCATCTGCCCCATTTGTCTTACACTTTGTGTGCTACGTCTTTGTGTGTTTCCTCTGTCTCTGCAGCTCAACCTGGTTTCATGTCCCCTGAGCTCTGTCCATTTTTCCTGGGCTTCTTTTAGGCTTTGTATCTGTGTCACATCTCTCTGCCATTCTGCATGAGTTCTGTTTTTTTTTTTTAGCTCACTTTTTCCAGCACACTGATGGAGAGATGTAATGGCTCCCCCTGAAGGGAGAACAGAACGCAACTTGTTGAATGAACTGCTGCTGAATAGGCTATGTGATTATACCTGCCCCTGAGCCCTACTCTTTTCTCCTTTTCCAAGGCTCATTTATGGTTTATTCACCTTAACTCTGTACTGTCACAGCGCTCTAGTGAAGCACGTATCCTCCGAAAGCCGCAAAGAGCCTGAAAAGAAGGTGGCACCTAAACAGTCGGGGGCAGAGCAAAGGACCAGCCACCTGTCTCAGGCCCATTTATTGGCTGGAGCCGTCAAGAGACGCAGGTAGACACAGACACACATCCTTTAAACATGCCTTAGCTGATTTAGTTTTGGCGGGGGCGGTTGCAGAACATACTGTAAAAGCACACTATCCTTCTTAAGTTCATATGGAACAGAGCAGAATTCTTATTCTGAGTGATAAAAATGTAAACGTACTTAAGTATTCCTGTGGCTTCCACCAAATCTTAATTATCTACTTAACCCGTAAATAGAAGGATCCTAATCTTAAATCAGCCTATCATACATGTATAAACAATACAGGTCCACCTGCTGAAAGCTTGAGGAACAGCTTAGTAAGTTAACCATGAGCTTCCAGCTTTTTTTCACAATACTGTTTATCGGGGCTGCACGCTATGAGGAAGATTATTCTACTGATGTTTCAATTGGCATATGATCGATTTCCCATTATTGTTCTCATTGTCATTGAAAAATATATTGAAATGATCATGGTGTCATTTTTGCAAGGATCTGATCCAAACAAAGTCTGTTTACTGTGTTAAAGGTGTACTTTATCACAGAGTGAGTTAAAATCAATGGTGATTGATCATATGACCCACTAATGAAAGCACTTGTTGCCTTATTTACTGAGTATTCTAATATCTGTGCCTGTGGAGACATTCCCTCGCTAGATGTAAATAAGCGGCCATGATAGTGACTCTGCTGACAGCGGTTGACCCAGATCGTCACCAAACAGTTATGGTGTGTGTGTAACATGTTGGGTACGGACTGGAAGTAGAGAAGTGAATGTGTTTCAATAAAGTTTACAAAAGAGCAAAAAACGAAATACCACGATCTTGACAAGATGGAGGCTCTGAAAGAACAGGCTCGCCTGCAGTTACGTCTTACTACCAAAGAGGCTGCTAGAAACAACATATCTTGAGTCTTACAAGAGTACAACTTTAAGGCTGAACCTCCCAGTTAAGTTGTACATGACAAAAATGCGAAAACAATGAGCTGAAAGATGCTTAAACGCTCCAGAGAACTGAGTGCAACTGCAGAATCTGTGGGTTGTCCCTGTGAATGTCCCCAATCACATGGCACTCAATCATTTGACCCGTTGTTGGCATGGAAATCCTGATTAGAGCAGCTTTAAATGTTCAAAATCTCTTTGTTCTCTTACCCAGTTCCTCCCAGTCGTCAGACAGCAGTAAGAAACAGAAGGTGGATATCACGACAGCAGCAAAAACAGGAAATGGAGAGAGACACACAGGTGGGCTACAGCCTATAAGGTGGAATGTCTGAAGTGGACAGAAATTGGATTGTGCACCTCTTTGACAATTTCTGAATTGCTAAATGATAGGACAGACCAGACCACCATTCATCCTCATGTACTCTGCCCGCGCTGCCAAAAGCCCACACGTTAAAATGCTCAAAACAGCATTGGCAACAACCGCATATTGAGGTCATTTGGCTAGCTCACCAATTCACTTTGAAAGAACAACCAATGGAGAAGCTCCAACTCGACGGACAAATGGACATCATCACTCACTTTGACCCAGTGGTGTAACACTCACTCATTCGCATCTTAAGGGCTGTTCAGCCAGAAAACCGATGAGCAAACATTTGCCTATTTACGCAGATCATGTAGACGTGGCACAACATTAGCTTTCATTTGTCCAATATTCACTCTCTTTCTAGTGCATTCTACCAACTCCAGGGAAATATCTGGCTCTTCAGATGCTAAATGCCTGCTAGTTCACCAGCTTTGTCTGACAGCAGTTTGGTGCTGAGTAGGGAGTGCACAGTGGGGTTATCAAATCTAAATAGAGCAGCCTGCTGCTGCGGCTGTTGAAGCTAGGCTGATAACAGTGCGAGTGAATAAAAACAGTCACAAATCCACAATTGTGAGATGAAAAATCATAAAATGGTCCACAGAGCTGAGGGGAACTGCACGAAAATGTCACTGAGTGTTACTTTTTGGCATTGATAATATAATAAATAGATTGATCAGTGCAGGTTTAGAGTAACAGATCTAGTTTCTGTATGACTAATTAGACTTTCGAGGTCAGTGGAATGGCTCATGAACAGCTGATATCTCTCCTTTAAACTAATTAGTTCCACTAATCTTATATCCTAGGTCTCAGCTGTCTTACCAGATGATTTTGAGAAACCTGGTTATATAGACGATTTGTCTTGTTAAACCATGTATACCAAATTTTTCATTTTTTTGGTCCTTCATACCTGCAAACTTGTCGCTTTTCTGCTACAATTGGGTCATTCACGTGAATCGCATGGAACCGGAGAGTTTTTTGGGAGGATAGAGGCCAAGGCTATGGAAAGAGGCAAGGACACCAATAAAAGATGGCGGTGTTTTGGGTATATGGCACATAAGCAGTGGAACTGTTCTCTTTCTATGGTAGTGCAGATCAGATTTTACTGCGCATGTGTCATACCCCCAAAGCTACCGGTAACTTAGCCTCTTTCTACTCGTCTTCAGAGTCTTGAAGCACACACAGGGCTCTAGACTGTGACCAGATGTCTCTCCGTATCAATATGTAAGTGGATAACAGTGACAGATAATACAGGAACAATATGTACGCACAGTAAGAAGATAGTGCCGTCAGCACCGTAACACAAACACGTAGGCTCCCGCAGCTTCTTTAACATCAGGCTACAAGTTATTGTCACATTGTTGGCACCTGACGGACCCGAAGCCTCCGCATATATAACGGGCTAGACGGTCTCTGAAGTCTGTTGGCAGCTCCCGAGCTTTACCTCCATGAGTACCGTAGGCTACACCGCGGCTAACACAAGTACTATTCAAAGACACCTGCAGCACCACCACAGCTCTCTGCTAAAATCAACTCCCTGTAAAGAAAATACTTTTTACTATTTTAAAATCTCATCTTGTCCCGTGAACTGAGGGTCCCGTCACACCCCTAATTATACACACACACACACACACACACACACACACACACACACACACACACACACACACACACACACACACACACACACACACACACACACACACACACACACACACACACACACACACACACACACACACACACACACACACACACACACACACACACACACACACACACACACACACACCATGATATAACCCCCTACCCTCCACATGTTCATCTCTGTTCAAGCTCTGAATCTGACAGTATGTTGTGCTGTTCAGAACAGGAGGAGGGAGCAGGAGGAGGAGCAGGGGGAGCTGAAGATCAGCAAACAGTCCCGGCGAAGACCCCCTCGGCTCCCCTGAGCTCCAATCAAGGCGTATTACACCTGCCATCAGCAGCTGTGTGCGTCGGCGTTTTACCAGGACTCTGGGTTTATTCCGGGAGCAGCGACTCTGACAGCAGCTCGGACAGCGAAGGTAGCGTGGACGCAATCATGTTACCGCACCCTCGGCACAGCAGGGCCTACAGATAGACATACACCAGCACACACACACACACGTGCAGTAAGTTTGCATGCCTTCAGAAAGGCTAGCAAACAGTCAGAAAAGGTATCCTCGCAGGATAAAGACAAAGATATAAAGGCCAGGTACACACACACACACACACACACACACACACACACACACACACACACACACACACACACACACACACACACACACACACACACACACACACACACACACACACACACACACACACACACACACACACACACACACACACACACACACACACACACACACACACACACACACACACACACACACACACACTTTGATTACACATTCTCTACCTTTCCTCTTGGTGGTTTCATTCAACAGTGTATCTGCAGGCCAGGCAAGTTCATTTCAGGGTTAAACTCCTATACTAGCAACACACACACCTAACAAACATGTTCAGTATTCCTGTTGTTTTCACAGCTGTGAGTTGAACTGTTGCTCTTTGTCATCAGACAAAGTTCAGCTGACTGATATAATATAATATATAATCCTAATAAACGGTAACATTTGGACCGACTTAAACTCTAGTCTGAACTAAATCTGTGCATCTATTTGTGTTTTTTTCTTTTTTTTGCTATTGTGGCACTCAAAAATGATCCCTCCACCCTTCCTTCCCTCAATCACATCTCACGCAGTTTAAGCCGAGCAACCAATCCTGCAGGGCCTACCCCGACGACATCCTGCCCCCCCTTCCCCCACACCCATTCCTACTCCCAACCCAAGTCACAGTGAATGCAAGCTGTGCTGTTGGCTGAGGGAACAGTGATTGACAGCTGTGGAGCAAGGAGGAGACTGCTTTAGACTGTGTCAAGTGACTCTCACTTCTAGCTATCGGCAGCAGAGGAGAGGTGCCAGGGCAGGACACACTTCGCTCTCTGTCTGGGTTAAATGCAAATGCAATGTCTGAATGGTTTGAAGATAATGTTTTTATTTGTGTTATGTGATGTGTTTTCTCAACACTAGTTTGTTTTAAAGTGGCATTGCGCTGGAAAGATGCTTCACTGTTTGCTGCTGTCTCAGGTGTTGGTGCTTTGTTTTGTTGGTCTGATCAAAGAGAAATAAAGAGCTTCCCCTTGTACTTTGTGTTTTGTGTGTTTTCAGAAATCCTTTACCCCATCCTTCAGCTTTAAAATACTGTAATAGTGTATACAATGGATTCAAAAGTTTTTAGTAGCCTATAAAGCACAGTGGTGCAGCATGCATGTGGCTGAGCTTGAAGTGTAATTCTGGTGCAAAATGATCCCATGTTTTTTTTTTAACTTGGCATAAATCCAATAAGCCATCGAGACAATTTTTTTCATGTATGAGCTATTAAGGGAGAAATCCAGTAGAGTTGCTAACAGCCGGAAGTGACTGCACGGATTAGCTTGGGGCATTAGGGTGAAGGCATTAAAAGGGCTTTTTTAACCACTAATACTGCTGAAAATAACAGCAAACCTCTGCAGCAGCATAAGTTCTCTAACCTGACTCCTCTATCCATCCGGAAACTCTGGTTTGGAGATCTTTTGGGAAGGGGTGAAAATCCTGGTTTCTGATTGTATAAACCATCTGTCTATCACCAACATACGGGCGCAATCAACCAATCAGATCAATGAAGCGTATGACGTACACTGACTTAACAGCATTGAGGCAAAGCTCAGAAAGTGAACAACATGTGGGTAAAATATATTTTGCGTTTGTTTTCTTATTTGATGTCTGTAAGTGCCGAAAAAGACCATGGAATGATTTTGCACCAGAATAACAGTTTAAGTTTTTAAGTGCTACTTTAATGCAGACATTAGTGCGCATACGTGAAAGTTGCATGCTGCCTTTTACTGCTCAAGCCTTTGAGTTCGCTTTTTTAAACTTTATTAACTTAAATAATTTCCCCCAGGGATTATTAAAGTATTTCTGATTCTGAATACAGTGCTCCACTGATTTAGCACACCTGTAACCAGGCGCATCCGCGGTTGTAGCCCAGAAGCCCTTTTCAGACGAGGGTTCGGGGTCTCTCCCCCAAGAAATTTTTTAAATTGTACACATGAACATGCAATTGTAACGTAATTTGGGAATTAAAGGAAAGACCTGGTCAAGTGTGACTCCTGTGGGGGCAGGTCTACTGAGGAGGTTAATGTTTAGGTCAGCACAGACCCCAGCAGCAGAATGAGACATGAGAACAGCCTACAGCCTCAGAAACACTGACATGCACCAACCTGATGTCAAGTGGACCGGGCTGAATCCACTGCAGGTCTGAAACTGTGCAAACTAGAAGACCGGTGTATGGGTTTAACCAGTGACCTGTTAACTGGACACTTTCAGCTGAAAGAGTCTGCGGTTGCCATAGTGACAGCAGATGCGTAGCTGTCCTTGCCTCTGTTTCCTTTTCATGACACTTTTAAACATAACCTCACCTCCCTGATCAGTCTTTATAGTTCTGTTTGAGTAAATGTGTCAGTAGAGTTTATATGTTGATTGTTGTTACAGTAAACAGGAAGAGAGAGAGTCCTACTTATATCTATGTCTAATTAATTTTCTAAATTAATGATGATGATTAATTTGTCTTTTAAACCTGCCTGTGTAAACATGTGTGTGTATAATTTTATTCTTAAAGCATAATAATGTGTATTTTTTTTTAGCTTTTAATGAAGATTCTACTGTACATATTCAACCTTTAAGACCTTGAGGTTGTTGGGGGTTTACAGATCTGGGAAGTGGTTCAGAGCCAGACCAACATGGGCCCTAAAATGATGAAATGTGTAAAATTGGATTAGATCTAGACTAATTTTGGTAATTGGATCGTGGGATGTGTTCAGTTCTCATTAAAACCTTGGCAGGATGATTTTGCATCTGAAGCTGAACACAGCTGGTTGATATGATGAAATCAAAATGTACTGAAGTGTCAGTGTCATTAAACAACAACGTTTGTAATCCTCTTTCGTAGACAACATGTCTGTAGGAGTGTGTTGCTCAAGGTTAGAGAGTGGCTCAAAGCCTGTTTAAACAGAGCGATGATATGACTGGAAGATAATGTGAGCTTGTGTTCATGGCCAGTAACAAGCATTGAAGCTTCACTATCACTGGTGTGGCTGTGAAAGGAGTTGCTATGACAACAAATAATGTAACCAGCATACACAAACAAAATATAACTTCAAAATTTGAGTCGTGACAAATGCGAGCAGATGAAAATCTGTCGCCAGCGAGCACATTTTTTCAATCTGGCGATTATCACAGTATGTTCAAGGTGGTTTGTGCTGAAGCACTAAGAAATCCACACACTGAAAAAGGCTGAAGAATGGAAGAAGGATGAGGACGAAATCTGGTGTTCAGGATTTTTTTTTATCTCTGTAACCTTTTCTTTGACATCACATGTTGTGTAAGCTGAGTTCACTGTGTTTAACTGGAAGCAGTGGATTGCAATTTAAGTTAGACAGATATGATGCTCATGTCACCACCCAGCCTTCTGTTTCTGACTCGACTCTTAAAGTGAAATTCCGGCGTAAAATGATATTCCGGCGTAAAATCATCCCAGGGTCTTTTTCGGCTTATAGCACCGGCAGCTGTTAGCAAACACAAATTAGCTCGGGGCAGCACGGTAAAGGCATAAAAATGTCTTTTTTTTAACCACTAATAGTGCTGAAAATAACAGTAAACCTCTGCAGCAGCATGTGAAGAGTCCCTTCACAGAAACAATGTAGTTAGTGAACCCAGAGTTTATTAAAGAGTGTTTTAAAGACTTACCTACTGGCCCCTGTACCAGCTCCTCTCATAGTAAAGTCCATTCAAGTGGATTACCAAAGTCAATCCCAAAGGAAGGAGCCCATTGGTGCTTTGTTTTCTGTGTAGGGACTCTTCTCATGCTGCTGCAGAGGTTTGCTGTTATTTTCAGCACTATTAGTGGTTAAAAAAGACGTTTGAATGCACTCACCATGCTGCCCCGAGCTAATCACTGTTAGCTACTGCCGGCTGTTTCCAGAATTTCTCAATTATTTGATGACCGAATTTGTCAAAAAAGACCCTGGGACGATTTAAGTGAAACTGGTTAAAATGGGTTTGTGTGTGACTCAAATTTAAAGCAGAAATATTTTCGCGTTATTCATAGTTCCATTATTGATTTAGAGTAATAAATGAATGCCAAATAAACAACTGTGAATATTATAATATGCAATAATATCAATAAATAATTATACATTTTATGTCTCTTTGTAGTCATTTTGCATCTCCTTGCAGCCATTTTTCATCCGGTCCTCACTATCACATCTCTACAGTTAGACGTAAAATAACCCTCATCCCACAAGGGTGTGAACGGTCGTCGTGTGGCAAGACCCCTCACACACCCACTCCCATGTACATAATACAGTAAATTACTCTTTAGAGATACTAGTGATAATAATTGAACAGGACCAGATTTCGAAGATACCAGACTCGAACAAGAGGTTGAAAAGGCATTTTTGAATAGAGAGATAAAGATCTGCTGACCAATACTTATTTTGTATTTTTATAGATTATTTTGTTGGCAGTTTTTCAAGCCTTTTATATTGGACAGACAGGAAAAGGGGAGCGAGAGAGAGGGGGAGACATGCAGCAAAGGGCCGCAGGTCAGATTTGAACCGTGGCAGCTGCCTTGAGGACCTTCAGTCTCTTTACATGGGGCGATTGCTCTAACCACTGCCCCTTCTCACCCATATTCATTTTGACAAAACACTTTTTCGAAAACCCATTTTTTGCGCTACTACAGTTGTGTGGTTTCGCATTTCATGAGAATATATTTCTTAAATAGGGTTCTCTCAAAGACCGCCCCCCCCCCGTGTCGTATCGATCTCGCCCTTTTCACCTCCAACCCGTTTTCATGCCTGTGTATTAGCAACCAACCAAAATATGCACATTAAATGTTAAAAACTGTATGACTAAACTTAAAAATACCTGGTACGGCGATCTACTTCCCACACTGACTGCCCCAGCAAAACAATGTAAATCTAGCAACAAAAAAGCCTGCCTAGGTGCTGCAGACCTGCATTGTGGTTGGCTTTGGCACTGACTGTATAATTACCCTTTGTGGTCTGAGTTATCAGTTATAACACCATCGGCCATGTTTACCTGTGTGAGCCTCTAATCAAAGACACATTATTCTAAGGTATTCTAATTCTGTTTGTGGTGTGCTGCTCTTATATGCAGAGACACAGGACTTGTGACATTTCCTTCAGTTTATTAACCTGAGTGTGGACAGAGACACAACTTTATAAAATGAATAGAACACATTTGGTACAAAGATACACCGCAAAACACAAAGTAGTAGAGTTAGTACATGATTCAGCACTGCATAAAAAGTACAATAAAAACATGTCAGAACATGAACAGCGCCATGTAAATATACATTCGATATATATGCATATCAGAGATTCCTCACTGCTTCCAATCATTAAAACTCTAACAGCCATCTCCACACGTCTGTCTTTGCCATGTAACACTTCCTTCCCTTTCAGAATTTCATTACAATATTTACAAAATCTGATACATAATTTAAGAAAACAGAACAGGAACAAACATGCGTTTGTGATCATCAGCATCAGTTCGTAAACAGTAAGTAGATATTGGCGACATGCAGGATGAACTAAAGTCATAATACAAGGACTTTGCAAAATGGCCCTATATTGAACAGCTTAATGGAGTTCAAACTGTATCTTTCCTGTGCTAATGCTACAGCTGCCACTACGGCTGCACCCTCCTCTGATTCTGTCCACTGGAATCACATAAGCCTAGTGGAGCATTCAAAGCCACCTCTCAGATGACTGCTGATCAAAACATCAAAATAAAGCTCCTCCCCTGACCACGGAGCAGGGGTGAAGAAATAGTGCCCTGTTCATGCTGAGTCTGTGAATCCACCACACGTGAGCACAGTAGGGAACGGCCTTCATCTGATCTGCTAAACATCATACGACCACGCGAGGGAATTCGACCACTGATCAATTTCAGCTTAGACTTTACATCAAGTTGTTGCATGTATCACATGGCATCAATCACAACCAATCACAAGACACACACATGCAAAAAGCAAAAAAAAACCTACATCCTGATAAATCAAGATATTTTCCATTTCTTAAAAAAAAAAAGGCCAGTGTTCTACCTGCATATCCATATATATATGTATATAAATATATATATAGGTATATATATATATATATATACATATATATATATATATATATATACATATATATATATATATAAATATAAATCATTTTGAGACACCTGCAATTTACACATTATTATCATGGTCCCATGTGCTGGAAAGCTTTAAGAAACAGAGAAATAACTTGTGGAGGATTCACACTGGATACTGACCAAACATTATTTAACCAGTAACAACTTTGCAACTAAAACGCCAGGGATGTCTTCAGTGTTTGCTTTTTTTTTTGTGTCCACAACTCATTTTTGTTCACAGCTGATATACACACTTTCATGTTTGCCGTTAACAAGAAGAGAGGATTTGTCGAGCTATTGTACAGCAGGTGGGCTCTCGTCTTTGTGGCGTCTCACTTCGGTGCCGTGTTGGCAGGCGGTAGATTCCTCTGTTTAAAGTACTGGGTGACCTGCTGAGGCAGCTCAGCCAGGACCGACTTGGCGAGGGTCTCCTTGGGTGCCTGAGGAAGAAAAAGAGCAAAGAGCACATTCATTTCTACAAAAGCAAAACCACAGAGCAACATGAAGGCTGAAAAAGGTTAGAATACTGGCTAATGTGGTCTATTTAGCTTCTGCTTTAAGTGACTTTCCCAAACTAGCTCTATTATTTTTAAGTGCAATGCAACACGGTTGTGTGTTGTCTGATTCAGGTTCCTCATATCCAGTGAAAGGAACATATAAAGATTGTTTCCACCAAGTTGCACAGAGTTTTAGGTCTCAGTCAGGGCGGAGCATGAACATTATGACTGAGGAGTCAGGAAGTCAGGAGAACAGAATCAGCAAACTGTTTTGAATCATATTTAAATTCATTCATTCATTCATACTAAAAGTTATTTTATCTATCCCACCTGGTTGTGATTTGTCCTTATTGTCCAATATTTAAAACAGGTTAAGTCTGTGATCAGTTCAGTGTCTGTAGTGCTGGTAGAGGCAGATAAATTATAGTCTGATAGCACCTGGCAGGAATGACTTCCTGTATCGCTCCTTCGTACAGCGGGGTAGGATTAGTCTGTTGCTGAAGGTGCTCTTTAGCTTAATTTGCATGTTATGTAGGGGGTGGGAGGCACTGTCCGTGATCACCAGCAGTTCTGCCAGCATTCTGTCCTCTGCCACCTCCTCCAGTGTGGCCAGCTTAGATCCGATGACAGACCCAGACGTCCTAATGAGTTCACCACCAACTTTATGAAGATACTCATTTATAGTAAAAGCTTGCCTGCCAACACAGTTCATCATTTCAGGTCACTCTCATCTTACGCTTATTCTTTCTCAACTTCATTTCAATCAGGAGAGACTTAATTTAACAGTGAAAATAGGTTAAATCATAGCAATGGTGCACAACAGGTTGAAATAAGCCTGTGAATGTTCTCATTTGTCCAGGTCGTCGTTATCCCTAAAGTAATTTCAGTCAAAAGCAACTGGACTTGGTTATTTGTCTAGGAAGACGTTTCACCTCTCATCCAAGAGGCTTCATCACTTCATGTACATGAGAGGTGAAACGTCTTCCTAGACAAATAACCAAGTCCAGGTGCTTTTGACTGAAATTGCTTTGGGGATAGGTTGAAATGTGAGAGTATTTGGCAATTAGACCCCATCACTCCGTTAAATCTATCGGGGGTAGAGAGGACATGTGTAGACAGGAATATCCCCCTGAGTAAGTCAAGATGCTGGTGGTGGTGAAGGGATGAAGGAAAAGCTGGATGGATGCGATGCAGAGCGGAACTTCTGATGACAGAACAACACTGGCAACGACAACAGGAGGTGAATGGGGTAGGGGATGGTTGCATTGATTTTGCCAAAGATAACAATTGACAGAGAGGGGTGACCAGATTTAAAGTTTGAATGCAACAATGTGATTGGCTCACGGAGATTGTGGCAAAATCGGGTTGGTTTCACTGAAAGAGCCAGCTGATTAAAGGTTGAATACGTAGTATCTTTATTAAAAGCTATATTTAAAAAGAATATATATACAGTGCCTTGCGAAAGTATTCGGCCCCCTTGAACCTTTCAACATTTCGCCACATTTCAGGCTTCAAACATAAAGATATAAAAGTGTAATTTTTTGTCAAGAATCAACAACAAGTAGGACACAATCGTGAAGTGGAACGAAATTTATTGGATACTTTAAACTTTTTTAACAAATAAAAAACTGAAAAGTGGGGCGTGCAATATTATTCGGCCCCCTTGCGCTAATACTTTGTAGCGCCACCTTTTGCTGCAATTACAGCTGCAAGTCGCTTGGGGTATGTCTCTATCAGTTTTGCACATCGAGAGACTGGAATTCTTGCCCATTCTTCCTTGCAAAACAGCTCGAGCTCAGTGAGGTTGGATGGAGAGCGTTTGTGAACAGCAGTCTTCAGCTCTTTCCACAGATTCTCGATTGGATTCAGGTCTGGACTTTGACTTGGCCATTCTAACACCTGGATATGTCTATTTGTGAACCATTCCATTGTAGATTTGGCTTTATGTTTTGGATCATTGTCCTGTTGGAAGATAAATCTCCGTCCCAGTCTCAGGTCTTTTGCAGACTCCAACAGGTTTTCTTCCAGAATGGTCCTGTATGTGGCTCCATCCATCTTCCCATCAATTGTAGCCATCTTCCCTGTCTGTGCTGAAGAAAAGCAGGCCCAAACCATGATGCTGCCACCACCATGTTTGACAGTGGGGATGGTGTGTTCAGGGTGATGAGCTGTGTTGCTTTTACGCCAAACATATCGTTTTGCATTGTGGCCAAAAAGTTCGACTTTGGTTTCATCTGACCAGAGCACCTTCTTCCACATGTTTGGTGTGTCTCCCAGGTGGTTTGTGGCAAACTTTAAACGAGACTTTTTATGGATATCTTTGAGAAATGGCTTTCTTCTTGCCACTCTTCCATAAAGGCCAGATTTGTGCAGTGCACGACTGATTGTTGTCCTATGGACAGACTCTCCCACCTCAGCTGTAGTTATCTGCAGTTCATCCAGAGTGATCATGGGCCTCTTGGCTGCATCTCTAATCAGTCTTCTCCTTGTTTGAGATGAAAGTTTGGAGGGACGGCCGGGTCTTGGTAGATTTGCAGTGGTCTGATACTCCTTCCATTTCAATATAATTGCTTGCACAGTGCTCCTAGAGATGTTTAAAGCTTGGGAAATCTTTTTGTATCCAAATTCGGCTTTAAACTTCTCCACAACAGTATCTCGGACCTGCCTGGTGTGTTCCTTTGTCTTCATGGTTCTCTCTGCGCTTTAAACAGAACCCTGAGACTATCAAAGAGCAGGTGCATTTATACGGAGACTTGATTACACACAGGTGCATCCTATTTATCATCATCAGTCATTTAGGACAACATTGGATCATTCAAAGATCCTCACTGAACTTCTGGAGTGAGTTTGCTGCACTGAAAGTAAAGGGGCCGAATAATATTGCACGCCCCACTTTTCAGTTTTTTATTTGTTAAAAAAGTTTAAAGTATCCAATAAATTTCGTTCCACTTCACGATTGTGTCCTACTTGTGGTTGATTCTTGACAAAAAATTAAACTTTTATATCTTTATGTTTGAAGCCTGAAATGTGGCGAAATGTTGAAAGGTTCAAGGGGGCCGAATACTTTCGCAAGGCACTGTATATATATATATATACACCAACAGGGCGTTTTGAGGGGTACTGAATAAAAGTGTTGCTCTTCCATAAAAATATATATTTAGTCTTAATTAATGTTTTCATATCGATGGACTGAGATAAAGGAGTTTAACAGCATTAAAACGCTGGCCAAAATGGCTACGTTTCTCCTTGATCGCTAACATCACTTTCATCTTTACTTAGCTGGAACGGCTAACGCTAACGGCTAACACTAACTGTCAGTCAAACTCCTCTAATACTTGTTTTTATGGTGTGATTTCTGATGTGAGATGGGTTCAAAACAGGCTCACACAGACTCTGGTCTCCTGTAGGTACTTGAATTATTTTTTGTTGTTGCCAATATGATCTTATGACACTAGATGACGTTGTTCTGCTCAATCTCCATATTCTACCTATGAGTTGAGAGAGAGAGGGAGAGACACATAGAAGTCTCCCATGAATTAACTTACTCTAGGCTTAATTTCTTCCTCTCTATTGTGTCGGCTGCTGTCTCTCACCCTCCCACTGACCAACTGGAACAAAGCCAGCAAACACTGTGTATCTTCCACTACAGAGGAAGTCAGCTCGCCCACCACCCCAGCAAAACATACACACTAATAATCCATGTGCTTTTCTCCAGCATACACATATGACTCACATTAACCCTTTTTACATGTACTGTATGTATGTTCATCTACACACACACTTGCACTGTCTCTGTTGGGACTGAGATAACCATCAGCTCTCCTCATCTAGCAGAGCCTGTATGTGAGGAGTGTGTGAGCAGATACAAGAGTAGCACAGGCTGCCATTTGGTAACACATTCACACTCAGACAGCATGACATCATGTCATTAGGTAAAGCCTCCATTACACAACTAAGATGGAGTCACAGTGACACTGAAACAAGACCAAACTTTAGCTTTAGTTTTTCGTTAAACTTTGTGGATGAGAGAGATGATTGTGTATTTTCTTCTAAGTATTCAAGTCCATTAACTTAACTTATTTACTGAAGTAAATAATTGAAGTACTGATACTTGAGTATTTTATCTTGTTGCTGCTAGTTTTCAGGTAAAAGAAGGTATTAATGTGAAAAACGGTCCAAAATCCACCTTTAAACATGAAACCTGCAGTAAGAGACCTTTTGGTCACTTGGGAGTTATCACATATATCACTGAACACACAACCATCCTCAGTTTGTAAACCTTGTGGAAGCAGATGACAAAATGTTTCTTGGTCCAGTGAATAAAGCAGCATCGTCTCTCATGGTCAGACCAGTCAATACAGTGTTATTTATATTGATTTGTGTTCCTGGCAGCGCAATTTCTAAATGCAGCGCATATTTTGTCAAATTGATGACGATGTTTTCTTAATTTGCATGTGTTTTCTTTAGCTGCAGTGCTGTGAGCTCTCAGGGCCACCATACCATTCATTCGGCTCTTCCAATCTGATAACAACTCCACCTTATTTAAGCACTGTCTGTGTTGGAAACGCTAAACAGATCTAGTGTTTAGGTACATGCCCACATAGGTTAAATATTGTTCTAAAGGTACTGTACCGAATGTGTTTAATGGAAAGTCATCTTCAGACTGGATTTTTTTTCTGTGTCTGTATATGTAAAGTAATCTACATATACATTAATATTTTTGCTAAAATTGGCTTTACTACATAGCCCAGTGTGTTAAGACTGAAGACCTTTAAATGACAAATTAAATGCCCTGTTAAAGTAAACTTCAACCACAACTTGAAACAGAATTCCTTTTTTTTTTCACACGTCCTCCCCCCTATTTTTTGAGACCAATACTTACATTTCGGAAATCCCTGAAAGGAACGAACTGCACAATGTCCCGAACAGCTTCCTCTCCTGTGTTGGACCTTAAAACACTGGCGTCTCCATCTAAGAACTCCATGGCAGCGAAGTCTGCGTTGCCGACGCCGATGATGATGATGGACATGGGTAGCTTAGACGCTTGTACGATGGCGTGACGCGTCTCGTCCATATCGCTGATGACACCATCTGTTATAATGAGGAGGTTAAAGTACTGCTGCAGAGGGGAAGAAGGATGGTAGAAGGGAAGATATGGCAAATGAAATGAGGGAAAGAAGACACAAAGGGAAATGTGAAGTCTCATTTACATTTAATGCCACTGCTGAATCCTAAATGTCTTCTAAAGTCACCTGAAGAAAAATCTGCATCAAGAAAACAGTCGGCTACAGTCATTAGGATTATGCTGTCAATAATGGTAAGCAGAGTGACATAGTATTGTGGAGGCAGGCAAGGAGGGCTAGGACAAAGACTGAGACAAGAGAGACATTTAAAAAAAAAAAGGATAGTGAGAGAGTTAGGAGTGATTCAAGAAGAAGGAGACAGAGAGCTGAATGACACTGAACAGAGGAGAGAGAAATAGAAGCCAGCATAAACGTTTTTCTACATTACAGCTCCATTCATAGATAAAATTAACTCATCGATTGAATTGCGGAAGATTTAACCAATCTAACAATGTGTAGCATGGCCATATTGACGAAGTTTATAATACCGGTATTTTAATGCACAATGCAAAGCCGAACTGAACCAAATTAACTGACATTTTATCAAAAACTTTATCCGAACTGAACACTGTGTATGCAAGTGAACTGCCTTTTTAATACCTCAAGTTAAGATACAAACACATCACTTCTGATTGGCTAACAGCTCTGACACACCTGTCAAAAAATCTCACAGCTGTTGCACGCCGCTGTCCACCATTTCAAGGAACCATGTCGATGGGGGAAACCGTAGCAAAACAGTGAATACTGTTTCCCCACTCAACATGCCCCAGCTGTTTTCCGCTGTCAGCGTCTTCCAACATAGTATGTCTTTGTCTCCAGACAGCATGAAACATGGCCAATACTGCCTCACATAAAGGAACTATTGAAACTTGCCCAGTTGAACAAAAATTCCTGAAGACCTCTCTCCTTTTCTCTCTCGTAGATGTGTTTGATGGCCAAGGCAAATGTGTCTTTTACTACTCTGTTTACTGGCAGATTATTGCCAAGTGTAGCTTATAGTGCCAAACTACATTACAGCCTGGTTTATTTGCTCCAAACCAGTTGATGGAAATACGCCTGATTCAGATTTCTTTTATGCTACCTTTGGAACAGTGTGCCTACAATTTCCTTTACAGTAACATGGAAAGACAGGTGTTTTTAGTTTCTATTCAGCCAGTGCTCAGCAGATGGAAGGAAATGCACTTACTGATCTGCTCATTGATGGGTATTATTGTGGGGGGCAACAGTTGGTGCATTTGTGTATTGTGGGCCTGTGTGTGTGTCTTTTATGATAACAGAGTGATAAAATTGCAAATAAAGGAATGCTTTCTTTCTATTAATAAATAATCTAATTTATTTATTTGTCTCTTTTTTACCTTCTGAAATAAATTATCGATGGATAATGAAATTGTTCTGTATATCCTTTTTATTCTTTCTAACCTATTGGACACATTGAAAATGCAAACGCTATTTTAAAAGTTTTATGTAATAATTCCCATATTTAGAGGTTTAAGGTGTCAAGTCATATTTTCACCTCACATTGTTTGTGCAAATTTGGCTGCTGAGTGTGTAGGAGTGTGCATGTGTATCTGTGTTCGGCTCAGCCGTTGACTGAACACATAACTCAGAAACTCTTTCTGTTATTTCTTTTTATGAAGCTGCAAATATTTTGCTCAACTTGAAACATTTTCAACTTGCGCAGATGCGCCTGCATAAATTTGCACTGACCTTGGCAAACTGGCAACTACTGTTACATTCATTTATTTGCCAACGCACTTGGCATGAATGAAAATTGAAAATAGGGACAGACTGTTGGTTAGATTTTAAGACAGCTTTCTACAGAACGACAAATGAAAGGAACTCGACAAGAAGATCGACAGAAATATAATCAGCAAATATTCTGATAATCTGATCATCATCAAAAGTCCATTTTCATGATAAAATGTCAGAAAATGCTGTTTTCACTCTCTCCAATATTGAAATAAAATCTCAAGCAGTTTCAAGCACTATGCACTTATCAAACCTTGAAAACACCACACTAAATGTTTTTGTGTGTGTGTTTTCAAGGATTTCCAGCACCCGTACGGACCCTGGAATATCCATCCCTGTCCCTGTGAAAGACAACAGGAGACATTGTAAATGTGCAGAGATCTCAGCTTCTGCTTGGAAATAATAAAAAAGAAAAATGAAAATATAGTTTGTAGATTTTAATAAAGGGATCTTTTTCACTTTTTCATAATTTGTCTTCAATCTAATTTTGTTCAAAACAAATGTGGGAAAGTCAATTGTGAACCCAGTATTATGGATTATATCAAATGGGAGATCAGTGTATCATAATCCCTACCATTTATGGTAAACACACACACACACACACACACGCACAGACCAATGCACGCACGCACGCACGCACGCACGCACGCACGCACGCACGCACGCACGCACTCAAAGAACATGCATCAATTCTGCATACGAGAACTCTCCAAGGCTCCATTCTGGTGCCTCTTCTGTTCAACATGTAGTGTAGATATATCATATGCTTCCACTGGCTCAGATCCTGGAAATCAACAAAATAAGTTACCACAGCTATGCAGACGATACACTAATTTACATAACAATATCACCAGGAGACTATAGTCTATAGACTATAGTAGTGTAGACTATAGAATAGATGCACTGAGCAAATCAACGATTGGATGGAGCATAATTTTATCCAACCTGTTAAACAAAGAAAAAACTATAATTATTGTTTTTGGATCCAAAGAAGAACGTTCAAAAGTCAGCACCCAACTTCAAACAGTAATGCTTAAAACAACAAACCAAGCTAGAAACTTAGATTTAGTCATGGACTCATTTGTAGAACAATTACAAAGTCAGCCTACGACCACCTAAAGAATATATCAAGGATTAAAGGACTAATGTGTCAGCAGGACAAAACTTGTCCATGCATTTATCTTCAGCAGGCTGTAACAGTGTCTTTACAGGTCTCCCTAAAAAGTCCATCAGACAGCTGCAGTTAATTCAGAATGCTGCTGCTCCAGTCCTCACTAAGACCAAAAAAGTTGATCATATCACTCCAGTCCTCAGATCTTTACGCTGACTTCCTGTCTGTCAGAGAATTGATTTCAAAATACTTCTGTATGTTTATAAAGTGATGAATGGTTCAGGACCAAAATACATTTCAGATCTTCTGCTCAGCTACGAACCATCCAAACTTCTCAGATCCTCTGGGACAGGTCTGCTCTGTGTCCCCTTAGTCAGGACTAAACATGGGACAGGTCTGCTCTGTGTCCCCAGAGTCAGGACTAAACATGGGACAGGTCTGCTCTGCGTTCCCAGAGTCAGGACTAAACATGGGACAGGTCTGCTCTGTGTCCCCAGAGTCAGGACTAAACATGGGACAGGTCTGCTCTGTGTCCCCAGAGTCAGGACTTAACATGGGACAGGTCTGCTCTGTGTCCCCAGAGTCAGGACTAAACATGGGACAGGTCTGCTCTGTGTCCCCAGAGTCAGGACTAAACATGGGACAGGTCTGCTCTGTGTCCCCAGAGTCAGGACTAAACATGGGACAGGTCTGCTCTGCGTTCCCAGAGTCAGGACTAAACATGGGACAGGTCTGCTCTGTGTCCCCAGAGTCAGGACTTAACATGGGACAGGTCTGCTCTGTGTCCCCAGAGTCAGGACTAAACATGGGACAGGTCTGCTCTGTGTCCCCAGAGTCAGGACTTAACATGGGACAGGTCTGCTCTGTGTCCCCAGAGTCAGGACTAAACATGGGACAGGTCTGCTCTGTGTCCCCAGAGTCAGGACTAAACATGGGACAGGTCTGCTCTGTGTCCCCAGAGTCAGGACTAAACATGGGACAGGTCTGCTCTGTGTCCCCAGAGTCAGGACTAAACATGGGACAGGTCTGCTCTGTGTCCCCAGAGTCAGGACTAAACATGTGACAGGTCTGCTCTGTGTCCCAAGAATCAGGACTAAACATGGGACAGGTCTGCTCTGTGTCCCCAGAGTCAGGACTAATCATAGGACAGGTCTGCTCTGTGTCCCCAGAGTCAGGACTAAACATGGGACAGGTCTGCTCTGTGTCCCCAGAGTCAGCACTAAACATTGGACAGGTCTGCTCTGTGTCCCCAGAGTCAGGACTAAACATGCGAGAGATCTGTTCTGTGTCCCAAGAGTCAGGACTAAAGTTGGGACAGGTCTGCTCTGTGTCCCCAGAGTCAGGACTAAATATGGGACAGATCTGCTCTGTGTCCCCAGAGTCAGGACTAAACATGGGACAGGTCTGCTCTGTGTCCCAAGAGTCAGGACTAAACATGGGACAGGTCTGCTCTGTGTCCCCAGAGTCAGCACTAAACATTGGACAGGTCTGCTCTGTGTCCCCAAAGTCAGGACTAAACATGGGACAGGTCTGTTCTGTGTCCCCAGAGTCAGGACTAAACATGGGACAGGTCTGTTCTGTGTCCCCAGAGTCAGGACTAAAGATGGGACAGGTCTGCTCTGTGTCCCCAGAGTCAGGACTAAATATGGGACAGATCTGCTCTGTGTCCCCAGAGTCAGAACTAAACATGGGACAGGTCTGCTCTGTGTCCCCAGAGTCAGGACTAAACATGGGACAGGTCTGCTCTGTGTCCCAAGAGTCAGAACTAAACATGGGACAGGTCTGCTCTGTGTCCCCAGAGTCCGCACTAAACATGGGACAGGTCTGCTCTGTGTCCCAAGAGTCAGGACTAAACATGGGACAGGTCTGCTCTGTGTCCCAAGAGTCGGTGTGGCAGGCTTTGCGGTGAGGACCCCAAAGCCTGCCACAAATTATTGGATTCACTAAAACAACAATACATTACATTTAATTTAGCTGATGCTTTTATCCAAAGCGACTTCCATTCACACCCATGCACAACACAGGGAGCAATTCTGGGTCAGTGTCTTGCCCAAGGACACTTCGACATGTGGACCAGAGGAGCCGGGGATCAAACAGCTGATCTTTTGTCTGGGGAAGACCCAATCTACCCCGCGCCACAACTCAAATTAATTTTTGTTTTATTTTTATTTAAATGTAATTTCATATGTGTTTCTTTCCAATGCAATCTTTCCAATTTTTAGTTTTATGTAAATCATTTTGAATAACCTTGTTGTTGAATTGTGCTGTACAAATACACTTCCCTTGCCTTGCCTCGAATGGTTATTCTATGATAAGAGACAGACAACATGAAGACACGCTGACTTTACACACTCTTACTTTTTCACACACACACACACACACACAGACACACAGACACACAGACACACACACACACACACACACACACACACACACACACACACACACACACACACACACACACACACACACACACACACACACACACACACACACACACACACACACAGGGAGGGCTCTGAAGCCTGTCTCTTTAATGTGCTAACAGCAGCGCTCATTAGAGAATCATTATCACACAGACAGGGTCGCTCACACACTGGGAGACGCACAAACTGCACTGGCCTGCAGCCTGTGTGTGCGAGAGGCAGTAACAGGAGTGTGTTAGTACACAGTGACACAGTCTGCAGTCGCAGGTCCTCTCATTATCTGAGGAACACGAACACTGAGGCAGAGAAGCAGCTGATTTGTGCAGCCTACAACCTACTTATACAAACACACATACACATTCTCTACACATACACACCAGTCAAACCACTACCCCAACATGTGGTCTACAAACACCTCTGCTGTGGCTGTCACATCTCATTGTCTATCACTCCTTCGTATGTTCCACCCCTGTTTGAACTCACTGTAATATAAAACAAGAAAAGGCCCTGCAATCATTTCCTTACATAAACAAAAGGATTCTGGCACACAACACACAGACGAGTACAATCCTTTGTGTATTTCGCTCATGTGTTTGTTCTCCACGGGGTGACAGGATACAATTAGGGACAAAAAGCACCGTGGGAGCATAATGATACCCAGCTACTGCACTCTCTTCAGATTTAAGCAGGAGACGTGCCACAGGATACATACAAGAGGGGGATATGTACCATTTATTGAAAGTTTGTAGATCCGAAGCTCCTGTGAGTGTCACTACGTACATTTTTTGTATGAATGACCCCTAGTGAGTAAATCATGTTGAGCTGCCCTACAGACGTCAGCAACATGTGCAAGACTTCTCTTTGTACCCCAAACTTGTCTTGTTTAAGCTGCAGTAGTCACGCAGTCCGAAACATGAAAATAAATTGAAACGGACTAAACCTCGGACGGGGACACGCTTCCTCCAGCTGCATGCCTACAATTTTTTACAGGATTGATGCTTTTTGTCGTAGAATGACTACAAGCTGTTTTTTACCAGCGTGTGGAGGAAATGCTGTGCGGAATAATCTGCCGAAATGCCAACTATGCACACACCGTGTGTGGGGTGAATTATCCGCGTTGCTGTTTTCCATTTTGGTCACACAAAAAACAAGGCAACCCTGGGTCTAATAGACTGGATAACTCTTTACCTCCTTTGTATTTTTTCCCATACAAAATTTAACCCCCCTGAGAACGTGCACTCTGCTTCTTTGTCAGATGTGTCTGGGGCGGGAGCAAGACAGTAAATACAGGAAGAATGTCCTTTGTTCTGGACTAGTGCATATATCCGATCGCAGTCAGGCTAGCCGTCTGTCACCTCCATAGTCGAACCAGCTGATTTAATTTAAATCACTTTCTAGACATTGCTTCGTACGCAAGGTAACGACATCTACTCTGCTCTGCCTACTTGTAAAGGCCGATATAATAAGAATAGTTTTAAGCAAGAAAAAGGCAGCCATTTAATAACGCCACCCTATTTCTAATTTAAACTTTGGTGTATTTAATATCTATTAAAAATCTACATGAACAATTTAAGTTGCACCTTAATAATGCATTTTAATTGTATTATTCATTTATTTATTATTTAATTTGAATTATTTTATCATTCTAAAGTTGTTTTCTTGAGATTGCTGAGTGAATAAACCTTTCAGATAAAGTTTCCTAAGTTGAAAATAAGTGGTCCATTGCCTATATTTGGGTAAAAATGCAAAAACGCTATGTATTTCAGCAGACACTATCCCCGGTAAGGAGGATCCTAAAGTGTGCAATTTGATTTCATGAACTTGGAAAAGAGCACGCCAAATTGGTAAATGAGGTGCTGGTCTCATATACTTACTGTTTTATATACAGTTAACTCACTTACATATAAATTATCTCAGGTCCACTGACTATGGAGCCTCCATGAAAAACTGTATGTCCCAGCTTGACTGGTGGAAACTCCACAGCCGTTGGCCATTATTGGAGCCCAGTTCCACTGATCGGCCAAACTGATTTAAGGCTGTTTAAAAGTTGAACCGTAGAAATGCGGGTAGTGACAGATCTCTCCACGCAGTCAAATACAGCACCCATTTTGGTTGTCCAGCGCAGTATTGTAGCAGACGTAAATGCACAGTCAGAGTCAGAGATGTCCGCACCAATATTACGCATAAACCCTCTGATGATGAAATTTACATCGCGCGGACATTACCTGACCTTTGTGCACTCGGGAAGCATAACCCCCTCTTGAGATTGTCCCTTGAGGAATACTCTATGACTTCCTACCAACAACTGCTTCCAAAATAGAAAGCCTTCTTTGGTGTGAGACAGAGCCTTAGGTAAGCCTAGGCTTGTTCTCAATTTGGATTTTATGTGTTACTGCCTCATGATTCAATTTCCTACCAGATGGAAATACATTATGCTGAAATTCACTGAAACTACACACAGATCAAACAAGCTGAGCTATGATTTTCTCTTCTATCAAAAAAGGCTTTCTGAACAGGAGAGATGGTCATTACAGGTGTGCCACTAATCTTATTTGTGAAGTATAAAGATGAATACATTTTGTTCAATGTCCATCGACAAATGGCTGGCGAATGTTCAAATTTTACCAGCCACTCAAAAAATAGTCATTGTTTTTTTGGTTGTTGAGTGAAGCAAACCTACAAGCCACTCACATATTTTACCAATAAGTAATTGGCACTAATTTTGCATTTAAAGAAACCAAAAACAATCATGATACTGGGAGAACCCATGGGTCAAGCACATCTTTTTATTCATAAGTGCAGGTCATCTCCAAACAAGACGAATAAATGTGTGTGACGGATATATAACATGAAACTATGAAATGCTCACCTGTGAATATTCATTCATTCCGTAATGTGCCCGGCCTAGCAGGTCAGCTAAACAGTTACACAGTGCAGGGCTTTTATTGTGAAGGGTAAGAATGGAAAAAGTGGATCTGGTATGTGCTGCCTTTGTCAAGGTAGAAAGGAATAAAATTTGCCATGTTGAATCGGACTGTAGAGCCTCTGTGTTAAGGGTTTTTCTCTCTGTGGAAATCCGCTGAATGACGCATTTCTCATCATTCCAAGGATTTTGGTTGCTCTGTTCTTTGAGGACTTCCACAACGGAGACAGTTTATCTGACCACAATTCCCACATTACCATTACAGAGACCTGGATGAAACCCTACCCTACCCTAAAACGGGTTTGCCCTGAGAGAAGCCCGGTTGCTGATTGGATGTAACTCTCAGCGGGATGTGACGTGTGGTAGTACTTGATGACACAACAACACACTTTTATCCAGTGGTGTAGAAGAACACAGCACAGAAAATTATCTTTGCACGAGCTTGCGTGCCGGGTTGGATTCTGACCTGTGGCCCTTTGCTCTCTCTCAACTCTCCCAATTTCACAAACACACACACACACACACACACACACACACACACACACACACACACACACACACACACACACACACACACACACACACACACACACACACACACACACACACACACTCACACACACTCAACACACACTGTAATGCACTTGGAGAAACAACGGAGCGCCATTCCCCTGTATTCCCCTTGGAAACACGGCGAGAAAACCTTTGAGAGGGCGTGCCCTGCAACTTTCCTGCGGCTACATTTTACCCTAATGGAAACGCGCCTTTAAAGTACAACAGTGCTTTGAGCTAAATGCTAACAACAGCATGCTACTGTAAATGCCATTTTTAATGCTGATGTTGAGCAGGTAGTCACAGTCCAAAACATGTAGTGTGTACATGTGTACCTCTTAGTTTAGCATGTTAACATCCAAACTTCAATCCATCCGATAATTTAGATGAAGGTGATAAAGTGGTTGCCAAAGCGTCTGACTTTGTCAGCAGTAGAGCTAAGCATAAAAGAGTCAACCATGTGAGAGGTTGGAGAGGAGGAAAACTACAGGTAAAGTGACAAAAAAAAAGGAGAAAATGAAATTGAGGTTGCCTTTTTATCATGCTGTTTAGCCTGAAAATGTGTGAAATTCTGAGTCGGTGTCTCAGCTGAAAAGAGATGAGATGGAAGGCGAGAGGAGATGTTGTCACTCCAGTCTGTCACCCTGCTGGCACTCTGGTCAGCACAGGATTAGGAGACAACAGATGCACACACTTGGATGTCCAGTCAGCCGTCAGAGCCCTGACAGGCACTCACTACTGACTGCCTCTCTACTAGAGGTGAGTAAATAATAATATTTAGTGGCAGGCCTTGTTTGTGTTTTCTTGGTGTAATTTGCCCTATAGAATGATAATGATAATCAACATGATCAAAACTTTGTCTGGGTGGGAATTTGAAGGATTGACTGTGGACGGTTACAGAGACACAGGAAGACTACAAGAGAGGGTGGTGCCTTAGGGCGCACTCACACTGTCCATCCTTACCGTGCCCTGTGCTTTAGGGCACTTGTCCCCCCCTCCCTCTCACCCCCGCACCCCAGGCCCGTTTGTACTCACACTGCCTGGGTTTCAGCGGATGCTTCTTGCTGCCTATACGTCATAACGCCGTAACACGTCACACGCATTGATTAACGTCATCGCGATGCGTCGCTTTGTTTACAAATCTTTTCATAGACCTCTGAGTTTTTGTGTGTCTTGTCTGACTGTTTTTTTTTTCATCCGACCAAATCTGCAGTAAACACTCCTCCTCAGCATCACACCAACGTGAACCTTTCGCCGCCATTGTTTTAAATGTCCGCGCATGGTTCAATTCAATTCAATTCAATTTTATTTATAGTGTCAAATCATAACAAAAGTTATCTCAGGACACTTGAGATAGAAAAGACCACACTCTATGACTTATTTATGATGGTCCGTCCTTTTTTCTATGTCCAAATACGCGCACATAAAATGACGTCAGAACCGTCGTAGGCCTCGTGCTCGTGTTTGTACACGTGCGCACGCTCTTGCTCGTAGATGTGCAAACGTGCTTTACAAAAGCCCAACTCTCCCAACAGGCCCATGGACTGCAAGCGGGCTGCAGCTAGGCGCGGTACGGTTGCACTCACACTGGTCAAACAAACTAGACTTACCCGTAAAACCTGTTTGGGCACGATACGGATGGACAGTGTGAGTGCGCCCTTAGAGGTAGGAATACGAATATACAGTAGTTCCTAGTTCACAATGCTCATAACACATAAACACAGGAGTCTGGACAGCAAACTATCATAAAAGAGCAGGGATCAATGAACAAAATAAAAATACCACTGGACAGAATCCTCAAGGGAAATGCGTAGGTGCCACTGAGAGTAAAATCAGATATCTGCATACACTGGAGATCAAAATTAGAACAAATGATAAATACTTGATTTATTCTGAAATATAGATTTTTTGAATTTGATAGAATATCCTATGTGTCTATATCACTGCTGTAGTAGCATGTGTTCTTTTTTAAATATCCAAGGTACTTCAACAAAAACCTTGATTATGTGAAAATAACTGTGAGTAAAATGAGAGAACAGTGTTCATTGTGTCAGAAGAGAAGATTTCAACAATGTTTTCTTCTCTAGGATTCAAAAATGAACAGGAAGTGTAGAGGCCACAGCTATGAATGACTTCAGCACATCTGCACCCACAGGACATCACTAGTTTCTCACACTGCTCTGGTTTGATCTGCGTCCATTCTGACTCAGTCTCTTCCACAGTTCACTAACTGGAGTGGGTTTCTTAGACTTTACTTTGTTGACAAGGATTTTCCAGATATTCTCTATGGGGTTTAGATCTGGACCCCATACAGAAAAAATATAAATTAGTACATGTTTTCTTGTAATTTAAAAAATAAATATTCTATGTGAAACAACCACATGTAGTACTGAATATTTTCTCATTTCATTCTTTCCGCACTTTTGTGCACAATTAGCATAACAGTTTTTACATGCGCACAAATAGCTGATTGTAAAAACAAAACAACAATCTTTAAATGGTATTACCTCAAAATCTGAGTTAGTATGCGCTTGTTATTATCCTTTTAGATGACTAAAATACATAAAATGATATCTCCATATATAATTTCATCATGATACGATTCCATTAAAAGACAAAAGGAAAATTATTATATGCAATTGTTGTCCTAAAATAAAGAAAACTGCAAAACGCGGCGGATCTAACCAAAGAGGTACACACATACATAGCAAAATGGAAAGTGGAGTTCACATCAGCATTAACCCGAATCTAGCTTTGCTGTTTTGCAACTCTCTTTCATGACCTGCGCATACATGGCAGGATTGGGATGAGAAGCTAACTTGGCTTATTCTCTTACATTTGTTTAAAGGGAGGCTTACTGATTTTTAACCAGTTCCGTGTCATGGTAGTGTGCAGATGATTACTACAAAACAATGACACAGAGCTGGTTTAAAATTGGCATATTACTTAAAAAATCCTTGCAAAATCACAGATGCTACATAGTTTTTTTGTAGTCAATGTCTGAAACATGGGCATGTGACAGCATTATGGTCATGTGTGTCAACAGAGGAGAGTGTTCCGACGGATTGTGATAAATGGCTATGTATAGGCATGAAATTGTAGTGGTTACTTGACGTAGTGGGTACTGGAATACAGCATGCATATTTGCAAATATGTTTTACACTCTGCACAGTATTAACATGTGTCTCATCATTCATGTCTGCATTATACATGGTCAACTGAAGAATAATTCAAACATGTGAAGGCAGATAAATAAGTAAGTTGTTGTCACTCACCGCTGCTTTCTCTTGTTGAAGTGCCTGGGAAGCAAAACGTGCTACATGGCTGATGATGGGGGCAAAGTTTGTTGGCCCATAGAAACGAATGTGAGGGAGACAGGCAGAGTAGGCCTGGGCAATACCCTCCACACCTGCACCAAGAGAAATGCAGAAGGAATTTAAATTCCAACAAAGCTTAATTTTGAAGATGGGTGAGAAGTGTTGAGGGCTGGAAGGAGATAGCGAGCGGAGGAGGAAGAGAGTTTTGTGAGGTCTGGAAAAAGTGTCTTTTGCTTATCTCTTAACTCAAGTGAGACATATTTAACTGAAGACCACAAGCTCATGACAATGATTGTTTCTCATTAGCAGTGCTATTTTATTTCCCAATCAGCTTAAACAACCAGACAACTGAATGTGTGAATGAGTTAATTTACTGAATGCTTGCCTCTTTTTTCAGTCACCTGCATGTTCTTCTTCCGGGGAGTTAACACTGCGACTTAAACACATTCCAGGATCTTGTTCTCTGTTCATACAAAAATTTGGTTCTCTTCATTCATATTTTAATGCCTAAAATATACACCTAAAGCAGTAGAGTAAAATACGATGGACTAATGGTATGCATAACAAGATATTTCAAAATACAGTATATCAATAGATGACAACAACCAATCAGTTATGGCAGCACTTTTTGACTGCGGTCCTCCAAATCAGGTTTTATTAATTGGCCTAGAACTTTTCATTTTAGAGTGCACTGGAGGCTGAATTGGCCTTTGCAAGAAAAGGTGAGCTGTAATGTTCTCTTACGTAGATTAAAGAGGAGCAGTTCACCAGCTAACCTTAAAAAGAAGGTGTTTTTTGGAGGCACATATTCTAATGATGAAAAGCTGGACCTAATGTTCTTATTTAGCATAACCTCGTCAACAGATGCATCATGTTAAAAGGGCGTACTTTTAAACAAGGTGCAATATGCTGATGATTTACAAATCAAAATGATAAATATCAGGAAATGTTACTCACAGTGTATACAGTGCCTATAGATAGTCATGATACCCTTTTGAAAAAGTCTTTTTTTATGTTTTACAGCCTGAAATGATGATACATAAAAATATATTTTTCCAGCGTGATTTACACATTTTGTACACAGTTAAAAAAAAATTCAAAATTTCTGAAAATTTATTACAAATGAAAAACTAGAAAAGCAGTGTTGGAAAAGTGAGGAGTCCCCAGATGTTATCCTTTGTGGAGGCACCTTTTGCTTTAATTACAGCCGTCAGTCTGTCTGGATCTGTCTCTACCAGCTTTGTGCACCTAGCCTGGGAAATATTTCCCCATTCTTCCTGCAGAACTGTTCCAGTTCAGTCAGATTCTGTGGTGAGCGCTGATGGACTGCACTCTTCAAGTCCATCCACAGATGTTCTGTAGGATTCAGGTCAGGGCTCTGACTGGGCCACTCTAGGACATTCACCTTCCTGTCCTTTAGCCACTGTGTTGTTTTTATGGAGGTGTGTTTTGGGTGGTTGTCATGCTGAAGGTGAACCACCTGCCCATTTTCAAGTGTCTGACAAAGGGCTGCAGGGTTTCTTCAAGAATTTGGGTGGATAGCATCCATGTTCCCTTCAGTCCTGACCAAGTGCCCAGTCACTGCTGAAGTGAAACAAGCCCACAACATAATGATGCTGCCACCACCAGGCTTCCCTGTAGGGATGGGGTGTTTTAGGTGGTGTGCTGTTTTGTGGTTTCTGCCAAACATAGAGCTTAGAGTTCAGCCCAGAAATTTTAGTTTTGGTCTCATCTGACCATATAATCTTTTGCCACATGGGATCAGAATATTCAGTATGTTTTTTTATGAGACTAAGTGTGACATTTTTTCAGAAGAGGCTTCTTTCTCTCCACCAAACCAAACATGTAGAACTTGTGAAATTGTTGTCACATGCACAGATCGACCAACCTCTGCCATTAAGACTTGTAACTCCTTCAAGGTCACCATGGGCCTCTTGGTAGCTTTCCCGATCAGTCTTTTCCAGGCTCGGTCCTCCAGTTTGGAGGGACGGCCCGGTCTAGGCCAGGTCTCGGTGGAGCCATATGCCTTCCACTTCTGGACAATACTCTGAACGGTACTCAGAGGGAAAGTTAAAGCCTCTGTAATCTTTTTATAAACTTCTCCTAACCTGTGCCCATCTACAACTCTTTTGAAAGCATCTTTCCAACCATGGTGAATTCTCTGTGTTACCATGCACTACTAGGAGTGGAATCCTCAAGGAACAGGTGATTTTATTCTGAAGTCAAATCAAAAGCACAACAGTTGATTTCAGGTGGAGGAAAATTAACTTGTTGTCTAATCTGGAAGGTGATTGGTTATACCTGAAAATGTTTATAATGGTTATTCTAAAGGGACTCATCACTTTTACAACACTGCTCTTCTAGTTTTTAATTTTTTATTAATTTTCAAAAATCGTTTTTTGCATAAAACAAACAAATTTATTCATCGAGAAAATGATCGACAGATTCACCAACAATGAAAATAGTCGTTAGTTGCGAATTGACAATTCATTCAAAACCACATGCCAACCTCATAGTGAGAGTGTTCTGGTTATAACTTAAATTGCAAGTAGAAAGGTGGGCAATATCAACAAATGTTTGTTAAAAAACTCAGGGGCCGAAGACAACTATTGCTGTAACCACAAGTGTTGTGTTGTGCTTTGGCCAATCATCTACACAGATGGGGGGTTATGGCAGCCTTAAAAAAAATATTTTCTGAAGCCAGGTCCAAGAGTGGATAAAAAAAACAGCAAAAAAGAAACAGCTAAACCTATATTTTTGTTAGTCCCAGCCTTGCCCCCACCCCTACTAAGTACCTGTGCGGTGCTGCCGCATAAGAGGAGAAAGGGGGTTTGACGGGCCTCAGCTGCCGTGGAAGATGACATGGGGATGTATTGGAATGGATTACCATATACTGTATTTCTTCCTTTTCCCGTAATGGTCTTACTAAGTGGCTACTTTGTTGCTAGTTACTTTTTATAAATAAACTTGACAAGAAGGTCTGAAAAGTCACTTAATCTAGTGAGAAAATCAACACTGCTGTCCGCTTGTGAGTGCTTTGGGATGGGGGAAGGGCCCACAACAGCACCTGCTGCTCGTTGAGGACAGTACCTGCAGAGTCATAAGTGCTTTCACGTCAGAGTCCAATACACCACAAAAGTTTCCAATAACAGCAGAAACAGTTGCTAAATTTACTCTCCTTTTAATAGAAATTTAAATGTGTTTCAGTCTCTCAAGCAGTGGTGCCAACCTTTCTGTAGCTGCATCACTAGTGTAGTCTCATTTTAATATGGGCCTAACAAATGCAGACACATCCGATGTTTACACGTTATTACATTTGACATCTTCATAAGAAAAGAAAGAGCTTAGTAACTTTTATCACTTAATGCAGCTTGCTGGCGTAAAATGTGGGTCCAGGACATAAAGACGCCAACAAAGTATGGATAAGCAAAAGTGTTTTCAGCTGATGCTATTATAAATGGAATAGAGCTGTAAACAGAAAACAATTCAGTATGTTTGTGAGGCATCGAGGGCAGACAAAGGTTCAGAGGGTTCTTGTTAATGGTTAAGGAAATAAAGTTTGTCTGTATCACGTACAATATTGCAATAGACTTTACTGCCCCAGCCCAAGTTTATATAGGACAGATATATTGGACAATATTACCTTTTGGTAACTGCATGTTTATACAATGCCTGGGGGAATACTCAATTCTGATTGGTTGCAGAGTATCTGTTTAAAAGTGTTATGGGACACCTTCTACGTGGTTCCACTGAAACTGTCGTGTTTAGGGTGTGTCCTGCTCCACTTTTGCGACGACGCATATTCTTGGCGCAAAGTAAACAAAGCAAAATGGTTGTAATAAGACGCTTCATCAATCATGGGTGTGTTCTGGGTGTAATATGAATGAAACCAATCAGAGTGTCATCTCCCATACCCTCAAAAAGCTAGGTGTGCCTGCAGCGGGTATGTTGCTATTTAAACAGCGGGTTCGGGGTATTAGGGACGTGAGCAGTTGTCTGCTGAGGAAACAGATCTGCTCGCGCTCGAAGCAGCAGAACCTCCACCATCTCCCAATTCTCTGTCCCATCAACAATTCCATTTGACTGCATATTAGCAATTACACCCATTACCTGTGTAACTGAGGAGGAGAAGGAGTGCTGCTACAGTATGTGTGAATGTGTGGAAAACAATGACGCGCTCTGATGTTATCCGATTCCACTTAATACTCTTATAATCAAGATAATCCATCTGCCACTAACCTGAATGGATTATTTCTACTCGCTCTCTAGGGTGTTGCTTTTTAAAGTATGTATTGATGTATGAGTGTTTTCTGTAGGGATTCATTTAATGATCGGAGGCCGCTGTCAGTAATTGTAAACATCTCCATGTGCGCCATAAAGTCACTGCAGCAAATATCGTGGGACATTTAATCAGCATAACTAAAAACTGCAGTTTTAAACTTGACAGAGGAAAGTTGCTGTTTCGTATATGCAAATGTGCACAGTGGAGTGGGAGTTATTTTTCATTAATGTTTTTTATACATTTATATTTAAATGTTAATTTTACCCATCAACTATTAATCACAACGTTATTTTTCATGACTCGCAGGGTTGATTAACCACAGAGTCGTAGATATAACTGCAGTCCGTGACAAATCTTACTATGACTATATATGGAGTAAGCAGGAAAATACTGCACCTTTGACCTTAGGCCAGGTTTTTGTTGGTAAAGGGCGCCATCACTTTCTGCTGCCTCAAGATAGCTAAATAGATGCGCCAACAATGCATCTGACCACAGCTAATTTTAATATCAACACACCCACGGGAGCACAGATGGGCACAAGTACATTTGTGACCTACAACACATAGTTGCGCGCTGAAAACATGAATTGTCCCCTCCAATAAAAACATCCTAATTAATTCAAAATCGAACAAATGTCTTTTCAGACGTGACATTCTTCACACTTTAGATTCACATCTAAAAAGAAATTATTAAAATGAAATGGACGGGGAGTTTCTTACACAGATGTTGATTAACAGCAGGCTTTAAAAAGAGGGCTTCATATTTTCATATTCATCCACATCAGTTAATCATGCATAAAGTAGTCCCCTACACTGGGAGAAAAGGAAGATAGTGAGAAGAACGGGGGTGTGAGTAGACATTACATGGCCCCTTAAAATGATAATTTACTAATATAACAGTTAAGTAAGCAGTGATAAACTTTTGGCTGTTGAGGACCAATAAACATAAAGGTAAGTAGTGCAGTACTTTTTGAATAACATGCGCCTCTATGAAGTTTGGATTGTCATATGGGCAAAAAAAAAAAAGAAAATCACTTTTGTGTCCCCCCCATCCTGACATCTGATCGCACCCCTGAGTGTGAAAGTTAAAACTGCATCAGTCTCAAACCAGCAATGTAGTTGTGTTGCATTGTGCGCTGCCTTGGCCTGGGGCCTGTTTCACAAAGCAGGGGCCTGTTTCACAAAGCAGGTTCAAAAAACTCTGAGTCTAACCCGGAACTCTGAGTTGATCTACTCTGAGATAGGAAACTCTGAGTTTTCGGTTCCAGAACAGCAGATTTGCGTTAGGTTGATCAACTCAGAGTAGTTTGACCTGGAGTTAAGCGCGTGCACCACAAGTAAAAAAAGACAGCATCAATGGAGCACTGATTCGACGAGTCACCATGGCAACGGGGAAGCGAAGGGCTACGCTACAACTGGAAATGGAAACATTAATGCGCTCATACGGAGAGTTTGAGCAGGTTTACACCGCTGCAGCAGCAAAAGAGAGGGAGACGGTGCGGGAGGACATTGCTGCTCGGGTCAGTGCATAAGTTTAAATGTAGTTCTGTTGCAATCGCAGTAATATCACAGGGGGAACTGCATGAGTGGGAGCCTATTAGTTTATTTAATTTAAGTGCATTCCCACGGGGGAGAAGCGCAGCTTAAGATGAAAAATAAAAACATTTTTCAAACAGGTAAAACCTCTGCACAGTCTCATGGTGACGCCTCATTTTGTGCATGTTTTATATCGTAAAGTAAATATTACCGTAAGTGGCTGTTTTTTATACAACATATCAATGTTGTATAAAAAACTCCCATTTGCAAAAAAAACGCAGCGCAACACACAATATCTGCTGTGATATGAGAGCATGACTGGTTGTTAATGTTGGAAATGTAAGGAGGGATGAGATGGACTGTGACATGAAACGGTGTTGTGCCGTATTCAGCCCCCTCGCATTATAGGTGATATTCTGGATCAGAAGGCTGTATAGGAGTAGTTTATATACCGGTAACCCAACTAAAAGCACACACTTTTGAACCTATGAATTGCAAGAAAAGCTGGAATTATATTTAGAAACGCTGAGTCAAATACATTCAACTTGCTCAAAAGATCCATTTCATTCATTTTGTAATTATGTCTGCAGTATATTAAGGACGTCAATGCGCGGTCTGATAATCATCTCCCGACCAATATTTAATTCTCTTTGCGAAATGCGTCACCTTCATTCACGGGATCGTTATCAATATGACACGCCATGGTAGTGTAAATATTCACCACCTAATATAACTTCTAATGTAGGCCTACTGAATGATTTTTATACGTTGTATACAAAAACTCCCGTTTGCAAAAAAACGCAGCGCAACACAGAATATCTGCTGTGATATGAAACGGTACCGCTCAAACAGAGAATTGCCTTGAAATGCAAGCACATCTATAATCAATAGTTTGATTATCATCTCCCGACGAATATATAATTCTCTGCGCAGTAATGCTGCAGCTTCATCCACGGGATTGTTATCAGAAGGACACGCCATGGTAGTGAAATAGTCGCCACCTAATATAACTTCTAATGACTGATGTTTGCAGTGATTTTCTGAAAAAACAGACGGAACTATAGCAGAACTATACTTCGCCAAAACTCGCCCGCTGACTGAATGAATGAGGAAATGAAACACCGTGTGTGGCTGAAAGAGGGCGGAGACAGAGAGAAACTCAAGGTTTTCTGAGAAAAACCTGGTCCCGACCAGGTTAGTTTCAGAGAGCATGTTACCATGGTAACTGACCGAGAGGTTAAGTTACCTCTCTTTGTGAAACAGGCTAGAGTTACCCCTCTGTCTCTGGTTTGAGTTACCTCCCTTTGTGAAACGGAAAACTCAGAGTTTCCCTCATTTCAGGGTTAACATACTCAGAGTTTTCACTAAACCTGCTTTGTGAAACAGGCCCCAGGTTTAGTGAAAACTCTGAGTATGTTAACCCTGAAATGAGGGAAACTCTGAGTTTTCCGTTTCACAAAGGGAGGTAACTCAAACCAGAGACAGAGGGGTAACTCTAGCCTGTTTCACAAAGGGAGGTAACTTAAACTCTCGGTCAGTTACCATGGTAACATGCTCTCTGAAACTAACCTGGTCGGGACCAGGTTTTTCTCAGAAAACCTTGAGTTTCTCTCTGTCTCCGCCCTCTTTCAGCCACACACGGTGTTTCATTTCCTCATTCATTCAGTCAGCGGGCGAGTTTTGGCGAAGTATAGTTCTGCTATAGTTCCGTCTGTTTTTTCAGAAAATCACTGCAAACATCAGTCATTAGAAGTTATATTAGGTGGCGACTATTTCACTACCATGGCGTGTCCTTCTGATAACAATCCCGTGGATGAAGCTGCAGCATTACTGCGCAGATAATTATATATTCGTCGGGAGATGATTATCAGACTATTGATTATAGATGTTCTTGCATTTCCAGGCAATTCTCTGTTTGAGCGGTACCGTTTCATGTCACAGCAGATATTCTGTGTTGCGCTGCGTTTTTTTGCAAACGGGAGTTTTTGTATACAACGTATAAAAGTCATTCAGTAGGCCTACATTAGAAGTTATATTAGGTGGTGAATATTTACACTACCATGGCGTGTCATTTTGATAACGATCCCGTGAATGAAGGTGACGCATTTCGCAAAGAGAATTAAATATTCGTCGGGAGATGATTATCAGACCGCGCATAGACGTCCTTAATATGCTGCAGCCATAATTACAAAATGAATGAAATGGATCTTTTGAGCAAGTTGAATGTATTTGACTCAGCGTTTCTAAATATAATTCCAGCTTTTCTTGCAATTCATAGGTTCAAAAGTGTGTGCTTTTAGTTTGGTTACCGGTATATAAACTACTCCTATACTGTATAGCCTTCTGATCCAGAATATCGCCCATAATGCGAGGGGGCTGAATACGCACAACACCGTTTCATGTCACAGTCCATCTCATCCCTCCTTACATTTCCAACATTAACAACCAGACATGCTTTCATATCACAGCAGATATTGTGTGTTGCGCTGCGTTTTTTTTTGCAAATGGGAGTTTTTTATACAACATTGATATGTTGTATAAAAAACAGCCACTTACGGTAATATTTACTTTACCATGTAAAACGTGCTCAAAATGAGGCGTCACCATGAGACTGTGCTGAGGTTTTACCTGTTTGAAAAATGTTTTTATGTTTCATCTTAAGCTGCGCTTCTCCCCCGCGGGGTTGCACTTAAATGAAATAAATGAATAGGCTCCCACTCAAGCAGTTCCCCCTGTGATATTACTGTGATTGCAACTGGACTACATTTAAACTTACGCACTGACCCGAGCCGCAATGTCCTCCAGCACCGTCTCCCTCTCTTTTGCTGCTGCAGCGGTGTAAACCTGCTCAAACTCTCCGTATGAGCGCATTAATATTTCCAATTCCAGTTGTAGCGTAGCCCTTCGCTTCCCCGTTGCCATGGTGACTCGTCGAATCAGGGCTCCATTGATGCTGTCTTTTTTTACTTGTGGTGCACGCGCTTAACTCCAGGTCAAACTACTCTGAGTTGATCAACCTAACGCAAATCTGCTGTTCTGGAACCGAAAACTCAGAGTTTCCTATCTCAGAGTAGATCAACTCAGAGTTCCGGGTTAGACTCAGAGTTTTTTGAACCTGCTTTGTGAAACAGGCCCCAGGTGGAAGATAGAGCCCAAATGGTTCTATGAGCTGAGCGGACTAGAAAACTCAGACTACACCACACACAGAGGGAGAGTGACTTCATTCTCTGAGGCCATTACATTATTATTTATTATTATAATACAGTGTTATACGTAAATTGTTTGCTACTATATTAATGTTCTGAATGTTGAGTACAGCTCCTTTAAGATCAGTAAGACCACTACATATACACTATGTTCCAAATATATGTACATCACAACATACAGCTTGTTTAGACTGTAAAAGGTTCCGCTCACAACTAGTTTTTTGGTCATACGTTTAATTGAAAATTTAGGAGATCGTTATTAGATTTTTGGACAAAAATATTTGTCTTTGCCTCACAAATACTGGTCAGATCAGTCTGTTCATAATAATAAAAATTGTAACATGATGTAAAAATGTCATTAATATGTTCAAAGGTAGCAGCGAGGTCATGGATGGTGTCTTAGACTTTTACACAGTGACTCACCTGAACAGAAGGGGTTGGTGGGGTTAAAGTTGATGGCGAATTCGTGTGACACCTGCGGACACAAGAAACACAGACAATAAACTTGATACTCTTCCTTCACTACACTGTAGAATATTGTTGAGAAATACTGTCCATTTCTCCCACACTTTCTCCCTCCCTCCCACCACTCTCTCTCCTTTGTCCTTTTCATCAGCTCAGTGCCATGGCAACACAGATGGGTTGACAGTTGCGTAATCATGTGAATATGCACGTATAATGTTTCCAGTTTTATCTGTGTGTGTGTGTGTGTGTTTGTGTGTAAAATGCATTTATGATGTAGACTTGCTCTAACTGTAAGAGTGCATATGACAACCTCCATTTCGCTTTCGGTCACTCACACACACACACACACACACACACACACACACACACGCAAATAACAATAACAACACTGACAAACACATACACACATCACATACATTTATCCCACATACCTGTATATCTGGGTCTAGCACACACACACACACACACACAAACACACACACACACACACACACACACACACACACACACACACACACACACGCAAATAACAATAACAACACTGACAAACAAACACACACACACACACACACACACACACACACATACCTTCCAGTCTGGTGGGAGTTGAGCTCCAAATCCCAGAGCAGGAAACATTTTGTCACTGAGGAGGAAACCATGACAACATATTGGAATGTTAGCTTTTTTTAATCCAAATTCAACAAGCTGTATTTAGACAGCAGAGGGAATCCTGTTACCTTTGTTCACAAAGAAACACATTCAAAGCCATTTACAGAGCTACTAGCAGAGAGCTGGCAGAAAAATGAAACAACGTAAAATGGCTTCTTGCTAAGAAACACCTTTTTTCTGAAGGACAGGACACACAAACATTCGGACATACTGTCTTTTTGTGATTTTCATCACACTTTTTATTTGTAAATGAACTGTTTTATGAATAATTAGTGGCCTACAGTATGTTTTCATTAACACAAACTTGCCTTTACTCTTAGATTTTAAAAAACAGTTAAAATAGATAGTGTGTGTGATGGTGTGCACTAGGGCTGCAGCTATGGAATCTTTTTGTAATCGAGTATTCTACCGATTATTCCATCGATTAATAGGATAAAAATTGATTATAATTTATTAGAATTTGCGTTATTTTTGCAAGAATTTGGTGTGGTAATCTAACAGGGGTGTGTGTGTGTTTGTATTTGAGTGTGCACATGTGCGTGAGGGGGAGAGAGAGAGAGATGTGTTGAAGGCAATAAAAATTTAACATGAATTAGTTTATTATTTAAACAATTCAAAGTGGAGCATACAATTCCGCGTGACAAACATGTTTACTTAAACAGGCAAGACAAATAGATTAATTAAGAAAAAATAAATTAGATATAGATATTATCAGGAAGAGCGACTCTCTCTCTTCCTGTTTACTGTAACAACAACAACGTACAAAACTCCACTGACACATTTAGTCAAACCAAACTAAAAAGACTGATCAGGGAGGTGACGTTCTGTTGAACATTCATGAAAAACTAAACATAGAGGCATTCACAAGGACAGCTAACGTTACGCATTCTCTTCCTGTTTTTAACATCTGCTGTCACTACGGCAACCACTCTCCTTAAACTGAAACAGCGGCACTCGGTGGAGTGGCGTTAACAACGGGCTGCTTTCAGCTCAGAATCATCGATTAGCTGTTGTGGCAGAACAGTTCTAGTTCACAGTGGACCTGTTGCACCTTTTTGGCTTCTTTTTTAAGTGTGAAATGATCCCAAACTCATTTTCTGCCTTTTCCGGATGTTTTTTCTCGATTAATTTTTGTAATCGACTAACTCAAGTTACTTGATTAACTGTTTCTGCCCTAGTGTGCACTACTGACATCCATATTAGAGCTTTGTACAAAAGTTCTTTGGTATGATGGGATTAAGATGGATATTAGGGAACGATCAACTCCTGTATCTTAAGATAACTGTAGTCCTAACTCACGTATCATAGTCCTGTATGATTTGTCCCACAGCTAAAATGGCAGCGAGATACTCGTTGCTGCCCAATGGGTTAATGTAGTGGAGGGAGGACGGCTCTCGAGGGTTCCCGTTTGATGCAGTGAAGTCAATACCAACCTAAGAAAAGACAAAGAGGTGACAGATTAGAGGTCATCTTATAAACGTGCAGTGTTTTTGCAAGTGTTGAGTATTGAGCTCAAGATACTGTAACTGTTCCAACGATCAAGATGACTAAACACATCGAAGAGCAGCAGTCACATGCAAAATTAAAAAACACAACCTTGTGAACAGCTGTTGTGATGCCCATTTACATTTATTTATTTGTTTGTTTGTTTATTTCAGGCATGCCAGTTAGATAAATCATCATCACACATTATCTTGGTTTACAATTGCCACGACCGAATGGGAAAGCCGGAGAAGCAAAAGCTTATCTAGTCCCGCCCACAGAATACATCATCAAACTATTAGGAATTAATTGACTCTGAATTGGCTGTCAAACAAGGTTTAGCATTATTTAATGCTAAACCTTGTTTGACAGCCAATTTGTATGATTTAGTTGATATTGTGATTCATTTTTGAATAATGTCGTAAGTGTTGACTTTCAGAGGACGGACTCAGGGAGGAGAATACAGCAGGATCTTCTGTTCAGGGGGCAGCTTTACTTCCGCACTGGAGATACAGACAAGATTCTCTTCAAACAGCAGGAAACAGTTATTTTATACTATTGAAGTCTGGCATTCAAAGCTTCTATATATATGCTGATGTCCTTGCAAGAACACCTGTCACCTTGACCTTTGTGACCTAGGGTTGAGTAAAAATATGCACAGCGCCCCTTTATGGTCCTAAGCTGGTCCTATGGTCCTGCGACTAAGACTCAGGTGCAACTTAGATATCAACATATATAATTTCACATATTTGATATTTTCACACTGTCAGAGGGCACTCTAGGCTGTGCCAGTATCGACTACTCCTATTACTCCTTTACCACTGAAGATGAAAACAATAATTGAGCAGCAACTGCAATGAAGAAAACAAAAAAAGCTAATCATGGGCTAGAAGCTAGGTGGCCACAGCTAGAGGAACAAGTTCGGGTGCGGGAGCAACGGGAGCAACGTGGTGCCAGGAGAGGCTTGTCACCGGTGTAGTTACATCTCCACGCCCAGGTAGTTGCCCAGGCGATTTATATGAATGACCTTTTCCTTTGATAAAATGTCGGTTCTTGGTTTCTTCCCCCAAAAATGTGACTTATACTCCAGTGCAACTTATATATGTTTTTTTCCTTCTTCATTATGTATTTTTAAGCAGGTGTGACTTGTACTCCGGAGCAATTTATAGTCCGGAAAATACATTTAATTTGACTAAAAAATTGTCCTTTGTCTACTCATTTTTCTAATAAGTCAAACATTCAAATATTGTTATTTCAAAATGTCAAGGTCTCCAAGCAAGGAATTAACATGTTTTTTTTCTTTCTTAAAAAATAAATTTTCATCTGACAGACAGATGAAAAAAATCCTGTAGCGCAGCTGCGTCTAAAAACAACAGAATGTCCCTGAAACCACACACACGCATATTTTTAACACAGATGACCACAGGGTGACATACAGTAAACAGATATATGAACACACAGATGCTTTGAACACGTGCCCAGAGTACAAAGGCACACACACACACACACACACATACACACACGCACACACACCCTAACATAATATGAGATTAAGAGTGACAAGCTTTTCCTCAGGCGGTGAATAACAGTTGTGCACTGACAGGAAGCCGACCCAGAAACTCTGTCTCCCTCCTATTAGCTTCAAGACAGTCTAAAGCATTTCCTTCTTTCTCTCTTGGTCTGGAGAACAATGTTCTGGTTCAATGGGGACAATGACCAGGGGTAAAGAAAACGGAGAAGCGTGACGAAAGAGCAATTGTGGTATATATGCAAGTACAAGAGAGAAATTGGGCAAAGGAGGTAATGAATGGGAGGATAGAACACAAAGAGCAGCAAGAGTGACGGACAAGGAGATGCAGGGTGACAGAATTAGGGTGCTGTTGTGTGTTTTGCAGAAGTGTGAACTTGTGTGTTAGTCCTGGAAGACGTGTGGAAAAAGATCCATGTAGCATACTAATCTTGGTTCCAAGTAGGGTTTGTATCATTGGGTTTTTTTTTTGTTACCGTGTTTGTTGTTTTGGAGCACCAGAAAGCAGCGCACACATTTAAGTGATATCGAAATGAGGCACCGAAATCTGCGTTGTCATTCAGTCTGGCAGATAGTGTTTGCTTATATTTCACATGCGAACAACTCATTTCCCATGTAATTACAGCTAGTTTCTTCAGTTTTCTAATTTCTACAATGCTTATGTTCAGTGTCACGTTACTAATCAAAACCTGTATTCATTCATCTTTTAAATGTTCGTCGCAGGACTCAGCTCTATATAAATCATAATAACGACAGGGCCGCCTTCTATGCTCGTGCTAGTGCTGGTACATGTGCAATCTTGTTGCGCCGAAGCCCACCTCTCCGTTGCACTCATACTGACGCAACAAACTAGACTTTAACCATGAATCATGCTTGGGCATGTACGTGTGAGTGCACCCTTAAAGGGCAAAACCTCCATCAGCACCTCAGACACCTTCTCCTAGAATATTCCAAACTGCCACAATGTGTCTAAGTTGTGTATCAATGTCTTCTCTCTGAAGCTGTTGCAGCAGCCATAGCTTCCTTTACCCAGAGAAAATTGTTGAATGAGAACCAGAATGCATTTTCAGAGTTACTTTTATCAACGAGCCAACAGGCTGGCAGTCTCAAACAGCACTCACGGGCCTGGATTTAGAAAGCAGGCTGTGGCATCCCTGCTCCAGGTGAGATTTTTGTAAGTCTTTCTGAACCACTCAGGGTTTCATAGAGGTTACGGTAAACATAGCTGTAAATACAATTCTGTTTCTGTCTTTTCATGAACGTACAAAGGTGGCAAGCATTCTAAATATCGGGAATATAATGTAACTTTAACCCATTAAAATACAAGTAAATTGTGGCTCTAAAATGGTTATATGGAGATTTAATTTGTTCCTGTTGTTTTTATTTGTGCCACATTTTGGCCCTGGAATCAAATCATTTGTGTTATTATGAACCTATATGTATGTATGCCTAAACTGGGACAGGGCCTCCAAACTATTACAGTATTTTTCCTCCAGTCTTCTCCGGTGACAGACATTATTAGTTTGATGGCTGTGAATATGACGACAGTGGAAGATGAAACCATTCTGTTACCAACTTATTCCTCACCCCAAGCTATTAGTAATTGCTAACATACAAGTAGACTAAACATAACATGACAAACAAAGTTTCAACAAGCAAGTGCACGTAATTAAAATGAACAGGGGGCGACAGAGCAGCATCTCATTACTGTATATTTCAGAGCAGCAATATGGCAGAAAACGGCTGTTACTGAAATAAATTAGAGGGATTCTACGACTGCCAAATTACTGTCAAATAACTGACATACTGACATTCACATTGGAGTTTTTTCAGCTGTGCCTTGTCGTGTATCAGCCAATGTTCATGCCAGGACCTATCTACTCATTTGCAGTTAAACAGCCAGAGAGATGGATGGAGGGGAGTTTGGATGGTAACTACAGAAAACTACAGAACTCAATTAACAAATGTGTACCATGATTCACACATATTTGCCTACCCACGGATATGTATTTGTTTACTTGCAAATATGTATAACTCACTCTGAAAATACATAGTCATATTTACGCATTTAAAGATCCATTACTACACGTGAAACTGGGTTTGGGTGCAATAATTTGTACCAGTGTATTTGTGTTTTGTAAACTTAAATCCACAAAAATAAATAGTGATTTTAAAATATAAAGAATTTATGTAACTTATGGAAATAGTTTCACCACAAAAAATACATGTCAACTCATATTTACGCATTAACGGATCCATTTAAACAATTTAAACTGGGTTCGCATATTCGCAAGTCACTTACTTTGAGTTTGTAAGTCACGTGCATTTGTGACGTAATATTGTCCTACCGCAGGGATCTGTAGAATTGAATTCTGTAATGTTAAGGTGCAGTCAGACAGGTCCACCAGCAGGTGGCGATCGTGTGGAACGAAGAGGTCAGTGTTCATTCAAGGAAAGACAGACGTGTCCTTCGACGTAAAAGTAACCTATTTACACCTAAACCAAACAAAACCTTTTTTTAGCTGAATTGAAAATAAAAAACTAATGCAAAATACAGAACTATGAACACTGATATTTCTTTTAAATTCTACCGTAAGGCCAAGCTGGCAAAGAAGCTTTCTGGATTTGATTTATCTGGAGTTAAGACAATAAAATGAGATTAGATAGATCAATTAATAGATTTTTGGAGTTTATGTTATAAGTTTGACTACTGCTTGTGTTCAGGGATACCTTTAGTAGGAATATATTTCGCTATCAATACTCTGGGTGTAGAGGAGCGTCATTTAACACCTCAGCTGGTGTTGAATCACATTTCTGAACTGACACCGCATCTGCCAAGTTACTTGAACTTTGATGTGAAACAGTGCTATTTATCAGTCTGGGTCAGGTTCTTGGCCAATGGAAGCTGACAGTGTGGGTCCCTTGGAATGTTGTACTGGGGGACCATGTGTTCAGAAACAAAGGTTTTGGGCCTTCCCCTTTATTTTGAACAAACTGAAAGTTCACATTAATCGAGAAATGAACAGTCATCTGTGGAATGCCAGTTGCACCTACAGTACACATTTGTTAATTGTATTATGAGGTTTGACAACATTGCTGTGTTTTTACAGGTCCAATAAAAAGCTTCAATAGTTAGAGCTTGTGCAAACATCCTCTGTAGTTATTAGTCTCACTCTAAATTGTTCCCAGTGACAACTAGCTGCTGTCCACTGCCAGACTTTCACTGTTAAGGTCTATTGAATCAATTTATATTTGCTATTGTGTATTATTGTGTATTGTGTCCGTCATGACCCGTTTTATGGAACAAATAACAGCCACTGCATGTACAAATCCCAGTAAGTCAAAGCATGCATTAAAGGATGGCTCACAGTAGATTGTAGTGCTCTAATAACATTGTTAGATATTCTTTTAAAATGGTATTTGTAACAAAAATTCACTGTATCAACTCTAAAAGTAAAAGTAACGGAATGACTCCCAACACTGGTCTTAACTAATTTTGTCTGACAACATCTTGAGCTGTGAAGATGCTTGTCTGTGCTCTCAGTCATGAACAGTTTTCTCCCATGAATCCTCAGGGACAGGGGCACTATGCTCCACACAACTCTGAATAAACAATCAAACATAAGATATGAATAATAGCGTGATTCAGTTGAAATGAGTCCTTTACAAACAGCCCATCAGCCGTAGCAGGCTGTCTCTTTGTGTTGGGGTGTGTAACAGAGAAACGTTCATCTCTCCACCAGCTCCCACAGCCCAGAGGAGAGACTTTCCTCTCCTGGAGATTAGGATTAGAGCCATACTAAGTCTGATTGAACACCGCAAAACAGCTCTTTCTGCATGTGTGTGTGCCTGTACGGGTGTGTTTTTGTACACCGCTACTCCTTATTGTATGTGTGTGTATGTCAAATGTGTGCATATAAGTGGCAGTGTGTACACAAGAAGAAGATGCCATCGGTGGCTGAGCCTCTTGCAAGATTATGTGTGCTTGTGCATGTCTAAATCAGTCAGTGTGCGTAAGCAGGGACGGTGCATGTTTGAAGATATTGTATACGTGTGAGCACAGTACAAGTCTTCTACAGAGTGCAGAGGTACGTGTGATAAAATGTCTGTATGAAGAAGATACTGTGTCTGGATTTGTGTGGTGGTTTGGGAGTTTGCAAGTAAATCGGTCGTAGTGTGTAAGTGTGAAAGCAGGAGTGTGACGAGGATATTATATGTTTATGCTCACATGTGTATTTAAATGACTTTGTAAGAGAGAATATAAGAGAGAATATCTGTGTCAAGACGGAATTAGGTGTGTTTGTGTATGTGTGTGTGTGTGTGTGTGTGTGTGTGTGTGTGTGTGTGTGAGGGTGAGAGCTGCAGGTCTGTGACAAAAGGCAAAAGATTAGGAAAGAGCAGTGAGGATTTACGAGTTCCCATTTGCTCATCTCACTACCTCTAGAACAGGCAAATGTTGCCATTGCACTGAAATTATGCTCATTCCAAATAAGGTCCTGATGTGGAAATTAATGGCTTCTAGCAATTATTTGCAAGTTCTACAAATTGTGATATTTTGATTTTAAAGTCCCACTCCAGACACATTTTATAGCATTTAAAACTACTATGCTATCATTAATATTTTGATTAACATGGGTTTCCAATGTAGAAAGTAATAAACTACTCTTTCTCTTTCATTGAGCATCTGGCCTCATCCCACCCACCACTGCTCACACTAACTTCTCCCCAAAGTCGACCAGCAGGCCCGAGGAGAAAGAGAAGCATACAATTCACCCATCAAGATGACTAAACACATCGAGGGAATCAGACATAGGCGACATGTTTGAGCCGGCTTGGGACTGGAGGCGACGGGGCAGTGCATGGGCAGATCGCAGACTCGTATGGCGGTCTGTTTCTGTTATTGGTTAGCTTGTTAGCTTGTAACCGTCAGTGGCTGAAAGCTACAGATGTTTCCCCTTTCATTTGACCGCCCCCCCTGTCACTCCACGGCAGTGCATTGCGGCGGTAAGCGCGGGACTGCACTTGATAACTGTAGACACTGGGGGCAGCAATATGCTGGAAATCTGTTGACTGGATTTAAGGAAAATACACCACCCGACCACAAAGTCGATTATAATGATAGAGTGGCATTGCCGTATTTCTGCATGTTGGTGCCGCAGGAATTAAGCAGCTGAATAAGTAACATGACAGTGACAGGTACAATTAATTGAAAACAATAACCGAAAATATGAGCTAGTCATGTCTTGCCATATTTCTGATGAATAAAAATCACAGGACTTGATGTGGACTGGCGGACTGATTCTGTGAAGCCCAATCAACAGTAAGACGAGACATGACCGTCCTGTTGTCTGTCAGTTTCAGCATTATTTACATGTGTTAACATGTGTTTTTGAATCAATCCATTTTTAAACCAAAATGGACACTGAGCTGGCATTAATGTGTCACACAGTACATTTATATGCATTTGCTCAGCTGTTTTTCTTCATAAGATATATTATATTTCCATATACGACCGTATATCTGCATGTATTTGCTGATTATTATATATAACAGTAAACATTTAATTTTCCTAATAACAGATAACCCCAATTAAATTAATTTCTAATTTATGGATATATATATATGTGATATGTGCGATCATCCATTGGTAGGCTATATTCAGTAAACTGTTGGTTTGTGCTGCGTTCTTCAGTTGGCCGTTGGTATCGAAAAGCCTGATTAAAACTGGATATTGTTTTTAAAGTTGCCGTTTTTCATGTGCTGTGAGTCATTGTTCAGTCATGCTCATATTACACAGATGAAGTCACTGATCAGCTCAGAATATAACATCTGCATGTCCTTTTTTAAGCTTAAAAAACCGTGACTGTGCAGAAAGCACAATGTGTAATCTCTGTTTAAAAGTGAAAATTGTGAAATAACAAATGTTTTCTTTTGTCTTTCCTTTTTCTTTCTTTTCCCATTTAATTCTGTAGGTCCGTGATTGAACCTTTCTATCTGCCCTGACGACGTGAAGCCACAGAACTGGAGGAACTCAGCTGTTGTTGGTGAACTGTTACAGTGATACTGTAGGTGTGTTAGTGAATCAAATGACTGCACGGTGTGTGGGGGTTGTTAATACAAACGTGGGCATAGTAAATGGCCCATCAGTCTGAACAAAAGGATTAAGAAACTCAGGGGTACATTATCGGGCAAGTTACTTGTTATGAGCGCGTCTACTTTTTCTACATTAAATGAAGTTCACATTTGCATTTTTATTTTTCTCTAATAAAGCAAATTGTTGCTTAGCTTTTAAAATGGCAATATAAATAAAGACTATTGTTCTTATACCTGTTTGTATTATTACTACTACCACTTGTATTTGTGAGAGTGAGATATGCAGCTATGCATGTGGCACAGTAACGCTGTGCAAGTCTTGAGACTTTCACGCAGACAACACCCAAAAACAAGTCACGACTATTTTAATGTACACCATGCTTTAGATACACATACAACTATGTTTACACACATCCTAGCCCCGCCCTAAAGCAGTTGATCTAATTTACTCTAAATGGGATCATAATTTACTATATGAACGGCATACTGTATTGAAGAAGACTAGAAACTAGGGATTTAGACCATAAACTGTAAGGTTTAGGCGCACACTCAGACCTGCAAGCACGTCTGTCCACTTATTTTATATCATCTATGGTCATTACACAATGTCCACTATGAAACTAAGACTAAGAAACCGTATGTATACTGTAAAGTCCAGCAGATAATGTCATGAAGTGTTGTGATTTCTGTCTGTACCATTCATGTCTCAGCAATGCATGTTACTAATTCAGCTTCTTCCCCGGAGCTGTTTGTGCTTTGTCGTCTAGCAGGTCTCTGCTGATCGTGGTGGTGCCTGCTGTCGTGGTCCTACATGACGCTTCCTGCTGCTATTATCACTGTTACTCATATATACTATCACTAGTTTAATAAACTATAAAATTTGTAGCTGTATCGTAGCTGCTATTGCCACTACTCATCATTGATCATGTTTGCCACCATAATTATTATCATTTTCATATTCTGTCACCTCAGCTGTGCTTGTTTCTACTATTCTGTTGTATTAACTGTCTTAACATATACGTTATATTCACATTACTATAAATATTATTATAGTTACTGTTAGGCTTTGCTTGCATCTCTGGAAGTGTGTCTGTCTGTCTCTCTCTGTCCATCTGTGTGTCTTTTCTCTCTTTCTCTCTCCTTTTCTTCCTCTCCAACCGGTCAAGACAGATGGCCGTCCTCTACAGAGCTGGGTCTGTCTGACGTTCCTGCCTGTTATAGGGAAGGTTTTCGTTGCCACCGTACTCTACAGAGGAATTGTTGGGTCTATGTAAATCATAAATAAGTCATTGAGTGTGGTCTTTACCTACTCTGTAAAGTGTCCTGAGATAACTTTTGTTATGATTCGACACTATAAATAAAATTGAATTGAATTGAATCGAATTGAATTGAATTGATTTATTCCCGGAATGATTTCATCTCGTTTCTCCCATTGCCCGTCTGCACTCATCCGGACTGCTCACAAGTGCCACTAGGTGTGCACTGCAGCTACTGCAGCCACTGAAAGTATTCCGGGAAAAAATTTCTGACCCCCCATAAAGTGAAATCCCCTGTGTAAAATCATCCCAGGCTCTATTTAGGCAAATACACTCATCAAATAAGCCATCAAGACAATTTTTTTGGTGTATGAACAGGTTAGGGACAGGCGTCACTAACATCCAAATGCAGCTAACACAGATTAGCTTGGGGCGGAAAGTTGGACGCATTAAAACGTCTCTTTTAACCACTAATACTGCTCCAAATAACACCAAACCTCTGCAGTAGCATGAGAAGAGTCATTATACATTAACTGAAGCACCAACAACGTGGTTTGTGAACCCAGAGTTTATAAAAAGAGTGTTTTGAAAGACTTACCTACTGGCCCCTGTACCAGCTCCTCCTCGTAATAAAATCCATTCAAGTCAATTACCAAATGCAATCCAAAATTGATGATTTATTCCAGCAAAACACGTAAACATTGTGGTTTGTGGCAGTTTGGTGAAATAGAAGTTAATAATAGATGGTAAAAGGTTTGGAAAAATCCCAGACAGCATCTTGCCCTGAAGGACAGAATCATTCCGCAAGATCTCAGGGGTCAGGGGGCGTGTGTTGCTAGAAGACGCACAGCAGATGTGAGTACAGAAACAGGTAAAGAAGACTAGCCTGCAACTTGAAGTGAAGAGAGAATGTTTCGTGTTTGTATTTTTCCCGGGTGTGAAACAAAAATTAAAGCTTACAACCAGAAACTTTTCATAGGCTGCCATTGCGGTACGATGACCATCCTCTGATAAACCAGTGGCTTATTGTTTGAATCTGGAAATTTATAAGCTGACCGAGACGCTTATGCAGAGGGATTACTGTGTCTGCAGCAAACATTTGGAAAAGGACGACTTCATAATTCCTAGAAAAGCTTCTGACCAAAAGAACCCAAAGAAGGCCTGATTAAAGAAGAATGCCATTCCACGAGTGCAGCAACTGACTACGGATAGACTGGAGGTAAAGATCTTTCACCAAACTGCCACAAATCGCGTTTACGTGTTTTGCTGGAATAAATCAATGGGCTCCTTCCTTTTGGATTAACTTTGGTAATCCACTTGAATGGACTTTACTTTAGGAGCTGGTACCGAGTCCAGTTGGTAAGTCTTCAAAACACACTTTTAATAAACTCTGGGTTCACTTACTACATTTATTGGTGTTTCGGTTAATGTGTAGGGACTCTTCTCATGCTACTGCAGAGGTGTTATTTTGAGCAGTGTTAGTGGTTAAAAAAAACGTTTGAATGCGTTCATCTCAGTGCCCTGAGCTAATCTGTGTTAGTGTCTTTCCGGAAAATAGTTAAAACACAAAAAAAATTATCTCGATGGCTTATTTGATGACTGAATTTGCAGAAAAAGACCCTGGGATGATTTTACACCGTAATTTCACTTTAATGACACTACGGCATTCACGCAGAGCTCACGTCAAATGAAAGGGGAAACATCTGTATCATGGCAGTGTGTTTTCTCTCTCTACTCACTCTAGGCTGGTGTTGAAATTGTTCCCATGTCGAATAGTGTTTCACATGTTAGACAGCAATTGCTTCATGGATTAGTGACGTACAAAATAAAGCTTCCTGCTTTAGCATGGGCTAAAACATGCAAAACAATCTATACAGTACAGATCTTTTAAATGATGCATCCATCGTTAGAGGCGTTGCTTCACCTCTACGGTCACATGATAGCACATTTAGCCGAACACCCAACGTAACACCAAACAGGAGTATATGCAAGACTTAAACTATTCTCAGGACTGATAACTTATTATTTACATGCAAAAACATTTAATTTCAAGTTTACCCATCAGGAAAGGTAGTAAACAAAAGCAAGATTTTAACAAATATTACAGTTTTTCTCAATTGCTAAAACACTAAACCCTGTTGTCTGAACCAATTTCTCTGTTGCCTGAACACACTGATTGAATCAATCACTCTTTTGGCAAAACCATGAGCACTTTTCACCTGTTTAGACACAACTTACCAACACATTTTCATTGTGATGCACATGTGCTGCATAATGGTAAGCACAGGTGGCAAAAGTCAAACACAATTTAAGCACTGTTGTCACTACTTGAACACAACAACTCAAAATTGATAACACTTGTGGCTAATGATGTGAGGGAATATATAAAGTCAGTTCAGAGAGCACTGATTTGAGAGGCACTACAATGGATAGAAATCTAAGAGGAAGAGTTTGTGTGAAAGGAGGTCGAGGAGGTCAAGGTGGTCAAGGTGGTCAGCGAAGACAAAGAACAGTAATATCTGACGAAATCAGAGCTACTGTGATTGACCATGTTCTTGTCTATGGTATGAGCATGAGGGAGGCCGGACAAAGTGTACAACCAAACATCGCTAGATTCCCTGTGTCCACCATAATCCGAAGATTTAGAGAAGAGAACAGGTCTTTTTTGACATTATAGTACAGTATGTAAATGTTGAGAGCAAATTACTGTATGGCATATTACAGTATATACTGTACCACAGTATACTGTTAGTAAATATATGTTTCAGTACATCACTGTGCCGATGTACTGTAGCATTGTAATGGAGGGTTAGTCTAACTGTCTGTAGGCCTAGTATTCCATGTATATTTTTTGTAACTGCATGTTCTCTTTTTGTAGAATTAAAAGACTGTCACATAAGGGTGTGAGGACAGGTATGTTGATATGGTCGGTGAGGACAATGCCGAACTGTACACAAGTGGCAAATGCATACTGTTTCTGTTTGTTTTGAACAAATAATATGTGTACTGTAAATGCGAAAGATCTTTGTTTTTTGTACTGTACAAGTGCTACATGTTAATGCACAAGATTTCTGTTTTTTGTCTTTGTGTAAAGTGCTAAGTGCAAGTTTTTTTGTTTTGCAACATGCATTCAGCTTCATGTCCTGAGCATTGTGTTTTCTATTTTTCTATGTAGTGTTTAGTGGCTGCTCATTGAACTGTTTTGAGGTGAAAGTTTGGTTTTGCAAGAAGAGTCTGAGGTTTTGTGAACGTAGCTTGAAAATTGGGGTTTGTGTTTACAGTTTAGAGAAAGGGAGAGAAGCTTTCAAGAAATGTGTCTTAGCAATCGAGAAAAACTGTAAAGTACAAGGAGCTGCAGGGTCTCTAGTCCCAGAACACACTTTTAAGGAAATACCAAAACATGTAACAAAATACATTATCTGGACCCTGCAGCATCTGGAGCCTGGTTCTAGCTCACAAAGCTGAGAAATTGTTAGATAAAGATAGAGAAGAAAAATAATGGACAGTGTGTATGTGCATATGTAAAGCTGGCACAGAGTGTGTGCATGGGGTTCCATAGTTTGTGTACATTTGTGTGTGTTACAGTAACAGCTAGCAAGCCGGAATGGTCCTGAGATCTATCAGAAAGGTAGCTGTATTGTCGGACAAACACACTCAATATGTGTATGAGTGTCTGTGTGTGGGTGGGTGTGTGTGTGTGTGAGTGTCTGTGTGTGTGTGTGTGTGTGAGAGAGAGAGAGAGAGAGAGAGAGAGAGAGAGAGAGAGAGAGAGAGAGATTTGCTGTTACAAAATAGGACTCTTTCTTACTCACTCAAAGGTGTGACATCAACAAGGATACACAATAGTTTAGAGACCAAAATATCTGTTTCTACCTCGTTCTCTTTCTATCCCTTTATCTTAATATCACACCAACTTTCAGCCATTTCACTCCCTGTATTCACCTGTTTCCATGTAGTCTTCCTGTTTTCACAAATCGAACAAAAGTACCCACTTTCCAGTGTTTCATAATTTCCTATTACTCCTCTCCATTCATTTTTTTCTGTCCCTCATACTTTTTCCTTTCTGTATGTCAATGACCGTGATCCAACTGTAACTCTGGAGGATTAAAATAGAAACTCGTAATGTTTTCGTGCAGAAAAATATACCTCATCACCATATCATTGCAGAGGTAAAAAGACAGGCATGCTAATATTATTATACTCACTGTAAACATGAGCTGGCATCCTCCCAGTATGTAATCCAGAAAAGTGTAGTCTCTTGTAATCTAGAGAGACAAGAGTTAAAGGGTAAATTAAGAAAATAACCATAACCAGCAAGCGAGGAGAAGAATATTACTTCATTGAGAAAGAGAGCGGGAATGTTAAACATTGCAATCACTTAAATCATCAGACTGTTGTTAATCTCACCCTCATAATACACTGTTAACTCTGCCCAAATAAGAACATTGTCTTATTGCAACACCATTAGACTATGTAGTAAACAACCCAACTAAACACAGCACATTATCAAAAAACAACTCTTAACTCTTTTCATTAGCATAATTGTGTTAAAATGACATAACAGCCCAGATTTTTTTTTAGATTTAACATGCCACCAGTGGAGCACCAATTACTATCTTGTTTGAACAAGAATTTCACTCCACTCACAATGAATATTTAGCATGGATTTTAATGTCATTAGTCTAATCTCTGCTGGCAGTCAACAAATATAATTACTGTATTAGCCATTGTGTGCATGTGCTGGATGTGTATGTGTAAATGTCTGTATGTGTGTGTGCAGAAGGAAAAGAATCAATTATGAAAGCTTTTCATCATATGTATACAGCTTTAATGTCATTCCAATAGGCATCCACAGACTCAGTGATCCAGCTTAATGTGTCCTCTGTTGGGCTCAAAGCCACAGCACTAATTAGATATTCAGCGAGTTATTGACACCGAGTTAGAAGTGTGTCAGCTGATCAAAACCCACAATGGTTTAATTAAATATTCCATGGAGTCGATGGTAAGATGGCTCATTATGAGCTGACAAAACGTGCACAGATTTGTTTTGACGATCTAGTGAGTTATTTTTGCTTGCCTGGCTCGGATGTTTAGTGGCTATAACTTGATCTAAATGAAAATTTGCCTTGAACAAACAACATTTTTTGAAGTTGCTTAAAATGGTATAGTTAGGTGTGTCTCTGCTGTGTGCATTCTGTTGTTTGTGTGTCTCTCTCTGGATACGTCCACACGATTGAAAACTACCTTTTTTTTCTCCGTCATTCTTAAAAAGTTTCCGTCCACTCTGACTCGACTCAAGATATATCTGCGTCCACAGGAAACCAGTGAAACCAGCTAAAAGCGCTGTAGTACACATGCCAGGCCTGGATGTGGAGCTCTAACTGCCACAGAAATACACCAACAACAAAGCAGAAAAGACGGGGAGATGCTGTGGAGAATACAAACACCGGAGAGTTTCTCTCCAAATCTGGAGACTCCCCAAATCCTCCTCCATCCTAGAAACAAATGTGTCCCTGTTTCTGGTGTTAGTGGAGACGTTTGTGCTGTTTTGGACTCTGGACGCTGTTCCAATGTTTGGGCCGTCCTGCACCCTGGGAAAGACCACTGTGTTCTGGAAGCCTGTGTGGGTCTGTGAGGGGCGACAACACTATTCTTCTCCTTTCACTGGTTTCCCTTCTTCAACAGCTGGAGAAGTGGCTTTGGTTTGGTATCTGTTTGATTACATCTGGTAGACGTTGGCACTTTTTATAATAACTTCCCTTCTCTTTATAAGTTACAGTGTGGTGAATAAATTATAACTTCCCAGTATCATAGCTTTTGCCATTGTCTGATGATCTATTCATGTTGCTTATTGTTATGTGTATGTTAAAATCAAATATTTATTAGTTGATCAGTGAAATTACAAAACCCAAGTCATTGTCTCTGATTAATATTTCTTTCTTTGCAAAGGTTGTTGTCACTGTTTCATCAGAATTAGGTGCTTCAGTTTATGAGATTCAAAAAATAACGTTAATTATTGTATTAATTATTCAATGAGATTAGAGTTTCTTTCTGACTCCTTCAGTTGATTAGATCTCCGTTGGGTTTAAACACAGTACTGTTTAAATTGATGGTGATGCCCCCTTTCACGAGAAATCAAAAATTGAATGAACTAATCACTAATTAATAAATTAATTAGTTAGCTCATAATTCCCTACAGACACACACACACACAGATATATATATTAGGGTGTCTCCGACTAAAGATGTTCATAGTGGAATCTGATTCGTCTCGTCTTGTCTATAGTCTAATTGTCAAGTACGTTTTGTTTTGTTTTTTTGCTCATGAAAAAACCCTCTGATCCAGTGGCGAGCCATAGACATGAAGAAGACAGCAGCAGGTGCACGTGAGGGTTACTGAGAGATGTGATTTCAGATTTCTGATAGGAGCATCTGATTAAAAGTATGTGTTGTTATAACATAAATGTGTACTGTTTGTATCTTTCTTTGACAATGGCTAACGGTATATTTAGAACTGTTGAGTTTCACTTTCACGGCGTGTTTCACTTTCTTGGTGCTGTGTCAGACTGTGTCGGATTAAACGTCTATAATGAAAAACAACAAATGGTCAAATATTCAGAGTAAATGATGCTGATGATTAAACAGGAGCAGACTGTTGTATTTCTGACGCCCAGATAGATTTAAAGCCCAGCCAAGATGAGCTCTGACGGTGCCGATCCTGGATAGAACAACTAAGTCTACGAGGGGGAGCGGGTTAATCCTGCACATTAAGGAGATAGATTAAAAGCACATTAGTTATTTTCACATTTTTAGCAACAGTATTTATTAATAGACTTATATTCATACCCAAATATGCTATTTATCATGGTTTATTGGGAGAAACCAAGCATCTACATGTAAAATCAGACATTCAGCCCCCAAGAGCCAGAATTGAATAATCCATTGTTTCATAACCACATTTTGCGCATATCTGACGATTCGACTGTGAGATTTGAAATCAAGCTCCTCGGAGAGAATCGAGTCGACTATTCGGCGTCACCCCTAATATATATATATATATATATATATATATATATATATATATATATACAGTATATATACACACATGTCTCATATACACATGTATGAGCAATAATATAAAATCCACTCCCATATCACAGCAATGAGGTTGCACACATTAAACCAGGTCACATACCTTATTGTCAAACTGGGAAAATAACAAATTCCATGGGATTTGGGTTTTCTAAACATAACTGTTGTGTGCATGATAAATCTTTTCTGATTTTATAATTGTTATACTTATTAGCTACAGTATAATGTAATACAAGGATAAGCAGAGCTTTTCACATCCTGACTCTTGCAGGCCGGATGAGCTGGAAGAGTAGCTGAAGCATCAAAATGAAAAGGAAAAAGCTAAAAGTGGGGATATTGCCATTTCTGTTGCTAAGAAAATTCAGAGAAGTGCACAGGAGGAAGAGAAGGAGGGACATTAAGAAGGAAAAGGCAGTAAACTGGAGAGTCAGATCCGGGGAAGGCCACAGAAGGAGATGAGTGTGTATATTAGTGTGTAGTAGAAGAAAAAAGAAGAATTGAATGTGAGGGACGAAGAGATCCTGCAGAGGCTGCAGATTCAGAAAGAGGGAAAGAGGCAGGGAGTGACCACCAGGAGGAGGCAGATGAAGATTACAGGGAGGAAGAGGGTATGACTGCAATTATCCCTGGTATGGTGGTACTATGGTATGGTATGTTTTTAGCATTTACATATGGGTATTTTGCTTACCAGCCTCCCCATGAGATCTCTTGCAACCCCTTTGCCACCCCATGTAAAGTTTTCTAGATCCGCCACTGAATGATCAACAGATGAATCAACAATGAAAATAATTGGTAGTTTGTTAGTTGCAGTCCTAATAATAAAGTTATCCTATCCTTTATCAAACCCATCCATCTATCCATCAATCCTCACCTTACAGGACTTGACAATGATGAAGCCAGAGTTTTTATAATTCTTTTTCTTCTTCTGTTTCTTGGGGTTGATGCAGTCGAACTCCACCTGAAGAAACACAAACACGATTGAAGAGATAAGAAAGAAAAAGTATCAGTATCAGTAAAGAGGGGATTGAGAAATAAGAGAGAAATGATTGTAAAAGTAGGGATGACAGCACGGTTGCAAAGAGATTCCAACTTGACAGCAAAATGGAGGCGTATTATAAGAAAAGTATTCTGAAGAAAACAAAAACATGAAGTTGAAAGAAAAATGAAGCCTAGGACTTTCTTTACTGGAGGTACAGTAGAAATACTGTTTACAATATGATAGAACAGAAAAAAGTTTTACAATATTTGACCGACTCAAATTGGGCTGCACTCTTTCACCAGCCTCTCTTAGTGAAAGTGGTTTATTACATGCTCAATGATAGTTGCACACATTTCATCACTGACTACTGTTCTTGCAGCCCTTGGAATGCCACCACCACGCATTCTTACACCTCTACCTTGCCGTCTTCTTGGGCCTGCTCCTCTCACTGCACCTGCTCCTCTCACTGCTCCTGCTCCTCTCACTGCTCCTGCTCCTCTCACTGCTCCTGTCACTGCTCCTGCTCCTCTCACTGCTCCTCTCACTGAACCTGCTACTTTCACTGCACCTTCTCCTCTCACTGCACCTGCTCCTCTCACTGGTCCTTTCACTGCACCTGCTCCTCTCACTGCTCCTCTCACTGCACCTGCTACTCTCACTGCTCCTCTCACTACTCCTCTCACTGCACCTGCTCCTCTCACTGCACCTCTCACTTTACCTGCTCCTCTCACTGGACCTGCTCTTTTCACTGCACCTGCTCCTTTCACTGCTCCTGCTCCTCTCACTGCACTTCTCACTGCACCTGTTCCTCTTACTGAACCTGCTCCTCTCACTGCTCCTGCACCCCTCACTGCTCCTGCTGTTCTCACTGCTTCTCTTAGTGCTCCTGTTGCTCTCACTGCTCCTCTTACTGCTCCTGCTCCTCTTACTTCTCCTGCTCCTCTCACTGGTCCTTTCACTGCACCTGCTCCTCTCACTGCTCCTCTCACTACTCCTCTCATTGCTCCTGCTGCTCTCACGGCTCCTTTCACTGCTCCTGCTGCTCTCACTGCTCCTGCTGCTCTCACTGCTCCTCTCACTGCACGTCTCGCTGCTCCTGCTGCTCTCACGGCTCCTCTCACTGCTCCTGCTCCTCTCACTGCACCTGCTGCTCTCACTGCTCCTGCTCCTCTTACTGCACCTCTCACTGCTCTTGCTCCTCTCACTGCACCTGCACCTCTCACGGCACCTCTCACTGCTCCTGCTCCTCTTACTGCACCTCTCACTGCTCCTGCTCCTCTCACTGCACCAGCTCCTCTCACTGCTCCTGCTCCTCTCACTGCTCCTCTCACTGAACCTGCTACTTTCACTGCACCTTCTCCTCTCACTGCACCTGCTCCTCTCACTGGTCCTTTCACTGCACCTGCTCCTCTCACTGCTTCTCTCACTGCACCTGCTACTCTCACTGCTCCTGCTCCTCTTACTGCACCTCTCACTGCTCCTGCTCCTCTCACTGCACCAGCTCCTCTCACTGCTCCTGCTCCTCTCACTGCACCTGCTTATTTCACTGCACCTGCTCCTCTCACTGCACCTCTCACTTTACCTGCTCCTCTCACTGGACCTGCTCTTTTCACTGCACCTGCTCCTTTCACTGCTCCTGCTCCTCTCACTGCACTTCTCACTGCACCTGTTCCTCTTACTTAACCTGCTCCTCTCACTGCTCCTGCACCCCTCACTGCTCCTGCTCATCTCACTGCTTCTCTTAGTGCTCCTGCTGCTCTCACTGCTCCTCTTACTGCTCCTGCTCCTCTTACTTCTCCTGCTCCTCTCACTGGTCCTTTCACTGCACCTGCTCCTCTCACTGCTCCTCTCACTACTCCTCTCATTGCTCCTGCTGCTCTCACGGCTCCTTCACTGCTCCTGCTCCTCTCACTGCTCCTGCTGCTCTCACTGCTCCTCTCACTGCTCCTGCTGCTCTCACGGCTCCTCTCACTGCTCCTGCTCCTCTCACTGCACCTGCTGCTCTCACTGCTCCTGCTCCTCTTACTGCACCTCTCACTGCTCCTGCTCCTCTCACTGCACCAGCTCCTCTCACTGCTCCTGCTCCTCTCACTGCTCCTCTCACTGAACCTGCTACTTTCACTGCACCTTCTCCTCTCACTGCACCTGCTCCTCTCACTGGTCCTTTCACTGCACCTGCTCCTCTCACTGCTTCTCTCACTGCACCTGCTACTCTCACTGCTCCTGCTCCTCTTACTGCACCTCTCACTGCTCCTGCTCCTCTCACTGCACCAGCTCCTCTCACTGCTCCTGCTCCTCTCACTGCACCTGCTTATTTCACTGCACCTGCTCCTCTCACTGCACCTCTCACTTTACCTGCTCCTCTCACTGGACCTGCTCTTTTCACTGCACCTGCTCCTTTCACTGCTCCTGCTCCTCTCACTGCACTTCTCACTGCACCTGTTCCTCTTACTTAACCTGCTCCTCTCACTGCTCCTGCACCCCTCACTGCTCCTGCTCATCTCACTGCTTCTCTTAGTGCTCCTGCTGCTCTCACTGCTCCTCTTACTGCTCCTGCTCCTCTTACTTCTCCTGCTCCTCTCACTGGTCCTTTCACTGCACCTGCTCCTCTCACTGCTCCTCTCACTACTCCTCTCATTGCTCCTGCTGCTCTCACGGCTCCTTCACTGCTCCTGCTCCTCTCACTGCTCCTGCTGCTCTCACTGCTCCTCTCACTGCTCCTGCTGCTCTCACGGCTCCTCTCACTGCTCCTGCTCCTCTCACTGCACCTGCTGCTCTCACTGCTCCTGCTCCTCTTACTGCACCTCTCACTGCTCCTGCTCCTCTCACTGCACCTGCTGCTCTCACTGCTCCTTTTACTGCACCTGCACCTCTCACTGCACCTGCTGCTCTCACTGCTCCCCTCACTGCACCTGCTGCTCTCACTGCTCCTTTTACTGCACCTGCTCCTCTCACTGCTCCTCTCACTACTCCTCTCATTGCTCCTGCTGCTCTCACGGCTCCTTTCACTGCTCCTGCTCCTCTCACTGCTCCTGCTGCTCTCACCGCTCCTCTCACTGCACGTCTCGCTGCTCCTGCTGCTCTCACGGCTCCTCTCACTGCTCCTGCTCCTCTCACTGCACCTGCTGCTCTCACTGCTCCTGCTCCTCTTACTGCACCTCTCACTGCTCCTGCTCCTCTCACTGCACCTGCACCTCTCACGGCACCTCTCACTGCTCCTGCTCCTCTTACTGCACCTCTCACTGCTCCTGCTCCTCTCACTGCACCAGCTCCTCTCACTGCTCCTGCTCCTCTCACTGAACCTGCTACTTTCACTGCACCTTCTCCTCTCACTGCACCTGCTCCTCTCACTGGTCCTTTCACTGCACCTGCTCCTCTCACTGCTTCTCTCACTGCACCTGCTACTCTCACTGCTCCTCTCACTACTCCTCTCACTGCACCTGCTCCCCTCACTGCACCTGCTCATTTCACTGCACCTGCTCCTCTCACTGCACCTCTCACTTTACCTGCTCCTCTCACTGGACCTGCTCTTTTCACTGCACCTGCTCCTTTCACTGCTCCTGGTCCTCTCACTGCACTTCTCACTGCACCTGTTCCTCTTACTGAACCTGCTCCTCTCACTGCTCCTGCACCCCTCACTGCTCCTGCTCATCTCACTGCTTCTCTTAGTGCTCCTGCTGCTCTCACTGCTCCTCTTACTTCTCCTGCTCCTCTCACTGGTCCTTTCACTGCAACTGCTCCTCTCACTACTCCTCTCATTGCTCCTGCTGCTCTCACGGCTCCTTTCACTGCTCCTGCTCCTCTCACTGCTCCTGCTGCTCTCACTGCTCCTCTCACTGCACGTCTCGCTGCTCCTGCTGCTCTGACGGCTCCTCTCACTGCTCCTGCTCCTCTCACTGCACCTGCTGCTCTCACTGCTCCTGCTCCTCTTACTGCACCTCTCACTGCTCCTGCTCCTCTCACTGCACCTGCACCTCTCACGGCACCTCTCACTGCTCCTGCTCCTCTTACTGCACCTCTCACTGCTCCTGCTCCTCTCACTGCACCTGCTGCTCTCACTGCTCCTTTTACTGCACCTGCACCTCTCACTGCACCTGCTGCTCTCACTGCTCCCCTCACTGCACCTGCTGCTCTCACGGCTCCTTTTACTGCACCTGCACCTCTCACTGCTCCTCTCACTGCTCCTGCTCTTCTCACGGCATCTGCTCCTCTCACTGCTCCTGCTCCTCTCACTGCACCTGCTGCTCTCACTGCTCCTTTTACTGCACCTGCACCTCTCACTGCACCTGCTGCTCTCACTGCTCCCCTCACTGCACCTGCTGCTCTCACGGCTCCTTTTACTGCACCTGCACCTCTCACTGCTCCTCTCACTGCTCCTGCTCTTCTCACGGCATCTGCTCCTCTCACTGCACCTCTCACTGCACCTGCTCCTCTCACTGCTCCTGTTACTCTCACTGCTCCTCTGACTGCACCTGCTCCTCTCACTGCTCCTGCTCCACTCACTGCATCTCTCACTGGGCCTGCTCTTCTCCCTGGGCCCCTTGCTCCTACTCCTCGTCCAAACATTATAGTATTTGTGTTTGTCTTTTTTCTGTTTCCAAAAACATCACTCCTTAAAGTCCTCCCAAAGCCCTACCACTGAGTCTAAGTCTAAGAATCAGCTGTGGTCGGCTCAATTCACCCAACATAAATCAGCTGTGTGTCAATTATTTAATTGTTTTTTTATTATCAGCAGAGATATATTGTTTTTCAATCATTGCAGAAGCAGAGGTTTTTATACCGTATCTATGGTTTGGAATATTGTTTTTGCTAATGTGGGATGTTCTGTATTAACATTCGTAAATAATACAAAAACAATCCATGAATTTGTTGGGAGGTATAGCTTGTCTGTTAAGAAAATGTAAGCACTGTGGAAATGTGCTCACTGATAGCATATTGTGTGAAAAGGACATGAAATGTGTGAATGGTATGGCCACAAAAGGCCGATGCTGTGCTAATTGTGTTAAAAGTTTTGAAAATGTGGCAATTGGTTGGACAAACGCTTGTTAGCAACTGGAGCAAACTGTAATAGTTGTTACATAAAATAAATTGTCTCGATGGCTTATTTGATGAGTGTATTTGGTGAAAAAGACCCTGGGATGATTTTACATCAGAATATCTCTTTGCAGTTTTGTAATACTGCAAATAACACAAACACACACATTAGATAGCAATGTGGTTGATAAAGACAGACATTTGAGCGTGCACACGCATGCACGCATACGCACAAACACATACACACACACAACTCAAACTCACGTGCCTTGAGTCAGCTGGTGATTCATATGACAGGTAGCTCTAAATGCCTTGTCGTGTTACGAGGGCTCAGCTAAAGGCTGTTTAGCATCTCAATAGCACCTCTCATTTTGTCATCTTTCTTTCACACCGTCTCTCTCTCTCTATCCCCCAAGTTTGTTATTGTGTGTGTGTGTGTGTGTGTGTGTGTGTGTGTGTGTGTGTGTGTGTGTGTGTGTGTGTGTGTGTGTGTGTGTGTGTGTGTGTGTGTGTCCACATCATTACCACACATGAAGAGACTCAGTGAGATAACAAGTCATGAGGCTGCTTTGGCACATGCAGACACGCAGTTTCACAAATGAACACACACACACATTTTCTCACACACAGATGCACATGCAAACACATACAAAGCTACTAATGAATGAACAGTTTTCTGATCTCTGCATCTTTTCATCTTTAGCAGACCAGAAATATAAACGGGAAAAGAATAAATCTCAATAATATTGATTCATTAGCAGCTCAGACTTACGACCCAAACTGTCCATATTATGTCAATCATAGACTATAAAATATGTACATAGTCACTGTGACGTCACCCACAGGTTCCTAAAGAGCCATTGAGCAGGTTAACATAGACATGGATATCCAGTTTATGAGGCTTATCCAGGTTATAATCATATTTGGGATATGGTGTTTACATGAGTACAGAGCAATCTGGTTATTCATATTCCCAGTATACATGATAAATACTAGTAACCCAGTTACTGAGCTCTATTTACACAAGCATTGTGTTTACAAAAAAAGCAGGAAATATGGATCACAAAACTTTTTGCACTGTGTCACACACACACACACACACACACACACACACACACACACACACACACACACACACACACACACACACACACACACACACACACACACACACACACACACACACACACACACACACTACTACTACTGAGCTATTCCTGAAAAAAGGAAACTGCTATAATGTCCTCCACCCTGCTGTCAGCCTGTCACCATCACCAAGTAGGACAGCAAATCATTGGATGAAGTTACGCAGTCTCTTATTAGCGAAAGACAAAACTCTGTTTCTTCATTGCTCCAGAAGTGAGACCATGAATGAGACACTTTCGTTGCCACTATTGTTTGTATTTCTGTTACAATACTTGGCTGAAGCATCACCTGAGCAGATAGTCAGCGGCGCACATTAGCCAGGATAAGATGTAAACATGCAGCAGTATCTCGGTTTCTTTTGGAGAACTCCAGGTAGCATATTCAGTTTCTCATAAATAGGATAAGGGTTATCCAGGTTTCTGAAAACAGGATATGGCGTTTACACGGTTAAACTCATAAAAGGGATACTCTAATAACCAGATCATAAATGGGACATTCATGTCAATGTAAACCATGTTAAAGACTCCACCAATCCAAAAAAGGGAAAAGAGTGGTAGTGTGAATGGAGCTGAGGCGGGCCGAATAAAGCCTGGTTGCTGAAGGATGGCACCCACCTGTCACTCAACAGCCAACCCTTAATTATGTATACATTCAAGTTCAACTTAATGTAATCTAATTATATAAAAATTCACCCTCGTACAGTTGTCATGAAGAGGGAAATAAGCTAGAGCCAAAAAAATGTTTTTTGTACCAGGTTGTAAAAATGTTTATTTCTTCTGTAAAGTCCGGCATTTTAACATGGGGCTCTATGGGGATGACTCCCTTTTGGAGCCAGCCTCGAGTGGCCATTCGAGGAACTGCAGTTTTTGGCACTTCCACATTGGCTACATGATTTTTTTCTGTTTCACTGTTGATACATGCGACTGAATGCATCCAACTGTAAAGTAGCCAGTTCTGGACAGAGTTTTGGCTAAATCAGTATAGCTAAAATCTAAAATAAAATGACCATCATTTGGCTAATGGCATTTATTTTGTGCAAATCAATCAATTATTTTGTACCCTGTTCACATCAACACCTGCACCTCATTCCCTCATCAGCTGCTATACCATATACCAGTCCAAATCCACAGTCACTTCATCAAAGTTGTGACATGTTTTTATGTTACCTGTGTGCCTGTAACCTGGCCTCCAGACCTACTGCCTTATTTGGACTTGCTGCTTGAAAGCCCATGTCTACTTTGGCAATAAATCACTGACCTGATCCTGTCTGCCTGCTTACAGCCAAAATACATGGGGGAACAGTGGGGAATAGTGTATTGTTTACCTGCTACACAGACTCCGTCAGTAACATTTGGCAGCTGCCAGCTGTCAAATGGCACCATTGAGTTCTAATGCAGATGGTTCTGCAGGTTTGGAAACTATGCTGTCTCACATTGCCCTCACGTAGCAGCTTCATTTGGATATAATTGACATGCTCTGCATCCCATGACAATTGTGTCGCGGGATGCTCGCAGCCCATGTAGTTTGACCGTCTGCATTTTTGTCCAATCCTTGTTGCCTGAATTCACTTTGCAACAGATTACAGTAACTTGAATTGACAAACACATACTTAATCTTACTAATGTCAAATGCTGTATGTTTTACCTCCACTGAGTTCTGGGCTTCACTCATCTTGGCAGCTGTGGTTTGAAACTCTCCTATGAAGTCGTGTCCTCCATCATTATCATAGTCATAACACAGGACCTGTCATTGTGTAGAACATATCATCATGGCATCACCTTTTCCATTTTCCAGTCAAAGTTGTTAGCTTGTTGAGCTTCCTTTTAGAGACTCAATGGGTTATTTCTTTGGTATTTTTGCCCTCTTTTCCATACTGTTCATCATAAAAAGTCTCTTCTTAAATGTTAACTTGTAACACATTGTATTTTCAACACTTTATACAAAATTTTGTGATTATAACACAGCATATGATGATGAAACAACACAATCAAACTTTTATTCAATGCTAACCAGTGCATAAACATGCTATATCCTGCCCTTCTGTCCATTGTCAATCTGCACTGACAACATTTAACAGTAAATGTACATTTAATATACATAGCACAAATTCCACAGAGGTTTTGTAAGAGATGAAACTCGAATGACTAACCTTGATGTTTCTGTCCACATCTCCATTGCAGAGAGAAATGAGTGGAACAGTGAATGGTTTCCATGCTGGATCTAAAGTGTTCTTTATGACCTGAAGTCACAGATATAGAGAGGCATGTAAACCTTGAATTACACAGCAGCAGATATATAATGCAGTTGGAGCCACAGTTAAATTACCTACACTTGGGACTGTACACTTTTTTGTTAAAGTTACAGTGTATGAACTTTTGCAAGACCTGGTTTACAATAATGACAGATGAACTGATGACCGATGACTCACCTCTGTCCTGTGCACCAGCATCCATTTGCCGTCTTCTCCCTGCTTGTGAAACTCCAGGTATGGGTCTGACTTCCCAAAGAAGTCCTACAGAGAACAGAGACAGTTTGTTGTAAAGTCTTTTTGAAGATGAGTCCTGTTATATCCTTATTTCTTCTCTCTTCAGCAAAACTGCAACACATGGGATGCACCTATTGTCAATTCTGGGCGGATGCTGACACCGATGTTTGAAATAACAATTTAGCTGACAGCAAATCATTTTTTTGTTGTTGTTTGTTTTGATTTTGTTGTTACTTATTCCCGCTTTTGTGCCAGGGAAACAAAGAAATCTTAGTTATAGAAAATTAACTGACTATTTCAAAGTAATTCTGCCCTTCATCACACTATCTTCAACAAATGACAAATTTAATCATACTAACCATTAATATGACCTTCTTTCACATATAAAGTATTATTTTTAGGTAAAAGCTATTTAAACCCTTTTATAAATATCAATGTATGCCATCTGTTCCCGGATGTTGGTAGCAAAGGCCTTTTTCACCCATTTTTTTGCCTAATCCTAACGAAGTACTTTTGTTTCCTAAACCTGATCAAGTAAATTTGTTGTCTAAATCTAACCAAACTGCAAAAATAATAAGTCAAAACAATTTTATATCATGTCTCAGACTGTATTCAAATCATGTTCTCCTGAGTGAAAGACTAATGCATAACCCACTCACCCACAGTTAGGTACTACAATACCACACTTTGTTGCTCTTTGAGGCGATGGTTAGAGGGTTAGGTGTAGATAACCAGACCACGTAGCAAAGGCTCTTTTCCCCCGGGTGTGAATAGACACTCTGTTATCATTATTATATTTTTTGTGAACTGCTTCAAAAGTCTATTTAATGTCCCACTCCAGACACGTGTTGAAGTATTAAAAAACTACTCAAATATGATTCTAATTTTGTTTAAAGTGAAATTCCGGCAATAAATCATCCCGTGGTGGCACTTACATACATTAAATAAGCCATGGAGACAGTTTTTTTTCTTGTAACAACTATTAACGGAGAAATCCGGGAGAGTTGCTGACAGCCGGATGTGGCTAACATTGATTAGCTCGGGGCAGCACAGTGAAGGCATTAAGATGGCTTTTTTAACCGATAATACTGTTCAAAATTACACCAAACCTCTGCAGTAGCATGAGAAGTATCGCTACACATAAAACGAAGTAGTATAGTATAGTTGTTACACGATGGCTTATTTGATGTATGTAAGTGCCGAAAAAGATCGGAATTACACTTTAATTTGGATTTCCCAAAAAACTCAGAGATGGAGCTGAAAAGCACATCTACTGTTTCTGCATCTGGCCTCGCTCCGCCACCGCTGCTTGTGTCTGTGCGTGTCCCATTGGCTTGAGATCTTTCATGATTACTTGTAGCTTCTACCGGAGGTTAAGGAAGATGCCCAAGGTTTAAAGTGAACCATGCTAACGACTCATCAAGATGACTAAGCACATCAGAGAGAATCAGCCATAGGCCTACATGTTTGAGTCAGCTTCAGACAGGAGGAGGGGCAACAGAGCCTCTTGGATCACAGAATCGTGGTATGGCCGGTGCAACTCCCACAGGTAGATGGACGAACAAGCTGCCTGTCCACGGAGCTAATGTTAGCAATCTGCAACTAAGTTATAGTTGTAACATCCTGAACCCAGACTCAGATGAGGAATATATTGTCACTAAACTGGTCGACGAGCAGACGTATCAGAATGGTAAGTGTAGTTAGCATCTTTTATTAGTTTCTGTTGTCTGTGGCGTTGTGTTTTCTCTGAGCTGGAAGTTTCAGGTTTCTTTGCCAGTGTTGTGTCTAAGTTGTTCACCCGTCGAACAGTGTTTCACAAGTTAGCCAGCGATTGGTTTATGCAGTAGTGACGTTTCAACTAATGTTTGGCCATCTGTTTGAATGTCAGATTTCAAAGAAATGCGCAGACATCTCCTCCTTCAGGAGAGAAAATTGTATGTAGTCCACAGGCTCAAATGTGTGCCTTAAATAGTCCAGGGTTCTAGAAAACCTCTGTGCATGTGATTGAGGAGAAGCATTTCTCATATTCTCAAGTGTACTTGCATGACATCTGGTTGTTTTAGTCAAGATAATACTAAAATATATTTTCCCCAACTATATTTAAAATCCCTGTTAAAGGCCAACCTTTACCAATTTTATTGGTTAATTCCTGTTTATTCCCATTAATCCCTTTTAAAATTCCAAGGATTTTGCAACCCTATATACAAGTCATTTTAGAGGACAAAGACAGAAAAAAAACATTTTTTTACGGCCACTGCCATCGGTGAATACCTTCTTTGTCCTTTTGTTTATTTAATTAATGTATTTTAAAAAAAGATACTCTGAGCTCCTGCGATGAGGTGCACAGCAGGTACACATCAAGGTTCAAATCACAATTCAAGTGGTGTTGAGTCTGACCCACTGTCATTCTTGCCTTAACCATACACCAACAGCTACTCAATAGGTCCAAGATTGGAAATAAACTAGTACAAATAAATACAAATCCTGCATGGTTTTCATTTCCAACTATCTGCGCCCCTCTTAGCTCATTAGTTGGCAGACAAAGGTGAATGGTGTGAAAACATTTACTTTAAATTATTTCTGTGTGGGCTTATTTTGTGTGTCCTAAAGTAGTATGTGGTTCTCAAATGCAGTGTGTGTGCGTGCATTTGCGTCCAGAGTGTGTGGGTCCAACCGCCTACCTTCTTATCCAGTTTACGCCCACTCAGGGTCAAAGTGATGATTCTGTTGTCAGACAGCTCCTGAGCAGTTATCTAAAATAACATTACAGCACAACATTACCTGCAGCAAAAGTACTGGCAACTATTATCATTCAAATCAACAGAAGGAACAACAGCAGCAATAACAGGTGTCAACAACAGTTACAGAAGCAGCCTCAACAACATCAATAATAATTAATACATTACATTATACTAAACAACAGTGCTTGCATCCAAAAGACCAACAACCTTTGATAATACAGTATAGTGCGTGTGTGTGTGCGTGTGTGTGTGTGTGTGTCAATAGGAGAGACAGAAGGAAAGCTTATCATACACAGAGGGACAGGACTAGGCATTGGACGATAGGAAAATTTCATGTCCCGATTATATATAATTATGATTCATGATTCACGATATTATAACAATAATCATCAAAATGTGCTTAAAACTCTTAAAATGTCACCAAAGCACACTGGAAATAGCATCACAGAGAAGCCCAGTGGAAATGCTATATATGCTGTATATTTCTACATCCATATAGCCTTTACTAATTAATAATTTGCCTTTAATGACTTTAATTGTTGTTGTGGTAGATAAATACATTATGGACAGCAATGTTACGTGTGTACGTGTAACATTTACATTCTACTTCTTTTATAAGGCTCATCACATGAGAGGATGATATTGAACTGTTACTTACAGTATGGGCTGTGGCTAAATTAATGTTATGCTTAGAGGAAAAACTGAAGTAAACTGCAGTCAATCCTCTGGTCAATTCACTTGTGAGGATATTCATTATATTCACAATAATCGCAAATAGAAAATGGAAATTCCCCACAGTTACCTACTTGTGAGTGTTTTTTATATTTTATCAATAAAAAACTATTATTGTCCCATCCCTTGCCAGTACTGAATCTTACCGTAATGGATCCTTTGCCAGCTTGTTTCCCATTGGCTAAGATCAACGGTCTGTGAAGTTTCTTATTGGACACAATCTAGTGGACAATTCAAAATAGAAACAACAGGACAAGAATCAATTAAAACAAAAGAAACAAAACTAAAGAAAAATATGAGAGGTGGGAAATATGGTCTTGTTGTCCTAACTGCGAGAAAAGAATAGCAGTCTGCATGAACTGATCAAGAACAAGACTTTTGAGCTTTAATAGCGACCAGAAGTTTAAAGTATAAACCAGAAATGGATTGGGTAGGCCAAAATTAGGTCAATACATTATATGGCATCTTATAATGTGTCATCCAATTTAATAGAGCCAACTCTGAACTGAAAAGGAGAAATCATTCCATACCAGTCCCAGTGTACAAATGAATTCTCCTAGAAAGTCATGTTCGTAAAGCTGTGTGGCACACTTGTCTTCATCAAACATGGCAAAGCGAAGCTTCTGGATCTCCTCAAAGTGGTAGTCCACTTGAAACTTCACTCCAAACACTGGGTTCAAGTTGTTCACAGCTGTTTCAGTGCGACCAAGCTAAAAGACAAGAAATATGGAGAGAGAAATACTTAGAACAAAAAATAATTTAAACACATGCAATCCAACTGGAGAGACTACGGTATGCATCCTCACCAGTGGAGAGGTTCACTGAAAAGGCAACAGTAAGAGTCAGTTTTTCCGCTTTAACTTTTAACAGATTGCAACTCTCTTCTAGATCATAAATAAGTCATGGAGTTTGGTGTAGACCTACTCTACATGTTAAGTGTCTTGAGATAACTTTTTGTTATGATTTGGCACTATAAATAAAATTTAACTGAATTGAACATCAAATTGCCCAAGGACTGCCGATAAAAAATAGTCATTCAAATAAATCTGGCCAGTTTATATCAAATTATTTACTTTTAAAAACTGTAAGTCATATCCTTGTTGTGATCATATTCAAGATAAGAGAAACCTGTTCTGAAATCATGTGATATGATTTGTTGCAGGAAAAGACACTGTAGTTGAGCTTCAGAGGGAGCCAGTATTTACTATTACTATTTAAGGATTCCCTCCAATGCAAGCAGATATCTTATGAAAACTTTGCCTCCTTTGAATATGTAGCTCTTAAGTTACCTAAATACTGTGCAACCTTTTTTGAAGAATATTCTGAACTGCTGTCTATGATCTGTATTAACTTTTACTGTGTAGTTATTGCTGGTGATTTTAACATTCATGTTGACAAACTTCATGACAAGGGGACCAGAACTTTATTGCGTCATCGATAACTATGGATTTATTCAGCATGTAACCGAGCCCACACACAACAAAGGCCACACTCTGGACTTGGTCACGTCCAAGGGTGTGAGCATTTCTAAGGTTGCTGTGATGGATGTTGCTTTTTCTGATGTCTGTGCAGAGTGATGTTCAAAGAAAAGTCACCACAAAATGTAATATCACAGAAAACCGTGGAGCATTTATTCAGGCTTTCACCGCCACACCTACCCTCCCCAGGTCCCAGTAAATGAGCTTGTTGATGATTTTTAATGTAAAAAATTACAAATATTATTGATACAATTGCACCCACTAAGGTGAAAGTGGTCAAAAAAAGAAGTCTCCATGGAGAAATTCCACGTTTCAAAAAGAGTGTCGGAAAGCTGAACACAGGTGGCGGAAAACAAATCTCCAGGTTTTACAATGACGTCTATAAAGAAACACTTCAAATCTACAACTTAAAATTGAGAAATGCAAAACAATCCTTCTTCTCAGACATCATTGCCAAAAATGATAATAATGCACGTGCCTTGTTTACTGTCGACAGGCTAACAAACTCTCCTGTGTCAGTAGCACCTGAACTGCTTTCCACCAGGGCCTGCAATGAATTTGCCTCCTTTTTCAATGACAAAATTAAAAAAAAATTAGGCAAACATACAGTGCATGGCCTCAGATCTTCTACATATTATAAACGTCTCTTCTTTCAGGTGTCTTCCCACAGGCCCTGAAAACTGCTGTTATCAAGCCTCTCTTAAAAAAGAACAATTTAGACACTTCACTAATGAATAATTATAGACCAATATCAAACCTCCCATTCCTCAGCAAAATCATTTTAAAAAAGTCGTTTTTAGGCAGCTGAACAACTTCTTGTTAATGAACAGCTGTTTTGACGTCTTCCAGGTTTTAGGTTCAGGTTTCAGACCACATCACAGCACCGAGACGGCTCTTGTTAAGGACTTCAATGACATCCATTTAAACACGGACAATATCAAAATTTCAGTCTTAGTATTATTGGATCTCAGTGCTGCATTTGACACAGTTGATCACAACATATTACTAGACCGTCTGGAAAACTGGCTGGGACTTTCTGGCACAGTATTAAAATGGGTTGAATCCTACTTGAAGGACAGGGACTACTTTGTGTCTATAGGTAAATACATATCTGAGCGGGCAAAAATTACATGTGGAGTTCCCCAAGGCTCCATTCTGGGGCTTCTTCTGTTTAATGCTTCCATTGCCTAAGATCATGAAAAACAACAACATATGTTACCACAGCCCTGTAGACGACACACAAATCTTATCTATATCACCTGGCGACTGTAGTCTAATACAAGCACTGAGCAGATGCACCAAGAAAATCAACAATTGGATGGAGCAGAATTTTCTCCAATTAAACTATTAAATATTAAATTATTGTTTTTGGAGCCAAGGAAGAAGAATCAAAAGTCAGCACCCAACTTCAAACAGTAATGCTAAAAACCTTTAACAGCCACATTAAAACAATTCCAAAGTCAGCCTACTATCACCTAAAGAATATATCAAGGATTAAAGGACTTATGTGTCAGCAGGACTTAGAAAAACTTGTCCATGCATTTATCTTCAGCAGGCTGTAACAGTGTCTTTAAAGGTCTCCCTAAAAAGTCCATCAGACAGCCGTACTTAATTCAGAACGCTGCTGCTTCAGTCCTCACTAAGACCAAAAAAGTTGATCATATCACTCCAGTCCTCAGATCTTTACACTGGCTTCCTGTCTGTCAAATAATTGATTTCAAAATGTTGGTTTACAAAGCACTGAATGGTTTATGACCAAAATACATTTCAGATCTTCTGCTCAGCTATGAACCATCCAGACCTCTCAGATACTCAGAGTCAGAACTAAAAATGGAGAGGCAGCGTTCAGTTTTCATGCTCCACAAATCTGGAACAACATCCAGAAAACAGCAGATCTGCTGCAACTCTCAGTTCTTTTAAATCAAGGCTGAAGACTTTTCTGTTTGCCGTTGCTTTTCAGTTAACTGCACTGTAACTACCTTTTATGCGTTTTAAATCTTTATATGTTTTAAATGACCTTTTATGTGTTTTACATTTATATGTTTTATGAGGTTTTTTTCTCCAATGCTTTTAATGTTTTATGTGAAGCACTTTGAATTACCTTGATGAATTGTGCTATACAAAAAAAACTTGCCTTGCCTGCCTTACAAATGGATCCTAATAACTCCGGATACACTGCACCTTTTGACTTGGACACTACTGTAGAAGAAATCCTACCAAAGCACATCAAAAACAAGCACTTTTAGTAAACTGACGGTGCATGAATGCCCCGTTAGATTACATTGCAGCTCAACTTGCAGCAGCAAGACAGCAGCGCTGTCAGCAGTTTTTTTCCATTGTTGATTCACTTACAAAGAAAAACAATACATGGGTAATTAGGATCCAGGTTGAAAAATTAAAAAACTCGAAAATCTATGTGCCCTGCGATAGACTGGCTGGTTGAAAAATCAGAGGATTACCAATCTTATCAAAATTCCTCCTGAGGACCATCCAACAATTGTTGAGAACTGCTCAAAGTATGAGTATTTAGTTGCTCTCTTCCTGAACTAATTACTAACTTTGTCAGACACTGGTCAAGTTAGAAAAACAGCATTTAGTGAAATTAAACTATGGTGACACTGACCCAAATGGTAAATATACCATAAAACCAAAAGAAAGACATAAAAAAGGCCAAAAGACAACAAAAGTAAAAGTAAGAGGTGTTTGACTTTGATTTCAGCACTGTGAGTGACCCCCTTGCATTACAGGGTAATTTGATTCAATGTTAAAACAATAATTAATTAAATCAAAGAAGATTATTTCAGATTGTTGGCGTTTTAAATAAATAAATAATTAAACTATATTTACCTGATTCTCCACTACATTTCCCAGGTGGATCCAACTTTAAGACAGGCACACAGACAGATCAAAGTGTGTGGATGTCTGTAATACGCAGCACTGTGAGAGTCATGTTATTTGCTCTGGGTCCTCCAAGCCAGCTGGTTGGATGACTAATACTCACAGGCCATGCTACTCTCCAGTCTGACTGAACACTGCATAGTGTGTTTATCCACAATTAGACAAGGTCAGTATATGTCTAGCCTGTCACCACCTCTGAATTTAGGTATATATAAAAGATACCATATACATGAAAACTTCCTTATCCAGAATGCAAATGCAGGTATTATAATATATTGTACATTGACTAGTGAATATCACACTTGAATTGCAATTCGATCCGGCACAAGAGTGGAGTAGACAGTTGTGCGAGAGTTGTATGAGAGACTCTTTGACCACCAACATCCTGAAGGTTTCTGTGTGTAATAATGTTTTTAGATGACGTTTTAAAAAACATATATATATATATATCTATAACTATATATAACTATTGACTCAATGGACCTTTTGTCTTGTTTACTTAGTGTGTCATGTATAGTGTCTTTCACTATATATGGAATTAAATATTTTATAATAAAAATGTATTGTTATTGTTTTATAGTATTTATTTGGGGAGAGGAGAAATATAACTTTTATTATCTATCTGCATTCATGTATTGGTTGTGAAACACCTGTTTGGCTTTTCGATTTGTCCAATAATTTGGTTTGCCCGCATAACTAATCATATTCCCATTTGCCTTAGATTTTGTCTTGTGTTAATTATTTTTATCATAATTATTATTATTATTTAGTAAGCTGGTGAAATGGCAAACATTATACCTGCTAAATATCAGCATGTTATTAGGCTGACATTAGCATCTAGCCCAAAGCATCGCTGGGCCGGAGTACAGCCTCACAGAGCCCAGCATTGTAGTAGTCTGCTTTTCCATGGGCTAGGCAATATGGGCAAAATCTTCTATCCAGATATAGATTACTTCATATCTTGATAACGATATTGATATCATGCTATAACATGTTTTTTGGTAGTCCGTATGGAATAACCACATGGTATAGCCTTTTTTTGTAAAAAATAAAAAGGACTGAGCATTTTCTCATTTTACTTAGAACTTGAGCACAAAATTGACATAATATGAAAGGATGAGAACCTTAAGAGTTGTCCAAATGACATTAATAATGTAGTAATGCAGTATTTAGCCCAGTACAGCTGCTATAGAAACCATATATGTCGTCATATAGCCCAGCCCTAAGTTCCAACTATTGTTGAAGGCACTTAGGGATTGTAGAACTTTCCATTTTACTCCTTCCATACTAGTTCTCTCACATACATGATGAACATGAATAACTGTATACCTCTATAAAAATATTTCTTTTACATGCTTTTATCCAGAATATTTTACATTTCTCTGACTGTAGAAATTGTTATAAATGAAGAATTGAGAACACACAGGCTGTAGACCTACTTCAGAGAGCTAACAATGCTTACAACACTTATCCATCTGTCTGATGCATGGGATGTGAGCAGAGGAGTATGACTGCACTTTGTGGCCTAAAAACTGATATTGGTGATGCAACATGGCAGCCCAGCAGGCTCAAGTGCATGTCTCATATTTGTGCCACTGTGGATTTGAACCTGGCTCACTGGTCTATGGAAATAAAACCCTTGTGGCACTTTATCTATTTTCTACTCTCTTATATTATCTGTCCATGTTTACTATCTGAAAAATAAGACAAAAAATAGAAGCCAACAAAACAGGCCTTTTCCTCTGAGATATAAATTAGACAGTAATAACAATATCCCCATTTGGTTGAAACACTGGCTTACTCCAGAGTTATGAATATAATAATGTCTTAAGACCGTAGTCAAACTTCAAAATGAACTAGACCTGCAAGCAGGTATCAATGGGATCCAGGCCCCCCACGCAAGTCAGGCCAGGTAACCCACGGAGGTCATGCAATTTGGACCTGCAGGTCCAATGGTAGGATGCAAGTTAAGTTAAGTTAAGTTAAGTTAAGTTAAGCAAACGAAGTTAAGCAAAAACGTACTGTTTTGACTGAACCATACAGAAGGTTTTTTTTTTTTTATATCTTGCCCATTTTTTGGATTATTAAAGGTCTTTTGATGTTTTATCATGATAGTCCAAAGATAATTCATGCCATGGTTTGTAGTGATCGGACCATCAGCCTAGCAGGAGTTTGAAAAAGTAGATTTGGCACATTCAGCGTATTTTGCAATTTCGAAACAATGTGCATTTCACTTCCTGGGTTCCAACTACAAGGCTGCTTGAAATAAGGCTAAGTACTTTTTAGCTAGGCCTTTCTGCTTGATTATTACTATATCTGCTGTCTTAGGTTTACTTGTCTGCTTTGTTGTGCTGTTTTTTGACCTAGGACTATTGCTCATATTTTTAAGTAAGCTAGTAGCAGTTAGACTTAAGGTTGCCTTGATTTTGACTCAGCCTAGAGCTAAGTTCTGATTTACTTTCTACTTGTTGGATAAATTGACTTTCTTGAACCAGTATAGAAGATATTAGGTTATTTTGATAAACTCACCTTGGTTAAAAGTTAGCTTCTCCTGCTCAGTGACTCTTAACTAGCTGTATTGGCTACTTAAGACAGTTTTGGGGGTGTGGTCATCCAAGTTGAAGCCAACACGCTTCAAGTCTGGTTTTTTAAAAATGGCATTTGTTTGGAGCAGCAGCCACTTCAGAAGAAGACTCAGGAAGACCAAGGCAAAGGAGTCTACACAGGAGTCTTCGTGGGAGGCTAAGTGGGCTAAATATAATCTTGTCATTGTTCCTCTCGTTTAAGATAAATGCATTTTTTTCTATTCCTGTTCATGTGTCCTCTCGTAGATACTACAAGCCTTGTACTCTTTCAAAAACAATACTGTAATGTTTCCACCTTTATCTATCCCACCTGCTCCACACACACCCAACACCTTGTCACAGGGGGCCCTTTGGAACTGCTACCTGCAAGACTGAGTTCATCTCTGATTTGCTACCGAGCAATACCTTGACTTCCTTGCTCTCACTGACACTTGGATTACACCAGCCAACACATCCACCCCTGCTGCTCTCTCCTCTGCTTACTCTTAACCCCACACACCCAGACCCATTGGCAGAGGCGGTGGGACAGGTTAGCTCATCAACGCCAAGTTTCTGTCTTTACCCACTGTCACAATTGACTTCACTGTCATTTGAATTTCATGCTGGGACTATAACTCATCTGGTACAATTAACATTGTTGTCCACCAGGTCCACCTGGAGAGTTTACTGGAGGAACTAGATGTCCTCCTTCAAACATCCAAGAAATTGGCCCTGCACGTCTTTTTCTTGACGACTTCAACATCCATCAGTCATCCAATTTACTTGTTCTACTTTCCTCTTTTTCTCTCTCACTCACTCCCTCTCCACCTACTCACAAAGCTGGTAATTATCTCGATTACATATTTATCAGAAACTGCTCACCTCAAACCTCACTGTAACTCCACTTAATGTCTCCGACCACTTTTTCATATCTAACTCTCTCCCACTCTCCCAATTTGACAACCAGATCTTATAAACATACAGTACCTGTCCGTCGCAACATGCGATCCTTGTCCCTCTCCTCTTTGGCCTCATCTGTTCTTTAAGCCCTCCCTTCATCTGACTCTTTCTAACTCAAGCATCCTAACTCTGCCACAGACACTCTCCTTTCTACTCTGTCCTACTCTTTCAAGTCTTTCTGTCCCCTTAATTCAAGGCCGGTTCGCAAGTCCTCCCCAAAGCCGCAAAGCCCCGTGCTTTTCTGACGTGCAAGCTGAGTGAGCCACTATACCGGCAGCAGAAGGAAATGGGGGAAATTAAAACACCCTGATGACCTGCTTAACTATCAATCTCTTCTCTCTTCCTTCACTGCCTCTATCAGTCAACATTTTTCAGATCAGACTAATATTAATATAACCCCAGAAAACTCTTTTCCATCTTCTCTAACATCTTTGAGACCCCCAAGTCCTCCTCCTCATCCTTCCTTCTACCAAGCCACTTTGTCAGCTACTTCATAAAAAAGGTAGATGACAGATCTTCATTTTCCACCCCACCTCCTGATCTTACTCATCCACCAACCTCATCTTCACCCCCTTTGGTTTCCTCTTTCACCCCCTATCTCCTGATCAAGTTTTAACTCTTTTTACCTTTGCCTGCCCAACCACCTGCCCCCTTGATCCCATCCTTTCTCTCCTTCTCAGATTGCATTTCTCCTGACCTTCTTTCTTTTCTCACCCATTTTATTAACACATCTTTCTTAACTGGCTGGTTCCCTAACTCTCTTAAAGAGGCGAGAGTGAACCCCCTGCTCAAAAAACCTACCCATGACCTATCTGAAGTAAATAACTGGAGACCTGTCTCTTTTCTTCCATTTCTCTCCAAAACACTGGAGTGTGCTGTCTTTAACCAACTCTCTTCCTATCTTCACCCTTCACCACCCTTTCACCCTTCAGCGATTAGGTATATCAGGCTCTGCACTCTCCCTGTTCACATCCTACCTAAAAAACACACATACCGGGTAACTTGGAGAGGCTCTGTGTCAGAACCCTTTCCAATGGTGTCCCTCAAGGTTCAGTCGTGGGTCCCCTCCTCTTCTCTCTGTACACCAGCCCCCTCGGTTCTTTTATTCACTCACATGGTTTGTCCTATCACAGCTATGCAGATGACACCCAACTTGCTCTCTCTTTTCCCCAGTGCGAAACACATGCAGCAGAATGGATCTCTGCTTGTCTGATTGATCCACACACCACCTGAAAACTCAACCTAGACAAGACCAAGTTGCTTTTTCTTCCGGGAAAAAGCTCTACCCGAGACCTTACTATCACCCTTGAAATTTCTGTGGTAGCCCCCACCCAGACTGCAAGGAACATGGGTGTGACACTTGACAACCAACTCTCCCTTACCGCCAACACTGCTGCAATAACCCAATCCTGCAGATACATGTTGCACAACATCAGGGGGATACGACCTCATCGCAGTTCATCCAGAATGCAGCGACTCAACTGGTCCTCACCTTACCTAAGTTCTCTCACACTACACATCTCCTCCACTCTCTTCACTGGCTTCCTGTAGCTGCTAGCATCTGCTTTAGGACACTAGCACTTGCATATTGTGCTACGGATAAGGCCCAGCTTACGTTCAAATGCAGTTAGAATGCCCAACCTCTCTTGCAATGGCTGAGAGGGTCATCCATTTGGCCTTTATCTGGACAATCGGCTGTCGCAGGGTTTCACTCACCTTAGAGCTGCTTGCCATCTTGCAAAGTAACTAGGAGAGCTGCCAGATAAATAGGGTGTGTCCAACAACTAAGTAAATTGTCACCAGATTAACACCAATTACTGAGAGGGATCTGAAAGTATCTGAATGTGTTCTCTAATTTTGCTCAGTGTTTTTTTTTTCACAAAATAAAGGTTTTTGTTAAAGTGCCTTAGTTATTTAAAAAAAAATGCTCGTACAACAGTGGTATAGCCAGCTGATATTCTATCAAATTCTGAACAGTAAAAAGGTATTTCAGAATAAATCAAGTATTTAAAATTTGTTCTCTAATTTTGATCTTCAGTGAATAAGCAGTCTGATCCTTTGTGTCTTTGCTCAGTCTTGAAATAACAATAGGCCACAACTTATGTGAGTTGAGTTCTTGAGTATTGTCTCTTTGTTCTCTGGCTACTGAGCCTTGTCAAATATAGTTTTGTCCTGTATATTGTTTGTTAAACCATCTTGTTGAAAATTTGGTGATTTGGAATTTGTACCCTTTAGCCTGGATGCCTTTTAGATATCTGTACCTGGCTTGTCAAGTAAAGGAACTTTAATTATACCTTACTGGATTATCCCTGTCTCTGTCTCAGCACTCCAGTTTTCCAAGTCACCTGTAGTCTAGGGGTAAGGATCCTGACTCTCACACAGGACACCTTAGTTTGACTCCTCAGAAATCCTTACATAAGGTCATGTTACCTGCTGCATTTTTTTCATCTCATCTCATCTCATCTTCATCCGCTTATCCGGGGTCGGGTCGCAGGGCAGCAGCTTTAGCAGGGGACCCCAAACTTCCCTTTTCCGGGCCACATTAACCAGCTCTAACTGGGGGATCCCGAGGCGTTCCCAGGCCACAGTGGGGATATAATCTCTCCACCTAGTCCTGGGTCATTTCTGGACGAATCTCATCAACCCCTGGGGCTTTGCCACTGTGGAGTTGTATGACTACCTCAGTGACTTCCGCCAGGGATATTGACAATGATTCCCCATCAGCCTCCAGATCTGCCTCTACAAAAGAGGTCATGTTAGTCGGATTAAGGAGTTCCTCAAAGTGCTCCTTCCACCGCCCGATTACCTAATCGGCTGAGGTCACCAGCGTCCCGTCCTTACTGTAAACAGCTTGAACGGTTCCCCGTTTCCCCCTCCTGAGATGTCGAATGGTTTTCCAGAAGCACCTTGGTGCCGCCCGAAAGTCCTTCTCCATGTCTTCTCCGAACTCCTCCCACACCCGCTGCTTTGCCTCTGACAAGGCAGAGGCTGCAGCCCTTCTGGCCTGTCGGTACCTTGCAACTGCCTCCGGAGTCTTCTGGGATAGCATATCCCGGAAGGCCTCCTTCTTCAGTCGGACAGCTTCCCTGACCACCGATGTCCACCATGGTGTTCGAGGGTTACCGCCCCTTGAGGCACCTGAGACCTTGAGGCCACAGCTCACCGCTGCAGCTTCAGCAATGGAAGCTTTGAACATTGCCCACTCTGGTTCAATGCCCCCAACCTCCACAGGGATGCCAGAAAAGCTCCGCCGGAGGTGTAAGTTGAAGATCTCTCAGACAGGGGCCTCCTCCAGACGTTCCCAGTACTACACCCGCACTACTCATTTGGGTTTACCTGGTCTGTCCAGAATCTTCCCCCATCCTCTGATACAAATCATCACCAGATGGTGATCAGTTGACAGCTCTGCCCCTCTCTTCACCCGAGTGTCCAAAACATACGGCCTCAGATCAGATGATACGATCACAAAATCGATCATCGACCTTTGGCCTAGGGTGCTCTGGTACCACGTACACTTATGAGCATCCTTATGTTCGAACATGGTGTTAGTTATAGATAATCCTTGACTAGCACAGAAGTCTAATAACTGACGACCACTCTGATTTAGATCAGGGAGGCCGTTCCTCCCAATCACCCCTCTCCAGGTGTCTCCATCATTGCCCATGTGGGCGTTGAAGTCTCCCAGCAGAACTATTGGGTACCCTACCGGAGCCCCATGCAGGACTCCATTCAGGGTCTCAAAGAAGGCCGAATACTCTGAACTGCTGTTCGGTGCATATGCACAAACAACAGTCAAAGTTTTCCCCCCTACCACCTGCAGGCGTAAGGAGGCGACACTCTCGTCTACAGGGGTGAACTCCAACACCGCGGCACTCATACGGGGGTTCATGAGTATCCCCACACCCGCCCGGCGCCTCACACCCTGGGCAACTCCAGAGAACAATAGTGTCCAACCCCTATCCAGGAGTACGGTTCCAGAACCGAGACTGTGTGTGGAGGTAAGCCCCACCAGATCTAACTGGTAGCGCTCAACCTCCCGCACAAGCTCCGGCTCCTTCCCCGACAGAGAGGTGCCATTCCACGTCCCAAGAGCCAGCTTCTGCTGCCCGTGTCTGGTCCCTCGAGGCCCCTCACCTTCACTGCCACCCGTGCAGCAGCGCACCCGACCCAAGTGGTTCCTCCTGTGAGTGGTGGGCCCACAGGATGGAGAGGAGGGAGGTGCCATGTCACTTTTTCGGGCTGTGCCCAGCCGGGCTCCGTGGCAAACCCGGCCACCAGGCGCTCGCCGGCGAGCCCTCCGTCTGGGCCTGGCTCCAGAAGGGGGCCCCGGGCTTCCTCCGGGCAGGGTCTCTCTTCCTCTTCGTTGTTTGTCCATTGAGTCTTTGTGAACCATTCTTAGTCCGGGTCTCCCATACTTTGCCATGGGAGACCCTACCAGGAGCACTAGGCTCCAGACAACACAGCCCTCAGGTTCACAGGGACACACAAACCTCTCCACCACGATAAGGTGATGGTTCCCGGAGAGGCATTTTTTTATTTGAGCTTATTTATATAATCATTTGAAAGGTGCCTTCAGTTCTGCATTGCTACTACCTGACTACCTCACCGGTTACATTTTAAATAAATTATAGTTTAACAAATATTTACACTCATGTTTTTTACATATTTAATTTTATAGTTTGGTTCAATTGAAAAAGAAAATTGCGGTGCACCCCTATATTTCTCTTATTCACATGGCGGCATACAATTCATGTCTCTACATGGCTGTGCAGTAAAAATGTTCCTCTGAAACGCTCCCACGGTCGCTATCCTTCAAGTAGCAGCCGGAGTAGCTCTCTTGCTCTGGGTCCAAGTGCAGAAGAGACACCAAGTGTTGGTGTCTGTTTCAGAATATACTTGCACTTATTTACAGAAAGGAAAGAAAAGAAAATACTTGGAGATGTTGTTATTCATAGATTATTATGTAATGGTTTTACTGGTCCAGCCCACTTGACATCAAATTGTACTGTATGTGGCCCTTGAACTAAAATGAGTTTGACACTCCTACCTTAGATACTTAGTCTAAATATGCTAATAAATAACAAAATATTGAAAACATGTTCAGTATCACACAAATGTATCAGGCAAATGACATTACAAGGCCACACAAGGCTGCACTAAAGACCTGATTTTAAACCCGACAACTGTATGTGGTAAAACATCACATTGAATTTGAGTATTACTTGCAGTATTTCAGGCGTATATCTGTGTCCATAACACATGTTGAGATTAGTAGGAGGATTTACAGTTCGTAGAGAAAAAGAAATTAAAGGAATTGAGGAAATAGCCAAAGCACTCTGCAGACTAGGTCCCACATCATTTACATAGCTGATGTCCATATTTCTGTAGGCCTTACATGTTATTTAGATCCTCCTCCTCTTGTTCAGTCTCACTTCTTTTTCTGTCGCTCATTCACATTCTCATCTCTGTCTTCCTCTTCTTCTTCTCAATCCTCTCTTTCTCTCACTTATTTCCCCTCACCCTCTCATTCCCTCCACCCTTTGCTCATCTCTCTCTCTCTCACACCATCTTGCACTCACACTCTTGCCCCCCAACCCCACCCTCTCTTTCTCTCTTTCCCCCTGATGGACCCAGCTGCTTCTCACACCTCTATCTCATAAGACAGACGAAGATAGACAGAATGTGAGACAGAGAGTGAGGAGAAGACTGGTGACAGAAATCAGAAAGACAATCAGAGAAATGAGTAGAGAGAAAACAATGCTAAAAGGAGGGGGATCAGAGAAAGTGAGAAAGCGGTGATGTGAGAGAAAGAACGAGCTGTGGATAATATCTGAGAAAAGGTTCGGGCCTCATTTCGCCTCCTCCATCGCTTCCTCACTCCAGGAGCACTAAGCTTTTGTTTCCATTCCCGTTGCCAGGGTAACTGTTGGCAATTTCACATTGGAGCCACATGCCCTGCTGACCGACAGCTAGCTATAACCTGAGGCACTCGCCTACACACACACAGACACATGCACACACATATACAGAAAAGCAAGTTTGCCCCGTTGACCAGCTGCTCCCTACAGAAAAGCCTAGAGGCAGCAGCCTACACACCAAACTTCATCAACATGTTCCCCTTCAGCAACTTCAACTTAGCACTGATGTTTTTATTTTTCTACGCCATGAAAATACAGCATTTCATGCATCACATATTGTCCACATAATTAAAGCGAAGGAGAAGGCTCCCCAAACAAGGAACACAAAAGTACAAAGTGTCTGCACTCAACCGCTGAATGACGCAGCACCACTGAAAGGCTCTAAGTAATAAATCTACAGTACAGTCAAGTGTCATTTAAATATAATTCTGATTCAAGATCTGTCCAAATGATGTAAATTTTGACGTAACGTTATTCGGCTGCTTTTTTTTTTTTTGACATGGCAATAGAAATTATATAGAAACATATATAAAATACACAGTTAAATTAAATTGTTTTTTTTGTACTGTACACACACACATCTATATCTTGCCAGCCCTACCATAAAGCCAACAAATTTGGGCATGTACCCAGGTATCCCACATTTAAATGATAAAGCTGTATTGTCAATGTTGTGTTTTTTGATGTGTTTTTCACCCTCACATGACCAACTATGCAACAAAGTTGACATTATGTTGAAAGCAAAAAACTCTTTCTGCTTGTAACATTTTATCGACCATCCAAAAATTGTAATGATTGCAAAAATCATAATTCAGAATATTTGCATTTCTTTTTACCTTATTCCAGTCTGGTATTCCTCGTGAACTGGTAAGTCACGTTTAGAAAATCAAATATTAACTGGAGCTGAAAATGGGCAAAATAACAAGATACTGTACAAACTAAAGACGCATTTTGGGTTGAATTTGTACTACATAGTCTGTACAGACTGTATGTACATATATTTGTTATTTTTTACCCTGACATATACATTAACACAGATATATCTGTAATAAGCTAATATTTGCCATTATTGAATCTACTTGTGGAGGCTTTTATCATTAACTCTGCACCCCTAATTGTGCCTTTAACCAAGACGACAGTGGCAGATAAAAGTTGGAAGAATGCTCACATGTTGCAAAAGCCTACTTGGCACAGCATGCTAGGGCACATGCCAGATGGTAAAGACATCATGAGTTTGGCTCACAAAATATACTGCCCGCAAACTAAGCTACATAGGCAACAAACAAAATCCTTTGGTCTTTCTTTGCTAGAAGAGACAGCATGGTGGACGTGACCCTGAAAGTGATTCTTACACTTCTAAATATTTCTTCTTCCCTTCAATCTTCTTTGTATTTCTGCCTCCCTTTTATCCTCTCCTCTCCACCTCCCTGGAGTTGAAATAAGCAGCGTGAAGAAGCATCAGAAATGGGGTTGACTCCTTATGATCCAGACACAAATATACAAACTCTCAGTTCAGCCTTTTTTCCCCAATCTGCCATTCCCCTCACTTGCTGATTTCTCTCCATTTTCCCACCTGTTTTATGGAGACAAAACATGCCTCTTCTTCACTCCTGTCCTTTTCTCTGGTATATCTCCTCCACTTCTCTCTGTATCTGTCCGTTATTTTCCTATCCCCTCATCCCTCCATCCTTACCTCCACCCAGTTTCCATCCACCTCATGGAAAAGTACACAGAACGGGTCCGACTTGGAGGCTACATCTCGGTCCAGCAGGCTGGCTGCGGTGACGGACAGCTCTACCCGAGTGACGCAGTGCTGTGGTCCAACACTGCGCGTCTGGCCATCGGTGGTTGGGCCTAGAGTGTAGGCCATGGTCTGAGGTCACAGTTAATTATCCTAGATGAAAGAAAACAGAGAAATAAGTAGAATTAACATTTGTTTCCAAAATACTGACTGTTTCTTGATTTGAGCTACATGCATAAGTAACATATATGTTATGACATATTTTGTCATAACCAGAAAGGAATCTTGTTACCATGAAAAAATGTGCAAAATTCATGACAGTGTCACAAAGTCTTCTTTGTTGTGACATCTTAAAAGGGAAATGTCTTTCAGAAGGACTTTTGATTCTCCAATAAGAAATGTTCGTAGAGGGATGGATGTTTGTTTGTTTTTTTATCAGTGATGGATATCAAGAGATATTTTAATGGATAGTCCAGTTTGCAGTTACATAATTTAAAACAACACTTGGTCATCTTAGCCCCATCTAGCTTTTGTGCAAGGACCGCACTATTGTTTCTGCATATTGGCCCAGTGCAGCACCAAGCCCACCAAAGTGTGCTTTTTAGTCCAAACATAACCGCAAAGTGGGTGACGTGGCGATGTGAGCCTTTCTACAAAGGTTTGTAGCTCTTCTAGGTGTCAGTATGCTGGAAACAAACTAGATATATATAGTATATAGCTGTTCTAAATGGTGATGTCAAAGGTGAGGTAAGAGAGAGGAAGACACAATAATCATTCAAATTGGGTATACTATGATGCATCATTCCTGTGTAAGATGAGTATACCATAAGGGCTGAAACATTACTCGAGTAACTCGAGTTACTCGATTAAAACATCTCTGCTTCTATGATTCTTTTAATTCCTGTTTCGCACGTTATGCAGCATGTTCAGCGCAGGGATCATTGTTCCACACAGACCGTTTTTGCAGATGCACACCACTACATCCGTAAAGGTAGAGGTAATTTTACACTTAAAGAAGAAGCCAAAAAGATGCAATGTGTCCACTGTTAACTAGAACTCTTATGCCACAACAGCACGCGTCGATGATTCAGCGTCCAAGCCGAAAGCAGCCGGTTGTTAACCCTCTGAGGTCGACACCTGCGCAGGCCTGTCCTAGTGATGTTTTTTCATCGTTTATATCGATATCTTAGCGATTATACAGCGTACAAATGTGATCTATATATTGCCAGAGACAGTCAGGCTCTCCTCTTCCGCACTATCGGAATTGACGGAACTTGGCTCAGATAGTGGTCAATGGCTGCAGCCCCCCAGTGGTTTGTCTCAGCCAGCAGCTAAAGTTTACAAACAATTGCCAAATTTTAAGATTCATGGCTAACTAAGATGAACAGACTACACAGAGACAACTTTCATTTTAGTGTGTTCTTAACAAGCTGTTAATGGTTAGGTCAACAAGCACTGTGATTGTGTAAAACGTGCCGCTGGAAATGTGGCTGTTTATGCTGAAATATGATGCATGTTTATGCTTGTTGAACAAGTCTGTCTCTGTCTATATGTGCCCTTTGATAGACTAGCAACCTCTACAGCGTGTACCCTCATCCAATGTGAGCTCAGATTCAATTCAATTGTATTTACAATGCCAAATCCTAACAAAAGTTATCTCAAGACACTTTACATAAAGAGTAGGTCAAGACCACACTCTATGACCATTGGTGCATAGACCCAATTTCTGAAAAACATAACCCCCCCATATAAATACCTTAAATTATTCACAACTGAACAAATGTATTTTCAGGTGTCACATCTGCACCCCTGAGGCAGACCTCTCCTGTCACCACTCTGCAGTCAGAGTCACAGAGAGTAAAATTGGCATAAACATATGTCTATTTTTTTTACTTTTGCCTTTTGTGGTTGAATTTCGTCAGTGATAGCATGTGGCTACAAAGCACTCATCAGGATAGGGAACACAGAGGAAAAGGTGGAGAAGATGGGCACTTGCTACGATCCTCACCATGTGGACAAGCAAGAGGGGATCATGATAGGGAAATTAACTCACCAGTCTCCTAAGTCTAACTACCTCTGCTTACCAGGGGGCTGTTGCACGAAGGCAGAATTAAGATATCAGCCAGGACTAAATGTGCAGCTATGTCAAGCCAGGTGTAAGTAATTCTGTTTAATGTGCGTTCACGGATTTCAAATGGAGACTGCGAGGTCGACCACACATTCACTGATGCAGACATGGAAAAGACGCGTGCAGCGGCCTTCTCTTCGTCCAAACAACAAGAACTAATGGATTCTTGTGAGGAAGTGAAGCATGTCATTTGTAAAAAGAAAATAACTGAACTATCAAGTGGTCAATAAATATACACCTGTTATTTGTGTCATGTCATTTTCATAAATTCACAGGTGAACACGTTAGATTTAAAAGTGAGCAGAAGATTTCTGTTGTGTAATCCATAACAATATATGCAATTTCATTTGTTGATAATATTTTCTACTCGGGCAGGGATCTCTCTTTAACGTAATGAACAATGAATAAACAAGGACATTTCCATCATATCATTTAACACGATCTCTGTGAAATCAACTGTAATGTGGGTTTTTGTTTACATACAAAATGGCTAGTGTCCAGGATGACATATAGTTACTTGTTAGAGGTCTTATGTAACACTTCACAAGAGCAATTGTGTGTTATGTGTGTCTTACAGTGACAGCCGACAAAATCATAAATAATACTGGAAACCCCACTGCAAAAAGAAAATGAGATGCTAGCAACTAACTTGGTGTCCATCTGTTGCCAGCCAAAGTGTGCTACCTACAGAAATCAGTGGTTTACAGAGGTTCATTATCACAGAGTTTAAAATATAATTAATTAAGGTAACCTTTTTACTTCTTTAAGAAGGAATATACAGGGCTTGACATTAGCACCTGCCCACACGCCAAATGTGGGTAGAATTCAGTAGTGGTGTGTAACACAGTGATTCTTACTAGCAAGTTTCAGACAACACAATATTTTTGCCTTTTAGGTGATTAGGTGATTACAGTCAAATCAACTGTGTGAAGGCGATTCAGATGATTGAATAAGTTGAGTCAGGTGTGGTCTTGCTTGGTTGGAATGAAAACCTGCAGCCCTTTACTGGATCAGTTTGACACCGCTGCACTAGACGCTGTTCCACAACCAATCAAAGCTTGCGGTCTTTCACAACACAAGTGAAGTCATCAGGAAGGAGATGCTAGGAACTGACTTCCAGGAACAAACATGTAAAGAAACAACAGCAGTGTTTGGAAAAGCCCCCAAAAAGAAAGCACCAACCAAATCTTTATCTCTTGTTTCATAGTTTACCTCTTTTTCGTTGCCATGTTCCCAGCTGAAGAGCCCTCTGTGTTCCAATTGAAGCCGTGAAGAAACATGGCATTCTCTAACATGCTTGCTTTTTAGTAGGTTGAGGGTTCTCAGACATGGTGTCGGATGTAACCTACACTGATTCATCCTCAATCAGAGCAGACGCCCTACAATGGCCAGGTCTGGCTTTAACCAGGCTAATATTGTGTCTTTTTATGTCTTTGTCTTATTCGGTTGCATGTCGTCATGCAAAAGCAACTTTACAAACAACCTATCCAGGGTTCTTTCTGCATTACAAATTTTGAGGCACCACTGTTTTTTTAAAAATGTATTAAAATATTTTAGTCTAATGACAGAATGAGGAGGAAATATGGCACAGAAAGGCATACCAGATTTCTTTTGGAAAGCCAGCATCAGTAAAGAAGAACACTAGGACCACAACCACGGCAATGGTAAGTGAGAAGACTGTCCGTCCGCCTCTGCCTGCGGTTGCACCCGCAACCCAGTCCCAGCACCCGCAACCCAGCCTAGCATGATGGATCAGATCAGCCTTTCTAGCCAAAATCCAGTTTCACATTTCCTGCATGGCGTTGTGGTTATGAAACGTTCTCAAGTTCTGTGGCATTGGCTTGGTACTTGGAACTCCAGCTCAAAATGCTTGGGCCATCGTCAAGCAGCTTACCGATCTCACAAAAGACAGAGGGCCTAAGTGCGTCACAGTCCGAGATGTAGCATCATGTTTGAGAAAATCTCCAGCCACAAACAAGAGCCATGTTTTCAGAGACAGGAAAACTGATCGAGTTATGTCTGTACCTACCCATCTCATCCAAGCCTGTCTTTTTTGAAGAAATGGGTACGCAGCACCATGACCCATAAAAGACACACACACCTTTCATTAATACATGCCCACACAGACATTCTCAACTCCCTGGGCATTCGTCCCCTCATGAGAGACTTTATCTCCATGACCCCAGAACGCACCTGCCGCCCTGTCTGTAGCTCAAAGTAAGTACATGGTGCCACCGCGCACTTTCGTACTGTATCTATTCATGCAGTTTAACGTCACACTATAGTATTGTTGTGTAGATGTGGAGAACTGTTCAATAACGTTTAAATAGTCGGAGATTACTTCCTTGTGGTTTGCCTAAAAAGGTTGGAGATGGAGACAGAAAGTGTTATTTTGTGCATGTGTTCTTTGCGTAATGTAATGAATGTTAATGTTTAATTACGTGCTTAAATAGTCAGATATTATTTCCTTGTGATGTGCGTAAAAGGATTTTGGAGCTAATAGAGTCCCGTTTGACATAAAGGTAGATGGTGAAGTAACTCAGGTTCATGCCAGCTGACCGAATCTATTGTATTGTTATAGAGTTATTGTTAAGTTTAATTAATAGCGCATATTCATCTGAGAACTGATTACATCAGTGTGTTACAGACACTGGCTGTGTGCACTGAAGTGTATATGACAATAAAGTAGTGAATCTCTGTTCTTTATTTTTAAAATGTATTTTAAATTGGCCCATAGGCTTATAGGTTTTTTATCCCAAAAAAACACACAAACATTTTTTTCACAGAACCCACTGTTCAAAATTACCTCAAGCAGCTCTGCCGTATATGTAGATAGACTGAACAAAATGTGAGTCACAGATCTTATTTTCTGACATAATCCCTTTTTAAATTGCTAAACTTCAGGGTTTTGACGTCAGCACTGGCACACTTACTGCTCACAAATAATAAGGTTGGCAATAATAATAAAAATGTAAACAGTGAGTGATATTTTGTAGGGAACTGTGTTGGTACTTGGGCTGTTGGTGACACAGTTGTGTGAATGAAAAAGGTCAGGTGGACGTTAGTTCAGTATTCAGTGACTGGGCACTTCATGCACGCGTTACTTGACGAGTGTGCACGTTTCTGCTCTTGTGCACATGCATGTACACCAAATTTTTGCTCCCCTGCCCTCCTCAGACCAAATTTTGGCCAGAAATAATCCTGCTATTAGAGCTGAATAATTCATGACTCTAGTGTTATACATTGTATATAGTCTTGATTTGGGCGTTAACAGTGGTCATTTACAATAAAAAGGGTTGTAAATCTAGTTTTTCAAATAAACACCAAGTTTAAACAAATCAAATGTGACTTCCCAAAAACAACATTGTGGATAGCAAACATGCTGAATGGCTGGTAACTTTGGAAAAACACTGGCCACTATTGGCTGGTGAGCAAAAAAGTTAAAGTCATGCCCTGTATGTGTAACAAAAAAAACAAGGGAAATGTACAGCAGCCTTGTTTTTGCAAATAAGCAATAACAAAACAATTACTATAGTCTCATTTGGATTTTACAGCCCTAAAGTTACTTACTTCAGTTTCACTTGACTAATGATACTGTTTGGCTAGAAATACCCACTGAGGAATAAACACAGGTGTACACTAACATGCAGAATGTGAGGCCTTGGTCTTGATGGTTGACCCTGTTGTAGGTCATGGCTGCCCTCCGGAAACCCAATGACATCCAGTATTAAGCATACACACACATCAAAACCGTCACAGAACCTCCAAAATAGAGAAGCCTCAGGCAAGGAAAAGCAGACAGAAAGAGAGAAAACATCCATCGTGAAACACTTGTTGCTCTGAACATGTTATTAACATGTTGTTCTCAGTAATAACTTGAATCATTTAAGGACAGATAAACAACACAGCACCTTGTGTGCATAAAGGCGGTTTTGTTCGGCAAGCTAAAAGGATGCTGTCTGTTGCTAAGATACTAATGTGTCATAACCAGCAGCTCCTCCCTGCCTGCTCCTGTGATGTCACACTGGTAGTGATGATGTACTGAAAATACCAGTGTAATATTTTCATTCATTTACTCTGTCATTCAAAGCTTGTTTTGGCTATCTGAAAGAGCATATTTTTACTCATTCATTCATTCATTGTTCATGGATGAAATAATTGAAGTCAAAAAAATATCTGTTCACACTTACCATTAACAGACAAAACCCTCATGTCTACTAGGGGTTGTATGGTAAAACAGGTACAGACGGTAGGAATTTGACTCTACTGTGTAATTGGCAGAGCATTTCTGACGTTACCACACAATGCATGAAGGCAAACCAAAAAACGGATCCGGCCCGCAAGAGAATATTTACTGGCCCTATGTGAAAGAGTACTTCCTGGCCGTAATAGCTGTTGTTGACTGCTGTCCTCTGTCTCAGCGCATCAATTACTTGCTCCACACGCTCCCGCTACGTTCTTCTTTGTGTACTTCTGCATCACTCCGACTGTATCTGCGCCTGTTCACCCTGCCATGTAGCTGTACAAAAGCTGCAGAAAACATCCCCCAATGACATGACATTGCTATAGTTCAATTTATTTTTGTCTGATGGAAAACATTATGTTGGGCATAGGACTGGGGAAAGACTGAACCCAAAGTGTTTAAATAAGTCAGTTAACTCTAGAGGAGGAAGTTTCATGGTGTGGGGGATGTTTTCTGCAGCAGGAGTTGGGCCTCTTGTCTTGTAAGACAATGTTCCCTGTCACACTGCAAAACAGGTGAAGCAGTTCCTTGAAGCTAAGAATATTGAAACAATGAAATGGCCAGATCTAAACCCCATAGAGAATCTCTGGAAAATCTCAGAAACCCACTCCAGTTAGTGAACTGTGGAAGAGTGTGAGTCAGAATGGACCAAGATCAAACCAGAGCAGTGTGAGAAACTAGTGATGTCCTGTGGGTGCAGATGTGCTGAAGTCATTCATAGCTGTGGCCTCTAAACTTCCTGTTCATTTTTGAATCCTAGAGAAGAAAACATTGTTGAAATCTTCTCTTCTGACACATTCAACACTGTTCTCTCATTTTTATCAATGTTTTTTCACATAATAAAGGTTTTTGTTGAAGTGCCCTGGTCATTTGAAGAAAAATGCTGGTAGAGCAGTGGTATAGACACAGCTGATATTCAATCAAATTCTGAACAATAAAAAACAACAATATTTCAGAATAAATCAAGTATTAATTACTTATTCTCAAATTTTGATCTCCAGTGTATATAGAAATTGTGAGCTAAATGTATATACTGTGATATAATACCGTTACTGTCTATGCTTCAAATTATATCGAGGCATACATTTTAGACCATGCTGTACAGCCCTAATGTCAACTGATTCAGTGCTCTGTCTTTTATATACATAGCATGTTTTTCCATCATGTGTTTGAGTTTTATCAGATAGAAACCCAAACATAACTTCCAAGGCTGTAGGCAGGAAAGACATTAGTTAAATGTCTTCCAATGGTAATCCAAAAGCCATAAACTGCAGAACCATCTCCACTTGGAATTATTTACTGCAGCTGCAAGCAACCTGGACCTGCTATCAAGACCATATCACCTCCCCTTTAAGTGAGTCAGTATACTAATACCATTTGCACAGAGTGGAACAGCATTATACTGCATATTTGAGCCCATCACAGGTATGAATGAACTATTGTATATAGAAGGGTGATACACAAACTAGCCAGAAACCTGGCAGCCTGCCTCAGGTCTTCTGTTGTCCTGACCCTGGTGAAACCCAGTCACATTCACATCCTCCTGAATAACCTCTCTGCAGGAGGACAGAGAGAGAGCACTGACTGACAAACAACACAGTATGGAAGTTGTTTCATACGTACTAGTACGGACCAGTCCCAGCCTGGTCAGATGTGTGCATGAACTGATGAAGCCTCTTGGATGAGAGGTAGACCAGGGGTGGGCAATTCCGGTCCTGGAGAGCCACTGTCCTGCATGGTTTAGGTGTCTCTCTGCTCTAACACACCTGATTCTAATGGTTTGCATGTTATCAAGCAGCTGATGCTTGTCACAGTTTGATTATTGTTAGACTCAGGTGTTTTAGGGTAGGGAGAAACATAAAACATGCAGGACAGAGGCCCTCCAGGACCGGAATTGCCCACCCCTGTCCGAGACAAATAACCAAGTCCAGTTGCTTTTGACTGAAATTCCTTTGGGGGTGTTTCATATGTATTACCATCAGAGTGAGCTTTGCACACAGTCATTAAGTCTAATTACATGTCCCGTCTACCGTATTCGTGCTAAAGTGGCCAATAGAAATGAAGGGAGGACTGTAAACAGTAGGCTAATCATTTAGAGATTTAAACTGAGAATGAAATAGACCAAAACAGTAAAGTAGCAACTCTGTCGTACACACACGGGCGCGCGCACTTCTGTCCGTGTCCTTTGGTCAAGTGTTGAGTCAAATATCACGTCCTCCTGTAGTTTCTTGTTTAACCTCTCTAACCAGCAGACTGACTGCACATTTTGACACCTGAGCGCGTCTCCGCAGCCCCGAACTCTCCTTCTGACAGCAAACACCACAGCAGCCATCAGTTCAGTGTACAAATGAATATCAAAGAGGAACGAACAACGGCAACTGGCGTCACACTCACCTCAGTAAATGACGTACCAACTTCTTCGCGCCTTTAAGTTGACAATTTCTTTAATTGCTGCGCTCAGTGAGGAGAAATAAAATCCCGCAAAGCTTCGTTGTTTTTCTACCGAAGAGTGAAAACTCAAGTTGCTGTTGCCATTTTTATCCCGGGAATTATGACAGGAGCAACAGTATGCGGCCGTAAATCATCCTCGTATCCACCTGGACTCTGTCCTCTCTGCCCAGCATCTGATGGACCGAGCTGTGTCAAAGTAACAGCACTAGCTTAAGACCGGAAGTGCGGTGAGTTCACCTGACAAAATAAAAGCACCACTGTCAAGCAGATGCGAAGCGCTTCCGTCTTTGGGTTTTTGGCATGAATCCAATTGTTTTTTGATCCCGCGTGCTCTGTGTGACTGTAGTGCACTGTGAATCACAGCAGCCTGTCGTTTCTGTTATATTAATATGGGCTACTCTCAAATCTAAAAAGGGAAATCTATTGTTCTCCTGGCCCCCTCTTGTGGTTAACACACGTACTACTACCCAACTTTGGTCACTTTTTAACACATTGTGTTGGATTAGGGGAGACTGGAAATGGCTGTAACATTTTGTACATTCCTGCCTGTAACTTCGAGCTCTTGTAAGTCAGCAATTCAAAATGGGATACAAACGAGTCACATGTGTCTGATACTAAATTTTATAGCTGTTATCTCTGTAACACAAACAGAAAATGCTCAGTTTAGTCTCGCAGTCTAACACAAGGGGTGCCATGTAACAGCATAGCCTTGGGGGAATTGCTACATTATGAAATAAAAATTATGACAAAAACATAAACAATTGTTTTAGTCAGCATTTAAATGACTTCTTAACATAGGTTAATTGGTGTGTATTCTTGTATGTGTGTGTGTGCTTGTGTGTCTTGCACTTTGTCTTTCCCTGCTCCTTTACATCATTTAATGCTCTATTCAAAATGTCAAGAGACGCCCCCTTGTTACTCTTTTGTCATCCTGGTCATCCAATTTAAGTCTAAAGCAGACAACGCTATCACAAAAATAAATCATGTATCATCTCATCTCATCTCACCTTCAACCTCTTATCCGGGGTCGGGTCGCGGGGGCAGCAGCTTTAGCAGGGGACCCCAAACTTCCCTTTCCTGGGCCACATTAACCAGCTCTAACTGGGGGATCCCGAGGCGTTCCTAGGCAAGTGTGGAGATCTAATCTCTCCACCTGGTCCTGGGTCTTCCCCGAGGCCTCCTCCCAGCTGGACGTGCCTGGAACACCTCCCTAGGGAGGTGCCCAGGGGACATCCTTACTAGATGATCCTGAACCACCTCAACTGGCTCCTTTCAACACTAAGGAGCAGCGGCTCTACTCCGAGTTCCTCACGGATGGCTGAACTTCTCACCCTCTCTCTAAGGGAGACTCCAGCCACCCTCCTGAGGAAACACATTTCAGCAGCTTGTACCCGCGACCTCGTTCTTTCGGTCATGACCCAGCTTTCATGACCACAGGTTTGATAATGTATTGATTTATAATTTAATAGTTTCCTCATAAACTTGGCTGTGTCCACCGCAGGTTGCTACTCATGGACAAAGAAAAAAGAATGGAAGGCCGAAGGGAAGAATGGCGCCCATTCATTCCTTTGGAAAGCTGCTCAGTGTCGCAGGCTCCCTTCAGGACGTCGTCATTTTTGGTTCCCATGGACACGGGAGGACTCAGCAGATGTAGAAATCTTCACGTCCCTGACCACGCCCCAAGTGCCAAGCACGAGACTGTCTCCTCCATGCTCATCTCATGAGTATCGTATGGCTAGGTAGTTAGTAAATTGAGTAAATGTTGTCCAAATACGTAGTTGGCATGAGTTATATATTTATTTAAATTTGCTGAAATAACAATAGTATATACTGTATTAACGGTTTGAGTCAAGCAAAGCGATGTTTTTATTATTTAGTGAGCTTTTTAAATTGCAATCACCTGACTAAAATGTGCCGAAATAGTAAATAAAATAGTAATATCGGCTCGGCTTTCCTGTCCTAAGCATTAGCTCTATAACTGTAACTATTATATTAATCTAGAATAGAATGGAATAGAATAGAATGACTTGATGATTATTACTGTATTACTGATTACAGTTCATGTTTGATGTTGATATAGCTGGTGGAGGTGAAACTACTTTATACAGGTCTACTCAGGCGCTTAGCCGACACAGGGTACGCGTTGGACATGCCCCCGCACTTCCCGTCTCTGCGCCCTCTGTCCCCAAATGAATTAGATGCCAATATAACACAGTTAACATTCATCATGATTCCCTCTCTTTTTCAAATAGCATGCATATAACTCTATTTAAATACAACCCCTACACGTCTAAGTTCCTGTATTAACCTTTAATTACTTCATGCTGGGAATAGACATACTCCTTAATTTCTGTGCAGAATTTATGCTCATTATTTCTTTGCACATATTTGTTTTATTCTGTAATGCGTATAGTATTTTGCATTGTATTTTGTATTTTCGTTGCCACCGTACTCTATGGAGGAATTGTTGGGTCAATCATGGATAAGTCATAGAGTGTGGTGTTTACCTACTCTGTAAAGTGTCCTGAGATAACTTTTGTTATGATTTGAGACTGTAAATAGAAGAGCAGGAAGGAGAAGGTGGACGAGAAGGACCGGGTGAAGATAGTTTCAAGTTGGTTATTCGATGGATATTCACTCCGGTTCCTGCTGCGACTTTACTGAGGTTGGCCCAGTGTCGGCAGCAGGAGAACGGTCAGCTTACCTCCCAGGCAATACTATCCAGCTGCAGATCCGGAGCACAAGCCCCTCACTTGTCACAAGCACCTTGCTTGACGGAAGGGAGGCAAAAGTAGTTGTTTTTTTTTACTTTATTGAAAGTGACGCAATAGGGTTTTTAACAGGTTATTTAAACTTTTTTGAAAAAGTACAAAACATAGTAAGTTAGAGGAAATCTTTTTTTTTTAACTTTATTGAAAAAATAAGTTTTTGTTTTTTGAAAAAGAACATACAATTCCCCTCAGTCAGGTCTCAGTCCTTTAAACACAGTTAGTGTATCTTACGGTTAATTTAGTCCTGAATATTTTGACATTACAAAGATAAAATTTAAAATCAAATATTACAATGTGGATGTTTTAGGGAAGATAAACATCTGCAAAGTTTTAATGGAAACGAAAATTAAATGCAACTTTAATAAACAAATATTTTAAAGCCCTTTATAACAGGGTGATCTGAAATTTCAAAATAAAAGTAGTAGGCTGTAGAAAAGGATGATACTTGGTCAGTCCACGAGCACAACAGTCCTGTGACTGCCAATAAATATTAATAAAATTGAAAAATATAAAAAAGTATATTAATAATAAAAGACTATATGTAATGTGAAAGGTCAGTTAATTTTAAAGAAATCACAAAACGGAAACTGTAAATGTTAAAATAGACAAATTGTGAGATGGTGCAGAGTTTGATCAGCAGACACATGAGTATGGATTAACAGTTTAGTTGAATAGCCTTTTAATATTCATTTTATGATCCAATTTTAGAATTCAACAATCAATCATCTAGGTAACAATACATAAAAGTTATTTTGTCACTTAAAACTTCAATCTGAATGAGGCAAAGTGCAGGGGGGCTGAAGCCGATCTAGCTTTTTTTATTTCATCTATTTATATGGTAATAATTAAACATCAAAAAAGTCTTTATGGCACACTGTAACCACTCTGGACAGAATTCTGGGACTTTTTGCGGCAGGATGGATCAAAACATGATGCGGTTTGCGTGTTGTTTATCAAGGCAGTGGCTGTGAAGATGGAGATAGAGTTGTTTCTTTGTTAGAAGCTGCAGTGTCTTCCTCTTGAAGTCTGTGGGCTTCTTGTACAGTCCCATGGCAATGGGGCCCAAGGCAAAACATTTAGTGCCAGTGAACCTCTTTTTAGGTTTGTAGTGCTTGAATTCAAAGAAGATAGCTGCTCCTTCTGGTAACTTCTCCACATGTCTCTGGATCTCCACGTCCACACTGAAGTGAATGTAGGTGTCTTCCTTCCTGGAGGCCACAGGGGCCTGCACTGGGTTCACATCTACACCGTTCAAATCTCTAACACCAATAGTCATGTATGGTAAGGCAATATACCAGTTTCTACCAATCTGGATCTGAATGATGAACAATGACATTTTACCTCAGGCAAAAGCATGTTAAAGACAAAGGCAACAGAATCTATAGGTTGTCTCGCTCCTGGTGTGTCTTTAAGGATTCCAAAAAGAAAAGAGAACTTCATCAAGTTGCGTGTCATCATCAAAGTAGATGGTGGCCATTTGCTTTTTTCCTTCCCACAGCGAATGCAGATAGCCGGTGGTGATGGCCTGCAAATAAACATCACTTTAAAACTACATGGCATTGATCATCTTCTGATAAACGCTTTAAGATAGACATCCAATGAATGCCATGACTGCTAATGAATTTAGTGCCATATAGATACCTCAAGGTGTTGTCTTAGTTTAGTGTTCCCTGTTATGAAGTCAATCAGTACTGAACACTCCTGTTTCCGCTTCTCCTGTGCCTCTTCTACCATTTCCTGTAATTTCATGAAGCAAATATTAAAATAATACTAAGCGCAGTTAATTCCACATACTTAGATGGCTTTTTACTGACCTCTAGTCTTTTCATGCTCCCTTAGATTCATTGTCCTAAAAGTAAACATTTTAAAATTGAGTTATGTTTAGTAAATGCTTGATATAAAATAGGGAGACTAGATAGCATGCTTGATACTAATAACTAAATCACATACTAACCAACTCAGCCAGGTTGATGGCCTCTTTAAGTCACTGTGCTCCCTGATGACGTGATCATCCTGTGTTGGCTCCTGTTGGCCACATTTATAATATAATGAACTTTTAGTAATGTCATGATAATTAACATTACTGCCACTATTGAAAATTGTAAAAAACACATTTGTTTCTTAAACAAATAATGTCCCAAACCTTTCCATTTTTGTCCTCCCCTTGGCTTGTAACCTCCTCCTCGACATTAAAAACAGACGTGTCCTTTTTAGGAAAGTATATATTTTTTTTTCATGTCAAACTGTTAGAAATCAATCAGTTATGGTGATAAACATACAGTACATAGCCTTTTATAACATTGGACACTTAATTCACCTCACTTTTTCGTTTTAGTCTAAAGACTGATGGAAGAAGACCATTCAGCAACAAATAGTCAAAATATGACAAAAACAGACACAGACCCCTCCAGGTGCAGGTTTTCCACTAGCAATGCACACCACCATCTCCACAGAGCTGCCATGTCATCCTAAAGGAAGAACATTGCCACAAATACAAAGTGCATGTTTGTATTTTTCTATGTTGTACGGTAACCTCATGATTCCAAAGAGATATTATTTCTGTTTGATAATGTCTACTTACAACAGTGAAGTCAAATGGTGCATCCATATACGGGTTAAAGAGAAATATGCCGAGGCTGGCTTGTCTTTTCATCATTGTGGTGGTCAGCTTCTTGTGGTGATCATGGTTTTCATGAATTAGGGACCGTCATTAAATAACTTAACATAAATGTATGAATACAAAATAATTGCAGTTTTTTTCAATAGTTTCCATGTCACGTAATCACATTCTATTAATAAGCCCTACAAATAAGACACAACACTTTTAGTGCTTCATATATTTTTCATGAATATTAGTATGCAGAGATGATCATATTAATACTCATACAAATAGACGAAGCACTACAATACAAATTCAGTGCCGTGTTAAAATTGTAGGGCTTAGTAATACAATGTGATACTGGTTTGGAGTGACTGGGTTACATGACATTGAAGCTATTGAAAAAAACGATAATTTCTGCATATTAAAGGTAGTGTTGGGCACTGCGGGTTGCTAGGGCTGTCTGTTGTTCGGTGCAGCTGTTGTAGCTGTGAAGGGGGCGTTATTTGTCCCAGCAGCTGAATGAGCGGAGACGGGCAAAAACCAGAGTCAATATAGGCCAAGCATTCACTCCATGGACTGAGAGAAAGGAGAGAAACGCCATTAAAACACACGCCCAAATGGCTACGTTTCTCCTTGATCGCTAACATCACTTTCATCTTTACTTAGCTGGAACGGCTAAATCTAACGGCTAGCGCTAACTGTCAGTCAAACTCCTCTGCAATACTTGTTTTTATGGTGTGATTTACCAGAGAGAATGGGTTCAAACAGGATCAAACAGACTCTGGTCTCCTGTCTCCTCGCTTGACACACTTTGCAATGAACCTAGCATCCCGACTGCTGAGATTCTTTTTTGTTGTTGCGACTATGATCTTGAGACACTAGATGGAGGTGTTCTGCTCATTCTCCATAATCAACCTTTAATATTCATAAAAAAAATATATGGAGCACTTAAAGTGGTGTGTCTTATTTGATCAGTTTAGTAATACAATATAAAACAGGTTTGGGCCCAGTGGGTCACATGACATGGTAATTGTTGAAAAAAAACTGCAATTATTTTGTATTCCTATATTTGTGAAGTAATTTAATGACGGTCCCTAAATCAGTATCCAGCGATTCAACGTGAGGCCCTGGGCCCGTTCTTCTGCTTGTAGCCTATGTTGTGGGAGACTTCCTTAAAAATATTATTTTGTAATATAGTTCTATTAGGAGAGCCTGTGGACAAACCCTGCAGCCTTTGAATCATTCAGTTCAAAAACGAAATACTGACTGTTTAAAGATGTGGCTTATATTTAATTCAAAAGATACTTTTTAAATTTACCATTTATTTGTAGGTATTATTCAGATTACGTATTACTTGTTTTTTTAAGGTGGCAGGTTCTGGTCATGTCATTTGACTTTTTCTTGATCTTGTTCACGAGTGAGCGGCCGGAATGTGTTTCCTCAGGAGGGTGGCTGGAGTCTCCCTTAGAGATAGGGGGAGAAGTTCAGCATCCGTGAGGATCTCGGAGTAGAGCCGCTGCTCCTTTGCGTTGAAAGGAGCCAGTTGAGGTGGTTCAGGATCATCTAGTAAGGATGAACCGTGGGCGCCTCCCTAGGGAGAGACCCAGGACCAGGTAGAGAGATTATATCTCCACACTGGTGTGTGTGTGTGTGTGTTGTCTTGTTCTTGTGTGTCTGTGAATCCTAAGAGGAGCAGAAATCACACTACATTTGCATCACCAGTCTTAACCACAAGAGTGTGCCAGAGCAACATAAAGGAAAAGTCCTGCGTGTGACTGTATGGCACACAGAGTGCATCAGTGACAGGAACAGCTGTCAGCTCAGCTGCTCTACTAGGCATGTGTCAGAATGAAATAAGAGCCGGCTTTAAAGCATACTCTGTGGAAGGTGTAGGAAACAATTAACTTATGTACTCCAAAAGTTATCCCCCACTGAGAAATGAGTCTTAAGCAAAATATTTAACAATTAATAATAAACTCTTGGTTATGTATATGATGTGTATGTGGATATTGTGTTCTGTTTGTACTCTGTTAACATACTGTCTTTGAGATAACAGAAATAAAGCAAATAAAAGTGTACCGACAAGAAAGAAAGAAAATAATTGTGGAAAGTGTAAATAAAGTTCAAAACTCAATGTTGTCTTTTTTTATATCTTTATTGACATTTCAGTGCACATCAGAATGAATTGTCAAGGACAAAGGCGATGTATCATGTTAAAGTCAAACCTGATCACAAACTCCAAAAAGAACAAACAAAGGGCACCCCTGTCTGTGCGCATAGTAAATAATAACAATAAAAACAATGAAAATGAATGAACTGGAGAAGACGGACAATAATAACACATATATTCATGGGAAAGAATATTAGCTGCTTTGCTCAGAATGAGCACATTATTACAGCATCATCAGTACAAGAAACTACAGAGATTACAGTGGTAAGACTCCAATCTCTTATTCTCAGTGGTGTTTCACACTTGCTTTGTGTAAAACATTTAAACTCAGCTAACAAATAATTTCCCATGACAACAGAAATAAATATGCAAATTGGAGAGAGACCACAATCCAGAATGAGCATAAGAGCAGATAACTGAGAGGGATTCCTCCCATTACACTCCTCCTTTATTGTACGTTTATGATTTATTGTGTTTTCACTTATGTGGCCTCTAATTATTGTAAACACATCATGGTGCAAAGTGACTCAGTGTCTGCATACATTCAGTTATTATTTTCTCACATAACTTACTGGAACCAAGGGGTCCGTTACATCATGGCCTCTAGGTTCATGGTGTTGAAGAATGAGCAGTGACAGGATGTGCAAAGCCAGCTGTAAGCAGACTGGAAAGGTGGGGCTGATCCAAAATAATAAGCTTGATCCCCAAGCTCTATCAGGTAGGGATATCATTAACCTCACTGCAGTTTTACAGAACTTTGAGATCTGAGTTATTTCAGTCCAACACTGAGATCCATCAGTCTCCAGACACAGAATCATATCTAACTAAGGTTTGAAACACGCAGTTCATCATCTTAAAATCAGGAAAAGTCTCTGAAACAAATAAATCCACTGCCACGAGCATACAAATGAACTACAACCAATTTTGTGTGTTTGGTTAGAAGCAAGCTGTACGCTGCTGGGGAACACTTTTTATACTATAAAATGTATAAAGCAAGTGCTATATATATAGAGAGAGATACATACATATCTCTCTCTATATATATACAAACAAATATTGATAAAAGGGCCATTTGTGTCACCGCCACACTATTATTACATCAGTTACATTCTGAAACTAGAGGACAGTAAGTGCATAGTATATTTCAATTGTCTCAAAAATAGATGTTTGCTTTCCTCAAACATTATACCTCAAACACATTCAACTGTAAATCAATACCAAAGCTGAAATTGGCAACTTTTATAAAAACTGGTTTGTCATATTTACTGATAGCACTGCATGGGACAGACAATCTGTGGAAAGATCATGCTCCTCTGCCTCCATCTGGTGCTCACAACGGCACCTGCAAGATCCACAGAAAATAAGTAACGCTGATCAAATATGAATCAATATTCTGTAACTGTACTGCCTATTTCTGTGTGTGTTTTCAGAAACATATTTTAGTATAATGTTAAGCCATAAAATAACAAAGTGTCCAGCCCGTTGGTTGGTACATTAGGCAGTGCTAGGTTGTTTTCCCTTGGTGCAGTGATACCTCACAGTTGACATTTTTGGAAGAGGATGTCTCTTGTCGTGTTGTCAGGATATAATGACAGTTTCAGCAAATATGAAAAAAACATATTTTTATAAAAGTTACCAACTTCAGCTTCAATCACAGTTCACTGTTCCCCAGGAAGGCTCTCAACATTATAAAAATCAACACGTATTAGGGAAATGCCAAAACAGATGAGAACTCTTTCATATATGGGGCCTTCTCCGTAGTAGACCACACAGTGGTCTTTTAACCATTTGTACTATGAGAGACGACCGTTGCTGTAGTCTTCAGATACACACCTGATTAAGGAATGTCAACACTAAATGTTACATGCAGATCCTAATCACTAGTTGTAATCATGCTTTTCTGTTGGTCATAATGCAGGGAGACACATTTTGTGACAGGGATTGGTCTCTGCAGATTCTGATGAAGTGCAATGTTACTTCTCTCTGCCACTGTCACAGTCACCGTCCATCAATTCAGAAGCTCACACATGTTACGTGGATGAGAAATTCATCCTCCTGTCCCTCAGTGTGAGTCTCTGGGCATCAGTGGGGGGGACATTGTTCCTCCACAGCCTAAAAAGCACAACACGGTGGAACATTTTATGTATACATTAACAAGACATACATTAAATTTATCCTTGAGGAAATAATAAAATGCTTGCTTAATGTGCTATCAGCAGGTTGTGAAGGTGCCTGTATGACCCCAAACCTTCCCTGAGAGACACAATGGCAGCAAGTTTACCTGATGAGCTGCAGAGCAGGACACGACTGTAAGGCTCTAACCAGGGCCTCCGCTCCAGAAACACTGACACTGTTTGACTCCAGACTGGGAGAAATAAACACACACATACATATCCTTTTAATCCCTCTCAGTGTGAGTGTGTGGAGGACAAGCAAGTCAACTAAAGGAGGAACTAAATCTAAACCCACAGGAACACAATGAAAAAAAGAACTTTGATTCCCAAACAAACCAAAAATGATTAAGGAAATGGGGAAGCTACTGTGATGCAGCAAAAAAAACAAAAATCACCTGAAAGCTGACTGAAATTAAACAAAACAACAACTGTGTGTGTGTGTGTGTGTGTGTGTGTGTGCGTGTGTGTGCATGCGTGTTGTCACAGACTCACTCTATTCTGGTCAGCTTCTGACAGAGAGGCATAACTCTGGCCAGCTCCACGGCCACTCTGTCACCACAATTATTCCATCCCAGACTAGAAACAGAGAAAGATGCAGATGAATCGTATTTCAAACAACAATCGATCACTCTCAACATTTAGATCAGGAACTTTATTATAACTCTGCCTGACAAGATGATTGGGTCCCACTTTAGAACCACCATTCGCAGGGCCGACAAATCTGAAATTTAAAATCAGGATCTAACATGTGATCAGCATGGCCCATAAAGAGTGAACCCTTTGGAATCATGGTGGTTTTGGTCATGGTTTTATGCACAACTCATCCAATAGGTATTTATCAAAGTCACTACAATACACAAATGCACTCTATGTTAACACTCTAAGAATTGATTTACGAATTGGCATATTATTATCCAATTTGGAGGCAGAATGTCAACCCAAGACACAAATGATCTCTAATTAAGCTACTACAAGTCAGGCTGTCCCATCAATGAGTTAAAATAGTAGTTAGTGGTTAGTTGTGCCTTGGTCTGTACAAAACACATGAAAAATAAGATAACTGACACTTATCTCTTCACAACCGGATGTGAAGCATCCCTCATTCACTTGTGCTTTCAAAGTACTCTAGCACTTCTTTTTTAAACTGAAGGACTTCAGTTTAAAACACACTGAGGTCTCCGTTTATGTCTCAGCGAATTTAAATGAACAAATAAATTGATGATATTGGACATCTAAAATTGACCACCTGAATGTTCTATTATGTAACTGGGACAATGTAATGTGAAAACCTGACACAAAACACCATATGTTGTTGCAGAACTACCTTATAATTGTTAATAAAGCAAAAGAAAACCAATAGCCACCCATAACATCATCCTTAAAGTGAAGAACAAAGCATAGGATCCCCATGATTTGTATTTGTTTTGCTGCCCCTGGGCATGAACTACAATTACTGAAAATACAATACACTCCAATGTATTTAGGGTAGCTGTCCGTCATCTGATGCTAAAAAGAATTTGGGATGTGGCTCCTTAACAGTGAAACATGAACTACAAAATGTCTCAAGAAAAGTAATGTTTCACAATGGCCTCAAATCAATTGAACTTCTGGGACATGAACTAAATATATTCCTGAAATATCAATAAACGTTTTCTGGGGACAATGTGGAGGTGTGATCAACACGTTGAGCTGTAAAGTAAGGTTTAACTAGGTTTTTATCTTATCATAGTTTTAAGAATGTCAGAAAACCTTTTAGCAAAATAATGAAAGAGAAATCCAAGGGGTTCACGTACTGCTCCTCTTTTTTGAGCTCAGCAACAGCAGTGACAGAGTGAAGTGCCAGCACATATTGTTGTGATTAAAGGCAGTAAAAGGCATGAAAAATAGCTTCCTTTGGATCGAAAAACAAAGCTTTGACAGAGTGCACGGATAAACCACCGACCTGGTCTTCTTACCTAAGAAGTAGGCTGTGAAAATGTTGTTGCTAAAAAAACAGCCTTCTTTATTTTGCACTATTGCATCACAGTTAGCCAGTGGTCAAACTCAAGGGAAACAATTTAGGAAATCATGCTTATTTACTTTTATTGATTACCGTAAAAGCAAGATAAGATGAAAATAGAATACACAGGATGCATATACGATTAAAAAAAATTATCATAACACATTGTCAGTAAATAATGATTTAGCAAATATTATAGGGATCTCTTTAAAGATACACAAAACAACAACATATTCACGTTGCTGCTGTTTGCAGTTTACTGGCATCAAATAACATTCTGTGTATTAAAGAAAAACATTTCCCTTCCCCCATTGTCTTTTGGGGTCAAGTGTGTTTTATTTTCCATCCTGTTTTCCATTAATCATGACATTCTATCCCTGCTTTTATTTGACATTGATTCCCTGTTTTTATGCTCATTTTATATTTTGTCATTTCCTTATTGCAAAGTTCTTTGTGCTGCATTCTTGTATGAAAGGTGTGATACAAATTAAGTTCTTAATCTTACCCCACATCCTGTATGAGGGGACAGTGGGCCAGACCGGCAGCTACAGCACACAGCTCTGGAGTCCCAACAGAAGTCAGACTGGCCACCAAACAAGAAAGGGAAACATATTGTTTAATATAAAGCTTATACTTATACTATACGTAAATCTAGTCATCCATCAGGATTGATTCTAAAACAGCAGGAGAAGCTTCAGAGTCTTACTGAATCTTTGTGAGGTTCTTCATGTGCATTATTGCCTTGGACAGACTCACTGACCCTTCATATCCAATACTGTTCTCTGAAATACTAGAAAAGACACACATCCATGAAAACATAACCCCCAGGACATGTCTGACAGATATAATAAATGTCAATAAGAAATTTGCTTACTCTAAGACAGTGATGTGTGTCAGTGATGGCAGAACGAGGGCCATCCTGGCAGCAGTGAGGTCGCCAAGACTGTTCCTAGACAGACTGGAAGAATGCATGATGTTGATGTTTTAATTCTGTACTGATGTAAATATGCAAAAGTAAATCATTTTCATTCATATTCTTCTCTTTTGCAAAATGCATGACAAAAAATACGTAATAGAGCTGAAAAGTGTATATGTAAAACTAAACCTTTCTGAGCAAAGCGCACTATTGTGAAGACTAGAAATGTTTACATGTGGGAATAAATAGGTGTCTATTGAACCAAAATGTTGAGGCTTAAAACAGGACAAGCAGGTTTAACGAAGTCTGACTCTAACCCTGAACTCTGAGTTCACTAATCCTGAGATGGAAACTCTGAGTTTTTCATTTCCAGAACAGGTATTCAGAGTCAGTTCAAGCAACTCTGAGTAGTTTGAACCTGAACGTAAAAAGCCATCGTCAATAGAGCTCTAATACTACGATTCACCATGGCAACATGTACATTTGAATCTAGTTGACATGGAGATATTAACACATGTATATCAAGACTGTGCACATTTAACTTTAAAGGTAATCTTATCCTGTAATGTTTGGTGATTTGTACTTGAAAAGGTGTCAAGATTAAAATACAAAAGGCTGACATGTATTTAGATATTGGATGTATTTGGCTCAACAGCATTCGTTGGTTTTATTTCAGCTGCTTCAACAAATGTAGTAACTTTAAACACAGCCACTGAAATGCTGTTAAAACAGTTCAGACTGTTGCAGACTGTTTAAAAAACTCACTTTCAAACTACATTCTGCAGCTGCACCACAGTCCTGCTCTGTCTACAGCTTCATACTGATTTTTATTAATAAATGAGAGTATGCATTATGTGCAATATACTGTATATTTTAGTGGGACTGCTTTAACAAAATGACAACTGTCTGCACAGAGAAAGTGTTATAAAAAAAAAGGACATATAAAGGTTTTATTGTGAGTTGTATTGAATATTTGAATGTGGGGGCAAAAACTGCTGCTCAAAGAAATGATTGACAGCGTGAGTAACACACTTATACAATAAAGATTTAGGTTTTCACATTCAGTAATCTCTGCTATTAAAGAGCTTAGATACTCGATATAGACTGAATGAATGAGGAAATTAATGAGTGAATGTGTCTGACTCTGTAAAAGGGAGTAGACACATAGAAAGTCAGGGTTTATTGAAGAAAACCTGAGCAGGTTGGGTAAAGAGTGTTAGTTTCCATGGTAACTGACCCATAATTTAAGGCCTAGTCCACACGAACACAGGTATTTTTGAAACCAAACTTTTATGGCCAACGGTAATAATAATTAAAAGATGGAGATAGCATTCCTAACAGGAAGGCCATTTTAGCCAATCACAAGGCTGGAAAAAATAATACTGGAAAAACTGACGTGTGGACTGACAGCGAAGTTGAGTTACTTCTCACTGTCACTCATGAATTAAAAATCAGAAAAATTCCGAAAAATGCGGATTGGGAGTCGCGTGAGTCCAAGTGCGATGATATATAAGCCCTTTTTATTGAGCAATAGCGTGAGACATCCTCTGACTTCTCTCATTTAAACGAGGAAATAACCGGGGCCATCATCACCAGCAAAGTAAAAGTCTAGAGTCCTCCACAACTCTCCATGGAAACAACTTACTGTTTACCGTCGCACAGTGTGACGTCAAACAATGTCAACAAGAAATTGCGGTTTTCCTTGGTTTTCCTGTCCACACATGACTGCTGGAAGCGGACTTTTTGTAAAAGTTCACCCTGGACTCCGGTTACAAAAAACTCCGGTTTCAGAAGCCCACAATTGTGGCTACGTGTGGATAAAGGCCAAACTGTGCAGAGAAACACATGGTTTAAAAATACCCGCGTCCGTATGGACAGCCCATAAGTTATCTCTCTCTCTGGAAAAAAAAGATATCCAAAGTTTCCCTCATCTCAGGCTTAAAATACTCAAGAGTTTCTGCAGTGGAAAGAGTTGATTGATCAGCAGCCTTTGATAATGCGAACAGTTTCCTTTGAGTGTTATATAGCAGCTATAGCCATGTTTACAAGCAGTGTAAATATGAATGAATACATGACAGAACTGTGCCTTCTACATGGTGTTTCATTTTCCTAAACAACATTCACAGGAATGAGTCACATAAAAAAATGTCATCATCCTTACTGGAGCTCTTCCAGGTGACTACAGCTGTTCAAAGCCTCCAGTAGATTGTCTCCTGATTGGTCGCTGATGAGGTTCTTTGATAGACTGGAAGACGGACACACACACACACACACACAGAAACGCACACACACACACGCAAACGCGCACACACACACACACACACACACGCGCAAACGCACACACACACACACATACACACACACACACACACACACACACACACACACACACACACACACACACACACACACACACACACACACACACACACACACACACACACAAACAGTATAAGAACAGATTGCAGCAACAGTTAGGACAGTGAAAAAAATACTGGTGCCCCCCTGCCCGTCCTGCAGGACTTCTACACATCTAGAGCCTGGAAAAAGGCAGGCCCAATCATCACAGACCCTACACAACCAGGACATTCAGTCTGTTTGAACTCCTCTTTGTTAATATCTCCCTCTCCCTTTGTAGTACTATTATAGTCAGTCCTGTCCCAGTCCTGAGATTGTATTATTATTATGTCATTGCCTTTTTTTTCTTTTTGTACTAGAAGCTGCTGTATTCAAAAGCACACTTGGCCGATAAGACTGAATCTTTGATTCTACTACTGGATGGTTTTGAAGTGCCAAATGTTCATCCAGAGCCATAAAGCAGTTAACAGCCATAACACACATAGCATTCATCTACAACAGCAATACCACAAGCCAGGGATGAATAGATACAGCAACACCCAATGAAGGCAAAATCCTGTGGCTGCGAGTCCCTCATTTGAAAAGGATCAGCTACTTGCCAAAGCAAGCAGCTGATCCCATAAAGAAGGTGCTGACAGTCAAATAAAATGGCTGGTAGGTTTTGGTAGATCACTTTACACGGGCAGGATGGGGCAGTGAAGCCTATACTCTTTACCTACAACTGTACTTAACAAAGAATACCAAAGCCGCTACTGTATGTGTGTAAAATATAAAGTGGGGGGAGCACCCAACCTGGTGATAAAACCTCGACAATGCAGATACTTGAGATGTTAACTAACTATGGCTCTCACATCCAAAGATAATTAGATAAAAGTAAACAATACACAATAGTGTATATATTTATTTTGAATAAATAAAATCATATTATACAAGACTGACAAAAATGGTATCCCAAATATTTTGAGCAGACCAGACAGTTCTGTAAATAGATGTTATATCACATACTGGCTTCTTTAGAATAGATTTCAAGGCTATAAAGATATATATATTTCTTGTTTTTTATAGTACCATGTACGTACACTGAGATTCCCAACAGAAGTCTTTTGTCTGTTTCATGGCTCCCTGGCTGAGAACTAAAGGGGACAGTGAGTTTGCAGTCTGGGCCCAGAGGCTCTGGATCTGCCCGAGGAAGTGAGGCTGAGTCAGTGGTCCTGTTTTCCCCTGGTCTTAACATCCGTCCTGAGTGATCAGACCACAGTGCACGTCTGTTCAAACCTCCAGCAGAATGTTTCTCCACATGCGTCTTCAGTGACCACTTGTGATCTGATATCACTTCCCTGCTCTCTATGTAAGTCCACACATATATCATTTAGGTCAACATATAGATAGTCTACATATTTGAATGAAAATGTGTTTGTCTTATAGTTGTGTGGGAATTTCAGTTGTTCCTCTCTCATAAATCACAGAACATTAGCTGCCTACAGTTCGTCTGTGTGTCAATGGTTGTAACTTTCCTCTCTCACAAACAGCTATTTTGTGTGTAATGTTTAAAATTCGAGGTTCATTTGATGAAAAATAAGCATAGAGTGATCCGTGCAGGAGAGCAGAGACAAAGAGTTTTTTGTTTATTTTTTTCAGTTTTTAAGCCTTTTATTAGATAGGACAGACAGCAATGGGGTGAGAGAGAGGAGGAGACATGCAGCAAACTCCGACCCGCAGCCGCTGCCTCGAGGACCTTCAGCCTCTTTACATGGGGCGACTGCTCTAACCACTCCACGCCCCAACAATGAGGTTATTAAAAGTGTCTGTGTTCAGCTCTCTGCTTTATCAGTTCAGTCAGTCATGTTCATTTAAAAAGTGTGATGTGAACTGTAGCTCAGGTGTGGACAAAGCCAGTGAATAAAGACATAATTCCGCTTACAGCTGAGTAGGTGGTCCTTCAATGTGACTCAAGATGCATGTGTTTACACTGCTAAAAGAATGTGGTCCCATTCAGACCACCTCTGAACGTGTTCTGAGACCCTGTTTACATTTAGCACTAACATGTGGTCTGAGTGATCAGACAGTGGACAGCTCTAGCTACAGGTGAAAACACTGAGGACACATTGAGGATGCATTGAGATCAGCTGTCAAAAATCACATTCAGAGGTGGTTCAGGCTGCATGTGTCCGCATTCAGATAGTAGTGAGAATGGGGATGTGACTATTGTCCACATTAGGGGCCGCCTACTCAACTGCCCCTCCTGCCTAAGAGGAAGTACATCCTCATTCAGGGGCTGTGTCCACAACATCTGAGCCTGTAGCTCTGAGTATTTTTAAACACGATTACATTGAAAGTATTTCTCATGTCACAGAAATGGGGCTTCATCTGCAGCAGCCAGAGAGCTGAACACAGACTTTAAAAATGTCTTTCTTTATGCTCTCCTCCGCAAATCACGGCATGTATCGTCGTTATTTATATGTTCATTAAATACACCCGAAGTTCTGAACAGATTAGACACAAACACAGCCGTTTGTGAGAGAGAAAAGCTGGAAGTAGGAAATCGCTCTTTCATGAGTCATCTCACATTGCTGTAATAATGATTAACGTAAAATAAGACTGCCCCCCGCGCCCCGTCAGGGACAAGCGGTTGCAGAGGATGGAACATAAACAAAAAATATTTTTCATTCAAATATATAGGTCATCTATATCCTAAACGGAAATAATGTATGTGATGATTAACATTCAGACTGGGGAATTGGAATCAGATCACAAGTGGTCCCTAAAGGGTGTGTACACACTCTGAGAGCTGTCCATTTGTGTTCAGATTACTCAGATCTCTGAGTGATCCAATCTCAATGTGTCCTCAATGTGGCTTGAATGCATCCACACCTCTAATGAGAGCTGTAGTGGATGGGTTTAAGAAACAGGTCTGAACGTGGCCAGTGATCTCCTTTAAAGTGAAATTCTGGGGTAAAATCATCCCAGTGTCTTTTTCGGCAAATACACTCATCAAATAAGCCATCAAGACAATTTTTTTCATGCAACAACTATTAATGGAGAAACACAGTATAATTGCTTACAGCCGAATGCAGCTGGTCAACACTGATCAATGCTCAGGGCAGTACAGTGAGTGCGTTAAAACAGCTTTTTTAACCACTAATACTGCTCAAAATAACAGCAAACCTCTGCAGCAGCATGAGAAGAGTCCTAACACAGAAAACAAAGCCCCAATGGGCTCCTTCCTTTGGGATTGACTTTGGTAATCCACTTGAATGGATTTACTATGAGAGGAGCTGGTACAGGGGCCAGTTGGTAAGTCTTTCAAACACTCTTTTAATAAACTCTGGGTTCTCTAACTACGTTGTTGGTGCTTCGGTTAATTGATCTTTGCAAATAAAGATTATTATTATTATTATTATTGTTAATTATTATTATCATCATCATGATCATAATCATACATTGTATGATCGTACCCCCTTTCTTTCTCTTTTTTTTCCCTGCCTACCTGATCTTCCTTAGCTCCGTCCAGGTAGGAAGGACTCTTGTCAGCTGCTCTATTCCTCTATCAGCCATCCTCCATCCCTCCAACCTGACACAACCAGAGAAAGAACACATCCGACATCACTGACCATAACATTTCTTTCCTGACAGGCTAAAATGAGGGTAATGTCATTTATTTATGTGCAGCATGCTCACTCTATCTCCTCCATTTGTGTGAGTCCATCCATGGCAGCTAGAATATCTTGCACACCATCAGCTTCTGATGGTCCCATTACTGTGGCAATCTTATTTAGCCTGGCAGACACACGCATACACACACAAAGGGTCACATTCACTGTTGTACCAAGCCATCAAATCCTCTGTGAAATTGTTTTAATGGTTCCAAACTGGGAGCGGATATCTCTCATGTGAAGAGGATTTATATCCATGTAAGCATGACATGTATTTAGATGCTGCATAAACAGCAAGCAATGACAATGTGCATTCTAATAAGGTCTGACCTTGCAGCTCATCAGTGAGAGACACTTTACAACTTAGCACTATGAGAAAGGGAATGGTAAATTTGCCCCAGGGAAGTGGAGGAGGGTGGGGGATGGGGGCACTGTGGATTCCCATTCCCATCATTTACGTGAGGTTCATGTGGAGCCGATGACAAGCTGGTATAACATGCAGCAGCAACCATGGCTGCAATGTAGGCAGTAAGAGTGAGCAGCAGCCTTATCCCGATTGGCTCAATCATAAATAGAGGAGATTATTAGAGTGGCACTGGATATGGGTGAGTGAAGGGCATCTGTATCACAGTGGAGACGCCAGCCTAGAATAGCTTGGCAGTCTTAGCTTCATATATTAAATAAATACTTACAGCTACATAATGAGCAGCTATAAACAGGCCAGATTAAAGTTGATTAGCCTTCGGAATTACTTGAAAAGGTCAGATGTAATGAGACAGCTACAGTGGGCCAGATTGTGTTTCTTACTTGACACTGCGCATGGAGCTGATTTTCCTTAGTGACTGTGCCAGGGACATCTTGCTCTCTGCAGTCAGCTGCAGGGAATCCAGACTTGGGGAGCAAACAGAAACACAAATGCATGCATAAAGAAATACAAACACAAAGACACATGGACCTACTTAATCTGTATTCAGACATTTTTGTACACATGTTCATTCACATGCACTTGTGTGCATCTTACCAAACACCTTCCAGATTGACACACTCTCCCAGTGCTTGTACGAGCTGCAGCCCTCCAGCCGCTGACCACTCAGAGTGAGACAGACTAGTGGAGACAAGTCAAATGGTAACACTGACTAATGTTTGAATACATTATGTGATGGTTAAAACATTTGACACAATCCCATAAGTATGTTTCACATCATAAGCACTTTTTTTCTTAACAGGGTGGCGACAGATCTGTGAATATATGTATATATATATATATATATATATATATATATATATATATATATATATATATATATTGAAATTCCCTACATAAAATGAAGCATTAATGGACTTCTTCTTTTTGATTGACTTTGGTAATCCACTTGAATGGACTTTACTATGAGAGGAGCTGGTACAGGGGCCAGTAGAGAAGTCTTTAAAACACTCTTTTAATAAACTCTGGGTTCACTAACTAAGTTGTTGCTGCTTCGTTTTATGTGTAGGGACTCTTCTCATGCTACTGCAGAGGTTTGCTATTATCTTGAGCAGTATTAGTGGTTTAATAATATGTTTTAATGCCTTACCTTAATGCCCCGTGCTAATTAGTGCTAGCCACGTGCAGCTGTTAGAGACTGTTAGCGACTCCCTGGGATTTCTCCGTTAATAGTTCATACACAAAAGAAACTGTCTCGATAGCTTATTTGATGTGTGCAAGTGTTGAAAAAGACCCTGGGATTATTTTACACTGTTAATACTTACTTGAGCAATCTTAGACGGGGCAACATTCTGGTCATAATCTGGGCTGCCGTGTCACTAATCACAAGACCTGATAGACTGAGAGAGGGAACATTGAGGATGAAGATTTCATTTCATTTGACAAACAGAACAAAAGAAATGCTCTAAAATGCTCAAACTTAAACCATGTCATCCATAGTGAAACGAAAATGCTTCAGAAAAGTAGTACAATGTGTCTGTGTTGCTCACTTTAAGCACTGAATGGCTGTAGTCTGCAGCAAGGCTTCTGAGAGCTTCTCAGCCACAGCCACACAAGCCTCTTTGGAACCAATACTGCAGGAGACAAAGGTAGCTGCTGGTCATGCAAAAACATTGAGACAGGCATTAGTAAAAGAGTCAAATGTGAAAAAAGCTCTGACCTGAGAGAAGTGAGATTTGGCAGCGAGGGCAGGACAGAACAGAGAAACTCAGCTCCCTCTACACCCAGACTGTTGAGGGAAAAACTGGGAACAATGAGAATAAACATTGTTTATTCAATCTTTGTTTCTTTCTTTTTTCTATTTACATGTCTCCCTTGATTACTGCATTGTGCACTTTATATTCATACAGAAAATGGAGAGTACTAACTGCAGCGCTGTCAGTAAAGGACATCTCAGGATGATGCTCTCCATAGATGCAAACTGGTACCCCTCTACTGCACAGTCCACAAGGCTGGAGGAGAGGATAACAAGAACAAGATAACAGAAGATAACACTCTGCAGGACCTGTTAACAGCTACTTAGACAGTTTAAGTTGGCCTCTTTTCTATTCCCAAAACATTGTGTATCTGTTACCAAAAAATCTTGTTTTCTGTCAACATGATTGATGATTCTTAAGCATTTTGTTTCAAAAGACCATAGTCTGCAAAACTGGAATTAGTGTCTTGTGGTTGTATTCCTCCCCCAAATAGTCAAGTTGCAGTCACATCCAAACTGTCCAGATGTAAATAAAATACTTAGTGAAGACTTTGAATGAAATTGATAAATCGGTATTAAGTTGACAATCAGCACACTTTAAAGACTTTAAAGTCGCCAATGCAGTTACCGACTAAATGTCTCCCCTTCTGTTCCTGAGTTATGAAACAATAATGCATTCTGTTAGGTCACAGTGACCTTGACCTTTGACCTCCCAAATCTAGTCAGTTCTATCTTGAGTCCAAGTGAAAGTTTGCGCAAAATTTTAAGAAATTCTCCTGAAATGTCGTGTTCACAAGAATAGGACACACAATCCAAAAACATCATAATATAATATTTTCATGTCAAAGTAAGGATATTATGCCATTGGGAAAGTGAGACTGTGATGAAGGTGAACGTCACTTTAAGGCATGGGTGTCAAACTGATCCAGTAAAGGGCCGTGTGGCTGCAGGTTTTCATTCCAACCAAGCAAGAACACACCTGACTCGACTTACTCAATCACCTGAACTGTCTTCACACAGTTGACTTGTTGGACCAGGTGTGTTTTTGATTGGTTGGAATGAAAACCTGCAGCCACACGGCCCTTTACTGGATCACTTTGACACCCATGCTTTAAGGTATTAACTTTGCTATCCAATGTTTTGTTACGTGTTTTAAAAGAAGAAAGTACCCTATGTTCTCTGTGGCCATTGTTGGACTCAGATCTGCATCACTGAAAACACAAACACAAGAATTCATTGATCATATTTCTATGTCAAAACACAGCCGAAAGTTAACGTTTAGCATATATACACATACACACATATATAGTACATTCATTCTTTTATTGATTTATTTGGGATGCACCGATTTATCCGGACATCGGTATTCGCCTCACTGATGAGGTGCCGTTCATCTATTACAGTGGCTGATGGTTTGTTTTTTTTTTCATTTGTAACAAAACAAGAATTTACAAGAGAACAAAATAGACAGAATTTACCTATTTGCAAAAATACTAATAATTCAAACAATATAATAACAGATGTGCAGCAAAAGGAAGGAAGGGGAAAAGAAAAAAAAAAACTCAATAAAATAATAAAATAAGCCATAATTTATTATTTAATCCTTTTCATGTTTGCATATTTATACTGTATTTGGAATGTCTTGCTGAGGGGGACGGGAGGAATCAACTCCAGATGTATTGCAGAAAAGGGAGACCAGGTTTTATTGAAAGCCATCATATTACCTCTTATTGATGATGCTGTTTCAGATTTACATGGTTGGTTAATAGGTTGATCCAATGCTGGGTCGAGAGTTTTGATCTGTCTTTCAAGTTGAGTAAAATTCTTTTCCTGGCTACAGTGAGTGCTATGAGAATGAATGTTTAGAGATGTTGTGGTACAGTGAGAGAGGAGAGATCACCTAAAAGAGCGATGGAGGGAGAGAAAGGGAAGCTGAGGTTGAGGAGCTCTGACTGCTTTCCCACGACCTCTGACCAAAACCAGCTGACACGTGGGCAGAGCAAGAATGCGTGGATGTGGTTGCCTATTGTGGAGGGGCAGTATGTGTAGATGTTGCTATCCGTGAAACCCATATAGTGCATTATGTGAGTAGTGATGTGTATCCTGTGTATCGAGGTGGTGGAAATTGCTAAAGTCAATTGTTTTTTTTATGGCCTCTTTAAACTCTAAGGGCGCACTCACACTGTCCATCCATACCGTGCCCCGTGCTTTAGGGTACTTGCCCCCCCCCCCCCCCCCCATGACCAGGCCCGTTTGTACTCACACTACCTGGGCCTCGGCGAATGCTTCTTGCTGCCTATGCGTCATCACACCGCAACACGTCACACGCATTGATTGACGTCATCGCGATGCGTCGCTTTGTTTACAAATGGCCGCGCATGGTCCGCTTTATGTCCGAACAGGCACACATAAAATTACGTCAGAACACGTGCGCACGCTCGTGCTCGTACATGTGTAAACATGCTTTACAAAAGCCCACCTCTCCCAAACGGAACGTGGACAGCAAGCATACCGCGCCTAGACTCAGTGCGGTTGCACTCACACTGGTCAAAGGAACTAGACTTTAGCCATGAAACGTGCTTAGGCACGATACGGATGGACAGTCTGAGTGCGCCCTAAGTACTGGTACTGACAGTAGTTGGGTAGATTGTATGTTTAATTGAGTAGGTTGAAGGTCATGAGAGAGCTGCCAGAACAAAGGTTCCCCAGGCTGGTTACTCCTCTCTGTTTCCATGTGGGGAACTTAATGGGTTGGTTATTTATTTTGAGTGAGGGCAGAGGGAGATAGTTGAGTGTTGAGGATGTCATTAGCCTTCCACCAGGCAGTGAGGGTTAAGTTTACTGTATGAAATTTGAAGCAGAGGTGTGTTTAAATCGATTTGTCTATTTACGCAATGTGTTGAATGGGCAGATTGTTGCTGGTCGGTATGGTTTGTTCAATGTTGACCCAGGCAGGGTAATGGTTGTTTGTCCAGTGTCCACTGTATACAGTATATATATAAACTGTATATTGGCGATCAAAATTAGAGAGCAAATTATTAATACTTTGATAGAATATCAGCTGTGGCCATACCACTGCTGCAGTAGCATGTTTTTATAATAACCAAGGCACTTCAACAAAAACCTTTATTTTGTCAATAAAAGCAAAAAAAGCAAAATTAGTGAACAGTAACCAGAAGAGAATATTTCAATTATTATTTTCATTTTCTTCAGATTATAGGATTCAAAAATTAACATGAAGTGTAGAGGCCACAGCTTTGAATGACTTCAGCAGATCTGCACCCACAGGACATCACTAGTTTCTCACACTGCTCTGGTTTGATCTGCGTCCATTCTGACTCAGTCTCTTCCACGGTTCAGTAACTGGAGTGGGTTTCTTAGACATTACTTTCTCACCAAGGATTTTCCAGAGATTCTCTATGCGAAGCTTCATTTCTATAGTCAAAAGAGGATATACTATACAGTAGGTTGTTTTATAAATCAGTATGATTGGATTTTTGTTAAATTAAGGACTTTTAGAAAGTGATGATAACTTCAAAACAGTTCTATAATGAAGATTGCACAACAAAAAGGAAAAAAATACCATCTAAAAACTGGCATCGCTATCGGCCAAATTGCTACTTTAAAAGTCTGTATCGGCCCAGATTTTCACAATCTTCGGTGCATCCCTAATATAAACTACATATATTTCACATAACTTAATATGTTTATTGCTTTTGGATATACTGTTTGCCCCCTAAAATTAAATACATTACCTGACTGAGGTCAGTTCAGTGCACTTCAAAGACAGGTGTAGCGTGGTGTGCTGAACCCTGCAAAGTAAAAGTGTATATTGCTGTTGGTACACATACCCCAGGCATATGGTGATGTGGGGCATTTTACAGTGAGTTTGAGTTTGTTTGAATGTGTCACTACAAAGAGTGTAGAGTCTTCCAACATGTTTGGTTACTTGCATAGATTTGCATCTCACCTGATAGAGTGTATGTTGCTGCTGAGGTCCAAACAGCGACAAACCAAACTAACAGCTTCCTCAGATCTGATCCAACATTCCTCAATACTGATAAGAAAGATTGTTAGATACAGCTCAGTATTTCAACTATAAACTTGAGCAGTTCAACACCATTTCATTCAGCAATTTGGACAGAAACACAGAGATGTGTTTAGCCAAGACTAAAAAACTAGTTTGTATGAGTGTATGCTGAGATAAGTAAAGCTAGAAAATAAAGAGCAAAACTAAAGGTTCTCGAACCATCACTGTTACAAAAGTACAGAGGGAATACTAACACAACCAAGCCCCCACCATAGCGACTTCCTGATTGATCCAATGAGTTACTGATTTTGAAGTGGAAGAAACAAGCTACAGCAAAATGTTCAGTGCACACTGCACCTACTGTATTCCTTCTTACCTGACGCTGAATCCTCTCCGACTGCTGCTTAACAGTTTCACAAAATCTGCAATCCAGTCCGACTGCAGCAAATTGTTCTTGAACCTGTGGATCAAACAGAGAGTAATAAAAGAAACACTGCACAACCTGAGAGACTTAGCCTACTGATCAATCTCTATTAATTATCAAGTTAAATGTGTCAACAAAAACACCAGTTATGCATAAAACAATAATCTCTGTCTCTTGTATAAAAAAAACACACCTTCACAGGCAAAACATGAGGCACACTAGCTTTTTTTGTCGGAAAACCCCCAATCAGACAAAGCGATGGCAATTTTATCTTTTTTTATTTTTGCTAGACAACCACTCATTCACCTGTCCTCAGGTTAACTGTTTTTTGCTGTAAGGTTTAATGAAATTGGATGATTTTCTTCTCTCAGTTGAAGGTTATTCAACTATAGACAATGAGGGTGCCACTGCAAAAATGCGAGCTGCATAGAGCAGAAAAATGCAAGACCCTAGGCAAGCAAAGCAGCGAGCAAATTATTTCAGGCTGCTAAAACATGCCCTGTCCGATCGAGCCTCTGTCCGTATTAGTAATTCTTCAGAAGTTTTTGAGAGGGTTTCATAAGACAAAGAATTTTCTCTAAAACAAATCCATTTTTATTGAGTAAAATATGACGTCTGTTTTGCTAAATTCCTTAAAAGCTGACATTGTAGAAAAGCTTTTGATAAGATCAGAGCTAAGTTATGAAGATGGAGGTGTACTTACTCCAGTTTGGTCAGACTGGGACAGAAAGATATGATCTCTGCTAATTTGACCAGATGGTCCCATTCCAAACGACTCTCTCTGACACTGGCAGAGAGGTAGAAAAGATGGGAGGGGATAGAACAAACAAAGAATAACTCAGTAAATGAGGACTTTTTAAAGGTCTATAGATACTGCCTGACTGATGAATGCAATGTGTACTGAAACCTTTAAACTACCTTATCAGACAACAATGAGGGAGAACTATAACTGTCTGAAGAATGCTAACAATAAAACAGTGGTGGGAGGTCCTTTAGGGGGGCTGAGGGAAAAGTAACCTTTGATCTTGACCTGCTATTGAGGTTCAAACTGTGTAGAAATGTCACAGAAAAATGATTAGAAGATTTTTTAAGTTAAAGTTATGAGTTCTGTTAAATGGGGTACTAGAAACATGTTACGATGAGCCCCAGTGCAATTTACCAACTCATGAATAGGTTCGTAGGAAATGGTACGAAAAGTTATGCACATAAATTTGTAAACGCTGCACAAAAAGCAGCTGATGGCCCGAAAATCGACGTTAAAAATGGTTAAAAGCCTCCGCCAGACCTTGAGTGCTTCACATACTTTGATGGGCCAGTGGGCCCTCGTCATCAAATAGAGACTTGGTATTGGACAACAACAGCATACATATTACCAAGCAATCATCATTGCATATCCGTATATAACACAAAGAAAATAATATATTATTAATTTCAATGAATATTGTTCATAGTTGATGTAGAATGAGCATATACTGTACTTTTGTTAATATGCTTTCTAGTTTCACTTCGTAGTTAGGTGCTGACCAATCACATTTGAGCATGCTAAGGCTGTATGCAGGTAAACAATCAGTGTGGAGAGCAAAAGATTCAGAACACTTCTATGGAGATATCTGTTTATAGAAACGCTCTCGACTCTAACTCCATTCTTGCGTCTCAAGTTCCTAATCAGACCCACTGCATGTAAGAGGAAGTCTTTGCCCAGATATCCGCTGGCACTCGCAAGGGCCTGACCTCTGCCCAACACATTGTTGAAGGGCTTGCTCTCTCTATGGGGCCTAGCGCCACTGCACAGCCTGCGCCACATCACACATTGTGCATTAAAGAAGCACATATGGTAAAGGTTAGGTTGTCAATTAAAATGAAAGCCTCCTCTCAATGAAATGCCAGTTACTTGTTCGATTAGAATTTAGTTTTTTTGTCCTACCTTAGGGTTTTTACACAACCTTGATATTGTGTAAACCAGATGAAACACCTCTCTTCTGCCCCCAAACTAACAGCAGACATTAGAAAGTTGAGACCATGGACAAAGAGAGAGACAGGGATGAATACTTATATTGTTAATTCTTACAGTGGTTTTCAAGCTTTCAACAAATAATGGTATTGCTTTCTTTCTTGTTCATCTGCTTACTCATTTGCACAATGCACACACTTACCTGACTTCTACACCAGAGGTGTTGCTGGTGCTCAGTGTGCTTACCACATCCAACAGACCCTGCTGAGTCAGGCCATTATTGCTCAAACTGTGGATGAAGTCACATTAAAGACCAGGAAATTATATTAGTGTAATAGTAGCATAATAAACACATCTCTTTATCTTATAAGAAACAACTCATTATGCCTTTAAGATTAAGAACAGTTTACTACGGATCTAAAGCTATAAGTAAATGCTTTATTATGCACTTATTAGGCACTTCTGGACATGTCAGCCCGGAGATTGAACCTACAATTTTCCGATTGGTGGGCGACCCACATCTAAGCCACACTTGCCTATGACACTGTGAAAAGAACTCATACAAGCTGAGCACACTCTACCAGGTGACACCCCATGCATTCATCAACAGTCTGTATATACCCATGGCACCCACATCCCAATGAGCACAATGTGGTAAAAAAAAGACTGAAAAATACAATAATTGTGTGTAAAATGTTATGTATTAATAGTGTTATATTGGTAAATGGACTTATATAGCACCTTTCTAGTGTAAAAAAAATCCTAGAAGAAAACCATGACGTGAAATATATTGTGCTTTTAGGTGGCTGATTAGTTTGCTTGCTAATGTGCTTTCCTTAACAAAACACAACAATCAAAGAGATTCACATGGGTTAATGGTAACATGAACAACTGAATTTCCCGTCTTTCTATTTTTAATAAGCCCATTATTTTAAAAGGGTTTGTTTTGTTTTATACAGCGGGTACAAAAGAGTATAGAACTTAAAATGGTTAACATCAATATTTCACAAAATGTATTTACTTACTTTACACAGCTGGTGATTGTAAGGTTTGGTAGAGAATCCACAAAATGCTTCACTCCTTCATCTTCAAGTTGGTTACTTGATAAACTGCAGCCAAAAGAAAGAATAACTAAGTACTGGCACGGTAGGTATGTACAGTACATGGGTGTTTGAAAATGTATGAGTAAGTCTAGGTTGGTGTGTGAGCTCTTTTAGTGGCACATACTCCAGGTCAGACAGTTGGGGACCCTGCAGTAGGATCTCAAGCAGTCTCTCCAAGTTGTCACTGTTTAGGCTACAATGACTTAACCTGTGACAGAGAGATGCTGCTTTAGGGCATTAACATAGGAAGGCACAGACAGTTATGGGGTGTGTCTTATTTTGTGCTGGAGAAAAGAGAGTAGGCGTAAACAACTCTCAGGACACGTAATAAACTTCACAGTGACATTTCATAACACTAATCAGTGACTTCCTGTTTTTCTTGCGTTGACCTTTTTGAGACTCTCCGTGGTTGATATTGTCTGTGCTGCTCTAAAAAGTTCAAGAAGTTGTTTTTCTTTAGCAGTTTAGACAGAAAAATGTAAATTTGGCAGGATGCATTTTTTTGTCGAACACTAAAATAAAATAGGGAATAAAATTAAAACTATAAAAATAATTGTCTCTGCTATTTACAGTTTAACACATTTGCTGCCGAGTTCCATCTTCAGTTGCTGTAGATAGCTTTTTACCAGTGCTGGCAGAGTTTTATGATCATTTTTGTTTCGAACACTTGAAGTCAAACTGAAAGAGAAACTAGACGAAAGTGACGAACTGAGCTGTCAGAAAAGTAAACACCCACTGAGTTTTTTGTATTCATACGAGGAGACAGTTCGCCCCAAAACAATTATCAAATTCTGATTACAGACCTGCAGCTGGCTTTTTCTGCTTTCACACTGTCAAAATGGATAAAGGACTCCATCTGAGGGCTGAAGAAGCGTTTGAAGCAGTATTTAACAAAAAAATTATCAGTGGCAGATATCAATACATTAATCAATAACAGAAAGAAACATTGCCGTGGTACATTTAAAGATATATGCTGCGTTCCATTGTACTCAGGAATCGGGAAGACATTCAAGTTTGAATTTTGAGTCAGGCTTGCTCTCATGTGTCTGACTGGTCCAGTAACATTTCATCACTTCTAACTCAAAATGGCGGATCAGCAGACATTTGGAGCATATGAAGGCATCACGCCACATTGCGGAGGTGAGAGCTGCCAACCTTTTAAAGATGATCTTTTTTTGCCTTTTATTATATAGGACAGACAGGAAATGGGGTGAGAGAGAGAGGGGGGGGAGACATGCAGCAAAGGGCCGCAGGTCAGAGTCAAACCTGCGGCCGCTGCCTTCAGGACCTTCAGCCTCTTTACATGGGGCGACTGCTCTAACCACTGTGCCACCGGCTGCCCCGAGAGCTACCAATCTAATGACGTCATACGGTTGACACTGTTGGGTTCCCAAAGGAACTCTGGGAGTCGAGGTCCCAGAGGCCTGTCTGAGTTACATCTTACCACCAAACCGGCCGCTAGAAACACTCTATCTTAAATCGTATGTATTACCACTTTAATATAATTACTAATATTAATAGTAAAATACCTGGATACAAAAAAAGCTAAAAACTAAATCTTACCTGAGCTCCACTGATAAGACTCGCTGACTGATAGCCAAACATCTGACCAACGTTAGAGCTCCAGCTGTGGAGTCGATGCTGTAGCTGACACTGAAGAAGAAGAAGGGGAAGAAGAAGAGGAAGAAGAAGAAGAAGAAGAAGAAGAAGAAGAAGAAGAAGAAGAAGAAGAAGGGTTGATTAAAATTAAATGAGAAGGTAATTGGTATGAATAAGACACATAACTGCTGGTTTCATTGTGTTTAGATAAACTCCCTCTTTCTTTGTTCTCAAAAGAAGAGATCAGTTTTCATATGAATAAAGCAAATCAGACCAAAATGAATGCATCTCATCATTTCAGGCCACACCTTGGAACTGGACTTCAAGATAGCAGACCCAGACTTTCTCCTCTGTCTTCTTTAGTTTTTGTTCTCTCTCATTCGTCCTGTCTCGTCCTGTCTCGTCCTGTCTCGTCCTGTCTTGTCCATTGTACAGTCTTTTATTTTGTAACATCTATCTGGTTTAATTTTGTCTTTATCTTTTAACAAGTAACTTTCTGCCTGACTTTGTTTTAAAAAACACAAAGTAACATTGTATTAATTAAGCTTTAGTCAACAGCGCCAAGTTACCCTTTAGTTTATATTAAATCTAGTAATCACCAGGAGCTTGAAAAAGTGACCAACTGACACTCATCCACCTATCTCAAGCGGTCCCTGCTGAGGTATCCAGAAAGACTTCTTGGCTTAATAGCTGAAGATTTAGGGTTAACAACTAAGTAACCCTTGACGCTTTTAAACCTGTTGCAAAGGTAACGGTATCAGTGTTCCCGAGAGAGACTGTTTTGTGCCGCCCTGTTGGACAGCCGGTCGACTGATTGGCAACTGACGATTGGTTCTGCCAGCCCTGGACCACAGACCCAGTGTTCTGCACGTCTGGTAACTGCTCTGGAGCTATGAAATACTTCTCCATCATCTTGGATTCCCCCTTCAAAGCTGAGTGTTTGGTGAGATGACATGTTGGTACTTTAATGAGCGGATCTGGTGACCACTTGCCATTTGAAATTAAACTTTACTTTCAATAAAGGTATGATTCAGAAAAGTATTTCCATATCAAAGCTTTTGCCATGATCATCCATTTTCTTTGTTATTTTCATGTGTGTCGTTTCATGCTATAACCTATTATATTCTGTGTATATTATGTATACATAATTTATATTTCAGTTGTTGTCTGTTATCTTTCATTCTGTTGAGTCTTGAGGTCCCTGTTTTATTAGAACAGGCGTGTTCAGATTGAGATTGATAAAATAATTGATAAGAGAAGTTAATAAAAAGTATTCTTCTAAAATAACTTTAACAAGTATTAAACCCCCAGATATTGGCGTGGTTCCCTTTTTAAGGAGGAAAAATGAATTAGCCTAATTGATAAGGTGATTAGTAAATGTATTAAGCGCTTATACCATACCTCCCCTCTTCTTATCTTTTTCCTACAGCACTATGTGTTTTTTTGTCTTATGTCTTTTATTCTCATTTTTTTTTTTCAGGTTTTTGTACACATAAAAACTTGTTAACATCTTGACAGAAATTATTTACATTTCATATGATAAGTAAAAACAAACACACAGCTAAAGCAATCTTTACTCACACAAAACCTAATATGCTAATTAATTTGTGCATGTGTGTATGTTTTACTTAAGTCTCTGCAGTGATGTCATCTTCGGCAGAACAGTCAGCAGATTCTGGATAGCCTTGTCTGTCAATGAGCAGCCAGACAAACTGAAACAATATGAAATATACATTCTTGTCTACTTGTCCGGACATAATCATGAAATAATAATGTGTGGAAATACAATAATCCAACTTACTCCAACTCCAAACGGGAGCGACACTGGACCAGTCGTCTGCAGAGTGTGGTTATACTGGACGGCAGGAGTCGGCTGTTGTTTATCCTACAGCATTAAAAAGAAGGCTTTCTTTGTATTTTAAAACAGATATATTTTATAGTTTAAGAAAGTGAAATGTGTGTTTTTACTCTTTATCAGCTTACTGTACCTGAATATCTTTAGAGGCTGTTTGTCATCCCTAAAAAAGAGAGCATCAAATGAGCCTGTTGTTGACACGTGAACATGGTATCCAGATGTGAGTAAGATTTCACAGCTTTTCTACCTTTTGTCAGGGCAGAACTTCAGGATCACCTGCTCTCTTTTCCCATCGCTGTAAGACCAACAGGACACTTTCTGATTAACAATCTGCACATTTTCACACAGTTAATAGGTAACAAGACCATTGTCTCCCCAATCAGTTTTTTTCTATGCAAATTTCTCAGGCATATATTCTTATATTTTAGAAACAGCATTCGTCTGCTGCTGCAGTTCCAACTGGCAGCTCACCAACGTTTGGTGAAACAGGTGCTCACTGTTGCTGCTCATCATTAAATGCCTGAAATGTCAAACAAAGAGTACCTGATGTGAATTTCTGTTAAGTTGTTATGGGAGCACAAAGCACCCGCCAGCATCACCGCTCCTTCCTTGCCAATCCTATTGTTACTGGCACTGAAACAGACACACAAACACACAAACACACAAACACACACACACACACACACACACACACACACACACACACACACACACACACACACACACACACACACACACACACACACACACACACACACACACACACACACACACACACACACACACACACAATGAGCCAGGGGGATGGGCATTATTTAGGTCTAAATAAGCCATTTATGCCAAATAATGCCTCAGGGAAAAACACAGCAGCTGCCAGTGCTGGCATGGTTACTTTAGAACTTGTTTGGTGAGAAAATAATTGACCTGCTTTTGCCAAATAAGCAAGATTAGAGCCGAGTCTCATTCTTCCTTTAAAACTTTGTATTTTTTTAAATGATCACCAGTAAAGTCTCTGATGTTTTTTAATTGCTTTATGCATCTTTTGTTATCGCTTTGTGTGCGAGTCTTACTTCACTTCCTGGATGGTGCTAAGACCAGGCAAAACCTCCAACAGATTCTTCAGACCATTGTTGCCTAAACAGTTACTGGACAGACTGGTAGACAAGAATGTGGGATTAAAATAATGTCAGAGACAAAACAGAGTATAGCATGGGTAGATGCCATGGGTTCAGAAAATATAAACATAGTGCAAAAGAGCATATAATGTCATTACATTAGGATGCAAGGCTCCATCGGAATGTATCATGCAGACACATGATGATTGCTAATAAAGTAAAATGGCAAATTATTCTATATCATTAAGAATAACTATAAACTAGGTGATTTCAACATAGTGTCAGTTTGGATGATCGCTTTATCACTACTACTTAAAAATGTATACAGTAATGACTGTCAACAGTGGTGCTGCTTTAGCATGCAAGTAGGAATCAAAATTGTGTTTTGCATATTTATCTTACTCCAGTAATGTGAGATCAGAGGAGGTTCCCAAACTCTTCCACACACTCCCCAGATGAGCAGGTAGCAGACCACAGCAGCTGAGGCTGACAGAAGCAACAGTTTCAGGATCAACGACATCATCATCACCACCAATAATACAATATTCAGTAATATTAAGTTATAAAATAAAATTCCCCTCCAGTCAAACATGTGGTTAGCTTGTTGCTGCTTCACTGAGATGTTTAACCCTCAGGCATCAGTATGGACATTTCTATCCATTTGTGCAAATTCTTCCTCTACATCTGGCTATCGTTAGTGGCTATGGCACATTTTTTTTTGACAAAGTCCCTCTCTTGACAAATTTTGGAATTCAAAGTTTAATTTTTCTAATAGATCAAAAGAACACTATAAAACACATTTACTACTCTCTTGAGTCATTGAGGACAAAAATGTTCACTTCCTAAAAAATTGCTATAAAAACTTTACACAGGAATATTTTTTCTGCACATATCTCTTAAACAACTCCAGTCCTTATCACAACCATCAAATATTGAGTGATCAGGGTTTTAACCATTTAAAGGCCAGTTTGATTACATCAACGCATTACATATTACTTTTTTTTAAATGAAAAAACACTCAAAAAATTAGTTATTTTCAATTTAACAAATGTTGGGTGGCTGGGGGATTTATTTTTAAATCAGTCTTTGACATGTCAAAGATGAACCAAAATATTGACTTTGATGCATTATTAGTTTTTGTGTAGCATCAGATTTGAAATTTAATCTCTCCTCTTAAGACACTTGAGGACACAAATATCTCATTAAAACCACAATTTTAATCTCATAGCCATAACAAAATATAATCATGCATTTTGTAATGTTAGGGTTTAAATCTTAAGAGAAATAGTCACATTTGTCATTTTTAGTGTTCACCACTAAAATCAGCCATATCCCTATTCTAAGGCCTCTCCACGAACCATCACCTTATCGTGGTGGAGAGGTTTGTGTGGTCTTGTGAACCTGAGGGCTGTGTTGTTTGGAGCCTGGTGCTCCTGGTAGGTCTCCCATGGCAGAGTGGTTTCAGGCAAGGAGCCCGACTAAGAATGGTTCACAAAGACAACATGAAAAATCGAGGAAGAGGAAGAGAGACCCTTCCCGGAGGAAGCCCGGTTCCCCAGTCTGGAGCCAGGCCCAGATGGAGGACTAGCTAGCGAGTGCCTGGTGGCCGGGTTTGCCATGAAGCCCAGCCGGGCACAGCTTGAAGAAGTGACGTGGCACCTCCCCACTCTCCATCCTGTCGGCCCACCACTCACAGGAGGAACCACTGGGGTCGGGTGTGTTGCTGGCTCTGGGGATTTGGAATGTCACCTCTCTTTGGGGGAAGGAGCTGGAGCTTGTGAGGGAGGTGGAGTGCTACCAGTTAGATCTGGTGGGGCTTACCTCCACGCACAGGCTCAGTTCTGGAACCGTACTCCTGGATAGGGGTTATACCCTATTCTTTTCTGGGGTTGCCCAGGGTTTGAGGCGCCGGGCGGGTGTGGGGATACTCACAAACCCCCAGCTGAGTGCGTTGGATTTTTTCCCGGTGGACGAGAGGGTCGCCTCCTTACATCTGCGGGTAGTAGGGGGGAAAACTTTGACTGTTGTTTTTGCATATGCACCATACAGCAGTTCGGAGTATTCAGCCTTCTTGGAGACCCTGAATGGAGTCCTGGGAGTTCTGCTGGGAGACTTCAACGCCCACTTGGGCAACGATGGAGACGCCTGGAGAGGCGTGATTGGGGGGAACGGCCCCCCTGATCTAAATCCGAACAGTTGTCTGTTATTAGACTTCTGTGCTAGCCACAGATTGTCTATAACTAACACAATGTTCAAACATAAGGATGCTAATAAGTGTGCATGGTACCAGAGCACCCTAGGCCAAAGGTCGATGATCAATTTTGTGATCGTATCATCTGATTTGAGGCTGTATGTTTTGGACACTCAGGTGAAGAGAGAGGCAGAGCTGTCAACTGATCACCATCTGGTGATGAGTTGGGTCAGAGGATGGGGGAAGATTCTGAACGGACCAGGTAAGCCCAAACGGGTAGTGCAGGTGAACTGGGAAAATCTGGAGGAGGCCCCTGTCCGAGAGATCTTCAATTCACACCTCTGGCAGAGCTTTTGTGGCATCCCTGTGGTGGCTGGGGGCATTGAACCGAAGTGGGCAGTGTTCAAAGCTTCCATTGCTGAAGCTGCGGCGGTGAGCTCTGGCATTAAAGTCTGAAGTGCCTCAAGGGGTGGTAACCCTTGAACACCGTGGTGGACACCGACTGAAGTAGTAGTAGTAGTATTAGCAGGGATATGTTATCCCAGAAGACTCCGAAGGCAGTTGTAAGGTACCGATTTGCCCGAAAGGCTGCAGCCTCTGCCGTGCCATGGAGAAGGACTTTCAGGCGGAACCAAGGTGCTTCTGGAAGACCACCTCAGGAGGGGGAAACAGGGAACCGTCCAAGCTGTTTACAGTAAGGACAGGACGCTGGTGACCTCAGCTGATGAGGTAATCGGGCGATGGAAGGAGCACTTTGAGGAACTCCTTAATCCGACTAACACGCCCTCTTTTGTAGAGGCAGAGCTGGAGGCCATTCAGCGTCTACTGCCCCTCCTACCACCACCTCAAACATACAGCATTTAGACGAGCAAAGGTGGGTGAAGTGTCTTGTCCAAGGACACATTGATCATGACTCAAGGCAAGGCAGAGATCGGACCGCTGCCCCTCGGAGCATTGGCCAACCTGCTCCACCACATGAGCCACACCTCAATAACAGCAGCTATGACAACAGTTTGTTTGTTGCTATTAGAGGTGCTAGCATTAGCTTGTTGCTCCTGACCTGAATTTTCTGGCTTAGTAGTATCTGACTGTCGGAAGGTTCTGTCAAATAAGGTGGATAGGCTACCATGAAATTATTTTCCACAACTTGCAGTTCCAAATAAAAATAAAAAGGATAAATGCAAAAATACATATGTGCATGAATAACTTACTTGATTATTCAAAATAAAGCAGTTAAAGAAAAACAGGAAAATGTAGTTTGGACATCGAATAGATGTCCAGAATTGGTCGTGGACACAATATAGACATGATCTACACGTCTACAGTATCTGACATCCAATGTTTAGTGGGGCTGGTCTCTGTGCTTTTTTATCCAAACCTGAAAATATTGATGCATTACACAGTGACATTGTGACACTGTGACAATAACTTTATACACACCAGAGCATTTTCGATTTTTCGTTTGCAGGTTTTTCTCTTCCGCCAGAAAACACAATGGACACCTGGACAGGACTCTGTAGTCTGAAAAATTAAAAACTTGATTTAGCAAAATAAAAAAAAATACAGTTACATGGGAGTGGTGTCACCACTATTTAAGATTTAAATTAACTTTTAAGTATTTGTGAATGCTCCCAATAATAAATACCAAAGCATAATGCAGTAAAATAACAAAAACTGATACTACATTATGTTGTTATACAATAATACAATTTAAAGGATGCTGATTGTTTAACATGGTAAAAAGTGAATGGCATGACAGTCCTGGATGATGTGAGTAACGATAATTATGCATTTATTAGTACATTATGTTCAAAGATGTACGCATACATGCATTTATACTGTATTTCATTTAAGGGTGTCTGTACCTGATATGAAGCTCCACCACAGCAGGACAATCAGACAGAAGAGCAGTCAGAATCACCAAACTCTCCACTGAAGAGCAGCTGTCGTTCACACTGCGAAGAGACATCTGAACATCAACAAACTGCTGCCCTTCAGTTCCTTTATACTTGCCTATCCTTAACCACTAAAATTAAATGATTAAATGTCTTCATGCTACATTTTCAATAGCTAGGAAAATAGATGGAGAAGTATAGTAATACAGTAAAAATCAGTCATATGCAGAATACATGCAGCTTCATGCCACTAATGTGCTTTGTGATGAGAAGATGATGAAGATGTGAATTCGGTCTTACATGATCTTTTTGGTGACACTGAATTTTGGCAAAAACTCAGTGAGCGTCCTTAGAGTCTCAATATCCAAATCACCTCCAGACAAACTAGGATGCACACACACACACACACACACACACACACACACACACACACACACACACACACACACACACACACACACACACACACACACACACACACACACACACACACACACACACACACACACACACACACACACACATATTCTTGAAACAGTCTACTAAGCTCAATAACAAGCACAAAAACTAATGAGATACACTATAGGTGCCATTACAAATGACCAAATCTGAAAGAAGAATATCAGTGCTAAATGATAGTGCTGCTAATTGTCTGATGATGACATGAAAAAGACCTGTTGTGGTGAATCCTGCTCTGACGAAAAAAAGTGATGGCTCATATACAAAATAACCACCACTACTTGCATTTAATGCTTGCAATGTAATATTTATGTTCTGAAGAGTATGTGTTTAGTTAAGCCAGGGCAGAGGATAAAACAATACAATACAATTATGATGTTATTGTACTCAGTACTGCATTATTGTGTTTCCTTATGTTATATTACTGGCAAAGCGTATTGTAAATCTAAATAAAAAAGAGGTGTATTTAGGGTTACTTACTCCACAACAGACAAGGCACGGCAACGTGCCAATGACTTTGCAAGTTTTTGCATCTCACGCTTACTCCATTTCTGGTTCAGCAAGCTGGAGAACAAATTGTAGCACAGGTTTTAAACACGTCAAGAGAGTGCTTAACATGCACACCTTTATTTGAATCAATTTCAAATTAACCTGCACATGAATTAAACTGACTAAATCAGTAGTTCCATGTGATAGATTCAGAGGTTGTTTCTGGCTCAGACTCATAAATAAGGACCTTGTATAAAGCAGGAGCAAAGTTCTTCAAGGAAACTGGCTGTGTTAGTAAAGATCTGGAAAGTTGTCAAAATTTGACAAGAGTGTTATTGTCTAATGTCTTACCTGATTGTTGGTTCAGACTTAGTTTTATTGCTGCAGATGAGAATATAAAAACACGACAGAATGTCAGTAGGTGCGGTATTCATTTGATGAGGATGTTATTCGTACACACACTGTCGTTAACAGTGTTGGGACGAACAAGGTACAAAGTAACACGTTACAGTAACTTTTGGCAGTAGCTAGTACTGTAAAGCATTCTTTTTTTAATTAAGTAACTAAAGTACTGTTATTGATGGGCTCATTACTTCTTTATTATCTCCACCGGGCATAAGCGAGGTGATCATGCCTGTCCAACAAGCATAAACATGTAGAAAATCATATTTCAGTCTGCTCTGTGCTGCACATGCCTAATAAAGTTGCATGTCAATGATGTCTTCTGATCATGATGTGTAACTGACTCGCAGCAGTAGAGGGAGGGCTGATACTGACTAATGTCTGTGTTCTTCTTTCTGTCTAAACTTGATTTTGATGTCAGGAATATGATTTATCATATTGACATGTTAGATTTGTTTTCAGTGAGATATACAGTATAATAGCGGATATTCACTTTTAAAAGCATTATTTAGTGATAAATAAATAAATAAATAACCAATAAAAGTATTGACTGATCAGTGGTATCGAGTAGTAGTATAGATTAAATCCTAAATTTAAAGATTGTCAATCCCTGCAAACAACTGAACTCATGATCCTGTATGAAATAAAAGCTATAGGCACATGCTCAAAAGCAGCATTAAAAAGAAACTTAAAAAGTTACTCAGTAACAGTAATGCATTACTTTATTTAGTTAATTTTAATAAGGTAACTAGTAACTGTAACTAATCACTATTTCTCAGTAACTAGCCCAGCACTGATGATTAATCACTATGATCATGTCATTATGTTTATTTAACCTTAAAACTCACCTGTTCAAATCAGAGTTTTGGTAGAAAGTAATTGTCAATTCATTCATCCCACTGCAAAAACAAAACAGAAATCTTTACTTTACTGTACTGAACAGTGTTACTGCTTACTCTTTGATGTCATTTTATTTAATTCCTACTTGACATACATTGCAGTCAAATGTTGAAAAGCACGATAGTGAGTGGAAAATGATCCAAAAACAGGTGTGGTACTGTTTGGCCTCTGTGTTAGATCATGCAAAAATAAGAACTACTGTAGTTTGCACCTGTGTATGTGTGTATGCATGTGTGGTCATACTCTGCATGAATGTGCTGGATGTTCACACACGAAGACATTTTCCAGATGAGATAACCCACTGCCTCCAGAGAGCAGTTGTTTCGACCCAACCTTTAAAATGTGCATACACACACACATATACACACACACACACACACACACACACACACACACACACACACACACACACACACACACACACACACACACACACACACACACACACACACACACACACACACACACACAAAACTCTTATGCATGGCATCGACTACAAGTCTTGAGACTCTTGAGATGTTGGGGTATTGAAAAATAACTTCTCACTGGCAATGTGTACTTACATTACCGAGACCAGTCTTGGTTGTTTGGTAAAAATATCAGCTATGTGTTTGATTCCTCCATCTTTCAGATTGTTGTCACTCAGACTGCAATTCAAAAACACAAGCTTGGACTCCAAAATATTTCACCATTATATTACTTTGTAGGTAACAGAAGTCATAATGCCCATCTGATCAGAAATGAGAAGTCCACAAATTTCTAAAGAACTGAGAACTTCTGTTATTTGATGTAGCAGTGGAATTAGGTTGGAGCAAACATACTTGATTTCAGTGATGTCTGGACACTTCTGTAGAGCAGAGGCCAAGCTAGCCGCTCCTGAGGCAGTCAGACTGGCACCACAAAACCTTGAGTGGACAAAAACATAATCAGCCAGTCACTGTTGTAGAGGTGTTAAGGGCTCATTGCTTCGAATACATTTCTTATGGTGTTTCAAAAGCAATCCCATTGATCTGTGAGTATAATCTGGAGAACATTCAAACTACACCACTATTGATGAGCTAGATGTGACTTAAAGAGAGATTCAAATGACTGTGGAAAAAAAAGAGAAAGAAGGAGATTTAAATCTTACTCTAATTTTCTCAGGGTTGTGAATTTTGGCAAAATGGAGGACAGCTTCTCAGCAAACTTGTCGCCATACTTGCGGCTGTGAAAACTGAATGCACACAAATATTGAAGTGAAACATTGAAAGAAACAATCCTTCATGTTGGATTGAAAGCTGAGATGCAAAGTCCAATAAAGCATGCGATGAAAATTAACATGTTGAATTTATGAACTTCTGTATAGTCCATGGGATAATATCTGATTGAATGCTGAATACTAATTGCATGCAAGCTCTGTGATACTGACACTGGGACCGATGGCACAGAGGCCTTAAGCACTTCTACGTCAACAATAGAATAGGCTAGGATTGTCTGGCTTGTTTGACTTGCCAATGCACAGAACACAACTTTGCACGCTGCAGTTTGAGTCTAAAAGTGCAGATTTCCATGCTTTTATCATTGTCTGCTTCTGAACAAGAGTTTCAGTTTGTTTTTATAGAGATACATTTTGTAGTTTTGCAGCTCAGTCCATGTACTTGCTAGTTTTGCTGTATGTTTATTGTTTTATGTTTGAGCTGAATTATATGCATAAATGTACACAATGTGTGGGAGTTAGTCCTTGAGCTGGTCTGATAAAATATCCCTTAACGTTGTCAGGTGTCATCTTTTTGCACTTGAGTCCAGGCTACAGTTCTTCCCATACCCAACCACAGGAACACCGCGGGAAACAAAGAGCTTCAGTCACATTCACAGTATGTGGGACAGATGGCCGATCAGCTGAGGAATGTTGAAGGCAAAGCAGCAGTTCTTTAGGGAGCCACAATCAACAGTTAAGCTAAACAGATTTTAGTCTCTTGACAGCTCAACACCATCCATCTTACTGTAGCATTCCTATGTGTTACAATGGCAGTTTTCAACTGCTCAATTGCATCACACCTCTGGCCATAAAAATAGTTGTTAGCCTCTCATACCAAAATGCTAGGTGCTAGCCTTTTCACTGTAAACATTTTACTTAACTCCGTAACCAAGGGTTAATGTAGAGCAGATTTAGCTTCTGAAGCTATTTCAAATAACAAATATATCAGGTTTTAATTAAGTTGTTAATCACTACCATTGACATAAGGCAGTGTGGGACAACTGGCTCAGTGGGCCATTATCCTACACTATCTGTAAGCTGGCTTACCCAACTGTGTCACTCTCAACTGCTTGACCGCAGCGTTTAAAGATGATGTAGTATGAAGAGCAACAACAGGAGTTGTCATGGAAGTGTTTAAAAGATCGAACTACTGTATAAGGACTTTCACCCGTTCAGACTGCTGTTCGTGTCCCGTGTGAAGTCACTAGTGACTTTTTTTAAAAGCACATGAGTTAACTTTTTTACATAACATTTCCTTTTAACGCAACAAACATTTGTATTTTAACCCAAACCCCGATCTTTGCATAAACCTAACCACGTAGTTTTGTTGCCTAAACCTTACGCCACAGATGTAGTAGAGTATTTTAACGCAAACCATGATTTTCTTTTTCCTAAACTGGACTCCCAGAGCATGAAAAATTGACACTGGGAGGTCCTGACCAAACTAACAGCGACTGTTGCAATATGAATAGATGATAACGGCCTTCTGAACATATTGGTAGGTGTAGCAGGTTTCTCTGACCCCTGTCAATGAGGCTGATGATGACCACTGATAAACCTATTCTATGAAGTGATAAGATTAGAAACATTGGTGAATGTACGTTATTATGTATGTTTTGCTTGTGGGAGAATTCTTGTAGACTTACCTGAGGTAGTGAATGTACTGACACCTGGGTAGGACATCTAAACACTCCAACTCCATTGAGCAAGCTCCAAAGTCCAATCCAATGCTGTTATCACCTACTGAGTTAACTACAAAAGCTAGAGCATCAATATCATTAGGTAATAGCCTGATGTTGCGCAGCTCCAGGGTGGGTCTCGTACGCACAACTTGCTTAGCTAGTTGATGGTCCTGGCTCTCCTGGACACAGTGGCAAAGCTCCAATATCTGGGAAGATTTAAGAAGGAAGGATCAGTAAGGAAAGAAACAGAGCGAATGGGTAAAAGTTAAATCATACATCCATCTGTCAGAAATCCCCTCTTATTCTACCTTTGGTCCAGTCAGGGTGTTGTTGTGACAATGTTTTTTTAGCAGTTTCAGAACTAGGGTTTGTCGTTTTTGGACCCAACTTTGGCCTCCTGTTCCACCAGAGGTCCTGGCTAATTGAACCAAGGCTGGAGTGCAGTGTGGGGAAGCCAGACCACATACATACAGGTTCAAGGAGTCAGTAAAGACTGTCCTCTTGTCTGACTTTGTCGTCCAACGCGTTCTCAAACTGAATCTGAGAGAGCAATGGGGAAAAAAGAGCAAAAGTCAATTATTATTATTTGGATAAAGATTAAGGTACACATTGTATGTAATGGACAGGTCCTGGCCTCTCCAGCCAGATGAGAAGAATAAAAAGTGTTGCGTAGCAAAACTCGGAGGAGCGGCTTGTCACTAAATTGAGAATTGCCGGTGCGCTTTAAAGGTCGGTGCAGTTAGCCTCAGTTAAAGTTGTCGTTAGCTTTAGGTCTAACTCCTTTCACTTTAATAGGCACGTAGCTAGCAAAGACACAGTGACTCGGCATGGGTCTTAAGGAATTGAAGATCACTGACAATAAACTTCATACACACTGCACTGCTATATTCACAACACCACAAGTTATTACCTACAGGAGTTTGCCACTTCTTAAACACATCTTAGTTTCAAAAACATGTTCAAAATAAAACTTTTTTTTTAATTATCCCAGATGCATAAGCCCGGCGGGGAGTCAGTTTAGGCCTGGCGGGCTGCCAGATGTGAAATATAGTGGGGAAAACCCTACTGTGGATCACTGTCACACACATTTTAATGAACTTAACAAACTAATGAACATACTGTACACCATGGGTATTGAATTAATTTGGAATTTGGGCCGGTTTGTCTGTACACAATTGGATAGAAACATAACAGACAGATAATGGCTTTTGACAGTCTAATTGATCATGGAACAACATACAATACAACAAAACTCCCTGGCCTGACTTTAGAAACAGAAAATACACACCAGGCAGAAAGAAAAACAGACTGTTGATATAATTTATAATGTGGCCATTAAAAACGAGGCTTTTATTGGGTGAGAGTGGTCACCTCTTGCTGTGTAACATCTGTTGTGTGATGTCTGCTCTGTCAGTGCCGCCCACCTCTGCTGGACCAACGAATTTCCACTAATTTGATTGGACCATCCGCTTTGTGCCTGCATCAGTGAATTTCTGTCCTCCTTTTAAGGAGAAAGGTCAGGCATCTCATACTGTGCTCAATTTACACAGCTCATCTTGTTCCGTGGCTAGGTTATTCTTGGTATGTTCCTTGTAGAGTGTAACATATGCTGAAATTCAATAATACTCTTCACCTTGTCTCGTCATGCACAGTCCAAAAGTACCGTTGGCACAATAATGAGTAAGGTGAGATTTGTGTACTTAATTTAGATATTACCTCCAAGATTGGTTATTGCTTAAATATAATTGCTGTTGTTACTGTTTTCATATATAGATGTTTTTCAAGCTAAAGTTACAGAGTTTTATTTTTCTGGCAGTGCACACACTAATTGGCATTACCTGACCTGAGGGTGGACGGACGTGTGTAAACAGATGGAGTTTCATTCAAATGAAGTGCAAAGCTAGGTGTTGGTATTCAGAAGATTAAAAAAATGGGGTCATACAGTGCCTGCAACACTCTAGATACCCATCCATTTCCAATCTGTCACTCAGCTGAGAATTTGGTGATTCTAAATACTTAAAGGAAATGCAGTGTAAACTTATGATGTTGTTTCATGAAAAACAAAAGTTGAAGTTCATGTGTAACGTTTGCTGGCCACATTAATGTGTGCTGGCCACATTTCTGTGTGCTGGCCACATTAAAAAGAGCCCACAGCTTTGCCTTTAGAACCACCTGATCAGCAGCTCCATAGAGAAACACTGCAATGGCCTTAGAAAATATTGTTTCCTGTTGCATTTGGCTTCACTGAATTCAGTTCCCTACCTGTTCTTGAGTTGTGCATCACTAACATCAGCACTGGTCATGATTCTGAGTGCAGCCAAAAACTCCTGTAATGTCAGATGAATGAAGCAGTAGGAGTTTACAAGCATCCCATCCTCACGTCTGAGCTCCACCTGACAGGAAGATAAGGACCAACATATAATTTATAATGTCACTAACAACACATCTTCAGGTATGCCTTTGTGAGGCTTTAATGCTCAATGTAAAGAAAAGACAAATTCTGATATAAATTAATGTTCAGTTCAATGTTGATGAAGCTTTGGTCAGAGGGTGATGTCAGTTAAGTTGGTAACATACATGAGAGTCAAGAGAGTGTGTTGCAATATTATATAGTGTTTCTGTGTGAGGTGAATATATTAAACCACATTTTATGATACCATCACCAAATGTTACTACTCATCCTCTGGAAACCGTGAATGTCAGGGTTGCCATATTTTGACCTATTCTGCCACTTTTTGGGATTATTAAAGTGGCAATGTGACAACAAGTGTAATGAAATATTTAATGCTTGGCAAACACGTGTTTTAAATTCCTAGTTTAGCACACTGAGCAGACCTAATTATGGTTCAAAGAAAGTATGTCAACAGTTGCCCGTCCGAAAAAACGCACAGACACACACACGCATAACACCCCCCACCTTGGATACCCAACCTCCATTCACAACTAACAACAGTTAGTCAGAATAATCCTTGCACAACACAGAAATGTACGGAACATTCCCACATACTGTACAGCCAAGTCTGACCTGTGAGAAGAGCCCTGTCCTGATTGAAAACTCCAGAACTTCCTGAGGAATGTCTTCTTCCATGAAGAGGATCTTGCTTTCCTCTAAGCCTTTCCAGGCCAGCTGACTCAGCTCACACAATTCAGACTGATACTGACCCAAAATGGTCGGCGTGCAACCAACACTGCACAGACAGAAAACAAATAATGATATGACAACACATAGCCAACATTTGCTGCATTGGTACATTATATATTAAAGAAAAAATGGGGAAAATGATCATTAACATGAGATGTTGTGACCTCTAGGATAATCACAGGCTGATGAAACTTTAAAACTAAAACAAACTTAAGACCTAAAGCATTCAGAGAATGGCTACGTTTATTGACAGTAAGGAGGTTTCTGAGCGGATTACACAAGTGCTTACAATTCCTACAGAAATCTCCAAATGTCAGCGGTTTTAATACCAAATCACAGCATTATTTTTTTCTATGGTGTTCCACAAGGTATTGGTGTCTTAATGAGGAATTTTGGATGGATTAATGATCATTTCAATAAATAAAGCACCTAGGGTACGTCCACGCGATCGAAAACCAATTTTTTCTCTGTAGTTCTTAAAACGTTTTCCGGTCTCGTCCAAAAAAAATTCTGCATCCACATGAAACCAGTGAAACCGACTAAAAACACTGTAATACACATGCCAGACTTAGATGTGGCACTGTAACTGCCACAGAAATACACCAACAAAGGAGCTGTGTATAATAAAAACATCGGAGAGTTTCTTGCTGGCGACCTTCCAAATCCTTCTCCATCCTAGAGAGAAATCTAGTGTTATTGGAGACTATAGTGCTGTTTTGGATGAATCACTGCAGTTAGTGTCCTCAACGAGCAGAGGGTGCAGCTGTGAGCCCCTTTCCTGTTCCAAAGCACTTGAAGGTGCCACTTTCTCGCTAGATTTAGAGACTTTTCACACCTTTTCACACCTCAACTAGCGACCAATTTAGCTCCTTATTCAGGGCATCACTGAAAAGGGAGAAATATGTGGTCGGCCTAATTCATTCCCATGCATGTGGCTCAGAGTCCAGGTCAGTAAACAGTCTTTGGGTCCGTCTCTCTCCTCTCACGCAGCAGCACTGTTGTTGTTTTTATGTGACACCGTGGGGGTTAAGGCTGGAGGTAGGGCGATTACAGCATTGTTTAACAAAAGTATGCGGTTTTGCCGTCCAAACGACAACTCCATGGGGGGCGTTTTTATATCTTCCAACTCTGGGACCTGGTTACAAAATATACCGTTTTCAGGCTCCAATAACACCGGTTGCGTGTAGCTGGTCGGCCAAAACGTTACTAAAGTTGTGCGATTACAGGAAAACGTGCTCCGTGTGGACGGGCCCTTAAGCTGCTTCGAAGATTCCAACATTCATCAATATTTTTACATTTGGGATTCGTTCTCAGGTAAGAATGATGAGAGAGAATAACATGCAACAAAGAGCTGACTCGACCCCTTGATGCAGCAGTAAGACAGCACATGGGGCACATGCTTTACCAGGAGAGCTAAAAAACTATGGAGAACAGTTTTTATCCATTACTGTCACTAGTAAATGTGACAGCTCTTTTGGTGTTCACTTCTAAACTGTTTAAGGTAGGGTTTTTTTTTTTACATTTGGAGTCTATTGCTCCACCCTCTAAATAATTCTAATTTTTGTTTGGACATTCTTGACTTGATTCTCTCATTTCCATGCCCTTCCATGAGGATTGACGGGGCGTTTAGATGTTAATTAGGATCAACTAGCACCTGCTTTCAACTTGAAGGAAATGGGATTCGTCATTATAAAAACAGAGACATAAACATTTCTGCCGTTTAAGAAAATGTCATGAATCCAACATACAGTTTTCTTAGGACATTTCTTAAGAAATATTAAAATATTATATGAATGAATTAATGAATGAGACCCATTCTCTGGAAACATTTTTATGTTGTGCATATCATATTTGTGCTACCATGTTCAGACCAAGCTGCACCCTCAGTCATACAGATGTACACATCTTTCTAGGGGTTCCCTTTGTGTGAAATACTAAAATGCATTTACAGTTTTCTCGATTGTTAACACACCAAGACTGGTACTGAAGACATTATGACCACAACCTCTAACTCCCGTACCAACCGCCTGAACTAATACTGGTAAAATAACAGCACATTTCCTGCTTTACACATTTCTAAACCAATATTTTATTTTATTTTTTATTTTTTTCAGAGCACTACACACAATGCTCTAACCTGACTCTTTAGATAATTTGTTTCACAAAACCATCTGAGAAGGCACCATTGGAAACTGTTTGGGAAAGGGCAGGCACTTTCAAAACATACCTAGCAGGTGATTAGATGAATCTATCTATCAAAGACAGCCTGATGAGGGACATGGTTAACCCAAGAGTTGTGGCAAATCTCAGGTAACCATCTAGACACAACCCCTGACGAGTGTAAATGAATCTTGCATGATGTTGTGATCTTGTGTTATCGCAAGAACTTGACTGCTGTGCAAGGTAAACAGTTCTCTACATTTGGCAGTCTTCTTTAAATCTTCTGTTAATGTGGAACATCTTGCCATTCAAACTGTTAAACTTTAATTCCCTACACATGGGCAAACATGTTGAATAATTGTTCAATTAGTCATCTGAGTTTTAAAAGGCCAAATCATTTTGTCTCCAAACATTCTTGTATAGTCTCTATTTTAGTTTCTCTATTCTAGTTGCTCTTATGTTATATATTTTGTGTCAGTGGAGTGAAATGTGTTAATATGTTGTGCTTTACTCAGCCTTCACCTCTGTGGAAGTCTCATGGTCTTTGACTCGTCATTGCTTCCTCTTGTATCAGGGTCGCAGCTCAGTAAGGCGCCAAGAACAGTGAGGTAGACCTGGGTGAGGGTGGAGGGTATCTGGGCTTGTGTGGGAGGTAAATGGGCTCTACCATTTGTTCCATCCATTATTATTTCTTCACTCCCTCTTCTATCTCCTCCTTGGTCACTCTTTTGTACACAACTCCCTTCTCTGCTGCCCCCTTCTTCTCCTCCTGGAATCTGTACTCCTTTTTCTCTCAATTTTCTCCTTGTCTCGGTTCCTTTTTCTTCAGGTATCTTTACTCTTCCTGGGTCTCTCCCTTCAAGTAGTAAGTGCTTGAGACAGATGCAGCACATGTTGCAGAGGGCAGGGGAGGATGCCATGGCGAGTAAGGGGCGACTAGAAAGAAGGAGATCTGCTGCTTGCATCCCAAGGGCTCTGCTTGCTGAGTGACCTTTGCAGATGAGACATACCATGGTTTAATTCCATAGAAATTAAAGGTAGACCCACACAGCTTATTGTGTGCTGAGCAGAGGTCAACTAGAATAATTTAAAACCAAAATAGCTTTAACAGATTATTTTAGCAGTTTATTCTAAATTTTAGAAAGCAACATAACACATTTAACTAAAATTACTGTGTTGCAGAATTACCAAAAACCAGTCAAGTTGCAGTTTACATCCAAATTGTCCAGGCTTACATAAAATATGTAGATAATACACTGGAGATGAAAATTAGAGAACTAATTATACATACTTGATACTTTTTTACTGTTAAGAATTTCATAGAATATTTGCTGTGGCTATACCACGGCTGTACTAGCATGTTTTTTTTAAACAACCAAGGCACCTCAACAAAAACCTGTGGAAAAAAAACAGTGATCAAAATTAGAGAACAGTAATCATTGTGTCATAAGAGAAGATTTCAACATTGTCTTTCGGGTATAGGATTAAAAAATGAATAGGAAGTGTAGAGGCCACAGCTTTGAATGACATCACTAGTTTCTCACACGGCTCTGGTTTGATCTTGGTCCAATCTTCTTGCAGTCTGAACTTTGGCAATGTAATGTCAGGGTTTGGGGGATGTTTTCTGCTGCAGGAGTTGGGTGAACCTCCTTCGGCAACATGCAACACATTCACTGCAATTGTGTCCCAATCAGCTGCAATTTTAATGCAAGACAATGCATAGAATTTAAAATCCTTCTCCTTACCTACAAAGCTCTTATTGGTCAGGCTCCGTCGTATCTTAAAGAGCTCATAGTACTGTATTACCTGACTAGATCACTGCGCTCTGAGAATGCAGGGTTACTCGTCGTTCCTAGAGTCTCCAAAAGTAGAATGGGAGGCAGAGCCTTCAGCTACCAAGCTCCCCTCCTCTGGAACCAACTCCCAAGTGTTATTCGGGAGGCAGACACTGTCCCCATATTTAAGAGTAAACTTAAAACTTTCCTCTTTCTTCTCTACCTGTATCATCCATGTCTCATAAATGCATGTTACTAATTTAACTTCTTCCCTAGAGTTGTTTGTGCTTTGTCGTCTCACAGGTCTCTGCTGATTGTGATGGTGCCTGCTGCCGTGGTCCTGTGTGAAACTTCCTGCTGCTATTATCACTATTAGTCATATAAACTATCATTAGTCTTATAAAAAATAACATTTGTAGCCATAAAACACCATCAGTGGTATGTCTCGCTGTATCACAGCTGTTATTACCGCTACTCATCATTGATCATGTTTGCCACCATATTTACTATAATTTTCATATTCTATAACCTTAGTTGTGCTTTTTTCAACTATTCTACTATATTAACTGCCATAATATATAAGTCATATTCACATTACTATAGATATTATTATAGTTACTGTTAATTTTGTGGTTGCTTGCATCTCTGGAAGTGTCTGTCTCTCTGTCTTTGTCTCTCTGTCCATCTGTCTGTCTCTTATCTCTCTTTTTTTCCTCCCCAACCGGTGCAGACAGATGTCCGTCCTCCACAGAGCTGGGTCTGTCCGACGTTCCTGCCTGTTATAGGGAAGGTTTTCGTTGCCTCCGTACTCAATGGGGGAATTGTTGGGTCTATGTAAATCATAAATAAGTCATAGAGTGTGGTCTTTACCTACTATAAAGAGTCCTGAGATAACTTTTGTTATAATTTGGCACTATAAATACAATTTAATTGAACTGAATTGAACTGTGGGCGCAGATGTGCTGAAGTCTTTCAAAGAAAAGGCCTCTATACTTCCTATTCATTTTTAAATCCTATTGCCCAAAGAAAATGAAAATAATAATAATTGATATATTCTCTTCTGACACAATGGTTACTGTTCTCTAATTTTGCTCAATGCTTTTTTTTCACAGGAAGGTTTTTGCTGAAGTGCCTTGGTTATTGACAAAATTACATTTCCAAATGTGTTGTGGTTTTAACAGGGGGAGGCAGCATCAGTAATATCCTACATATTTGTGAGTTTGGGTACATTTTATGAACCTAATAAGCCCCTATGAATCTGTGGTCCCCGGTGACCTCGACACCTGGACTCAGAGAGTTGGGGATGAGAGAAGCCAGGTGGTTGTGCAGGTGCCAGATCTATGCAGAGTGCCGGAACCAAAAGACTTACAAATCACCAACAGTAATGTGTCGCTGATAATAACTACAATACTTTAAAAATACACAAAAAATTTAGAAATCTAAACTGAAGAATTCAAAACAATACAGACTGGGTCTATTCCTTGAAGTGTTACTGGGAAACAAAAATGCCCAAGATGTTTGATGCACTCATAACATACCTCTATGGGCTTTTATAGAATGTCATATGTATGACAAACTTCTGCTTAAGCAGAGGACGTCAGCTGAGGAGGCCCAGGGCACATTTGCGTACAAATGCCTGAAAAATGTGGCCACATGTGACCAAGACCACCTACAAATATGGTTTGAGTGATCAGATCTCAATTTACCCTTAATGTGTCTTGCAGATTCACACCTGCACTTAGAGCTGTCCACTTGTGATCGGATCTCAGCCCCGTGATTGGCTGTTAACTTGCCAATAGTGCACTTCCCCTCTCTCCAAATGTAAGCTGGGATCGCCCCCCCCCCCAGCACTCAAAGAAATTCCAGTGTATATTAAATCTACATTGATCTATCTCCATAAATTAAGCATAGAGATAGATCAATGTAGATGTATCTCTGTGCAGAATAAAAAATATGCCAATTTAAAATATGAAAGCATGCATGTTTTCACCTTTTTCTCCAAAGAAGTTGTGTACATACTCCTTGATCTCATGGCAGTCCCAGCCAAGCAGCTGCCCCACTTTATCTGACATGCCTTCGAAGTCAATGACCTCGCGTACACGACAGGTGACAATCACAGTACATCCTGGAAGAAGCTGATGATTTAACACCCCTGAAATGAGGTCTGCAACAGGTACAGGCTTTTCTGGGTCCAACAGCTCTCCCCGCACCTCTTGTCTGGTGAGTTTGCTGTGAAACTCGTCATAGCCATCTAGCACCCAACAGCTTTGCTCAGGATTGGAAATGAGGTAATCCACAATGGTTCTCTGCTCAGACAGAGTATACAACAAAGAATCATAACAGAAAGGTATTAGTTCACCATAATGATCACCCTTTTGAATATATATCCCTGCAAAATAACCAGTTGTATCATAATTTATTAGGGATGTAAGGATGCATCACAAGACAGTTAAAAATCGCAAATTCATATGATCACTAATATGCTCTGCTCCTTTGTTTTACTCAATGTCTGCCACTGCTGCCCGCTATCAGGTAGCAGCTAACAGCTAACAGCGGTTGTACAGAAGCCACGGTGCTCAGTGTGGTTGTCGCACTACACACAGAGAGAAGAGCAGAGGAAAGGCCAGTGAAGTGAATATAATGTTGTCGGTACAGTTAAAAGGCTCGGTAGTGAATCACACGAGTGCTGACAGATTGTTTTGGAAGAATTTAATAAAAGGAGTAACAGACAGCAGCTCTAAAAGAGATGTCTTTTCTTTGTAAATTATTACTGTGGGTCTAATTTATGCCAATGTGAAGAGTCGATTTTGAAAAGTTACTGATAAGTAATGAACATATTAAAAGAAACTTTGAATTGGTAGAATCGGTTAGGTTTGGTTTTGCCCTCTTCTAGTTATTTGAGCCTATTTCGTTTTATCATGTTGCCAGTTTGAACCTACAATTTTGACTACAGTTAGTCAAAATAAAATGAACATAGCCTAAATGAGGAAAATGTATTTTTAAGATTTATCAATCAAAGACAATAAAATAATGTTGAATAGAATAATAGTCCTTAGTGGCGGCCCTTTTGTAGATTTCAATAAAGGGATCTTTTCACACATCATTTTTATTCAATGTAATTTTGTTAAAAAAAAAGTCTAATTGAAAATGGTATCCTAAACTCAACATTGTGAATTATTTGCTAGATTGATATTAATGTATCTTTTTTTTTTTTTTAAATAGCCTTTTGGGGTTGATGACTCACCGACTTTAATGTGTCCCCCCACTCCTGAAATTAAACCTATGCCCTTGTCTGAAGCACTATACAGAACTCTGGTTATTCAGTCTGAAAAACCTTTCTCCTGCTCTGATCTCTTAGTTTCTCCTGTGCTTATGAAACTATACAATTTTTCCTTTTAAACAATGTTTGATTTCATTTAAATCCAGGTGGACATTTTTAGAAATGTATTGATTTAATTATAAGGACCAACTTTATGTACAGCCCCTTATCACCTGCTAATCAACAGTTTGGACATGATTTCAGTAGTGGTGTAACTTGCTACATCAGAAAAGTCCCAATTTATGAAGGCACTGTTCTAGTATTGCCACATGCATACCTTTTCATCGTCGCCCCCATTCACAGGGAGGTAGTGTCGGAATAGCAGTTCAGACAGGGAGAGAGGGCGGGACAATAGGTTGAGCTGACGAAACTCTAGCAGGACAAACAGGTAGGATGAAGGAATAGGGCCCTTGATGATATGAGAGTAAAGGGGATAGAAAAGAAACAATAAAATAGAGAAAAAATAAGAGAATGAACCCAGCAGAGAGGGAATAGTTAAAGGGGAACTTCAACAATTTTCCACATCAAAGTTTGTTTACAGATCTTGTGGAGTACTACTGTATACATGAAAAAAAGTTGGATAAAGTCTTTTGTGGCACCAGTGGAGCACTTCAGTGGCTGAAGAGCATCTCTGCTTGAGGCTAGCTGCTCAAGGCTACATTATCAAACATTAAGTAAAACAGACCTGAATCTCTGATTGAGCTGTTGTGGGGTGAGTTGCATTGCGGGTACCAAAGAGTGATAATATTGGAAAGAGTGCAATTCTAAATACTTTTGAAAGATCAATTTTTTGCCCTGAGCCTGGTCCAAGTCAATAAATATCAAGCCTGAAAATGAAATAAAATTTGCAATTAACCTGATCAACGATGTAAAAAAATGTTAATACCTTGTCCAATAATGTAATAAAATTTCCTGACTGATACTGTCTGACTGATAAGAAAACATTGTTGACTCAGATGAAAAAGAACACTGAATGGACAGTTTTGCCTTCATCACTCATGCATGTGTAATGTTGGCAATCTTCTGCAGCTTTTGTCATCTTCTGATGTCGTCTGTAAGATCCTTTCCGGTCTAATGGACCATCCTTGCACAACAATTAATTAGCATGGGTATGGTCGGGTTCATTTCCCATTGGTAGGGATTTAAGTTTAATACATACTGTATCTGCTTGATGACAGCGTATCACTTGCCAATTCTACATGAATCCTAGAGTTTACTATCCTGGAAACCAGATGAACCTGCCAAGCCATTTGCTCTTGCAGGTATGTCTGGCCCCTCTCCCATTCAAACAGATTTTCAGCTGCTTGACATGTGACGGACCAATCAAAACCGTTTATCTCATGTGGGGTGGGTTTTAGACAATGCCAAAAAGAAGAGCATCAGTTACTTATGTAACTGGTGTTCTCCATCCGGTGTAACTAGCCAGACTCACAAAACTCTGTTGTCTCAAACTGTCAAAAATGAATCAATATTCTGTTACTGTATTGCTTATTTCTCACCTTAAATTATATTATATTTTTAAATAAAAGAAACATTTTTGTGTACCGTTAAGCTGTAATCTGAGAAAGTTTGTGACCCAGCGACAATTGTTTTCCTGCTTCAAAACGGACCAAGCTCCGCCTCAACTTTGTTGCTCTGATTTGCTGTAGGCCTATCCAACTGTGTCCAGAAGCATTATGCTCTGCATAATAATAACATCTTTTGGAAATCGTAAATTATTTGACAGGTTCCAGTCTAATATGCATTTGCGAACTGGTCATGCAATGCCAGGCTAAGAGTTTACATTTCCAAAGATGAAATCAATGTCAAATGTTTGTCATGGTCTTGATTTTGGTTTAGTTTGCTTCCTGTATTATTGTGAAAACAAATCTCTTGTCACGTGTCAATTTCCGTCTTTGTGTTTTCCTGTCTATAAAGACTAATTTTGCATTTTGTTCTTTGTCAGTTCATCCTCGACTTTTCCTGTGTTGAAGCCTTTTTTGATCTTTGTGCTCAGCCTGGGTTTCGGTTTGCAGTCCTTGTGTTCTTTATGTCCTTTGTCTTGCCTGTGCTGTCTGGATTTGGGTCCACCTGCCAGCTTCAACTGTGACAATGATAATGTTTTCAGAAGGCTATACATTTTGTATACTTGCACTCTTTACATTTCAGAGAAAAAAAAGCAGACTTTTTTTTATATTATTACATTATCTGCCAAAATTATCAATTTTGGAAAAATTAAAATATTAAAAAATATATCACTCAGGACATTTTATTACATTATTGGTCAAGTTATTATATTATTGTTACAAGTTTGATCAAAACTTAACTCCACAGAGAAGCTTTAAAATTGTTCTTACTGTGACAGAAATGTTTGCACAGGATTTAAACAGCCTTTAGATGCCCATGGCATCATTCAAAGCAATTTATCAGACTTGGGCAGCTCCCTCTGGAGCCACAGAAGGATTATACAGCCCTTTTTGCACATACTCTCCAAGACCTAAAATCGACACCCATGTGAAAAATTGGTGGAGTTCCCCCTGATGTAGAACTGGTAGCTGCTAAGTGTTCTCTGTAGAGTGTGGTCTTTACCTAGTTTGTAAAGTGTCCTGAGAATACTTTTGTTATGATTTGGCACTATAAATAAAATTGAATTTAATTGAATTAAGTATCTGTTTGTTCTGGTTCCTGCTTCAGTTGTTACCATCGCTGTGTGTCAGAAATATTTACCAGGTGACATTTTGCCTACAGTGTCACCTGACTTAAGATCACAAATACAATTCTGCAGATCCAAATGTATTAGAGGAGTTTAAAATGTATTTACTTTTGTTGTATTTCCCAAAGTTTAGAGTCTGCATTTGAGAAGGTTTGGTGCCATTTGTAGAACACCCCTCTATTATTTGTGAACTGATTCTTTCTTTTCTTCTTCTTCTTCTTCTTCATAATAATGGTAATAATTTGATGAAACCAAGCCAGCAGACTGACACAGAACATCCCCAATAATGTTGTAACCATGTATTCAAAAAACAATTGAAGGATGACAAAAATATAGACTTACTAGTCCATATGCCCACTGCTGTCCTAAACAAGACATCAGCACAGTTTTTCCTGATCCAGCCTGGCCAACGAGCACTGTCACCTTCCCTGCACATTCCTGGAGGAAGGTCTCCAATGCCACTCTGGGATCCATAAACCTATAATCCCCATAAGGCTCTGAGTTTGGTGAAAAAAAAATTAGTTAATGTAGAGCAGACTTATAGTGAGTAGGATAGTGTTCTGTCTGTAAAACCAAGCATCACCATAGAAGACACACTCCTTTTTCGTCCCTCTTAATGACAGTTTTTAACCTGTATATACCATATTGAATTATATGAAGATTAGATTTTCAAATGAATTCAGCAGATTCTTGATGTACAATAACAGGAAGAGGAAGTCATGCTGACCTGGTGTTCTGCCTCCTTTGTCTGCTGATCCAGGGGTTTGATCAGGTCTGTCCCTGCCTCTGTTTGCCGATCTTAGGCTGACCCACACATTGTCCAGCTGGACCTCCCTCATCAGGCGCTCACTGAGTCGCTCCCACCTCCTCTGCAGTAAACGCATCCCTGCAGAAATGTACTGCTCCCAGTGATCTGTGGGTCGAATACATTATTTCTAGGCAGTTTCTATGTAGGGAAAAAGTTATTCTTCTTGAGGAGGTGTAAAGTTATAATGCACAAATAAACAGCAGCCCTATTCTTGACACGCTGCACCCCACAGGGTTTCTACAGACCCATTCCTGTTCATATGTAACACGCACAAAGTTATTTTAGAACACACCATTTAAGATACAACATTAAGAAAGTTAATGAGAAGAAGCAGGATCATTTGGATTGGTTTGGCATTTAGAGGTCATGCATTGGGAGTTGGCTCTTGGTCGTAAAAGTAAGCTGGTTTTGGTTCAGCACTTCTGAACATGAGAACTGGTTAAGGCCGGTAGTATGATACTCAGTAAAAGAAACATAGCTAGGATTCCCTAACTCTGACAATTAATACATTACTGTGGAATGGAAACATCTCATTCCTTTCACTTTAGGATTTTACTACGTGTTTAATGTTTATGGCCGCAGGCCACACTTAGCAATAACTCAGTCAAAGAAGAGGAAGTGATTTATGTCCAGGCATCAAGGACTGTATGTTACAGGGTATGAAATGCCTCTTTCTCTGGCCCTGTCAGCCCACCCAATTTGCTTTACATGAAAAGTCAAACACATTAACGTGCTTTTCTTTTGCTCTGAAAACAGCCCTGTCTGTAAAAATGTACATTCCATTACATACAACAAAATGTATTTTCAATTATGTACTGTATCAACTCAGGATTTTCACCCAGGAGACCTCTGTTCGTGTCCAACGTAAAACCAAAATTCAACATTGACTTGTTTATGCAACATTCTTAACTTATCTTTCCATAACTTAAGTATGGGTATGTATGAAATATGCATTACTTTAACAATTTGGTATGCTCTACTAAAGTTGTCTTACAACTCTAAATCTAACTAACTAACTCTATTAACATTTAATAAACTTCTGCATCATGATTGTTGTATGTTATTTATCTCTCATTGCGTATTGCTGCTCTGCATGTGTCACAAAATGACTGTTATCAACATTTGTTGCTTCATAATGTACTGAATGTGGATATTGTTGATGTGATGTAATAAATGATTGCATACGTCATGTGTGTTGCAGAAACTGTAGCTTTTTATTTCAGCTCCTGTATTAACAGGGATCTCTTTATAAATCCATGGACTTAAACCAGTGAATGGCCATTTGCCAGGTTCGTTTGTAGCTGCAATGTTAAAAGGTTGAAGCATTGTGTGTATGTTCTACCAATCCGTGGGCGTTTGATGAGCTGCTGCTCTGAAGGCGGCGATGTAGACTTGGCATACGTTACTCTGGGGCTGGAATTTTCACAAATATCTACAGAGCAGAAAAACACAAAACATAAAATGCAGGGGAATACTTGCACTTTTACTTTCTAAATGATTTAGTGATTAAAAAAACCCAAGAAAAACAGGGAAATGCCTAGTATTCCCAAAGTGAAACAAAAGTCCCAAGATTTCCTCGAATGATCTCTGCTGCCTTTTACTTTCCCATTTCCTCTTTGATAAGGGAAAAGCTCAATAAGCTACATCTGCTTAATAAACAACAAAATAAAGAACATGAAACAACAGTACTTAGTAAAGAAACACCTTTCAACTAAAAACTTACCATTGGATCACTGGCTGCAAAATGACTGTAAAATGTTGCCTTTTTAAATCATTGAATGTATGTCAAGATATGCATGCAAGTATATAAAAAAAAGTCTATGGAAAACACCTGCAGACTGAAGATGTACATGCAAGCCAGTGCAGCCAGACGCAAAACAAAATTTACCATAGTCTTTTCACACATACATTCACATAGAACCAAACATAATCATCTTCTCTTAAAAGCTATGTCTCTCACCTCGTGTCTAGACTGCAAGCATATCAGATGCCCAGTAAAAGAGGCACTAAATAAATATATTTATCTACACAAGATAAATATATTTGTCAATGTACAAGGCATATAACAAGCAGTTCTTGACCATGGACGTCGCTTTAACATAATGCTCGCGGGCCAACAGTGTTTATCTAACATCCAATATCTAAAGAAAATCATACTGATAGCCAGGCAAGCATGAAGAAACTTTCTTTTCAATAGTATAAGTAAGTATCACTTATCTTTTAACGTCATTCATGTGCCCCCCCCATCTATCTATCTATTTATCTATAAACATTCCATCAACAAAAGTAAACAAAGTAGGGCAGTTTGTTCTGTTCAAATTGTTTGCACATACATTGTATTCTGATTGGGGCTCTTATTTTGTTTATTGTGAGATATTGTGAAATTATTAGGACATTGTTGGGTTGCACTTCTGGTCACAGAATAATCAGTGCTGCAATAGATGGTGCTTTCCATTTCACACCTACTGTTTCTACTGTTCATTCCCTGTGTCATTTTTGTTTACTCAGTCATGTCTTGTATAGTCTGTCCTTTGATGCAAACCTTTAAAAAGGTAAGTCCCTAGCACACTGAGCTATATTTTATTCTAAACCTTGAGGTATGTGTATGACATACATGCTTTATGTGTATGAAACTAAACATGAACTTTAATGACTGCAACTTGACCACAGAAGTGAGTTTGGAACTGCAGGTGAGTGAGGATGCTGTCACATAGCAAACTTTAAACACTGCGTATATATAAGGACTTGCATCACTTGTCAACATTCATAGCATCATTTTATACTCACTGCTTGCATATCCGGCCACTGACATAAGCCGCGACTCCAAGCGCATGGGGATGTTCTCACACAACATACACATGCTCTGAAGGAAGTTGCAGCAATCTTGGGCGTTAGCCACCTTGAAGTACTCAAACATGGCTTCGATGCACTCCGTTACTGCCGCTGAACTGGTGGTGTTCCACCTAGAATGACTGGGCATCATTTGGCACAACTTCATTATGACTGCGGGTGACTGACTGCTAAGAATGCGGAGCAGTTCTGAGGATTCCTGAACCAGGACAGAGTTCACATTTTCATTGTCAGGGTCAACCTCCTCATCCATGGTCAGACTCCATCAGCTGTTAACAGACAAGCAAACATTAGCACAGCCAAGCATATATCAATTCATACAAAATATCATACCTCCAAGACAGCTTTACGTGATGGAAAAATGCAACAAAACTTAATAACACATATTTATACAAACAGGGAGCCACCTACATTTGTTAATGTTGCAGTTTGTCAGAAACTAAAAACAAAAAAACACTTCACACTTCACACACACACACCTCAGAGGGCTATGACCGGATGACCACTACCACCAAAATCATCATCATCATTATCATAAAGTTGTCAAAATATCAGAATTGTACCCTACGATAATATGATGATAGTATTAAAAAAACGATACTTGACACATTTTTAGAAAGACCAAAGAGAAAGTGAAAGTCCTTGGCACACAAAATAAGATATTTTTTTTCTTTTTTAACAACTCAAAGTCAGTGACCACAAACCAACATATGGCTAATTTATTCTCTGTTGTTTTATCTGTGCAGCCTTGGGTTGAAAATCTGACTGTACCTAGTTTTTTTTCATAGATTCAGTTCTTTAGATGGTATTAAGTGTGGATCTATCGTTTTGAGATATGTGGTATTGGAGAGTATTATGGTAATGATACTTTTGATACCCTTACATGATCATCATCAATATCACAGACCAGTAGGATGCAGACGTGTCCTCTTTTACTAATTCACAGTTGCTCATTTCTTGATGCAACCGCATTAATAGCCTATATTTTTGCTGAATATGAAGTGCTATATTGTTGAATGATTATGTTGATTAAATATTTGTTTCTACATTAATTGATTATGTAGGTAAAGTCTGTGTTATATTAATAAGAAACGGCCTTATGTCGATCAATAACAGGCTGTATTTATGCCAGTCATTAGACGCGTGTTTGCGCAGTAGGCTTGTTTAGTGTGGGTAGCTGGGGCGCACGAGCTATAGGCTACCTACTTACTGTAATTTTGTTTTGGACAGCCATTAGCTTTTAATGTCTTCCATGTAAAGTAAGTTCCCCAGTTAAAACCCATAGTGACATACTGTAAGTGCGCGTTCCCCCCTGATATCCTCTAGGATGTCCTGAAATAACCTCCGGAGGTCATTTAAGGTAACGAGTCTTTCACCTGCAGCCCAACAGACAGGTTGTAAGGTTGTAGACTGCACTAAATCGTGCTGCTAAAAAGTGAGCTCATACTGATAAATAAAATAAGCACTCACCAACAACTGTTGTCGTAGACTGCATCTTTCTGCAGCCAGACCCGGTTATCTTTTATTCTAAAACGAAACCATGCGCTGGGCATACAGTTTCGCTTTCGTTTTTGCAGCAGCTAAAATTCAAATCATTTCGGCAACAAAATCATCAAGGGGTTGGACAGAATATGCCATGGAGAGATAGAGAGCCTACCTGTCTAATGAACTCGTTCATTATTTCAAGAATGATGGGGAGTAACATTTCGCTACCTTTACTATGCATTCCTTTTCTGTATCTTGATCTTCATGGGCCGTGCGCCGAAGTGCCATTATTATTGTATGATTGATGCATTCATGTTCCAGTCACTGAAAGCATCTCGATGTGATGAGTAACTCTAACTATTATTGATGAGAACCCTATCCTTTAGGAAGCCTGGAGTGCTATTTCTGCTCAGGCATTTGTGTGTTTGCAAGCTCTTTATCTCTTTGACCCATCTGTGTGTTGTGCAGATAAATAAAATGTAGAGCATTGCACTATTGTCTTGGTGTTTACAATTTCATTGTGCTGTGATTATTATATATACTTATATTTACATCTGTGCATAGTAGTCAAATTTTGACATTTACCTTTGTTCAGTTCCGTTTTGCTTGTCTTTAACTGTATGTCTATTGTGATGCCCATATAGTGTCATCTTGGAGTGTGCCTCTCATTTGCAGGTCACTAACAACGAAGTTACTTGAGCTGTAGTTTCCTCGAATTCACTTCCTCTGCTCTGGCTGTCTCCACAGGCACACCTCGGTTTTCTTTGGTTAGGTTAGGTTAGGCTATGCTATGTTGCCAAAAGTCTATTCTTTTGCTCTGTTTACACTTGACAACACCAGCACACACACACCGACACACAAACACAACCCTATACGTACACCACTGAATTCACTGATTTCCACATCCCATTCAGTATACAGTTAATTTGGTATAATTTGCTTGAATCTGATTTAATAAAGTCTTGTTTAAACTTTAAACATGGTGTTGTTTCCCTCTTTGTTGTGACCGTCTGAGCCAGGTCATGACACTATTTCTGTGTATGTACATTGAGAACAACAAAAAGCCGGAGTTAAATTCTTGTATGTATGTATGTATGTATGTAAGTGTTCACACTTAGTCAGCCATTAACTCTGATTCTGATTCCACACTGTGGATCTTTTTACAGAAAGCAAATATGTGAAATATGTAAAAAGGGTTCACATATTGCTATGATTCCTTTGAGGCCACTGAGGGACTGAGTGATGTTTCCGAGTTACATCCTGAATCTAACTAAATTTTAAAGTTAAGTATGACACTAACTCATCACAGTTATAGGTGCTGACTGTTTACGACCAATGCTTGCTATAGAACAGGCATATATGCTATCAGCCACATGTTCAAGCATGGGCTGGCCTGCCATGTACCGTGTACTGTTTTGCTGGAGAAACCCAGTGGACTTTTGAGCCATAGCTCAAATTGTGATTCTATCCAGTTTGACTTTCCACCCATATCAGTAATCCCATACCTGTGGCTATGATTTTATTTGCTCTGCAACAAGAATGGCCCACCACAACTGAATTAATTGCTCAAAGATGATTAGTGATGTCAGGGACATGAAACAAACAAAATGCCATCAACCATCTATTTGCTCATTCCCTATAGGCTGCAGTCCCTCTTCTTTAATTTTTTTAAGGCACAAATAGTCTAAACCATGAGTGGTCAAAATGTTACTATGCTCTATGCAACTCAGCAGACTGGCTTTTTACAGAAGCTTCAACAACTGCCTCGTGCCTCAAACGTCCCACCCCTTCCACACCACCCGACCTCTGACCTCCCAGCCTCTCGCTTCCTTCTCAGTACTCCAGCACCTATCTAATTACATTTAGCCGGCAAAATACAGCAAACCAAAGGTTAGGTGAGCTTACAAGAAAACATGTAAAATAAAAATCAACACATATTTATGACAATAATGAATGATTCATGGGCTTGCTCTCAACACAGTCAGACTGTTGTACAAGATGAACAGATAATGTCCGTCTGTTTTGTTTTTACCCTCCCTGGACACCACTAGAAGCAACCCGAAATTGAATTAATTAATTATTATGATGGATCGCTTAATTAACTAATTGTGCCAGTTAAGTTTTTAAAAGTGAACTTCTTAATGCAATAATTATTTTAGTCAAGGAATTCAGAATTCAGTAAAGGAAAAAACATATTTGGAAAGCATAGATGAATAGGACAAAAAATAGTAGCATTTTCCAAATAGCCTGATTAGCAACTGACCAGGTGAGGTAAACCCTAGAGCTTTGCTGTGAGCTATCAATAAGATGCATGCTCCCTGGGACCCTCTGGGTGGACAAACCATCCCCTGAACATCAAACAGAAAAAACAGCATTTGATGAGGAACAGGACTAAGAAGCGTAGTGGGAATGTGTATGTGATTTTCTCACACAACACATTTAGTGAACTTCCTATATAACGAGAGCTTAGTAGAGAGAGGTGTTTTAAGTTCAGTGTACCCAACATTTGATGTGACTTATTTCAATATTTAGTTTCTGTCTTGTCTTACATTCAGCTGGTTGGACAGTTGTGTGACCATGGAGCACTTGCAGTATGTCTCGTAATGTTTAAAGCAGTATTCCGCTTTGGTCAAAACATTCCTTTTGCTTAATCAATATACAGTCAACCAATCCAGGGCAAGCATTGCCTCCTCCTACTCTTTGATGACATGCCCACTTCTTTCACCTTCACACAGCAATTTAAAATGACTCAAATTACATGATGGAGTATGACAGAGGGCCCCTAACAAATGTGGCTCACAGAGCAATAGCATGTGTTCCTCATTGCACCCCAATTTAGCTGACAACTGGCTCACTCTCAACATTAAATTAAACTAATGCTAATTGAATCTCTTCAAGACATCACCAAGTTTCAGGAGACAGTGAAAATCTTGTGAAATCATGTAAAGTATCGTAGTTATACAATAATACATAAAAAGATAATGAAATTCAACTTACTTGGTGATTTAAATGATTATATATATACATATATATATACTTAACTTGTGTGTTTGGGCTATGTATGAGCATTGCAGAGTCATTTTTGATTTTTACTCATTTTCAGTAAAGGATGCCATTAGCTTGAAAAATTAAGCGTAATATAACCTAAACACTGTGCCCCTATACTGTATGAAAAACTGAACCATCCTCTCATCCTCCCATCTCTACTCACCTCAGCACAAGCAGGTTTATTTGGAGACAAGAAATTAGGGAAATTACAATAAAATTGAGACCATAATGTCAACTATCATAGGCCTGTCTTACTGTCAGCTATCAATTTTTAAATTCCAAATTAAAATGCACAAATCTCACAACATAACATAAAATTAAAGAATATTCTGTAAATTAACAATAATCATTCATAAAACATCTTAAATGTGTCCATACTTTAAGATGTGATTGATACCACCGCAGCTTCCTCTTGGATGTAAACATTTTTTGTTCTTTTTTTTATACAAAACCATTATTCTCTCTACTGCTATATATATATATATATATATTTGTATGTTTGCATGTGTTTCAAAGGAAGAATTTTAAAACTGCTTACTTAAGGTAGAAATTTTCCCAATTTAGTGCCAGAAAAAAAAATGCTTCAAGACTCAGCTGTCATCCTTACCATATTTGGCACGTTGGTCTGCTTGAACCTTTGCTTTGTAAGCACACCAGACCGAATATAAGGGGTCCAAGCACAGCCTCAGAGAGTGTGGTGGAAGACAAGTGACGTTCCTGCTTGTGGTGAGGTGGCCTCATATTATGCATTGTACCATTTAGATGTATTCCTTATTTTTAAAGCGACTCTTCAAAATATAGTGTCATGTAAGAGTAAATGTATCAATATGTAATGCAATCTGTGCATTGCTTTGGCAAAAAAAAGAAATCTATTTTCAAGTAACTTTACAATGAAATATGTATAGATTAAGTTTACAATTAATTGTTGGTCGTTTCTTGTACTAAGACATACTGTTTTCAATAGGTTTGTGGAGTATAACATTCTTTTCACAGAGGGGAAAGAGGAAGGTATGTACAACTTTTACCATTGGTTACTTTTGAAACAAATGTATGAGTATTTCTGTGTTTAATCAGTGACCTGTTGTGCATCCAATTTGGACAAAACTACTAGTGGTAATTGTAACAGTAATCAGTCAAATCAAGTCAGTTTATTTATAAAACCTAAAATCACAAATCAAAGGCCTTGATAATTTAAACAGTATATGACACTCCCTATCCTCAGTCCCCATTTAGACTCTTTTAGCAGGGAAATATGGAAGAAACCTCAAGAAGAGCAACTGAGCAGCGATCTCTCTCCCTAACCAGACAGACACGCAATAGATGTCGTGTGTACAGAAAAGAGCATCATAATACAAATACAGTACAGACAAACTGTCTGTCAGTCTGAAAGCAAAGCTGAAGGACACTTGTAATGATGCAAAAACGTTATTTTGGTGTGGATATATTAACTGTTTAGTGAAAAAACAGGCACATAGGAATTATTCAATAACATGAACAGATAACATAATTCTAAGATTGCTATTGTTTGACATTTTCACGCAGACATAAGCCACCACCATGAGTACGGACGCGGAGATGGCCATTTATGGCAAAGCTGCCATTTACCTTCGTAAGCCAGAGAAGGAGAGAATTGAGGCACAAACTGCACCATTTGATGCCAAGAGTGCCTGCTACGTGGCCGATGTCAAGGAGCTGTACTTGAAGGCAACAATCCTCAAGAAAGATGGTGGCAAAGTCACCGTCAAAGTCCTGGACACTCAGGAGGTTGGCATCATAAAGTCAGAGTCAACTTGGAATTCAATATGATCAGTTCTGATTGTGACAAATGTATAATTACAGGAGAAGACAGTCAAAGAAGATGACGTCTCTCCAATGAACCCTCCTAAGTATGACAAGATTGAAGACATGGCCATGATGACCCATCTCAATGAAGCATCTGTGCTGTATAACCTCAAAGAGCGTTACGCAGCATGGATGATCTACGTAAGACAATCTGCCCAATAAGAAAAGAGAACTATTGAAAAGGTGCTATAATTGTATGTAGGAAAAATAGAGTTAACTGTTTATTCTCTATGATCACTTTCAGACCTACTCTGGGTTGTTCTGTGCCACTGTGAACCCCTACAAGTGGCTCCCAGTGTACGATGCTGAATGTGTAAGTGCCTATAGAGGCAAGAAGCGTATGGAGGCTCCTCCCCACATCTTCTCTGTGTCTGATAACGCTTATCAGTTCATGCTTACTGGTAAGTCATTATCATAACCATGTAGAATTCATCAGTTTATGAGGTTTCTGTTGTAGTAAAAAATTGTTAATAATTTTTATTTTAATTTAACAGATAGGGAGAACCAGTCTGTCTTGATCACGTAAGTGTTATATTTGTTGAGTTGGTTTAATGTTGTAAAATATCTTTACCAAATTCTTATAAGTCTGTGTCTATACCTAGTGGAGAATCTGGTGCTGGAAAGACTGTGAACACCAAGCGTGTCATCCAGTACTTTGCAACAATATCAGTTGGGGGAGACAAGAAGAGGGACACATCAAAGGTATGTTATTGTACGATGATTACAATTCAGAGATCTTTCAAAAGTAATTTTCTGATAGCAGTTCTAATCCTGGATTATAGGGGTCCCTGGAGGATCAGATTATTGCAGCCAATCCCCTGTTGGAGGCCTATGGTAATGCCAAAACTGTGAGGAATGACAACTCTTCTCGTTTCGTAAGTATGGAAATATTTCTACACATGACAGGTCTTATTACAGGTAATCAACATGGTAGGACATAAAAAATCCCTTTGTTCCCAAACAGGGTAAATTCATCAGAATCCATTTCGGCACAACTGGCAAACTGGCTAGTGCTGATATTGAGACATGTAAGTAATAATACTCATAGTATATACAAGCAACTGGAAATGAGAATTAACTAGGCTGTAACCTATGAACAATATTTATAGATCTGCTGGAGAAGTCTAGAGTGACATTCCAGCTTCCTGATGAAAGAGGCTACCACATCTTCTACCAGATGATGACGGCCCACAAACCTGAGCTCCTGGGTAAGCAGACTGAGTCGTTGCACAATGTTAAAGTACTTGAAGTTTTTATCTGAAACTAATGTATTGATGTTTTGGATCTTTTATGACCTCCAGACTTGGCACTCATCACAACCAACCCCTATGACTTCCCCATGTGCAGCATGGGTCAGATCACTGTGGCCAGCATTGATGACAAAGTTGAGCTGGAAGCCACTGATGTGAGTGAACTTTACTTCAAGATATATTTCAAGTGTGTTAAATTACTTTTTTCATGTAATTTGAAGTGATTATATTTTGTGTGGATATGTCTTTTGAACTCAGAATGCTATTGACATCCTGGGCTTCACTAATGAAGAGAAGATGAGCATCTACAAGATGACTGGTGCTGTGCTTCACCATGGTAACATGAAGTTCAAGCAGAAGCAGCGTGAGGAGCAGGCTGAGCCTGATGGCACAGAGGGTGAGTATTTAATGTCAACGTGAATAGCTTGAAAACAACAGTAATATAGTTCCCTATCACACTGGTTTCTGATCATATCATAATGAACATCACTGAATTATTTTCAGACGCTGACAAGGTTGCTTATTTGCTGGGTCTGAACTCTGCTGACATGCTAAAGGCTCTGTGCTATCCCAGAGTGAAGGTCGGAAATGAGTTTGTCACCAAGGGACAGACTGTACCTCAGGTAATAGAGATTTAATGTTATAATTTTTGTTTTAATTTAAATGTAGTATGTGTATTTATAATAGCTAAAGAAACAGAAAAACTGTTAGAACTACATAGGTCTATAACATATAATGCATTGTGCAAGATAACTTTACTTTTTATAAGGGTTTGTATGTTACCAAATGACGGCGAATTAGGATTATTTTGTGTCAATTATCTCATAAGTAGAAGATAAAATAAAATAAAAACGATTGAATGGATATAAAAAAATTAGATCCTTGTTTTTTATTCAGGTGAACAACGCAGTGCCTGCTCTGGCAAAGTCTATCTATGAGAGGATGTTCTTGTGGATGGTCGTCCGTATCAACCAGATGTTGGACACCAAACAGGCGAGGCAGTACTTCATTGGTGTCCTGGATATCGCTGGCTTTGAAATCTTTGATGTAAGCTTAATTTCCATCAATTCAGTAGAAAATACTTTTCATAAGGGAATCATTCTTATTGCTGACAGAGATTAAGCTGCTTATCTGTCCCTTCACAGTACAACAGCATGGAGCAGCTGTGCATCAACTTCACCAATGAAAAACTGCAACAGTTTTTCAACCACACCATGTTTGTCCTGGAACAAGAGGAGTATAAGAAGGAGGGTATTATCTGGGATTTCATTGACTTTGGCATGGACTTGGCTGCCTGCATTGAGCTGATTGAAAAGGTAATAACAAGGAGATTATGTGTAATTTTTATTAGTTTGACTTTATGCATCACTTAATGGAAAACTTCTTTAATTCTTCTTAAGCCCATGGGCATCTTCTCCATCCTTGAAGAGGAGTGCATGTTCCCCAAGGCCACAGACACATCCTTCAAGAACAAGTTGTATGACCAGCATCTTGGCAAAAACAAAGCATTTGAGAAGCCAAAGCCCGCAAAGGGAAAGGTTGAGGCCCACTTCTCCCTGGTGCACTATGCTGGTACTGTGGACTACAACATCTCTGGCTGGCTGGACAAGAACAAGGATCCACTGAATGAGTCTGTCATTCAGCTGTACCAGAAATCCTCAGTGAAACTGCTGTCACTTCTGTATCCTCCTGTTGTTGAGGGTATGACAGTTACTACAGTTAACTAAAACATATTTCAATTTTATTGTATTGAAGAATGTGTTCATGCAATGTCACATTTTAACAAAACATGTCTACATCAAATTATCAACAGAGACCGGTGGCGGAAAGAAGGGAGGCAAGAAGAAGGGTGGTTCTATGCAGACTGTGTCTTCACAGTTTAGGGTAAGGTTTCACTTTGCAAATGTTTTCAATATATCTCAGTTAATACACAAAATCACAATTGTGTTTTGTAATGATAATAAATATCATTTTGAACCTATAGGAGAACTTGGGGAAGCTGATGACTAACTTGAGGAGCACCCATCCTCACTTTGTGCGCTGCCTGATTCCCAATGAGTCAAAGACTCCAGGTGCATAGAGAACATAATCATTATAGTCTTTAAGAAGTGGTTTGGATATGCTTGTATGGTTAACTTATTGTGTGCTGCTTCACCAAAGATACTATTTATTAAAAGACATCATTAAGAAATGTCTTTTTATAGGTCTGATGGAGAACTTCCTGGTCATCCACCAGCTCAGGTGTAACGGTGTGCTGGAGGGTATCAGAATCTGCAGGAAAGGTTTCCCCAGCAGAATCCTCTATGCTGACTTCAAGCAGAGGTATTCATTGATAATTCGATAGAATTTTGATGCAGATTATTAAAAGACAATACTTACACTGACCATTAACTCTCATATAAAGGTACAAGGTGCTGAATGCCGGTGTCATCCCTGAGGGCCAGTTCATTGACAACAAGAAGGCTTCAGAGAAGCTGCTTGGGTCAATTGATATTAATCATGATGAGTACAGATTTGGACACACCAAGGTAAGCACCTTGATTGCATCTATATACTTAAGTGTACTTACCAATAATGGCTATTCCATTTTTTATTCTGTTGAATAGAAAAGTGTCTCAAAACCATACCCAATAGTGTGATGTGGAATTAGGCCACGGGCCAAGGAAAGAGTAAAGGGAGAGAAACAGAGAAAGTGCGCCACCATGTGGCCATAGAGTAATGCATATACATGTTGTTGTGTTGCGCACCAAGTAATTCTGTAAAACTTGATGGGATTCTATCTAAGACTTCGAAAGCAAAATCATTTAAATGTCACTTTAAATTACCATAAATTGGTTATCATAAGTCTGACTCACTTGACATTTGGCACAATTCAGACTGGTAAAAGTGTCCATACAGGCTCAACATCTAAGCAGTGTCGGATTGAACTAGCATTCGGTACTTGGTCCATAGGTGGACTTGTGTATACATTGTATTGTACAGATATACAATTAATTTTGATTTTCTTTGTTCAGGTATTCTTCAAGGCCGGCCTGTTGGGTACCCTTGAAGAGATGAGAGATGAAAAACTGGCATCTCTGGTCACCATGACCCAGGCTTTGTGCCGTGGTTATCTCATGAGAAAGGCATTTGTGCAGATGACAGAGAGGAGGCATGTTGAAAATATTTTTTTGAGCACAGGGTAATGGGATGAATGATAAAGAACGACTTTGTTCCTAACAACAACTTATTTTTCACAGGGATGCCATTTATACTATCCAGTACAATGTCCGCTCATTCATGAATGTGAAACATTGGCCATGGATGAAGGTGTACTACAAGATCAAGCCTCTACTGAAGAGTGCTGAAACTGAGAAGGAGCTGGCAAATATGAAGGAGAACTATGATAAGATGAAGACTGACTTGGCTACTGCCCTGGCCAAAAAGAAGGAACTAGAGGAGAAGATGGTGTCCCTTCTGCAGGAGAAGAATGATCTGCAGCTGCAAGTTACATCTGTAAGTACACACCAACAAACATTTGATGTTGTTTAATATGTTTCAATGTTGATGGACTAAAATCCATTTTTTAATGAAATAAAATAGGAAACAGAAAATCTGTCAGATGCTGAAGAGAGATGTGAGGGACTTATCAAAAGTAAGATTCAGCTAGAGGCCAAACTCAAAGAGACAACTGAGAGACTGGAGGATGAAGAGGAAATCAATGCTGAGCTCACTGCCAAGAAGAGAAAGCTGGAGGATGAATGCTCTGAGCTCAAGAAGGATATTGATGATCTGGAGCTTACCTTGGCCAAAGTGGAGAAAGAGAAACATGCCACTGAGAACAAGGTTTGTAAATAATTATCTTTCCAGCTGATCAAGTAAAATTGTATGACTTTTGTTTAATGAGAAAATCTCTCTTGGACACTAGGTTAAGAACCTGACTGAGGAGATGGCCTCTCAGGATGAGAGCATTGCTAAGCTGACCAAGGAAAAGAAAGCCCTTCAGGAGGCTCATCAGCAGACTCTTGATGACCTGCAGGCTGAGGAAGACAAAGTCAACACTCTGACCAAGGCCAAGACCAAGCTGGAGCAGCAAGTGGATGATGTAAGTTTACAAAGACACTTGGGTTGACAAAGCAAGATCTTTCTTTAAAGTGATCATTAAAAACTCATGTTAATGTTCAGCTTGAGGGTTCTCTGGAGCAAGAGAAGAAGATGCGCATGGACCTTGAGAGAGCCAAGAGGAAGCTCGAGGGTGATCTGAAACTGGCCCAGGAATCCATCATGGATCTTGAGAATGACAAGCAGCAGTCTGATGAGAAACTTAAAAAGTAACAGTTTTTGAATTTCTACAACAACCATTCTTCAAGAAAAAAAAACGGTCAAATGCATGAGCTCTTTTCTATAATTTTCACAGGAAGGACTTTGAAGTCAGTCAGCTCCTTAGCAAGATTGAAGATGAGCAGTCAATGGGCGCTCAGCTTCAGAAGAAGATCAAGGAGCTTCAGGTGACATGTTACATTTAATATTTTATATTAAATATTGGTATATACATTTAGCCTTGTGAATTAAAAGTGAAAGTTTACTAAAAGACACCTACATGAAACAGGCTCGTATTGAGGAACTGGAGGAGGAGATTGAGGCTGAGCGTGCTGCTCGTGCCAAGGTTGAGAAGCAGAGAGCTGACCTCTCCAGGGAACTTGAGGAGATCAGTGAGAGGCTGGAGGAGGCCGGTGGTGCCACTGCTGCTCAGATTGAGATGAACAAGAAGCGTGAAGCTGAGTTCCAGAAGCTCCGTCGTGACCTTGAGGAGTCCACTCTGCAGCATGAAGCCACTGCTGCTGCTCTTCGCAAGAAGCAGGCTGACAGCGTTGCTGAACTGGGAGAACAGATCGACAACCTCCAGCGTGTCAAGCAGAAGCTTGAGAAGGAAAAGAGTGAATACAAGATGGAGATTGATGACCTCTCAAGCAACATGGAGGCTGTAGCTAAAGCAAAGGTACACGATGCATTATATGCTGTGATAATACCTAAATTAGTATAGAAGATAAGGTAATAAGGTAATACATATTAGGAATAATATGTGATCACTAATCTCATCTCACCTTTCCTCATTAGGGAAATCTTGAAAAGATGTGCCGTACTCTTGAGGACCAACTTAGCGAACTGAAGACCAAGAATGATGAAAATGTTCGTCAAATCAATGACACAAGTGCACAGAAAGCACGTCTCCTGACAGAAAATGGTATCTACAAGTTATCAGTGAATGATCGGTTGTGTATGTTATTGAGAGACGTAACACAAACTAATACAGTTTATCATGAAATCTTTAACACAAGGTGAGTTCAGCCGTCAAATTGAAGAGAAAGAAGCTCTTGTCTCCCAGCTGACCAGAGGAAAACAGGCCTTCACACAGCAGATTGAGGAGCTGAAAAGACAGATTGAAGAGGAAGTTAAGGTAAGAAACTGTTAAGTAAGTGTGAACTGATGTTATAAGGTTGGGATTTTGGAAATTATTTTACTCAATCATATTACTTTCACCAGGCCAAGAATGCTCTTGCCCATGGACTGCAATCAGCCCGTCATGACTGTGATCTGCTGAGGGAACAGTTTGAGGAGGAGCAGGAGGCCAAGGCTGAGCTGCAGCGTGGAATGTCTAAGGCCAACAGTGAGGTGGCTCAGTGGAGATCTAAGTATGAAACTGATGCTATCCAGCGCACTGAGGAGCTGGAGGAAGCCAAGTGAGTAACATTCAAACAATTAAATGGCCAGCTCAGTAGTGTTGCAATTTAACATAACTCAACTGAAAACTGTATTGCTTGGATCAATACAGTTCTTGTATTGATCAAATGTATCCAAACACATTTTTTTTGTTTAGTATCTTATTTTGAAAAAACAGTTGAGATGAAAGCACTGCTTTCATTTGATGATCTCTGTGCTGAAAAAAAATGTAATAATATTGTATTACATATATATTATGCAAAATTATCTAGAAAAGTATTTGTAACTCAATAGTTTTCACTGGAAGACTAATCTTACCTCTTCAAACAGGAAAAAATTGGCCCAGCGCCTTCAGGAGGCTGAGGAGCAGATTGAGGCAGTGAATTCCAAATGTGCTTCTCTTGAGAAAACGAAACAGAGGCTCCAGAGTGAGGTGGAGGACCTCATGATTGATGTGGAGAGGGCCAATGGGCTTGCTGCCAACCTGGACAAAAAGCAGAGGAACTTTGACAAGGTAGCATTGTTTACTTTGTGTGCCCAAGCCGTACAATCAATGAAATAGATAGATTTATTTCTCTCACCATTGCTAAGTTAACAACTGAAATGTATTTTATTATTCAGGTGTTGGCAGAGTGGAAACAGAAGTACGAAGAGGGTCAGGCAGAGCTTGAGGGAGCACAGAAGGAGGCTCGTTCTCTCAGCACTGAGCTGTTCAAGATGAAGAACTCTTATGAAGAAGCTCTGGATCAACTTGAGACCATGAAGCGTGAAAACAAGAACCTGCAACGTGAGTAACAGTTACATTGTATTCAGCATGTATGTGTCATGGTGTTTTGATTCGACATGTTAAGGCTTAACAATAAAAAACACATGTATCTCTCTGCAGAGGAGATCTCAGATCTCACTGAACAGATTGGTGAGACTGGCAAGAGCATCCATGAGCTGGAGAAGTCTAAGAAACAAGTGGAGTCAGAGAAAGCTGAGATCCAGACAGCTCTTGAAGAGGCTGAGGTACATTTTTTCTGAGGAGGTCTTCTGAATCTAAGTCAAAAAACAAATATACTATAAAAGGTTTGAAAGCAGAGATTCATATATAATTTGTTGATATTTTAAGGGAACTCTGGAACATGAAGAGTCCAAGATCCTGCGTGTCCAGCTGGAGCTCAACCAGATTAAGGGTGAGGTGGACAGAAAGCTGGCAGAGAAAGATGAGGAGATGGAGCAGATCAAGAGGAACAGCCAGAGGGTGATTGACTCCATGCAGAGCACTCTGGATTCTGAGGTCAGGAGCAGGAACGATGCCCTGAGAATTAAGAAGAAGATGGAGGGAGACCTGAATGAGATGGAGATTCAGCTGAGCCATGCCAATCGCCAGGCTGCTGAGTCACAGAAGCAGCTGAGGAATGTCCAGGCACAACTGAAGGTAAGACACAGAGTTGTTCCACAGACTGTGGTCAGTGCAGCTACATTTTGACATCCATGTGAATATTTTCCTGATATTTTTCACTAGGATGCACAACTGCACCTTGATGATGCTGTCAGAGCTCAGGATGACCTCAAGGAACAAGCTGCTATGGTGGATCGCAGAAACGGTCTCATGGTAGCTGAAATTGAGGAACTCAGAGCTGCTCTGGAACAGACAGAGAGAAGCCGCAAAGTTGCTGAGCAGGAGCTGGTGGACGCCAGTGAGCGTGTTGGACTTCTGCACTCTCAGGTGAACAATCCCAATGATTTATTCAATTATCCAATGATTTCAAATAATGTGAAAATCAGGCAGCTGATGACTCTTTTTACCGTTTAGAATACAAGCCTTCTGAACACCAAGAAGAAGCTTGAGACAGACCTGGTCCAGGTCCAGGGTGAAGTGGATGATACGGTTCAGGAAGCAAGGAATGCAGAGGAGAAGGCCAAGAAGGCCATCACTGATGTAGGTTTGAATTTCATTTGTTCTTAACTCTTTACTCCAATGTTTTTCTTAAGACAATTTTAATTAACATTTAATGGTGTCTCATCCAGGCTGCTATGATGGCTGAGGAGCTGAAGAAGGAGCAGGATACTAGTGCTCACCTGGAGAGGATGAAGAAGAACCTGGAGGTTGCTGTTAAGGACCTGCAGCATCGCCTGGATGAAGCTGAGAACCTGGCCATGAAGGGAGGCAAAAAGCAGCTCCAGAAACTTGAGTCTAGGGTAAGAAAGTCATGCTAAGATTTTGCAAAGCTGAAGCAAGACTTATGGAAAAGTTGGATACTTATTGTCTTATTGTTTTTTGAAGGTGCGTGAGCTGGAGACAGAGGTTGAAGGTGAGCAGAGGCGTGGGGCAGATGCTGTTAAGGGTGTCCGCAAATATGAGAGGAGGGTGAAGGAGCTCACCTATCAGGTACAGTCACTTTGATACTTAATAGGTAAATCAACTCTACTTACTTATTACAAAAAAAACATATCATGTACATTTACTATACTTTAAAATGACCTTGAACAGACTGAAGAGGACAAGAAAAATGTTACCAGGCTGCAGGATCTGGTTGACAAGTTGCAGCTCAAGGTGAAGGCCTACAAGAGGCAGGCTGAGGAGGCGGTAAGGACAATATATTTTTAACATTGAAAATATGATACTGTAGCAGATCTTTTTCACACAAAATAGACCTTTGGCCTTTTAGGACATTAAAAAATGTCAATTTCTTTGGATTTCCAGGAGGAGCAGGCCAATGTTCATCTGTCCAAGTGCAGGAAGGTCCAGCATGAGCTGGAGGAGGCTGAGGAGCGTGCTGACATCGCAGAGTCCCAGGTCAACAAGTTGAGAGCAAAGAGCCGTGACTCTGGCAAGGTAAATACATATGTCAGTTCAGTGAAAAAAAAATCAAAGTTGCAATCATCATTGTTTGTTATATATCTATCAACATGTAAGAGAAGAGTATTTACAGTGTAACATTCATATAGTCTAACATAGCATTAGGTTTAAATAGTGTAAAATTAACTGATCAAAGTTATTGTCACCTAATGTTTATTCAAACTCTCACAAACTTTCTTTGTTTTTTACAGGGGAAAGAAGCAGCAGAGTAAAAAAGTTTTACTGTGTTGAATCATATAATATGATATAATTCATGCTGAAGCAATAAAGGTTAAGCTGTTGATCCTAAAATCTGTCTGTAATATTTTCATTTCTTGCTTTGCATGAAAGGCACTTGATGTGAGATTTGAATAACATTTTTTTTTACATGAGAATCATGTAAAAAAAACTAAAAAGCTAAAACGGTAACCAATATTTTACACTCATTATCTATTTAATGTAGACTCAATTTGTTATTGTTTCTTTAATCCTAACCTAGACAAGGCAAAAAAAAAAAATAGATTACTTTATTACCTATTACAAGATAAGCTGTCACTTGTGAGCTGCCTTTGGCTTTCACTGGCAGGACTGAGATAGCATGTTAATCTTTGGTATCCTAGACAACTTTGGCTGTGATCAGAAGGCAGTCAACTGCACTTCTCATAGAATCATCAAATGTTATCACTGTATATTAAATCCAATTATATAATTATTAAATTGAATAAACAAAATAAAAACTAGTATGATTGTATACTTTAATAATGACATTTATATGAAGCAGGCCCTCCACAGAGCCAAGTATGGAATGAACCTGGCTTGATCTGATATTGATATTTCTGTATGTTCACATGGTAAAGGAGTTAATCAAATATGACATTGTGTCAGTTGCTCTGTAACAGCTGTTTGAGATGCCCTGATCCTTCTCAAAAACACAGTGTACATGCAAACACATTGAAACATTATGGCCCTGTGGAAGAAACTATAAAAAGTCAATGAAATATTTCTGAATTATATTATGATAATTCTTAATCACAGGACATCTTTTAGCTTGCAACAATATCATGTCATTTTATTCAGTGACAATTTAAAGTGGACACACTTCAAGTTCAACACCATTGCCTTTGACATTTAAAAATGTTATTGCTTAGCAACTGGAACGAAGTTGACATTTAACATGCAGTGTGCAGAGCCAAAAAAGGACTTGAGGCTATATCTGCAGTCAGCTGAAGTGTTAATAGCTTGGCATGTGAGTACTGTCGACATATCTATATAACAAGCAGTAGTTATAAATTATTCATTATTTATTTCTTATGAAAGTGTTAACATAATTTAAACCTGAACGATTTTATTTTGAAGCATCTTCCTCCAAATAGTATTTTAAATTAGCATTATTTTTAATCATACAAAGATGTGAATGTCACAGATACATGTTTTTCAAAACACCTTAAATGAAGGTAACCTATTTTAAGTAGGGATTATCACAAATTCAGGATGTGCTTTTGCTGATGGAAAACTGAAACCTAAGATGAATGTACTTGCAACAGGTGCCTCTAACTGCCACTAACGTAAGCACCAGCTGTCAACCTTTCCATATTTGGCATGTCTCCCATATTTAACTTTGCTTTGAAGGCAAAACAAATTTGATACAAGGATTCCAATTCAAGCCTGTGGATGTGGACCTCTGAATCTCATGCTTGTTGACTATGATGCTCCAGACCACAGCCGTACAAATATACACTATACAATATGTTGTGTATAATATGCAATATATTTTAGATACTTTGATCAAACATCTGTTCAATAACAAGTTATATATGCACAACTTTTAAATGTTTTCAAGTTTATACGTCATTACTCGCTCAATAAATTACTTTAATACTTAAAAACTATAGTGTTACGTATTAATTTTTTTGTGAATGCATTTCCTATTTAGTATAACTCAATAGTATTAACTAAGGATCTAAGTGATCCTGTGAAATAGACAGAGACAGGTTGCAAAGTGTATGAGCAGCAGGTGATACTCAAACTACTGAACTGCGTGGATGAGGCTGAAGAGTACAGAGTGGCAACACGTACACAAAAAAATATATATTCCCAATGACATTTATTCAAATAAAATAAATAAAACCTAGTTATCACTGAAGAAATTAAAACATGCAAATTTTAAGTGATAACACAAACTGAATACTTTTCAGGTTACATTACTAGGCTCAAGGGGATGGCCTGAGCATTTTAAGGGAGCAGTAAAAGCTATCTTCATGCTCTTGAAAACTGAATGGAAAATGCTGTACTCAACTCACAAAACTTGACGGATCTGAAACTACTGGGATTGAGATAATTATGGGACATGGGGCAACAGGAAAAGTACCAACTTCTTGAAATGAACAAACAGGGGTAATTGTTTTCGTCTTAAGAGTCTTTGTGTGTGTGTCATCACGGCAAAATATGGTCCTGGAGACACCTACTGAAGCGGGAATTACAACAAAGGCAGTTTTGAGTATTTTAATATGGGTTTATCTGTCCGTCTGCCTGTGATCCAAATAAGGGTAGAGCTGTGGAGCAGTGGTGTGGAATCTGTCCCCCCACCCTGTTCACACATGCCCTGCAAACCTGAAATTATCGAGACATTAACTGTCGGGGCTGTATGTGTGAACTCAAATATCAAATTCAGATGGACCACATATCAAACAGAGTTTACCCTGCCAGCTCCCTGGTAAAAAGACCAGTAACGTCTGAATGAGTCCAAGTCTAATTCTTAGGTGAATCCAAAGAGTTGAATCAGGCATTTTGATGACAGCTGAGCAAAACAAACCTCCGCCGGTGACACACCAGGGTGATTTACACAAAAACAGCAACAAAAAAGTCTAACTGTAGAGATTCGGAAACTCCACACCAGAATCATCAGACAATTTCAAAGAACAGCAGGAGAATCTGTTGTTTGAGACTAAATTCAGAACCAGCTCCCTTGGTGAGGTGTATCAGTCATGTCCTCCCCCCTGCATGCTCTATACTGGTGCCAAAACCCTCACCTTAACAATTATGGGACATGGGGTGGCAGGAAAAGTTGAGAAATTCTCACCTCCATGTACCAACTTCTTGTAATGAATGGACAGGGGTTATTGTTTTCAACTTGTGAGTCTTTGTGTGTCTGTCATCATGGCAAAATGTGGTCCTGGAGACACCTACTGTAGCGGGAACTACAACAAAGGCAGTTTTGAGTATTTTAATGTGCCTTTATCTGTCTAACTGCCTGTGATCCAAATGAGAGTAGAGCTGTGGAGCAGTGGTGTGGTCTGACCAAGGAATCTGTCCCCCCACCCTGTTCACACATGCCCTGCAAACCTGAAATGTTCTAGACATTAACTCTCGGGGCTGTATGTGTGAACTCAAATATCACATTCAGATGGACCGCACATCAAACAGAGTTTACCCTGCCAGCTCCCTAGTAAAAAGACCGGTAACGTCCGAATTAGTCCATGTCTTGTTCTTAGGTGAATCCAAAGAGTTAAATCGAGCATTTTGATGACAGCTGAGCAAAACAAACCTCCGCCGGTAACAAACAAGGGTTATTTACACAAAAACAGCAACAAAAAAGTCTAACTGTAGAGATTCTGAAACTCCACACCAAAATCATCAGACAAATTCAAAGAACAGCAGGAGACTCTGTTGTTTGAGACTAAATTCAGAACCAGCTCCCTTGGTGAGGTGTATCAGTCATGTCCTCCCCCCCTGCATGCTCTACCCTGGTGCCAAAACCCTCACCTAAACAATTATGGGACATGGGGCGACAGGAAACGTTGAGAAATCCTCACCTCCATGTACCAACTTCTTGTAATGAATGGACAGGGGTTATTGTTTTCAACTTGTGAGTCTTTGTGTGTCTGTCATCATGGCAAAATGTGGTCCTGGAGACACCTACTGTAGGGGGAACTACCACAAAGGCAGTTTAGAGTATTTTAATGTGCGTTTATCTGTCTGTCTGCCTGTGATCCAAATGAGAGTAGAGCTGTGGAGCAGTGGTGTGGTCTGACCAAGGAATCTGTCCCCCCACCCTGTTCACACATGCCCTGCAAACCTGAAATGTTCTAGACATTAACTGTCGGGCTGTATGTGTGAACTCAAATATCACATTCAGATGGACCGCACATCAAACAGAGCCTACCCTGCCAGCTCCCTAGTAAAAAGACCGGTAACGTCTGAATGAGTCCATGTCTTATTCTTAGGTGAATCCAAAGAGTTAAATCAGGCATCTTGATGACAGCTGAGCAAAACAAACCTCTGCCGGTAACAAACAAGGGTTATTTACACAAAAACAGCAACAAAAATGTCTAACTGGAGAGATTCGGAAACTCCACTCGATCATCATCAGACAAATTCAAAGAACAGCGAGAGACTTGGTTGTTTGTGACTAAATTAAGAGCCGGCTCCTTTGGTGCGTTGGTATCAGTCATGTCTTCTCCCCTGCATGTTCCACACAGGCACCCCCTTTCCTAAACCAAACAGAGAATTTCCATTATGTAAGAACACATTTAAGACAGATAATCTGTGGTTGTGTGCTGCATGTGTGTACAAGAAATTTTGGGGTATCCCAAGGCTCGATTCTCCTAACACTGTCTGGGGTTCATATATGACAATGGCCATATGGTCATGAAATTTTACAGGTGTGTAGTAGAGATCAAAATGAAGTTGGGGGTAGAAAGAAGAAAAGGGACTTAAGCGCCCTTCGGCCCCTGCTTTATTTGGTGTTGGTGTCCCAGAGAAAACAAATGAATATATAGCCATCTGAAACACAACAAACCAAACTTAACATATGGAAATCTGCATTCCTTAAAATAATAGTTGGCTGTAACATCAAGCATGCATGCTGTTTCTGTAAAGCATAACTTTTAAAGCTCAGATCAAGTAGCAAAAGGTATATTTATTCCTCACACAACTAAAAATCCTGATCCAACATTTGAAATACTTGTGTCGAAGGATACCTGTGCATGCTCCCAATATCTGATTTTTTTGTGGGTGTTTTGGCATCACAGATTAGCCTGACCTTGTGTCAAGCACAGGCTTTAATGTTGCCATTGAAAAATGAAAATCTCACTCATTTGAATGGGACAATGACAGCTGTAGTCAACTTGCATTCATGGCAGCTGCAATAGATTCCAATGGCGACCCTGAGTCACAGAAAAAAAACTTGTCTATATATATCAAAAGTTCAAAATGTCTCAAAGCATTCCTGCAGCACAGTCCACTGCAACATGTGTGGATTATTTGACTAGTATTTGTTATAGTATTGTCATTTGCCCACCAATTACTACTCTTTTCTTCCATTTGTTATTCAAAATTCAACTATCTCAGGATGACTATTTGCCCATGGTTGCCCAAGTATTATAAAATAGATATGTTTTCCCACATATCATGGATGACTCCTCCTCAGACTCTGTGGGGCAGAGATGAAATGATACTGTTCTCTCCATCTTTACCAAAATAATTGGTGAATATAATATTACCAAAAGTACCTACCTTCTACCTTAATTTTGATCTAAACTAAACATATTACAGAATTTGTGACTGTATCTTGCACAGTGGCGACACTATCCCAATGACAAAATCTGTCCACAGACAGACAGACATATAAACAAATGTCAAAAACTCAAAACCACCTCTGTGGTAGTTCCCGCTACAGTAGCTTCATTTGGTCATGATGACACACACACAAAGACTTACAAGGTGGAAGTAAATATTTCAGCATTTAAAGAAGAACATATTTGTTCTAAATGATACAGCACATATGCACATCCGACAATGGTGATGAATAATAATCACAAACATGTATTGAGGCTGCCTTGCAACCAAAAGAATAACACTTTAAGTGAAGGAAGTTATGCCCATAGAAAGGCAGAAAATAGACCTGAAGCTTGTAAAGAAGTTTGGGGTCATGGTCGCACATGTAAAGCATGAATGAAATGTGAGATGCTATGCGGCCTCAGTAAAAATCTTTATATATTAGGATGAAAGCTTATCTGTTACATCACCTGTGCATCAGACGTACAACTCAGAAACACAAATACTGAGATGCACGAATGCTGAAAAGCATTCTGTGGTGATAAAGTTAATCACCGAGACATGATGCCATTGAGGCCTTATATGAAATATGTTCAACAATTATAAGTAATGTAAATATGTAATGCTTTATGTGGACCCATTTATCTTATGTTGATACGACACCAGGGATTGCTGTCACGAAAGACACATAAGTTTAAAAAAGTATCCATACATATTTAGAAAGAAAAAAGGGAAATCCAAAAAAACAATTGCTATGTTGTAGAAACAGGTGTCCCTATTAATATGTGCAGTCAATTCCAAATTTGGCATGTGCTCAAGGTTAACCTTGCTGTGTAAGCAAAGCAGACACAATAAAAGGCGTCAAACAAGACAAAGGCGCTCGTGGTACAATACCCTTGGAGACTTCAGCTTGTGGTAAGTTTATTTTGTACCTCTTTTGATCAGTTTAAAAATATCAATTAACAACTTTTCTTTCATACCCTCACCTATGCCTGAAAATATGTGATATGTTCTCAATAGGATTGTGGTCTATATCAGACGAAGTAGAGAAGGTCAGGTATGACTTTTTTTTCTCCATTATACTTAACTTGTTTATATCGATGCAGTATCTATGTGAAACATTTTGTCCAGTAGAACATTTTTGTTTATCCACTTTTGTCAAAACCAGGTTCATGTTAATCTTATCGTTATCAACTCAGTCTAGAATTTCTTTTTGAATGGGCCATTATATTACTTCATAGAGTACGGATGTGAAGACACACATTTATAATAACGTTATACGTAAAACATATTTCATATGCAGCTCATGCAGTGCTTTATGGTTCAGCATTAAAAAAAACAATAGAGAAAAGGGTACATAGACATCAAAAGTTCAGTTCTAATTCAGGATAATTTTAGTATATTTTATGGCAAAGCTGCAATTTACCTTTGTGAGCCAGAGAAGGGGATAAATGCACCAGTCAGCCAGCTCAAGTCAGGTCAAGGTCAATTTATACAGCATACGACTGTCCACAGACCTCAATTCGGAAAAAAAATTGAAGAAAGCCCAAGAAGAGCAATCTGTCTGATAGTCTAAAAGTCAAGCTGAACGACACTTGTAATGATGCAAAAACATTATTATTGTGTGGATATATTAACTGCTTAGTACAAACCAGGCACTTAGATACTGTTCAATGACAAAGACATAAAACATAATTCTAAGATTGCTAATGTTTGACTTTTACGCAGACATAAGCCTCCACCATGAGCACAGACGCAGAAATGGCCATGTATGGCAAAGCTGCCATTTACCTTCGTAAGCCAGAGAAGGAGAGAATTGAGGCACAAACTGCACCATTTGATGCCAAGAGTGCCTGCTACGTGGCCGATGCCAAGGAGCTTTACTTGAAGGGAACAATACTCAAGAGAGATGGTGGCAAAGTCACTGTCAAAGTCCTGGACACTCAGGAGGTTGGTATCAAAAAGTCAGAGTCAACTGGGAATTAATTATGATCAGTTCTCATTTTGACAAATGTATAATTACAGGAGAAGACAGTCAAAGAAGATGACGTCACTCCAATGAACCCTCCTAAGTATGACAAGATTGAAGACATGGCCATGATGACCCATCTCAATGAAGCCTCTGTGCTGTATAACCTCAAAGAGCGTTATGCAGCATGGATGATCTACGTAAGACAATCTGCCCAATAAGAAAAGAGAACTATTGAAAAGGTGCTATAATTGTATGTAGGAAAAATAGAGTTCACTGTTTATTCTCTATGATCACTTTCAGACCTACTCTGGGTTGTTCTGTGCCACTGTGAACCCCTACAAGTGGCTCCCAGTGTACGATTCTGAAGTTGTAAGTGCCTATAGAGGCAAGAAGCGTATGGAAGCTCCACCCCACATCTTCTCCGTCTCTGACAACGCTTTTCAGTTCATGCTTACTGGTAAGTCATTATCATAACCATGTAGAATTTATCAGTTTATGAGGTTTCTGTTGTAGTCCAAAATAGGTAATTATTTCGGTTTTTTTAACAGATAGGGAGAACCAGTCTGTCTTGATCACGTAAGAGTGTTACATTTGCATTTATTGACCTGGTTCAATGTTGTCAAATATCTTGATCAAATTCCTGTGTCTTTACCTAGTGGAGAATCTGGGGCTGGAAAGACTGTGAACACCAAACGTGTCATCCAGTACTTCGCAACAATCTCAGTTGGTGGAGACAAGAAGAGGGACACATCAAAGGTATGTTACTGTATGATGATTACAATTCAGAGTTCTTTGAGAATGGTATATTTTTCAAGGGGAAAACGTCATGTTCTGATAGCAGTTCTATTCCTGGATTATAGGGGTCCCTGGAGGATCAGATCATTGCAGCCAATCCCCTGCTGGAGGCCTATGGTAATGCCAAAACTGTGAGGAATGATAACTCTTCTCGTTTTGTAAGTATGGAAATATTTCTACACATGAGATTGGTCTTATTAAGGTCTTATATGATTGCCAGTGTGGAAAGACATTAAAAAAAAACTTTGTTCCAAAAGGGTAAATTCATCAGAATCCATTTTGGGGCAACTGGCAAACTGGCTAGTGCTGATATTGAGACATGTAAGTAATAATACTCACTGTATATACAATCAACTGGCACTGAGAATTAACTAGGCTGTAATCTATAAAAAAATATTTATAGATCTGTTGGAGAAGTCTAGAGTGACATTCCAGCTTCCTGATGAAAGAGGCTACCACATCTTCTACCAGATGATGACGGCCCACAAACCTGAGCTGCTGGGTAAGCAGACTGAGATGTTGCACAACATTGGGTACTTACAGTTTTAATATGAAATAAATGCTTAGATTTTTTCACCTGTTTTTGATCTCCAGATTTGTGTCTCATCACAACCAACCCCTACGACTTCCCCATGTGCAGCATGGGTCAGATCACTGTGGCCAGCATTGATGACAAAGTTGAGCTGGAGGCCACTGATGTGAGTGATCTTTACTTCAAGATATATTTTGTGTGTTAAATTATTTGTTTAAGTGCATTATTTAAAGTGATTATATACATATTTTTTAAAGAATAATTTTTTGGCAGTTTTCGAGCCTTTTATTAGAGAGGACAGACAAGAAATGGGGTGAGAAATGGGGTGAGAAAGGGGGGAGGGTTATGCAGGAAAGGGCCGCAGGTAAGAGTCGAACCCGCGGCCGCTGCCTCGAGGACCTTTTTTACCAGGTGCAACTGCTCTAACCACTGTTCCTCCGGCCGTCCCAAGTGATTATACGTATTTTGTGTGGACATCTCTTTTGAATTAAGAATGCTATTGACATCCTGGGCTTTACTAATGAAGAGAAGATGAGCATCTACAAGATGACTGGTGCTGTGCTTCACCATGGTAACATGAAGTTCAAGCAGAAGCAGCGTGAGGAGCAGGCCGAGCCTGATGGCACAGAGGGTGAGTATTTAATGTCAACTCAAAGTGAATACCTTTAACACCTTACAACAGCAATAAAGTAATTTATCAGACTTGTTTCTGATCATATCATAATGGATTATGAATTATTTTCAGATGCTGACAAGGTTGCTTACTTACTGGGTCTGAACTCTGCTGACATGCTAAAGGCTCTGTGCTATCCCAGAGTGAAGGTCGGAAATGAGTATGTGACCAAGGGGCAGACTGTACCTCAGGTAAACATTAATTAACAATATCCAATATCTTACTATTTGAAAAATTAGGTACAACAACCACAAACAATGTAGTACAGAGTTTATTTCGAGAGAAAAAAAATGCAATTTGTGACAGCTTCTTGGCCTCTGACCTAATTTTCATTTGGTTGCCTGGGACCTGGGGAGTGGCTCGTCAGGAGAGATGGCTAACACCTGATTGTGTGTGTGATTGCTCACCTATATAAATGGGTGTCTGAGCATTCACACTCTCTCTCCTCTTTGTGCTTTTGTTATTCAGCCTTTTGTTTCTTTGTTCATACACACCCACGCAGTACAAACATTACTGATGAACTGACTAACATGGTTAAATTAGTTTATTTAGATAAAGTTATGTTTACTACTTTAAAAGTCATGTGTGGTCTCCATGTTTTGCCATGCCCTTGAGCCAGGTCGTGACAAATTACATTGTATACTTTATTACTTTATTTTCAGTGAGTTGTATCGATTAAATTGAAAATACATAATGTAAAAGAAGTCAAGGACCATTGATGTTATTCATTATTTTGGATCTTTTGTCATTTATCTCATTAGATGAAGTTCAGAATAGCAGTAATGTATTTATAAAATCACGTCCTTGGTTTTATTCAGGTGAACAACTCAGTGACTGCCCTGGCAAAGTCTATCTATGAGAGGATGTTCTTGTGGATGGTCATCCGTATCAACCAGATGTTGGACACCAAACAGGCGAGGCAGTACTACATTGGTGTCCTGGATATCGCTGGATTTGAAATCTTTGATGTAAGCTTAATTTCCAACAATTCAGTAGAAAATAGTTTTCAGAACAGAAATGTTATCATTGCCTGCAAGAGATTAAGCTGCTTGTACCCTCACAGTTCAACACCTTGGAGCAGCTGTGCATCAACTTCACCAATGAGAAACTGCAACAGTTTTTCAACCACCACATGTTTGTCCTGGAGCAAGAGGAGTACAAGAAGGAAGGTATTATCTGGGAATTCATTGACTTTGGCATGGACTTGGCTGCCTGCATTGAGCTGATTGAAAAGGTAATAAGGTGATAATGTGTAATTATTCTTAGTTTGACTTTACGCATCACTTAATGACATACTTATTCTATTCTTCTCAAGCCCATGGGCATCTTCTCCATCCTTGAAGAGGAGTGCATGTTCCCCAAGGCCACAGACACATCCTTCAAGAACAAGCTGTATGACCAGCATCTTGGCAAAACCAAAGCATTTGAGAAGCCAAAGCCCACTAAGGGCAAGGCTGAGGCCCACTTCTCCTTGGTGCACTATGCTGGTACTGTGGACTACAATATTGCTGGCTGGCTGGACAAGAACAAGGATCCACTGAATGACTCTGTTGTTCAGCTGTACATGAAATCCTCAGTGAAACTGCTGGTTCATCTGTATCCTCCGGTTGTTGAGGGTAAGACAGTTACTACAGTAAACCAAAACACCCTTTTTTACTAACTGTAGCATGAGTTCATGTAAAGTATATGTGTTTTAAAAAAGAATGTCTACTTCAAATTATCAACAGAGACTGGAAAGAAGGGAGGTAAGAAGAAGGGTGGTTCAATGCAGACAGTGTCTTCACAGTTTAGGGTAAGGTTTCACATTGCAAACATTTACAATATATCCTAAAGTATACGGAAACCCATAGTCGTGATGATAATAATTACCATTTTGAACCCCTCAGGAGAACTTGGGGAAGCTGATGACTAACTTGAGGAGCACCCACCCTCACTTTGTGCGCTGCCTGATTCCCAATGAGTCAAAGACTCCAGGTATATAGAGAACATAATCATTACAGTCTTTGATAAGTGGTTTGGATTTGTTGGTATGGTTTGCTTAATTCTGTGCTACTTCAAAAAAGACACTATTCAGTCCTTAAGAAATGTCTTTTTATAGGTCTGATGGAGAACTTCCTGGTCATCCACCAGCTCAGGTGTAACGGTGTGCTGGAGGGTATCAGAATCTGCAGGAAAGGTTTTCCAAGCAGAGTCCTCTATGCTGACTTCAAGCAGAGGTATTCATTGATAATTTAATATAATTTGATGCAGATTATTAAAAGAAAATACTTGCACTGATCATTAATGCTCTCATAAAAAGGTATAAGGTGCTAAATGCCAGTGTCATCCCTGAGGGCCAGTTCATTGACAACAAGAAGGCTTCGGAGAAGCTGCTTGGGTCAATTGATGTTAACCATGATGAGTACAAATTTGGACACACCAAGGTAAGCACCATGCCTACATCATTTTACTGAAGAATAATTACCAAGGAGGTTAAGTGGTTTATTCTAGTGTGTTTCATAGTTTTTCTGTTAATTACGGTATATATGGATTATATGTGTTAATAATAAAGTAGAATTTCTAAAAACTGTTAGTTTATGTAATTTGGTGCCAAGGAACAAGTTGTTATTTCTTAGTAAAATGTACTAGCTATTGAATTGTTAATAAATTATATTCACAAATGTACAAGCAGATAGTTGTATATGTATAGAATAAGAAAGAAAAAAGGCAAACAAACTAGTGATGAACATACAACAGCGAATAAGAACAAGTATGAAAAAAGAATTTGGACCCCGAGGAGAGGGGTAATATTTTGAGAAATAAAGTTGCAGATTTATAAGATAAAAATGTATATCCAATCTACAAGAAAAAAGTCACAGATTTATGAGGTTTAAAGTCAGAAAAATAGTGTTTTGATTTACACCTCCGGTGTTTTGTTTTATACTCCCTGTTGAACTACATCGCTTCAGGATCAACACAGAGGCTGCTGCATGCCACGCAGGCTATTATGTTGGCAACAAATTCTGGAAAATACTATGTTTTGAAGTAGAAAGAATGGATGCCACAAGTTCTAATGACATGTATAATAAGCCACCAAAATTAGAGACAGGTTCTGGTTTGTTTCAGCCAGCAGCTTCTTCATAGCACTTCGCCAAAGATTTGTGGTAACCTAAAAAAAACCATTAGAATAGATACAGACAGCTTTCATCCCACTGCCCCAGCATGTGACAGCAAAGAAGATCGCACTGGCCAAAACAGACTCATAAACTTCCTCAGCATTGTCCGGCAGATGTTAAAGGACCTCCTCTGGAAGAAGAGTCGACTTTGGCCCTTTTTGTAGACAACTTCTGAAGGTGGCAGGACTCAATAATTGAAGTCTGAGGTTGAAGCGAAAGGGAGAGAGGACAGTCCCCTGTGGGGCCCCAGCGTTGCTGACCATCCTGTGAGACACACAGTTCTGTAGGCATACATACTGTGGTCTGCCCGTTAGGGCCGGAGAGCCGGACGGATTGTATTGAATGCACTGGAGAAGTCAAAAAACATGACTCTCACACTGCTCACAGGCTTGTCAGGATGACTGTAGACTCTATTCAGCAGATGCAGGTGATGCAGTCCTCAACTCCCAGCAAGGGCTGGTAAGCAAACATCACTTCATGATGTGGGACGTCAGGGCCACCGGTCTGTAGTCCTGAGGGCCACTGGGACGTGGTTTCTTTGGCAGAGGCAGGACGTCTTCCACAGCACAGGGATGCTCTGGAGGTGCAGGCTCACTCTTAAGGGCGTACTCACACTGTCCTTCCAGACTGCGACCCAGGCTTTAGGGTACTTGTCCCCCCTCCCTCTCCCCCCGGCCGCTGGCCGCAGTTATGCGCAGAACGGCTGCACTCACACTGCTTAAAGGTACTAGGCTTTAGCTGAAAACCCGGTTTTGGCCCCGTCCAAATGGACAGTGTGAGTATGCCCTAAGACTTGACTCACTCCACACAGCTTGTGGGCACAAGCTTTAAGAACCTTGGGAAATACGCCATCGGGGCCTGCAGCTTTGCCAGAGTGGAGTCTCGTCGGCTGTCTTCTCACCAGGTCAGGCGTGAAGGACACTGTAGAGGTGTCCGTTGGGGGAGGGCTGAGGTCATCAGGTTGTGGAGGACATGATGTAGAGCAGGGGGGAGGGGTGGAATAGCTAGGTGTGAAGTGAGGTGGTGAGGGGAAGGTAAGGTGTCTGTAAGGAGGAGGAGTAAGGGCGTGATCACACTGTCCTCCCGGACCATGACCCGGACTTTAGGGTACTTGTCCCCCCTCCCTCTCCCCCCCGCGCCCCAGCCCCGTTTGTACTCACACTACCTGGGCCTCGGCCAATGCTTCTTGCTGTCCATACGCCTTCAAGCGGTAACACGTCACACGCATTGATCGCGTGTGTGTGGCTTTGTTTACAAATCTTTCCGTAGACCTCAGAGTTTTTGTGCGTCTTGTCGACTGTTTTTGAATCTTTTTATCCGACCAAATCTGCAGTAAACACAACGTGAACCTTTCACCACCATTGTTGTTGTTGTTAAATGTCCGCGCATGGTCCGTCCTTCTATTTACATATCCGAACAGGCGGACATAACGCTACTGCCGTAGGGCTCGTGCTCGTGCTCGTACACGTGCGCACGCTCGTGCTCGTACATGTGAAAACGGCTCCGCTAAAGCCCACCTCTTTCAAGCGGGCCGTGGCGGCCCAGCTGGCCCCAGTTGAGCGCGGAGCGGGTGCGCTCACACTACTTAAAGGTACTAGACTTTAGCTGAAAAACCGGTTTTGGCCGCGGCCAAAAGGATAGTGTGATCACGCTCTAAGAGCGTACTCACACTGTCCTCCCGGACCGCGACCCGGACTTTAGGGTACTTGTCCCCCCTCCCTCTCCCCCCTGCGCCCCAGCCCCGTTTGTACTCACACTGCCAGGGCCGGCCAATGCTTCTTGCTGTCCATACGCCATCACGCCGTAACACGTCACACGCATTGATCGCGTGTGTGTGGCTTTGTTTACAAATCTTTCCATAGACCTCTGAGTTTTTGTGCGTCTTGTCGACCGTTTTTGAATATTTTCATCCGACCAAATCTGCAGTAAACACTCCACCTCCGCACCACACCAACATGAACCTTTCACCGCCATTGTTGTTGTTGTTAAATGTCCGCGCATGGTCCGTCCTTCTATTTCCATGTCCGAACAGGCAGACATAACGATACTGCCGTAGGGCTCGTGCTCGTGCTCGTACACGTGCGCACGCTCGTGCTCGTACATGTGCAAACGGCTCCGCTAAAGCCCACCTCTTTCGGCCCGCTGGCCGCAGTTGTGCACGGAGCGGGTGCACTCACACTGCTTAAAGGTACTAGGCTTTAGCTGAAAAACCAGTTTTGGCCGCGGCCAAAGGGACAGTGTGAGTAGGCTCTAAGTGGAGGTAAAGTGGCATTGGGGGATGGGCCGCAGTATCAAACCTATTGAAACATAGGTTCAGTTCATTGGCCTGGTCCACATGGTCCTCCTACCCCGTGCTACCAGTCTTCTGGAACCCGGGGATGGTTCTCATGCCACTCCACACATCCTTCATGTTGTTTCGCTGGAGTTTATTGTCCAGCTTTCTCCTATAATTGTCTTTAGCCTCCCTGATTCTGAGAACCACTTGCACTCTCTTCACCTCATCATGGTTGCCATCTCTAAATGCTCTCTTCTTATCATTCAGGATGGCCTTAATGTCGTTGGTGATCCAGGGTTTGTTGTTGGTGTAGCAGGTTACAGCCAGAACTGGGACATTGCAGTCCACGAAAAAATTAATGTAGTCCGTGTTGCACTCAGTGAGTCCATCGATGTCCTCCCCGTGCGGCTCAGAAAGTGCAGGTCAGTCAGTCACTTTAAAGCAGCCCTGCAGTGTCTCATAAGCCTCCTCAGACCACCTCCTCACAGTCCTTGTGGTTGTAGGCTTCCTGTTCACCAGAGGCACATAGCAGGGTTTGAGGTGAACCAGGTTATGATCTGACCTGCCCAGAGGAGGGAGAGAAGAGGAGGTGTATGCATCCTTAATGTTAGCATACATCAGGTCCAGAGTCCTCTCCTCTCTGGTAAGACAGCTCACGTACTGTTGGAAGGTCGGCAGAACTCTATCCAAGGTGACGTGGTTAAAGTCTCCCGACATGATGATGAGGGCACTGAGTTGTTTGGAGTCTCGAGATGGTGGTGTGTATGATGCTGCAGGCAGATGTCGGGTTTGCAGAGGGAGGGATACACAGAACAACAGTGATGACATGCTGGATCTCTCTATCCAGACGGTATGGACGGAGTCCAACAGCCAGCAGTTCAACATCCGGGCTACAGAGCTGTTCTTTAATGGTGATATGACCAGGATTACACCATCTGCTGTTCACTAGAACAGCAAGCCCCCCTCCTATCCTCTTACCGCTCTTGGTGCAATCCTGGTCTGCCCGAATGGTGTGGAAGCTCTCCACGTAGACGTTCTGGTCTGTAATGTCCCTGTGCAGCCATGTCTCCATGAAACACATTAGACTGCACTCACGGTACTCCGGTTGGAGTTCCATACACTGCCCATAACAACAGAGGGTAGACACATCCATACGCCAGGGTGAAAAAACAGAACGAACAAAAAGAAAATAAAAGTTTAAAAAAAGCTAACTCAAAGACCGGAGCAGTAACAGGTAGCGTGCAACTTTCGCACATGCACACTAAAGACACTAAAGTACAATAAAACCTTAACGCCACTAATATTTTTGATGCGCGATTAATGCTACTAGTGAAGTGAGTGTCTGTGTTAATCCTGAAGTGATGTAGTGTGAAACAACACCGAAGGTGTAAATCCAAACACTATTTTTCCGATAGTGTTTTAGATCTCGTAAATCTGCAACTTTTTTCTGGTTGATTTGCTACTTTTTAATTTCATAGATCTGCATTTTTTTCCCAAAAAATATTACCCCCATCCCCTGGGTCTGTAAATTTTTTTTTCACACTTAGCCCTAATATGCCGTCGTATAAACGACATGAAAAAACAATAAAACAAGACAAGAAACAGAATAATTTGAAAAAAGCACAAAACAACATTATACAATATAATATAATTTATTGACATTCCATCAATCTGGAACCTTACTGTTTATAATATATGTATATATCAATAAAAAGTAGAAAAGCCAAAATGTGGCTAATTATATAACAAGTTTTCCTTAAGATCCCTGGACAAAGTGGGATAGGCAAAAACCCTTTTTGTTTTTGTTTTTTTTGTGTTTTACAGGGTGTGAAGAATTCACTTTCTGAGTTTAGGCTAAATTCATTTTTATTATTCGTTTGTTCAGGTGTTCTTCAAGGCTGGTCTGATAGGTGTTCTTGAGGAGATGAGAGATGAAAAACTGGCAGCTCTGGTCACCATGACTCAGGCTTTGTGCCGTGGTTACATGATGAGAAAGGAGTTTGTCAAGATGATGGAGAGGAGGCAAGTTGAAAACAGCTTATTGTAAATGATTGAATGAAAAAACAAACAACATTTTCTATAAGAGCTACTTCATGTCTGCAGGGAAGCCATATATACCATCCAGTACAATGTCCGCTCATTCATGAATGTGAAACATTGGCCATGGATGAAGGTGTACTACAAGATCAAGCCTCTACTGAAGAGTGCTGAAACTGAGAAGGAGCTGGCAAATATGAAGGAGAACTATGATAAGATGAAGACCGACTTGGCTACTGCCCTGGCCAAAAAGAAGGAACTAGAGGAGAAGATGGTGTCCCTTCTGCAGGAGAAGAATGATCTGCAGCTGCAAGTAGCATCAGTAAGTACACACCAACAGACAGTTGTTGTTGTTGTTTTATAGGTTTCAATGTTGATGAACTAACATCCATTTTTAATACACTCAACTAGGAATCAGAGAATCTGTCAGATGCTGAAGAGAGGTGTGAGGGACTTATCAAAAGTAAGATTCAGATGGAGGCCAAACTCAAAGAGACAACTGAGAGACTGGAGGATGAAGAGGAAATCAATGCTGAGCTCACTGCCAAGAAGAGAAAGCTGGAGGATGAATGTTCTGAGCTCAAGAAGGATATTGATGATCTGGAGCTTACCTTGGCCAAAGTGGAGAAAGAGAAACATGCCACTGAGAACAAGGTTTGTAAATAATTATCTTTCCAGCTAATCAAGTAAGATTGTATGACTTTTGTTTAATGACAAAATCTCTCTTGGACACTAGGTGAAGAACCTGACTGAGGAGATGGCCTCTCAGGATGAGAGCATTGCTAAGCTGACCAAGGAAAAGAAAGCCCTACAGGAGGCTCATCAGCAGACTCTTGATGACCTGCAGGCCGAGGAAGACAAAGTCAACACTCTGACCAAGGCCAAGACCAAGCTGGAGCAGCAAGTGGATGATGTAAGTTTACAAAGACACTTAGATTGACAAAGCAAGATTCTTCTTTAACGGGATAATTAAAAACTCATAATAATATTCAGCTGGAGGGTTCTCTGGAGCAAGAGAAGAAGCTGCGTATGGACCTTGAGAGAGCCAAGAGGAAGCTCGAGGGTGATCTGAAACTGGCCCAGGAATCCATCATGGATCTTGAGAACGACAAGCAGCAGTCTGATGAGAAACTTAAAAAGTAACAGTTTTTGAATTTCTACAACAACCATTCATCTTCCTCAAGAAGAAAAAAAATGTCAACTGCATGAGCTCTTTTCTATAATTTTCACAGGAAGGACTTTGAAGTCAGTCAGCTCCTTAGCAAGATTGAAGATGAGCAGTCAATGGGCGCTCAGCTTCAGAAGAAGATCAAGGAGCTTCAGGTGACATGTTACATTTAATATTTTATATTAAACATTGGTGTATAAATCTGTTTTCGTGAATTAAAGGTGAAAGTTTACTAAAAGACATAACACCTACATGAAACAGGCTCGTATTGAGGAACTGGAGGAGGAGATTGAGGCTGAGCGTGCTGCTCGTGCCAAGGTTGAGAAGCAGAGAGCTGACCTCTCCAGGGAACTTGAGGAGATCAGTGAGAGGCTGGAGGAGGCCGGTGGTGCCACTGCTGCTCAGATTGAGATGAACAAGAAGCGTGAAGCTGAGTTCCAGAAGCTCCGTCGTGACCTTGAGGAGTCCACTCTGCAGCATGAAGCCACTGCTGCTGCTCTTCGCAAGAAGCAGGCTGACAGCGTTGCTGAACTGGGAGAACAGATCGACAACCTCCAGCGTGTCAAGCAGAAGCTTGAGAAGGAAAAGAGTGAATACAAGATGGAGATTGATGACCTCTCAAGCAACATGGAGGCTGTAGCTAAAGCAAAGGTACACAAGGCATTTTTTTCTTTTTTAATGTCCAAATTAGTATAGTAAATAAGGTAATACACATTATGAATTATATTTGATCTCTAATCTCATCTCACCTTTCCTCATTAGGGAAATCTTGAAAAGATGTGCCGTACTCTTGAGGACCAACTTAGCGAACTGAAGACCAAAAATGATGAAAATGTTCGTCAAATCAATGACACAAGTGCACAGAAAGCACGTCTCCTGACAGAAAATGGTATCTACAGGTTATCAGTGAATGATCTGTTGTGTATGTTATTGAGAGACGTAACACAAACTAATACAGTTTATCATGAAATCTTTAACACAAGGTGAGTTCAGCCGTCAAATTGAAGAGAAAGAAGCTCTTGTCTCCCAGCTGACCAGAGGAAAACAGGCCTTCACACAGCAGATTGAGGAGCTGAAAAGACAGATTGAAGAGGAAGTTAAGGTAAGAAACTGTTAAGTGTGTACTGGTGTTATAAGGTTGGGATTTTGGAAATTATACTATTCAATCATATTACTTTCACCAGGCCAAGAATGCTCTTGCCCATGGACTGCAATCAGCCCGTCATGACTGTGATCTGCTGAGGGAGCAGTTTGAAGAGGAGCAGGAGGCCAAGGCTGAGCTGCAGCGTGGAATGTCCAAGGCCAACAGTGAGGTGGCTCAGTGGAGATCTAAGTATGAAACTGATGCTATCCAGCGCACTGAGGAGCTGGAGGAAGCCAAGTGAGTAACATTCAAACAGTAAATGGTCATATCAGAAGTGTTGCATTTTAGCATAACTCAACTGAAAATTGACCCACCACCCCCTTTTGTGTTCGTGAAAAATACTTGTCACCCCAAGAACATCACATTTTTAAACAAATCACGATAAAACCAGTCCATTAAAAAACTAAATCAACTGTTCTTAAGACACAAGCGTCTAGTTCTCAAACATATTAGTATAGTTCCCATTTTAAAATGTAATTCCCGGAAAAAATGTCTTACAATTGAAATGATATGGTATGATATATGAATTCAACTCATTGTTACATCAAAATCACGATGACTTTATTTGCCGAGTTGATTTTTACATACAAGAAGTTCGGTGATACAATAAACATAAAGTGGAAATAAAAAATTATGCTATAACAGTTAAAAACAGAAATATAGAATACAAAAAATATACAAACAATATGAAAGAGATACTATTACAATAGTATGATACCATAGTGTTTTAATTAATTATAATTTTAATTAGTATAATGAAATAAAAAAAAATGTTTTAGAAATGGACAGCTGTTGTGTTTCATGCAGAATGTTCAAATATATATTAACTGGGGATGTGCAAAATTTCACAGTATAGAGATTATGATGTGTAACATGAAATGTTAAAGGCACTGTACTTTCCTTAACATTAATATGGCATCAAAGATACATTTTTTATGTAAAGATATAGTGAATTAATAGTGTTTTGATCAGAGAATTAAGTCACTCTCCCTCCGTGTGTGTCGTACTCTGAGCTTCTCTGTTGTTTGTTGTAATCGATGGTCCAGCCACGTGTGCATGTGACTGTGAAAATACATCAGTATCTCATGTATTGGAAAAGAGAGCCATGTGGAGGCAATCTCAGACCTTTTTCTTCTTTTTTCAACATTTCGAATAGAGCACAGTTAAGAACTCATGTTGTAGATCCTTGTTACTAAGGCTTCGGAATCTCAGTTTTCACTGGAAGACTCTTCTTACCTCTTCAAACAGGAAAAAGTTGGCCCAGCGCCTTCAGGACGCTGAGGAGCAGATTGAGGCAGTGAATTCCAAGTGTGCTTCTCTTGAGAAAACCAAACAGAGGCTCCAGAGTGAGGTGGAGGACCTCATGATTGATGTGGAGAGGGCCAATGCACTGGCTGCTAACCTGGACAAGAAGCAGAGGAACTTTGACAAGGTAGCATTGTTTAATTTGTGTGCCCAAGCCATACAATCGATGAAATATGTATATATTTATTTGCCTACATAACCAACTGAACTATATTGTGTTAATCAGGTGCTGGCAGAGTGGAAACAGAAACACGAGGAGGGTCAGGCAGAGCTTGAGGGAGCACAGAAGGAGGCTCGTTCTCTCAGCACTGAGTTGTTCAAGATGAAGAACTCTTATGAAGAAGCTCTGGACCATCTGGAGACCATGAAGCGTGAAAACAAGAACCTGCAACGTGAGTAACAGTTACATTGTATTCAGCATGTATGTGTCATGGTGTTTTGATTCGACATGTTAAGGCTTAACAATAAAAAACACATGTATCTCTCTGCAGAGGAGATCTCAGATCTGACTGAACAGATTGGTGAGACTGGCAAGAGCATCCATGAGCTGGAGAAGTCTAAGAAACAAGTGGAGTCAGAGAAAGCTGAGATCCAGACAGCTCTTGAAGAGGCTGAGGTATATTTTTTCTGAGGAGGTCTTCTGAATCTAAGTCATGAATTAGAATATTATAAAAGGTTTGAAAGCAGCTGGGATCGGCTCCAGCCCTCCGTAACCCTGTTAGGGACAAGCGGTAGAAGATGGATGAATGAATGAAGGTTTGAAAGCCGAGATTCATATGTAATTTGTTGATATTTTAAGGGAACTCTGGAACATGAAGAGTCCAAGATCCTGCGTGTCCAGCTGGAGCTCAACCAGATTAAGGGTGAGGTGGACAGAAAGCTGGCAGAGAAAGATGAGGAGATGGAGCAGATCAAGAGGAACAGCCAGAGGGTGATTGACTCCATGCAGAGCACTCTGGATTCTGAGGTCAGGAGCAGGAACGATGCCCTGAGAATTAAGAAGAAGATGGAGGGAGACCTCAATGAGATGGAGATTCAGCTGAGCCATGCCAATCGGCAGGCTGCTGAGTCACAGAAGCAGCTGAGGAATGTCCAGGCACAACTGAAGGTAAGACACAGAGTTGTTCCACAGACTGTGGTCAGTGCAGCTACATTTTGGCATCCATGTGAATATTTTCCTGATATTTTTCACTAGGATGCACAACTGCACCTTGATGATGCTGTCAGAGCTCAGGATGACCTCAAGGAACAAGCTGCTATGGTGGATCGCAGAAACGGTCTCATGGTAGCTGAAATTGAGGAACTCAGAGCTGCTCTGGAACAGACAGAGAGAAGCCGCAAAGTTGCTGAGCAGGAGCTGGTGGACGCCAGTGAGCGTGTTGGACTTCTGCACTCTCAGGTGAACAATCCCAATCATTTATTCAATTATCCAATGAGATTTCAAATACTGTGAAAATCAGGCAACTGATGACTCTTTTTACCGTTTAGAACACAAGCCTTCTCAACACCAAGAAGAAGCTTGAGTCGGACCTGGTCCAGGTCCAGGGTGAAGTGGATGATACTGTTCAGGAAGCAAGGAATGCAGAGGAGAAGGCCAAGAAGGCCATCACTGATGTAGGTTTGAATTTCACTTGTTCTTACCTTTACTCCAATGTTTTTTCTCAAGATAGTTTTAACTAACATTTAATGGTGTCTCCTCCAGGCTGCTATGATGGCTGAGGAGCTGAAGAAGGAGCAGGATACTAGCGCTCACCTGGAGAGGATGAAGAAGAACCTGGAGGTTGCTGTTAAGGACCTGCAGCATCGCCTGGATGAAGCTGAGAACCTGGCCATGAAGGGAGGCAAAAAGCAGCTCCAGAAACTTGAGTCTAGGGTAAGAAAGTCATGCTAAGATTTTGCAAAGCTGAAGCAAGACTTATGGAAAAGTTGGATACTTATTGTCTTATTGTTTTTTGAAGGTGCGTGAGCTGGAGACAGAGGTTGAAGGTGAGCAGAGGCGTGGGGCAGATGCTGTTAAGGGTGTCCGCAAATATGAGAGGAGGGTGAAGGAGCTCACCTATCAGGTACAGTCTACTTTGATACTTAATATGTAAATCAACTCTACTTACGTATTACAAAAAACACATTATGTACATTTATTATACTTTAAAACGAACTTGAACAGACTGAAGAGGACAAGAAAAATGTTGCCAGGCTGCAGGATCTGGTTGACAAGTTGCAGCTCAAGGTGAAGGCCTACAAGAGGCAGGCTGAGGAGGCGGTAAGGACAATATATTTTTGACATTGAAAATATGATACTTTAGCAGATTTTTTTCACACAAAATAGACCTTTGGCCTTTTAGGACATTCAGAAATGACAATCTATTGATTTTCAGGAGGAGCAGGCCAATGTTCATCTGTCCAAGTGCAGGAAGGTCCAGCATGAGCTGGAGGAGGCTGAGGAGCGTGCTGACATCGCAGAGTCCCAGGTCAACAAGTTGAGAGCAAAGAGCCGTGACTCTGGCAAGGTAAATATGCAATATATAAGTAATTTCAGCTTAATGAAAATAACATAAAATATGAAATTCAAAATTTAGACTCTTATGCAGTGTGATTTATTCATTATTATTATTCATTTTTTTTACAGGGAAAAGAGGCAGCTGAGTGAAAAGCTTCAACTGATGGGTTGTTTTAATCATATAATATGATGTGAAATACACCACAATAAAATAGTTTTCAAATTGCATTTTCTGTGTCATGTTGATTTAATTGTTTCCTCTGATAGAGCAAATGCTGCACATTTTTTCTTATTAAGTTTTAGGGGCTGTTTTTAAACCAACAATGACCAAAAATTATATATCCGATGTAGCCATCTGTAACATTTGAGTTCTGAGGTACAGAAAACCACTACGGTCACAAGCACTTGGCAAGGACAGGCATTTGAGAGTATAGCCAAGCCATTCCAACTTTATTATCAGACATTATTGTCTGAGAGAACTTTTTGATCAACTGTTTGAGGAGAAGGGATTGTCACTGTAAACCTAAAATTTGCATGAGCTGAATAGGTGGCTTTGGACAAAATACATTTGAATTTAATAAATAACTGATCTCTGGCATCCCAGAAACATCCTTGAGTTCAGACTTTTGACCCTAACCAAAATAACTCAATCACACTCAATAGTTGATTTAAAAATGATTACTTCTGTCATTGATGATAAACTTATATCATTTTGTGTAAATTGTATGAACGTAATAAGATCAATTTAAATTATTATACGACTTATACTTTAAAAATAGCATTACTATATATTCAATATGATTCAGTCCAATTCAGTTTTTGTAAACACATTGTTATTGACATGCAGGATATACTGTACATTGAAACTAGTAAACATAAGCCACTAAAAGGAAACAAACTTTATTAGAAAAATTTAAACGTGAACTAAAGTTGACACCTACCACCCAACCCCCAACTAGATATCCCTAAGATACACTTGGAAATGTGTGTTTGGATAACAAAGAGAGAGAAAAAGTGAAATTTATTCTTGGAGTTTTATTTAAAGCTCATGTCCACAAGAGGCCACATTTCTGTTAGATTAAAGAAGCACAATAGCCGCTCCAACACACATTGTATACCTGGCCAGGTAAATACCATCACAATGGTCAACTGTGACTAGACAATACATGTTACACACATACATTCAGGCACAGTTGACCAAACAGAAAAGAAGCAGGGGAAATAAAATGAATAATCCAAACAAACAAAAAACCCTGAATATTACTAGTTATACAATTGATTGGGCAGGAAAAAACGATAAAACTTAATCTGCCACATTTAGAAGAAACATGCTTCTGGGGAATGACATAAGCTCAGTGTAAATAGATTAGGCAGATCTGTTAATATTTGGGGATTTTAGGTATCAGCTATGTATCTCCAAACATTTTTCCAGTCAAGTGACACATTCTTCCAGTGTGAAAACTATACCATGGCTATAGAGGGAGCTCACTTTTTTCTAGGGGGAGGGGTGGGATCTTGTTCGTGAAACCTGATACGCTGCATGGTATATACTTTCAACATATGGGTTATGCCTGCATACCACATATGGTTTGCATTCCACATTTATCTTTGCATTGTCATCAAAACCAATCACATATAAAGACTTCCTGTGAACACAGTGTGTGACACTGAAGACCTGTGAGCTCCTGCTTGTGGTAAGACTATGTTCTCTTAAGGTTAATACCATTTGATTGTACTCTTCATTTAAGAAATAAATGTGATTAAATCTTGATTAGCCTTGAGTAGTCAACAACAAAAACTGTTTTAAACAGGATTGGTGAATACTGAGGGGGGGTCAAGGTAAGGAAATATTTTAAATGTTTACCTTTTCTTTAAAGCATTTCAATATTTCTCATTCATTAAAGGTCTGCAGTTATTCATCAGATTATTTTGACAAAAACTAAACAATGTCAGTATTTTTTCTCAGTTACAATTAAGTTTGAAAAGGTCTTTGAGTAAAGTTGAAGCACACCTGTAACGACACAGACATGGTTTCAGTGAAGATATGTTTACTTTTCAGCAGAATTTGAGATTCAAGTGTCTTTTATTTAAATTGACTTCAAAACTTAGTCTTAGAAAGTGGTTTCTTTATAATTACCTAACAGACAACAGCTGCCACCATGAGTACGGACGCGGAGATGGCCACTTATGGCAAAGCTGCTATTTACCTTCGTAAGCCAGAGAAGGAGAGAATTGAGGCACAAACTGCACCATTTGATGCCAAGAGTGCCTGCTACGTGGCTGATGTCAAGGAGCTGTACTTGAAGGGAACAATCCTCAAGAGAGATGGTGGCAAAGTCACTGTCAAAGTCCTGGACACTCAGGAGGTTGGTATCATAAAGTCAGAGTCAACTGGGAATTCAATATGATCAGTTCTCATTGTGACTAATGTCCAATTACAGGAGAAGACAGTCAAAGAAGATGACATTTCTCCAATGAACCCTCCTAAGTATGACAAGATTGAAGACATGGCAATGATGACCCATCTCAATGAAGCCTCTGTGCTGTATAACCTCAAAGAGCGTTATGCAGCATGGATGATCTATGTAAGGCAATCTGACCAATAAGAAAAGAGAACTATTGAAAAGGTGCTATAATTGTATGTAGGAAAAATAGAGTTAACCGTTTATTCTCTATGATCGCTTTCAGACCTACTCTGGGTTGTTCTGTGCCACTGTGAATCCCTACAAGTGGCTCCCAGTGTACGATGCTGAATGTGTAAGTGCCTATAGAGGCAAGAAGCGTATGGAAGCTCCACCCCACATCTTCTCCGTCTCTGACAACGCTTTTCAGTTCATGCTTACTGGTAAGTCATTATCATAACCAATTTAGAATTTATCAGTATATGAGGTTTCTGTTGTAGTAAAAAATTGTTAATTATTTTTATTTTAATTCAACAGATAGGGAGAACCAGTCTGTCTTGATCACGTAAGTGTTATATTTGTTGAGTTGGTTTAATGTTGTCAAATCTTGATCAAATTCTTATAAGTCTGTGTCTATACCTAGTGGAGAATCTGGTGCTGGAAAGACTGTGAACACCAAGCGTGTCATCCAGTACTTTGCAACAATCTCAGTTGGTGGAGACAAGAAGAGGGACACATCAAAGGTATGTTACTGTATGATGATTACAATTCAGAGTTCTTTGAGAATGGTATATTTTGCAAGGGGAAAGAGTTATTTTCTCAGTCAACAGTTCTAATCCTTGATTATAGGGGTCACTGGAGGATCAGATCATTGCAGCCAATCCCTTGCTGGAGGCCTATGGTAACGCCAAAACTGTGAGGAATGACAACTCTTCTCGTTTTGTAAGTATGGGACAATTTCTACACATAGGTTTTCGTAAAGTCTTATTAAAGATTGCCAATCTGGAAAGATATTCAAAAATGAATTTGTTCCAAAAGGGTAAATTCATCAGAATCCATTTCGGAGCAACTGGCAAACTGGCTAGTGCTGATATTGAGACATGTAAGTAATAATACTCACTGTATATACAATCAACTGGAACTAAGTTAACAAGGCTGTAATCTATAAACAATATTTATAGATCTGTTGGAGAAGTCTAGAGTGACATTCCAGCTTCCTGATGAAAGAGGCTACCACATCTTCTACCAGATGATGACGGCCCACAAACCTGAGCTGCTGGGTAAGCAGACTGAGATGTTGCACAACATTGGGTACTTACAGTTTTAATATGAAATAAATGTTTAGATTTTTTCACCTGTTTTTGATCTCCAGATTTGTGTCTCATCACAACCAACCCCTACGACTTCCCCATGTGCAGCATGGGTCAGATCACTGTGGCCAGCATTGATGACAAAGTTGAGCTGGAGGCCACTGACGTGAGTGATCTTTACTTCAAGACATATAAAAAAAGTGTTGCATAAAATGCAAAATCGGAACAACTCTTTTAATTTTTTGAAGTAATTACATTTTGTGTGGACATCTCTTTGGAACTCAGAATGCTATTGATATCCTGGGATTCACTAATGAAGAGAAGATGAGCATCTACAAGATGACTGGTGCTGTGCTTCACCATGGTAACATGAAGTTCAAGCAGAAGCAGCGTGAGGAGCAGGCTGAGCCTGATGGCACAGAGGGTGAGTATTTAATGATAACTCAAAGTGAATAGCTTGGAAACAACAGTATTTTATACATAGTTCTTAATAACAGTTCTTGCTGTTCATATCATAATGAAAATCACTGAATTATTTTCAGATGCTGACAAGGTTGCTTATTTGCTCGGTCTGAATTCTGCTGACATGCTGAAGGCTCTGTGCTATCCCAGAGTGAAGGTCGGAAATGAGTTTGTCACCAAGGGGCAGACTGTACCTCAGGTAAACATTAATTAACAATATCCAAAGTCTTACTATTTAACAGATTAGTTGTGTTACCTTTATTCAAATAAAGTAGTACAGAGTTTATGAGAAAGAAAAAAAATGCAAGGACATTGTTTACCTTATACCATATTTTTAATCAGTTGTATCCATTGAAATCAAAATACATAATGTAAAAGAAGTCAAGGACCATAGATCCTATTTATTTTTTGGGATCTTTTGTCATTTATCTCATTCGATAAGGTTCAAAATAGCAGTAATGTATTTATAAGATCAAATCATGTTTTTTATTCAGGTGAACAACTCGGTGCCTGCGCTGGCCAAGGCTATCTATGAGAGGATGTTCTTGTGGATGGTCGTCCGTATCAACCAGATGTTGGACACGAAACAGGCGAGGCAGTACTACATTGGTGTCCTGGATATCGCTGGCTTTGAAATCTTTGATGTAAGCTTAATTTCCAACAATTACGAAATACATTTCATGAAAGAATATTTTGTATTGCTTGCAAAAGATTAAGTTGCTTGTCCCCTTACAGTTCAACACCTTGGAGCAGCTGTGCATCAACTTCACAAATGAGAAACTGCAACAGTTTTTCAACCACACCATGTTTGTCCTGGAGCAAGAGGAGTACAAGAAGGAGGGTATTATCTGGGATTTCATTGACTTTGGCATGGACTTGGCTGCCTGCATTGAGCTGATTGAAAAGGTAATAAGGTGATCATGTGTATTTTTTTCTAAGTTGACTTCATGCATCACTTAATACTTACTTCTTCAATTCTTCTCAAGCCCATGGGCATCTTCTCCATCCTTGAAGAGGAGTGCATGTTCCCCAAGGCCACAGACACATCCTTCAAGAACAAGTTGTATGACCAGCATCTTGGCAAAAACAAAGCATTTGAGAAGCCAAAGCCTGCCAAAGGCAAGGTTGAGGGCCACTTCTCCCTGGTGCACTATGCTGGTACTGTGGACTACAACATCTCTGGCTGGCTGGATAAGAACAAGGATCCACTGAATGAGTCTGTCATTCAGCTGTACATGAAATCCTCAGTGAAACTGCTGTCACTTCTGTTCCCTCCTGTTGTTGAGGGTATGACAGTTACTACAGTAAATTAAAACTCATTTTCAGCTAACTGCATGTGCTAATGAAAATGTTATGGGTTGTTCTTATAAAAATGTCGTCTTAAAATTATCAACAGAGACTGGAAAGAAGGGAGGCAAGAAGAAGGGTGGTTCTATGCAGACTGTGTCATCACAGTTTAGGGTAAGGTTTCACTTTGCAGATGTAGCTTTTATATCCCAGTTTGTACACAAAATAACAATAGTGTTTTGTGTGATACTAATTGTCATTTTTAATTTTTTTGAACCTATAGGAGAACTTGGGAAAGCTGATGACTAACTTGAGGAGCACCCATCCTCACTTTGTGCGCTGCCTGATTCCCAATGAGTCAAAGACTCCAGGTATATAGAGAACATAATCATTATATTCTTTAAGAAGTGGTTTGGATATGCCTGTATGGTTTACCTAATTTTGTGCTGCCCAAACAGAAAAGACCATATTTTCAAAGAAATCATTAAGAAATGTCTTTTCATAGGTCTGATGGAGAACTTCCTGGTCATCCACCAGCTCAGGTGTAACGGTGTGCTGGAGGGTATCAGAATCTGCAGGAAAGGTTTCCCCAGCAGAATCCTATATGCTGACTTCAAGCAGAGGTATTCATTGAGATTTTAATAGAATTTGATGCAGATTATTAAAAGAAAATACTTACACTGACCCTTACCCCGCTCATAAAAAGGTACAAGGTGCTGAATGCCGGTGTCATCCCTGATGGACAGTTCATTGACAACAAGAAGGCTTCAGAGAAGCTGCTTGGGTCAATTGATGTTAATCATGATGAGTACAAATTCGGACACACCAAGGTCAGCACCATTTTTCCATTAATTTTAAATGTATTATATGTTCTTATAATAAAGCAGATTATCTAAGAAATTCAAATGTTATCTTTTCGGACTTGGTACCAAAGAAAATTCACGGTAAAGAAGCGGAATAGCGAGAATTTGACCATTTATAAAACATCCTTTCCTTAGAACCCAAGAACCTGTGTTAAATCTGGAGTGTGCAAAATGTTTGTGTGTTTGACAGGAGTTTATCCAAAATGCATTTGTTTGGTCAGGTGTTCTTCAAGGCCGGTCTGCTGGGTACCCTTGAAGAGATGAGAGATGAAAAACTGGCAGCTCTGGTCACCATGACTCAGGCTTTGTGCCGTGGTTACATGATGAGAAAGGAGTTTGTGAAGATGACGGAGAGGAGGCATGTTTAAAAAAGCACTTTCTGACTAATGGTATGAAAAAACGCAAAAACGTCTTCATAACAGCTGCTTCTTGTCTGCAGGGAAGCCATTTATACTATCCAGTACAATGTCCGCTCATTCATGAATGTGAAACATTGGCCATGGATGAAGGTGTACTACAAGATCAAGCCTCTGCTGAAGAGTGCTGAAACTGAGAAGGAGCTGGCAAATATGAAGGAGAACTATGATAAGATGAAGACTGACTTGGCTACTGCCCTTGCTAAAAAGAAGGAACTAGAGGAGAAGATGGTGTCCCTTCTGCAGGAGAAGAATGATTTGCAGCTGCAAGTAGCATCTGTAAGTACACACCAACATACAGTTGTTGTTGTTTCATATGTTTCAATGTTGATGGACTAAATCCATTTTTAATACACTCAACTAGGAATCAGAGAATCTGTCAGATGCTGAAGAGAGGTGTGAGGGACTTATCAAAAGTAAGATTCAGATGGAGGCCAAACTCAAAGAGACAACTGAGAGACTGGAGGATGAAGAGGAAATCAATGCTGAGCTCACTGCCAAGAAGAGAAAGCTGGAGGATGAATGTTCTGAGCTCAAGAAGGATATTGATGATCTGGAGCTTACCTTGGCCAAAGTGGAGAAAGAGAAGCATGCCACTGAGAACAAGGTTTGTAAATAATTATCTTTCCGGCTAATCAAGTAAGATTGTATGACTTTTGTTTGATGACAAAATCTTTCTTGGACACTAGGTGAAGAACCTGACTGAGGAGATGGCCTCTCAGGATGAGAGCATTGCTAAGCTGACCAAGGAAAAGAAAGCCCTTCAGGAGGCTCATCAGCAGACTCTTGATGACCTGCAGGCTGAGGAAGACAAAGTCAACACTCTGACCAAGGCCAAGACCAAGCTGGAGCAGCAAGTGGATGATGTAAGTTTACAAAGACACTTGGGTTGACAAAGCAAGATCTTTCTTTAAAGTGATCATTAAAAACTCATGTTAATGTTCAGCTTGAGGGTTCTCTGGAGCAAGAGAAGAAGATGCGCATGGACCTTGAGAGAGCCAAGAGGAAGCTCGAGGGTGATCTGAAACTGGCCCAGGAATCCATCATGGATCTTGAGAATGACAAGCAGCAGTCTGATGAGAAACTTAAAAAGTAACAGTTTTTGAATTTCTACAACAACCATTCTTCAAGAAAAAAAAACGGTCAAATGCATGAGCTCTTTTCTATAATTTTCACAGGAAGGACTTTGAAGTCAGTCAGCTCCTTAGCAAGATTGAAGATGAGCAGTCAATGGGCGCTCAGCTTCAGAAGAAGATCAAGGAGCTTCAGGTGACATGTTACATTTAATATTTTATATTAAATATTGGTATATACATTTAGCCTTGTGAATTAAAAGTGAAAGTTTACTAAAAGACACCTACATGAAACAGGCTCGTATTGAGGAACTGGAGGAGGAGATTGAGGCTGAGCGTGCTGCTCGTGCCAAGGTTGAGAAGCAGAGAGCTGACCTCTCCAGGGAACTTGAGGAGATCAGTGAGAGGCTGGAGGAGGCTGGTGGTGCCACTGCTGCTCAGATTGAGATGAACAAGAAGCGTGAAGCTGAGTTCCAGAAGCTCCGTCGTGACCTTGAGGAGTCCACTCTGCAGCATGAAGCCACTGCTGCTGCTCTTCGCAAGAAGCAGGCTGACAGCGTTGCTGAACTGGGAGAACAGATCGACAACCTCCAGCGTGTCAAGCAGAAGCTTGAGAAGGAAAAGAGTGAATACAAGATGGAGATTGATGACCTCTCAAGCAACATGGAGGCTGTAGCTAAAGCAAAGGTACACAAGGCATTTTTTCCTTTTTTAATGTCCAAATTACTGTAGTAGATGAAGTAATAAGGTAATACATATGAATAACATGTGATCACTAATCTCATCTCACTTTTCATCATTAGGGAAATCTTGAAAAGATGTGCCGTACTCTTGAGGACCAACTTAGCGAACTGAAGACCAAGAATGATGAAAATGTTCGTCAAATCAATGACACAAGTGCACAGAAAGCACGTCTCCTGACAGAAAATGGTATCTACAAGTTATCAGTGAATGATCTGTCGCATATTTTGTCGAGAAACGTAACACAAACTAATATATCATGACATCTTTCACACAAGGTGAGTTCAGCCGTCAAATTGAAGAGAAAGAAGCTCTTGTCTCCCAGCTGACCAGAGGAAAACAGGCCTTCACACAGCAGATTGAGGAGCTGAAAAGACAGATTGAAGAGGAAGTTAAGGTAAGAAACTGTTAAGTGTGTACTGGTGTTATTAGGTTGGGGTTGGGAAAATTGTTGTATTCAATCATATTACTTTCATCAGGCGAAGAATGCTCTTGCCCATGGACTGCAATCAGCCCGTCATGACTGTGATCTGCTGAGGGAGCAGTTTGAGGAGGAGCAGGAGGCCAAGGCTGAGCTGCAGCGTGGAATGTCCAAGGCCAACAGTGAGGTGGCTCAGTGGAGATCTAAGTATGAAACTGATGCTATCCAGCGCACTGAGGAGCTGGAGGAAGCCAAGTGAGTAACATTCAAACAATTATATGGCCACATCAGAAGTGTTGCATGTCAGCATAACTCAACTGAAAATCGCATCGCTTGGATCAATTCAGTTCTTGTATTTAAACAAATGCTTCCACAAGTATTGTGTCCAAATGTGTTGAGTATCTGATTTTGGTAAAAGCAATGCTTTAATATGTTCATGTCTGTGCTAAAAAAACAAAAACAATTTGCATTTCATACATGTGAAAATATCTGGAAAAAGTATTTATAACTCAATAGTTTTCACTGGAAGACTAATCTTACCTCTTCAAACAGGAAAAAGTTGGCCCAGCGCCTTCAGGAGGCTGAGGAGCAGATTGAGGCAGTGAATTCCAAATGTGCTTCTCTTGAGAAAACCAAACAGAGGCTCCAGAGTGAGGTGGAGGACCTCATGATTGATGTGGAGAGGGCCAATGGGCTTGCTGCCAACCTGGACAAGAAGCAGAGGAACTTTGACAAGGTAGCATTGTTTACATTGTGTTGCCATACAATCAATGGAATATATATGTATTTATTTGCCAACAAAACCAACTAAAATATTTTTTTGTTTTTCAGGTTTTGGCTGAATGGAAACAGAAGTACGAGGAGGGTCAAGCAGAGCTTGAGGGAGCACAGAAGGAGGCTCGTTCTCTCAGCACTGAACTGTTTAAGATGAAGAACTCTTATGAAGAAGCTCTGGATCAACTGGAAACCATGAAGCGTGAAAACAAGAACCTGCAACGTGAGTTACAGTTAACTTTAACATGTGTATTTCTCTCATTGTATTGAACACACATGTTAGAATGAGGTTTTCAGATTTTATATTTAAAGGCATAACGATATAAAACACAAGTATCTCTCTGCAGAGGAGATTTCAGATCTGACTGAACAGATTGGTGAGACTGGCAAGAGCATCCATGAGCTGGAGAAGTCCAAGAAACAAGTGGAGACAGAGAAAGCTGAGATCCAGACAGCTCTTGAAGAGGCTGAGGTAAAAAAAAAAATTCTTGAGATATCTTCTAAATCTAAGTCACGAAATAAACTACAAAAGGAAGGCAGAGATTAATCTATGATTCTTTGAAATTATTAGGGAACTCTGGAACATGAAGAGTCCAAGATCCTGCGTGTCCAGCTGGAGCTCAACCAGATTAAGGGTGAGGTGGACAGAAAGCTGGCAGAGAAAGATGAGGAGATGGAGCAGATCAAGAGGAACAGCCAGAGGGTGATTGACTCCATGCAGAGCACTCTTGATTCTGAGGTCAGGAGCAGGAACGATGCCCTGAGAATTAAGAAGAAGATGGAGGGAGACCTCAATGAGATGGAGATTCAGCTGAGCCATGCCAATCGCCAGGCTGCTGAGTCACAGAAGCAGCTGAGGAATGTCCAGGCACAACTGAAGGTAAGACACAGAGTTGTTCCACAGACTGTGGTCAGTGCAGCTGCATTTTGGCATCCATGTGAATATTTTCCTGATATTTTTCACTAGGATGCACAACTGCACCTTGATGATGCTGTCAGAGCTCAGGATGACTTCAAGGAACAAGCTGCTATGGTGGATCGCAGAAATGGTCTCATGGTAGCTGAAATTGAGGAACTCAGAGCTGCTCTGGAACAGACAGAGAGAAGCCGCAAAGTTGCTGAGCAGGAGCTGGTGGACGCCAGTGAGCGTGTTGGACTTCTGCACTCTCAGGTGAACAATCCCAATCATTTATTTAATTATCCAATGAGATTTCAAATACTGTGAAAATCAGGCAACTGATGACTCTTTTTACCGTTTAGAACACAAGCCTTCTGAACACCAAGAAGAAGCTTGAGACAGACCTGGTCCAGGTCCAGGGTGAAGTGGATGATACTGTTCAGGAAGCAAGGAATGCAGAGGAGAAGGCCAAGAAGGCCATCACTGATGTAGGCTTGAATTTCACTTGTTCTTACCTTTACTCCAATGTGTTTTCTCAAGATAGTTTTAACTAACATTTATTGGTGTCTCTTCCAGGCTGCCATGATGGCTGAGGAGCTGAAGAAGGAGCAGGATACTAGCGCTCACCTGGAGAGGATGAAGAAGAACCTGGAGGTTGCTGTTAAGGACCTACAGCATCGCCTGGATGAAGCTGAGAACCTGGCCATGAAGGGAGGCAAAAAGCAGCTCCAGAAACTTGAGTCTAGGGTAAGAAAGTCATGCTGATAATTTCAAAGCTGAAGCAAGACTTATGCAAAAGGTTGGATACTTACTTCTTTACTTACTTGGATACTTATTGTCTTATTGTCTTTTGAAGGTGCGTGAGCTGGAGGCAGAGGTTGAGGCTGAGCAGAGGCGTGGAGCAGATGCTGTTAAGGGTGTCCGCAAATATGAGAGGAGAGTGAAGGAGCTCACCTATCAGGTACAGTCAGTTTGATAGTTAATATACAAAGCAATTTAACATACCTATTGTGAAAAACACAACATGTACATTTACTATACTTTAAAAAAAATTGAACAGACTGAAGAGGACAAGAAAAATGTTACCAGGCTGCAGGATCTGGTTGACAAGTTGCAGCTCAAGGTGAAGGCCTACAAGAGGCAGGCTGAGGAGGCGGTAAGGACAATATATTTTTAACATTGAAAATATGATACTGTAGCAGATCTTTTTCACACAAAATAGACCTTTGGCCTTTTAGGACATTAAAAAATGTCAATTTCTTTGGATTTCCAGGAGGAGCAGGCCAATGTTCATCTGTCCAAGTGCAGGAAGGTCCAGCATGAGCTGGAGGAGGCTGAGGAGCGTGCTGACATCGCAGAGTCCCAGGTCAACAAGTTGAGAGCAAAGAGCCGTGACTCTGGCAAGGTAAATATGCAATATATAATTAATTTAATCTTAATGAAAATGAAATTAAAAACTAAATTCAAAGTACTCTAGTTTACATATATGTCGTGCAAAACTGACATAATTGTAAAAACATAATTACAATTTACCAATTATTTCAATAAGCTTTGTTAAATTAACTGACAACATTTTTTACAGAGTATGATCTATATGTAGGTGCATATGCAGGATATAAACTATTTTTTTGTTTATTTGTTTTTTTCTAACAGGGAAAAGAGGCAGCTGAATGAAATACTTCAACTGATGGGTTGTTTCTAATTATATAATATGATGTGAAATATACCACAATAAAATGTTTTTTGATCTTTAATTGCATTGTCTGTCTTATTTTGATCCAATTGTTTCCTCAGAGAGCAAATGTGATATTTGGTTCATTTCATCTTTATAAGAATGGCTGGTTACAAGATTAAGTATGCTGCATTTAGGAGCTGTTTAAAAGCAAAAAAAATGACCAAAAATATACCCCTCTGTAACATTTAAGGCCTGAGGTATGAAGTAGTAATCGTTCCCCCAATGTGACATTCCAGAGGGACTTCATGATGAAAAATGTTTGATAGCACTTTTAGATCACTCACAAGAAAGTGGAGAAATTGTTTGGGGAGAAGGGAAAAGGTGTATCACTATTGTCAGTTATCCTAACATGCAAAATTCACATAAGCATAAATTAATAGGTGGCTTAGTTCAACATAAACTCTAGAAGCTTTTTTGGAGGCCAATACTTTTGAATTTGACATTTCAATGAACTCTGGCATCCCACACCATGAGTGCTCCCTTTTGGCCCTGATCAAAATGCATCCAGCTACAGAAAAAATAACGTTATCCTCAGCATTTTATGGTATACCAGCGATGTTCCTTGTGCGTAGGTTAAATGGAGATGCATACATTTTGTAGGGCATAAATGCATAAATCTGACATGGGTCAGTTTTTTTAATACCCACCCTACCAAATCTGCATCGCTTGACATGCAGAAATACAGTATGTTAATGTGTGATCCTCTCCTTTGTCACCTTGCATTCCTTCTTCCATTCTCTCCATTTTTTTGTCATCTATTAACTGACACATGAAGCAAAGTGAGATAAGGATTGTAAATCAACCAGACGCCTTTTCAAATCTGACCGCTAACTGAACTGAAAGACTATCCCAAAGCGACCCCCAGTAGAAGGACTGGGTAATGAAAAAGAAAAGAAAAAAATTACTTTACTTTTAGTCCCTGGCCACACGATCGAAAACGACCGTTTTTTTCCACCTCCGTTCTTGAAAAGGTTTCCGTCCACACGGACTCAGCTCAGAAATATCTGTGCCGTCGTGTCTGTCCACACGAAACCAGCTGAAAACGCTGTAATACACATGCCGGAGATCTGGTGATAGGTTAATTAGAGCCAGCTTCAGTCCACCAGTAACGTTTTTAAAACCAGCCCGTTTGAACTACTCTGGTCTTAAGCTTGTTATATCCGCCTTTAACCTATTTATTCCTTGTTCAATTCAGTACTCTATTATTCTGTATTATTCTTACAAGTTAATTAAATAAATGTTTGTAACTTCACGCCGTTGTGAAAATCTTCCCTTCTGTGCAGAGTTGATGGTCACTGTTACGGTACAAACTAACGGATTTGAGACGAGACTGATAATCTAGTTAATACATGAAATTAAATTGCTAAAGGTATTCTTCTACAGTAACAGGTATTAAACCTTCACCTAAGTTTAATAAATATCCTGTATAAAAAAATGTGGTGCCCGGGATTCTCAAGGCCTGATCTGAAAACCGCCAACTTTATGCATTATAGTAGCACAATTGTCAGGGATCAAATGGGAGCAACTAGAATTCACAATTTTGTTTATAGTTCTAACCACTAGTGAGGTGCCCACTCCATTCCTTGAGATCAGCTGCATTTTTCCCACAGCTATTAATAATATCCCCTACCCTTATTTGTAGTCAGATCACCTTTAAGTGGACCTATTATTCTCGTTTTCAAGTTCACGCATGTATTTTATGGTTCTACTACTACATATTTACATGTGTTAATGTTCGAAAAACATCTGAGACACTCTATTTCACCATCTGTCTCTTTTTACCTCCCTCTCAAAAAGGAAAAAAACCCACCAAACACAGAAACATACCCCACCTTGAGAGTGTAATGTTGCGTTCACACCAAACGCAAATGACACAAATACAATTGCTTCAGACGCTTATACCACGCCACTTGCTCACATTTGTCACATTTTTGATCATCGCTTCATTCACGCCTATCGCATGTAGCAGCTGAGGCGGCTAGCCTTACTACTGCTTACCCCCCCCTCAGCCTAGTCTGCTGTTGTGCTAAATGGAAAGTTATGCTAGTGCTAACCAGGGATCTGAATGCTTTTAAAAGAACAGAAATTAGCTCTCAGAGGAAGTGCGTGGCTCTTAAAAGAGCTGTTGTGTTGTAGAGAGATCAAGCCGTCAGTGATTTACCCTCCGAAGCCGTACAGGGTGCAGCCCGGTCTCCTCCTCAGCTTAATTCTGCACTAAAGGCTTTCTTCTTCTTGAATTCCGGCAGAATAGATATCTATAGGCACGTCATAGTTAATAGTTATATCCATTATATTATATCCACAGGAACAGACTGGTTTCCCCCAAGGACTGCAACAATAGTGGCTTTGGTGGCTTTAGTGGCCCCTGGATGTCTCACAGAGAACTTTGATGACGCTTACCGCAATCTAAACACTGATTGGCTGTCGTGGTGCGATGTCACCTGAAAAGTTCAATTTTTTAAACTTTATTCACATAGCTTCAGACGCTCGATACGCTCCAGACGCTCTAGATGCTTTTCGCGCCACGTCTCTCTGGCGCTGTAGGAGATGGCTGCCTCTCCAGTAGCTCTCCAGTTTTTAGCTCTTTTATCCTATTTAAACCTCTTTCTTTCAATTTTTTTACTCTTCTTGTGAAGAGATTGTGTGTTTAATATATATCCCATGGATATTTCTAACTTCAAAATGCAACCAAGAGCTAGTTTTCTCAATTACTCAAGAGAGGAACTGCTGACTCTGCGCACAAAGGGACGATTTGGGATAAGACATCCGGCTGAGGAGGAGACCCCGGGGCTGCAAGGCTGGGGCTAAGCTAAAGACCAAGCGAGTGGAGAATCGGAGGCGCTACAAGCCATCGAATCCCCTCTATAATCATGGAGAATGTGAACTCGCTGCCGAACAAGATCGACGAGCTGTCCACGCTGAACAACCAGCGGCTCTACCATTAGAGCAGCTTGTTCATCTTGACGGAGACATGGCTAAACCACCTTGTACTGGATGCTAACATGGACCTGCCGGGATTCACTGCCGTAGAGACACAAAAGTGAGTGGAAAAAGCAAAGGCCCCACCTTTGCTTTTTCAGACTCATCATGTATGTGAACAGCAGCTGGTGTAACCCAGGACATATCTCAGTAAAAACAGTCTCATGTTACCGGGACCTCGAGCTGCTAGCTGTTAGCCTACGGCCATATTATCTGCCATGGGAGTTCAGTCACGTGATCACCATCTGTGTTTACAGCCCTCCGAGAGCGGACGTAGCCACTACCTGTGACAAGATCCATTCAGTTACAGCAAGGCTGCAGACACAGCACCCTGAAGCATTTATGATCATCTCTGGGGACTTTAATCATGCAACTTTGGATTCTACTTTGGCTGTCTTTCACCAGGTTGTAGACTGTCCCACCAGAAACAACAGGACAATTGATCTCCTGTATGCTAATGTAAGGGAAGCATACAGAGCGACTCTCCACCCCCTACTGGGGAAGGTTGATCACAACCTGGTTCACCTACAGCCACTGTATACCCCCCTGGTCCAAATAGCCGGTTGGCCCCCGGAGATGGAAAGTGCCCTGAGAGACTGTTACAACACCACAGTCTGGGATGTGCTGATCAACCCGCATGGTGAGGACATAGAGGGGATGACACATTGTCTGATGGAGTACGTAAACTTCTACGCAGATGTGGAGAACCACTTCAATGGATCTTCAACCTTAGCCTACAGCTAGGGAGATTGCCCACCCTCTGGAAGACATCCTGCATTGTTCTGGTTCCCAAGAGGAACAGGCCTGAATGACTTCCAACCGGTGGCATTTGCGTACCAGCCAGATGTTGGTTTCGAGGATGCCATCCTCTACATGCTGCACTGAGTTCACTCCCGGTAGATAAGAGAAGCAGCACAGAGAGGTTTCTTTGGGCTTCTCCAGTGCCTTTAATACCATCCAGCCCCCTATACTTCAGGACAAACTGAACTGGATGGGAGTGGACCCCTATCTGGTGGACTGGGTCAGAGACTACCTCACTGACAGGCCACAGTACGTCAGGCTGAAGGACACCCCGTCAGACACTGTGATCAGCAGCACTGGAGCCCCTCAGGGCACAGTGCTGGCCCCTCTTCTCTTCACCCTTTACACCTCGGACTTCTGCTACAACTCGGATCTGTGTCACATACAGAAGTACGCCGATGACACAGCCATTGTGGGATGTATCAGGGGTGACAGAGAGGAGTAGTATCGGAGTCTTCTGAAGGACTTTGTTCTCTGGTGCCACACTAACCACCTACAGCTCAACAACTCCAAGACGAAGGAGCTGGTCTTTGATTTTAGGAGGTCCAGACCAAGACTGCGACCAGTCCTGCTAGAGGGAGATGAGGTGGAGGCGGTGGACAGGGCTGTGGCTGGACAATAAACTGGACTTAACAAAACATACCAGCCACCTGTATAGGAAGTCACAAAGCAGGTTGTACTTCCTGAGGAGACTGTGGTCCTTCAACATCTGCAGCAAACTGCTGTGGAAGTTTTACCAGTCTGAGGTCACCGGACACCTCCAGACTGGATAAACTGATCAGGCGGCCAATTCTGTTGTTGGCATGAAACTGGACTCACTGGTGACGGCAGCAGAGAGGAGGACACTGGACGATCTGCTTTACATATTAACAATGCAAGCCACCTCCTGCACACCATCATCAGCAACCAGAGGAGCCTGTTCAGTGGAAGGCTGCTCCTGCCTAAGTGTAGGACCAACAGACTCAAGAACTCCTTTGTCCCTCAGGCCATCATCCTCTACAACTCAGTACTTGGGGACAGCTTTGAGGTGTGTTTCCAATTAGGTGAAATGTGGCCGCTCAGAAAGTTTCAGGGTAAATGACCTTTAACTTGTCCTGTTTCCAATACAAAAAAAAAACCTGAGAGGGATTAACGAAACTCCGTAGGCGACAAATCACTCTGAAGTGATAGTTCCAATTTTAAGGTGGCCCGTATGATGAAAAACGGCCCCTTGAGCAACTCACATGCAGCGTTTCAGTGAGATAAACCAGCCTCATTCTGCTCTCACCTGTAAAGAAAATGGGAATTCTGGTTTTGGGAATGCCTATCAAACAGCGTGGTGCTGGGTTGTGAGCATATGTCCCACTAGAGGACGTTGGGCCCTAATGGGGTCTGTTTCTGACAATTTAGCAATAATCATGCACACCAGTAGCCTGCTAGAGGTCATTTTGTAGGGCTCTGGCATTGTTCGCCCTTTTCCTCTTTGCAAAAAGAATCAGATACCAATCCTGCTGCAGGATTGATGCCCTTCTATGGCCTTGTCCAACTCTCCACGTGTCTCCTGGTATCTCCTCCATGCACTTGAGACTGTGCTGGAAAACAACGTAAACCTTCTTGGGGCACGAATAGATGTGCTATCCTGGAGGAGCTGAATTAACAGTGCAACTGGATTGAGCTGCAGGTACCGCCTCCTGCTACCCGTAGTGACAAGGACACTAGCAAGACACAAAACTAGAGAAGATACCGACAGTAAGGATGAGGAAAGAACAATTGTGTGTGGCATCTATATGCAAAAACATTCCCTTTTCGGGGTTGTCTTCCTTCTCCGTTGGACCTGTCACTTTCATTTGCACCAAAGAAGGTGAAATTGATTCACAATCACCTGTGTTTCCTAAATTGACAGATTGATATCCCTGAAGTGTAACTGACTTGGTGTTATATGATTGAGTGTTCCCTTACTATTTTGAGTCTGATATACATATTTAACAGGGCCAAACATAAAATAATGAGGTAAATCATTTTTTTTAGACTAGTTTAGATTAATTTTAGATTTCTACTCTCAGCTCCGATTGATGTAATAAGGTGCCAGGTTTCTAAACATGGCTAACTCTGCTCCACAACCCTGTATTTGCTCACTTTCAAGGACCCTTTCATCAACAAAGCACAATATGCAGTTTGATTTTCAGCAGAGCTAATGCAAAAATGCAGGAATTTCCTATCTACAAATTTCATGGTCTTAGATTTTGATTGATTTGTTCCCTGTTTTAATTTGAAATTACTCTCCTCTTGTGCCATATATTTTACTTCCTGTCTGTGTTCTTGTAGCCCTGCCCTGCATGTCTTATCTTGTGCACCTGTATTGTGTTTAATCTTGTGAATTGGGAGTTTTTCCCTGCCAATGAGTTTTGTGCCTGATCTGTTTCTCTCACGTCCCTCACCTGAGTTCTCAAGATGCACTTCATCCACACGTCAGTTTAGTTTGTAAATTTAAGTCATTATTTTATTTCCAATTATTTATTTTATTTATTTATTTTATACAATATTTTATTTTTTGTTCAATCATTGTTGTCTGGTTATCTTGAGACCAGTTTCCCTTAATAATAATAAAGAGTCGGCTACAAGTTGTCTGTAGTCTCCTGTGTTTGGGTTCACCTATTTCGCTCCTCATAACAAAAGGATCCAACCAAGTGCTGGACCCAGTAGGAGAACTTCATGAGGTGACGTTTAAACGGAACGATTTGGGGGACTTTCCTATAATCATTGGGGGGGGGGGGGTTAATGAGGTAATGGACCCTATATTTGTCACAGTCTTCTCGGCTCCTCCCCTTCTCTGCTGCTCAGCCACACTCCTGATCAGTCTACAGCTTTCACCTGCTGCTCTCACCTGCTCACCATTTCCAATCAAGCCAGTATATATGCATCCTCACTCCACTCACTCTTTGCCAGATTGTCATCGCTCTCATGCCTGATTCTCCAGCTCTTGTTCCGGGATTGCTTACCTGGTATTGACCTGACTTGCCCCTGACCTTTGCCTCTCGTCTAAGCCCCGGTAAATCCACTAGCCTTCTGTCCCTGACCACAAGTATTGCCTGCCTGTTTTCTGTTCCTCGTCTGCCTGTGGCTGGTTGGCACCTGGCCTGTTTCTGCTCTCCCCTGGTCAGCCGTGTACCTGCTTTTACCTGCTGAATAAAGACTGTTTTAAAACGAATACCTGGTTTATCTGTGCTGCAATTGCGTTCACTCCACACCCTTTACAGTACAATCTATATCATGTGAATATGTATATATGTCTATTTCCATTTCTTCCCTTTTTTAATTTAACTTTATTGCTTATTTTTGCTATTTTTTATCTTATTTTGTCATATTCTGTTGCTGCTGTGACAAAAGAATTTCCCTGTCTGCGGGACATTAAAGGTTTTCTAATTCTGATTCTGATTCTGGCCAGCTAGGAACCCAGCAGACAATCCCACACAACTTAGTCACCTGGAGACAATTGAGGGTGTCCTGCAGCAGCATGAGGCCATGATGACTGCATCTGCTGCTGAAGCCAGACAAGCTGCTGAGACTCATGGACGAGCACTAGCGGCGTTAGCCGGACAGATGCAACAGCTAGCAGCCTGCTTCCCCCAGCTCTCACCGTCTGCTGTGTCTGTCCCCTCTTCTGGAGAACCAGCTTCTGCTCCTGCACATGTACCAGCCTCTTCACTGCCCAGAGATGCCCCTGAGCCCCGGGTGGGAACCCCGGAGCGTTACAACGGTGATCGAGAGACTTGTGGCCCCCTCCTCACCAACTGCTCTCTTCTGTTCACCCTGCAGCCCCGCACCTTTGCCACAGAAAAGGCAGAGCTCGACTGAGGGGAACAGCTGAGTGGGAGAGACGGTCTGCAGCCTGTGATTCCTTTGACCTGTTTGCTGCTGAGCTTCACAAAGTTTTTGGGTTCGAGAATTGTGGATCCGAGTCAACAAGAGGACTGATAGGACTGAAGCAAGGTGAGCAAACGGTGGCAGATTATTCTATCAATTTCCGCACCAGAGCCAGCCAAAGCAGTTTGAACAGTTCTGCTCTCTGTGATGCCTTCCTCCACGGTTTGGCTGACTATACTAAAGATGAACTGGTCTCACATGAAACCCCCATGACCTTGGACGGGGTGATTGATTTGGCCATCGGCATTGATCTACGCATTCAGAACCGTCGACGAGAGAGGCGTCAAGGGGGGACCCAGCGCTCTTTTCCACCTCGCTCCCGTGGGGGTGCTGCAGCAGCCAACTCCACCTCACTTCATCAGCAGGTTGAGGATCCTGAACCCATGCACTTGGGTCGAACCTCCCTCTCCCTGATAGAGAGGGAGCACTGCCGCAAGGCTAATCTTTGCCTCTATTGTGGGGCAGCAGGACACTACATCTCCAACTGTCCAGCAAAAGCCAGCTCACCAGTAGTTGGGGAGATCCTGGTGAGCTCAACTGCCCTGTCACCTCCCCAAAGCCAGAGACCTCTGTTTCAAGGCCGCCTTCTCCTTCCAGGTGGCCCCAACACCTTGGCCATCTTCATTGACTCTGGGGCTGATGCCTGTATCATTAATTAGGAGGTGGTCCTTCAGCTGGGTCTCAAGCGGGTTCCTTTGCCTCGTTCGGTTCCTGCTAGAGCGTTAGATGGACACATCTTGGGCACTGTAATGCAACAGACCTCCCCGGTTCACCTGCTCCTTTCTGGTAATCATCACGAGACAGTTCAGTTCCACATCTTAAGCTATTCCCGTCTGCCTCTCATCCTGGGGTATCCATGGCTCCGTCTTAACAACCTTCACATCGACTGGGCCTCTGGGGCCATTCTGGAGTGGAGCTCCTCCTGTCATTAAAGGTGTCTGCAGCATGCCTCAGCTCCATTTCACTCCTCCAGCTCCAGCTCTTCCCCTGACCGTCCAGGGGCCTGCAAAGTTAAGCCTGATGCCCTTTCCCGCCAGTTCCAGAGGACAGAGGATTCTGTTGAGAAACCTGAGTCCATCCTACCTACGTCTTGCCTTGCTGCCACATTGACCTGGGACATAGAGGAGAGAGTGAGAGCAGCCACAGATGGACAGCCGGGTCCCAGCTCCTGCCCATCTGCCTGCCTTTTTGTCCCTCCAGCCTTGAGGTCAGATGTGCTACTATGGGCCCACTCCTCCAAGCTCTCCTGCCACCCTGGGGTACAACGGACACGACAGGCCCTTCTCCAGCATTTCTGGCGGCCCACCTTGCAGGAGGACGTCCAAGAATTTGTCAAAGCCTGTCCCACTTGCAATCAACACAAATCCTCCCGCCAGCCACCTGCTGGGCTGCTTCAACCTCTTCCTGTTCCTCATCACCCATGGTCCCACATATCTTTGAACTTTGTTTCTGGTCTTCCCACCTCTGATGGCCATACTGTCATCCTGACCACTTTTTACCTCTTTCAAAGCTCCCCACTGCTAAAGAGACTGCTCAGTTGGTCCTGCTCCATGTATTCCGCCTGCACGGCCTTCCTGTGGATGTGGTTTCGGATCGTGTTCCCCAGTTTTCGTCTGTGTTTTGAAGGGAGTTCTGCAGTCTGCTGGGGGCCACTGCCTGTCTGTCCTCTGGATTTCGACCCCAGAGCAATGGACAGACCAAGCGCATGAACCAAGACCTGGAAACGCCCCTACGGTGCATGGCCTCCCAGAACCCCTCGTCCTGGTCATCACAACTACTGTGGGTTGAATATGCCCACAACTCCCTTCTCTGTTCTGCCACCAGCCTCTCTCCATTTCAGTGTGTATACGGCTATCAACCACCACTGTTCCCAGCCCATGAGAAGGAGGTTTCCTGCCCTTCTGTCCAAGTCTTCATCCGCCGCTGCCGCAGAACATGGCTCCAAGCTCGCTCCAACCTTCTTCGTTCCTTGGGTCGCTACACTGCCGCTGCCAACCAACACCGTACACCTGCACCTACCTACCAAGCAGAACAGCAAGTGTGGCTCTCCACCCAAGACTTACTATGTCCGGGGCTTGACCTCCTGTGACAGAAAAATACGATTTAAAATTTTAGCTAACCGCCTGGACGAGGTAAGAGCCTCCTTGATCCATCCTGACCAGGTAGGCTTTATGCCGTCGCGCTCCTCATCTGACAACATCAGAAGACTTATTATGTGGGCTACTCAAGATAACACCTCTCCCATGGCTGCTATCTCGCTAGATGCCAAAAAGGCATTTGACAGGGTGGAGTGGCATTATCTGCTCTCCCGCCTGGAATGTTTCGGCTTCAGCAAAAAGTTCATAGCTTGGATTGGTCTCATATACAGTGCTTACAAATGGCATCATGTCCCCCCAATTTGAACTCGGAAGAGGTATGAGGCAGAGAGACCCTCTTTCTCCTCTACTTTTTGCAGTCGCATTTGAACTGCTAGCAGTTGCTATACGTAGAGAGCCTGTATTTCCAGGCATACAAATCGGCGACGAAAGTCACAAACTGATGGTGTATGCAGACGATATTCTTCTGTTTGTCATGGATCCCGAACAGTCTCTTTCGCCCTATTTAAAATTATTAACAAGTACTCATCCATTTCGGAATATAAAGTCAACTGGACAAAATCTGAGGCTCTCCCTCTCCCAGCACATTACCCTAAATCCCTATTCCTTTGCACTATTTCAAACAATTTGATCAACTTTGTAATACAATTTTATGGAATAACAAACGCCCCAGGATGAGCCTGCAAAAGCTGCAGAGGTCAGTGGACAGAGGAGGATTAGGTGTGCCCAACTTGCTGTTTTACCACTATGTTTTCACCATTAGGCATATGGCACAGTGGTCTCTGCCCCCGGGAGGGAGCCCCGTCGTGGTTCCACCTCGAAAGTGTGGTGTCCACCCCTCTAACACCCATAGCATACATTACAGCTAAATTAGCCAAACAGAATCAGTCACATCCCATTTTGTCCCACATTCAATGGGTCTGGAAGAGAGTAGCTAAGATCTTTGATATGTATTTGCACCAGTCCGCCGAGATCTGGCAAAATCCCAAGCTCTGTATGAATAAATCTTTCTTCCTTTGGAAGCTCTGGTTGCAAAAAGAGATTAGGGTGCTAAGAGACTTGTACCAGGATGGGACATTAAAATCTTTTGAGGCACTAAGACAGGAATTTGGCTTGTCGCGTGATCAACAATGGAAATATTTCCAGTGGAGACACCTCCTGGTGCAGGTGTTCAGCTCCCCTTCATAAGTCCCACCAAGTGGTGACATGTTATAGAAGGTTCTAAAAATATTTAGGCGCGGCCATGAAGCCTCTGCTTACTACCCTTTGATCATTACGGCCTCGAATATATTGTCCCTTAAAATGACATGGGAAATGGACCTAAAGGTGTCCTTCACAGATACAGAATGGGGCGGAATTCTTAGAAATGGGGAAAAAAAATGTGTAGGGAACTGCGAACGCGATTCAAAATACTGAATAGAATATACTGGACACCATCCAGGCTGCACAAGGTAGGTCTGGTTAACAACTCAGAATGCTTGAGGTGTCGGGAGAAAAATGGTACTCTGGAGTTGCCCAAAAATTCAGGCTTTTTGGTCTTCCCTAAATTCAATCAGAGAAAATTATCGACCAGATTATCCTCTTCACCCCTAGTCTGTTTATTCTGGGGGGCCCCTCTGCGTTAAGTGTTCTGACCCGTACTGGGTCCAGTACCCCTACTGGACCCAGACTGGTCTCATGTTAGGCCGGAGACTTCTGGTCAAAGAATGGAAAGCCTTCTCCACACCAGCAGTATCTTTGTGGCACATCTCTCTTAGTCAGCTGGCGGCTCTAGAACAATTGCCTTATTGGTTGCTTGATAAAGTGAAGGAGTACAACTTGAAATGGGAAAGTATCACTCATACACTTTGGACATTTAATGCCTATAGAAGTTATATTAAGTGGTGACTATTTCACTACCATGGAATGTCTTTTTGATAACGATCCCGTGGATGAAGGTGACGCATTACTGAGCAGAGAATTAAATATTTGTCGGGAGATGACGTCCTTAATATACTGCATCCATAATTACAAAATGAATGAAATGGATCTTTTGAGCAAGTTGAATGTATTTGACTCAACGTTCCTAAATATAATCCCAGCTTTTCTTGCAATTCATAGGTTCAAAAGTGTGTGCTTTTAATGTGGTTACCGGTATATAAACTACTCCTATAGGTGGAAACAACAGCCTTCTGATCCAGAATATCACCTATAATGCGAGGGGGTCCATTTCACGGCAGGGAAACACCGTTTCATGTCACAGTCCATCACATCCCTCCTTACATTTCCAACATTAACAACCAGTAATGCTCTTATATCACAGCAGATATTGTGTGTTGCGCTGCGTTTTTTTGCACATGGGAGTTTTTTTTGCAACATATAAAACAGCCACTTATGGTAATATTTACTTTACAATGTAAAACATGCTCAAAATGAGGCGTCACCATGAGAGAGTGCTGAGGTTTTACCTGTTTGAACAATGTTTTTATGTTTCATCTTAAGCTGCTGCCAAGTGCGCTTCTCCCCCGTGGGAATGCACTTAAATTAAATAAATTAATAGGCTCCCACTCAAGCAGTTCCCCCTGTGATATTATTGTGATTGCAAAAGGACTACATTTAAACTTATGCACTGACCCGAGCCGCAATGTTCTCCCGCACCGTCTCCCTCTCTTTTGCTGCTGCAGCGTTGTAAACATGCTCAAACTCCCGTATGAGCGCATTCATATTTCCAATTCCAGTTGTAGCGTAGCCCTCCGCTTCCCCGTTGCCATGGTGACTCGTCAAATCAGGGCTCCATTGATGCTGTCTTTTTTTACTTGTGGTGCACGCGCTTAACTCCAGGTCAAACTACTCTGAGTTGATCAACCTAACGCAAATCTGCTGTTCTGGAACTGAAAACTCAGAGTTTCCTATCTCAGAGTAGATCAACTCAGAGTTCAGGGTTAAACTCAGAGTTTTTTGAACCTGCTTTGTGAAACGGACCCCTGGTCTGGTGAATTGTAGTATCAGAGCTGAGTTCATGCTCAAACTACTCAGATTTGATTGAAGTAACTCTGATCAGCTGTTCAGAAAAGGCAGTTTCCCATCTCAGGATCAACTCAGAGGTCAGTCTCAGAGTTCATTTGGGCCTGCGTTCTGGGCCCGGGTCAGTTTCATTAACTTCGATGGCCGACAGCTCTCTAAACAACAACAACAACAACAAACAAGAGAACAGTCACAAACCACAAACTTTTTCACTAAGTTACACTCTAGGCAGTGTCAGCTTTTTGTGAAGCCAGGTGTTAAGTTACTTTGGTAATTACTAATGTTTAGTGAGTCAATGGCAGCGTTAGAAAGTAGCATTAGTATGAATGCTAACGTTAGCTATTGTTAGTAATATCACGCAAGCTGGTCAGCTTACATTACCCAAGCTAGCATTGCTACTAAATTATGCTGTTACCAACATAGTCAGTAACGCTAAATTGGTAAACCACACAGCTAAGAAATTCATAGTCGGTTTGCAACGAAACATTTGAAAAGTGAAACTTACCAGGTTAAGTGAAGCTGTTTGAACTCTGCAGCAGCGTATCACTGTTGCCTCGAGCCAAGCTGCGGGAAAGTTTATTCACCGGTGGTCTGGGAGTCAAGCCGTGTCTGTATACGTTAAATGAGGTTTTCTCCGAGGCCCCCTCTAGTTTTTTCTGTAACTCTGATGAATGACCATACTCCAAGGAGACAGTTTGTCTCCTCCACCAACAACTGCTTGGATTTTGCATCCATAGTTAACGTTAATACTTAGAGGGTATATTGTCTTTTAAGCATCAGTCTATGGTTTCAAGAAATGGTGCTTGCTCATAATAACCCCACCCCCAGCCTCGTAGTCATGTGGCTGTTCCCAGGGACAGACCCCCCCACCCCCACCCACCCACACACACACAGACACACACACACACACATGCAGCCAAATGACAGAGCTGGCTCTAGACTGTTTAGTGTTAATTTTAAACAAAGAGGTTGTAATATTATATAATATTATACTAAAACCTCCTTCTCAGATAGGATTTCTTGCTGCTTTTATAGATACTTCTATACTTTCAAACATGTAAATTGTTTTAAATTGTCAGTTAATGTTTAAGAGTTTAACTGTTATTTTCTTATGTTTTCTTATCATCTATACTAAACAATGAACAGGGGACTTATCTTAATGGACATTAACAATTGTTAATCCTTCTATTAAAGTTACTATGCACAGCAGGTAAAATACACAAAATGTTGATACATGTCATCACTAAGTATAAGTGTGGCTGTATAGTCCAGTTTCCAACCACATAATAAAAGTAAATAATGCTTTAGTTGGTCAACTGAATAATGCCTCTTCAAAATGTAATCTGAAATTCCTGAAGGAAGTGAAGACCTTCAGTTGGCTGGGAGTTTCACAGACGATAACTACCGCGAATCGCACTTTTCATACAGTGCCAGTTGCTATGTTCCCCTATGACAGGGTAACATCGTAACAAAAACATTTTCATTGTTATGCTGATGATACACAATTATATTTGTCGATCAAACCAGAAGAAACCCATCAGTTAGATAAACTTCAAATGTGCATTAAGGAAATAAAAAACTGGATGACCTGCAATTTTCTGATGTTGAAGTTATTGTACTTGGCCCCAAAGGCCTCCGAAACTCAATAGCTAAAAACATTGTTACTCTGGATGATGTTGTGTTGTCCTCCAGCCCCACAGTAAGGAATCTGGGTGTTATTTTTGATCAGGATATGTCCTTCGATTCTCACATAAAACTAACAACAAGGACTGCATATTTTCACCTGCGTAATATTGCAAAAATTAGGAACATTGTGTCTCAGAAAGATGCAGAGAAACTTGTCCATGCATTTGTTACTTCTAGGCTGGACTATTGCAACTCCTTATTATCAGGCTGCTCCAATAAGTCTGTTAAGAGTCTCCAATTGGTCCGAAATGCTGCAGCTCGTGTACTAACTAAAACAAATAGAAGAGAATGCCCGGGTTTCGTGACGGGGATAAGCGGACATTAAAAAAAAAATTAAAAAAAAAAAAAAAACGGTGCAATGTTTCCCGCTATTCAGAGGCAGGGTCAGATGTTCCCCAGTCTGTTATTTTTTGCCACAATCAGTGCCGAATTCAATGGCAAATGGACCTATGTAGACCCTAACCATAGCCTCTAGCCCTAACAAAATGCTGAATTAAATCCAAGAAGGCAGAGGCTTATGCGACCGGGGAACATAGGACCCGGGCAACATAGGTATGACCCCTTACAGACTTACCATCTTACTAGCAGAACCAAAGGGAAGTGAATATCTGGTCGCTGATGTCATCAGCATAAAAATGGTAGACTGTAAAGAATGATGAGATGCCATTTCTCAGTCTTATATCTCTAATCCATTACACTGGGTCACTATTTATAATCAAATTTAAAGTCAAACCCACCCAACCTACAGACTAACAGCCTCAACCCAGCATTTGGGCTATAAATATATTAACCAGCAGTGACTAATTGTACAATGCATTGAGCAGGAAGAAAGGAGAAACAATAATCTGCTACACTTAAAATACTAACACATGCTTCTTTGGAAAGAGACAAGATCCATGTAAAAAGTTAAAAGGGAATCTGCTAATTATTGGGATTTTGAGGGAATATTTTAAGCAGGTTAGTCCATATGCTAGGTCAAATACAATACTTTTATAAATCCCATGAATACATTTTAACTCCAAGGTTTTCAAAATATTTAAATGTGTGTTAGTAAAACCTGTCTGGTCACAGTGAACAAATTTGGCTCAAGATTAAATACCAAGACACAAGCAAGTGCTTTGATATTGTAAGTTAGAGTGGATGTCTAGATTCTAAACATAGAGTTGGGTCCTTATCAGGTTAAGGTCAATTAAAGAAACAGGTTAGGAAAATAGAAAAACTGATGGCTACATACAAAACTACAAGTATACCTCCTGTCAGTAAACCTGGCTTTACAAACTGAAACCTGAAACATCATATGATATGTACTTACAACATATGTTTTATGTCTGCATGTGTGCCATACCACATTTGGTATGTATACCATAATTAACTTAGCAGTGTCATCATAACCTGATTCAATATAAGGGCTACTTGTGGACACACTGTGTTACACTGAAGACCTGTTCCTGCTTGTGGTAAGACTATGTTCCCTTAAGGTTGATACCATTTACTTGTACTCTAAATTTAAGAAATAAATGTGAGTGAATCTTGATTTTGAACATACAGTAGTCAACAACAAAAACTGTTTTAAACAGGATTGGTGAATACTGCTAACAGAGGGGGGTCAAGGTAAGGAAAACCTTTAAATATGTAAACCTTTCTTTAAAAACATTTAATATTTTTCAAATATTAATGTTCTGCAGGTATTCATTAAAACATTTAGACAAAACTAAACAATGTTATTATTTATTAATAACAACTAAGTCTGAAAAGGACTTTGAGTGATGCCGAAGCCCACTTCTAACTATCCACAGACATGATTTCAGTGGCGATATGTTTTCTTTGAAGCAGAATTTTGGATTAAAGTGCTGTTTAATTACATGGACGTCAAAAGTTTGTCTTAGAATGTGGTTTCTTTATAATTATCTAACAGACATCAGCTGCCACCATGAGCACAGACGCGGAGATGGCCACTTATGGCAAAGCTGCCATTTATCTCCGTAAGCCAGAGAGGGAGAGAATTGAGGCACAATCTGCACCATTTGATGCCAAGAGTGCCTGCTACGTGACTGATGTCAAGGAGCTGTACTTGAAGGGAACGATCATCAAGAAAGACGGTGACAAAGTCACCGTCAAAGTCTTGACCACGCAGGAGGTTGGTATCATAAAGTCATAGAGTCAACTGGGAATTAATTATGATCAGTTCTCATTGTGACAAATGTTCAATTACAGGAGAAGACAGTTAAAGAAGCTGATGTCTCTCCAATGAACCCTCCTAAGTATGACAAGATTGAGGACATGGCCATGATGACCCATCTCAATGAAGCCTCTGTGCTGTATAACCTCAAAGAGCGTTATGCAGCATGGATGATCTACGTAAGACAATCTGCCCAATAAGAAAATATAACTATTAAAAACATGCTATATTGGTATGTAGGGAAGATAAAGTTAACTGTTTATTATCTATGATCACTTTCAGACCTACTCTGGGTTGTTCTGTGCTACTGTGAACCCCTACAAGTGGCTCCCAGTGTACGATTCTGAATGTGTAAGTGCCTATAGAGGCAAGAAGCGTATGGAAGCTCCACCCCACATCTTCTCTGTCTCTGACAACGCTTATCAGTTCATGCTTACTGGTAAGTCATTATCATAACCATGTAGAATTCATCAGTTTATGAGGTTTCGGTTGTAGTAAAAAATTGTTAATTATTTTTATTTTAATATAACAGATAGGGAGAACCAGTCTGTCTTGATCACGTAAGTGTTACATTTGTTGAGTTGGTTTAATGTGTCAAATGTCTTTACCAAATTCTTATAAGTCTGTGTCTATACCTAGTGGAGAATCTGGTGCTGGAAAGACTGTGAACACCAAGCGTGTCATCCAGTACTTTGCAACAATCTCAGTTGGGGGAGACAAGAAGAGGGACACATCAAAGGTATGTTATTGTATGATGATTAAAATTCAGAGATCTTTCAAAAGTCATTTTCTGATAGCAGTTCTAATCCTGGATTATAGGGGTCCCTGGAGGATCAGATTATTGCAGCCAATCCCCTGTTGGAGGCCTATGGTAACGCCAAAACTGTGAGGAATGACAACTCTTCTCGTTTTGTAAGTATGGAAATATTTCTACACATGACAGGTCTTATTACAAGTAATCAATATGGAAGGACATTAAAAATCCCTTTGTTCCCAAACAGGGTAAATTTATCCGAATCCATTTCGGCACAACTGGCAAACTGGCTAGTGCTGATATTGAGACATGTAAGTAATAATACTCATTGTGTATACAAGCAACTGGAAATGAGAATTAACTAGGCTGTAACCTATGAACAATATTCATAGATCTGCTGGAGAAGTCTAGAGTGACATTCCAGCTTCCTGATGAAAGAGGCTACCACATCTTCTACCAGATGATGACAGCCCACAAACCTGAGCTGCTGGGTAAGCGGACTGAGATGTTGCACAATGTTAAAGTACTTGAAGTTTTTCTATGAAACACATGTATTGATGTTTTGGATCTTTTATGACCTCCAGACTTGGCACTCATCACAACCAACCCCTATGACTTCCCCATGTGCAGCATGGGTCAGATCACTGTGGCCAGCATTGATGACAAAGTTGAGCTGGAGGCCACTGACGTGAGTGATATTTACTTCAAGACGTTTAAAAAAAGTGTTGCATAAAATGCAAGATCGGAACAACTCTTTTAATTTTTTGAAGTAATTACATTTTGTGTGGACATCTCCTTTGAACTCAGAATGCTATTGACATCCTGGGCTTCACTAATGAAGAGAAGATGAGCATCTACAAGATGACTGGTGCTGTGCTTCACCATGGTAACATGAAGTTCAAGCAGAAGCAGCGTGAGGAGCAGGCTGAGCCTGATGGCACAGAGGGTGAGTATTTAATGTTAACTCAAAGTGAATAGCTTGGAAACAACAGTAATATACGTAGTTCTTAATAACAGTTCTTGCTGTTCATATCATAATGAAAATCACTGAATTATTTTCAGATGCTGACAAGGTTGCTTATTTGCTCGGTCTGAATTCTGCTGACATGCTGAAGGCTATGTGCTATCCCAGAGTGAAGGTCGGAAATGAGTATGTGACCAAGGGGCAGACTGTACCTCAGGTATGCATGAAACATCAATATCCAATATCCTATTTTTGATATAAAAAAATGCAATGGCAGGGTTCACTTCATTCATTAATATCAGTGAGTTTCACCAATTGGATTTGAAATACATAATGTAAAATAAGTCAAGGACCTTAGATACAATTATTTTTTAATCTTTTTTCATTTATCTCATTAGAATAAGTATTTATAGCGGTAATCCATTAATGAAACCACATACTTGGTTTTATTCAGGTGAACAACTCAGTGACTGCCCTGGCAAAGTCTATCTATGAGAGGATGTTCTTGTGGATGGTCGTCCGTATCAACCAGATGTTGGACACCAAACAGGCGAGGCAGTACTACATTGGTGTCCTGGATATCGCTGGCTTTGAAATCTTTGATGTAAGCTTAATTTCCAACAATTCAGTAGAAAATACTTTTCATTAAGGAAACATTATAGTTGCCTATAAGATATTAAGCTGCTTGTCCCCTCACAGTTCAACACCTTGGAGCAGCTGTGCATCAACTTCACCAATGAGAAACTGCAACAGTTTTTCAACCACACCATGTTTGTCCTGGAGCAAGAGGAGTACAAGAAGGAGGGTATTATCTGGGATTTCATTGACTTTGGCATGGACTTGGCTGCCTGCATTGAGCTGATTGAAAAGGTAATAAGGTGATCATGTGTAATTATTCTTAGTTTGACTTTATGCATCACTTAATGACATATTACTTCTATTCTTCTCAAGCCCATGGGCATCTTCTCCATCCTTGAAGAGGAGTGCATGTTCCCCAAGGCCACAGACACATCCTTTAAGAACAAGTTGTATGACCAGCATCTTGGCAAAAACAAAGCATTTGAGAAGCCAAAGCCTGCTAAGGGCAAGGTTGAGGCCCACTTCTCCCTGGTGCACTATGCTGGTACTGTGGACTACAACATCGGTGGCTGGCTGGACAAGAACAAGGATCCACTGAATGACTCTGTTATTCAGCTGTACATGAAATCCTCAGTGAAACTGCTGTCACTTCTGTATCCTCCTGTTGTTGAGGGTAAGATGCTAACTACAGTAGAGTAAAATGCATTTAAAGGTCATTCTGTATTGCAGTATGGGTTCATGTAATGCTCATGGATATGTTTTGGTTTGTTCTAATAAAACATTTCAACAGAGGTTGGAAAGAAGGGAGGTAAGAAGAAGGGTGGTTCTATGCAGACTGTGTCTTCACAGTTTAGGGTAAGGGCAAACACAACTTAAAACTCAAGTTTTACTCAAACTCATAATTGTGTTTTGTATGATAGTAATTTCCATTTTAAACTTACAGGAGAACTTGGGGAAGCTGATGACTAACTTGAGGAGCACCCATCCTCACTTTGTGCGCTGCCTGATTCCCAATGAGTCAAAGACTCCAGGTGCATAGAGAACACTATCATCATATTCTTCAAGAAGTTATTTTGATATGCTTGTATGGTTTTCTTAATTTTGTGCTGCCCTAAAAAATACTATTTATTCAAAGAAATCATTAAGAATTGTCTTTCTATAGGTCTGATGGAGAACTTCCTGGTCATCCACCAGCTCAGGTGTAACGGTGTGCTGGAGGGTATCAGAATCTGCAGGAAAGGTTTCCCCAGCAGAATCCTCTATGCTGACTTCAAGCAGAGGTATTAATTGATATTTTAATAGAATTTTGATGCCGATTATTAAAAGAAAATACTTACACTGATCATTAACTATGTCATAAAAAGGTACAAGGTGCTGAATGCCAGTGTAATCCCTGATGGACAGTTCATTGACAACAAGAAGGCTTCAGAGAAGCTGCTTGGGTCAATTGATGTTAACCATGATGAGTACAAATTCGGACACACCAAAGTAAGCAGCATTTTTCTAATAAATAAAAATGTAATATATGTTTTAATAAAGCAGAATATGTAGTAAATGTTTACATTACTGTAGTGCATTTGTTACCAAAGAACTTGTTGAAGTATTCACTTTCTGAGTTTATGCTACATTCATTTTTATCATTTGTTTGTTCAGGTGTTCTTCAAGGCTGGTCTACTGGGAGTTCTTGAGGAGATGAGGGATGAAAAACTGGCAGCTCTGGTCACCATGACTCAAGCTTTGTGCCGTGGTTACGTCATGAGAAAGGAGTTTGTCAAGATGACGGAGAGGAGGCATGTTTAAAACAGCTCATTCTAAATGATACTATATAAAATGACAAAAACATTTTTTTCATAACAGCCACTTCTTGTGCACAGGGAAGCCATATATACCATCCAGTACAACGTCCGCTCATTCATGAATGTGAAACATTGGCCATGGATGAAGGTGTACTACAAGATCAAGCCTCTACTGAAGAGTGCTGAAACTGAGAAGGAGCTGGCAAATATGAAGGAGAACTATGATAAGATGAAGACTGACTTGGCTACTGCCCTGGCCAAAAAGAAGGAACTAGAGGAGAAGATGGTGTCCCTTCTGCAGGAGAAGAATGATCTGCAGCTGCAAGTAGCATCAGTAAGTACACACCAAAAGACACTTGTTGTTGTTTCATATGTTCCAATGTTGATGTACTAACATCCATTTTGAATACACTCAACTAGGAATCAGAGAATCTGTCAGATGCTGAAGAGAGGTGTGAGGGACTCATCAAAAGTAAGATTCAGATGGAAGCCAAACTTAAAGAGACAACTGAGAGACTGGAGGATGAAGAGGAAATCAATGCTGAGCTCACTGCCAAGAAGAGAAAGCTGGAGGATGAATGCTCTGAGCTCAAGAAGGACATTGATGATCTGGAGCTTACCTTGGCCAAAGTGGAGAAAGAGAAACATGCCACTGAGAACAAGGTTCGTAAATAATTATCTATCCAGCTGATCAAGTAAGATTGTAAGGACTTGTGTTTAATGACAAAATCTTTCTTGGACACTAGGTGAAGAACCTGACTGAGGAGATGGCCTCTCAGGATGAGAGCATTGCTAAGCTGACCAAGGAAAAGAAAGCCCTTCAGGAGGCTCATCAGCAGACTCTTGATGACCTGCAGGCTGAGGAAGACAAAGTCAACACTCTGACCAAGGCCAAGACCAAGCTGGAGCAGCAAGTGGATGATGTAAGTTTACAAAGACACTTGGGTTGACAAAGCAAGACTCTTCTTTAATGTGATCATTAAAAACTCATGTTAATGTTCAGCTTGAGGGTTCTCTGGAGCAAGAGAAGAAGCTGCGCATGGACCTTGAGAGAGCCAAGAGGAAGCTCGAGGGTGATCTGAAACTGGCCCAGGAATCCATCATGGATCTTGAGAATGACAAGCAGCAGTCTGATGAGAAAATTAAAAAGTAACAGTTTTTTGAATTTCTACAACAGCCATTCTTCTTCTTCAAGAAAAAAAAACTGTCAAATGCATGAGCTCTTTTCTATAATTTTCACAGGAAGGACTTTGAAATCAGTCAGCTCCTTAGCAAGATTGAAGATGAGCAGTCAATGGGCGCTCAGCTTCAGAAGAAGATCAAGGAGCTTCAGGTGACATGTTTATTTAACATTGGTATATACATTTATTTTTGTGAATTAAAAGTGAAAGTTTACTAAAAGACATACCATCTACATGAAACAGGCTCGTATTGAGGAACTGGAGGAGGAGATTGAGGCTGAGCGTGCTGCTCGTGCCAAGGTTGAGAAGCAGAGAGCTGACCTCTCCAGGGAACTTGAGGAGATCAGTGAGAGGCTGGAGGAGGCCGGTGGTGCCACTGCTTCTCAGATTGAGATGAACAAGAAGCGTGAAGCTGAGTTCCAGAAGCTCCGTCGTGACCTTGAGGAGTCCACTCTGCAGCATGAAGCCACTGCTGCTGCTCTTCGCAAGAAGCAGGCTGACAGCGTTGCTGAACTGGGAGAACAAATTGACAACCTCCAGCGTGTCAAGCAGAAGCTTGAGAAGGAAAAGAGTGAATACAAGATGGAGATTGATGACCTCTCAAGCAACATGGAGGCTGTAGCTAAAGCAAAGGTACACAATATGCTATTTTAATTCTAAAATTAATATAGTAGATAAGGTAATACATATTATGAATAATATGTGATCACTGATTTAATCTCACCTTTCCTCATTAGGGAAATCTTGAAAAGATGTGCCGTACTCTTGAGGACCAACTTAGCGAACTGAAGACCAAGAATGATGAAAATGTTCGTCAAATCAATGACACAAGTGCACAGAAAGCACGTCTCCTGACAGAAAATGGTATCTACATGTTATCAGTGAATGATCGGTTGTGTATGTTATTGAGAGACGTAACACAAACTAATACAGTTTATAATGAAATCTTTCACACAAGGTGAGTTCAGCCGTCAAATTGAAGAGAAAGAAGCTCTTGTCTCCCAGCTGACCAGAGGAAAACAGGCCTTCACACAGCAGATTGAGGAGCTGAAAAGACAGATTGAAGAGGAAGTTAAGGTAAGAAACTGTTAAGTGTGTACTGGTGTTATGAGGTTGGGGTTGGGGAAATTGTTGTATTCAATCATATTACTTTCATCAGGCGAAGAATGCTCTTGCCCATGGACTGCAATCAGCCCGTCATGACTGTGATCTGCTGAGGGAGCAGTTTGAGGAGGAGCAGGAGGCCAAGGCTGAGCTGCAGCGTGGAATGTCCAAGGCCAACAGTGAGGTGGCTCAGTGGAGATCTAAGTATGAAACTGATGCTATCCAGCGCACTGAGGAGCTGGAGGAAGCCAAGTGAGTAACATTCAAACAATTAAATGGCCAGATCAGAAGTGTAGCCTGTCAGCATAACTCAACTGACAACTGCATTGCTTGGATCAATACAGTTCTTGTATTTATCAAATGCATCCAAAAATATGATATATGATATAATGACAGTTGAGATGAAAAGCACTGCTTTCATTTGATCATTTCTGTTGAAAAAAATCTGTAATAATATTGTATTTCATGTATATTATGCAGAATTATATGGAAAAAGTGCATGTAACTTCATAGTTTTCACTGGAAGACTAATCTTACCTCTTCAAACAGGAAAAAGTTGGCCCAGCGCCTTCAGGAGGCTGAGGAGCAGATTGAGGCAGTGAATTCCAAGTGTGCCTCTCTTGAGAAAACCAAACAGAGGCTCCAGAGTGAGGTGGAGGACCTCATGATTGATGTGGAGAGGGCCAATGCACTGGCTGCCAACCTGGACAAGAAGCAGAGGAACTTTGACAAGGTAGCATTGTTTACTTTATGTTGCCACACAATCAATGAAATAGATATATTTATTTCTCTCAACATTTCTACATTAACAACTGAACTGTATTTTGCTATTTAGGTTTTGGCAGAGTGGAAACAGAAGTACGAGGAAGGTCAGGCAGAGCTTGAGGGAGCACAGAAGGAGGCTCGTTCTCTCAGCACTGAGCTGTTCAAGATGAAGAACTCTTATGAGGAAACCCTGGATCATCTTGAAACCATGAAGCGTGAAAACAAGAACCTGCAACGTGAGTAACAGTTATAGTTACATGTTTATTTCTTACATTGCATTGAACACATATATACCAAGAGTAAAACAGGGGTTAAAACAAACTTTTTTCACCACCGTACCGAAAACGTCCCGAATTAAAAGGGATTAAAATGAAAGACGTCCCGATGTTGCCCCAAGAGAAAATATTGATTCTCCCCATGACAATTTATTTTGTCAGTATTGAGTAGAAGCACCCTTTTGAGCTATTACAGCCGTAAGTGTTGTTGGGAATGAAACATTTTTTTTTACACCACGATTTAGGGATCCTCTGCCATTCCTCCTTGCAGGTCCTCTCAAGTTCTGTCAGGTTGGAAGGTAATGGACAGATATTTTCAGGTCTCTCCAGAGATGCTCAACTGGGTATAAGTCAGGGCTCCGGCTGGAGTTATTCCTAAGCCACTCCTTTGTAATTTTAGCTGTTTGATTTTTGGGTCATTATCTTGTGGGAAGGTGATCCTTCGGCCCTGTCTGAGGTCCTGAGCACTCTGGAAAAATTTTTCTTCCAGGATAACTTTGTACTAGGCCGCATTCATCTTACCTTCAACTGCAACCATTGCTGTCCCTGCAGCTGAGACACCCTCACAGCATGAGGCTGCCACCACCATGGTTCACTGTTGGGATTGCAATGGGCAGGTGATGAGAGGTTCCTGGTTTTTCGCCACACATTCTTCTTGGATTTAAAGTAAAATTCCTGTGTAAAATCATCCCAGGCTGTGTTTAGGCAAATACACTCAGCAAGTCAATTACCAAATTCAATCCAAAAGGAAGGAGCCCATTGATGATTTATTCCAGTGAAACACATAAATGTTGTGGTTTGTGGCAGTTTCGTGAAATATAAGTTAACAATAGTGTTAAAGGTTTGGAAAAGTCACACACAGCTTTCCCCGCAGCACCGAAACATCACGCAGGTCTCAGGGGGCAGGGGTCAGGGCCCAGTGTTGCTGGAAGACGCACAGCATATGTGAGTGCAAGCACAGGGATAGACAACTTGACTGCAACTTGAAATGAAGAGAGACAGAATGCTTCTTGTTTGTATCTTTCCCGTCTGTGAAACAAAAAACGAAAGCTTATAAACCCAGAAACTTTTCATAGGCTGATATTGCGGTACGCTGACCTTGCTCTGATAAACCAGTGGCTCATTAGTTTGAATCTTGACACTGAGACGTCGATCGAGGCAGGGGGATTCCCATGTCTGCAACAAACCACAACGTTTACGTGTTTTGTCGGAAGAAATCATCAATGGGCTCCTTCCTTTTGGATTGAATTTGGTCATTTGGTTATTGACTTGAAGGCTGTCTTCTCCAAATGCTCAGTTTGGCCAGACGGCCATCTCTAGGACGATTTCTGGTTGTCCCAAATGTCTTCCATTTAAGGATTATGGAGGCCATTGAGCTCACAGTACAGCAGAAACAATGTTGTAACCTTGGCCTGATCCGTGCCTTGCAACAATTTTTCTTTGGGCTCTTCGGGCAGTACCTTTTGCCTCATGATTCTCATTTGCTTTGACATGCACTGTGACCTGTATGGTGTGGTATAGACAGGTGTGTGCCTTTCCTAATCAAGTCCAATTAATTTACTTAAACACAGTTGGACTCCAATAAAGGTATAGAACCATCTCAAGGATGATCAGAATAAATGACCGCACCAGAGTTAAATATACGAATGTCACAGCAAATGGTCTGAATATTTATGGCCATGTGATATTTTCAAATTAATGTGAAAAATTTAAGGGTGTCTGAATACTCTCTGTACAAACTCTATATCATAATAAAGTTCAGATATTTGATATTTTATTTATTTTATGTATCTCTCTGTAGAGGAGATCTCAGATCTGACTGAACAGATTGGTGAGACTGGCAAGAGCATCCATGAGCTGGAGAAGTCCAAGAAACAAGTGGAGACGGAGAAGGCTGAGATCCAGACAGCTCTTGAAGAGGCTGAGGTAAAAATTTCTCTGAGGAGGTCTTCTGAATCTAAGTCATGAACAAATATACTACAAAAAGTTTGAAAGCAGACATTAATATATAATTTTTTATAGGGAACTCTGGAACACGAAGAGTCCAAGATCCTGCGTGTCCAGCTGGAGCTCAACCAGATTAAGGGTGAGGTGGACAGAAAGCTGGCAGAGAAAGATGAGGAGATGGAGCAGATCAAGAGGAACAGCCAGAGGGTGATTGACTCCATGCAGAGCACTCTGGATTCTGAGGTCAGGAGCAGGAACGATGCCCTGAGAATTAAGAAGAAGATGGAGGGAGACCTCAATGAGATGGAGATTCAGCTGAGCCATGCCAATCGCCAGGCTGCTGAGTCACAGAAGCAGCTGAGGAATGTCCAGGCACAACTGAAGGTAAGACACAGAGTTTTTACACAGACTATGGTCAGTGAAGCTACATTTTGGCATCCATGTGAATATTTTCCTGATATTTTTTCACTAGGATTCACAACTGCACCTTGATGATGCTGTCAGAGCTCAGGATGACTTCAAGGAACAAGCTGCTATGGTGGATCGCAGAAACGGTCTCATGGTAGCTGAAATTGAGGAACTCAGAGCTGCTCTGGAACAGACAGAGAGAAGCCGCAAAGTTGCTGAGCAGGAGTTGGTGGACGCCAGTGAGCGTGTTGGACTTCTGCACTCTCAGGTGAACAATCCCAATCATTTTTTCAATAATTCGAAAATCTAATCTCCAGATATGATTTAACATGTGAAATAATGTGTTGCCCTAAGTGCCTGCATCTTTTTACCGTTTAGAACACAAGCCTTCTGAACACCAAGAAGAAGCTTGAGTCTGACCTGGTCCAGGTCCAGGGTGAAGTGGATGATACTGTTCAGGAAGCAAGGAATGCAGAGGAGAAGGCCAAAAAGGCCATCACTGATGTAGGTTTGAATTTCATTTGTTCCTACCTCTTTACTAAAATGTTTTCTCAATATAATTTCAATTAACATTTAATGGTGTCTCCTCCAGGCTGCTATGATGGCTGAGGAGCTGAAGAAGGAGCAGGATACTAGCGCTCACCTGGAGAGGATGAAGAAGAACCTAGAGGTTGCTGTTAAGGACCTGCAGCACCGCCTGGATGAGGCTGAGAACCTGGCCATGAAGGGAGGCAAAAAGCAGCTCCAGAAACTTGAGTCTAGGGTAAGAAAGTCATGCTGATAATTTCAAAGCTGAAGCAAGACTTGACATGAAAGAAAATAGATACTTATTGTCTTATTGTCCTTTGAAGGTGCGTGAGCTGGAAGCAGAGGTTGAGGCTGAACAGAGACGTGGAGCAGATGCTGTTAAGGGTGTCCGCAAATATGAGAGGAGAGTGAAGGAGCTCACCTATCAGGTACAGTCACTTTGATAGTTAATATACTTAAATCAATTTAACAAACCTATTGTGAATAACATAACGTGTACATTAACTATACTTTAAAATTAACTTGAACAGACTGAAGAGGACAAGAAAAATGTTGCCAGGCTGCAGGATCTGGTTGACAAGTTGCAGCTCAAGGTGAAGGCCTACAAGAGGCAGGCCGAGGAGGCGGTAAGGACAATTTATTTTTTAAACTGAAAACATGATACTGTAGCAGATTTTTTTCACACAAAATAGACCTTTGGCCTTTGTAGGACAATCAGAAATGTCAATCTATTGATTTCCAGGAGGAGCAGGCCAATGTTCATCTGTCCAAGTGCAGGAAGGTCCAGCATGAGCTGGAGGAGGCTGAGGAGCGTGCTGACATCGCAGAGTCCCAGGTCAACAAGTTGAGAGCAAAGAGCCGTGACGCTGGCAAGGTAAATATGCAATATATAATTAATTTAAGCTTAATGAAAATGAAATTAAAAAATGAAATTCAAAGTACTTTTCATGTATGTCATGCAAAACTCACATAATTGAAATTGACCAATTATTTCAATAAGCTTCATAAAATTAACTGACAAAACTTTTTAGAGTATGATGTGTATGAAGATACATATTTAGGATATGTATTATTTGTTTGTTTTTTTGTTCTTTTTTAACAGGGAAAAGAGGCAGCTGAATGAAGTACTTCAACTGATGGGTTGTTTCTAATTATATAATATGATGTGAAATATACCACAATAAAATGGTTTTTGATCTTTAATTTCATTGTCTGTGTTATTTCGATAAAATTGTTTCCTCAGAGAGCAAATGTGATATTTGGTTAATTTCATCTTTATTGGAATGGCTGGTGACAAGTATGCTGCATGTGGTTTTTTTGTTTTTTATACAGGGAGGAGCTGTTTAAAAGCAAACAATGACCAAAGATATACCCCTCATGTAACCATCTGTGACATTTGAGGTCTGGTATGAAAAACTAGTAATCGTGCACCTGATCAAGAATGTCTGAGATCGTGCACCATTATCAAGAATGTCTGAGAGCACTTTTAGATCACGCATGAGAAAGTGGAGAAACTGTTCGAGGACAAGGGAAAAGGGGTTCAGTGGCACACCAGGGGAGGGAGGGCAATCTGATTCCAGACAGATAAGGCAAGAATCAAAGAGTCTTTAATAAGAAAAATGGCAGGGGAGGGAAAAAGTCAATGGGTAAAATGGTAACTTAATGTGGCGAGGTGGTAGCTAAGGGTGAGTGTTGCACCGCCACCTGGGGAATTTTGCCACAGGAAGTAGTTACTGTTTTGCTAGGAGACTATAAGATCACACAGGTTCGTGAATCACCACTGGGCAGGAGACAGTGTTCAAAATATAGAAATCATTTTATTGTACAACGGGTTCCTTAAATTCAAAATTTACCAAGCCATCTCACAGTAATCACGGGGCCAATAAAAGGGGATGGACAGAGCTGGGCTTGCCACGGCGACCTAAAACCAAAGAGGAGGGAGAAACAAACCAAAAATAATATCACCCTTGACACTGCACACCCACGCAACTGAGAAATAAAGAACCCGCCACCAGGGTGGGTCGCCGCTCTGAGCTCCAGCACCTGTCCACAAGGAGAGAGGGAGAATTAAAATGGCCTCAGTCTGGCTGGTATCACACACACACACACACACACACACACACACACACACACACACACACACACACACACACACACACACACACACACACACACACAAAATATTATAAAAAGGACCCCAAAATAACCAATTACATCAAATACAATTAAACAAAAAACGATGAAAAAACACAAAGAACTCAAATTTACACTAAACAATAAACAAATTAATAAATCAAGCTTCTCCTCAAGTCAATAACCCCTGCAGCAGTCCCCAGAGAGCCCAGCATTAGGGCTCTGATGACAGCTCTGTGAGGGGTATGCTGGACCCAAACTCAATTTAGAAAAAACCCAAATAAAAGAAAACAACCAAAATTATTCTTTGTTAAATGAAAACAAAACAGCTGCCAAAACAATGGAGCCACACAAAACAGCAGCGTCATCCAGGGAGCCGTGGCGATGAATAAATGTTGAAATGGACCTCACAGGCGCAGGGTCACAGCAGGCCAGGTAGCAGAATTATTACACGGCTTCTGCCTGATCCAAACTTTGGCATAGAATGTTAACAATTAGCCGGGGGTCGAGCAGCGGTTAGAAGGGAAAGAGTAGGGCGGACAACGGCGACTTACCATGAGGACGCACAACTACACCCAGCAACCTGCCACACTACAGCAACAAAAAGGAGAACCGTTTCACAGATGCGCCCTGCGGCACACTAGATGGGAAGGAGGACAGTGGTGCGCATACCTGAGAGGAAACGTGTGCCAAGATGATCCGCCACGCCAAACCGGGCTCCACCACACTCCGACATGCCACAAAGGCTCAAACACGTGCACCAGCTCTGCCACGCACAGCCACCATGGAGGATGAGCAGAACCGGAAAGGAGGAAGGGTTCGCAGGTGTGGCCAGGACAGTATAAATAAAGCGTGCAGCGCCGCCCATCAATCAGTGCATCAATCCACACCTGATGTGGATGGAGCAAGGAGGAGGGGTGGGACAAAGATGAGACCGTCCTGCCACATTCTACCCCCTAGTTCTGCATTGTCGCCCCGACGATGGATAAAGCCCTCAACACGCTAGCACCAAGGCCAGAAGACTGCTGACTGCGTATTTGACACAGGCCCTCCAAGTACCAATGGCCCCGTCGGCCTCATGAATCACAGGCCGAGGAAGATGATAAACATTTGAGTGTTGCCCAGCTGTTAATCGAGGGGTGCGATGTGGAACTGATGGACCACTGGTTGATGGATGCCTCTGAGAAGAGGGAGATGCTGCAGGGGTCTCAGGAACTGGCAGGCTGTCCACTAAGGCCACCTCATTGGGCCCTGTGGATCCTGACAATCCTGAGGCCACAGAGACAGTGGGTGCGGGGGTGCCGGGACCCATAGATCACCCCCAAGAGAATCATCCGAAGCTTCGGAGGTCCCTGGAGGGGAAGACAGAGGGAAAAGCGGAACGGGTTTGGGCCCGACCTGGGCTTTGAGCTGGTTACCGTGCACAATTCTGGTTTTCTGCAAGTCATCCACTGGGGCGATAGTATAGACAGGTTCACCACCAGAGGGAGCTCTCAGGACCTGGTAGACAACCGAGCCCCAGATGTCCTGGATTTTGTGGCGGCCCCTAGCGCTATGGTCACGAAGATAAACCAACTGGCCCATCTGCAGCGTAGTGTCACATACCCCCTGATCATGACGCTCTTTACGACGTTCTGCAGCCACCAGCAATTGCTCACGAGCATTGTCAAAAGCCACCTCAAGTCTGGCCTGGTGCTCGACGCGCGAGTCCTGAACCTCCCCCTGCACTGGGTCCTGGACACGACCCAGAAGGAAATCAATGGGAAGCCGGGGTTCCCGACCAAACATCAAAAGAAATGGTGACTCTCCGGTACCCTGATGGGGGGTGGTATTGTAACAGAAGAGCACATGGGGAAGACAAGAAGCCCAGTCACGTTTCTGTGACGCTGGTAAGGTGCGCAAGAGGTTGTGGAGCGTTCTATTAAATCGCTCGCACTGCCCATTGCCAGCAGGATGGTACGGAGTGGTACGTGACTTGCTAACACCATACAACTGACAGAGCTGTTGGATCAATGCACCCTCAAAACTCCTGCCCTGATCGGAGTGAATGCGGGACACCAAACCTGAAAAACCACTCGTTCAGCAGAACGTGAGCAACAGTGGATGCTCTCTGATCACGAGTTGGAACGGCCACAGTGTACTTGCTGAATACGTCAGTTATCACCAGAACATTCTCAAAACCAACCTGGGAAGGCTCCAACAGCGTAAAGTCCATGGCCACGATCTTGTTTGGCCGCGATGCCAACAAGTGCCCCATGAAGCTGCCAGACGTCGGTCTGGTGTTCTTCGCCACCTGGCAGCGCTCACACCCTTGAGCCTTGATGTCGGACGTCATTCCTGTCCAATAACGACCCTGTCGCAAAAGCTCGGTGGTGTGCTCCACACCCTGATGCCCATGTTCCTGGTGCAGCTGTGTCAAAGTGTCATGCTTGAGGACCGATGGCAAGACAAGCTGGAGAATTTCCTCCCCCCCACCTGGACGACGGTACAACACACCCTCCCTTTCCACAAGATGATCCCATTGTTTCAGCAAGGCCAAAGACAACTTGGGGAGCTGCCGTTTCTCCGCTGGTGTAGGCTGAATCTGCCTTCTCCAATGCACCAAGGTGTCTTTCAGGAGGGAATCAGCCTCGTGCAAAGCACGGAGGTCGGGCAAAGAGTGAAGGGGAAAGACCGATACCACCGCCTGGGTTGCGGACACCAAGCTGGGACGAGGAGCTGACTGGAGAGTAGCAGGGACAGAGGTGCTGGGCAGGACATGCTCTGCCAAACTAAGGCTGGAAGTGGGCTGCCGGGACAGGGCATCAGCGTTTTTATTGCTGCGACCGGATCGATACTTGATCTCGAAGTCAAATGCTGCAAGTTGAGCAGCCCAGTGATGTTCAGCTGCGCCTAGCTTGGCAGACTGGAGAAAGCTCAATGGATTCTTATCCGTGAACACCATGCACCTGTACCCCAACAGGTACTCGTGAAATTTCTCGGTCATGGCCCACTTTAAAGCGACAAACTCCAATTTCCTCGAGCTATAATTGACCATGTTCTGCTCTGTTGGTCGAAGGCTCCGGCTAGCGTATGCTATTGGCCGAATCCCATCTTCAGCTTCCTGGGAAAGGACCGCCCAAAGCCCGCTGTGGCTGGCGTCTGTCTCTAAAAGGAAAGGGCATGAAAAATCAGCAAATGCAAGCACTGGTGCAGAAGTCAACTTAGACTTGAGAGCCTCAAAGCTTTCTTCACACTGCAGTCCACGCAGCCTGGAATTCCTGTCCAGACCCCGTCTTGGACTTCGTGCCAGCAAGCTTGGCCACCAACTTGTGCAAACGGCTGGCTAGCTTAGCAAAGCTCTCAACAAACCGCCGGTAATAATTGGCAAAGCCCAAAAATGAGCGAAGCTCTGACACCTGGCTGGGACGTGGCCACTTGGCTACGGCCTCTATCTTCGCAGGATCGGTGGCAACCCCCTGGTCAGAGATGATATGGCCCAAGTAGCCGACCTCTTGTCTGAAGGAGGAACATTTTGAAAGCTTAAGACCTTCCCTCTGGAGCCGATCCAGAACCACCTCCAGTCGTTGGACATGCTGGGAAACTGAGGACGAGAACACAATGATGTCGTCCAAGTACAAAAGAAGAGATTCATCCGAACATCCTCTGCATAAGACGTTGAAATGTTGAAATGTGCTCGGTGCATTGCACAGCAACCTAAAACACCCAAAACTTAACAAAAGAGAGAAAGACAAGAGTTATTTTACTTGCAAGGAGAACGGACAGAGATGTGTTCAGCTACAGTCTCCTACCGCTCTGAGGTAATCTCTGCCGGACCCCTTCATTTTATTGGCTTTTGGTGGTTACAATGTATACAATGAATTACCATTCTTAAGGTGAGGGTCACATAGCTGCAACTCAAGACATATCCTGTCCTTGATCAGTTGAGCAGGGTCTGTGTTTCCACAGACCCCCCTTTTGGTGACACATTAACAGTCAGGCTTATCTGATTTCCTTGACCTGCAAAGCACCTCTGCACAACTTGGCTATACACACACCCCAAGTAATGTTAGTTAAAATTGAAAGGCAATTTGAGTAAATATGAGATTACTTTATGCACATTTATTCCAACATTTCCCTCCTGTTTATCACATATTTGTTCAAATTCTCATATCACTTTCAGTCAGCCACGTGTTTGATTTTCAGCTGTAAGATCATTTTCATGAGCACAAAATACATTTACAGTCAGAAGTTTCTTAATACATGTCAGAGTCATAGTTGGTTGGATCAAGATACAGTTCCGTCAAATCAAATGGAGTTTCCTGGTTGTCGTCATCTTTGCTTTCATCATCACTTTGGGGATCGCTGCCAAGCAAAGGATACAGCTGCTCCATTTTGTTCTCCATGGGTGAAATAGCTGTAGTAATGAGACGGTTAAGCAAAGCACACATACAGGAAACACAACCGCATCCACACAAGGTTAAAACTGCAGCAAAAACTGCTATGGAGACTAGGACAGAGGACACCAAAGTTCTATACTTCCCAAAAGCATCTATCCAGGAGTCCCACATAGTGGTACAGACTCCAGAATGCTCCTTCATCTTACTGTTGAGAGTACGGAGCCCTGCTACGGCCTTGGTGAAGTTGCCATCAGCAGCAGTGTTGTTAGGGATTTAAGTGCAGCACTGTTCACCGAACATTGCACATACCCCTCCTTTCTCGGCCAATAGCATGTTCAGGGCTATTCGGTTTTGGAATGCCATGAGGGAAGTTGCAGCTAATTGATCATGAACTGCTTCGAACCCACTTTGTGTCCAATAACCTAGCTTTTGCACATTGTAGTGGATGTAATTGATTCTGTCAATGTTCTTGTTAACTGTACAACACAAGCAAAAAATAGATTCAAAACCATTAGATATCTGATTGGCTTCTTTATATTCCTCTTGCACCCCTCGTGGAACACCTATATCATCAATGTATGTTGGATCTCTTACATCTATCCATTTTGCAGATCTTTTCACACGTTGCCACTGTTCAGGCATTAAACTGGATCCATTTGCTGCTAAATCTGCAGCAGACATAGGATGAATAGATATTGGCAAGAGCAATATTATGAGAGCACAGTATCCCGTCACATCTCTCGGTAAATTATTAAACAATCTCTTGTCACCACTGCACCATCAGATGTCGCTTCTTGACACAGGTTTATATTGTCCATCTACGGGAACAATTACTTGACACCATTCATTTGAGAGATTGCCTAGTCGTTTTTCTCCTTCTGTCATGTTTATACATGTAAAGTTGCCTGGTGCTACTTTTTTAGAAAACATTACTTTCTTAAGGTCGATCGCAGTGATCGGGAAAATAGAATCCCAGTATCTACAATTTTCCCTGAGATTTGTGTTATTCATTATGTCAGCTACACATATTTGGGGAATTATAGCTGGGATTATTTTTAAGAGGGGTCTAGGACTCATACACGCTACACAATTCTGTTTAGACATGTTAGCAGCTTGTTCAACCATTAATAACCAATTGGTATTATGTCCAGATACCCCTGTTGCCGCCTGGAACCATTCATCTGGAGTATACGCTACTGTAGGTTCTCCAAATGCAAAAACTCCTTGTTCACTACATTTATACATGCATAGACTTATTAGGAACAAAGGATCATTATTATTAAACAGATAGATGTCACTCAGCAATAAATGGCATCTCCTAACCATCTTTGGATCATTTTGGCTAAATCTCCTCTACTTGGTTTGGTGTCTTATAAACGCTTCACTGACTTTCAGGTCTATCCAGCCTCTGTACGTCTGAATCAACCCTATTATCAGATTTTGCTCACTTCCCCTAACGGAGTCTTTAACCAAAATGATCCTTTTGCAGTGTGTTAAATGGATCCACGTTAATCATTCTGCTATTTTTTACTGCTGTGGGGTTTGTCAGCAATACGTGATACGACCCTTCACACTTAGGTGAATACCAATGTTTCTTTTTATGATTCTCATTAACACCCAGTCTCCCAGTTCCACTAGGTGGAGTTCCTGCTGGGGGACAGAAAGGTTTTTCATTAGTTTGTTTCTGTTTTTGTTTTTCCAACATGGAACTCATCTAATCAGCTAATTTAGCCTCATCATCTGTTTCCCATTGTTTTTTTTAGATTGGGGTAGTCTATATGGTTTTTCAAAGAACATTTCATAAGGTATCAATTTAAAAAAGTACAGGTGATATTTATGTATAATTTTACTAAATCCAAACATTGCGTCCATGTCTTTTCTTAAATGCACTTCTTTAATCTATTTTTAATAGTTCTTTCTACTCGGCAGCACTTTGTGGTTGGTAAGCACAATGATTCTTCAGATCAATATGAAACATTATATTATATTATTTACTATCTGGTTTACAACATGAGTTCCATTATCACTCTAGGTTTTCTCAGGTATCCCTTACCTGGGAATAATGTCTTGTCAAAGCATCTATTATGAATGGACTACTTTTTCCCACTTTTTCCTTCACTTTGGTTTAATTCTATAAAATCCATGTGGATTATTTGGAATGGATATTTAGGTGTAGGAAACGTTCCTCTACGCGGTCTTAGATTACCTTGTGGATTGTGCCTGGCACACGTCAGACATGCTCTACAGAAATTTCTTTTTTTTTTTAAATAAGAGTTGAATCCATAGGTTGGTGTATCTGTCCTACCATCCCTCCTGTTGAGACATGTGTTAACCCATGGCTCAATATTGCCGCCCATTTATACAAGTTTCTTGGTAGGATAGGTTTGTATTCTAGTCATATATATGTTGCCTTGTAATTTTGCTCCATTTTTTATCCAAACTTCTCTTTTAGTTTGTGGACTTTGTTCTCGCATTTCTTTTAAGGTAGTTTAATCTAGAGTTGTGCATTCTTGCACTGTCAACACAGTTGTGTCACCTGTTGCTGACGCTTTTGCTGTTTTGTCTGCAAATGCATTTCCTAGGGAAACACTATCTGTGCCAGACGTATGTGCTGCACATTTACATCTTGCTAATGCTTTTGGAAGTTGCACCGCTTTCAATAGATTTGTTAAAAGTTCAACATGTGTTACTAGTTTCCCTGTTTTCATGCCTCTGTTCTTCCAATATTGTGCAAAAGTATGAACTGTAGCATATGTATATTGACTATCAGTATAGATAGTTACTTCTTTGTTTTTCATTAATTTACATGCTTCAATTAGGGCTATTTATTCAGCAGCCTGTGCTGAATAATATGATGGCAGTTGTTCTGCTTTTAGCACCGTTGTGTGTGTTACAACTGCATCTCCTGTCAGGGTTTTACGTAGTTCATTCTTTTTAGAAGAACCATCTACAAATATCACTTCTCCTTTTTGTAATGGTTGGTCTCTCAGATCGGCTCTGCTTTAAGCTGTCTGTTTTGCTAGTTCCTGGCAATCATGTTGTACACAATCCTCTAGGAGGGGTAACAACATAGCAGGATTCAGAGTTGTACATCTTTCAATGGTCAGATGGGGTTGTGACAGCAAAGTAGACATGCAAGACAGATGTCTAGCCGGTGATTTGTCTCCATGTTGTTGAGCTAATACAAAGGTCACAAAATATCCTTTGCAATCTACCATTTGAACAAAAGGTTTCCCATAATCTGGTAATGCTAGTGCTGTGCTAGATACCAAAATTTGTTTTATTTTACAAAATGCTTCTTCAGCCTCTGCATTCCAGCATAATGGGGATGTCATTTTTAGATCTTCTTCATACATTAATTTACTCAAAGGTGCTGTTATTTCTGCATAGTTAGGCACCCAAGTTCTACAATAATTTGTCAATCCTAAAAATGACATCTATTTTTTTTTAGTCACTAGTTTGGGAGCTTGGAGGATTGCTGTTTCTTCTGTCTTCCACTATTATTCGTCCTCCTGCACTAAGATTGTGTCCCAAGTATTTTATCTGTTCTTTTCACATGTGCAGCTTGTTCTTTACTTGCTTTGTGACCTTCCTCAGCTAAATATTTTAGGAGTGCTATAGTGTCTTTTTACATGTCTCCATATCAGGGGAGGCTTGTAAAATATCATTTACATACAGGAGCACTTGGCTTCCCCCTACTTGCACTCATCACTTGAGAGTAAATAGTTGGACCCTCAGTCTTGGGAAAGTCTGGTATATGTGTATCTTTTCCCCCCAAAGGTGAAGGTGAACCAGAATTGACCTTTTTTTTGTTTGTTTTTGTTTTTTTTACTGGCACCGAAAAGAATGCGTTACTGATATCTACTACAGTGAACACTTTTGCATCTGGTCTTAAAGTATTTAGCAGTGTATGAGGGTCAGGAACACACGGAGCTCTTTGAATTACAGCATAATTTACTGCTTGTAAATCTTGCACCATGCACCATCCTTCAGATGGTGCTTGCTTTTTTACTGGAAAAATAGGAGTGTTGCAGGGGGAGTCTTCGCATATAATTATTACTCCTGCAGCAATTTAAACCTCAATTACAGGTTTTATTCCCTCGTGTGCATTTTGTTTTAATGGATATTGTCTCACACATGGTCTGTACTCAGTTTTAGGTCTTATTTGCACTGATAATGCTCCTTTTACTTGTCCCACATCAGTTGGTCCTTTAGACCATAATTTATCTGGAACACTTTTTTAGTAGTTCTTCCTCATTTTCCACTAACATAATGTTTCACTGAGCTCTTTGGTCCAGATGAGTACCTCCCTGCACTTGGACTGTCCAAAACAATGCTTTTCTGGTCAGACCTGTATTTGAGTTATACCACGTGTTCACTGATGTGGCAACCCCGTCTGTTGCACTCTCCCCCATTTGCACTATTCTACCCAAATCTTTCCATTGTTGATTTTTACTTTTATACAGGGAAATGTGAGGTGGGGTCCACATCTGATACAGGTTAGAATTTTCACCAGACTGCTGTACTTTCTGAATCTCCATACAAATAAGTTACAGTGATTTTAGCAGGAGTGTTTTTCCCTAGTTTAGCTTCGTATTCTCTATCTGGTCCAGGTGTAGGTATTCGTGCTAGTCCTAACAACAACAAGTGTCTCTGCCCAAAAGATTGACTGGACATTCTGGAAACATTAAGATGGACAGCTGACAAGACAGTCCAGGTGGATCTGGGTCTCTTATCCACACGGGTTCTGTCTCTGGCACCTGAGTCAGCTTTCCACTGGCAGATCTCACAGTGACACTTGTTTGATTTGTTTTAAACCCTGGTATCCACATAGTATATTGTAATATAGTATGTATCTGCGATACAGTACTCTTATTATAGTTCATATTTTGTATTTTATATTGTATTTTATTCTATTTTTTATCTTTGTACCGCTGCTACGGTCACCTTATTTCCCCTCTGGGATAAATAAAGTTATCTATCTATCTATTCATTTATCTATCTATTTATCTATTTATTTATCTATTAGTTATCTGCAGGTAGTCCTGCAGGCACCTATGTCACATAAAAAGGTAAAAGGTTTACCGTTCACATACAAAATGACCTCTGGTTTTATACTATGCATAGAGAGCAGGTCCTGATCATTTAACAGCACTTCTCCTGTGTCCCTGTCTGTTCTGCTCTCTCTGAAACCTCCTGGTTGTAAATCTCCTCTTCCTTTCCTAAAAGAAAATACTTAACATAATCCTTGCACTACGACCTTTGGCCCTGCAGCAACCATTGGCTTTGCAGCAGCTCCTTTTTCTTCACTTTCCTCATCCCTATGTCTCTCCTTTCTTCTTGTCACTAGCCCTGTCTCATCATCCTTTCTTCCTATAAAACAGCACCTCTTTTGCTTTAGCTTTCTCTACACTTTCAAGTATCTGTCTTTTACTTTTTCTTTTTTTACAGCCTTCATCCAATACTCCGTATCCTCATACCCTTCTTGTTTCATCTTTATGGGATTCTTTTTGGTCTTTGTTTTTTTTTTAATTAATTGCATCTTGTAGTGCAGTTATTTTTCGTGTGTTCGGCCGGCCTTTAAATTTTTACTGTTTTATCCATTTATTTATTTAATTTTATCAGGATCCTGTTTTTTCTATAACATTCCAATCTTTAATTAACAGTTCATCTTTTAGTTCGATTTTGCTTCCCCCTTTTCCCATTTTTGAGATTTTGGTCCAGTCCTGTTAACACATAGGGTGTTCTAAAAACTGGTTTTAATCAGTAGGGTAGCGATTAAACTACCTTTTGTGGTAACTCTCACTTCAACTCTTTCGAGTGGAGAATTCTTGCCTTTGCATCCACAATAGGCTCGCTACTTGTATTCCTACTGTTTTGCATGAGGTAAAATACCTAGTGGTATTTTGATCTCCAATCTCACTCACAATCACACTTTCATTCACACAATTTTACCGTTTTTTTCTTCTGAACTTTTAAGACGTCCGGACCCCACTTGTCCTTTTACACAGAGCTTTCGGGTCTCTGTCTCCCAGTGGGTTTAGCATCACAGGACCCCGCCGTCCTTTACACGGAGTTTTTAATTTTCATTTATTATCATTTTTTATTTTTATTTTTAGTTTTAAATATTTTTTTGCGGACCTCCGTTGCCTCTACGGGATTTAAGTGATCGCTTTTACCTGATAGTGTCTAGAATTGTCAGGGCTTTATACACGCAATGACCCTCAGTCATTCGTCATCTTTTTAAGTGAAACTTCACTCACCACTGTGGCACCACTGTTGTCTTTCCCCTTCACGGATTACCGTCAGCCGTCGGATCCCAGCGGGTGAGCTGATTTCCAGTCCTGGAAAAGGATCTTAAAAGACTCACTCTATGGAGTCTGCCGTGGCCACGGTCTTTCCTGGAGTCCCCCACACCCGCTGGAATCCTTCAGGCGTATTGGCATCCGGCTCGAAGGACCAAATAAATGTCAGGTTTAAGCAACCTAAAACACCCAAAACTTAACAAAAGAGAGAAAGACAAGAGTTATTTTACTTGCAAGGAGAACGGACAGAGATGTGTTCAGCTACAGTCTCCTACCGCTCTGAGGTAATCTCTGCCGGACCCCTTCATTTTATTGGCTTTTGGTGGTTACAATGTATACAATGAATTACCATTCTTAAGGTGAGGGTCACATAGCTGCAACTCAAGACATATCCTGTCCTTGATCAGTTGAGCAGGGTCTGTGTTTCCACAGACCCCCCTTTTGGTGACACATTAACAGTCAGGCTTATCTGATTTCCTTGACCTGCAAAGCACCTCTGCACAACTTGGCTATACACACACCCCAAGTTATGTTAGTTAAAATTGAAAGGCAATTTGAGTAAATATGAGATTACTTTATGCACATTTATTCCAACAGTTATATATTTCTCCATACAATTCCGACATTCATTCTACTTTCCCATATTAACCTTAACCAGAGTGTTAAAATCATTGTTGACATACCATATCTGCCTCTGGCGTTGCCTGGTGGACAATAAAATGGTCTCGGGTTCCCCTAGTTCCCCTAGTTTTGGTGTCCCTTCCCCCTTGATGTTTCTTGTGTGCCCAGATGATGTTATCGTGCAGTTTTTCCACCCATGTTCTTCCATTCCTTACCAGAGTTCTCACAGAGGCTAAACATTGTGATACCTGCTCCTCTCTCTCACGCACACTCACACAACTTTCCCTTAATAAACAGAAGATTGATCGGGATTCTGCCCGAGGATAAATAATTTAATTTAAGTGGTTTTTATCATGTTTCCCCGGTTCGTCAGCTTGTTTGCTTGCAGGTTTTCTGAGTAAGATGGCGCTTGGCTGAGAGTGAGGTCAAGTTCAATCAAAGAGGTTATTATTATGCTGCATTCCTAAGCACTGGGACATGGGACTTATCTTACATGGAGATTATGAGCTTTGACTTCAAAATCGTTCCAGACAATCGAAGTTGAACGTAAATGGAAAACATGGACGACTGCCATGAAATACGTTAATAAACATATTGTCCAGCACTGGATAACATTGGCTGACAATAGAGCGGTATTCTAGCTAAATCAACTTCATCAACTGATCTTGAGCCCGATATGTAAAAGCTCTGCATGCCCCCATCAGAAATCAAATTACTCTCTCTGTCTGACACATGTGACCGCGCAGCCAAAGAGGTTATGCAACACACGTGTTTTTGTGCAACCGCCACCAGAGGGTGCACTGACAGTGCGGCCGCTATTTTGGACTAAACGCTCCCCTAAACTGCACCACTTACTGTACTGTAACATGTCAACAATGAAGAATATCAAGCAGTTAACTTGCAATTAACTGCTCAAATGATTCCACAACCACACCAGAGCTAGCTTCTCATATTTTCCCTAGCAATCCCGGCAGGTTGGCTAATTATCATCATCTATGAAAAGATGAAATTAAAGACTGAAGTTTCTTAAATTTCTGCTAACGTTAGCTAATGCTACAAGTTTTCTTTTGTACTTAACAAACTCGGCTTTGGCTTATACATCTATTTCAGTAAAACCCAGGCTAAGAGGTCTGATTGCCTTGAAGAGACCATGTCCATGACAAATTATTATTCAGATTATTATTCAGTTCAGAATTCACCTGTCAAATCAGGCTTGAGGTTCATTTATTGTCATTGTAATGTTACAACACAGGGTTGCACAAGAAAATGAAGTCATACAGTAGTCTCTAAGTATCGCGGCAGATAATATGGCCAGTTCCTATTAATAAATTGACATCTAACGTTAACCATTGTCCATTAACATTTGACTTGATCATCAAGCACCACTGATGTAATATTAAATATAGAGTCATCCCACCGGAGTCCTGCGCTCTGTCATCCCCGTCGAAGTAGTCCGATCTCCAGTTGCTTGGTCACACCGCCTTCAGTGGTGCATGGTCAGCTGTGTGGTCCGAGTTATCCTCAATGTCTGCTGAACTTAATTCAGTGTCCGCGCTTCCTTCTCCGATCTTGAGTTTATCTATCTTAAAATACATATGTAGCAAAGTTTATGGGAGTTCCAGGTCATAATAATAATAATAATAATAATAATAATAATAATAATAATAATAATAATTAAAAAAATAATAGAGAAGAGAAGGCCAATTGTGAACAGTTGTTATTTAAGGTTAGATTGTTGAATCTCCTTGGAAGGGACGAAAGGGCAGCATTGTAAGTTGGAGGTAAGTGGTGTCTCAGACCTCCTCCTTGGTTTGGCGATGGTTCCTCTACTTTCACATAGATGGCTTCTTTTACTCCTCTTTCAAACCATCTTGCCTCTCTGTCCAGGATGTGGACATTGTTGTCATCAAAGGAGTGGGCTTTCTCCTTGAGATGGAAGTGGACAGCAGTGTCTAGGCCTAAAGAGTTAGCTCTCCTGTGTTGGGCCATGCGTTTATGCAGTGGTTGTTTTGTTTCTCCAATGTAGAGATCTTTGCATTGGACAGCATAAACCAGATTGCTTTTGTGGGTGTGTGGTGTTCTGTCCTTGGGATGTACTAGTCTCTGTCTGAGTGTGTTACTGGGTTTAAAATACACGGGGATGCAGTGTTTTTTGAAGATTCTCCTGAGTTTCTCTGATACTCAAACCACATACCGGATGACTATGTTGTTCACTATCTTCAGAATCCAGAATGGAGCCTTGGGGAACTCCACATGTAATTTTTGCCTGCTCAGATGTGTATTTACCTATAGACACAAAGTAGTCCCTGTCCTTTAAGTAGGATTTAAACCATTTTAATGCTGTGCCAGAAAGTCCCACCAACTTTTCCAGACGGTCTAGTAATATATTATGATTGACTGTGTCAAATGCAGCACTGAGTTCTAAGAATACTAAGACTAAAATTTTGCCATTGTCCGTGTTTGAATGGATGTCACTGAAGACAAAAAAAAAAACCTGACTGGAAGACATCAAAACAGCTGTTCATTAACAGGAAGTTGTTCAGTTGCTTAAAAAGGCTTTTTCAATGATTTTTCAGAGGAATGGGAGGTTTGATATTGGTCTATAATTGTTCATTAGTGAAGTGTCTAAATTGTTGTTGTTTTTAAGAAAGGCTTGATATAACAGCAGTTTTCAGGGCCTGTGGGAAGACACCTGAAAGAAGAGACATGTTTACAATCTGTAGAACATCTGAGGCAGTTTGATACATCTTTGAAAAGGCCTGTTGGGAGAATCTTGAGGCAGCAGGTGGAGGATTTCAAAAGTTGTATAATGTCCTCCAAGGTGCTATGGTTAATCACATGAAATTGTGCCATGGTTTTTGAGTTAGCATTAGGTGGACACATGGACAGCACATGTCCTGCACCTGATGTGGAGGCACTGGCTGTCTAATTTTGCCAAAAAAAACGAGGTAAATTCATTGCAGGCCCTGCTGGAAAGCAGTTCAAGTGCTACTGACAAAGGTGGTTTTGTTACGTTTGCACATGCATTATTATTGTTTTTGGCAATGATGTCTGAGAAGGAGGATTGTCTTTAAATTTGACTTGACTTGACTTGACTTGCATTTTTCAGTTTCAAGTCATAGATTACTATTCTTTCTTTATAGACGTCATTGTTAACCTGGAGATTTGTTTTACGCCAGCTGTGTTCAGCTTTCCGACACTCTTTTTTCTATTCTTACCAACGTGGAATTTCTCCATGGAGACTTTTTTTTTGCCAGAGACCACTTTCACCTTAGTGGGTGCAATGGTATCAATAATATTTGTAATTTGTTACATTGAAATTATCAACAAGCTCATTTACTGGGACCTGGGGGAGGGTTGGTGTGGAGGAGAAAGCCTGAATAAATGTTCCACAGGTGTTTTCTGTGATATTGCATTTTGTGGTGACTTTTCTTTGAACATCACTCTGCATAGACATAGCACTCTCAAAGAAAACACAGGAATGATCAGAAAGAGCGACATCAATCACAGCAACCATAGAAATGCTTACACCCTTGAACATGACTAAGTCCAGAGTGTGACCTTTGTTTAGTGTGGGCTTGATTACATGCTGAATAAATCCATGGTTATCAATGACTCATGGAAGTTCTTTATTCCCCTTGTCATAAAGTTTGTCAACATGAATGTTAAAATCACCAACAATAACTACACAGTAAAAGTTAATACAGATCATAGACAGCATTTCAAAAAATTCTTCAGAAAAGGTTGCACAATATTAGGGTGACCTGAAGACATTTAGAAACATAACTCGGGAGGAAGAATTCAACTTAAGAGCGAGTGATGGGAGAGGGGTTAGTGGGGGAGGATGCAGTGAGTCATTTGAGAGATGGAATCTAGGAATCGGGTGGGGTGTGAATGTGGTCCAGGAGTGACCAGCTGTTCCATGTGGTCAGTGAGCTCCAAGAGAGGGGAGGAGGGGGACAGGACGGGTGTAGAGAAGGTGGAGCTGGATAGTGTTTGGGATGGGGGCGTAGGAGTTGGGGGAATCTCAGAAGTCTTGAGAATTTCTCAACTCCTTTTCCAACGAGCGGAAGAGGCCCACTGATGGCTACTTTAATGTTAAGACAGCTGACTGTGTTTAGCAAATCAATAAAGTCTTGCTTCAATACTTCAGACTGCTGTTTCACAACATAATTTGATCCTACGTGCAATATAATGCGTTTCACCGTTTGGTGCTCCTTCACGATAGCCATGATTTTTTCATTCATGTCAGATACCATGCCCTTGGGAAAACAAAACATATCTTTCAAGGCAGAGTCACCCAAAATCCGAGTTTCAAGCCCAGGCATTAGCTTTCTCTGTGGCCTTTCTGAGTTTCTTTTTGCTCTTACCTTGCAGAGGAAAAATGATCCAGCTTGTCAGATGGGGATCCAGGATCCTGCAGCAGTGGAGCAAATCTGTTCTCCTGGGGTCCATTTCACGAAACAGGTTCAACAAACTCTGAGTCTAACCCTGAACTCTGAGTTGATCTACTCTGAGATAGGAAACTCTGAGTTTTCAGTTCCAGAACAGCTGATTAGAGTTAGTTTTATCAACTCGGAGTAGTTTGACCTGGAGTTAAGCGTGTGCACCACAAGTATTAAAAGACAGCATCAATGGAGCCCTGATTCGACGAGTCACCATGGCAACGGGGAAGACTAGGGCTACGCTACCACTGGAATTGGAAATATTAATGTGCTCATACAGTGAGTTTGAGCAGGTAACACCGCTGCAGCAGCAAAAGAGAGGGAGACGGCGCGGGAGAACATTGCTGCTCGGATCAATGCGTAAGTTTAAATGTAGTCCTTTGCAATCACAATAATATCACAGGGGGAACTGCTTGAGTGGTAGCCTATTAATTTATTTCATTTAGGTGCATTCCCGTGGGGGAGAAGCGCACTTGGCAGCAGCTTAAGATGAAACTTAAAAAAAAATGTTTAAACAGGTAAAACCTCAGCACAATCTCATGGTGATACCTCATTTTGAGCATGTTTTACATTGTAAAGTAAATATTACCGTGAGTGGCTGTTCTATACGTTGTATAAAAAACTCCCTTTTGCAAAAAAACGCAGCGCAACACACAATATCTGCTGGGATATGAGAGCATGACTTTGGTTGGTAATGTTGGAAATGTAAGGACGGATGAGGTTGTGTATGTAAATGATGGACTGTGACGTGAAACAGTACCACTCAAAAAGATAATTGCCTGGAAATGCAAGAACATCTATAATCAATAGTTTGATAATCATCTCCCGACGAATATTTAATTCTCTGCGCAGTAATGCTGCACCTTCATCCATGGGATCATTATCAAAAGGACATGCCATGGTAGTGGAAATAGTCGCCACCTAATATAACTTATAATGACTGATTTTTGCAATGATTTACTCAAACAAACAGACCGAACTATAGCAGAACTACACTACGTCAAAAATCACCTGCTGATTGAACAAATGAGCAAATCAAATACCGTGTGTGGTTGAAAGAGGGCGGAGACAGAGAGAAACTCGAGGTTTGTTGAGAAAAACCTGGTCCCGACCAGGTTAGGTTCAGAGAGCATGTTACCGTGGTAACTGACCGAGAGTTTAAGTTACCTCTCTCTGTGAAACAGGCTAGAGTTATCCCTCTCTCTCTGTCTCTGGTTTGCCTGTTAGGGCGTGATCACACTGTCCTCCCGGACAGAGACCCGGGCTTTAGGGGACTTGCCCCCCCTCCCTCTCCCCCCCGCGCCCCAGCCCTGTTTGTACTCACACTGCCTGGGCCTCGGCCAATGCTTCTTGCTGTCCATATGTCATCACGCCGTAACACGTCACACGCATTGATCGCGTGTGTGGCTTTCTTTACAAATCTTTCCATAGACCTCTGAGTTTTTGTGCGTCTTGTGGACTGTTTTTGAATATTTTCATCCGACCAAATCTGCAGTAAACACTCCACCTCTGCATCACACCAACATGAACCTTTCACCGCCATTGTTGTTGTTGTTAAATGTCCGCGCATGGTCCGTCCTTCTATTTACATGTCCGAACAGGCGGACATAACGCTACTGCCGTAGGGCTCGTGCTCGTGCGCGTACACGTGCGCACGCTCGTGCTCGTACATGTGGAAACGGCTCCGCTAAAGCCCACCTATTTCAAGCGGGCCGTGGAGGGCCAGCTGGCCCCAGTTGAGCGCGGAGCGGGTGCGCTCACACTACTTAAAGGTACTAGACTTTAGCTGAAAAACCGGTTTTGGCCGCGGCCAAAAGCACAGTGTGATCACGCTCTAAGTCTCCCACATATTCCCCAGGGAGATGATTTACTATTAGGCTTAGCACCAAGAGAGTTACAGCGAGAACTTATGGATTTAGTACCTTGTACATAGTTCTCCTGTTTCTTCGTAGCGCTAACAAGCCGTGTGTTAGCATTTTCTTGTCCACTGTTTTGGGGCCATGGTAAAGTTGTATCGTTTCCACATTGTCCATTCACTTCCACATTCATTTCTAACCTATGGATTTTGGTTTCCAGTACTGCAATTCAGAGAAGGAAGGCATTTTGCTGCTAATTAGCTTTGGATCCGTCTCACTACAGGCTTTTGCTATGGGTAGGCCAAGGTTGAGCAGTAATAAGGTTGCAAAAATATTTAATAATGGCACTAGTCTGCTATCCACAAAAGGTGTATAGTCCCAATGATTTATAGGTATCCAGGAGCTGCTGCTCGTAATTTATCTTAGAAGAAAGCATGAATATCAGCACAGAATTGCGAGCAGAGGCGAGAGAAGAGAGAAAAGCGTCTGCAATGTAAGATCGCCTGAAGTAGATAGTAGAGAGGAATTATGATGCTGGCAACAAGGAACTACTGTTGTGGCCAGAGCTGGAGCCCCTGGTTTCCTTGTGTGTTTTTGTGTCTTTTCCCTTCCTTGTGTTTCCAGTGCCCCCTGTCTGTCTCTCTGTTGTTATGTTTGTGTGTCTGGCGTGGGCATGGCTCTACCACCTGGCTCAGCTGTTTCCACCTGCAATCAGCTCCTAACTCCAACCAGTCTTCACACCTGCCTCCTATAAACTCATCACCTGCAGTACTTATACCCTGGCTTTCTAACTACTCCTCACCAGATTGTTGTTTCACCACAGTGATATTTACTCTCAGGCCTCCTTGTGTTTTTGCTACTTTATAGTGTTTTCTCATGTGCTAAAAGTTATTTCTTATGCTCCAGGATCATCACCTTCTCATCCCTCCGCCAGCCGACCTGCCATTCACTACCTGCCACGCCACTGCTTCCAACCCACGCCAACCCCCTTGCCTGCTTCCAAATCTCATTAAATCACGTTTTCTTCTCACCTGTTCCATGTCCCATGCTGAGGTCTCCGTCTTAGTTCATAACAACTACTGGCTGTGGTCCTGGCTCTCCAGGAGTGGAGACGCTGGCTGGACGGCTCCAAGCACCCTTTCGTAGTATGGACAGACCAAAAAATTATTTTGTACCTACAGTCAGCTCGTCGGTTGAACTCACATCAGGCTGTTGGGCTTTGTTTATCCCATCTATCACCCTGGGTCCAGGAACGTCAAGCCTGATGCCTTATCCTATCACTTTGCTCCTCCTGCAGAAGACTCCTGAAGAGACCAACACCAGAGAGTTTGATTCCACCTGCTCTGTCATGCTCGTAGCAAGCCCTCTCATCAGAGACCTGCTGGCCTCCTACGCCCCTTTCCCATACCTAATTGTCCATGGTGCCACATGACTGTAGACTTTGATTTTCTTAGACTGTGCACTTTGTCCCTCTGTCCAAACTCGTCTCATCTAGAGACTGCTAACCTTTCCATCCAGCACATGTTTCCATGGCATCCCAAGGACATCCTCTCCCATTGGGGCCCTCAGTTCTCCTTTCCGAGGTCGAATGGCTTTCCACCTTCCCTTATCGCGGCCCACAAAAATTAGGTCACTGTCCGCTCGGGCAAATAACCTTTCCGGCATCCCCGTAGGGACTGGCGTAGGGCTAGGGAGGCCCCTGTGCGTAGTGCTGCCCGGAATCGGTGGTTGGCTGATCATCATCTCATTCCAGCCCCAGGTTACCAACTGGATCAGAAGATTTGTCTCTCTTCTCATGACCTTCCCGTCCAGAAGGAGAGTAGGAAGCTGGCTCCCCAGTACAATGATCCATACGACATTGAGAAAGTAATTAATCCTACTGGGATGAAATTGAAGTTTAAGAATGTCATGGTGAGGCTGTTTTTTTTCCAGTTTCTTTTTACCCTCTTCCCTTCCTTTTTCTCTCACTGACAGTGTAAGTGAGCGAGGACATGGCTGTCTGAGCTGGATCTCTCTCACAAGGTGCACCTGGAATTCTTTTGGAATCTCATTATCGCTCCACACCTAAAAGCCTCATCAAAACAAGATTATCCTGTTGCAAAAGGTAGTGTTCTGTGGCTCGCTGCTTCTATGTTTATAGTTACCTGAGTTTTCCAAGTTTGTGCAGTCAAAACATTTTGTCGTATTTTTTGTTCCTGCATTTGTTTTGTTTTTATTATTTTGGACTAATCTGAGTTTATCCATGTGCACAGCACAGTTTGTCTCCAGTGTTCTCGAGCTCTCAGCTTCTTCCTTTCGTTTGATTTTCAGTGTGATTTTGAATAGTTTACGCTTTAGATTAGGGGGATGCAGAAATGTTTGTAAATTACTTTTAAATAAAGCAGTGATGCAGAGGTTAATGTTATTCTCCATATCAAAGTGATCTATAATAAATCAACTAATAACTTATTAGTTATTTACCTGATTTGTTTATTCAAACAGTGTTTGGTTTCCATCCCAGGGAGTGGAGTAGGAAGGAAGCAGAAATCCATGTCACCCCAATCCAAGTCTATGCAGACCACTGCTGCCTCTCATGGAGAGAAGCTGTAAACTGGTCATCTGCTCACACTGCAGCTTATAAAATGTCCACAAAGAACATAATAATGCTCTCACACAATTGCTAGCTTCCTAAATTAGAAGCAATGGTCTTAGCTTACCAGCTTAGCTCAGCACACTAGCTTATGTTAGCTGACTCTAATGGTAAGCATAACGGGAGCGTACCTATGTTCCCCGGGTCTTATGTTCCCAGCATTCTATGTTACCGGGGAAAATAGGACACTTTTTAAAAAAAAAAAGAAAAAAGGTCAGATGTTCCTCGCTTTTCCCAAAAAAGACCCTAAGGTACCTGCTTTGTTTGTTTTGTGTGTTATTTTTTCCACAATCAGTGCCGAATTCCCCGGCAATTAGGCTTATGTAGACCCTAACACTACATATTAACCCTGCCTCCCACCCTGACCGTGACCTCTAGCCCTAAAAAAATGCTGAATTAAATATGTGACGGAAGAGGCTTATGTGACCGGTGAACATAGTCAATGTCTATGTTCCCTGACCAGGAAGCATAGACTGTAAAGAATGATGAGATGCCATTTCTCTATTATCTCCAATTTATTGCACTGGGTAACTATTTTTAGCCAAATGTAAGGTCAACCGACAGCCCAACAGTCTCAACCCATAATTTGGGCTATAAATATATTAACCAGCATTTACTAATTGTACAATGCATTGAGCAGGCAGTAAGGAGAAACTGTAACCTGCTGAATTTGTAAGACCAAAACGTGTAAAAAGTTGAAGGGGGTCTGCTCATTATTGGGATTTTAATGGAAAAGATGTTTAGGTCTTTTATTTATACTTTTATAAATCCCATGAAATTTTTCTAGATGACTGTACCTAAAGAAGAATACATTTTAACCCCAAAAAACAGATTAAGCACCAAGACACAAGCAAGTGCTTTGAACTTCTTGGTAAGAATGTAGATCTATATTCTCTACATAGAGTTGGGTCCTAAGGTCAATAAATGGAACAGATGTAAACATAAATAAGTATACCTCCTGCCAGTAAACCTGGCTTTACGAACTGAAACCTGAAACATCAGATGATATGTACTTACAGCATATGTTTTATGTCTGCATGTGTGCCATACCACATTTGGTATGTATACCATATTTAACTTAGCAGTGTCATCAAAACCGGATTCAATATAAAGGCTACTTGTGGACACACTGTGTTACACTGAAGACCTGTTCCTGCTTGTGGTAAGACTATGTTCCCTTAAGGTTGATACCATTTGATTGTACTCTTAATTTAAGAAAAAAAAGTAAGTGAATCTTGATTTTACACATACAGTAGTCAACAACAAAAACTGTTTTGAACAGGGTTGGTGAATACTGTTAACAGAGGGGGGCCAAGGTAAGGAAAACCTTAAATATTTAACTTTTCTTTAAAAACATTTAATATTTCTCAATTATTAATGGTCTGCAGGTATTCATTAAAACATTTAGACGAAACTAAACAATGTTATTATTTATTAATAACAACTAAGTCTGAAAAGTTGAAGCCCACGCCTAACGATCCACAGACATGATTTCAGTGGAGATATGTTTTCTTTGAAGCAGAATTTAAGATTCAACTGCTGTTTAATTACATGGACCTCGTAAATTAGTCTTAGAGAGTGGTTTCTTTATAATTATCTAACAGACATCAGCTGCCACCATGAGCACAGACGCGGAGATGGCCATTTATGGCAAAGCTGCCATTTATCTCCGTAAGCCAGAGAAGGAGAGAATTGAGGCACAAGCTGCACCATTTGATGCCAAGAGTGCCTGCTACGTGGCTGATGTCAAGGAGCTGTACTTGAAGGGAACAATCCTCAAGAAAGATGGTGGCAAAGTCACCGTCAAAGTCTTGACCACGCAGGAGGTTGGTATCATAAAGTCAAATAGTCAACTGGGAATTCAATATGATCAGTTCTCAATGTGACAAATGTCCAATTACAGGAGAAGACAGTCAAAGAAGATGACATTTCTCCAATGAACCCTCCTAAGTATGACAAGATTGAGGACATGGCCATGATGACCCATCTCAATGAAGCATCTGTGCTGTATAACCTCAAAGAGCGTTATGCAGCATGGATGATCTACGTAAGACAATCTGCACAATAAGAAAATAGAACTATTGAAAACATGCTATAATGGTATGTAGGGAAGATAAAGTAAACTGCTTATTCTCTATGATCACTTTCAGACCTACTCTGGGTTGTTCTGTGCCACTGTGAATCCCTACAAGTGGCTCCCAGTGTACGACTCTGAATGTGTAAGTGCCTATAGAGGCAAGAAGCGTATGGAGGCTCCTCCCCACATCTTCTCTGTCTCTGACAACGCTTATCAGTTCATGCTTACTGGTAAGTCATTATCATAACCATGTAGAATTTATCAGTATATGAGGTTTCTGTTGTAGTAATATTGTTAATTATTTTTATTTTTATTTAACAGATAGGGAGAACCAGTCTGTCTTGATTACGTAAGTGTTATATTTGTTGAGTTGGTTTAATGTTGTAAAATATCTTTACCAAATTCATATAAGTCTGTGTCTATACCTAGTGGAGAATCTGGTGCTGGAAAGACTGTGAACACCAAGCGTGTCATCCAGTACTTTGCAACAATCTCAGTTGGTGGAGACAAGAAGAGGGACACATCAAAGGTATGTTATTGTACGATGATTACAATTCAGAGCTCTTTCAAAAGTCATTTTCTGATAGCAGTTCAAATCCTGGATTATAGGGGTCACTGGAGGATCAGATTATTGCAGCCAATCCCCTGTTGGAGGCCTATGGTAACGCCAAAACTGTGAGGAATGACAACTCTTCTCGTTTCGTAAGTATGGAAATTTTTCTACACATAAGACAGGTCTTATTACAGGTAGTCAATATGGAAGGACATTAAAAATCCCTTTGTTCCCAAATAGGGTAAATTTATCCGAATCCATTTCGGCACAACTGGCAAACTGGCTAGTGCTGATATTGAGACATGTAAGTAATATAACTCATTGTGTATACAAGCGACTGGTACTGAGAATTAACAAGGCTGTAACCTATAAACAATATTTATAGATCTGCTGGAGAAGTCTAGAGTGACATTCCAGCTTCCTGATGAAAGAGGCTACCACATCTTCTACCAGATGATGACAGCCCACAAACCTGAGCTGCTGGGTAAGCAGACTGAGATGTTACACAATGTTAAACGACTTAAAGTTTTTATATGAAACAAATGTATTGATGTTTTGGATCTTTTATGACCTCCAGACTTGGCACTCATCACAACCAACCCCTATGACTTCCCCATGTGCAGCATGGGTCAGATCACTGTGGCCAGCATTGATGACAAAGTTGAGCTGGAGGCCACTGACGTGAGTGATCTTTAGTTCAGGACATTTTAAAAAAATGTAGCAAAAAATGCAAAATCAGAATGACTCTTTTAAGTGAATTATTTAAGGTAATTATATTTTGTGTGGACATCTCTTTTGAATGCAGAATGCTATTGACATCCTGGGCTTCACTAATGAAGAGAAGATGAGCATCTACAAGATGACTGGTGCTGTGCTTCACCATGGTAACATGAAGTTCAAGCAGAAGCAGCGTGAGGAGCAGGCTGAACCTGATGGCACAGAGGGTGAGTATTTAATGTCAACTCAAAGTGAATAGCTTGGAAACAGCAGTAATATACATAGTTCTTAATCACAGTTCTTTCAGTTCATATCATAATGAACATCACTGAATTATTTTCAGATGCTGACAAGGTTGCTTATTTGCTCGGTCTAAACTCTGCTGACATGCTGAAGGCTCTGTGCTATCCCAGAGTGAAGGTCGGAAATGAGTATGTGACCAAGGGGCAGACTGTACCTCAGGTATGCATGAAACATCAATATCCAATATCCTATTTTTGATAGAAAAAAAATGCAATGGCAGGGTTCACTTCATTCATTAATATCAGTGAGTTTCACCAATTGGATTCAAAATACATAATGTAAAATAAGTCAAGGACCTTAGATATAATTATTTTTTAATCTTTTTTCATTTAGCTCATTAGATTAAGTATAAAATAGCGGTAATCCATTAATGAAATCACATACTTGGTTTTATTCAGGTGAACAACTCAGTGACTGCCCTGGCAAAGTCTATCTATGAGAGGATGTTCTTGTGGATGGTCGTCCGTATCAACCAGATGTTGGACACCAAACAGGCGAGGCAGTACTACATTGGTGTCCTGGATATCGCTGGCTTTGAAATCTTTGATGTAAAGTTCATTTCCAACAATTAATATATATAATATATATGCTATTTGAATATATATATAATTAAACATAATTTTTGCCCGTAAGAGATTAAGCTGCTTGTCCCCTCACAGTTTAACACCTTGGAGCAGCTGTGCATCAACTTCACCAATGAGAAACTGCAACAGTTTTTCAACCACACTATGTTTGTGCTGGAACAAGAGGAGTACAAGAAGGAGGGTATTATCTGGGATTTCATTGATTTTGGCATGGACTTGGCTGCCTGCATTGAGCTGATTGAAAAGGTAATAAGGTGATCATGTGTAATTATTCTTAGTTGACTTTAGGCATCACTTAATGACATACTTCTTATATTCTTCTCAAGCCCATGGGCATCTTCTCCATCCTTGAAGAGGAGTGCATGTTCCCCAAGGCCACAGACACATCCTTCAAGAACAAGTTGTATGACCAGCATCTTGGAAAAAACAAAGCATTTGAGAAGCCAAAGCCCGCTAAGGGCAAAGCTGAGGCCCACTTCTCCCTAGTGCACTATGCTGGTACTGTGGACTACAATATCGCTGGCTGGCTGGACAAGAACAAGGATCCACTGAATGACTCTGTTATTCAGCTGTACATGAAATCCTCAGTGAAACTGCTGTCACTTCTGTATCCTCCTGTTGTTGAGGGTAAGATACTAACTACAGTAGAGTAAAATGCATTTAAAGATTATTGTGTATTGCAGTATGGGTTCATGTAATGCTCATGGATATGTTTTGGTTTGTTTTAATAAAAACATTTCAACAGAGGTTGGAAAGAAGGGAGGCAAGAAGAAGGGTGGTTCTATGCAGACTGTGTCTTCACAGTTTAGGGTAAGAGCAAACAACTTACATCTCAAGTTATACTCAAACTCATAATTGTGTTTTGTATGATAGTAATTTCCATTTTGAACTTACAGGAGAACTTGGGGAAGCTGATGACTAACTTGAGGAGCACCCACCCTCACTTTGTGCGCTGCCTGATTCCCAATGAGTCAAAGACTCCAGGTGCATAGAGAACACTATCATCATATTCTTTAAGAAGTTCTTTCAATATGCTTGTATGGTTAACTTAATTTTGTGCTACCCCAACAAAGAGAGTATTTATTCAAAGAAATCATTAAGAATTGTCTTTCTATAGGTCTGATGGAGAACTTCCTGGTCATCCACCAGCTCAGGTGTAACGGTGTGCTGGAGGGTATCAGAATCTGCAGGAAAGGTTTCCCCAGCAGAATCCTCTATGCTGACTTCAAGCAGAGGTATTAATTGATATTTTAATAGAATTTTGATGCAGATTATTAAAAGAAAATACTTACACATTTCACAATAACTCTGTCATAAAAAGGTACAAGGTGCTGAATGCCAGTGTCATACCTGATGGACAGTTCATTGACAACAAGAAGGCTTCAGAGAAGCTGCTTGGGTCAATTGATGTTAATCATGATGAGTACAAATTCGGACACACCAAGGTAAGCAGCAGTTTTCTTTGAAATAAAAATGTAATATATGTTTTAATAAAGCAGAATATGTAGTAAATACTTACATTATTGAAGCAAATTTGGTACCAAAGAACATACTGATGTATTCACTTTCTGAGTTTATGCTACATTCATTTTAATCATTTGTTTGTTCAGGTGTTCTTCAAGGCTGGTCTACTGGGAGTTCTTGAGGAGATGAGGGATGAAAAACTGGCAGCTCTTGTCACCATGACTCAAGCTTTGTGCCGTGGTTACATAATGAGAAAGGAGTTTGTCAAGATGATGGAGAGGAGGCATGTTTAAAACAGCTCATTCTAAATGATGCTATATAAAATGACAAAAACCTTTTTTTCACAACAGCTACTTCTTGTGCACAGGGAAGCCATATATACCATCCAGTACAATGTCCGCTCATTCATGAATGTGAAACATTGGCCATGGATGAAGGTGTACTACAAGATCAAGCCTCTGCTGAAGAGTGCTGAAACTGAGAAGGAGCTGGCAAATATGAAGGAGAACTATGATAAGATGAAAAATGACTTGGCTACTGCCCTGGCCAAAAAGAAGGAACTAGAGGAGAAGATGGTGTCCCTTCTGCAGGAGAAGAATGATCTGCAGCTGCAAGTAGCATCTGTAAGTACACACCAACAGACAGTTGTTATTGTTTCATATTTTTCAATGTTAATGTATTAACATCCATTTTTAATAAAATCAACTAGGAAACAGAGAATCTGTCAGATGCTGAAGAGAGGTGTGAGGGACTTATCAAAAGTAAGATTCAGATGGAGGCCAAACTCAAAGAGACAACTGAGAGACTGGAGGATGAAGAGGAAATCAATGCTGAGCTCACTGCCAAGAAGAGAAAGCTGGAGGATGAATGCTCTGAGCTCAAGAAGGATATTGATGATCTGGAGCTTACCTTGGCCAAAGTGGAGAAAGAGAAACATGCCACTGAGAACAAGGTTTGTAAATAATTATCTTTCCAGCTGATCAAGTAAGATGGTATGACTTTTGTTTGATGACAAAATCTCTCTTGGACACTAGGTGAAGAACCTGACTGAGGAGATGGCCTCTCAGGATGAGAGCATTGCTAAGCTGACCAAGGAAAAGAAAGCCCTACAGGAGGCTCATCAGCAGACTCTTGATGACCTGCAGGCTGAGGAAGACAAAGTCAACACTCTGACCAAGGCCAAGACCAAGCTGGAGCAGCAAGTGGATGATGTAAGTTTACAAAGACACTTGGGTTGACAAAGCAAGACTCTTCTTTAATGTGATCATTAAAAACTCATGTTAATGTTCAGCTTGAGGGTTCTCTGGAACAAGAGAAGAAGCTGCGCATGGACCTTGAGAGAGCCAAGAGGAAGCTTGAGGGTGATCTGAAACTGGCCCAGGAATCCATCATGGATCTTGAGAATGACAAGCAGCAGTCTGATGAGAAAATTAAAAAGTAACAGTTTTTGAATTTCTACAATAGCGATTCTTCTTCAAGAAAAACAAAATGTCAACTGCATGAGCTCTTTTCTATCTTTTTCACAGGAAGGACTTTGAAATCAGTCAGCTCCTCAGCAAGATTGAAGATGAGCAGTCAATGGGCGCTCAGCTTCAGAAGAAGATCAAGGAGCTTCAGGTTACATGTTATATTTAACATTTTATATTAAACATTGGTATATACATTTATTTTTGTGAATTAAAAGTGTAAGTTTACTGAAAGACATTACACCTACATGAAACAGGCTCGTATTGAGGAACTGGAGGAGGAGATTGAGGCTGAGCGTGCTGCTCGTGCCAAGGTTGAGAAGCAGAGAGCTGACCTCTCCAGGGAACTTGAGGAGATCAGTGAGAGGCTGGAGGAGGCTGGTGGTGCCACTGCTGCTCAGATTGAGATGAACAAGAAGCGCGAAGCTGAGTTCCAGAAGCTCCGTCGTGACCTTGAGGAGTCCACTCTGCAGCATGAATCCACTGCTGCTGCTCTTCGCAAGAAGCAGGCTGACAGCGTTGCTGAACTGGGAGAACAGATCGACAACCTCCAGCGTGTCAAGCAGAAGCTTGAGAAGGAAAAGAGTGAATACAAGATGGAGATTGATGACCTCTCGAGCAACATGGAGGCTGTAGCTAAAGCAAAGGTACACAATATGCTATTTTAATTCTAAAATTAATATAGTAGATAAGGTAATACATATTATGAATAATATGTGATCACTGATTTAATCTCACCTTTCCTCATTAGGGAAATCTTGAAAAGATGTGCCGTACTCTTGAGGACCAACTTAGCGAACTGAAGACCAAGAATGATGAAAATGTTCGTCAAATCAATGACACAAGTGCACAGAAAGCACGTCTCCTGACAGAAAATGGTATCTACATGTTATCAGTGAATAATCGGTTGTGTATGTTATTGAGAGACGTAACACAAACTAATACAGTTTATCATGGAATATTTAACACAAGGTGAGTTCAGCCGTCAAATTGAAGAGAAAGAAGCTCTTGTCTCCCAGCTGACCAGAGGAAAACAGGCCTTCACACAGCAGATTGAGGAGCTGAAAAGACACATTGAAGAGGAAGTTAAAGTAAGAAACTGTTAAGTAAGTGTGTACTGGTGTATTAGGTTGGGGTTTTGGAAATTATTTTATGCAATCATATTACTTTCACCAGGCCAAGAACGCTCTTGCCCATGGACTGCAATCAGCCCGTCATGACTGTGATCTGCTGAGGGAGCAGTTTGAAGAGGAGCAGGAGGCCAAGGCTGAGCTGCAGCGTGGAATGTCAAAGGCCAACAGTGAGGTGGCTCAGTGGAGATCTAAGTATGAAACTGATGCTATCCAGCGCACTGAGGAGCTTGAGGAAGCCAAGTGAGTAACATTCAAACAATTAAGTGGCCAGATGAGAAGTATAGCATGTTAGCATAACTCAACTGGGGCGACTGTGGCTCAGTGGAGGAGTGGGTCGTCCTCCATTCGAGAGATCGGCGGTCCACATGTCGAAGTGTCCTTGGGCAAGACACTGAACCCCAAATTGATCCTCGTGCTGCACATGGGTGTGTAAATGTGGTGTGAATGGTTAGATTAGATGGTATGTAGATGTCCACTGCCATCAGTGTGAATGTCTGTGTGAATGGGTGAATGTGACAAACACTGTGAAAGCGCCTTGAGTAATCAGAAGACTAGAAAGGCACTATATAAGTACAAGTCCATTCATCATTACCATTTAAATGCTTTGCTTGGATCAATACAGTTCTTGTATTTATCAAATGCATCCAAAAATATTTTTTGTGTTTAGTATCTTATTCTTAGAAAACAGTTGAGATGAAAGTACATTTGATCATCTCTGTCCAAAAGAATCTGTAATAATATTGTATTTCATATATATTATGCAGAATTATATGGAAAAAGTATTTGTAACTCCATAGTTTTCACTGAGAGACTAATCTTACCTCTTCAAACAGGAAAAAGTTGGCCCAGCGCCTTCAGGAGGCTGAGGAGCAGATTGAGGCAGTGAATTCCAAATGTGCTTCTCTTGAGAAAACCAAACAGAGGCTCCAGAGTGAGGTGGAGGACCTCATGATTGATGTGGAGAGGGCCAATGCACTGGCTGCCAACCTGGACAAGAAGCAGAGGAACTTTGACAAGGTAGCATTGTTTACTTTGTGTGCCCAAGCTATACAATCAATGAAATAAATATATTTATTTCTCTCAACATTTCTACATTACCAACTGAAATGTACTTTGCTATTCAGGTTTTGGCAGAGTGGAAACAGAAGTACGAGGAAGGTCAGGCAGAGCTTGAGGGAGCACAGAAGGAGGCTCGTTCTCTTAGCACTGAACTGTTCAAGATGAAGAACTCTTATGAGGAAACTCTGGATCATCTGGAAACCATGAAGCGTGAAAACAAGAATCTGCAACGTGAGTAACAGTTATAGTAACATGTTTGTTTCTTACATTGCATTGAACACATATATACCAAGAGTAAAACAGGGGTTAAAACAAACCTTTTTTCACCACCGTACCGAAAAAGTCCCGAATTAAAAGGGATTAAAATGAAAGACGTCCCGATGTTGACCCAAGAGAAAATATTGATTCTCCCGATGACAGTTAATTTTGGATGACAGGACATCATTCATTTTAATCCCTGGGGTACGGTAAGTATTCAGACCCCCTTTAAATTTTCAATCTCTTAATTTGCAGCCATTTGCTAAAATCATTCAAGAAGATTTTTCTTCATTAATGTACACACATTTTGACAGTAAAACACTGAATTGTAGAAAGTTTTGCAATTTATTAAAAAACAATATCTGAAATATCACGTGGCAATAAGTATTCAGACCCTTTGCTCAGTATTGAGTAGAAGCACCCTTTTGAGCTATTACAGCCATAAGTGTTCTTGGGAATGGTGAAGTTTTTTCACACCTGGATTTAGGGATCCTCTGCCATTCCTCCTTGCAGGTCCTCTCCAGTTCTGTCAGGTTGGATGGCGAACGTTGATGGACAGATATTTTCAGGTCTCTCCAGAGATGCCCAATTGGGTATAAGTCAGGGATCCGGCTGGAGTTGTTCCTAAGCCACTCCTTTGTAATTTTAGCTGTGTGTTTTGGGTCTTGTTTGAAGGTGATCCTTCGGCCCTGTCTGAGGTCCTGAGCACTCTGGAAAAGGTTTTCTTCCAGGATAACTTTGTACTTGGCCGCATTAATCTTACCTTCAACTGCAACCATTGCTGTCCCTGCAGCTGAAAAACACCCCCACGGCATGATGCTGCCACCACCATGCTTTACTGTTGGGATTGCATTGGGAAGGTGATGAGAGGTTCCTGGTTTTTCGCCACACATTCTTCTTGGATTTAAAGTAAAATTCCTGTGTAAAATCATCCCAGGCTTTGTTTAGGCAAATACACTCATCAAGTCAATTACCAAATTCAATCCAAAAGGAAGGAGCCCATTGATGATTTATTCAAGTAAAACACATTAATGTTGTGATTTGTGGCAGTTTGGTGAAATATAAGTTAACAATAGTGGTAAAAGGTTTGGAAAAGTCCCACACAGATTCCCCTGCAGCACCGAAACATTACGCAGGTCTCAGGGGGGCAGGGCCGAGTGTTGCTGGGAAGACGCACAGCATATGTGAGTGCAAGCACAGGGAAAGACAACTAGCCTGCAACTTGAAGTGGAGGGAGATAGAATGGTTCTTGTTTGTATCTTTCCTGGCTGCGAAACAAAAATTAAAGCTTACAACCCAGAAACCTTTCATAGGCTGCCATTGCGGTACGATGACCATGCTCTAATAATCCAGGGGCTCATTGTTTTGAATCTGGACATTGAGACGTCGATTGAGACGCTCAGGCAGAGATCTTACTGTGTCTGCAACAAACCGCAACGTTTACGTGTTTTGCCGGAATAAATCATCAATGGGCTCCTTCCTTCTGGATTAAATTTGTTCATTTGGTAATTGACTTGCTGTCTTCCCCAAATGCTCAGTTTGGCCAGACGGCCATCTCTAGGAGGATTTCTGGTTGTCCCAAATGTCTTCCATTTAAGGATTATGGAGGCCATTGAGCTCACAGTACAGCAGACACAATGTTGTAACCTTGGCCTGATCCGTGCCTTGCAACAATTTTTCTCTGGGCTCTTCGGGCAGTACCTTTTGCTTCATGATTCTCATTTGCTCTGACATGCACTGTGACCTGTATGGTGTGGTATAGACAGGTGTGTGCCTTTCCTAATCAAGTCCAATTAATTTAATTAAACACAGTTGGACTCCAATAAAGGTATAGAACCATCTCAAGGATGATCAGAATAAATGACCGCACCAGAGTTAAATATACGAATATCACAGCAAATGGTCTGAATATTTATGGCCATGTGATATTTTCAAATTAACAATGAGTAAAAAATGTAAGGGTGTCTGAATACTCTCTGTACAAACTCTATATCATAATAAAGTTCAGATATTTTATATTTTAAGGCATAACAATATAAAACATGTATCTCTCTGTAGAGGAGATCTCAGATCTGACTGAACAGATTGGTGAGACTGGCAAGAGCATCCATGAGCTGGAGAAGTCCAAGAAACAAGTGGAGACGGAGAAGGCTGAGATCCAGACAGCTCTTGAAGAGGCTGAGGTAAATTTTTTCTGAGGAGGTCTTCTGAATCAAAGTCATTATCAAATATACTATAAAAGGCTTAAAAGCAGAGATTAATATAGCATTTGTTGATATTTTAAGGGAACTCTGGAACATGAAGAGTCCAAGATCCTGCGTGTCCAGCTGGAGCTCAACCAGATTAAGGGTGAGGTGGACAGAAAGCTGGCAGAGAAAGATGAGGAGATGGAGCAGATCAAGAGGAACAGCCAGAGGGTGATTGATTCCATGCAGAGCACTCTGGATTCTGAGGTCAGGAGCAGGAACGATGCCCTGAGAATTAAGAAAAAGATGGAGGGAGACCTGAATGAGATGGAGATTCAGCTGAGCCATGCCAATCGCCAGGCTGCTGAGTCACAGAAGCAGCTGAGGAATGTCCAGGCACAACTGAAGGTAAGACACAGAGTTGTTCCACAGACTGGGGTCAGTGCAGCTACATTTTGGCATCCATGTGAATATTTTCCTGATATGTTTCACTAGGATGCACAACTGCACCTTGATGACGCTGTTAGAGCTCAGGATGACCTCAAGGAACAAGCTGCTATGGTGGATCGCAGAAACGGTCTCATGGTAGCTGAAATTGAGGAACTTAGAGCTGCTCTGGAACAGACAGAGAGAAGCCGCAAAGTTGCTGAGCAGGAGCTGGTGGACGCCAGTGAGCGCGTTGGACTTCTGCACTCTCAGGTGAACAATCCCAATCATTTATTCAATAATTCAAAAATCTAATCTCTAGATTTGATATAACATGTAAAATAATAGGTTGGCTAAAGTTCCTGCATCTTTTTACCATTTAGAACACAAGCCTTCTGAACACAAAGAAGAAACTTGAGGCTGACCTGGTCCAGGTTCAGGGTGAAGTGGATGATACTGTTCAGGAAGCAAGGAATGCAGAGGAGAAGGCCAAGAAGGCCATCACTGATGTAGGTTTGAATTTCATTTGTTCTTAACTCTTTACTCCAATGTGTTTTCTCAAGATAGTTTTAACTAACATTTAATGGTGTCTCCTCCAGGCTGCTATGATGGCTGAGGAGCTGAAGAAAGAGCAGGATACTAGTGCTCACCTGGAGAGGATGAAGAAGAACCTGGAGGTTGCTGTTAAGGACCTGCAGCACCGCCTGGATGAGGCTGAGAACCTGGCCATGAAGGGAGGCAAAAAGCAGCTCCAGAAACTTGAGTCTAGGGTAGGAAAGTCATGCCAAGATTTTTCATAGCTGAAGCCAGACATAGAAAAAGCTGGATACTTTTTGTTTCTTGAAGGTGCGTGAGCTGGAAGCAGAGGTTGAGGCTGAGCAGAGGCGTGGAGCAGATGCTGTTAAGGGTGTCCGCAAATATGAGAGGAGGGTGAAGGAGCTTACCTATCAGGTACAGTCACTTTGATACTTGATATACAAATCAATTTAACATACCTATTGTGAAAAACATATCCACATGTACATTTACTATACTTTAAAATGACCTTGAACAGACTGAAGAGGACAAGAAAAATGTTGCCAGGCTGCAGGATCTGGTTGACAAGTTGCAGCTCAAGGTGAAGGCCTACAAGAGGCAGGCTGAGGAGGCGGTAAGGACAATTTATTTTTAACATTGAAAATATGATACTGTAGCAGATATTTTTCACACAAAATAGACATTTGGCCTTTTAGGACTTTCAGAAATGTCAATCTATTGATTTCCAGGAGGAGCAGGCCAATGTCCATCTGTCCAAGTGCAGGAAGGTCCAGCATGAGCTGGAGGAGGCTGAGGAGCGTGCTGACATCGCAGAGTCCCAGGTCAACAAGTTAAGAGCAAAGAGCCGTGACTCTGGCAAGGTAAATATGCAATACATAATTCATTTCAGCTTAATGGAAATAAAATAAAAAACAAAATTCACAGTACTCTAATTAACATGTCATGCAAAACTCACATCGAAATTGACCAATTATTTCAATAAGCTTCCCAAAACTTTTTAGAGTATGATGTGTATGTAGGTGCATATGCAGGATATGTATTATTTATTTTGTTATTTTTTTTAACAGGGAAAAGAGGCAGCTGAGTGAAGTACTTCAACTGTTGGGTTGTTTCTAATTATATAATATGATGTGAAATATACCACAATAAAATGTATTTTGATCTTTAATTTCATTGTCTGTGTTATTTTGAGCAAACTGTTTCCTTAGAGAGAGCAAATGTGATATTTGTTTAATTTGATCTTTATTGGAATGGCTGGTGATAAGATAAAGTATGCTGCATGTTTTTTTTTCCTATTTAAAAGGTAGGATCTGTTTAAAAGCAAACAATGACCAAAAATATACCCCTCCTGTAACCATCTGTAACATTTGTGGTCTGTGGTATGAAAAACTAGTAACCGTGCCCCTAATGTGACCTTCCAGAGGTATGTCATTATCAAGAATGTCTGAGAGCACTTTCAGATCACTCACGAGAAAGTGGAGAAACTGTTTAAGGAGAAGAGAAAAGGGGTTTCACTATTGTCACTCTTATCCTAAGATACGAAATTTGCATAAGTATAAATGGATATGTAGGAAACATTGACCTTACTCAGTATGTCGTCATCAAAAGAATGGAGACACATTTTCTGATGACGCCGCCAGATGCCAGTCTAATCAGAAATCCCTGATGCCTTATCAGACATCTCATCTCTCTCTCCCTAGCCTGTCTGTGCCTTAGCTTTGTTCCTTGGCACATCTGTCACAACCTGGCTCAACAGTATGTATTTCTGTGATGGCGGCGCGCGCACGGGTGCAGCGGCTCTTAGCTCTCCAACTTGGTGTTTTGTTTTATTACTTTTTTTGAATGTTTTGTTGGACTTTTGCACTGCAGCCATAATTGACCTGGGCCTAAGGCACACTCTGTCTGTGACTGGCAACTATCAGCAAAAACACAACTTCCCGGAGGACATCGTGAGACCACCGGGATCTCCGTGGATGGTCATCCCGCCCAGGAAGCGCAGGAGGCGGCGGAGAGAGAGGAAGCAGAAGCGAGGATGCCGGTCGGGCCCAGATGCCAGGCTACGTAAACAACCGCACAGGCCAGCATTACCAAGCCTCTTCATCTCCAACGCCAGATCCATCACCCATAAAATGGACGAACTGGAGCAACAGATGGCAACAACCAGTTTTGTGCGAAACTGCAGCGTTATTGTCATCACGAAGACGTGGCTTCACCCGCTGATTCCCGATGCTGCAGTTGAGCTAGCAGACCGCACGCTACACCGGCAGGACAGTAACGGAGACTCGGGTAAGAGCAGAGGAGCGGGGCTTTGCGTTTACGTACATAACGAGTGGTGCTGTGACAGCAGGATCATTGACACACACTGTTCTCCTGATCTAGAGGTTCTGGCAGTCTCGTGCAGACCTTTTTATCTACCGAGGGAGTTCACTGTAGCCATTGTGATAGCTGTTTACATCCCACCGGATGCTAACGTTAGCACGGCCCTCAGCCTCCTGCTTGCTACCATAAACAAACAGCAGCTCGCCCACCCGGATGGGGTCTTTACCGTTGCCGGTGACTTCAATCAAGCGTGTTTAAGGACTGTGCTCCCAAAATTCGTACAATACGTGAATTTTGCCACCAGAGGGGAAAATACTTTGGACCATGTTTACTCTAACATCAAACATGCCTATAGAGCGACACCCCTCCCCCACCTTGCTGGATCTAACCATCTCAGCATGTCCCTCACCCCCACCTACCTGCTGAGGAATACAAAGCCACTACAAAGACAATAAAAACGTGGCCTGAGGGAGCCCTCTCTCAGTTGCAGTACTGTTTCTCAAGGACAGTATGGGATTTATTCTATAACCATAACCTCCAGAAGCACACTGACACTGTGCTCTCCTACATCAAGAACTGTGTCGACAACGTCAACGTCGAAAAAAGGGTCAGGGTCTTTCCGAACCAGAAGCCCTGGATGAACAGTGAAGTCCAGTCCCTCCTAAAAAAACGCAACACTGCCTTCAAGTCACGGGACAGGACCCTGTACAGTGCGGCCAGGTCAGACCTGAAAAGAGGCATCAGGGAGGCCAAGGCGGCTTTTAAGAGGAAGATTGAAGACCACTTCGCTGTGAATGACCCCAGAAAGATGTGGCAGGGAATAAATCACATAACCAACTACAGAAGCAACAACCAGGGGACTGCTAGGACTGACGCCTCGCTGGCAGAGGAGCTCAATCTCTTCTTTGCCCGCTTCGAGACAGACAGGTCCTCAGCAGCCACACCACTCCCACCTCCCTCCAGCACTGTCACACTGTCATTTCAGGAACATGAAGTGGGACGAGTGCTGAGGACGGAGTACCTGGCAAGGTGCTCAGAGCGTGCGCTGACCAACTGACTGGAGTCTTCACAAGGATTTTTAACCAGTCCCTGGCACAGGCCACCATACTACCCTGCCTCAAAGCCTCCACAATCATCCCCGTCCCCAAGAAGACAGCAGTGGACAGCCCCAACGACTACAGACCCATTGCACTCACGCCTGTAGTCATGAAGTGCTTTGAAAGACTGGTCTCTCAGCACATCAGGGCCTGTCTGCCTCCCACTCTGGATCCCCATCAGTTTGCCTACAGGGCAAACAGATCCACCGAGGACGCCATCCCCACAGCACTCCACACCGCGCTGAGTCACCTGGAGCACAGGGGGAGCTACGTGAGGATGCTCTTCCTGGACTTCAGCTCAGCATTCAATCACATCATACCAGAGATCCTGGTGCAGAAACTTTCTCACCTGGGCCTCTCCACCCCCATCTGCCACTGGATTAAAGACTTCCTGACAAACCGACCACAGTCTGTCAGACTTGGCCCTCAAATCTCCACCGCGATCACCCTCAGCACAGGCTCTCCACAGGGATGCATATTGAGTCCCCTTCTGTTCACCCTATACACACACACGACTGCTCCCCGACCCATCTCTCAAACACCTTCATCAAGTTTGCAGATGACACGACGGTGGTCGGGCTCATCTCAGGGGGAGACGAGTCCAACTACAGGGACGAGGTAAACAGACTGACGACGTGGCGTTCAGTAAACAACCTCCAACCGAACACCACAAAAACAAAGGAATTGGTACTGGACTTCAGAAAGGGCAGAGCGGACCCAGCCCCCCTTTACATCCACGGGGACTGTGTGGAAAGGGTCCACTCCATCAGGTTCCTGGGTGTGCAGATGGCCGATGACCTCTCCTGGACTGCAAACAGCACGGCGGTGGTTAAGAAAGCCCAGCAGCGTCTCCACTTCCTGAGGGAGCTCAGGAGAAATAACCTGGAGGAGAAGCTGCTGGTGATGTTCTACAGAGCCGCCATAGAGAGCATCCTGACGTACTGCATCACAGCGTGGTATGCAGGGTGCTCAGCCGCAGACAGGAAGGCGCTGCAGAGGGTCATCAACACAGCCCAGAAAATCACTGGATGCCCTCTGCCCAGCCTGGAGGACATTGCCAGCTCTCGCTACCTCAGCAGAGCTGAAAACATTATCAAGGACTCCTTTCACCCCAGCAACCACCTGTTTGACCTGTTACCCTCAGGCCGACGCTACAGGTCACAAAAATCACGGACAAACAGACTCTGATAGCTTCTTTTCTAGAGCTATCACTGCAGTCAATAACGAAAAGAAAAAAAACAACGAAACAAACTACCTCAAATGTTACAAATATTGATCACATTGATCAGTTTTAAAATTTAGAAGTTAAATAACTTGAAACAAAGCCACTTTAAACTGAAAAAAGCCACTTTAAAATTCTTGTGCAACAACAACATGCTCCACTCTAAATATACATATTTTAGCATAGTTTCTGTTCTCCACCCATCATTTTTATTGCTTATATTATACTTTGCTTATTGTTTTATTATATATTATTTTCTAAAATTTACCAAGGGGGAGTAGCACTCCAATTTCATTGTATGCAAATGCAATGACAATAAAGGCTATTCTATTCTATTAAAAAGAGGGAGACCACACAGTCTGTAAATAATTCAAAAATGTTTTAATTAACCAAAGGAAATAAGCAATATAATTCAGTATCAGTTGTCAGTATGTATGCAGTGTCTGACATTATTTGTTTCGATATTGTTTCCACACACAGTCAGTCAGGCCAGGAGAGAGAGCATCCTGCAGGTTTGCTTTATAGCCACCTGAGCCCAGCCTGCTCAGGTGTGCTGCATCTCTGATGGCATAGCTCCTCCCACCAATCTCCTGAAACAAACAGCCAAAAGAGGACCGAGCAGGACCAACCCCAGGGTCATCACACTCCCCCCATAAAAACAGGGTTCCTACCCTGAATCTTAAACGTAAATACAATATTTACATTACTCTGGGTAACTTTGACATCAGGTTTCACCTTTATGCAAGTTCACACTCTGGACCATCTCCAAACTTAGCATCTCCAACTTCAGCAACCATGGTTCCTGGAAGCAATTTAAGAAGAAGGAAAACAGAGGCAGCAGAAGACAGGAAATATGCATGTTACAGAGTTACAAAGGTGCACGGGACAAAGCGTCCGGCATGATATTATCTTTGCCCTTAATATGTCTTATGTCCAAATTGTATGGCTGCAGAAACATAGCCGCACCGCATGAGCCTCTGATTTGGATTCTGCAGAGAGTCCAAAAAGGTGAGTGGGTTATGGTCAGTGAATACCACAATTGGTATTCCAGAGTCAAGATACACATGGAAGTGCTGCAAAGTCAAGATTAATGCCAGCGCTTCCTTTTCGATCACTGAGTAATTCAGTTGATAGGTATTGAACTTCTTTGAAAAGAAGCCAGCTGGATGGTCAATGCCTTGTTCATCAACTTGGAGTAGAGCACCTGCTCCAACATGACTTGCATCCACCTGCAGTTTGAAGGGCTGATCCAGTTGGTGAGCTACTAAAACTGGAGCAGAACACAACAGAGCTTTGACATTAAAAAAAAGCTTGCTGGCATGAGGGAGACCAAATTAATTTTGATTTAGCCTTCAGCAAGTCAGTCAGCGAAGCCACCACCATTGAGAAATTGCGGCAACAACAGCTGTAATACCCGACCAAACCCAAAAACCTCATCAATTCTTTTTTAGTGGTGGGGACAGAAAACTCCTCAATAGTCGACACTTTGGCATGAACAGGCCGCACATGACCCTGACCCACAACCTTTCCCGGATATGTCACAGTTGCTTTTTCAAATTCACATTTTGCCAAATTTACAGTTAAATTGCTATCTGCTAGTCGTTCAAATAGAGCATGAATGCGACTTAGATGATGTGGTGATATACAGTAATACCTGGGAGGATCATCCAAGTATACAGTGCAACCTTCAAGTCCATTAACAACCATATTCATGAGTCGTTGGAATGTAGCCGGTGCGTTCCGTAAGCCAAAACCCATGACTGTATATGAAAACAAGCCAGATGGTGTTATAAAAGCAGATATTTCCTGAGCTCTTGGGGTTAATGGCACCTGCCAGTACCCTTTTAATAGATCAAATTTGCTCACATACTTTGCTGCACCAACTTGGTCAATACAGTCCTCAACACGAGGCATTGGATAGGAATCAGGCTTTGTTACAGCATTCACTTTGCGAAAATCTGTGCAACATTGTGGTGACTTATCAGATTTTTCAACGAGCAGACATGGAGAAGCTCAACTGGAAGCAGAGGGTACAGCAATGTTGTTTTCAAGCATGTACTTAACCTCGCCATCTATTAATTTGCGCTTCTCAGAGACTCGATAGAATCGGACGAATTGGTGTCGCCCACGTCAATGTCATGTTCAATAATATGAGTTTTTGAAGGTGTGTCACCAAATAAAGATGGATAACTATCAGTTCAGCCAACTCAGTACGCTTTTCAACTGTCAAATTAGCCAATAACACATCCAGATTTTGAAGTGATTCAGAATTATTTAAACAGCCACATAGTAAAGAATCATCAGGTGCCACCACCCCCCCTCCCACTAAATGCTGATTGCACCACAGTACAAGCAGTCAAAACTGGACACACTTCTGATGAAGGGGAATCTGAGGAGCCAGACATAACCTGAGACGATGCACGAACATAATATGGTTTTAACAAGTTTATGTGGCAAAGCTGGTTTCTTCTCCTGCGATCTGGAGTCTCAATTAGTTAGTTTTGTTCAGACAGCTGTAGCACTACAGTGTATGGTCCAACAAACTTTGCTTGAAATAGTGACCCCACAATAACGCCAGTACTTGGTCACACTCACTAAATTGTCGCAGAATGCCTGTCATAAAAATGCTTCATCCTAGCCTGGGATTTTACAAGTTTCTGTTTTACCAGTTGACCAGCCATATAAAGCCGGTGTCGGTAACCATTCACGTAGTCTCAGGTTTGGAGGGGGATCATCTGTAATCCACTCATCCCGAAGAACTGCCAAAGGTCCACGTACCATGTGACCAAAGACTAGGTCATAAGGACTGAACCCAGTACTCTTGAGAAACCTCCCTGGCAGCCAAAAGTAGCCACGGTAAACCTTCCTCCCAGTCCCTGTCCATTTCTGTACAAAATGCTTGCAACAAAGACTTGAGTTTGGTGAAATCATTCTAGAGCACCTTGGCTTTGTGCATGATAAGCCGATGGGTACCCGCAGGGTAGCGCATAACCTGACACATCACCGTCATCTGACTCCCAGATTTTGATTTAGGCAGAGGCCAGACACAATCAATGATTAAATGTTCAAATGTGTTGCCCACTGCAGGGATTGGACATAGTGGAGCCGGCTTAATGGACTGATTTGGCTTACCTGTCACTTGACATGTATGGCAAGTCTTAATGTAAGCTGCAACATCACGCTTAAGATGAGGCCAAAAGAAGTAACGCAAAATATGACAGTACGTTTTCTTGACTCCCAAATGCCCTGTCTGGTCATGAGAACACTTCAACACTTAATTTCGATACTTGGTTGGAACCACTATTTGGACAACCAACCTATTTGCTGACCAATACCTCACTTTGCAGAAAATATCCAAAGGCTTGATTTTTAGCTTGAATGCTAGGCTGCACCTGGTCAAACAATTCACTCAGAAGTATCTGCTCGCTGTTCACTGATAAGCTCCTGCTGTGAGATAGAAAGAGATCCAGTTACATGCAAATCAACTTCCAAATCGCACTCTTCCGGCTGAACTGTATCTGAATCTGACTGATCTCTAGTCATTGCACACGTCACAGCACAAGCTGTGAAGACCGCAGGGAACTCTTGTTCACAGTCATCTGGTTCCTTTAGCAAAGGTGTAGACTTCAAAGGTGGACAACCGTCAGCCCAGACACGATTTCCAGCCAAATCATTCCCCAAAATCACATCTACCCCGTCGATAGGCAAAGCAGGCCTGACCCAAATGTGGACATCACCATCCACAAGGTCACAAGACAGTCTAGCTTTGTGTAAAGGAGAACATAGGACATTTAAACCCATTCCTCGTACAAGCACACAATCACCAGTATCTGATTCCTGGGAAAAGGGCAGCACAGAAGCCAGAATAAATGAATCCCTTGCGCCTGTATCTCTGAGAATTTTCACAGCCACTTTATTGTCACTACCAGTGAGAGACACAAACCCCTCCGATACAAAAGCTTCAAAGCCAGAATATTTGTCAGTCTCAGGTTTAACTGAATCACGCAGCTCCTCAGAAACAACCGAAACTTTTATAACAGGAGCACTGAGAGCAGCTGGTTTAACCTCTCTCCACCCAGAGTGATTTACCCTGTTTTTCAGTACAGGACACTGCTTTCCAGTGTCCCCTTTCATGGCAATAATTACACTCTTGAACAACACCAACTGAACGTGGAGCAGTTCATTTTTGCAGACTCAGACCAAGATTTTGCAGAGGGAACAGCTTTAGCAGTAGAATTATCTGAAACACATTTTCCAAATTTTCGTTTATGTGCCAGTACATATTCATCTGCTAGAGTAGCAGCTTCAGAGGCAGTTTTTACACCCCGCTCAGCAATATGAGTGGCAACCTCAGGTGGAATACAGTCTTTAAACTGCTCTTGTATCATCAGGTCACATACATCTTTGAAAGAAGTAACCTCCAACGCAGAACACCACCTGTTGAAGCGTTTAGTTAAGTCCTTTGCAAACTCAACATGTGACTGGAACCAGCGGCTACAGACTCTTCTAAGCATCCAGTACCAGAATCACCCGTTAGTCTACCTGCCTTAATAAGATCTAATCGGTACTGCTACAACTCCAATTTTTCCTTTTCTAAAGACCGCCTTAGCCGTTCCTTTTCTATACCCAATTATCCCTCTCCATCTGCAACAGCTCTTTTTGCTGCTCAAAAGTTAACACTACCGCAGTAGAAGCCACAGACACAACATTGCCACTTGGACTCTGCAAAACAGCATTTTCAATTAAAGCAGCCCTCACCAACCCTTTAATTTCCTCCTTCATCCGTTTTCTCCAATTTCAGTGTCATAATGCTCAACGAGCTTCAAGAGTTGCTCTTTCGTGCAACTATTCAAAAGTTCATCTGATGGAGACTGAACAAAACCAGTAACAGTAGTCATAACAAAACAATTTTGATTCCTGAGGTGCAGAAAAAAAGAGCTTTCCCACTAACTACCTACGCAGAAATGTACTAATCTCAACCCTAGTCTTCATGCAGTTACTTACAGCGGGTATTCAGTACCTTTAGTAGTGCAGATTGGCATAAGAAAGGTGACACAAATAGTACCGGTTCCAGCAGACTACAATGAGCTACTAACTCATCAGAAAACAAACTTACCAGACAAAAAAAATCAGAAATTGGACGGACGAGCCCCCATTTTGTCACAACCTGGCTCAACAGTATGTGACAAGAGGGAGACCACACAGTCTGTAAATAATTCAAAAATGTTTTAATTAACCAAAGGAAATAAGCAATATAATTCCGTATCAGTATGTATGCAGTGTCTGTGTGTGTGAGAGTGTAAGTGTATGTATGCGTAAACAATATTGAAACAACTAATAATGTCAGTCAGGCCAGGAGAGAGAGCGAGAGGATCCTGCAGGTCTGCTTTATAGCCACCTGAGCCCAGCCTGCTCAGCTGTGCTGCATCTCTGATGGCATAGCTCCTCCCACCAATCTCCTGAAACAGAGCAAACAAACAGCCAAGAGAGGACCGAGCAGGACCAACCCCAGGGTAATCACACAGCTAAGAATTGCTTCTTCACTCTCAGGACCTTTTGGAGGAACCTCAAACTCATTGAAGAGTGAACAAAATGACATCAAGGTCATTAAATGAAAAAACATGTTCGACTAATTTATGTTAGGCAAACAGACACATTGTAGTGCTGGCACTGTAGGAGACGGCTGCCTCTCTAGTAGCTCTCCGGTTTTTAGCTCTTTTACCCTATTTTGACCTTTTTCTTCCTACTTTTTTACTCTTCTGGTGAAGAGATTGTGTGTTTTATATATACCCTATGGACATTTGTAACTTTAAAATGCAACCAAGAGCCAGTTTTCTCAATTATTTAAGAGAGGAACTGCTGGCTCTACGCACAAAAGAGACGAGCGGGGATACGACACCCCATCCCGGCAGAGCTGAGGAGGGGACCCAGGGGCTGCAAGGCCGCGGCGAAGCTAAAGGCCAGTGACAACTTGCACCATCAGGAGGTGGTTCCCGGAGATGGAAAGTGCCCTGAGACTTTTACAACACCACAGTCTGGGATGTGCTGATCAACTCACCACAGACCAGGTCAGAGGACAGCTGAGGAAGCTGCGCCCCAGGAAAGCAGCAGGCCCGGATAAAGTGTGTCCGAGACTACTGAAGACCTGTGCTGCAGAACTGGGGGGACCACTACATTGGATCTTCAACCTTAGCCTGCAGCTAGGGAGAGTGCCTACCCTCTGGAAGACATCCTGCATCGTTCCGGTTCCCAAGAAGAACAGGCCCAGGGTGCTGAATGACTTCTGACCTGTGGCACTCCCTTCACACCTGATGAACACGTTGGAGCGGCTCTTCCTCAGCCTCCTCAGACTCAAGGTACAACAGGCCCAGGATCGCCTGCAGTTTTTGTACCAGCAAGATGCTGGTGTGGAGGATGCCATCCTCTACATGCTGCACCGAGTCCACTCCCATTTGGATAAGGGAAGCGGCACAGCGAGGTTTCTCTTCTTGGACTTCTCCAGTGCCTTTAATACCATCCAGCCCCCTATACTTCAGGACAAACTGAACAGGATGGGAGTGGACCCCTATCTGGTGGACTGGGTCAGAGACTACCTCACTGACAGGCCACAGTATGTCAGGCTGAAGGACACCACGTCAGACACTGTGGTCAGCAGCACTGGAGCCCCTTAGGGACCACGACCAGTCCTGCTAGAGGGAGCTGAGGTGGAGGTAGTGGACTCATACAAATACCTCGGACTGTGGCTGGACAATAAACTGGTGACGGTTGGTATCTGGTGGACATCCTCTCTGTTCCACACAGGTATCTAGGACAACCTAGGTTTCACACCTTCTTCAGAGCTTCAAAACCACACAGGAAAATGGAGCTTGTCTTCAAAACCACAAAGGAAATATAAAGATGGTCACTATACCCACAAAGGAATCACCATACTTTTACACAAGATATGATTTAAAAAACACCGTACTCACGTTTAAAATAGATGGAGCGTCCACTGTCCAGCACCCGTTCCTGACATCAGGTCAGGCGGAATCCTGTCCTCCTTAGTAGAGCAGAACTTTCCTTACCGGTTATAACCTTCAGTCAGGACTCAGGCCTGAGCAGCAGAGCATCCATCCCATCCTCATCGCCAAATTGTGAGAAATTCTCTAGAGTCCTCAGTGTTTCTCAAATCATGTCTTTACTAAGCTGCATGCATACAGGAGAGACGATAAAAAAAACGCGGTCAAAAATGTTCCCTAGCTTTCTCCAGATAGTTTCTGCATACGTATATACAGTCACATCAAAGAACCTTACAAACACAAGGACATCAAAGTAACTATAACAACAAACATACTACCCAATGTTTATGACCCAAGTAGATGTTATCAATGTTTTACGACCACCGAATGTCAACATTTACGACCCTCATCTTGACCCCTCTCCACAATCCCCCCAGCACTTATCCACAGCTTGAGTGCTAAGTTAATCACCATACAGAAACCAAGGATTTACACACCTTTAACTCAGAAAAACCCACTATATAAAATTGATTTCTCACACGGTGGCAGAGAGGAGGACACTGGACAAACTGCTGGACATTATGGACAATGCCAGCCACCCCCTGCACACCGTCATCAGAGACCAGATGAGCCTGTTCAGTGGAAGGCTGCTCCTGCCCACGTGTAGGACCACTTGGCTGAAGAACTCCTTTGTCCCTCAGGCCATCATCCTCTACAACTCCTCGCTCGGGAGGAGAAAATAAAGAGGACAGAAGGGAAAGAGTGGGAGCCACTCACTGTGCAATTAATAATCTACTTTTACATACCTGGACACTTATCTTCTTTCTTTGTGCAATAACTTTATCCACCACTTAAGTGAAATAATTTAATCTTGCTGCTAATTTCTGTCATATACAGTTATACATATTTGGTCTTGTACATTTCCTCTACATTTAACTTATGTGATTTAATTTTCCGTGAATTTTATTTTACCTGTATTCTTACATCTTCCTCATATATATTTGACTAAGAATTTATTGTTTACTGTTTATTGTTTTTTGTACTTTCTGTATTTATTTAGCTAAGAGTTTATTGGTTCTTTTTTTATACCTCCCTTGTGTTCTTATAAGCGGCTGGAAAGGGATCAATAAAGAGAAGTCTAAGTCTAAATCTCTAAGTCTAAGTCCTAACTAATGAATAAAATACTTTCTCAAGAGATAAGTTTATTGCACCTTAACTCTACCTCAAAACCCCCGCATTCCCTCACAGAAAACTGACAGTTTTTACGACTCTGAGCAAGTTCTGGTCATTCTATGATCAAGATTGCCAAAGTTACAGAAATGTGGTGATATTAAACCTGATTATGTAAGTATTGACATTAAAAAATCAACTAAGGATTATCTTCTTTTTTTTTAAAAATATTTTTTATTAAATTAAAAAACAGTAGATAGAAAAATGTTATGGAAATAATAAATGACAGTTGGCACATTTTCTGACCAGCCCCCTCCTCATCAATCTCCCGCAGCAAGACACGGCAGAACCCAGATGACAATCCACACAGAGAATATAAACACAAAAAGTCCAGAAGTGAGCACTTAAAGCAGAGTTATGAAAAATAGGCTAGGCTGATTTGGGATATCCATGAAGCAAGGAGGATGACAGCGTGGGCCCAATATGCTGCAAGTAAGGGTCACAGACCCTACAGAAAGCATCTATTTTGGAATGAAGCATGCATGAGATGAATTCACTAGGAATGCCTTCCATAACGATGTTACATGATTTTTTTGTTTGAGCAACATTCTTGACCCAGACGAGTTTGACTTAAACAAAGGAGTGTTATACAGAACCCTAATCCAATTAACAAAATTATCTCCTAGGCCAAATTCTTCCGGAGCATAGAACAAATACGACCACTCAACCTGGTTGAATGCGTTCTCCTTAGATTATCAAAGGAGTTCCGGCCCTTGACAAAACCGGTTTGGTCCTCTTTTACAATATGGGGCAGCACCTTCTCTAAACGTGAGGCCAGAATTTTGGAGAGTTGTTTTTGGTCAGAGTTAAGAAGGGCTATTGGCCTGTATGAGGCGCAGCTTTTGGGGCAACGAATGATTAAGCATAGCCAACAGAGGATCTAGAAGAATAGCACTAAACTCCTTATAAAACTCACATCCAAATCCATCTGGCCCCAGGGCCTTACCAGACGGCATAGACTTCAAAGCCAGTAGTGCTTCCTCTCTAGTAATCGGGGCATTTAGTTGTAATCTTTGAACATCTGTAGCTTTGGAGAGTCTCAAATCTGCAAAAAACTGACGCATAAGGGTTAGGGCATAATCAGGCTGTTAAGAACTATAAATTTTGGAATAAATTGATGCAAAGTGTTTATAAATGGTTCTAGTATCAAACGACCTAACACCATGTGGGTCAGTAATTGAGACTATATTTTGAGAATCCGCCCTCTTTTTGATAAGATTGGCAAGATATTTTCCAGGTTTGTATGCATGTATCATTCAATCATACAGTATATTATCATTGAGGATCTTATTTTAACACATTATCAAGAAATATTTAGACTACTATCAAAGAATGATTATTTTAACATATGAAAATGTTATTTGATGTTATTGTGTCACTCATACTTCCAAAGGATTATTAACTAAGACACTGTAGGAGACGGCTGCCTCTCTAGTAGCTCTCCGGTTTTTAGCTCTTTTACCCTATTTTGACCTTTTTCTTCCTACTTTTTTACTCTTCTGGTGAAGAGATTGTGTGTTTTATATATACCCTATGGACATTTGTAACTTTAAAATGCAACCAAGAGCCAGTTTTCTCAATTATTTAAGAGAGGAACTGCTGGCTCTACGCACAAAAGAGACGAGCGGGGATACGACACCCCATCCCGGCAGAGCTGAGGAGGGGACCCAGGGGCTGCAAGGCCGCGGCGAAGCTAAAGGCCAGTGACAACTTGCACCATCAGGAGGTGGTTCCCGGAGATGGAAAGTGCCCTGAGACTTTTACAACACCACAGTCTGGGATGTGCTGATCAACTCACCACAGACCAGGTCAGAGGACAGCTGAGGAAGCTGCGCCCCAGGAAAGCAGCAGGCCCGGATAAAGTGTGTCCGAGACTACTGAAGACCTGTGCTGCAGAACTGGGGGGACCACTACATTGGATCTTCAACCTTAGCCTGCAGCTAGGGAGAGTGCCTACCCTCTGGAAGACATCCTGCATCGTTCCGGTTCCCAAGAAGAACAGGCCCAGGGTGCTGAATGACTTCTGACCTGTGGCACTCCCTTCACACCTGATGAACACGTTGGAGCGGCTCTTCCTCAGCCTCCTCAGACTCAAGGTACAACAGGCCCAGGATCGCCTGCAGTTTTTGTACCAGCAAGATGCTGGTGTGGAGGATGCCATCCTCTACATGCTGCACCGAGTCCACTCCCATTTGGATAAGGGAAGCGGAACAGCAAGGTTTCTCTTCTTGGACTTCTCCAGTGCCTTTAATACCATCCAGCCCCCTATACTTCAGGACAAACTGAACAGGATGGGAGTGGACCCCTAACTGGTGGACTGGGTCAGAGACTACCTCACTGACAGGCCACAGTATGTCAGGCTGAAGGACACCACGTCAGACACTGTGGTCAGCAGCACTGGAGCCCCTTAGGGACCACGACCAGTCCTGCTAGAGGGAGCTGAGGTGGAGGTAGTGGACTCATACAAATACCTCGGACTGTGGCTGGACAATAAACTGGTGACGGTTGGTATCTGGTGGACATCCTCTCTGTTCCACACAGGTATCTAGGACAACCTAGGTTTCACACCTTCTTCAGAGCTTCAAAACCACACAGGAAAATGGAGCTTGTCTTCAAAACCACAAAGGAAATATAAAGATGGTCACTATACCCACAAAGGAATCACCATACTTTTACACAAGATATGATTTAAAAAACACCGTACTCACGTTTAAAATAGATGGAGCGTCCACTGTCCAGCACCCGTTCCTGACATCAGGTCAGGCGGAATCCTGTCCTCCTTAGTAGAGCAGAACTTTCCTTACCGGTTATAACCTTCAGTCAGGACTCAGGCCTGAGCAGCAGAGCATCCATCCCATCCTCATCGCCAAATTGTGAGAAATTCTCTAGAGTCCTCAGTGTTTCTCAAATCATGTCTTTACTAAGCTGCATGCATACAGGAGAGATGATAAAAAAAACGCGGTCAAAAATGTTCCCTAGCTTTCTCCAGATAGTTTCTGCATACGTATATACAGTCACATCAAAGAACCTTACAAACACAAGGACATCAAAGTAACTATAACAACAAACATACTACCCAATGTTTATGACCCAAGTAGATGTTATCAATGTTTTACGACCACCGAATGTCAACATTTACGACCCTCATCTTGACCCCTCTCCACAATCCCCCCAGCACTTATCCACAGCTTGAGTGCTAAGTTAATCACCATACAGAAACCAAGGATTTACACACCTTTAACTCAGAAAAACCCACTATATAAAATTGATTTCTCACACGGTGGCAGAGAGGAGGACACTGGACAAACTGCTGGACATTATGGACAATGCCAGCCACCCCCTGCACACCGTCATCAGAGACCAGATGAGCCTGTTCAGTGGAAGGCTGCTCCTGCCCACGTGTAGGACCACTTGGCTGAAGAACTCCTTTGTCCCTCAGGCCATCATCCTCTACAACTCCTCGCTCGGGAGGAGAAAATAAAGAGGACAGAAGGGAAAGAGTGGGAGCCACTCACTGTGCAATTAATAATCTACTTTTACATACCTGGACACTTATCTTCTTTCTTTGTGCAATAACTTTATCCACCACTTAAGTGAAATAATTTAATCTTACTGCTCATTTCTGTCATATACAGTTATACATATTTGATCTTGTACATTTCCTCTACATTTAACTTATGTGATTTAATTTTCCGTGAATTTTATTTTACCTGTATTCTTACATCTTCCTCATATATATTTGACTAAGAATTTATTGTTTACTGTTTATTGTTTTTTGTACTTTCTGTATTTATTTAGCTAAGAGTTTATTGGTTCTTTTTTTATACCTCCCTTGTGTTCTTATAAGCGGCTGGAAAGGGATCAATAAAGAGAAGTCTAAGTCTAAATCTCTAAGTCTAAGTCCTAACTAATGAATAAAATACTTTCTCAAGAGATAAGTTTATTGCACCTTAACTCTACCTCAAAACCCCCGCATTCCCTCACAGAAAACTGACAGTTTTTACGACTCTGAGCAAGTTCTGGTCATTCTATGATCAAGATTGCCAAAGTTACAGAAATGTGGTGATATTAAACCTGATTATGTAAGTATTGACATTAAAAAATCAACTAAGGATTATCTTCTTTTTTTTTAAAAATATTTTTTATTAAATTAAAAAACAGTAGATAGAAAAATGTTATGGAAATAATAAATGACAGTTGGCACATTTTCTGACCAGCCCCCTCCTCATCAATCTCCCGCAGCAAGACACGGCAGAACCCAGATGACAATCCACACAGAGAATATAAACACAAAAAGTCCAGAAGTGAGCACTTAAAGCAGAGTTATGAAAAATAGGCTAGGCTGATTTGGGATATCCATGAAGCAAGGAGGATGACAGCGTGGGCCCAATATGCTGCAAGTAAGGGTCACAGACCCTACAGAAAGCATCTATTTTGGAATGAAGCATGCATGAGATGAATTCACTAGGAATGCCTTCCATAACGATGTTACATGATTTTTTTGTTTGAGCAACATTCTTGACCCAGACGAGTTTGACTTAAACAAAGGAGTGTTATACAGAACCCTAATCCAATTAACAAAATTATCTCCTAGGCCAAATTCTTCCGGAGCATAGAACAAATACGACCACTCAACCTGGTTGAATGCGTTCTCCTTAGATTATCAAAGGAGTTCCGGCCCTTGACAAAACCGGTTTGGTCCTCTTTTACAATATGGGGCAGCACCTTCTCTAAACGTGAGGCCAGAATTTTGGAGAGTTGTTTTTGGTCAGAGTTAAGAAGGGCTATTGGCCTGTATGAGGCGCAGCTTTTGGGGCAACGAATGATTAAGCATAGCCAACAGAGGATCTAGAAGAATAGCACTAAACTCCTTATAAAACTCACATCCAAATCCATCTGGCCCCAGGGCCTTACCAGACGGCATAGACTTCAAAGCCAGTAGTGCTTCCTCTCTAGTAATCGGGGCATTTAGTTGTAATCTTTGAACATCTGTAGCTTTGGAGAGTCTCAAATCTGCAAAAAACTGACGCATAAGGGTTAGGGCATAATCAGGCTGTTAAGAACTATAAATTTTGGAATAAATTGATGCAAAGTGTTTATAAATGGTTCTAGTATCAAACGACCTAACACCATGTGGGTCAGTAATTGAGACTATATTTTGAGAATCCGCCCTCTTTTTGATAAGATTGGCAAGATATTTTCCAGGTTTGTATGCATGTATCATTCAATCATACAGTATATTATCATTGAGGATCTTATTTTAACACATTATCAAGATATATTTAGACTACTATCAAAGAATGATTATTTTAACACATGAAAATGTTATTTGATGTTATTGTGTCACTCATACTTCCAAAGGATTATTAACTAAGAGATAGCTAACATTACATAAGTGTTAATGTGTGTGTATTCATCGATAAAATCCTACACTTGGTCTGATTTATATATTTATATCTCATCTCATCTCATCTCATCTTCATCCGCTTATCCGGGGTCGGGTCGCGGGGGCAGCAGCTTTAGCAGGGGACCCCAAACTTCCCTTTCCTGGGCCACATTAACCAGCTCTAACTGGGGGATCCCGAGGCGTTCCCAGGCCAGTGTGGAGATATAATCTCTCCACCTAGTCCTGGGTCTTCCCCGAGGCCTCCTCCCAGCTGGCCGTGCCTGGAACACCTCCCTAGGGAGGCGCCCAGGGGGCATCCTTACTAGATGCCCGAACCACCTCAACTGGCTCCTTTCAACACTTCAAGGAGCAGCGGCTCTACTCCGAGTTCCTCACGGATGGCTGAACTTCTCATCCTATCTCTAAGGGAGACTCCAGCCACCCTCCTGAGAAAACCCATTTCGGCCGCTTGTACTCGCAACCTCGTTCTTTCGGTCATGACCCAACTTTCATGACCATAGGTGAGGGTAGGAACGAAGATTGACCGGTAGATCGAGAGCTTTGCCTTCCGGCTCAGCTCTCTTTTCGTCACAACGGTGCGGTAAAGCGACTGCAACACCGCCCCCGCTGCTCCGATTCTCCGGCCAAACTCACGCTCCATCGTCCCCTCACTCGTGAACATGATCCCGAGGTACTTGAACTCCTTCACTTGGGGTAAGGACTCATTCCCTACCTGGAGTAAGCAATCATGAAAACTGAAAATCTCTTGCCTTTGGAGAGGAAAGAGGGAGTTTCTTCCAGTTTAAGTGCGAAAATGAATGCATCTCATCAGTGAGTAATTTGAGTAATTTGGTGCCCTAGGCAAGATTTTAGCCAATGCCCCCTTGCATCACAGCAGTCAATTTCACAATCAACGTTACACGTACACTCACACAGAAACTGCATGTGTGTATCCAAGATTTTATTTCTTTGAGTAAAAAATATCACACCAAATAAAAACTAAAGAAATAAACAAGTGATAAATGAAAAATACAAAATATATAAGACAAACATATTAAGCTAAACAGTGCACACATAAACAAGTGACATAATATGAATTAAAAATACAAAATAAATAAGGCAAACATATTAAGCTAAATAGTGCACATGTAAAGCGACATATGAATTAAAAATACAATATAAATATGGTATTGCACAAAAAAAATAATGAAACCAGTGCAGATATGACAACGCACACTATTGCACACAGTAAAGAAAAATTAGACCTCTTGATACACTGCTATTTACATAATTCAAAAAGAGGGGGCTATCTGCACGGTGACTATTAAACAGTAACACCTCAAGAAACTCACTTTACAGCCTTACTCTTCTTGACTTTCTAGATGCAAAGTCATCTATAATGTCATCATATGACAGCTGTTTTCCAACAGTATGGTTGATGCTTATAATGAGCGCCTATCGATCGATAGATCCAGGATAAGGGATCTGGAGACCCAACTCCTCTCCTCTGGACCGTAGCCCTCCCGGTCCACCAGGTACTGGAAACCCCAACCACGAAGTCGCACGTCTAAAATGGAACTGACCGTGAACGCCGGATGGCCGTCAACGGTACAGGGGGGGTGGTGGGGCGACGGCAGGCGGGCACAACGTGCTGGTGGTAACAGGTTTTAACTGGGACACATGGAATTAACAATGACTTCAATCTCGAACGGACCATTAAAAGGGGGGGGCGAGCTTCTTAGAAGCGACACTCAGGGGGATGTCACGAGAGTTAAGCCAAACCTTCTGTCCAGGTTTGTATCTTGGAGCAGGGATGCGATGGCGATCCGCCATCCTACGGTTTTGCTCCGCCGTCCTGAGCAAGGCCCCTCGGGTCTCCCTCCAAATCCGACGTACTCTCCGGAGATGGTGTTGGACGGATGGAACAGCTATCTCAGCTTCCTGGGACGGAAACAGAGGAGGTAAGTAGCCCAACGAAGCCTCGAAGGGGGACATACCTGTAGCTGTGCTGGTCAGGGAGTTGTGGGAATATTCGACCCAGCGTAGCTGCGAAGACCACGACGAGGGATTCCGGGCACAGATGCAGTGAAGAGCGGTCTCCAAGTCCTGGTTTGCCCTCTCAGTTTGGCCATAGACTGGGGATGAAATCCCGACGATAGACTGACCTTTGCTCCTAAGCCCTGGAGAACAAAAATATCCCCCCCTCATGGAGGGAGGCAATGATTTCGATCATACCTAAGGAGGGGAAAGAAGAATTGGAGTGTGGAAATTACCGTCCTGTAAGTCTTCTAAATAACGACTATAAACTGTTCACCTCCATATTATCCAAACGAATAGAGTTGTTATTACCATTATTAATACACTGGGACCAGACTGGCTTTGTCAGACAAAGACAGACCCAAGATAACATCAGGAAAACACTGCACGTTATGAGACAAGTCACACATCAAAAACTGGAGACACTAATATTAAGTTTGGACGGCGTAAAAGCATTTGACTCAGTCAGGTGGTCATTCTTATACAAAGTACTTTCAAAATTTGGCTTCCATACAACTATAATTGACACTTTTGCAGCACTATATAACAAACCAACAGCTAGAATCAAAATCAATGGAAACTTAACCAATTCATTCACTTTAGAAATAGGAACGAGGCGGGGGTGCTGTGCGTCGCCGCTCCTCATCTTGTTTATAGAACCCATGAGTCAACTAAATAGGCAGAGGAATGATATAAAGGGGGTAACAATGACTTCTGGGGAACAAAAACTGGCCCTATTCGCCGACGATTTATTGATAAATATAACACAACCGACTCAGACACTCCCAAAACTGATAAAACTGTTAGAGGAATTTGGTTTTGTTTCTGGTTACAAAATTATTAATAAAAGTCAAGCATTAACGTTTAATTATGACGCTCCACCTTTAATTAGGATCATGTACGATTGGAAATGGGATGCGGAGTCCATTAAATATTTGGGTGTCTCATTACCTAGGGACTTCACGAGAATGTACAACATAAATTATGGCCCACTAAATTCAAAGATAAAATCTGATATACAAAGATGGAACGTTATTCCCTTTTTAGGTTTAATCTCCCGGATAGAATCAATCAGGATGAATATTGTTCCACGGATGTTGTACCTTTTTCAATGTTTACCAATTGAAATACCATCTAAACAATTCTTAGAGTGGGACAGAGTAATAGCAAGGTATCTGTGGCAAGGGAAAAGGGCCAGAATCAAATTTAAAACACTGCAATTTAGAAAAGACAAAGGGGGAATGGGCCTTCCCTGCTTACAGGATTACTACCATGCAGCTCAGTTGAGGCCTTTAATCTGCCTGTGCTCACCTACATACACTGCAATATGGAAGGAAATTGAAGGAACAACGATAAAGCGAGCTCCAATAACAGCTCTATTGTTAGGCTCGCTGGTTTTGACCCAAAAGCAGACCAGGTGAGAAGTGGATTCAATGATCAGGTTTATTTTCAGTTAGTCCAGAAGAGTCAAAGCTCCGAAGGCACAAAATCCAAACTAAGGTTTTAAATAAACAAAGTCCAACAAGTGTCCAGGGAACAGAGGCAGAGCAATCCACAGAGCAATCAGGTAACAAAGGGTAAACCTCTTTCTGGCAGTGCAAAAAATCAAAACTAACAGAGTGAATCCAATACAGGCAGAGTGAATCCAAAAAGGGCAGAGTAATTCCAAAACAGGCAGAGTAATCCGAACAACGACAGAGAAAATCCAAGACAGGCAGTGTGGCACACAATCTTGCAAAACAATCTGACAAAGGACACTGAGAAGGCTGAACTTAAATAGGGAGACAGAGACCAATCATTGGGCAGGAGAAAACAAGGTGACAAGCAACCTAATTGACAGGACAGGTGTGGACAATAAGTGGTGGAAAAACAGGGGGAGTGGAGTCACAGCCACAAACACAAAAGCACATGGTCTGCAAACAAAGGCATGGCCAACAGTACACAAACAGACCAGCAGAGTGCACCGGACCCAAAACCCTGACATCTATTAAGCGAAAATACATTACAAGAAGAACAAGAGATCCCAGAGGACTCTATAGCAAGCAGCTTCCTGAAGTCCTGGCAGGAAATAGTCAAAATTTGCAGATTAAAAGGCACACCTAAGATTATGAGGTGGTGTGCCTATGATTCGGACTTTACCCCAAATAGAATCGAAGGCAGATTCAAGACATGGATCACAAAAGGTTTAACTACCTATTATTCAATTGTCCACAAGGGGGCATTTCAGAATTTTGAGGCCCTACAGAAGGATCATGGTCTAGGGAGAGACGATTTCTTTAGGTACTTACAAGTGAGAGACTACTATAACAAAAATATTAAAGAGGTATTAAGAAAAAACGAGTTAGGGTTCACGGAGGTATTCTTATCATTAACTAAGTCCAGATCCTGTAACAAAATTATTTCCAAATTATATAATGCCATACAAATATCCAAACCAGAGAATACAGAATACATAAAGAGGAAATGGGAAACGGAAATAAGGATAATTATTACACAGGAGAGTTGGGGGAAAATATGTCAATTACAATGGATCTCAACCAGGTCAAACACTTGGAGGGAGTTCTGTTGGAAAAGTATAACAAGATTTTTTATCACACCCATCGAGAAGCGCCATCAGGGTAACGGGGATGCTTGTTGGAGACTCTGTGGATCTAATGGAGCCAACCACTTCCACATTTTTTGGGACTGTCAAATAATAAAATCGTACTGGGAAGTGATCCACAAACATATCAAAAATATATTTAATGCGAACATTCCATTAAAATGTGAAACCCTGTTCTTGGGCAACATAATGTTCGAAACATGGAACATAAAAGACAAGAAACTGTTGACCATACTGTTGGCAGCTAGCAAGAAATGTGTCACTAGAAAATGGTTAAAAGTGGAACCTCCCACCGTCGACGAATGGATCGACATTGTTTATGAGATTTCTGTTATGGAGAAGATTTCTTTTTCCCTCAAAGTTGAGAAATTTTTTTTATAGGATCTAGACCAAATGGACTGAGTTTGTAAAAACCAATCAGAACTGACTTTATCTGACTATACTTGTGCTTTGTGTGAACCTACCCTCTTTTATTATGTATGATATAATGATAACATGTAGGGGTGCCCTCCCCGGTTTTGTTGTTTTTGCATTAATGCTTCCACCTGTGGGAGAAAGCTCCAGAAGGGCAGTTGGTACAACATCATTGTAGACATCTGTAAAATAACACCTGAACAGGTATAACGTAAACTTTTCAAACGTCCCTGATGAATTTAAGGTGGAGTAACATTAACGATGCTGCTATCGTCCGAAGTAAGCTAGCAAGCTAACACTCTGCTCCAACAACGGTAACTAAGATCATTAAACTATTTATTTAATTTACGCCATCACATTGATGTTACTGTACCTCTATCTTTTTCACGTTTTTCTTCCTCTTCTTTCCTTCCTTCCAGAAAAAAGGCTTCTTCATTATTTAATAGTCTTCGCTATAAAGTTATGTTGCTGTGGGCCTATAAAATATTTTGTTATGGCGCTGGACAAGAATATATATATATATACTGTTTTTTGTTTTTTTCCTCCGCCCATTTGTGGCGCCCCACGCGGATGATGGCGCCCCTAGCATTTGCCTATACCAACTATGCCCAGGGCCGGCTCTGCATCTCACTATCCAGGCCCCACCTTTGGACTTAAAGAAAGCAAGCCCAAGCTGTCTCTTCAGATTTCCAGAAGATTTCCTCAGATGATTTCCTCAGACTTCTCACTTCTTCCTTCTTAGTCTTGTCTATTGCACAGTCTTTTATTTTGTAACATCTATCTAGTTTATTTTTGTTTTTATTTTAACAAGTAACTTTTTGCTTGACTTTATTTCAACAAAGTTCAGTGTTTTCTTTGAATAATAACATTTTATTAATCAGTAAAATGATGTCTTAAATTAGGGCTCGTATTTTTGAGTAGAAGCTTATTTTATCTTTGAAGTTTATATCAAAATTCAGTTTTCACCAAGAGCTTGCAAGAAGAGACTAACTGACTCTCTCATCCACCTAAGTCAAAGCTGTTGAAGCTGAAGAATCCAGAAAGACTCTTTTTGGCTTAAAGCTGAAGATTAAGGGTTCACAACGAAAGTGACCCTTGATTCTGAATATCCGTTGTCATGGTGAAGCGCCCCCTATCGAGAGGCTGTTGCATGCCACCCTGTTGGACAGTCGGTCCACTCCTTGGCCTCTGACGAACTCTCTGATGACCTGTACTGCCAGCCCTGCACCTCGGGAGAGACACGGAATACTGCACGTCTGAAGACTGCTCTGGAGCTGTGAAACACACCTCCTTCCTCTGGTCTTCCCTCTACACGGCTGAGTTTGGTGAGGTGACGTTGTTGGTACTTTGATGAGCAGATCAGGGGTTCTTTTCACAAAGCAGGTATAGTGAAAAGTCGGTTAACCCTGAAATAAGGGAAATTGAGTTTTCCTTTTCACAGAGGGAGGTAACTCAAACCAGAGAAAGAGGGGTAACTATAGCCTGTTTCCAAGAGAGAGGTAACTTAAGCTCTCAGTCAGTTACCATGGTAACATACTCTATGAACCTAACCTGGTCAGAAACAGATTTTTCTTAACAAACTTCGAGTTTCTCTCTGTCTCCGCCCTCTTGCAGCCACACAAGGTATTTGATTTCCTCATTCATTCAGTCAGCAGGCGAGTTTTGGCGTAGTATAGTTCTGCTATAGTTCTGTGTAGCACCGGTGTCACACTACTTACTGCGCCACTGTACCAGTTCTTGGTTCTAAGGAATGGGGAGCAAAAAGCAAATACAAAAAGCCGGCAATTTACTGAATTCAAAAACATAAAAAAAACGTACATAAAATAAAATATCCTGCAGGTTCCTGATATTGAGGGGAGTATAAACAAAAGAGCATTTCACTCTTTCTTTTAGTTCTTTAGTTCACCTAGATATTTAAGTCAGGCTAATATAAGTAAATTAGACCGGTCTGACCGCTCTCCTAGGTTACACCTATTTAGAATACCTATTTTCCTTCTTGAGTTAACTCTTTTTCCTTTCTTTTACAGGTAAGAAAATACCTGCAATTACACAATCAGGTCATAGTGGACCACAATGATTTCAAATAACACTCAAAAACATGAACCCAATGTGCAAAATAAAAGTATGACACTTCCAGATCAAGTTCACAGTCCAAATGTAAGTTCAAGTGCTCAGTTCAATGAAAAGCTTCAGTTTAAATCAGTCCAAACATAATAAATCAATCAGTTCTCAGTTAAGTTCAAACCCAATTCTGATACTCCTACCGCTCTGGCAGCAAGACACCATTCGCAGAGGACTTCCTCACTGATGCAATGGAGAAGATGAGTTGAAGGTCTGGGTCTGGCTCGCATTCTTGAATCCATCTCTGCATGTGCACGCCCGCACAAACCAATCCTCGCTCCGACCAAGCTTCAAACCAAGAAAAAAACCTGACCTGTGTAACAGGTCAAAAACACAAAAATCTCTTTGAATCTTCAAATTACACAAATAAATGTTTCACAGTCTCTGAGTTGTAACATTACTGCTACAGCGCTTTTTCATCTCAAAATGGCAGCGGAGCGGTCTCTTTGCACAAACGGCTCCGTCTCACACATTGACTACTGCACACACCTTTCATTTACACAGCATAGAGTCACCCTTATAACACTCACAGTCTTCATATACCAAAAACATTACTGGTGAACAGTTTATGACGGAGCATTTCCTTGTAAACAGCTACGTTTTAGCGTTAGCTCTCGCCAGAAAAAAAACATGGTGGAAATTAAACCGGTGTGGTTCACATCCGTCAGTTTCCGACCAGACAAGTTCTGTTTTTTCAACTGCAAAATCCACTTTTTTACTCCTTCTCTGCTTATCAATCACCACTTGTTCCCTCCGATTTCCTTCTCTGCTCTACTCCTCTGGGCTCTGCTGCAGCCTCACTGACCATCCTTACATTTCCAACATTACCAACCGAGGTCATGCTCTCACATCCGAGCAAATATTGTGTGTTGCACTGCGTTTTTTTGCGAATGGGAGTTTTTTATACGTCAGAGATGAAGAGCACTTGAGTAAGGCAACTGTATGCAGAGCAGTCAGAACAGTCTGCCTCGCCCTAAAGCGGCTTCTACCCATCTTTATCATTCTCCCTGGACATAAACCTGTCAGAGCCATCAAGGAGGAGTTCAACAGGTGAATGATGTAGCGATCCATTAAATGAATATTAAATAATATTCTGATGACAATGTCCAATGACAGCTGCTGCCAAGTAGGCTTCTCCCCCGCGGGAATGCACCTAAATGAAATAAATTAATAGGCCACCACTCAAGCAGTTTCCCCCCTGTGATATTATTGTGATTGCAAAGGTGAAAGGTGAAACTATTTCGAGTTGATCAAACTAACTCTAATCATCTGCTCTGGAACTGAAAACTCAGAGTTTCCTATCTCAGAGTAAATCAACTGAGAGTTCAGGGTTAGACTCAGAGTTTTGGTTGATTGTAGAGCTGATAACTTAATTTATTCTGTTGAACTGTTTTATCAAGCTAAGTTGCCTACAGAGACTCTCCTTTAGGCTGCATTAAAGGCTGTTTTCCATTCATCTCCCTCACAGATCCGGACTAAACAGTAGGCATTGCGCAGGTCAAGCTTAGACAAGACAGTAGTTCATGTGAGGGTGTGGATACTTGTTTTTAACAGTGATGTTAGTGATGTCCCTCGTCTTCCTAGAGGTGAAGCCAAGGGACGGATTGCGGCCAACGAGTTGTTGATGTACTCCTCCATAGCCGCCAGCTCTGGCTTGGATATGTTATACAGTTGGCTACGGGGAAACGTGGATCCAGGCAGCAGGTCGATGGTGCAGTCATATGGTCGGTGCAGGGATAAAGAGAGGGCCCATTGTTTACACAAGACTTCAGAAATCCCATGATATTCGGTGGGGATTAGCAACAGTCCGGCAGGTAGGTTTCAGATTTCTGGTGGGTTACAGAGGGAGGCAGAGCAGAACGCAAATAACAAGCATGGCAGGCAAGACTCTAGTTATTATGTTTGATGAGCCAGGAGTGACCCAAAACCAGAGGTATGAATGGAGAGTCAATGACAAAAAAGTTTTCAAAATGGTTACCTGACAGCTGGAATTGAACTGGGCAGGTGCAGGTGGTGACTCGAGCCAGCAGTCTCCTGACAAGCGTGTTAGCCTCTAGTGGCTCATCAAGTAGCTCTGTAGGCAACCCCAACTGTTGAATTAAAGCGGTGTCCAAAAAACTCTCATCGGCTCCTTAATCTATGAGCACTTGGAGCTCCAGTATCTGGTCTCTCCAGCAGATGGTAGCATGTAGCTGGGTTTGACCTCTCACCACCCCCGGCGCTGTGTAAAGCGGCAGCCAGCAACAGTTGCGCTCTCTCCTTTCCGCACTTTTTAGCTATTTTATCTTATTTTACTGTCTTTTTATTAGTGCTTTTTCCTGTAAGACGTCGTGCTAACCTTAGCCAACTATGTTCGTTAATTTTCTTACATGTCTTTTGTCCGTTTGTCTCATTCTTGGGACTATTTTTGCAGACCGCGTCTCCGTCTGGACGCAACAATGCGGCGGCTCCATTGTTTACACCCGCGAACAGCTGTTGTCACTAACACCAACGGCGCTAATGCGGGAGAGGCCTGAAAGTACATGGGATGTAAGGCTGGACGTAAACACACAAGAGGAGATATAAACCATCTCTCCCCTCCATCACCATGGGGAACGTGAGGTCGCTGGCTAATAAGATGGACGAGCTGGCGGGCCTGGTGAGGACTCAGTGGATGTATCGTGAGAGCAGTGTGCTGTGTTTTACGGAGACATGGCTCCACGAGGACATCCCGGACTCTAACGTAACTGTGGGCGGCTTTAAGACTGTTCGGGCGGACAGGAGTCACCATGAGAGTGGCAAGAGGAAAGGTGGGGGACTTGCTATTCTTATTAACAACAAGTGGTATCATCCTGGACACGTTACTGTAAAGGAGCCTGTGTGCAGCCCGGACATTGAGCTGCTCGCCGTGAGTCTGCCATACTATCTGCCGAGGGAGTTTTCACACGTGATCGTCCTGGTTGTTTACATTCCTCCGACTGCAAACGCAGCGAGCGCGAGTGACGTCATCCACACCGTTGTCGCGGGCCTTCAGACACGGCACGCAGATGCATTCATTGCAATATCTGGGGACTTCAACCACAGATAAACCACAGATATCTGGAGACTTCAACCACATCACTCTGGCTGCAACACTGCCCACTTTCAAGCAGTTTGTGGACTGTCCCACCAGGGAAAACAAGACACTGGACCTGCTGTATGCTAATGTTAAGGAGGCTTACAGCTTCACTGCCCTTCCTCCTCTGGGAAGATCAGACCACAACCTTATCCACCTGCAGCCCCTGTATAAGCCCCAAGTCCAGCGGCTTCCTGTGACCACCAGGACTATGAGGAGATTGATGAAGCTTTACAGAGCTGCTTTGAACTTACAGACTGGGATTTGCTCTGTGATTCACATGGAGAGGACCTTGATGATCTCACGGATTGCATAACAGGGTACATAAATTTCTGTGTGGACAGCATTGTTCCTACAGTGACTTGCGCTGTTTCCCCAATAACAAGCCGTGGGTCACCAGAGACATCAAGGTCCTGCTGAATGAGAAGAAGAGGGCCTTCAGAGATGGGGACAGAGAGCGGATGAGGCAGGTCCAGAGGGAGCTGAAGGAGAGGATTCAACAGGGCAAAGACACCTACAGGAGGAAGCTGGAGCACAAACTCCAGCATGACAATTTAAAGGACGTGTGGAGCATGAGGAGCATCACTGGCTACAAAACATCTGGTAGCCAGACAGTAGGAGGTGGTACCGAACGTGCCAATAAGCTGAATCTGTTCTTCAACAGATTTGATGAAAGGGCTCTGGACAGCTTCAGCTCCTCTCTGAGTCCTGCCACCTGCCGAAGTTTGCTGACGATTCTGCAGTTGTTGCCTGTGTCAGTGTGGGGAAGGAGGAGGAGTACATGGTCGTTGTGGACTCCTTCGTCGACTGGTGTGCAGCTAATCACCTGATTCTAAACACCACCAAGACTAAGGAGCTAGTGGTGGATTTCCGCAGGAGTAAATCTTCCCCCACACCCATCTCCATCAACGGCGTGACTGTGGATGTTGTCCAGGATTACAAATACCTTGGAGTATACCTGGACAACAAACTGGACTGGTCCAAGAACACTGAGGGTGCCTACAAGAAGGGCCAGAGTCGTCTCTATTTCCTAAGGAGGCTCTGGTCATTCAATGTATGTAACACCATGCTGAGGATGCTCTACCAGTCGGTGGTAGCCAGTGCCATCGTCTTTGCTGTTGTGTGCTGGGGCAGAAGACTGAGGGCAGCAGACGCCAAGAGAATCAGTAAGATCATCAGGAAGGCTGGCTCCGTCCTGGGGGTCGAACTGGACTCTGGCGGTGTCTGAGAGGCGGATGCGGATCCTAGCTTAATAGGTTCTTCCTCGAGGTAATTATCTTGCCGCACGGGCTCCTGTGGTCGGACAAAACTGGAAACAGGTCCAGATGTTACCAAGCCTGGGGACTGCTCGCTGTAACAATTCAATTCAATTAAATTTTATTTATAGTGCCAAATCATAACAAAAGTTATCTAAGGACACTTTACAAACTAGGTAAAGACCACACTCTATGACTTATTTATGATAAACATAGACCCAACAATTCCCCCGTAGAGTACGGTGGCAATGAAAACCTTCCCTATTACAGGCAGGAACGTCAGACAGACCCAGCTCTGTGGAGGAAGGACATCTGTCTTGACCGGTTGGGGAGGAAGAAAAGGAGAGAGAAAGAGAGAAAAGACGGACAGATGGACAGAGAGAGACAAAGACAGACAACAAGGGATGACGCCACAGCCAGGGTTATGCCGCTTCTCTCTTTGCCGCTCACGGCATCGATTTTCTATACGAATGGTCAAAGATATCAAATGGTTCTAATGATTTGGCTCAATGTGTGAGATCAGTTAAACTTTCAGTGTTTCACATAGTCCATTAACAAAAACAGCCTGCAGTGACGCCCCATTCCACCCACTCTCAGCAGCCAAAGTCCGGAACTCAATGGCGTACTTTGCCATGCCCCGAATTCCCTGGTGGAGAGAGAAAAGCCTCCTGGAAGCGTCTTTACCTTGGAATGGATGGTCAAAAACTTTCGACACCGCCCCCCGTGTACCAAAGCCCACTCCAACGCCTCTCCCCGCAGCAGTCCAGGCTGAAGATCAAAAACAAGACCACACTGCATGAGAAACATTTGACATTGGCCTAGATTCCCATCTTACCTCTCTGGTGGGGAGACCCAGGGTTCCCTGGTCTGATTAGCTGGCATTGGTGCGGCTGTAGAATTGTAGAGTAGATGGGTTTTGCAGCACGCCCTGAAGATTTCCTATGCTGTGCGTTAAATCAGGGAGATCTGCTCTTATCGCCTGAAGCAAGGTGCTGTGCTGGTACAGGATCGCTCCCTGAGTGGAAACAGCATGACAGTGTTTCACATAGTCCATTAACAAAAACAGCCTGCAGGGAGGCCCCATTCCACCCACTCTCAGCAGCCAAAGTCCGTAACTCAATGGTGTACTTTGCCACGCCCCGAATTCCCTGGTGGAGAGAGAAAAGCCTCCTGGAAGCGTCTTTACCTTGGAATGGATGGTCAAAAACTTTGGACACCGCCCCCCGTGTACCAAAGCCCACTCCAACGCCTCTTCCCGCAACAGTCCAGGCTGAAGATCAAAAACAAGACCACACTGCATGAGAAACATTTGACATTGGCCTCGATTCCCATCTTGGTGGGGAGACCCAGGGTTCCCTGGTCTGATTAGCTGGCATTGGTGCGGCTGTAGCATTGTAGAGTAGATGGGTTTTGCAGCACGCCCTGAAGATTTCCTATGCTGTGCGTTAAATCAGGGAGATCTGCCCTTATCGCCTGAAGCAAGGTGATGTGCTGGTACAGGATCGCTCCCTAAGTGAAAACGGCATGACAGGATTTATTTGAAGAGGGAGAGAAGGAAAACCAGAGACGAACTCCAACACGACAGCAGGCACAACAATAAGAACTAAAACAAACACCACTCACACATGAGCCCAGGGTCACGGCTTGGTCGTGACAAAGTGACTAGGGGGTATCATGACTGTCTATGGGCACTGTACAGCATTCAAACCATTGTAAATGTGTCTATATATATATATATATATATTTTTTTTTTTTAATAGATTATTTATTTGGCAGTTTTCAAGCGCTTTATTAAATCAGCAACCCAGGAGAGGGGGAGACATGCAGCAAATGGAGTGACTGCCAGAACCGTTTGCCCTGAGTCTGTATATTTTTACAGTACAGGATAAGTATTTACCATGACAAAGCTATCATGAACTTATAATTTTACATAAATGCACTTATTTATTTTAATAAGCGTACATGGAGGAATTGTCATTAACATGTACAAACTGAGATCGATCTGATAAGACTTAAACCAGCTTAATGCAGATCCTTTAATACCAATTAGTCCTCCACTAGGGTCGCTCTGTCTTCATGAAAGAAACTTATTTTAAGAAAAGAATGCTCTCAGTTGATGCGCATTCTTGGGGCCAGTTTTTCGCAGGTCAAAGGGCTTAGAAAGTTTATGTTTATATACAAGAAGGCAAAGGGATTCTGGTCAAACGGGTAGGACTTCAGAGTGTAGAACCAACATTGAAACGCTGAAGGTGAGTGGCAGGAAGGGAAGATGGTAGTAAAACTTGGTGCAGATTGGACAATGTATGGTCAGGTTACAATAACCTCCTCTTGTTAAGCGATAGGCTGATTTTTGAACCACGCAAGGACCCACACGGTGCAGTGAAAATGCAAATGCAAAGTATGGTTTGGTCCCACATATCTTAAGATGGCACTAACCAATTTTGAAGTTGATCGTGTTAAATCACTAGGAGGAGTTTGATAAATATGTAAAAACATATGGCCTTCTGTCGCCAGCAGGGGGCACAATGATTTTGAGTCAATTTTTGGATGGCGTTGGGCTCACGGCGGGACTCCAATGAATCATGAGGCATTTGAGGGAGATAGGACGATGTATGGTTAAGTTACAACAACTTCCAGTTTTAGTGCCAAATTTAATGACTTTGGTGCCATGCTACAGCCACACAGTAAAGTTAAATGCGACCGCCGAACAAGTTGGTGCAGGGCTTCATGTGGTCAATCGCAACTCTTGCAGTGCTTCTGGCTTGTGTTGCTCTGTATCAAGTGTAGAAAACACATCGTAAAGTTGATGTAAATCAGATGAAGTCTGCCATATTAGGCTCACTTCCTGTTGCCAGTAGGTGGCGCTGTGGCTGTTGGTCACTATCGGCATGTGTTCGTCTTCAGGCCTCTACACTCATCATGTCATGAAAATTTGGTGCAATATATGTTGAAGTTAGAGCGACTTCCAGTTTCATGATGAGTAGCACGAAATGGCAGTGTTGCCATTATAAAAAATGCACAAAACATGCCTTATGTTTCCCCACTTGAAGCGGATAACCAACAATGGAAATCTCATGTTAATTGTGTGATGTTTGTCATTTTTCATCCTGCCAATAGGGGGCACTGTTACTGTGAGTCAATATTGAGATGTAGGTGTGGTGTGGTGTACTCAAGTTATAGCTACTTCCTGTTTGAAGGTAAAAGGCCAAACTTGGGCGCCATATGATGGCGACACGGAGCAAAAAAAAATAAATAGAAAAAGTGCAGAGTATTGATGTTGTCTTAAGATGATACTGGCTTATTTTAAAGTCGATTTGTTGTGACTTCCTGTCGCCAGCAGGGGCGCTTTCATTTTGAGTCAATATTAAGTCCGGGTTTTCTTCAGGGCAAGACTGGATAATGTATGCTCAAGTTACATTTACTTCCTGTTTGATTGTGTTGTGACCTAGAAATATTTGGGAATTTGCATAGTAGTTATTTAAATTACAATAAGCTAAAATAGATTTAATCTGTTAAAGCAGAAGCTATTCTTTGTTTCCACTGTATTTTGATATTGTTAATATCCCAAATATAAGTTACTTAGTATTAACGTGCATGATGAGTGATGTCATTAATGGGCACCATGGAGCTGAATAAAAACAGGTGAATGACGATATGTTTTACGTTTGTTTTGGTACTCAGGTTCGCGCCAGTTTTTTCTTTGTATAAAACCACTGCAACAAAGAACTGAATTGAATAAAAGTTGCCAAATGGAAGAGACGAAGTCATGTCTGCTTGAGAATGCAACAAAGGCAAAAGGCCAAACTTGGGTGCCGTACCACCGTAACACGGAGCAAAGTATTGTTTGATCAGACATGTCTTTCGATGATACTGTCAAATACTAAAGTAGATCGTGTTAAATCCCTAGGAGGAGTTTGTGCAAAAATGGCCATAAAATTAAAAAGGGCCATATATAGTATATCGCTCCAAGAGGCTTTTTTGTATGTCGGGATGAGTTCTAAATCCCTACCGGTTTTCATAAATTTCCTTCTATCCTGGGTAAGGGGCTGTAATTTAGGGGTTGCCAGTAGAGGGCGCTATGACTGTGAGTCAATATTGAGATGTATGTATGTTCAGGAAGTGACTTTTGTCATGTGTTAGGAATTTGGTTCAGATTGGACAATGTTTGCTGAAATTAAAGATATTTACTGTTTCTTAACTTTGGCGCCAATCCATGCCCACACCGTGAAGTTTAAATGCCAAGTATCATTTGGTCGGTCAGACATGTCTTTAGATGTAGCTGACTGAATTTGAAGCTGATCGTGTTTAATCTCTAGGAAGAGTTTAACATATGACGTGCAAATCTCAAAAATGTTGAAAAATGGCCACTAAATTCAAAATGATCGACTTCCTGTTGAGTTTACGATATGGCTCCAAGAGGCTTTTCTGTTTGTCTGGAAGAGTTCAATATCCCTACAGATTTTAGTAAATGTATGTCAATCGTGGAGTCTGGGCGGATTCTAGGGGTGTTTCTGAAAACAATGAAATACGTAAATCTTCACCGAACTTGAATTTTGTGTGAAGGTTGGTGAGTTTTTGAATATGATAAAGCCTCCAAATAGGCAATATATTTTTGTGATGAATAATAAAATGAAACAGAGCCGATTCAATGGGTCCCTCTCTAACGACTCCGTCTGTGCTTGGGCCTTTATATAAAACTTTTCAATTTCAAAAGGGCCTTTGCTGGCCCAACTTTCAGTCGGTGCCTGTGCCCTAATTAGTTAAAGCCAATTAAAGTGTGCTTTAGTTATTGAAAATGTCATTTCAGTCGAATTTAGTTTGTCATATAAAGGCTCATTTATGCTCTACATTAGATACGTTTAAGGATACGGATGGAGCCTTCTACGTACATTTCGTCTGTATTTAGCATCCGTAATCCGTCCGTAGCATATTTCCTGTTGCCAGTAGGGGGCACTATGATAATGACTGCATATTGAAATGTAGATGGTTCAGGCTTTGACTCTCATAAAACAGGAGAAGTCTGGAAAAGATCTGGTGACGTGTAGTGGAGTTATGGCAGGTTATTATGTCATGGCGTGGCATTGAAATTTGCTGTGCCACCAAAGCCACGCCCCCCAGTCAAAAGTTAAAATTCTCAGAGTAAAGCATCATAAACTCTTTAAGGCTCTTTTGACAAAGTTTGAGGTGGATCAGATTAACCACCTCGGAGAAGAAGATTAAAGTATGGCGACAGTAACTTCCTGTAGCAGGTAAGGGGCGCTGTGACTATAACTCAATATTGTCACACAGATGTCGTCCGGCCGGGTATGTGATCATACAGAACTTATTCGATTTTTCGTACAACCGGTTAAGTTATATATGGCTACTGGTTTTCATAAATTTACATTAATCTTGGAGTTCGGGACGTAATGTAGGGGTATGACGACTGAATAAATCTGAAATCTTTATTGGAATGGATGGATACAACATAAGCTATACTTCATACTTGTGTGAGTGGAGAACTAATAAGCATGCCCCCAAATGTGAAGGTCAAGACAGGCAGTTAAGAGGAGAGCCAAGACATTACAGAGTGACTTCATTATCAAGAATGTCTGAGACCACTTTTGGATCCCTCAGGAGGAGGTGGAGAAACTGAAAGATTGATGATCCCAATAAGATACTGTAAATCAAAAATGATTTACAATTTATGAAAATAATTGCATTTACAGGAATAATTATTATTATTTATTTAATCAATTAAAAAAATAAAAATATTTTGGAAAATATAACACTGGTGTATTTTTAACCTTCTGTAAAATGAAGAGGGCATCTGAGAGCCTATCAAAAATAAGAGTGTATAGTTACACATTTTTTTTTATGTCTGTCTATATGCCTTACCACATTTGGTGTGTGCATTTACCATAATTAACTTGAGCTGTGTCATCAAAACCAAAGTCAATATAAAGTCCACTTGTGGACACTGTGTGACACTGAAGTCCTGTGAGTTACTGCTTGTGGTAAAACTATCTTCTCTTATGCTTCAGACCTTTTGAACATGTTCTGTATTTAAGACAGAATTTATGTTAGAAAAACTTGTTGAGTTAATCTTGTTTTTATAGCTACTCTAACATCGAAATCTCTTTTGAACAGGATTGGTGAATACTTTTGACAGAGGGGAGGTAAAGGTAAGTAAAACATTTAAAAGCTTGACTTTTCTTTATAAGCGTTTAATATATAAAACATTCATTCATTGAATGTCTAAAGGTGTTATCTACACATTTTGAAAAAAAAAACAATATGTCGGTATCTGTTCTCAGTAACAACCAAGTCTGAAAAGGAGTTTGAGTAAAGTCAAAGCCTACCTGTAACCATACACAGGCATGGTTTTAGTGGCGATATGTTTACTTTTCCTCAGAATTTGATTTTCATTACATGGACTTCAAACATAAGTCTAAGAAAGTGGCTTCTTTGTAATTATCTAACAGACATCAGCTGCCACCATGAGCACAGACGCGGAGATGGCCACTTATGGCAAAGCTGCCATTTATCTCCGTAAGCCAGAGAAGGAGAGAATTGCGGCACAAACGGCACCATTTGATGCCAAGAGTGCCTGCTACGTGGCCGATGCCAAGGAGCTGTACTTGAAGGGAACAATCCTCAAGAAAGATGGTGACAAAGTCACTGTCAAAGTCCTGGACACTCAGGAGGTTGGTGTCTTTATTATAGAAACAGCTGGGAATTCAATATGATCAGTTCTCATTGTGAGATATGTCCAATTCCAGGAAAGGACAGTTAAAGAAGCTGATGTCACACCAATGAACCCTCCTAAGTATGACAAGATTGAGGACATGGCCATGATGACCCATCTCAATGAGGCCGCTGTGCTGTATAACCTCAAAGAGCGTTATGCAGCATGGATGATCTACGTAAGACAATCTACCAAATGTGAAAATATAACTAATGAAATTGCTATATTTGTAAGAAACAGAACGTTAATTTTTGAATCAATGATCACTTTCAGACCTACTCTGGGTTGTTCTGTGCCACTGTGAATCCCTACAAGTGGCTCCCAGTGTACGATTCTGAATGTGTAACTGCCTATAGAGGCAAGAAGCGTATGGAGGCTCCACCCCATATATTCTCCGTCTCTGACAATGCATATCAGTTCATGCTCACTGGTAAGTCATTATCATAGCTATGTAGAACTTATCACTCCATGAGGTTTATCTTGCACTAAATCATAATTATTATTTTTTTATTTAACAGATAGAGAGAACCAGTCTGTCTTGATCACGTAAGTTGCCCGATTTACATTTGTTGACTTGGTTTAAAGGTTCTGTTTGTAACTTTTAAGATGCATCAATCGTTTTTTGGGGAAAGGGTTGTAACATGACTTAAAAAAATGAGACCTTTACCGACTTTCGCAGTTACCTATTACAGCCTGAGGACTGACTCATATATAATGGACTCAGGATGAATTTTTCAGGATATTTCAAAGGATGTGGTATTTTGCTTGCTCCTGAGTTCCGTTCCTCTCTTCAACTCCTCTACGGCCAATAGTGTGCAACATTAGCTCATGTTAGCTGAGAAATGGATGCGGCTAGCATCAACAAACAAACTGGCAAAAATGGAAGTCCACACATGCTGTACCTCCGCTCAACATCTTGCAATGGTGGCCCTGAGACAGACCATAGCAGCAGCTAGTTTGCTGTTCCAGCGGGATATCATACTTAATGTCCAGGTTCAGACCCCCAGTACAGGGGTTCAGGCTGGCTCAGGATCCGTGGGCTAATGGCCTATAAGAGGGTGTATCAGAGGCACAGCATGAGCAGACTGTGTTGTAGTGGTACAACCAAAAATTCTTTACCCCCAATGCTGATAAAAACCCCAGAGGAAACACTGACATATGCAGACAAATTGCCAGCTGCTGTAGCAAAGTACTGCATTGAGTGGCAAATGTCAGCTAATTTATCCCCCCGGACTGATCTGGCTTGCCTTTTGAAAATGACTCTAAAGCTAACATTACGATGCAATCAAAGCCAGATCCATGCAGCATAGCTGATTTACAGTTAGCTAGCTAGCTAATGTAAGTATCTTGCACATATGGCATGCGAACATGTGAGCAATAGTGTGCTGCCTGTAGTTCAGTAACAGCCATGGGTGTCATTAATAACAAGTGAACATTACACAGAGAACCCCTAAAATAGTCAAACCTTTCGATCATATTCTCATAATACTGTAACTATACCTAGTGGAGAATCTGGTGCTGGAAAGACTGTGAACACCAAGCGTGTCATCCAGTACTTCGCAACAATCTCAGTTGGTGGAGACAAGAAAAGGGACACATCAAAGGTATGGTTCTGCGTAATGCTTACAATTTAAATTCCATAAATAATAGAATATTTTTTCAGTCATGTTTAAACAACAATTCTAATCTTCGATTATAGGGGTCACTGGAGGATCAGATTATTGCAGCCAATCCCCTGCTGGAGGCCTATGGTAATGCTAAAACTGTGAGGAATGACAACTCCTCTCGTTTTGTAAGTATGGAAATATTTCTACACAAGAGAGGTCCTGCAGATTGCCAATCTGGAAGGACGCTAAACAATCCCTTTGTTCCCAAAAGGGTAAATTCATCAGAATCCATTTTGGCACAACTGGCAAACTGGCTAGTGCTGATATTGAGACATGTAAGTAATATTACTCATTGTATATACAAACAACTGGAACTGAGAATTAACTAGGCTGTGACCTATGAACAATACCAAAGACTACCAAATTAAAAAGGTAGTTTGACAAAAACAAATTATCATTAAATTTCAAAAAGAAATTATTGCATTACTTTTTTTTCAAGAAAAAATATAATCGTGTTATTTGGAAATGGAGTACTCAAGTAGACATACAGGTAGGTTGCATAGACATTGAGAGAGTTAATGAAAATAATGGTGTAATAACATGGTGTAATGATCTGGTTCATTTTCAAACAGCATAAATAATGTATGACGCAATAAACAACCTACCTCCTGGCACTATTAAAAAATTTTTTTCTTTTATTAAATATGGGGGATGAATTTTTAGGCTGGGGTTCATTTTAAAACATCGTTGCAACCAAACAAAATGAAAACATTTTTTTTGTTTCTATATGTGGAGTGAAAATGTAAAACAGATTGAATGTATAGCTAAGGCAATGTCCAAGAATGACCCAGTTTAAAAAGAAAAACAGTTTTTTTTTTTACAAAGTATGGGACGAAGAAGGAGTATTTGACCAGGTGTTCTCACCAAATTCCTTTATGATATGTTAAGTTAATATTGTGTTTTTGTTCCTTTAGCTTTTATTGTATTACTTTTTATTTATTATTTTACACGTTCAAAATAAAGCATTCATTCATTCATTCATATTTGTAGATCTGCTGGAGAAGTCCAGAGTGACATTCCAGCTTCCTGATGAAAGAGGCTACCACATCTTCTACCAGATGATGACGGCCCACAAACCTGAGCTCCTGGGTAAGCAGACTGAGATGTTGCACAACACTTACAGTTTTCATATGAAGCACATGTGTTGATGTTTTCACCTGTTTTTGATCTCCAGATTTGTGTCTCATCACAACCAACCCCTACGACTTCCCCATGTGCAGCATGGGTCAGATCACTGTGGCCAGCATTGATGACAAAGTTGAGCTGGAAGCCACTGATGTAAGTGAACTTAACTTATATTGAAATATATTTTGTGCATGCAATTTAACATTAAACTGCTCTTTTAAGTGCATTTTCCAAAGTGATTATGTTATGTGTGGACATCTTTTTTGAACTCAGAATGCTATTGACATCCTGGGCTTCACTAATGAAGAGAAGATGAGCATCTACAAGATGACTGGTGCTGTGCTTCACCATGGTAACATGAAATTCAAGCAGAAGCAGCGTGAGGAGCAGGCCGAGCCTGATGGCACAGAGGGTAAGTATATAATGTCAACTCAAACCAAATAACTAGCAGCAGCGACGGCAATAACATTCTTTATCAGACTGGTTTCTGATCATAACTTAATGGTAAAGCACTGATCTATTTTCAGATGCTGACAAGGTTGCTTACTTGCTGGGTCTGAACTCTGCTGACATGCTAAAGGCTCTGTGCTATCCCAGAGTGAAGGTCGGAAATGAGTATGTCACCAAGGGACAGACTGTACCTCAGGTAAACAAGAATTATCAATGTCCAATATACTACTATTTAACAGATTGGTCATATTACTGCTGCTGAAAAAATGTAGTACAGAGTTTATTAGACACAAAAAAGGAATGCAATGGCAGCAGTAGCAGCGCTAGGATTTAAATTTTAAATGGGCCAACGTTACTTCGGCTGGGCCTGTTCTAATTATAACACAAAACAGAAATGCCTGCATATCATAGAAGGCTAATGTGCGATGGATGCATAGGTCCTATTGTTAAATTGAATTGTAAAATGCAGTCTGGAGTAAAATGTCTCCAGATCTTTATAATATAAGGTCATCTCAACAAAAGCGGATATGCTTTTATGACAATATCAAGTCAGGTAGTTTTTTTTTGTTTTTTTTTTAAAGCTCTACTCAACTTTATCTTTTTCTAAATATGACTATTAGATAATAACTATTAGACAATAACTGCAGCCTGGTAAAATCCATGAAATCCAAACAAATCCTTGCATATCTAGTTACCTGGGGTGAAATATTAGTTTGCAATGCACAATCAACAAAAATGCCACATGTTTTATACAGCCTGTACTCCATAAATGGATACTTCTAATACTGATGTGCTGCAAAGCTCTGTTTCTTTAGTCCGAACACTGTCTGTGGTCTGGGCCATAGGTTAGCTTATGCTGTTTGTCTGTCCCACGACTCCCACCAATATATCCCGCGGCAACTTCCCCTCGAGAGCAGGAGCTTGGTAGGATCTGTTAGCTTCACTCGGAGACAGCACTTGTTGCTGCTGTGGTTGTGATGACGATGACAAATATTCTGATTCCCACAACGGCAACTCTGTTTTAACTCTTTTAAAAACATGTGCAATGGATTATTGAGACGTAATGGGACACAGTGAGTGAGTGAATTTCATTTACACTGCAACCGGTGATGTACCGTAACACTGGTCACAAACCTCCGTTTCCAACGTAAAATATCCAGATGTCGCACTACTTTTATTACTTTTATTTTCTAAAAGGGAAACATATTTTTGGTCTAAATTTTGTATTAAAATATTAATTATAATAATAAGAAATAATAATTCACAAAAATATTTTCTCCCAGTCATTTTTTATGGATGGGACTGTAGATGTGGGTGGGCCAGTGTCGTATTGGGTGAGCCTAGGCCCAACCCTAACGCCGCGACTGAATGGCAGTGTTCACTTCATTACCACTTTTGATTGGTTATGCAAGGACTGGAATTCTTTATTTTAGATTTTTTGTCATTTATCTCATTAGGAAAAGTTCAAAATACCAGAAATCCATTAATGAAATCACTTGGTTTTATTCAGGTGAACAACTCAGTGACTGCCCTGGCAAAGTCTATCTACGAGAGGATGTTCTTGTGGATGGTCGTCCGTATCAACCAGATGTTGGACACCAAACAGGCGAGGCAGTACTACATTGGTGTCCTGGATATCGCTGGCTTTGAAATCTTTGATGTAAGGTTAATTTCCAATAGTTCAGCAGATGATACTTTTCATGAAGAAAACATTATTTTGTCTGCAAAAGATTAAGTCGCTTGTCCCCTCACAGTTCAACACCTTGGAGCAGCTGTGCATCAACTTCACCAATGAGAAACTGCAACAGTTTTTCAACCACCACATGTTTGTCCTAGAGCAAGAAGAGTACAAAAAGGAGGGTATTATCTGGGAATTCATTGACTTTGGCATGGACTTGGCTGCCTGCATTGAGCTGATTGAAAAGGTAATAACAAGGAGATTATGTGTAATTAGTCTTAGTTGACTTTGTGCATCACTCAATGACATACTTCTTTTTCTCAAGCCCATGGGCATCTTCTCCATCCTTGAAGAGGAGTGCATGTTCCCAAAGGCCTCAGACACAACCTTCAAGAACAAGCTATATGACCAGCATCTTGGCAAAACCAAAGCATTTGAGAAGCCAAAGCCCGCTAAGGGCAAAGCTGAGGCCCACTTCTCCCTGGTGCACTATGCTGGTACTGTGGACTACAATATCGGTGGCTGGCTGGACAAGAACAAGGATCCACTGAATGACTCTGTTGTTCAGCTGTACATGAAATCCTCAGTGAAACTGCTGGTGTTTCTGTATCCTCCTGTTGTTGAGGGTAAGACATTTACTATATTAAGCCTAAATACAGTTTTAGCAAACTAGCATGTGGTGATGGATATTCTATGGGTCATTCTTATAAAACATGTCTTCTTAAAATTGTCAACAGAGGTTGGAAAGAAGGGAGGCAAGAAGAAGGGTGGTTCTATGCAGACTGTGTCTTCACAGTTTAGGGTAAGGTTTCACTTTGCAAATGTTTTTAATATATCCCTGTTTATACTCAAACTCACAATTGTGTTTTGTCATGATAAAAATTACCATTTTGTATCTACAGGAGAACTTGGGGAAGCTGATGACTAACTTGAGGAGCACCCACCCTCACTTTGTGCGCTGCCTGATTCCCAATGAGTCAAAGACTCCAGGTGCATAGTGAACACTATCATCATATTCTTTAAGAAGTTATTTTAATATGCTTGTATGGTTAACTTAATTTTGTGCTACCCCAACAAAGAGAGTAATTATTCAAAGAAATCATTAAGAATTGTCTTTCTATAGGTCTGATGGAGAACTTCCTGGTCATCCACCAGCTCAGGTGTAACGGTGTGCTGGAGGGTATCAGAATCTGCAGGAAAGGTTTCCCCAGCAGAATCCTCTATGCTGACTTCAAGCAGAGGTATTAATTGATATTTTAATAGAATTTTGATGCAGATTATTAAAAGAAAATACTTACTGACATTTCACATTAACTCTGTCATAAAAAGGTACAAGGTGCTGAATGCCAGTGTCATACCTGATGGACAGTTCATTGACAACAAGAAGGCTTCAGAGAAGCTGCTTGGGTCAATTGATGTTAATCATGATGAGTACAAATTTGGACACACCAAGGTAAGCACCATGCCTACATCATTTTACTGAAGAATAATTACCAAGGGGGTTAAGTGGTTTATTCCAGTGTGTTTCAAACATGTGGGGTGAACGGAAACCTTTCTTGTTGATGTTGTTGTGCAGGGTGTGAATCATTCACTGAATTAATCTGAATCAGGCCTAAATCATTTTTATTATTCATTTGTTCAGGTGTTCTTTAAAGCCGGTCTGATAGGTGTTCTTGAAGAAATGAGAGATGAAAAACTAGCAGCTCTGGTCACCATGACTCAAGCTTTGTGCCGTGGTTACGTCATGAGAAAGGAGTTTGTCAAGATGATGGAGAGGAGGCATGTTTAAAACAGCTCATTCTCAATGATGCTATATAAAATGACAAAAACATTTTTTTCACAACAGCTACTTCTTGTGCACAGGGAAGCCATATATACAATCCAGTACAATATTCGCTCATTCATGAATGTGAAACATTGGCCATGGATGAAGGTGTACTACAAGATCAAGCCTCTACTGAAGAGTGCTGAAACTGAGAAGGAGCTGGCAAATATGAAGGAGAACTATGATAAGATGAAGACTGACTTGGCTACTGCCCTTGCCAAAAAGAAGGAACTAGAGGAGAAGATGGTGTCCCTTCTGCAGGAGAAGAATGATCTGCAGCTGCAAGTAGCATCTGTAAGTACACACCAACAGACAGTTGTTATTGTTTCATATTTTTCAATGTTAATGAACTAACATCCATTTTTAATAAAATCAACTAGGAAACAGAGAATCTGTCAGATGCTGAAGAGAGGTGTGAGGGACTTATCAAAAGTAAGATTCAGATGGAGGCCAAACTCAAAGAGACAACTGAGAGACTGGAGGATGAAGAGGAAATCAATGCTGAGCTCACTGCCAAGAAGAGAAAGCTGGAGGATGAATGTTCTGAGCTCAAGAAGGATATTGATGATCTGGAGCTTACCTTGGCCAAAGTGGAGAAAGAGAAGCATGCCACTGAGAACAAGGTTTGTAAATAATTATCTTTCCAGCTGATCAAGTAAGATTGTAATGACTTTTGTTTAATGATAAAATCTTTCTTGGACACTAGGTGAAGAACCTGACTGAGGAGATGGCCTCTCAGGATGAGAGCATTGCTAAGCTGACCAAGGAAAAGAAAGCCCTTCAGGAGGCTCATCAGCAGACTCTTGATGACCTGCAGGCTGAGGAAGACAAAGTCAACACTCTGACCAAGGCCAAGACCAAGCTGGAGCAGCAAGTGGATGATGTAAGATTACAAAGACACTTGGGTTGACAAAGCAAGATTCTTCTTCAATGTGATCATTAAAACTCATGTTAATGTTCAGCTTGAGGGTTCTCTGGAGCAAGAGAAGAAGCTGCGCATGGACCTTGAGAGAGCCAAGAGGAAGCTTGAGGGTGATCTGAAACTGGCCCAGGAATCCATCATGGATCTTGAGAATGACAAGCAGCAGTCTGATGAGAAAATTAAAAAGTAACAGTTTTTGAATTTCTACAACAACCATTCATCTACTTCAAGGAAAAGAAAATGTGTCAACTGCATGAACTCTTTTCTATCATTTTCACAGGAAGGACTTTGAAATCAGTCAGCTCCTTAGCAAGATTGAAGATGAGCAGTCACTGGGTGCTCAGCTGCAGAAGAAGATCAAGGAGCTTCAGGTGACATGTTACATTTAATATTTTATATTAAACATTGGCGTATAATCTATTTTTGTGAATTAGAATTGAAAGTTTACTGAAAGACATTACACCTACATGAAACAGGCTCGTATTGAGGAACTGGAGGAGGAGATTGAGGCTGAGCGTGCTGCTCGTGCCAAGGTTGAGAAGCAGAGAGCTGACCTCTCCAGGGAACTTGAGGAGATCAGTGAGAGGCTGGAGGAGGCTGGTGGTGCCACTGCTACTCAGATTGAGATGAACAAGAAGCGTGAAGCTGAGTTCCAGAAGCTCCGTCGTGACCTTGAGGAGTCCACTCTGCAGCATGAATCCACTGCTGCTGCTCTTCGCAAGAAGCAGGCTGACAGCGTTGCTGAACTGGGAGAACAGATCGACAACCTCCAGCGTGTCAAGCAGAAGCTTGAGAAGGAAAAGAGTGAATACAAGATGGAGATTGATGACCTCTCGAGCAACATGGAGGCTGTAGCTAAAGCAAAGGTACACAATATGCTATTTTAATTCTAAAATTAATATAGTAGATAAGGTAATACATATTATGAATAATATGTGATCACTGATTTAATCTCACCTTTCCTCATTAGGGAAATCTTGAAAAGATGTGCCGTACTCTTGAGGACCAACTTAGCGAACTGAAGACCAAGAATGATGAAAATGTTCGTCAAATCAATGACACAAGTGCACAGAAAGCACGTCTCCTGACAGAAAATGGTATCTACAGGTTATCAGTGAATGATCTGTTGTGTATGTTATTGAGAGACGTAACACAAACTAATACAGTTTATCATGAAATCTTTAACACAAGGTGAGTTCAGCCGTCAAATTGAAGAGAAAGAAGCTCTTGTCTCCCAGCTGACCAGAGGAAAACAAGCCTTCACACAGCAGATTGAGGAGCTGAAAAGACACATTGAGGAGGAAGTTAAGGTAAGAAACTGTTAAGTAAGTGTGTACTGGTGTATTAGGTTGGGGTTTTGGAAATTATTTTATGCAATCATATTACTTTCACCAGGCCAAGAACGCTCTTGCCCATGGACTGCAATCAGCCCGTCATGACTGTGATCTGCTGAGGGAGCAGTTTGAGGAGGAGCAGGAGGCCAAGGCTGAGCTGCAGCGTGGAATGTCCAAGGCCAACAGTGAGGTGGCTCAGTGGAGATCTAAGTATGAAACTGATGCTATCCAGCGCACTGAGGAGCTGGAGGAAGCCAAGTGAGTAATATTCAAACATCTAAACGCCCCCTTCAGACGTGTAGCATGTCAGCATAACTCAACTGACAACTGCATATCTTGGATCAATACAGTTTTTGTATTTGAAGAATCTAAAAGAAAGAATATATAAAAATACAATATTAAAAGTTATATATATATATATATATATATATATATACACAGGTATATAAAATGGTAATTATAAGTAATATAAAAGTGCTTGTAACTTCATAGTTTTCACTGAAAGAGTAATCTTACCTCTTCAAACAGGAAAAAGTTGGCCCAGCGCCTTCAGGACGCTGAGGAGCAGATTGAGGCAGTGAATTCCAAGTGTGCTTCTCTTGAGAAAACCAAACAGAGGCTCCAGAGTGAGGTGGAGGACCTCATGATTGATGTGGAGAGGGCCAATGCACTGGCTGCCAACCTGGACAAGAAGCAGAGGAACTTTGACAAGGTAGCATTGTTTACTTTGTGTGCCCAAGCCATACAATCAATGAAATACATTTATTTATTTGCCAACATAACCAACTGAAATGTATTTTATTAATCAGGTGCTGGCAGAGTGGAAACAGAAGTACGAGGAGGGTCAGGCAGAGCTTGAGGGAGCACAGAAGGAGGCTCGTTCTCTCAGCACTGAGCTGTTCAAGATGAAGAACTCTTATGAGGAAACTCTGGATCACCTAGAGACCATGAAGCGTGAAAACAAGAACCTGCAACGTGAGTAAAAGAAACATTGTATTCAGCATGTATGTGTCATGGACTTAAGTGTTTTGACATGTTATGGCTTAACAATAAAAAACACATGTATCTCTCTGCAGAGGAGATCTCAGATCTCACTGAACAGATTGGTGAGACTGGCAAGAGCATCCATGAGCTGGAGAAGTCTAAGAAACAAGTGGAGACAGAGAAAGCTGAGATCCAGACAGCTCTTGAAGAGGCTGAGGTACATTTTTTCTGAGAAGGTCTTATGAATCTAAGTCATATACAAATATACAATAAAAGCTTTGAAAGCAGAGCCTAATAGATAATTTGTTGATATTTTAAGGGAACTCTGGAACATGAAGAGTCCAAGATCCTGCGTGTCCAGCTGGAGCTCAACCAGATTAAGGGTGAGGTGGACAGAAAGCTGGCAGAGAAAGATGAGGAGATGGAGCAGATCAAGAGGAACAGCCAGAGGGTGATTGACTCCATGCAGAGCACTCTGGATTCTGAGGTCAGGAGCAGGAACGATGCCCTGAGAATTAAGAAGAAGATGGAGGGAGACCTGAATGAGATGGAGATTCAGCTGAGCCATGCCAATCGCCAGGCTGCTGAGTCACAGAAGCAGCTGAGGAATGTCCAGGCACAACTGAAGGTAAGACAGAGAGTTTTTACTGTGGTCAGTGCAGCTGCATTTTGGCATCCATGTGAATATTTTCCTGATATTTTTCACTAGGATGCACAACTGCACCTTGATGATGCTGTCAGAGCTCAGGATGACTTTAAGGAACAAGCTGCTATGGTGGATCGCAGAAACGGTCTCATGGTAGCTGAAATTGAGGAACTCAGAGCTGCTCTGGAACAGACAGAGAGAAGCCGCAAAGTTGCTGAGCAGGAGCTGGTGGACGCCAGTGAGCGTGTTGGACTTCTGCACTCTCAGGTGAACAATCCCAATCATTTATTCAATTATCCAATGAGATTTCAAATAATGTGAAAATCAGGCAACTGATTACTCTTTTTACCTTTTAGAACACAAGCCTTATGAACACCAAGAAGAAGCTTGAGTCTGACCTGGTCCAGGTCCAGGGTGAAGTGGATGATACTGTTCAGGAAGCAAGGAATGCAGAGGAGAAGGCCAAGAAGGCCATCACTGATGTTGGTTTGAATTTCACTTGTTCTTACTCCAATGTGTTTTAAATAAAAAAAATTTGGCAGTTTACAAGCCTGCAAAGGGCCGCAGGTCAGAGTCGAACTTGCGGCCACTGCATCAAGGACCTTCAGCCTCTTTACATGGGGCGACTTCATCTAACCACTGTGCCACGGGCTTCCCCTCAAGATAGTTTTAATTAACATTTAATGGTTTCTCTTTCAGGCTGCTATGATGGCTGAGGAGCTGAAGAAGGAGCAGGATACTAGCGCTCACCTGGAGAGGATGAAGAAGAACCTGGAGGTTGCTGTTAAGGACCTGCAGCATCGCCTGGATGAAGCTGAGAACCTGGCCATGAAGGGAGGCAAAAAGCAGCTCCAGAAACTTGAGTCTAGGGTAAGAAAGTTATGCTAAGATTTTGCAAAGCTGAAGCAAGACTTATGGAAAAGTTGAATACTTATTGTCTTAATGTTTTTTGAAGGTACGTGAGCTGGAGACAGAGGTTGAGGCTGAGCAGAGACGTGGAGCAGATGCTGTTAAGGGTGTCCGCAAATATGAGAGGAGGGTGAAGGAGCTCACCTATCAGGTACAGTCACTTTGATACTTAATATGTAAATCAACTCTACTTACGTATTACGAAAAAACACATTATGTACATTTACTATACTTTAAAATGAACTTGAACAGACTGAAGAGGACAAGAAAAATGTTGCCAGGCTGCAGGATCTGGTTGAAAAGTTGCAGCTCAAGGTGAAGGCCTACAAGAGGCAGGCTGAGGAGGCGGTAAGGACAATATATTTTTAACACTGATAATATGATATGGTAGCAGATCTTTTTCACATAAAATAGACTTTTGGTCTTTTAGGACATTCAGAAGTGTCAATCTCTTTCGATTTTCAGGAGGAGCAGTGCAACGTTCATCTGTCCAAAAGCAGGAAAGTCCAGCATGAGCTGGAGGAGGCTGAGGAGCGTGCCGACATCGCAGAGTCCCAGGTCAACAAGTTGAGAGCAAAGAGCCGCGACTCTGGAAAGGTGAAATTATAATAATTCATGTAACGCAATACATTAGTCATCGTTGAAAAAAAAATCTGTGCAGTTATAAAATAACAACCGACTGAACCATTATAGAATATGATCTGTTGTGTAGATGCATATGCAGTGTATGTATGAGTTGTGGGTTTCTTTCTACAGGGAAAAGAGGCAGCTGAGTAAAGCAGTTCTGCTGATGGGCTGTTTCTAATCATATAATATGATGTGAAATATTCCTCAATAAAATAGTTTTTTATCTTAAATTGCAATTGTGTATGTTATTTTGATCTAATGTTTTCCGCTGAGAGAGAGAGCAAATGTGAGATTTTGGATCATTTGTGACACATCAAAACACAATTCTACAATCTTTATTGGAAAGGTTGGCTACAATATTAAGTATGTTACATACATTTTTTGTATTCACAAGTAGGGGCTGTTTAATCATTTAATCAGCAACGACCAAAAATAAATACCTGATGTAACCATCTGTAACATTTAATGTCTCAGGCACAAAAAAGTTGTAAGCGCGCCCCCTATTCTGTCCTCAAAGTGTGTGTTTCTACAGAAATGACATATAGCTAACAGGCTTGAAGAGAAAGTCAGAGGCAGGAGGAAAGTTGAATGCTCTTTACTATTGTCATCATTCTCATGAAAAAAATGTTTTGTAACACTGAAAAGATACAGAAAGATGGCACCGATTATTAAATGCTATTTAAACATCACACATCCATATACATAAAATTATGTAACTGACATCTACAAAGTTAAAGCATGCAAAATATGAATGAATGAATAAAAACTTTTTACTAGCATAAAAACACTAATTTGATCTGGCATAGATTCAGCAAGAAGAGTCCAAGGCAAGTCAATTAAAATGAAAGGACTGCTTTCTGCTGATAAGAGAGTACATCATTTGTATCATCACAAATGACTAGGTCAGATCCAGAATGCTTAGGGAACCCTACTAGTCATTGATATCTGCAGAGGAACAAAGCTACTCAAAGCATTGCATGGAGAAAGTGATCTGGCAGTGAACAAGCTTCGTAAAATTAAGCTAACAAAAAAGCCCAAAGATAGCAGTTTCAGTGATTAAACTGAAGGCAGTCCATGTGGATTCAAGCACAATCGTGGCAAATATCCTACGTATGGTCAGATTTGTAAAGTGTACTCACGTAAAAAAAACACTTTGGTCACATGAGCCACACTCCAAGGAGCCGAAGGAAAGCTTTTGTAAAATGGAGAGACACGTTCATGAAAGTGAAGTAGAGGAAAGTGAACTGTTTATTAGAGCCCTAAACTCACAGAAAACATGACTGAAAAAGAAGCTACCACTAAAACAAAAAATAAAAGCTTGCATTCAGGTTAGATACTGGTGCGTATTGCAATGTATTGCTTCTAACAGTCTTTCGACAAGTGGCTCAAAAGGATGCACAGTTATTGGAGACCAGTCCTAAGATGATTTCCTATTCTCTCCACAAGATGGTGTCATTTGGCATGGATAAGCTGAAATGTGAGTACAAAACTAAAGTGCATGAGTTGGAATTTGAGATAATAAAGCCCATTTTCCCGGCTAAATTTAGGAGGAGATTTCTGCACACAAATGGGACAAATACAGAGACAGCGAAGTGGAAACAGACATCGTGCAGGATTACAAAGATGTGTTCACAGGGTGGGGGTGTGTACCTGGGCATCACATTCAGGTAAATCCAGCTGTAGCTATGGTTATTAACGCTCCAAGAGAGGTGATTCATTTTTTTCTTTCTACCCACTCCCAATCTAACTGCTTTTCCTTTTTGTGAATCAAAAGAAAACTTTTGAAGTCCCGTTCACACCTTTGACCTTTGCAAAGACTCGCATCAGAAACCAAATACTGACCTAAAGTAACTCACCCTCCCTTCACCAAGTGTCCCAAGAAAGTGTAACCTCAAGTCTTTTGGTATGATAATTACTAACAACATCTCTCTGAGGTTTTGGATGGAGACAGAGCGACCCCCAGTGAAAGGACTTGGTAAAGACAAGGAGTGTTTTGTAAATGTATGCTATTTTCTATAGCCATTCTTTTACAAAAGTAATCTGTGTTTTGTGATTATTTGTTTTCATGCCAAGTCCTTGAAAGTATTAATCTACTTGATACATTTTGTTTAAATAGCGTACTGTTTCAGTTGTCTTCGTATGATCTGCTAGCCAATATCTCTTACTGTTTTTGTTGAACTGAATATGGCAAATTAGACTATATGGACATATGAATGCGTTCAAAATGTAATCAATCTTTCTCTGTTAAACACTCAAAGTAAGTTCAAACAAAGAATGGGGTGTTCCACTCATTTGACACGAAGTAGACTTTGGACTACATCCTAATGACTGCAGCAGCCAGTCCTCTTCATCTGTCCCTTCCCGGACCAGCTGTGACTAGTGGGGCTAAATTGTCTCCCACAGCAATGAACTTGTGCAAAGCCAGTCCGATCCGAACCCCTGGACTGGACCTGCCTGCTTCAAAGGACCATCTTGGCCTCACCTGTGAGCTGTCAGACCAGTTGGGCTACTGACCAGACTTCAACCATCTGCACAAAGTAGGGCACGGTTCTCTTTTGGCTACTGCTTTAGGTTAACAGTTGGTGTTTGATTAAATTCTGAATTCAACTTTTAGCCTATCTGTTGAAATTGAAGTGAGTTAGAGTCACCAGGGTTCGGGTAAACTCCCATTAGTTAGGCAACTCAGGTCATCTCTAAACTGACATCCTTAGACCTCTGTTATTATTTTTACTTAATAAATGTATATTATCTTATGTTGTTGTCAAGAGTATTCCTTTTAATGCAAAGTTTCTGGCCACTGTTTCTAAAAGGACAATCTATTTTCAGTTTGAGCATGAGATGTAAAGTAATAGAAATAAATAGTCTTGTTAAATCCAAATTATTCTGGTTTTATTTGATTCTAACAGGTATTAAACTCTCGCCGAAGTTTAATAAAAACCCTGTAGATATCAGTGTGGTGGCCCCTTCTGATAAGGAAAATTTTAATTCTTGAATTTGATTAGTCAAATTAATTCATCATCCATTTGAACCGCAGTGTCTCAATCTGGGCTCCCAATCCTACCAATATGCTGAAATAGCGTACTTTTTCAGTTTTCTTCGTATGATCTGCTAGCCAATATCTCTTACTGTTTTTGTTGCACTGAATATGGCAAAATTAGACTATATGGACGTATGAATGCGTTCAAAATGTAATCAATCTTTCTCTGTTAAACACTCAAAGTAAGTTTGAACAAAGAATTGGGTGTTCCACTCATTTGACACGAAGTAGACTCGCATCCACCTAAAGACACACCTCCGTAATAATATTAAAAAAATATATAGACTTCACTAAAATCACTCTCTTCTTGATCTCTTCTGATCCTCTTCTAGGGCTTCTGATAGTTCCTGTGCTGTTCTTCCTTATTGGTTCCTTTTGGGAGTGTTCTTTTCGCTCTCGTTGCCCAATACCTTTTTATTAGACACATATTTTTCACTTTTACTTAGTACTCAAGTGTGTTTTTACTAGTTATTTTATCCCTTGTTTATTGTGTGAATTTCTAAGTCTCCTATTCCATGTTTGTTGTTTTATCATTTTAATTTTAGTAATCAGTGAATTTTCTCAGTAGGAACTTCTCTGTTCAAACTTTTTTTTTCTCTCTGTAAGGAACTGAATATTAATCAGTAATCAGAAACATTAGAGCATTAGTGGGTTTTCTTCCTCTTGTTAATGACCCACTTTCATGTGTCTTCCCTTTTGTGTTGTTGTGAGCATAAAACGATTTGTTTTAAGAGCCCGGTAATGCGTGCATATTTATGAAGCTTACCGATTTTGATTAATAATCACATCGCTGTACATGAAGCATTATGGAACAGACATCTGAAACTCGGCAGATCTGTTTATTGTGCACGTTTTCTTGTACTGGTCAGGATTTTTGCGCCGTGACAACATCCTTATTAATTATTTACTGCTGCGTTTGCCCACTGTTTGCTTGGAGCTGTGCCAGAAACAAATAACCAACCCAAAGGCCTGTGTTTTTGTGAGAATACTCTGATCACCCTGAAATTGGGTGAATTAGTTTACATATTGTGTGTGTTTGTGAACTGATAAACGCTGATGCTGCTAGAAGTTAACTCTTCGAAGGCCTGTCCCAAACTGACCAAAAGGTTCAGAGACTTTGGAGGTTACAGAGAAGGCGGAGATCAAAGACAAGGCGCGGCCAGGAAGTGCCCCTTAAAAAAAACAGATCAGCCATCTTTCTGTAGTCAGTAAAGTTGAAATAACGCCCTAGTGGCCAACTGTTGTAAAACACTGTCCCATTCTGTCTCTATTAGGAACTTTAAATCTCTAGAAATTTTTAAAACCCTTACACCTAATACACGTTTTAGGAAAGTTGTTTGTAAACTGAAAGTACACATTCAAATTGTTTAATCGCAATACACATTTGATATTGATTTTCATTCTATCATTGACATATTTATTGCACTGATGAAAGGGATTTTTTGACATTCACTGTCACACTTCTGTTTTGGTCTTCCCCTGATCACAACTGTCTTGTAGAGCTGCTGTCAGGTGTCTGATACTCCGGTCCATTCTCCCTCCAGCTTTGGCTTGAAGGTGCACCCTGAAGGAAGTTCCAATTTGACCTAGTTGCAGTGAAGCGTATCTGTTCAGCTGTGATGTCGCCGATGCAAGGAACTCCGCTTTTGAGGTTCACAGTGCAGAGAGCTGTTGGCTGTCTTTTTTAAGTTTATTCTTTGAGACTGTTACCTGCCAGTGCTGTGGAAAGTGGATTAAGTGACAGACATTGTAGCACAGTGAAACCAGATAGTGATCTTCAGGACTGACCTTTGCAGGACTGTCACAACGTGAGGTAGTAGTTTCCCATTGCTTACTAGTCTACACAGTTCTCACTTCAATACTACAGGAAAGCCCAAAGGAGGAGTGTCTTAATTTTGGTATGACACTGACCCTGGGCGTTTTCAATATTAAAAGTAAACATGGCCTCAGCTGTCCAATTTTAGTTCATTCTTCTGAGGATCAGCCTCTAGGAGTTGCTCAATGTTGTGGCCTGTTGTCTGGTTGTGCAGGGTACCAGCATTGTAAATATGAAGTTGAGTTATCACAACTAAAGAAACTCTTTAACCTTTTCAACAAATTAGGCATTTAACACAGTGTTCAAAACTAAATTACATCACAGAATAACACACACTTGTTTCACTTTCCTTTTCTCTTTTACTAGGATCTCATCCAGCCTTACTAGGAATTTCATATCTAGAATATTTACACACTTTGATAAGTTAAATTTGATAAGCTAAATTAAACTAAGTCAAAAGTAAAGTAAATAAATAAACCAAAGAATCTACTTAAACAAAACAAAACATTGCTTTGTTTTTTAACATTTGAAGCGAGATTTTAACTAAATGAGTGGAGAAAAAGAAAAAGTTGAAACTAGTGCTTCCTCACCAGTCACTGTGGCAGATCCCTCTGACAACTAAGAGTAAGCCTTGACAGAGCTGAGCAGTGAGTTGCTACAAGGTTACCTAGTTAAAATGCATGATGCAAGGTCCCCTGAGCTGGAAGAAACCCTGTCTGAACTTGTGTGTAAAGCCATAACAACACCACTTACACGTAAGCCCCGAGAACAGACATTGGAATCCCTCGCAGTTGTTTGGAAAACTTAGAAACTCTACTTAGAACAGGCCACATACAGTCGTGAGACATAAGATGAGGACCACAAAATCCCCAGGCAAAAATGTGAAGGGGCTATGCAGTCCCTCGATGCTGCACAACATGCGTTGCTGAGTTAGAAAACAAACTTATATCGCTGGAAAAGCGGGAGAATGATTCACGCTGAGTTACAGGAAGAGAATGACCAGTTTACTAAATGCCATGAGCCGCGTAGGGATCACTGTGATGAGGTACTTTGTGAGCTGAAAAAGGCAAAAACGCATATTCAAAACCTTGACATGCGTCACGAGAAGACACAAAAACGACTAGAGGCTGAACAAGCTAGAGTATCTGGAATTTGAACGTCAAGAGAGGACATTATATGACCTTGAGGAACTCCAATACACTGTTGAGGCAGCTTGGCAGCCACAGCAAAAAGCTGTAGAACTTGAAGAACTAGGTTGGAGTATACCTTGTATCTATGTGACATCTAGGCTCCTCATGAAGAGAAGACAGAAACCAAACCCCCTGAGAACACTTATGAAACATATTGGCGCCACCCTCTGAAGCCCTCAGTTCCCGCTTCATATTCCTGAAATGGTTTGGAAACCCTTGACCAAGGTAAAGATCCTTCCTCACTTCAACATGATCCAACTTCCAATGCCTTTCAGTCATGAGGTGTCTTTCGGTCAAAGAACCTTTCTAAACAGAGTGTAATTAATTTTGCCAACTCTTACCAAATTCAATGGACATTTAACAAAACAATGCTTAAAGCTACCTGTTGCCTCTGCTGGCTGCGGTGTGGCTGATCTCCTTGCTGTTTTACTCTCAGCACACTAGCTGGTTTCTACTTTATTCCTGTCGTGCGCAATGAAAATGTTGCGATGGATAGAGAAAAGCTGATCATGAAGTTGAAATGATTATTTATTTTAATTATTATCTACATAAGACCTCCTCATTCACTACCAAACCTAAATAAATTTGTTGTTGAAACAGTCCAGATAAGGCAATAGCAATGACTTCTTGCCATTCTCCACTAAAGCCACATAACTGCCTCTAGTTCCCTATGATTGGTTGATCGGCGTGTCTTAAGGGCGGGCATGAGGCGGACTAGCCAATAGTGTGATTTGGCAGAGGGAAAAAAACCTGATGCGTCTATCCTGAGCAAAGAACAACAATGATAGAATGTGCCCTATAGACAATACTACGATCTCTCTGCTTTGGCAGATCGTCAGTACGTTCTAATCCTTCAATGACAATGAACAATATAATATTGTCAGATCACCCAGCCCTACCCAGTGGCCCAGTTTAATACACCTTGGCCACCTGGGCCTACCTGATCAGCTCCATACAGTTGAAAAGGACAGGTCAGACACTTGTGATGACGCGTCAGAATCTTTGACTCAATTCAATTCCATTTTCAATTCAATTCAATTCAATTCAATTCAATTCAATTCAATTCAATTCAATTCACACTTCTAAAACTACTTGGAGAAGTGGTGGAGAGAAGGTAATTGTTGAGACCCACCATAAGCCAGTTACCTTTCCCAACGGCCAGCAAATCAGAGAGGGTGTTGTAACTAATGCTCAAGTTGTGTCGTGGCTTATGGCTCTCCAGAGCTTTGGCATGGAAGTGTGCTAATCATGTCACGCGTGGTGAGGTTTGTCCTGCCTTTGGGTTTTTGTCTTGTGAATTTCCTGTTTTATTTTGAAAGATAACTCTCCTCTCGCTCCAGGTCACTTGCCCTTCCTCTTGTGTCACCGGTCTGACGTCATTCCCTGATTCCCGATTGTTTCCACCTGTGGCTCCCCTTCCCTCATGTGTATAAAGTCTGTGTCTTCCCCCTTGTTCTGTGCCAGATTATTTCGTACCTTGTGTCAAATCCAGCGTTTTGTTCCACAGTCTTGTTCATGCTTTCTTTGTTTCCACGTTCAGGTTTTTGTATTCCTTGTTTTGGTCCAAGTAAGTTTTCTGTTTTTTTCTCCTGGTTGGAGCCTCTTTATTTAATTAATTATTCTGTTCACTTTGTATTTGTTTAATCCTCCCGTACAGAGCGACTTTGTTTTGAGATTTATTTGTTAACTTTGCCTTTTGTTTTGTGTGTACCATCTGGTGCGGATGAGGGAGGGGGACGAGTGGAAGACGGGATTCAACACTCCTAGTGGACACTACGAGTATCGAGTCATGCCTTTTGGTCTCACCAATGCGCCGGCAGTATTTCAGGCCATGATGACGTGCTTAGGGATGGACCACTTTGTCTGCGTGTATCTCGACAACATCTTAACTCCCCTGACCTAGACACCCGACAGAGCCATGTTACCCAAGTGCTCCAACGACTTCTGGAAAACCATCTTTATGTCAAAGCCGAGAAAAGGGTTTTTCGACGCCTCCAACGAAGGGGTGGGTGTTGTCCACTTGTAGCGTTCAGAGCAGGACAGCAAGATGCACCCTTTCCTGTCGAAACGGCTGTCCAAGGCAGAACGGAACTATGATGTCTGCAACCAAGAGTTGCTGGCGGTGAAAGTCGCCCTGGAAGAATGGAGGCATTGGCTGAAGGGGGCCGACCACCCAATTATAGTCTGGACTGATCATAAGAACCTAGAATACATCAAGAAAGCCAAAAGGCTAAACTCACGCCAGGCCAGGTGGGCTCTCTTATTTAACCGCTTTTCTTTCACCCTCTCTTACAGGCCGGGGTCCTGCAACGTCAAGCCTGATGCCCTGTCACGAGTGTTCGACCCCGAGCCTGAAACCAAGGAACCAGACACCATCCTTCCACTGAACCGTGTGGTTGGAGCGGTGACTTGGCCCATAAAAACTGAGGTAAAGCAAGCTAATGGTGGAGCCCCGTCACCTAGTGGATGTCCCGATAATCGCCTGTTTGTCCCCACCGAGTTGCGTCCACAGGCGATTCATGGGGCTCACACCTTGCTGCTTTCATGTCATCCGGGAGTCATCTCCCGGTGGTTCTGGTGGCCATCCATGGAGCCGGAGGTCCGGGAGTACGTGGAGGCATGTTCGGTCTGCGCACGGAACAAAACATCATCCGGGCGCCGCATGGGCTTGCTACAACCTCTTCCGATTCCCTCCAGACCGTGGTCGGATATCTCCCTCGACTTTGTCACAAGGCTCCCGGTCAAGGTAACACCACTGTCCTCACTGTAGTTAATTGATTCTCCAAAATGGTCTGATTTATTGCCTTGCCTAAGCTACCCTCCGCCAAGGAAACAGCTGAGGTCATGATGACTAGCATTTTTAAGATCCATGGGCTCCCCAACGATATTGTTTCTGACCGGGGGCCCCAGTTTGTGTCCCGGTTCTGGAGGGAATTTTGCAGGCTCATCTGCGCCAAGGCCAGCCTGACTTCTGGTTACCACCCGGAAGCCAACGGCCAGACCGAACGCCTCAACCAACAACTGGAAACCGGCCTCCGGTGCTTGGTTTCACAGTATCCCTCCACATGGAGCAGGCACCTGGTCTGGGTTGAATACGCACACAATGCTCTTCCCCCATCTGCTACTGGTTTTTCTCTTTTTCACGTTGTCTTTGGTTATCAGCCACCTATCTTCCCAGAGAATGAGCTGGAGGTGTCGCGTCCCTCAGCCCATGCCGTGATCCGACGCTGTCCCAGCATCTGGGCAGCTGCCCGTCAAGTACTGATTCCACAGGGGGATCGAGTGAAAAGATCAGCAGACTGTCCCATCTGCCCCTACCTATCAGCCAGGCCAGAAGGTTTGGTTGTCGGCCAAGGATTTACGGCTGAAGGTCCCCTCCAAAAAGCTGGCCTCACGATTCGTCGGGCGCTTCCCAGTCACCGGACTCGTCTGACCTGTGGCGGTTCGACTTTGCCTGCCCCGGTCTCTTCGCATGCATCCCACCTTTCACATCAGCCAGGTGAAACCAGCGAAGGAGAGCTACGTGGTACCGACACCAGCACCCCCTCCTCCCCCGAAGGTGATCGACAGGGGACCAGTTTACAAGGTCATGCAGTTACTGGCGGTACACAACCGGGGCCGGGGCAGACAGTTTCTGGTGGACTGGGAAGGATATGGGCCCGAAGAGAGACAGTGGGTTCCCTCTCGCCACATCATGGACCCTAGCCTGATCAAGGACTTCTTTCAAGCTCATCCTGAACTCCCTGGGCCGTCAGATGTCAGCCCTAGAGGGAGGGGTACTTTCACGCCACGGTGAGGTTTGTCCTGTCTTTGGGCTTTTGTCTTGTGAATTTCCTGTTTTGTTTTGAAAGATAACTCTCCTCTGGTTCCAGGTCACTTGCCCTTCCTCTTGTATCACATGTCTGACGTCATTCCCTGATTCCCGATTGTTTCCACCTGTGGCTCACCTTCCCTCATGTGTATAAAGTCTGTGTCTTCCCCCTTGTTCCTTGCCAGATTATTTTGTACCTTTTGTCGAATGTATCCAGCGTTTTGTTCCACAGTCTTGTTCACGCTTTAGCGTTCTTTGTTTCCACGTTCATTTTGAATTCTCTTGTGACTTTTTTTTTCCTCCTGGTTGGAGCGTCTTTGTTTTGAGATTTATTTGTTAACTTTCCTTTTTGTTTTTTCCTCCTGTACGGAGAGAGTTTATTTTGTCCTTTGTTTTATTACTGACAACTTTTGTTTTGTTCCTCCTGTGCGGAGTGATTTTTTTTGTCTGTGGCTTTTGTTTTTTGCCACGTTTTTGGTCGTAAGGTTAATAAATTCAGTATTGATCCGCGAACCTCCGCATCTGAGTCCTCATTCCTGCCTGGGTCTGACAAAACACAAAACAATAAAACACTCCTTGGCACAGGACTTAAAGCCGGCCAAAGGTGCACAGACGATGTGTCCCTTGATAACACACTGATCTTGGTCCCGAAACCTACAGAATTTTCCTGTCACCACTATTTTGATAAAAATGTCTACACGGGGGCGCCTTGTAGCTCATTGGTCAGAGCGGGCCCCTTATACAGAGGCTAAAGTCCTCAACATAGCGACCTGGGTTCGATTCCCACCTGTGGCCCTTTGCTGCATGTCACCCCCTCTCTCTCTCTCTCCTGTTTGTCACTCTTCAAAAGCTGTCATTGTCAAATAAAGGCATAAAAAGGTCAAAATAATAATCTATGATCACAGTGGATATGTGGATGACTGTTCTTTCTACCATGAAGCACCATTTCTGGCAGGTGTAGTTGTGGTATTGGTCCATAACGATACATTTGAACAGCAGTGTCTCAATCTGGGCTCCCAATCCTACCAATATGTTGAAATAGCGGGCCTTCTGATGACTCTCCAGATGGCAGTGAAAAGGGATGTCAAAAGACTGGTCATCTGCAGAGACCCCAACTATGTCTGAGCTTTTAATGCCACCTTCCCTTGTGGAAACGCAATGGTTTTGTGACTTCCAACAGGAAACCTGTCAAGCACAAAGAGCTATTCATGGCTTGCGATTACCTGGCAGACACGCTGCTGAAAATCTGCTGGAAGAAAGTCAAAGGTCACTCTTGCATCCCTGCGCAGGACAAAGAGTTCAATGACGTAACTGACGCCTTGGTAAAGAGGGGTGCACTAGATGGAACTCCCTGGCAATTTGATCCCGTCTCTTTTCCCTCCCTTCTCATCTCATTGGTGTGCACAGTCACTCTGACCTGCTTATGCTTATTCATGTGAATGCTTCAGCTCACAGCATCTCTGCTGAAGACGTTGAGTCGGTCCCTGGTAATCGCCCATGACTCCCTGTGTGCAGGTCAAAAAAGGAAGCAGAGCAACATGCCAAGCGCTCCAACAGGTAGTTGACTGGCCACATATGCAGGAGGATGTGGCGGACTACATAAAAAGCTGCCTTGCGAATCTGCTTCATAGAGCTCCCTTACAATAAAGGGGCATTTATTTTCCCTGGTCCAACCTTCAAATTGCCTGTGTAGGACCCCTAACCAAATCAACTAGGGGCAACAAATACTTCCTCACAGTCACCTGTGATGAACCACATTTTCTCACAGTTTGGCCTTCCAAGTCATGTTGACTCAGACAGAGGCACACACAACTGAGACAACTGAAAGCCAATCTCCATATCAGCTACCACCCTCGGTCCTCTAGCCAGTTAGAAAGGGCCAGTTGAACGGTTGCCAGCACACTGAGAACTAATTGATGCTCAACCAAAGAGACAGGGACTTTAAACTTCCTTTGGTTCTTATGGCCATCAGAGCCATTTCACAAAAATTCAACAGGATTCTTTTGCTTTGAAATTATGACTGGCAGACAGAAGACACTCCCACTACATTAGGTGGTGGCAAACGCAGGTATAAAATCCTTTTAATTCTGAAGAGAAGAGAAGTGGACAAATTGGATGCAGGGAGAATGGAGGATCCGAACACATGGCCGGAGGGCGAGGGACAGCACCAGAAAGCACAGCCAGGAGACCACAGCTACTGAAAGAAAGTTCCCAACTGCTGAAGTGCAACAGCCTGTGCACAGCACCCTAACTCCAGCCTGGTTGGAGTCAATAACAGGATGTTTTTCATCAAGGAAGGGAAAAAGTGTCTTTGACATGGAGGGCCAGACGCAAGGAAGAGGGTACTGGTATAGTATGTGAGGTGGTGTGTTATAAAAATAACAATAATAATGCTTTATTTTTAGGATAGGGTCAGTGCACAAGAAGAGACCACACTGACACTTTATTAAGCACCAGGTGCACCTAATAAGGTGGCCGGTCAGTGTATTTTTCACTTTTACTTAGTACTCAAGTGGGTTTTTACTAGTTATTTTATCGCACAAAAACCTTTATTTTGTGGAAAACAGTTTCAGATACCTCTTAATTATTGGTGTTAATCTGTTACCCTGTGATAGCAGGTTGTCCAGATGAAGGCCAAAGAAATGACCCTCTCAACAATTGAATGAGAGGTTGGGCATTCCAGGTCTGTGATTTCAAGAATATTGAAACTTTACTTTAAGTACACAGATTCATTTAAATCCCTCAAACAGGCCGGTCCAAAGTGCTTGTGAAGGATGGAGGAGAGGATTATGCAAAGACAGGGAACAGGGAATCAGTTCAACACTGCAGCTGAAATTGCTCACCTGTTCAGTACTGAACTGGGCAAGAATCTGCCTCGATACACAGTGTCTCACCGTTTAAGACTTTTTGGACTGCTCACTCTGCAGTGACCAAACCTCTCATCAGCAGAAAGAAAAGGCAAGATTTGCCTTTGCTGAGGAGCATGTTGTGTGGACAGAAGAGAACTGGTCCAAAGTGCCCTTCAGTAATCAGAGTACGTTCAATGTATTTGGGTCTGATGGGAAACATTATGTTGGGCGTAGGACTGGGGAAAGACTGAACCCAAAGTATGTAAAGAATTCAGTTAAATTTGGCACATGAAGTTTGGGGGATGTTTTCTGCAGCAGGAGTTGGGCCTCTTGTACAGCTACATGGCAGGGGAGAACCTGCCTGAGAAGTCAGTGGAAGCTGAGCGTCTGACTGTGTGAAGCGCTGTGGTGCTGTGGGAATGAATGAGAAGGAAGTTGCGCCGGTTACCTGTGATAAGTAGCTGATTCTGAACAAATGATGAAGGCTTTCTAGTGCGTATTGAGTCAATGAAATGTACACACAGCAGTACATATTTCACCACTTTATTTTTAAAAAAATTTTATGGTGACATTTTGGAGGAAGCTTCCCTTACAGTCTTCCAGCAATTGCCACTGCACAATATATATGTAAACACGAGTGAGTCAAAAAGGTTCATGAATGAGTAATTTAATTCATGATTAAAAAAATGTGCTTGTATGTACAAGAGATTTAGACTTAGCAATTGATCTGATTATGCCATGTTTGTGTGTTCTCAGTTTCGCCCTTTTTCAAGTCAATTAACCTGTGGATAAACTGAAGACTGTCTCCAGAGTTTTGATGAGAAGAAGTTGTTTTACTTAATGCTAATATACTGTATATTGAGTACATACCGTATATTAAGGAGTACGGATTATAGCAGATGTCAACTTCAATTTGCATTCTGGGTTTAAATGGAGCCGCATGGCTCACCAGTATCTGGCTGATCAGGACAAGAAACACGAAATTGACATGACTGACCACAGTAAAAACACTCAACTGTCTTTAATGGAGTGGAGAAAGGAATCGGCCAACCCCCTCCCTGTGAGCTGATTATCAATCCTGCAAGAGAAACGAAGTTCCAAAAAGTACAGCCCCCCAAAAGGCCATTTCTTTATCAAAAAAATAATAAATGTAGCAAATCCAGTCGGACTCTCGCTGGTCTGACATGTCGGTGCTCGTCTCCACACTGAAGAGTAGTCTTCAAACTTTCCTCTTTGCTTAAAGTTAGGGCTGGCTCAAGTTTGCTTTGGACCAGCCCTCAGTTATGCTGCTATAGACCTAGTCAGCCAAGGGACTTCCTGTGATCCTCTGAGCTTCTCTCTCTCGTTATCTTTATCATTCTTATCCCGTTAATGCACGGTACTAACTTGTCTTTTTCCCCGGAGTCCTTGTGCTTTCTCGTCTCACAGGTCTGCGCTAATCGTGGTGTGCCTGCTGCTGTTTTCCTGCTTGAAGCTTCCTGAAAGTATTATAATTATTATTCATAAATATAATCATTACTGTTATTAGTTCTAATATTCCCTGCCATTATAATACTATTAGTTATATTTCTAGTAGCTTTACAGCTATTATTGCTACTATTAATACCATTCTACTATATTAAATGACATAACTTGTTGTTGTCATATTCATATTATTGCTATAGATATTATAACAGACAATGGTAATTCTGTGGTTGCTTGCATTCCTGGGTCCGTCTCCCTCTCCCTCTCTCCCCAAACCAGTCTAAGCAGATGGCCGTCTGACATAGAGCCGGGTCTGTTCGACGTTCCTTCATGTTAAAGGGAAGGTTTGTTTCCACTGTGTACAAGATTGCTGGATGAATATATATATAGATATTGCAGCTTGCTCCTGCTCATAGAAGAATTGTTTGGTCTCTGTAAATCATAAATAAGTGCGGTCTAGACCTACCCTATATGTAAAGTGTCTTGTAATAACTTTTGTTATGATTTGGCTCTATCAATTAAATTGAATTGAATATTTCCTCAAGCTTCAAAAAAATGAATGACAAAATCGTATGAGTATGATGTGTATGTGGGCCCAAATGCAATGTATGTATTAATTGTTTTAATTTTTTCCCAGGGAAAACAGTTTTATTCCTAAATTGCATTGTCTGTATTTTATCCAATTGTGGGAGGGAGCAAATATGAGAGTTGGCTCATTTGTGACACAGCTAAAATATCTACAATTTTTATTGGTATGGCTGGCTACAACATAAGCTATGCTGCATAGTTTTTCATTATTTTCATCCTTTGGGGCTGTTTTAAAGTCAAAAACGCATGTAACAATCTGTTACATTTGAGGTCTGTGGGCACAAAACTACTAAGCATGCCCCTGCATGTAAAGGTCAGAAGCACAGGCAGTTAAGAGGAGAGCCAAGACATTACAGCGTGACTTCATTGGAAAGAATGTCTGAGACCACTTTTGGATCCCTACGGAGAAGAACCAGGCCTTAATAACTGAAACCTGAAACATAAGATGTATACAGTTACAACATTTGTTTTTTTATGTGTCTATTTGCCTTACCACATTTGGTGTGTGCATTTACCATATTTAACTTGAGCTGGGTCATCAAAACCAAAGTCAATATAAAGGCCACTTGTTGACAGTGTGTGACATTGAAAACCTGTGAGTTCCTGCTTGTGGTATTTTCTCTTTTGCTTTAGACCATTTTAATGTGTTCTTACTTTGGTGGTGTCTATCTTGTGTAATAGCAGCAACTGATTTGCTGATCCAGCGTGGAATCTTACACAGCGCCAGGGCTCAGTCCGTGGGCTGCCGGCCAATGCAGTGTGTGTGTGTATTGGAGGCTCAACTCAGCCAAATCCCTCCTCATGCCCGCCCCAAAAAACCCTGATAAAACAATTGTAGCGAACTACAGGCTTTGACAAGGATTTCTCATCCCCCATGCTGTTTGATTAATAGAGTAGCAGGAAGTCATTGCTGGAAATTTAAACAGAACACGGGAGTTACATTCTGTCCTAATAGCACACACACACACACACACACACACACACACACACACACACACACACACACACACACACACACACACACACACACACACACACACATTGCAGTGAGAGTCATTTTCTCTGAGCTTCTTCTGAATGTACTTTATCTGGTCTGGTTAGCTTCAACAACACATTTATTTAGGTTTTAAAGTGAAATGAGGAGGAGATCAATTCAACTTCATGATCAACTGATCTCTATCCATTGCGGCACATTTAACCTGCACGACAGGAACAAAATAGAAACTGGGTAGTATGCTTAGAGTAAAACTGTGAGGAGACCAGCCACACCGCAAGCAGAGGTAACAGGTAGCTTTATGTAGCTTTTTGTTAAATGCCCATTGTACTTGGCCTTACCTGCCAATCATTTTGGCGGGTGTTAATAACAACTTTCTAGCCTTATCCCTGTGGCAGTACTTCCTACATTTCCCATGAACGCTGTGCCATAATGCTACGTGATGATGTTGCTGATGCCCATTGGCTGTGAGCAGTTTGCAGTGAAACAAAAGTCAGAAACCATGGAAATTAATGAAGTGTCCAAAAAGAAACACAAGGAAATAGAACAAACAAAGCTGAAGCAGGGACAATAGATTGAATGAGGAGGGAGATAGCTAACGATAGTAAAGTTAAGTAAAAAGTTAAGATTAAACTAAATGTGGTTGGTACAGACTCCTGAGGGTGAGAAGAAGAAAGAGGCAGGGGATGAGGATATTGACAGAGAAACGAAGAAAAGAAAATTTAATCCCAAATGTTCGAATGGTTGTGAATGGCTTGTGTTTGATCATGAATATGTCGTCATATTTTGTCAGCATTGCCACATGTACACAAAAGTAAAAAACAAAACAAACAATTTTGTTGTGGGAACCAGTACTTTTAAAATCAAAGCAGTAAAGGACCATGAGAGTGCCTGAGGTCATCAGGAGAGCCTAAGGAACTTGTATGTATTATAGATAGATAGATAGATAGAATTATCAATAGATAAAAAACAGATAGATAGATAGATAGATCCCAAGATTCAAATTAAATTTTTGCACTTTCTGTGTATATTTTGTTGTATGTATTGTAGATAGATGGATATATACATATATATATATATATATATATATATATATATATATATATATATATATAATTACAGATACAGTGCCTACATACCCTTTTGAAATAGTCACTTTTTTTGTTTTACAGCCTGAAATGATAATACATAAAAAAAATATATTTTTCTACTGTGATTTACACAATTTTTTTCAAAATTTCTGAAAATTAATTTAAAATTAAAAACTGGGTAGCTGGGGAGGAAAAGTGATGAGTACTCACATTTAATACTTTGTGGAGGCACCTTTTGCTTTAATTACAGCCATCAGACTATTTGGATATGTCTCTAGCAGCTTTGTGCACCTAGATTGGGAAATATTTCCTGATTCTTCCTTGCAGAACTGTTCAAGTTCAGTCTAATTCTGTTGTGAGTGGTCATGGACTGCACTCTTCAAGTCCATTCACAGATGTTCTATAGGATTTAGGTCAGGGCTCTGACTAGGCTACTCTTGGACATTCACCATCCTGTCCTTTATCCACTGTGTTGTTTTTATGGCTGTGTGTTTTGGGTCATTGTCATGCTGGAAGGTGAACCACCTGCCCATTTTCAAGTTTATAACAGAGGGCTGCAGGGTTTCCTCAAGAATTTGGGTGTACCTGGCAGCATCCATTTTCCCTTCAATCCTGACCAATTGCCCAATCTCTGCTGGGGAGAAACAAGCCCACAAAATAATGCTGCCACCACCATGCTTCACTGTAGGTAAGGTATGTTTTGTGTGGTGTGCTGTGATTGGTTTACACCAAACAAAGCGCTTGGAACTCAGCCCAAAAAGTTCAATTTTGATCTCATCTGTCCATATAACCATTTGCCACATGGCATCAGAATCTCCAATAGGTTGGTTACGAGATTCAGTATGTTTTTTTTTTTTTTTTTCAGAAAAAGCTTCTTTCTTGCCACCCTGCCATACATGTAAAATTTGTGAAATTGTAGTCACATGCACAGATCGACCAACCTCTGCCATTTAGACTTGTAACTCCATCGAGGTCACCATAGGCCTCTTGGTAGCTTCCCTGATTAGTCTTTCCTGGCTTGGCCATCCAGTTTGGAGGGAAAGCCTGATCTAGGCAAGGTCTGGTTGGTGCCGTATGCCTCCACTTCTGGACAAAACTCTGAACGGTACTCAGAGTGATAGTGAAAGTCTTTGGAATCTTTTTATATCCTTCTCCTAACTTGTGTCTACCCACAACTTTATCCCGGAGCTCTTTGAAAGCATCTTTCCAACCATGGTGAATTATTTGTATTACCATGCACTACTAGGACTGGAATCCTAAGTAGTTGAAGTAATCAAAGTCACCAAACTTTATGTCAGGTGGAGGCCAATTAACTTGGTGTGTAATTTGGAAAGTGATTGGTTATACCTGATAATGTTTATAACGGTTATTCTAGAGGGACTCTGGGAAAGTAGGATGTAAATTATTTAACAAAAAATGTCAAGTAGTGACACTAGTTTCATCTGTTTTTTCTTCAAGCAAGATGATGTTTTCCTGAAGGACACAATTGATGTAGCAACATGACAAAGTTTCCCTTCCCAATGGTGATTGGGACAGTGAAAATCAGGAGGCAGCATAAGAGAGCTCATCCGAACATGGCAGTTACGACGAAGAAACCCATATGTTTATTCATCATCAATCAGATTGGTCGGCTACTATTTTACTATATAATAACAAATACATTGCCATTGTTTCTACATTTATAAAAAAATAAATCACTCCTTCAAAATGACTACCGTATTTTCACGACCATAAGGCGCACCGTACTAAAAGGCGCAGTCTCAGTTATGTGTGCCATTACTGTATTTAACACACACATACGGCGCACCGGATTATAGGGCGCGGGTTTTATATACCGGTACATATTCTCTACTACGTTTAAATACCTCTACTGCGTATTTAAAAATAGAGCGGGAGCAAAACTGAGTATGTATTTCATGTATTTATTACATGTATTTATTACAAAGTATTTAATCAAAGCCATCAAAGTCATCATCCTCTGTTTCTGAATTAAACAGCTGCGCTAAATCAGACATGCCAGTTTTCCCTTCTTCGCTGTCAGAGTCACTTTCCGTGCCGTGCGGCTCCTCGGAAATGATGCCGGCTTTTGCGAAAGCTCGAACAACAGTGCCAGCAGACACGTTAGCCCAAGCATCTACAATCCATCCGCAAACTGTGGCGTAACTTGCCCGGCGCTGCCTTCCACTTTTCGTGAAACTGTGGTCTCCGTCGGTCATCCATCGCTCCCACGCCGCTCGCAGCCTTACTTTAAACGGCCGGTTCACACCGATGTCGAGCGGTTGAAGTTCCTTTGTCAGACCTCCCGGAATAACAGCAAGCACAGCGTTCATTTGTTTCACCTTGTTTTTCACATCGGCTGTGAGATGGGCATGCATGGAGTCACAGATTAACGCGATTGATGACACAGATTGATGCGCGGAAATAACCACCTGGGGCCTCATGTATCAATGTTGCGTACGCACAAAAACGTGGCGTACGCCATTTTCCACGCCAACGTTCGGATGTATCAAAAGTGAAATGACCGTGGAAATGTGCGGTGCGCCACGCAAACTTCATGGCTGTCGTACGCACGTTTCTACAGCTATTGTTTCGTTGGCGACACTTAGAGGTGATGCTGGGAAACTGTTAGTTATGTGAAAACAATTCATCCTCAGTGTAATGTGCGCATCAGAGACACATTAATGGACAATTAACACACACGTGTTTGCAATCGTAAGGATATAAAATAAGGAGATGGATATAAAAGCATGCGCAATTTAATAAAAAATGGAATTAACAATGGCAGCCTTGGCCTTGTTAGAAGACATCGCAAATGGTTATGTCAGCCGTGAGAGGGTGTTTAGAGAGCGGGAAGATCTGTTTGCAAATGACGACAACTGGCTCATGAGTCGTTTCGGGTTGCCGAGGCCAGTGTTACTGGAGCTGTGCGCGGAGCCGCGGCCAGACTTAGAACGACACACGCCCAGGAGCCAGGGGTTGTCCATTCCCACACAGGTGCTGACCACTCTGGGATTTCTGGCAACGCATGACTCGTTCAATCTAAACAATAGCATGGTTGGAAACAGGTTGGAGGCTGGCACGGTGCGCGATGGGTGGCTTCTCGGTGAGTAAATCATTTATCCGTTTAATGCGCCCCGAATTTAAACCAGCACAATGCCCGTTTGGACACGCGCATTCAAATATGTGTATTTGGTTTTTTCCCTGGTGAAAAAAGAATGTCTCCTTGTGTTCATTATTCGTCTCAATAAACGCGTGCGTAAAGTTGGAACCTCTGCAGTCATTAATATAAGTGTGATCAGTCTTGTCAATCCTTGTAATGCAGTTATTTTGTCCTGTTTGTTTTCCCGCGAACAGTAGTGTGATTTATATATATATATATATATATATATATATATATAGTTACCCCCTGAGAACGTGGCTGTTGACCCCTCTCACTAACCCCGGCACCAACCAAGAGGGGAGATACAACGACCGCCATTCCCGAACTCGGGCAGTGGTGGAGAGGGCAATTGACCTATTGAAGGGGCGCTGGCGCTGTCTAGACAGGTTGGGCGGGGTGCTGCTGTACACACCTGAGAAGGTGTGCCGCATCGTGCTGGCCTATGGTGTCCTGCACAACTTGGCACACCGCCATGGCATACCACTGCCAGAGCACACCCCCCCCCCCCCCCCCCCCCCACCGGAGGAACCGGATGCCGGACCCGTCAACCTCGACCCACCCCGCAAAGCGATACGGGCCCGTCAGCGTCTGATTTCAATGATGTAAAGAGGCAAGGACACGATTTACTTTGTACGTGCATTTATTGCATGATAAATATCTCCCAGTGCATTGACAATTTGATCTAGAAGATCACTGACGCCACGGATGGCTCTCAATATTTCCTCCTGTGATTCCAGCACAGCTTGTGAAAGGACACGGCCAGTCGGGCGGACGTCAGCTGGCGTGGAGTCGCCGGGGCGCGTGGTGCTGGAGGTGCCGGTGGAGACGCCAGGGCGCACGGTGCAGAGGGAGGAGCCCTCTCCTGTCTCATCGTCTATTGAGAAATAATAATTAAAAAAAATGAAGTAATTAAACATGAGTCAATGTGTTTATATCCTGGCAACTTAACGCACGAGCATGTGTAATGTGAGCAGCCTAGTATAATGACATTTCTGAGTTTAACACATTTACCTTGAGGATGATCTGTGTCGCCTTCATGGCCCCCCACAACTCCGCTTAGAGCTGTTCCCTCCACAATAGCCGCCACTCTCTGGTCAAAGGGGGTCAGTTCCTCCCGTCCTGTCACCCCGCCCGTTGCGGTGATACTTCGGCGGTGGGCCGAAATCCTCCGCTTCACGTCGGACCATTTTTTTATTTTATTGCAGTGGTTGTGCGCTGCTCCGACCCAACAGCGTTCACTGCCTCACACACACACTCCCCAGAAATGTCTTTTTCTTTGTGTTTATCCCTGAAAAGAGGCTACCAAATAAAACCGCTCTTCGGTCTCCACTTCATTTAATACAATTTCGAGCTTAGACTCGTTGAAGTTGCGCTTCTTACCTTTACTCATCGTTTAAATCTGATAGTGCAGAGAGGGAATCCCCGGTGCAGGCCCTATTTACATTGATTTGCATATTTAAATGGGGGCGTGGACAGGGAGGAGTTTAGCACTTCTGCATGTGCGCTCAATTCCACGTTGATTGGGATGTACAAAGGAAAAGTGCTTGGATCCATGCGTACGCACACATTGATACATCTGAATTTTTTTGTGCTTACGCCAGTTTCTGGATTCTAGCGTACGCCATGTTTAGTAAGAAAGCCACGCAATTCTTAGTACATGAGGCCCCTGGTCTCCTTACATACACCTCCCTCAGCCACTCTTTCATCATCTCCTCATCCATCCAGCCCTTTTCATTTGCCTTAATAACGACTCCAGCTGGAAAAGTCTCTTTAGGCAAAGTCTTCCTCTTAAAAATCACCATAGGCGGCAGTTTCTGTCCATTTGCGTGGCAGCCAAGCACAACAGTAAACAAAGCTTTTTCATACCCCGTTGTGCGTATCGCTACCGTTCTTGTCCCCTTCTTCTCCACCGTGTGACTCACCGGGATGTCGAAAGTGAGCGGCACCTCGTCCATGTTGGTGATGTGGCTTGGCTGGATGCTTTTGTCGGCGATGTGTTTGCTGCAGAAGGAGTGGAAGCTCGCCAGCTTTTCATTATAATCCGCCGGACGTTGCTGCGCTACTGTAGTCCTGGGGCCTCATGTATCAATGTTGCGTACGCACAAAAACGTGGCGTACGCCATTTTCCACGCCAACGTTCGGATGTATCAAAAGTGAAATGACCGTGGAAATGTGCGGTGCGCCACGCAAACTTCATGGCTGGCGTACGCACGTTTCTACAGCTATTGTTTCGTTGGCGACACTTAGAGGTGATGCTGGGAAACTGTTAGTTATGTGAAAACAATTCATCCTCAGTGTAATGTGCGCATCAGAGACACATTAATGGACAATTAACACACACGTGTTTGCAATCGTAAGGATATAAAATAAGGAGAAGGATATAAAAGCATGCGCAATTTAATAAAAAAGGGAATTAACAATGGCAGCCTTGGCCTTGTTAGAAGACATCGCAAATGGTTATGTCAGCCGTGAGAGGGTGTTTAGAGAGCGGGAAGATCTGTTTGCAAATGACGACAACTGGCTCATGAGTCGTTTCGGGTTGCCGAGGCCAGTGTTACTGGAGCTGTGCGCGGAGCCGCGGCCAGACTTAGAACGACACACGCCCAGGAGCCAGGGGTTGTCCATTCCCACACAGGTGCTGAGCACTCTGGGATTTCTGGCAACGCATGACTCGTTCAATCTAAACAATAGCATGGTAGGTAACAGGTTGGAGGCTGGCACGGTGCGCGATGGGTGGCTTCTCGGTGAGTAAATCATTTACCCGTTTAATGCGCCCCGAATTTAAACCAGCACAATGCCCGTTTGGACACGCGCATTCAAATATGTGTATTTGTTTTTTTCCCTGGTGAAAAAAGAATGTCTCCTTGTGTTCATTATTCGTCTCAATAAACGCGTGCGTAAAGTTGGAACCTCTGCAGTCATTAATATAAGTGTGATCAGTCTTGTCAATCCTTGTAATGCAGTTATTTTGTCCTGTTTGTTTTCCCGCGAACAGTAGTGTGATTTATATATATATATATATATAGTTACCCCCTGAGAACGTGGCTGTTGACCCCTCTCACTAACCCCGGCACCGACCAAGAGGGAAGATACAACGACCGTCATTCCCGAACTCGGGCAGTGGTGGAGAGGGCAATTGGCCTATTGAAGGGGCGCTGGCGCTGTCTAGACAGGTCGGGCGGGGTGCTGCTGTACACACCTGAGAAGGTGTGCCGCATCGTGCTGGCCTATGGTGTCCTGCACAACTTGGCACACCGCCATGGCATACCACTGCCAGAGCACCCCCCCCCCCCCCCCCCCCCGGATGCCGGACCCGTCAACCTCGACCCACCCCGCAAAGCGATACGGCCCGTCAGCGTCTGATTTCAATGATGTAAAGAGGCAAGGACACGATTTACTTTGTACGTGCATTTATTGCATGATAAATATCTCCCAGTGCATTGACAATTTGATCTAGAAGATCACTGACGCCACGGATGGCTCTCAATATTTCCTCCTGTGATTCCAGCACAGCTTGTGAAAGGACAGCTGGCGTGGGGTCGCCGGGGCGCGTGGTGCTGGAGGTGCCGGTGGAGACGCCAGGGCGCACGGTGCAGAGGGAGGAGCCCTCTCCTGTCTCATCGTCTATTGAGAAATAATAATTAAAAAAAATGAAGTAATTAAACATGAGTCAATGTGTTTATATCCTGGCAACTTAACGCACGAGCATGTGTAATGTGAGCAGCCTAGTATAATGACATTTCTGAGTTTAACACATTTACCTTGAGGATGATCTGTGTCGCCTTCATGGCCCCCCACAACTCCGCTTAGAGCTGTTCCCTCCACAATAGCCGCCACTCTCTGGTCAAAGGGGGTCAGTTCCTCCCCTCCTGTCACCCCTCCCGTTGCGGTGATACTTCGGCGGTGCTCTGAAATCCTCCGCTTCACGTCGGACCATTTTTTTATTTATTTCAGTGGTTGTGCGCTGCTCCGACCCCACAGCGTTCACTGCCTCACACACACACTCCCCAGAAATGTCTTTTTCTTTGTGTTTATCCCTGTAAAGAGGCTACCAAATAAAACCGCTCTTCGGTCTCCACTTCATTTAATAAAATTTCGAGCTTAGACTCGTTGAAGTTGCGCTTCTTACCTTTACTCATCGTTTAAATCTGATAGTGCAGAGAGGGAATCCCCGGTGCAGGCCCTATTTACATTGATTTGCATATTTAAATGGGGGCGTGGACAGGGAGGAGTTTAGCACTTCTGCATGTGCGCTCAATTCCACGTTGATTGGGATGTACAAAGGAAAAGTGCTTGGATCCATGCGTACGCACACATTGATACATCTGAATTTTTTTGTGCTTACGCCAGTTTCTGGATTCTAGCGTACGCCATGTTTTAGTAAGAAAGCCACGCAATTCTTAGTACATGAGGCCCCTGGTCTGGATGGAAAAATGGCACCGTTTCATAAAACGAAAGCACCACGACGGACCTCCTTGAAAATGTTCAATTTTAATTTCTTCCGCTAGCGTTACTGCTTTTAGTCGAACAGTGACCGTCGAAACGCTCGCCCCACTCGTTCTTTGCTCGATGATCCACCGCTCGAGTCTTTCCTCCCAATCGGGCCACCTCGCCTTATGTCCGCGGAAACTCAGCAGCGTCTTCTTCACCTGTCGGAGTTCGTTTTCCATCATCCTCCACTTGCGAACCATCGATTCATTAATCTTGAATTCTCTCGCGGCTGCGATTTCCATGTTCCTCTGCGTAGCTGATAGCCTTCAGTTTAAACTGTGCTTCATAGGCGTGTCTCTTTGCCATTCTCAGGGTTGTTAAGACAACAATGTTCTGCATAAAGCACATACCTGTTCTTTTATACACAATCCACGCCCACTATCCCCCTTGAACGTTCTCACGGTGGTCTCAACAACGTCCGCAGTAACACACATAGGGCGCACCGCACTATAGGGCGCGCCGCACATTTTGAGAAAAAAAAAAGCCGTTTATATGCGCCTTATAGTCGCGAAAATACGGTATTAATTAAAGTAGACAACTCTTCCTCACTTAATTATCATGCCCTGTTTCTATAATAGACCACATTTTTAAAAATATATGCCAAAAATTGATTTTAATAAGATAACTTCTCACATTTTTATTGAGTCTTTGTTTATATTAATGCAATCATATTACAAGTATGTAGGTTGCCTTGTTCAAGATATTGTCCATGATGCATTAACAAGTGTGAATGTGTTGCACTCTTTCCATCACCAGGTGGTGCATTTGAGTAGGCCTTGGAGTGGGGAAAAGAAAGTGGGAGGATCTCAGCAAGTTAAACTCCTACCAAAACTGCTGGTTGCAGTCAGGGGTACTTGGAAAGTTTGCTTGTCTGAACTCTGTTCTTTGTCTTCCCCAGTGACAGAAGTCTGGGCTACCAAGGGGAGTTGTACCAACAGGGGATCTCGTCTCAGATCCCCTAAATATTACTGCTAAGCCAAGAATTGCACACTTTTTTCACCAAAATGATGGTTGCAATAAGCTAACTTTAAAGCTCCCCAATTCTCCAGCCAAACTCACGCTCAATCTTCCCCTCACTCAAGAACAAGATCCCGAAGTCCTTGAACTCCCTCACTTGGGGTAAGGGCTCATTCCCTACCCTTAAGCAATCCATTGGTTTCCTGATGAGAGCCATGGCCTCAGATTTAGAGTTGCTGATCCTCATGGCAGCCGTTTCACACTTCGTGCAAACCGATCCAGTGAGTGCTGAAGGTCACTGACCAACGATTGCCATCAGGACCACATCATATGTATAAAGTGATGAGATCCCCAACCCACCAAACTGCAACCCCTCCCCACCACAACTATGCCTTGATATCCTGTCCATGAAAATCACAAACATGATTGGTGACAACTGAGCCCTGGCGTAGGCCAACCCCCACCAGGATTGAATCAGGCTTAGCTGAGGATTTGGACACAGCTCTGGTTTTGAGTGTGCAGAGATTGGATGGCCCTAAGAAGTGACCCCCTCACCCCATACTAACGCAGCATCTCCCACAGTATCTCTCAGGAGACCATATCCAGATCCACAAAGCACATACTCCCAAGCCCCCTCCAGGATCCTTGCGACAGTGAATAGCTGGTCTATTGTTCCACATCCTAGGTAGAACCCTCCTTTCCAGCAGTTTGGAGTAGACTTTACCAGGGAGGCTGAGTAGTGTGATACCCCTGTAATTGGCACACACTCTCATCTTATTTTAAGTTCAGACTAGTACTTCAAAACCGCAAAAAGACAAAACATGTGTCACATTACGATAATGTGACAATATCTAGACTTGCATCACAGTACCAATATATTGCCCAGCCTTCGGTGAAACAGATCTGAAACATTCAGCCAAAGAGGACAGTAAACCCTGCTTTTCAGACTGGTGTTAATTTACTTTTCACAGTTTACCCAGTCATGTTCTCAACCATGAGTCTACACAGCAAATTTACAGTGAAATCTGCTGGTATATACCTCACAAGTCCTATATTTTTTCCAAAAATGTTTAATAAATTTTGCAGACAAGTACACAAAAAAAACCCATTACAGCCATACAGTGTGGCTGCTGTGAAGTGAAAAAGAACAGACACAAAAAAAACATCCTGAATCCCGCCATCCCTTCCAACAACCTATGTCAGACACAGTCACAATAACCAACCAGGCAACCAAACAACATATTGTCACATCGCGAGGTGAGGTCTGTCCTGTCTTTGGGTTTCTGTCTTGTGAATTTCCTGTTTTATTTTGAAAAGTAACTCTCCTCTCATGCCAGGTCACTTGCCCTTCCTCTTGTGTAGCCGGTCTGACGTCATTCCCTGATCCTTGATTGTTTCCACCTGTGGCCCCGCTCCCTTCATGTGTGTATAGTCCGTGTCTTCCCCTGTCTTGTTGCCAGAATATTTCGTCCATTATTCCCAATGTTTCCAGCTCGTTTCCACAGCCTTGTTCACGTCTTGAGATCCAAGTATCCTCGTTCAGGTTTTTGTAATCGCTGTCATGTTTGACTTTGATTTTTTGAAAGCCCTTTTGTTCACCCTGTTTTCCTCCTGGTCGGAGCGACTTTGTTTTTGTGATTTGTTTGTTAACTTTGAGAATTGTTTTTCCCTGTTCGGAGCGACTTTTTGTTCAGTGTTTTGTTGGCTCAGGAGTAATAGTAATTAAGTAACTAATAAGAGCCAGCAGTGGGTCCCAGGTTTGGTGAAATGCTGTCAAAGACCCCCTCTGTGAAAACCTTAACTTCTCAAATTGTAGGCATTTTACCATTTCACGTATCCAACAGATTCACAGATTCACAGATTTTTAGATGGAGGATGCCCAAAAAGAGCAGTCAGGGGATTTGGTTCCAAATTTGAGTTAAGAGCCTCTTTTAGGGTTTGGAATATATCGGACCAAAATTGAGCAAACTTTGTGGTCGGCTGGCGACTGCTTACAACGTTACAAGCATCACTGTGACTAGGGTACATCTTTGCCAGTAAAGCATTGGTGAAATGGGCTCTTTGAAGTACCTTCCACTGTAATAGGCTGTGCCTGGCACAAATCGAGGATGAAATGACTAGTTTTAGAATATCCCTCCACTGGACCTCAATAATGTCTACCCCTAAATCCCTTCCCCATGCATTTTTAGGTGATACAGTGGGGACTGGCCTCAGAATAGCAATCTTATCATAAATTACAGATATCAGTCGTTTGTGTTGTACGCTGAGAGCCAGGAATGTGTCCATCTCAGCTTCAGTTGGGCGGTTTGGAAAATGTGGGAATTGCTTTTGGATAAAATGTCTCATTTGACTGACTAACAGGCAGGCTGTATTTTTCCGACATGAATGCGAAGGATGCAAAAACACCTTCGTCAAACAGGTCATTAAGCGTTATGAGGCCCTTATCTGACCATGTGTGGAATGTAGGGTCGGTGCAGGAAGGGAGAAACAGATAGTTATTCAAAACTGGGTCAGGTAAACTTCTTGAACTGGATCCAAATTTTAATGGTATTGACGATAACCGGATTGGGTGAGCCAAAGAAACCATAGAATGCAAAGAGCAGGAGGCAAATGTTATCTTAGTATGAGCCCAGGGCGGGTAGATGTCTGCAACTCCATTGCGGAGCCAATATAAAAGTTTATTAACGTTGCACGCTCAGAAGTAGTGGCGGAAATTAGGGAGTGCTAGTCCCCCTTCAGGTTTAGGGAGTTGAAGAATATGTTTTTTTGATACAAGCTGGTTTATTCTGCCAAATAAAGGCTTTAAGTTAAGTAAAAAACAATAAATTGGGAGGTGTTGAAAAAGATACAGACACTTTGGTAGAATCAAAATCTTAATACGGCCTTCAAGGGACGGGGGGGGGGTGTCTAGACAAGTCTGACTTACATTTATCTAATAGCGGCTGGAAGTTCAAGGCAAATGGTTTTCAATAAGCACTTTGTTGCTACCCGAAAGTCCTTCTCCATAACTTCTCTGAACTAGCCCCACACCAGCTGCTTTGCCTCTGAAACGGCTGAGACTGCAGCCCTTCTGGCTTATCGGGACCTTGCAACCACCTCCAGAGTCTTCTGGGATAACATATACTGGAATGACTCCTTCTTCAGTCGGACAGCTGTGTTCCAGGGTTACTGCCCCTTGAGGCACCTCTGACCTTGAAGCCAGAGCATCCCAGTTGTACCCACTTGAGTACAATGCCCTCCAGATGTTCCATGCCCCCCCCCCCCCCCTGTCTCTTCACCTGAGTGTCCAAAACACGACACGATCACAAAATCAATCATTGACCTCCTTCAGACTAGGGTGCTCTGGTGCTCTGGAGTGAGGCCCAGGCCCGACGACAGCAATGGATCGAGGCTTGGACGGACGGGCAAGAGGCTTCTCCTTCCAGGGCTGAAAAGAGAGGAATCTGGTAAGCGTAGGCACACTGGAAAGGTGACAAACCAGTGGCAGAGCAGATGTATGTGGGCATATTTCACCCATAGCAGATGCTGGGACCAAGAGGATGGGTTCTCAGATACCATTTCTTGGTTCATCCTCTCAGTCTGGTCGTTGGATTGAGGGTGGTATGGATGATAAACTGGCTCTGGTTCCCAAGAGGCTGCAGATCTCCTGCCAGAACACTGAGGAAAATTAGGACCCTGTCAGAGACCATGTCCAAAGGAATACCATGAAGAAGAAAGATATTGACAAGGAGCAGCTGGGCCGTCTCTTTAGCTGATGGGAGCTTAGCCAAGGAAACAAAGTTAGCCATCTTTGAGAAATGTTCTACAATTGTAAGAATAGCTGTTTTACCATCCGATGGTGGCAGACCCCTGACAAAGTCCACTAAGATGTGGGCGATGTGGCACTGGAAGAGGCTGCAGGAGGCCGGATGGGGCTTTGCAGGATGATTTGTTCTGGTTGCAGTTCTGGCAGGCATTGACCTCCTGTAATTTAGGCCACCAGAAACGTCGCAGAAGGACATCCCGGGTTTTCTGGTTCCCAGGATGGCAGGACAACCTTGAGGCCAACTGGAGTACATCCGACCTCTTGACTGCAGGACCGTACAAAAAACTTGGTGGACAGGCACTAGGACCAGGCTGTCCCTCTGTGGCGGCTCTCACCCTCTCCTCAATCTCCCACGTAAGGGATGCCACAACACACAGGGATGAGAGGATGGTGTCTGAAGCACTGGTGTTATCATCCTCCCTCTGGAACAGAAGAGGGCCCACTGGCCTGCAGAAAGTTGAGTCTCTTTGCGGTTCGGATGCACTCCAGGTTCTTGTGGTCCGTCCAAACCTGGAAGGGCTGCTTGGTTTCCTTCCAGCCAGTGGTGACACTCCTCCAGGACTAGTTTGACGGCATGGAGCTCACGGTTACCAATGTCATAATTACTCTCGACAGGAGAAAGGCGCTGAGAGAAAAAGGCAGATGGGTGAAGCTTCTGGTCACTAGCTGCTCGCTGAGACAGCACCATCGCTACACCAATGTCAGATGCATCCACCTCCACGGCGAACTGCTGCTCGGGGTTGGGGACTTGGAGGATCGGCGGAGAACTGAAACGGTCCCGCAGGATCTGGAAGTCAGTTCTCTTTCCATGGCAGCATACATTAAGAAAGGCAAAACACATGGACATCATATACAGATAACACACCCTCTCTCCACAAATAACTGATAGAACCTCTCCCCATATATCCCCAGAACAACATATAGACATATAGACAGCACATAGCCATGATCTACATATTTTTGTTTAGCGCTGTGATCGCTGAGGGAACAAAACTTCTTTTAAAATTAGCTTTCCTCCAGTCTAGCACCCTGTATCTGCGGCCAGGTGGGAGTAGAAAGAAGTGTGGGTTTAGGAGGTGATCCAATCTGCTGACTATCATACGAGCCAGGCGTTTGATAGCCAGGTCATTTGTTTCTGTGAGGCTGAGGCTAGCGAGGTTGATTATCTTAGTTGCTCTGTGTGAGATTTGAAGGAGTTCGTTTCTGCTGGTGACAGTGAGTAGGGTGAAGAAGCAGGGGGAACAGTAAGTTGAGGATAGGTTGGATGATTCTTTTGTAGAGGTGTAGGAGTAGGTGGTGGGCCACAGACAGTGATTTCAATTTGCGTATGATGTAGAGTCTTTGCTGTGCATGTTTGTGTGTGGTGGTGACATGTTCGTTAAAGTTGAGGTTGTTGTCTATGGTGAATCCTAGGTATTTGAAATTAATGACCTGTTCAACTGGTTGTCTTTTGATGGATGTGTGACTGAGTGTAGGGGGTGTCTTGGATGTGTGTATGATAATTTCCTTTGTTTTGTTGATGTTTAACTGGAGTAGGTAGGTAGTTGTCTGTGCACCACTGTGGAAACTCTGTTATTGACTGTTGGTATGCTGTAATGAAATTGTTATCACTAAGAAGACCTACTACGGCTGTGTCGTCTGCATATTTGTAGAATGTGGTGATGGGAGATCGTGTACAGAAACGGAGTGAGAATGCAGCCTTGGGGGGCTCCAGTGTTGGTGATGAGGGGTGATGATGTTGCTGTGCCTACTCTCACTCTCTGTGGTCTGTTGCTGAGGAAGTTGTATATCTAGTGAATGTGGAGTGGAATAATGTCCACGTGTTGGAGCCTCTTGATGAGCTGTTGCGCTGGATTGTGTTGAATGCTGAGCTGAAGTCGACAAACAGGATTAATGCAAAGTTGTTTGGTGTCTGAAGATGGTAAAGGAGGGAGTGGAGGAGGCATGCCACTGCATCCTCTGTCCCCCGTTTCGGCCTGCATGCAAATTGCTGAGGGTCCAGTTGTGGTCTGACGGTTGGCAGGATGAGGTGAAGCATTATCTTTTCCATGCACTTCATGATTATGGGTGTGAGTCCAACGGGACGGAAATGGTTGGGCTCTGACAGGCAGGTGTTTCTGGGTGTTGGTGTTCCCAGTGCGTTAAACACAGCGTACACACAGCTGATAATCAATGTGGGGAATTCCCTTGAGAGATAAAAGGGACGCAGGATCACCGTCAGCATCTCCACGACTGGTGTGCAGATCCTTTTGTGGATCTTGATTTGCACACCATCTGCTTGTAACGTAGATGCAGATTTCACCACCTGTTTCCTTACCGGATTGACGGGTCCTGTGAGCTGTTATGATGGAAAAGTGATCAAGACTGACCTCGGTCTCTGGAACTTCATCATCAAGCCAGGTTTCGGTGAGGGCGATGATGCAGGTGTCCTTGTAGGCTCTTTCCTCTTTCTGTCTTGTTCTTCAGAGAAAGGACATTTGATAGAATGATGGAGGGAAGAGGAGACCGGAAGAGTCCAGAGTCTGGTTCACACACCTCCTCGTCAGCCTCTACGTCTTGGTTTGATCTCTGGCAGAAGTGCAACTGGTGGTCTTTGGTTGCAGTTGGCGTAGGCCCAGAGATGTAGGAGATCAGCCCAGCTGTAGGTGAGTGATCCCTGGTTGCCGGCTAGTAGCGCCAACGCTGAGTTGTTGTTGGATATCCATAGAATAAGGAATATGATAGCAAGCATTTTTCATAGATCTGGCATTGTAGACATTGCACACAATGTGACTAGACACGGTTGACACGGAGACAAGACTTCACGCTACGTGGATTAGACACTATACAAACAGACTGACAGATGTGACGCCGCCATAAACACCTACCGTGTGCCGTCGCAGCAGAGCGTGCGCCGAAAAGCAGAGCGTGTTCATTCATGTATTTTTTCTTTGTATGGGTTTATACATTGAGGGATATGGAAAAAAATGTGGTACCTGTGGCAGTTGTTTGTCTTTTCAATTCTGCGCTTTTTGCATTCTTCTGTGGTTCTTGGCAGGAGATGGAAGGAAGCATTGACATACATGCAAATTGTTTGTCATGCGTCTTTTTTTGTTTTGGTAGAGATCCAAACTCCAAACCTTCGTTTGATGACATCTTTCCTTTCTTCCACGTTGAGCAAGAAATAGGAGTTGGTCATTGGTCCAGTTTGGTTTTCTCTTGCGTTTTGGCAGAATGTATGTGTCCTTATATTAGTATAATTAAAATGCTTCTTATATAGGCCTACATATACACTGATTGTCTAATGAGCTGCCAGACTTGTCAGTAGGCCCACCTGGCAGACAATCAAACAAGCTGAACATACTTGACAAATATGTTTATTCTTGGTTTCATATTAAATCACATAATATCTTTTTAATTATAAATCTTTATTTCACATAACAGGCTATTTACAAAAGTGTTTCTATCATAAATTCACTCTTAGGGACTCATTCCCTCTCAGACAATCACTGTGGGCATAGAAGGTATGAACATGATGTCATCCATAGCAACAAGTCTTAGCATAGGAGTCCGTTCCACTCCTTAGTAAAAGTTGGTCTCAGAGGCTTTGTGAATAGGTTTGAGGAAATTACTCTAAACTAAGACCTTTTAGTGCTCCTTAGGACTACTCGCTAAAATAAAATGTTTTGTGAATACGGCACCTGACCAACTGCCTTAATGCCATCTCCATTACCTTTTTTAAAGCAGACTATCATTTAATCTCTTCAAAATGTTGACTGCCGCAGCCATGTAAGGTCCTTCCTGATTTACTCTTAGTCCTGATTTACTCTTAGTGACTAAAACTCCTAATATTTGGAGTGTAACGCCCCTTTTTTTTAAGAGTTACTCCTAAATCAGCAAGTTGGGAACTATTCTTAGCCTTAAAGAGGACCTATTATGCTTTCTGTCTTTTCTGACCTATAAATGTTTTCATAATGTTGTATACTCATGTTAAAAGACACCAAAGTATCAAATAATAAAGTACTTGCATTAAGACGTGAGCCCTGTCAACCGTCTGGGTCATCGGTGCTCAGCTCTGGACACTAGGATTTGGTTGCGATTAGAGATTTCTTCAAATTCATGAATACACCGTTCCCTCAGTTCGCCCGGCAGTTGGCTCTTTTCACTTCAGTTAGGATGTCAGTAAAAATGTCTCCGAAAATGTGTTTATTTGGGTGTGAGGGAAAGCTGTTTTTTCTTTAGCTCTCCTAAAGACCCAAGCACCAGGCAAAAGTGGGTAGACAGGCTGACTCCAGGACAACAAGAGGATCCCAATATGTGAGTTTGACACTTAACACCTGAGTGTTAAAAAAAGAATACGTTACTGCACCACACAGGTTGGACCGTGGAAGCGAGCCCTACGGCGTGTGTGTGTGTGTGTGTGTGTGTGTGTGTGTGTGTGTGTGTGAGAGTTCTCTCCGGCAGAGGAGGAAAATCGGCAGAGGTCTTAAATTGCAGCTGACCCCGTAGCGTGTGACTGCTCCTGACAGGAGCAGATACACTTAAAAGAGGGGTTAAAGCTCAACTTCCCTTTGAATGTCTTCCGGAAGGTAACCAATGACAACTGAGTGGGCTCAGCGGAACATGGTCAAGGGGAAGGAGTCACCTGAACAACCTGAACTGAGTGTTTACAGAGACTGCAGAAAGTACAGAGGACATTTTTTCTCTGTGTGAACCTCTCCTTTGTGACCTTGCATTCCTTCTTCTCCTCCGCCCCCCTTTTTGTGATCTCTTAACTCACACATGAAAGCGAAGTGAGATTAAGGGTTTTTAGTACCTTGTTCCCCTGCGTATAATAAAACAAAAGTGCATAACGATTGCCCAGAGATAGTTTAATCTTCTTTGTTAGAACGCTAGCTATAAGACACCGCTGTCTTATTCCGTCCTGAGTCACACCTCGGTGCCTCTGTGATAAAATAACGAGCTAAGACGACCCGCACTCACTTCTTATCTCTTGACTTCTCGCTTTTTCACACTTCTAGCTCTTACCTTCACTTCTACTTCTACTAAAACATTTTCTCTGTTTGCTGCATCTCTTCGTTTGCTATATCTCTTAGTTTCACTCCCTGTAGAGTGCTTTCTTTTAATTTTGACGTTATCATTTTTCTTTGTTTAACTTCGTTGCTCTAAAGTTCGCAAGAAACATTATTTTAATATTTTTCCTTACTAAAGTGTTTTCTTTTATTAATCTATTTTTATCATGTGACTTTACAAGTCTTTCATGCTATTTTCTTTTTAATTTCACTTTTAATTATATTTAAGCCACTTCCGTGCTGATCTTCCTTGCATCCGTCCGGCTGGCAGGTTGCATTGAATTTTTGCGCAATACCAACTCAACAGAATCCCAGTGAGAACTTTTTTTGACCACCAAAGAAACCGAGACTTCAAAGCCACCTAAAGGGCCATGAACCGTGGAGCAGTGAAGCTACAGCAGTCCCACTATTCCAGTTGCTCCTGTCCGACAGTTGACCCGTCCACAGACGAACTGCAGAGCCGACAACACCGGTGATCCAAGGATCCAGCTGCTCTCTCTCTCTGTGAGTCCCTTAGGCGACTGTACCACAGCATCACAAAGAAGAAGAAGAAGAAGAAGAATTCCTTTTATTTATCCCGCAAGGGAAATTAAAAATTTTTCACTCTGTTATTATTATTATACAGGTTACACACACACAGGCCTGAAATACACACATGCACAAACAGGACCTATATACATGCAATTAATGGCAAGATGTCAGAGCGAGGGGGCTGCCAATAGCTCAGCGCCCTGAGCAGTTGGGGTTCGGTGCCTTGCTCAACAGCACCATGGCAGTGCCCAGGAGATGAACGGGCACCTCTCCAGCCACCAGTCCACGCTCCATACATGGTCCACTCAGGGACTCGAACTTTATACTTTATTTTGTCTTGAATTATTGATCCGGGAGGTATCTGCAACCGTGAGGAGGTTTTTGGAGTGCCGGACATTACCGTGTTGTTGGGTTTTTGTGGAGCAAAAACTCTGGTGAGTAGCAACGTATAGCACTTAGCATAGCATGCTAGTGGCTGCCGACCACGGCTCATTTCATGAATAAAGCCTGTGTCGATATGTTTCTGAGAAAATGTTTAAAACCAACTGGAGATATATAAGAGTGTGTATTTGAGTTGAGAATGTGGTTAATGTTGTATTTCTGTGTGAAAGTTATCAGTGCTAATCAAGCTATTGATACATGCTATTTGCCTTGTGTTGTTTGTAAATGCTAACTAATGCTAAACAGATAACCAAGCTGGTTTTGTGAGCTAAAACACATACATTTGGGTTATTGAGGGACAGTTATTTGATTAATTATTCTCAAACATGATTTCATATGTGATTTAATTCATATTTGTGTGCACTATGAGGTGATAAAAGCTACAAAAAACTGTTATTATTAAAATGAATTAAATAAATATTTCATGATACACACTTTTATGTATGTTGGTTGTTAAAAATAATAATTTTATAGCTGTTTATGATACATTATCAATGTGAGTAGCCATTTTAAGATTATTTAAGATTAAAAAAAGAAAAAATACTGTACAGTTGATTTAGATTAGTGTATAAAGAGAGATAAAGAGATTAATAACAGATATAAAACTGGTGCTCTATGCAGGTTGATTTTTTTTTGTGGTATGAAACGATTTCTGATGGCGAGCCAGAGCCCAAACCCGAGGAACGTGGAGCAGGACACCGGCTTACTTGCGTGGAGGGTGTGACAAAGAGCTCATCGTGCATCTGGAGAAAGCGCATCTATCGCATCACAAAGATACACACAAAATCACACTACCCGGTAGATGAACAATTGCACCACGATCCATTGAAGGACTAACACACAAACTGTGGACATTTGACTTGTTTTTGGACTTTATTGGACTGTGTTTCATTTATTATTTTGGGCCCATTAATTCATTTGCACTTTAAACAATATTTTTCATTGTTTCACATTGTTGTAAGTTGTTCATTTGTTTATGCTGTTGTTCACAACTGAGGTCGTTGAATAGCAATTACCAGGTTGAATTTACTGGGTTTTTGATACATAGAGAAAAACATAAACTCAGTCATAGCTGAACTATCTTACTTGTTGGTATTAAGAGAGGCTTTCCTGCCAATAAAGAACAATTTTGTTACTCTTTTCTAAACTGTGGCCCATATCATTTAAATCCTCCTTGAGCGTAACTATATCTTCTGATTTAGCCCAACCTTTATAGTACATTAGCTCATGTACAGTAGACATGCTCATGTACAGTAGACATGCGTTACACTGTATTATTCTCAGGTCTCTGTGTTTTGTGAACTGCTGCAAGCTGTAAGTTAACTCTTCATTGTCTGGAGCATACTGAATGGAAAGTTTGACTGACGGCTAGGGCCACTAAAACAGGTGGAGCCAAGGAAACTCTTCCTAAAAGTTACAGGTCGGCCCTCTTCTTGTAGTCAGTAGGCTTCAGACTGGAAGTTAAAATAGCGCCCCTAGCGGCCAAAGCTGTTAGGACTGTGTAAATGTCTCACAGCTCCCCTGGTGGCTGGCTTTCTAGAGGTTGGAATTAGTGTCCCTAGTGGCCCAATTGGATAGCGTCTGTAAAATCTGGAAATTACTACATCTAGTGGTGACATTCGGTAATTACAACCTGGACCATTAAGTCAGCAGACTAAGGCCCATGTAAGACTGATGTCCATTGAAAACTTAACCTTATAACAACACTCCGGAAATTTGTCATGCTGCATTGTTGAACTGATGTGCTTTGTTGTGCAATTTCAATCATTGATTGAGTTTGTAAACAACACTTTAATGAATAACTCTCAAAAGCAACTGGACTTGGTTATTTGTCTAGGAAGACGTTTCACCTCTCATCCAAGAGGCTTCACCAGTTCATGTACGCACCACACCAGGCTGGGACTGGTCCAACTATCTGTTGTGGAGATCCAGGTATTTAACCTTTCACAAGGGCCAAGTGCCAACGACTGCCGTTGGAGTGACAGTTGTTGGTGGGAAGTAGGTTTCGACTTTGTTAGTGCTGGTTCTTTTAAAACTGTATCATTATTTTGAAAGTTTGACTTTGAATAATGCCCTTTAAAACCTTTTAGGTTTATAACAATTGCTTCTCTTTATTAGAAACTTTGAATTTCTTAATGTGAAGAAATCCATAAACCCAAGACACACTTTAGGAAAGTGTTTCATAAACTGAAAGAACATATTCAAATAGCAATTGCAATACACACACTTGAAGAGTTTAATTGCAAATATGCATTTCATATTGATCCTTATCATATTACTAATACAGTGATTGAATTAAGGATTATTTGACATTCACTGTCACACCTTTGCTTGGATTTTTCCCTCAACGTTGTTGTCTTGTGAGGCTGCTGTCAGGTGTTTGAAACCCTGGTCCACTCTCCCTCCGGCCCTGACTGAGGGTGCACTTTTAATTGAGTTCCAATTTGCTTGGTTGCAGTGAAGCGTGACCTGTTAAACTGTAGCGCTCCCAACACAGGGAGCACTTCACAGGGCGGGATCTGTTGGTCGGCTATTTTGAGTTCATCTTCTGAGAGTGTTGGCTGCCAGGGCTGTGGCGAGGGGATTAAGGAGCAGACATTGTGATGTAGTACAACCGGACAGTGATACCAGGATTGACCTTTACAGAGAGTGTCACAAGTGAGGCGGCAATTTCCCATTTCTTTCCAGTATGCACGCTTCTCACTTCCATTTTATAGGAAGCCCCTGGGAGGAAGTGTCCTAATTTTGGTGGTTGCGCACCCGGCACTGTCAATTAATTTTGACAGTAAACTTGGGTCCCAGCTGTCCACTTAAGTGTCATTCTTCTAAGGACCAGCTTCTTGGAGTTAATCATGGTCTGGTCTGTAGTCTGGTTTTGCAAGTTTTACAGCTAAAACTTTTCCGCCTTTAAAACAAATTAGGTAGTTAACACCTGTACACAGGGTTTGCATCACAGAATAACGCACAATTGTCTCACTTTCAAATTCTCTTTTACCGCAACCTTACCCAGCCCTATTAGGATTCTCAAATCTAAAATATTTACACACCTTGATAAGTGAAATTTACAACGGTAGATTTAACTAAGTCAACAGTAAAGTAAATAAATAGATCAAAGAAACTACTTAAACAAAATTTTGCTTTATTTCCTGTCACATTCAAAGACAAGTTTATGTCACACCGCGGTGAGAGATGTCATGTCTTGGGTTTTTTGTCTTGTTAAAAAAGTGTTATTTTGAAATATGAATCTTCCTCTCGTTTCAAGTAACTTGCCCTCCCTTCTGTGTCATCGGTCTGCTGTGTTCCCTGATTACCTGATTGTGTCCACCTTTTCCATCCTCCCTCATGTGTATATAGCCCTCGTCTTCCCCTGACTTGTTGTCAGAGTATATTATATAGACTGTTGGGTCTATGTAAATCCTAAATTAGTCATCGAGTGTGGTCTATACCTACTCTGTAAAGTGTCCTGAGATAACTTTTGATATTATTTGGCACTTTAAATAAAATTGAATTGAATTGAATTGAATTGAATTATATTGTCTCTTCGTGTACCTCTAGCCATTACCACAGTCTTGTCAAGGAATAAAGCCTGCATTTATCGTACCCTTACTGCATTTGAGTCCGCCTTTACCTAGGCCTATCAGTAACAGTCTCTGTGTGAACCTCTCCTTTGTGACTTTGCATTCTTTCTCTCCCCGTTTTGTAATCTATTAACTTACACATGAAAGAGAAGTGAGATAAGGAGTTTTAAGTACCTTGTTCCCCTGCATAGGATTAAACAAAAGTGCTTTCCATACCTAATTAAGGAACAAATTCAAAAGGACTCTTGGTAAATTGAAAAACAGTTAAGTTTCGTGGCAACTGGCTTCTCAAAGACACACTTTCAGAACCACAAAGTATCTGTTTAGTTCCTGAATATTCTGTTTCTAAATAATGCTTCTTTTTCCTCAGTAAGGCTATCTCTTAAACTGCTTTTCTAAAGATTTGGGTTAAATTGGATATGAGAAAGATTAATAATCTCAAATCGCCCAGAGCTAGTTTAATCTTCTTTGTTAGAACGCTGGATATAAGACGCCGCTGTCTTATTCTGCCTTGAGACACACCTCTGTGTCTCTGTGATAAAATAACAAGCTAAGGCGACCCGCACTCACTTCTTACCTTCCGACTTCTCGCTTTTTCACACTTCTAGCTCTTACCTTCACTTCTACTTCTACTAAAACATTTTCTCTGTTTGCTGCATCTCTTCGTTTTGTGAGTGTTTTCTTTTAATTTTGACGTTATATTTTTTCTTTGTTCAACTTTGTTGCTCAAAAGTTCACAAGAAACATTATTTTAATATTTTTCCTTACTAAAGTGTTTTCTTTTATTCATCTATATTTCACAAGTCTTTTATGCTACTTTTTTTAAAATCTCACTCACTATAGTTAAGCCTCTTCCGTGCTGACCTTTCTTGCATCCGTCCGATTGAATTTTGCGCGAAACCAACTCTACAAAACCCAGTCAGAACTCTTTTTGACCACCAAAGAAACCCAGACTTCAAAGCCACCTGAAGGGCCGTGAACCATGGAGCCGTGAAGCTACAGCAGTCCCACTATTCCAGTTGCTCCCATCCGACAGTAGACCCGTCTACAGACGAACTGCAGAGCCGACAATACCGAGCCTCGGTGATCCAAGGATCCAGCTGCTCTCTGCCTCTGAGTCCCTTAGGCAACTGTAACACCAGATCACGAAGTAGTGAATAGCAATTTTTCTACAGCTTCTGGTTAATAATGTTGGTGGTAATTAAGTTCTGATCAGAGTTCTGTTGATAGGTTAATTAGAGCCAGTTTAAGTCCACCAGTAATATTTTTAAAGCCAACCCGTTTGGTTTGAACTACTCTGGTCTTAAGCTTGCTATCAGAATCAGAATTAGAAATACTTTAATAATCCCAGGGGGAAACAATTTTTCTTACAGAATTTCAGCAATACAACAACTATTATACAGATAACATATATTAGCAAAACTCAAATTTAAATTGAAAGAATTTAATATTTAGAGTAGTGAAATATATACAAGATCAAAAATACCAGACTAATGTGCAAAAGAACAGAATCTGTGGTTGAGTCTGATTTACAGAGAGGAGGTGACAGACTCACCAAGGGATGCATTGTATAGTTTAAGGACCACAGGCAGGAAAGATTTCCTGTGGCGCTCTGTGGTGCATCTGGGTGCGAGGAGTCTTCTGCTGGTGCTCCTCTGCTGGGCCAGTGTGTCATAGAGAGGGTGGGAGACATTGTCAAGGATTTTCTCCTGTATTAGCTTCTTTGCACTGGCTACCTGTAAAATCTAGAATATAATTTAAAATCCTTATCCTTACCTACAAAGCTCTTATTGGTCAGGCTCCATCGTATCTTAAAGAGCTCATAGTACCGTATTACCCGACTAGATCACTGCGCTCTGAGAATGCAGGGCTACTTGTCGTTCCTAGAGTCTCCAAAAGTAGAATGGGAGGCAGAGCCTTCAGCTACCAAGCTCCTCTTCTGTGGAACCGACTAAGTGTTATTCGAAATAGAGACACTGTCCCCATATTTAAGAGTAAACTTAAAACTTTCCTTTTTGATAAAGCTTACAGCTAGGGCTTACGAGCCCTTAGCAATGTTGTTATTTTTAAGCTGATTTTGTTCTGCTTAATTATGCTGCTATAGGCCTAGTCTGCCGGGGGATAATACTTTTCTAGATACTCTGAGCTTCTCTCCTCTCTGTCTGTATCATTCATGTCTCATCAATGCATGTTACTAATTCAACTTCTTCCCCGGAGTTGTTTGTGCTTTGTCGTCTCGCAGGTCTCTGCTGATCGTGGTGGTGCCTGCTGCCGTGGTCCTGCATGACGCTTCCTGCTTCTATTATAATTTATAACCTTAGCTGTGCTTGTTTAACTATTCTGCTGTATTAACTGCCATAACGTAAGTCATATTCACATTACTATAGATATTATTATAGTTACTGGAAGTGTGTCTGTCTCTGTCTTTGTGTCTGTCTTTGTGTCTCTCTTTCCATCTGTCCGTCTTTTCTCTCTTTCTCTCTCCTTTTCTTCCTCCCCAACCGGTGCAGACAGATGGCCGTCCTCCACAGAGCTGGGCCTGTCTGACGTTCCTGCCTGTAATAGGGAAGGTTTTCGTTGCCACCGTACTCTACGGGGGAATTGTTGGGTCTATGTTTATCATAAATAAGACAAAGAGTGTGGTCTTTAGAAGAAGAAGAAGAATTACTTTATTGATCCCACAACAGACTCAATAAACATCCTCAGCATCGTCCGGCAGCTGTTAAAGGACCTCAGCCTCCTCAGGAAGAAGAGTCGACTTTGACCCTTTTTGTAGACAGCCTCTGCATTTCTAGTGCAGTTCAACTTATTATTAAAGTAAACCCCCAGGTACTTATACTCCTCCACAGTGTCCACAGTGACCCCCTGGATGGATACAGGCTCATCAGAAAACTTCTGAAGGTGGCAGGTGCAATAGTGGAAGTCTGAGGTGAAGAGGGTGAAGAGAAAGGGAGAGAGGACAGTTCCCTGTGGGGCCCCAGTGTTGCTGACCACCCTGTCAGACACACAGTCTGTAGGCGTACAAACTGTGGTCTGCTCAACAGGTAATCCACAATCCAGGACACGCTGGGGGCCTCCACCTTCATTGCAGCCATCTTCTCACCCAGTAGACCCGGACGGATGGTGTTGAATGCACTAGAGAAGTCAAAGAACATGACTCTCACAGTACTCGCAGGCTTGTCCAGATGACTGTAGACTATGTTCAGCAGGTAGGTGATGCAGTCCTCAACTCCCAGGCGGAGCTGGTAAGTGAACTGAAGCGGAAAATTGATGTAGTCCTCCCTGTGCAGCTTACAAAGTGCAGGCCAGTCAGTCGCTTCAAAGCAGTCCTGCAGTTTCTCTTAAGCCTCCTCAAACAACCTCCTCACAGTCCTTGTGGTTGTAGGCTTCCTCTTCACCAGAGACACATAGCAGGGTTTGAGGTGAACCAGGTTATGATCTGACCTTCCCATAGGGGGGAGAGAAGAGGAGATGTATGCATCCTTATTGTTAGCATAAATTAGGTCCAGAGTGTTTCTCCTCTCTAGTAGGACAGCTCACGTACTGTTGGTGACGTGGTTAAAGTCTCTCGACATGATGATGAGGGCACTGGGTTGTTCGGAGTCTGGAGATGGTGGTGTGTATGATAATGCAGGCAGATGTTGGATTTGCAGAGGGAGGGATGTACAGAACAACGGTGATGACATGCAGGATCTCTCTAGTCCAACAGCCAGCAGTTCACATCCGATACAGAGCTGTTCTTTAATGGTGATATGACCAGGATTATACCACCTGCTGTTTACTAGAACAGCAAGCCCCCCTCCTTTCCACTTACTGCTGTCGATGCAGTCTAGGTCAGCCCAAATGGTGTGGAAGCCCTCCTCGGAGATGTTCTGGTCCGATATGTCCCTGTGCAGCCATGTCTCTGTGAAACACATCAGACTGCACTCACGGTACTCCGGGTGGCTTTGCGTTAGCGTCGTCAGTTCATCCATTTAGTTGTACAGAGACCGTATGTAACCAAGGATAGTTAAACCCCAAGTATTTGCAGTCAATTATCTGTATATGAAATTATGTTTTAAGTATTCTTTAAAATCTAAGTTCATTAGTATTTTTTTCCTGAGAGGGGAGGAGTAAAAATATCTTCTCCTATAAACAAACCTGTATATGCATTACTGTCTCTTGAAATTAGGTGACATTTGTTATGCGCTGTTTTCGGTGAGAGAAAAGCTGACAGGAGTGTACATCTCACTTTAGCGCCACTCTTTCCGAGTCCCTCTCGACCGATGTCTGGTGTGGTTGTGTTAGTAGCTGGAAGAGAAGAAAGAGGAAAGAAACTTAAGAGTTGAACTGATAAAATAAAAACTAACAGTTAGAAGTCAGAAACGGAAGACAGAGAGACAGAAAAGACCATCGGTGTGCCGCAAGTTCGAGTAGGACAACGTGAACTGTGTAAACAATAGAAATCCCGGTGAGTCAAGATCAATGTATTAGCATGCTAACAGAGTGCTTCAAAAATAACTTGAGAATTAGCCTTGAATAATCTCTAAAACCATTCGGGACAGATTTGAACTGGTCTGTTGAATCCTGCGTTTATTGTTTTATGAATATTGGGCTGCTAGTTCATTGTTGTGTGTAAACCTTTTTTATGGCCGCTCCGTGCAAGCTAATGTGGTGCTAAACCAGTAGGCCCCTGTAGGAAAAATTCATGCAGCTATGCTGAGTGAAAGAAGTTTTTTACTGTGTGAACTGTAAAATGAAGGTGATTTATGTAAATAATACGAGCTGTATGCCCAAAACAGAGTTTGATTATTTTGAAATGCTAAGTGTGAATTCATGTTTTGTTTACTGAGCTATGATGAATATTACAAGTTCATGGGGAAGAAATTATATTAAAAAATAATAGGATTAACAAAGTAACGTGGACACAGAAAAGCAGTAATTTTATTTAAATGCATTCAAATTGACTTTTAGTATAGATACAATGAGTAATTGTCTGCATGGTTGTGCAGGCTGTATTTTTTCAATAAAGTCCTTAACTTGGGTGCTTGGTTCATCTGCTGCCATCCGTCCATCTCCATCCTGGTTGCTACCCCGGTCATTCACACCTCCATCCCCGTTTCACCTACCCCCTATTACCCATCACAACAGAGGGGAGACATGGCTTAAATCTTCTCCTCTCCATTAGCCCGTCCCATCTCAACCCTCCTCTATTGCCTAACGTTGCTTCCCACCTCTGCGTCCCACCTTTGCGTCCCCGGTGTGTTTTTCTCCAGAGATCCGGTGGAATCTCAGTTGGTCTGGCCGCTATGCCAGCCGGCATTAGCGCAATCAGCTGTTCTCAACAGTAGAGCAAGCCTTTCACCCATTTATCCTTTGTTTAATTCAGTACTGTATTATTCTAACAAGTTAATTAAATAAATGTTTATGACTTCACGTCGATGTGACAATCTTCCCTTCAGTGCAGAGTTGATGGTTAATGGATACGAACGGATTCGAGACGAGACTGATTTAGTTAATACATTATAATAAATTGCTAAAGATATTCTTCTACAGTAACAGGTATTCACCTAAGTTTATAAATATCCTGTATAAAAAGGTGTAGTGCCCGATTCTTGAGGTAAGTTAAATTCTTAAAATTTATTCATTTAAGTCATAAAACATGTAGATTTCCTACAACAGGAAGAGTTTCCCCAAAATCTACATAGTTTTTTGGGCAGTTAATCATGTCAGGCTGCTCTATAGGAGTCATTAATAATAAATTAAGAATAGAAAAGTAGTATAATAGGTGATCTTTAAGATGTTTTGTGAATACAGCCCCAGATGATAAAAAAAAAACCCTCCTTTCATCTTGGACACAATATTTTCATAAAACAGAAGTGAGAAAACAGACTGGTTAGAATGTGTTGTTTCAGGGCCATATCAAAGCTCTTTCTCTCAAAAGACCCATAACATAATGCATCTTGAATTGGTCTGAAGGAAAGGTCGGCGGCTGCTTGTAATTGGTTTGGTTCAAAAGTGCCAAATTCTATCTTTTTGGCATATTGTTGTTGAAACGCTAGCCTATTGTTGTTGTTGCGATAGCTACGGGTAACATTCACGTAACGTCAGTAACAGATTACCAATATTACTATTATATGGATAAAATACAGAACGACAACTAATAATACTTTATTAATAAACTAAGAACTATAATTAACATTAGATATAAGGCCACAGAAGCTGTATTGTTGCCTTAGCCTATATTAGCTTAGCTATAATCTTCCAAACAACAATAATCAGAATCAGAATCAGAATCAGGTTTATTGCAAGACAATTTTCATTGCAAGGAATTTTACTTGATTTGACCTACATAAATATAAACATGAACACAAGCAAAACTAAACATATGGCATTATATACATGAAATATAAGTGACTGTATTTGTATGACCAGTGCAGGTGGTAATGTGCAAGTTAAAGTGTCCAGTTAAAAAAAAAAAAAGGGGGGGGGGGGCTGTTAATATAACACCTGTGATTTGTGTACGTTAATATAACGTATGAGTTCCAGATGTCGTTAATATAACAAATGACCGTTAAGTGTCTTTAGCAGAATTCCAAAGCCTGATGGCAGAGGGGAAGAAACTGTTCTTGTGGAGGGAGGTTTTGGTCCTGATGGACCGCAGCCTCCGGCCAGAGGGGAGAGGTTCAAACAGGTAGTGTCCAGGGTGGGAGGGATCAGCAGCTATCTTCCCTGCTCTCCTCAGGGTCCTGGAAGAGTAGAGTTCTGGGAGAGAAGGGAGGTAGCAGCCAATCACCTTTTCTGCAGAACGTATGATACGCTGCAGTCTGCGCCTGTCCTTGGCAGAGGCAGCAGCGTACCAGACGGTGATGGAAGAGGTGAGGATGGACTTGATGATGGCAGTGTAGAAGTGGACCAGCATTGTCCGTGGTAGATTGAACTTCTTCAGCTGCCTCAGGAAGTACATCTTCTGCTGAGCCTTCTTGATGAGGGAGCTGATGTTTGGCTCCCACCTGAGGTCCTGGGAGATGATGGTTCCCAGGAAGCGGTAGGACTCCACAGTGTCCACTGGAGAGTCACACAGGATGATGGGGGAGGGTGGGGCTGTGCTCTTTCTGAAGTCTATAGTCATCTCCACTGTTTTTGAAGCATTTAGCTCCAGGTTGTTCTCCCTGCACCAAGTCACCAGTTGGTCGATTTCCCATCTGTAGGCAGACTCATCCCCACCAGAGATGAGTCCAATGAGGTTGGTGTCATCCGCGAACTTAAGGAGCTTGACGGACTGGTGACTGGAGGTGCAGTTGTTAGTGTACAGGGAGAAGAGCAGGGGAGAAAGAACACAGCCCTGCGGAGAGCCGGTGCTGATCGTCCTGGAGTCCGAGGTGAGGCTTCCCAGTCTCACGTGCTGCTTCCTGTCAGTCAGGAAGTCAGTGATCCACCTGCAGGTGGAGTCTGGCACGTTGAGTTGAGACAGCTTGTCCTGCAGACGAGCCGGGATGATTGTGTTGAATGCAGAGCTGAAGTCCACAAACAGGATCCTGACGTAGGATTCGGCAGAGTCCAGATGCTGGAGGATGAAGTGTGTGGCCATGTTAACAGCATCGTCTACAGACCTGTTGGCTCTGTAGGCAAACTGCAGGGGGTCCAGGAGTGAGTCTGTGATGGATTTGAGGTGGGACAAAACCAGGCGCTCAAAGGATTTCATGACCACAGAGGTGGGCGACAGGTCTGTAGTCGTTTAATCCAGTGGGTCCTGGTTTTTTGGGGACTGGTATGATGGTGGAGGCCTTGAAGCAAGCTGGCACACGGCATGTCTCCAGTGAGGTGTTGAAGATGTCCGTGAACAGAGGAGACAGCTGGTCTGCACAGTGCTTCAGGCAGGACGGCGACACGGAATCTGGCCCAGCAGCGGGGGTTCTGTCTCTTGAAGAGCCTGTTAACGTCTCTCTCAAGGACAGACAGAGGTGTCAGTGGAGGGGGGATGGGGAGGGGCAGCTGTGGTGGTAGGAGGTTTACAGTCTCTATTGTGGTGGTGGGGGGAGAAGGGCTGATGGGCTGGAGCTGGTGGGTAGTGTGGTGGGGGGTGGTGTGAGCACTGTCCAGGTGATCTTCAAAGCGACAGTAGAAGTCGTTGAGGTTGTTGGCAAGTCGTTGATCGTTTGGCTTGTAGTTGGTGATCTGCCTGAGCCCCCTCCAGACAGAGGCAGATTAGTTAGAGGAAAACTGATGTTGTAGCTTCTTGGAGTACAGCTGTTAAGCGTCCCTCACCGCCCTGCTAAACCTGTACTTGGCCTCTTTGTACTCTGCTCTGTTGCCACTTTTGAAAGCCCTTTCCTTGTCAGACCTCAACTGTCGCAGTCTGGGTGTGAACCAGGGCATGTCATTGTTATAAGTCACCCTGGTGCGTGTTGGTACACAGCAGTCCTCACAGAAGCTGATGTATGAGGTCACAGCTTCTGTGTACTCATCCAGACTGGTGGAAGCAGTCCTGAAAACATCCCAGTCAGTACAGTCCAGACACGCCTTTAAGAGCGTGATCACACTATCCTTTTGGCCGCGGCCAAAACCGTTTTTTCAGCTAAAGTCTAGTACCTTTAAGTAGTGTGAGCGCACCCGCTCCGCGCTCAACTGGGGCCAGCTGGGCCGCCACGGCCCGCTTGAAAGAGGTGGGCTTTAGCGGAGCCGTTTGCACATGTACGAGCACGAGCGTGCGCACGTGTACGCGCACGAGCACGAGCACGAGCCCTACGGCAGTAGCGTTATGTCCGCCTGTTCGGACATTTAAATAGAAGGACGGACCATGCGCGGACCTTTTAACGATGGCGGTGAAAGGTTCATGTTGGTGTGATGCGGAGGTGGAGTGTTTACTGCAGATTTGGTCGGATGAAAATATTCAAAAACAGTCGACAAGACGCACAAAAACTCCGAGGTCTGTGGAAAGATTTGTAAACAAAGCCACACACACGCGATCAATGCGTGTGACGTGTTACGGCTTGAAGGCGTATGGACAGCAAGAAGTATTGGCCGAGGCCCTGGTAGTGTGAGTACAAACGGGGCTGGGGCGCGGGGGGGAGAGGGAGGGGGGACAAGTACCCTAAAGTCCGGGTCTCGGTCCGGGAGGATAGTGTGAGCGCGCCCTAAGTCCTCTGCAGCTTCACTGGTCCACTTCTTTGATGTCCTCACCACAGGTTTAGAGAGTTTTAGTCTTTGTCTGTAGGCAGGAATCAGGTGGACCATGTTGTGGTCAGAGTGTCCCAGTGCAGCGCGGGTGACGGCGTGATAAGCGTTGCTGACTGTTGCGTAACAGTGATCCAGAGTGTTCCCCTCCCTGGTTGCACATTTAATAAACTGTCTGTATTTGGGCAATTCGTGACTGAGGTTACCTTTGTTAAAATCCCCGAGGACAATAACTAAGGAGTCCGGGTTGGTCCGCTCCACTTCCAGTATCTGGTCGGCGCGCGCGCGCTGTGCGTCCTGCACGTCCTGCACGTTGGCCTCCGGTGGAATGTAAACACCGACCAGAATGAAGGAAGCGAACTCACGTGGGGAGTAGAATGGTTTGCAATTAATAATAAAAGTTTCCAGGAGGGGAGAACAGTGCCGTTGTATCGCCGTTACATCGTTGCACCAGCCGCTGTTGATGTAGAAACAAATACCTCCACCCTTTTTTTGCCAGAGAGCAGCGTGTCACGGTCCGCTCGGTGAAGCTGGAATCCATCCAGCTGTAGCGCAGAGTCCGGGATGTTCTCACACAGCCATGACTCGGTGAAGCACAAAACAGAGGATGAATTAAAGTTCAGAAATGCCATGAAAGCCGGCATTTCTGAACAAAACCTACAACAAATAGCAATAGTCAGACTGGTTAGAACCATAACTGATGTGTTGTGATAAAAAAAATTTGTCGAAGTTAGAGTAATGTAAATTTGCCACCATGTCCTGATAATTTTTCACCTGTGTGGGTAAATGTCACCTAAGAATTAATTTGCTATTATGGTGGTGTGTCTTTATGGTTGTGTCCAATTTATTTTTTAATGTTGGATTGCTTGAGTGTCTTAGAACAGCACTATGTAATGGATTAATGTCCCTAGTGGGACAGTTTTTAAATTCTATCAAACCTTCTGTTTAACCTACATATATTAATGATTGTGTAATGTTTTACATTTATTTAATGGTGTTAAACTAAAGTCTAACTTCTTACCTTTGTAACCATATATTGTTTTAAAGGGCCCAATTTAGCTTTGTGTGAACAGTTGACATTCAAAAGGATGCTGACACCGGTGAATTAGCCATGTTCTACCCTTTGCCCTACTCAGACGCCCGGATCTCCTCTTCATAAACACTGGGAGCTGCTGGTCATCCAAACAAGTCTTTCAACATATCCTGGACCATACTTCAGTCCTTCATAATAAATGATGTGTTTTAACAGCTGAAAAATACACCATAAAATCTTCTTAATTTCCATTTTTAATTTAAACCACCACCTGAGCCGCTCAGGCTGAGCGTCGCACAGCGTTCTTACCGCTTTCTCTCATCGAAATCACTTTCCATATAAATAAGACTTACAGTATTAATGTCCATGTCCAAATATGAAATATTACTCGTAGATTCTTAGAAGTCTGTAAATGAATTCTAAAAGAAAGAAAAGACTGGAAACTGCACCAGACGGGATGTGTCCGGATAGGGACCATACCAGCAAACGGCCACTGGTGATACAGTGAAAAACTGTAAATTGGTGGAAATAGCTGTCCAACTGTAATGTAAAACATTACACAATCAATGTAGGTTAAACAGAAGGTTTGATATAATTTAAAAACTGTCCCACTAGGGACATTAATCCATTACATAGTGTTGTTCTACGGTACTCAAGCAATCCAACATTAATAAATAAATTGGACACAACCATAAAGACACACTACCATAATAGCAAATTAATTCTTAGGTGACATTTACCCACACAGGTGAAAAATTATCAGGACATGGTGGCAAATTTACATTACTTTATTTAGATAATACAGCTAAGCTGCTTGGCATCTCTGCCTGTCGCACCTCCTCCAGTGCACTTTGAGGTCAGCTGCAGGGTCGTCAGCTGGTGCCACCGTTCACTGATGTTTCACCCCCAAAGCCAGGACACCTCGCGGTAGGGGGGCAGTGGCACTGTGGGGACGTCTCCCCACGCCACTCCCTGCAACTGACCTCAGTGGGGTGTTGAGCCCCAAGTACTGTCCCTCCTCCTTAACCACATCCAGAAACTTGCTTTCTCTGCCTCCTCCGCCAACTCCTTTATGGCCTTTTTCAGGCTGCATCCGGTCATTCCCGCAGCATGGAGGAGACGGATCGCAGACCCCCCCACGAAGCCCCTGCATCCGACCTCCACCGGGTGAATGGTCGCAGACCAGCCTCCACCTCTGCACTCCTCCGCCGGGTCGCTGTACTTTGCCCGCTTGCACTCATGTGCTGCTGGTATTCCCTCCTCCCAGGGCACAGTCAGTTCTATGATTAGAACTTTCTTGGCAGCTGTGGACCACATCACAACGTCTGGCCTTAGGGTTGTCTGTGTGATCTCTGTTGGAAAGACCAGTTGCTTGTCCAGGTCAACGCACATGTCCCAGCTCTTCCCAGGGGTAAGCAGACGTGCCGACCTCCCCGCCTTTGTCTTCTGCGCTGCCTCCCCTGGTTTGATGAAGGTGATGTTTTGCCAACGGGGATCCGAGGAGTTGTTCGCCCCAACTCTGCATCTCTCCAGCTGCTCTGCCAGCTTCCTCAGCACCTGATTGTGTCGCCACCGGAAGCGCCCCTGCGACAGCGCGATGTTGCACCCTGACAGCATGTGTTGGAGACCTGCATTGTCTTTGCTGCACAGGAAGCACTTGCCCTCGCTTCCGAACCATTGGGCGAGGTTTCGAGGGCATGGTAGGGTGTCATACGCAGCCCTTACGAGGAAACTGAGCCGTGACTGTGGGGTTCGCCAGATGTCGGCCCAGGTTATGACTCTGTTGATGGTATCCTCCCAGCGAATCCATGCTCCGTGTTTGCCCTGCGACACGGCCTTGATGAGGTAGTGGTCCTTCACCACTTGTGAGACCTCTTCCACCACCATGGTCTTCCTCTGCTCTCTTTTGGCATTAGACCAGAACTGGACAGGTTGTCCCCAGCCCAGCCCTGCCCGGCTGTCTTGAACTCTTCCCAGAACCTCCTTGTGTTGCAGCCTGGAGACAGCTTGATCCACTTCATCCTGGGCCTTCCACTTCCGCCCAGTGCGGACAGTCACTGCTGCGCTCTTCACCGCTTCGTCTCTAGATTCCATCAGCTCGAATAGAAGGCGGGTCTTCTCCTGCTTGTATCCTAGGCTGATGGACTTCAGAGGAAGCTGCAGGATGTTCTTGCCAAAGAGACCTGTGTCTGAGAAGCAGCGGGGGAGGCCAAGCCACTTCCTGATGTACCTGTTGGAGATGCCGTCCATCTTGCTGACCAGGGAAGATGGAATTTCGCCTACTTTCAGCGGCCACATCACACGCTGGAAGAGTGTGGAGTGGTAAGCCAAGGTCGCATGGTCAAGCCATACGACGTGCAGGTCGCTCCTCTCTCTTTTGGCACGCTGTATCTGCTCCCAGATTACGGATGCATGCTCAACACACCCCGGAAAACCTGGCAGCCCAGCTTTTTTACAACTTGTGTCAATGTAGCCATTGATACTGAGGAAACTGGTCATCCTCCTTGCCAAGACCGAGAAAAATACTTTCCCCTCCACGTTCAACAGGGCAATTGACCTGAACTGGCTGATATCGCTGGAATTTTTCTCTTTAGGAATGAAGATCCCCACTGCCTCTTGCCACTCCGCTGGAATTGATTGCTTCTTCCAAGCGACGCTCATGAGTTTCCACAAGATCTTTGTCACTTGAGGACAGCTCTTATAGACCTTGTATGGGAGCCCATTCGGTCCTGGTGCCGAGGCTGATCTGGCCCTTTTCAGGACATCCTTAATCTCACTCAGCCTAGGTGGGGAGGTGTCGAAAGGGGTTTTGGGGGAGTCTGGACGTGGCACATGGCCTGGTGAGCCAAGTGGTAGATCTCTGGCTGCATCTGTGTACTGGCCCTTAATGTTTCGTTCCAGATCCTCTTTCGAGATGGTTAGCTTGCCACTTCGCTTTTCGTCCAGCAGCTGACGGGCAAACCGGAATGGATCTTTGAAGAAGTCTTTTCTTTCCTTCTCCTTCCGTTTCCGGCGCTTCCTGAGTCTCTCTGCCCGGCGCAGCTTGGCAAGCCTCTGCTTGAGGTCATCCCACAGCACCTTGAGGCCTTCTTTTTCCTCTGCCGCTGCTTCCCTCCACCTCTTTCGCAGTTGGCGCCTTTTGGATACCAACTCATCGATGTATCTCTCCCTCCGGCCTTTCTGCCTCTGGGCTGAGGCCCGCTTGGTCAAACACTCTCCAAACCTCTCTCTGCACTCCTCATAGATGATGTTGCTCAGCGAGGTTAGCTTACGTTCAACTGTTCCTCGCAGGGAATGCTCCAGCACTCCTTTCAGGTGGTTGTCAAGCCTGTGCCATTCCTCTTGATTCTTTGCCTTTGGCCACTTGATCTTGTTGCGCCGTTCTGGATGTTTGCGATGGCTCTCTGGCTGTGCGACTCTCGGGGGGACAGCATGAAAATCATTCTCGGGAGCTGCTTCCATCTCCTCTCCTGCATCCCCTGAGGTTTCCCTCTCAGCATTGCTGGGTCCCGCTGCACTGTGGTTTGCCACCTGGCTTTGGGTCTCTTCCGTCTGACCTGCCGAAGCAGTGCGGTGTACATTAGTATTATGGGTTGTCGTTCTGTATTTTATCCATATAATAATAATTCTTTTGACATTTTCTATATATGAAAAGCCAGCCGTTAAATTTCACTCACTGGTCTGGGGTCTGTTATTCTTAACTCTATGACCAACCACTCACCTGAACCTAGAAACTCTCTGGTCCTATACTTAAAGTGCTATATTTTGTGAGTTGAAAAAAATAGCAAATCAACTAGAAAAAAGTAAAAACACTGAAAAATAGTGTTTTATTTTTCTCCTCCAGTGTTTTGTTTTACGATCCATGTATCTTTTGGTTCCGTGTATTATGATAACAAAAATTTAAATTACTAGACGACAAAAAAGAAAAAAATGACTGTTTTTTTCATTTTCTCCAAACGAAGTTTCCATTTCCACAATAAAGCAGCTGTGAGGAAGGTGCTGTGTCGGAGAGGGAGCTATGCTTCTGATTTGATATTTGAACTATATATTTTGAACGATATTTGGTCCTGAGGGGTTTGTTGGTAGTTGTAACTGGTTTTGTTCAAAAGTGCCGAATTCTATCTTTATGGCTTATTGCTGTTGTTGAAATGCTAGCCTGTTGTTATTGCCATAGCTACGGTAAACATTCCGGTAACGTCAGTGACAGAGTACCATTATTATTGACACTGGGTGAATCTGTGTGTGTGTGTGTGTGTGTGTGAGAGAGAGAGAGGGAGAGAGAGAGAGAGGAGGAGGGGGACATGTTGGGGTCTGCAGTTTCTTTGTGAAGCCAGAGGTCTGAAGTTTTGGTCACACAAAGAGAGCACCAATGCTGTTTGAATATCTTCCATTATTCTAAAAGCCAAATCCAATGTATGTGTGTGTAATCTGTTTAGATAAGGTTATAGTTAAAAGAGTGTTAGTAAGCATGCAAAGACCTTGTTTCTATGTGAAGCCATGTGTAGGAAGAAATACAGTATGATTTAAGCAACAAATCAATTAATCACCTTATTTATAAGGCTAATTCATTTTTCCTTGTTTAAAAGGGGAGCACGCCAATAGCTACAGGATTTTTATTAAACTTTGGCGAGGGTTTAGTACCTGTTAAAGTAAGAGATGTTAGGATACTTTCGTCAACTTTTCTCGTGAATTATTTTATCAATCTCAATCTGATAATGCTTGTTCTAATAAAACAGTGGCCACAAGACTCTTTGAGGAAGAGACAAAGACAGAATAAAAGGTCACAGACAACAACTTGGGTCTTTGGTTATTTACTACAAAATATAAATGTATATATACATATATACACAGAATATAATAACACAGAAAATGAATGGGAAAAAGCTATGATACGAATTGATTGATTCTAATCATACTTTTATTGAAAGTAAAGTTTAATATGAAATATCCTGTGGTCACCAGCTCTCCTCATTAAAGCACCAACTCAAGTCATCTCACTAGACAAGCTGCTGTGAAGAAGGATCCATGAGGAAGGACAGTCATGTCTCATGGCTCCAGAGCAGCTTCCGAATGTGCAGAACACCAGGTCTCTCTCGAGGTGCAGGGCTGGCAGAACTGGGCTGCAGAGGTGCAGGCAGCAGGACCGGGTCATCAAGGATTCGTCAGAGGCCAAACAGTGCACACGGCAGTCTCTAGAGAGGGGACCCTGATAGTTAACTTGGCAACAGGATGTTCAGAGTTTTAATGGTTATTCAGGATAACCAAATCTTCATCTTTTAGCAACATAAAGACTCTTTCTAGATTTCTTAGCAGGGACAGCCTGAGTTAGGTGGATGAGATTCATTTGGTCTCTCTTTGAAAGCTATTGGCTCTTGTACTGGATTTTGATATAAACTTTAAAGGGTATCTTTGCGCTGTTGACTAGAGCTTAATTTAACCGGCGAGGATGAAATAAGCTTGTCTCAAAAACACGAGCACTAACTTAAAACGACGCTTAACGGATTCATAAAATAGTATTAATCAAATAAAACAATGAACTTCTTTTTTTTTTTTTAAAAAGCAAAATGATTATCTCACTTTTTGACAGTGCCCCTGTTTATTTAAAAATTAAAACATATACTTTTGTAAGGGAGTCTCACAAACTACACATCTTCTTCACTCTGTAATTAGTTCCAGCAGATCCTGTTTACATTTCATTAAACAGCCTGCTTCAGAGGTCAAAAGGTCGAGGGAGTAGAGGAGCAGTGGAGGCAAGATCAGAGCTGGGCCAAGGACAGACAGAGAGAGAGAGAAAGAGAGGGGCCCAGTTCAGTTTTTGACAAGGCATGAGGGGTTTCTGCTAAGACTGGCATTAGAGGTGTGATCACGAATGATGTCCCCTCTCTGATGATGAGACAAAGAGGCAATATTTCCTACAGTTGCTAACATAAAATTCCTCAACTTAACTTAATCAGCAAGGTTACACCCTAACCATCATTAAAAACATAACTCATATAGCATAATTGCATTCCTGTGCCTAGCCGTTCATGTAAAATCTCATAACATGTAATTGATGCCCAGTTGTAGTTTAGTTAACAATCCATAGAATGGAGAAGTAAGTTTGTTGTGTTGCTTAAATGCCAGTGTCTGGTCCTTGTGACCAGGTTGAAGAAAGTTGGTCCTTGTCCTGGTTGTGTTCTTTTTAAACAATAGACAAATCTAATCACTAATTTTTCAGCAGAGAAGGTCTTTGTGACCACCAGTAGTGGTTAACCTGTGGTCCTACTCCAAGCAGGCCACATTGAAGGCCTAGGGACAGCTGGCAGCTGGTCCCTGGGTGATGAGAGGTTCAGGCAGAGGGAATGGAATTCTCCTGTTGTATAGACATGGGGATGTCATCAGCCAGGAGTCAGTTTGGGTATTAAGTTTTCACACCTGGGTGTGACCTGTTTGAGCCTGCTGGGTCACATGGCAGTTATTTGTCTTTGGCCATGCGGTCAGGAACAAAGGGCCATGACGTAGGCTTTCAGGCCTGGTGTTTTTTTATCAGGCCAAGGTCTTGTCTTGAACTGAAAGTTCACATTAGTCCACAAATGAACAATCATCAGTAGTATGTGGTTGCACCTTAATAGGGATTTAATATACTATTGGAATTCTGCACAGGGGGTTTTATTTTGAAAACTCACTAAATGCTCCATGCCCTTCCTGTGTCTGACTTCCTGCCAGGAAATGCAAGCAGCACCAGTGATGCTGGGAACCCTATTGTTTTCGCAAGGATTTTTTAAAAATGTATTTTTTTCTCCAGTAAAACTCATACTACAGCCTACACCATAGTAGTTATAAAGGTGAAACTTTTAACTTTTGTTCAGACCCCCACAAGTACGGCAGACACCAAAAAAAAAAAAATGTTCACCAGCAGGTGGTGCTATAATCAAGTTGAAAGCGTTTTTGCCTGTGACTCCCACATTGTACCTTGCATATTCAAAATGATTGGTATCTTGGTATATAGGCCACGCCCATTTCAGAATTCATCATATCTTAGCAATTATAAGTCAAATTACCAAGAAACTTAGAACAACAGTTTCTGATGCTCCTCTGAGGCTTTGAGAAAAGTATGACATTAATAAGCCAGGAGGTTGCTCTCTTTTGAATATCACTCATATTGGAGCATTAACTCTACTAGTTATGGAAACAAAACTTTCAGGGGAGGTGAAGACTGGGCCCACATAGAATAGACCAAAAATGACACATGTCCACCACAAGGTGGCGATAGAATCAAGGAAAAAGCTTTTTTGGCCTCCAACTTCCACCTCTTTTATCACACATTTAGATATCTTACATCCACATGTTTTCTGAAAGGAACTGAATCTTGGGATACAGACCGCAACGCATTTCTGCCTAGTACTTTTGCACTAAATCACGAAAAATTTAAATCCTATCTTTTTGAACTTCTCCTAGGCTGAGATCACCACAAAACCTTGCAGGAACTATCCTTCAATCATCTTGATGAAAAGTTATCAAAAGAATTGTACACGTTCAAAACATGTGTGAGTTAGAAAAGAAGAACTTCCTGTATGTTGTAGTCAAAACAGGAAGTGTTGTATATCTCCGCAGATTGGTAGTTCCCCATGGGAACGTGAGGCTTTGTGCAAAATAAGAGGTAAATCGGACATTAGTTGGTGCTGTAACGCAAAATTGAAAAACACACAAACGTCTGAAGCCGAGAGTCCCATCAGCACAAAATTTTGCACACATAATCTTTCTACCCCTAGAATCAAAAGTTATCAATCAAACAATTTGGAAGTTATAGGGGAAAGACTTCCTGTACACTGAAGTCAAAACATGAAGTGGCGCCGTTTTCATAGATTTACGTCAATCTTGGAGTAGGGGCTGTACTTTAAGGGGCGCTAGCGAGCCAATCTGCCACTCCCAATTCTGAAACAAATAATACATACATTTTCAACAGTCCTGAATCCTTTGTGAAGTTTGGTGAGTGTATGATTTTGAGAATATGATTTTGTCCCCCTAAAGGCAATTAATTAATTAATGCATATTACTAACTTTCCTTACAGTTAATGCTAATTCTGTGGTTGCTTGCATTCCTTGGCCTGTCTTTCTGTCTGTATGTCTGTCTGTCTCCCTCTCCCTCTCTCCCCCAACCACTCAAGGCAGATGGCAGTCTGACATAGAGCCGGGTCTGTTCAATTGTTGGGTCTCTGTAAATCATAAATAAGTCATAGAGTGTCGTCAAGACCTATCCTTTATGTAAAGTGTCTTGAGACAACATTTGTTGTGATTTGGCACTATAAATTCAATTGAATTGAATATTTCCGTAAGCTTCAAAATATGAATGACAAAATCTTGAGTATGATGTGTATGTAGGCGCATATGCATTGTCTTTATTAACTGTTTTATTTTATCTCACGGAAGAGTGGCAACTGAACAAACTACCTTAGATGATGTGCTGTAAATGATCACATATGATTTGACATGTATCAAAATAAAATAGTTTTAATCCTAAATTGCATTGTCTGTGTTTTTTTTTTTTGTGTGTGTGTTTTTTTATCATATTGTGTCTTCTTAAAGGAAGCAAATGTGAGATTTAAACTATTTGGAACACAGTTTAAATAACATATACAATTTTAATTAGAATGGCTGGCTGCAACATAAGCTATGCTGCAAAGCATTTCATTAGCTGTTTTAAATCAAAATGTGATGAAACCAATGTTGCATTTGAGGTCTGTAGACTGAAAACTACTAAGCATGCCCCCCAATGTAAAGGTCACAAGCACAGGCGGTTAAGAGGAGAGCCAAGACATTACAGAGTGACTTCATTGTCAAGAATGTCTGAGACCACTTTTGGATCTCTATGGAGAATAACCTGGCCTTAATAACTGAAACCTGAAACATAAGATGGTGTATTATTACAACATATTTTTTTTATGTGTGTCTATCTGCCTTACCACATTTGGTGTGTGTATTTACCACTTATATTTTGAGCTGTGTCATCAAAACCAAAGTCAATATAAAGGCCACTTGTGGACACAGTGTGTGACACTGAAGACCTGTGAGTTCCTGCTTGTGGTAAATCCATATTCTCTTACTTGTCTGCTACAGACCATTTGAATGGCTTTCTTTATTTAAGAAGATTTATGTAGTTAGAAACATTTGCTGAGTTAATCCTGTTTTTACAGCTACTCTAATAATGAATTCTGTTTCAGACAGGATTGGTACATACTGTTGACAGAGGGGAGGTGAGGTAAGGAAAACTTTTAAATGCTTGACTTCTTCATTAGCCTTTAATATGCAAAACATTTAGCATTTATTGAATGTCCAAAGGTATGTAACTACACACTTTGACCAAAGTCAACAATTTGTCAGTATTTGTTCTTAATATCATCTAAGTTTGAAAAGCACTTTGAGTAAAGTCGAAACCAAACTATAACGATCCACAGACATGGTTTCAGTGGAGATATGTTTTCTTTTTAGCAGACTTTCCGATTCAAGTGCTGTTTAATAACATGGACTTCAAACATTAGTCTAAGAAAGTGGCTTCTTTGTAATTATCTAACAGACATCAGCTGCCACCATGAGCACAGACGCAGAGATGGCCGTTTATGGCAAAGCTGCCATTTATCTCCGTAAGCCAGAGAAGGAGAGAATTGAAGCTCAAGCTAAACCATTTGATGCCAAGACTGCCTGCTACGTGACTGATGCCAAGGAGCTGTACTTGAAGGGAACAATCCTCAAGAGAGATGGTGACAAAATCTCGGTCAAAGTCCTGGACACTCAGGAGGTTGGTATCATAAAATAAGTTAACTGGGAATTCTATATGATCTGTTCTCATTGTGACAAATGTCCATATACAGGAGAAGACAGTTAAAGAAGCTGATGTCACTCCAATGAACCCTCCTAAGTATGACAAGATTGAAGACATGGCCATGATGACCCATCTCAATGAAGCCGCTGTGCTGTATAACCTCAAAGAGCGTTATGCAGCATGGATGATCTACGTAAGACAATCCGCCCAATGTGAAAAGAGAGCTATTGGAAATGGCTATACTTGTAGGAAACACAACATGTAAACTATTATCTGTTGATCACTTTCAGACCTACTCTGGGTTGTTCTGTGCCACTGTGAATCCCTACAAATGGCTCCCAGTGTACGATGCTGAATGTGTAAGTGCCTATAGAGGCAAGAAACGTATGGAGGCTCCACCCCATATCTTCTCAGTCTCTGACAATGCATATCAGTTCATGCTCACTGGTAAGTCATTATCATAGCTATGTACTATAGAATTTATATGTCTATGAGGTTTCTCTTGTACTAAATCCTCATTATTTTTGTTTTTATTTAACAGATAGGGAGAACCAGTCCATCTTGATCACGTAAGTTTGTACTATTTACGTTTATTGACATGATTTAAATGTTCCTTGTTTAATTTTTAAAATGCAATGTTCGTTTTTTATTGACAAGTGGCAAACCGGTTGTTACGTGACTTAAAAAAGTGAGACCATCCCCTTCTTTCTTGGTTGCCTTTGACAGCCTTAGCACTGCCTTCTATGTAGAGAATGTGGCTTGAAATGTTCCCAAAAAATGCAAAGGATGTGACGTGTTCCGTGGTCCCAAGTCCCTTACCTCTCTTTAGTTCCCCTACAGCCAACATTCTGCAGCATTAGCTAACGTTAGCTGAGAAATGGATGCCGCAAATGTCAACCGATGCTGTACTTCAGCTATAAATTTTGCAATGGCAGCCCTGAGACAGACTTAAGGTTGGCAGCTGTCTTGTGTAATAGCAGTAAATAGTTTGCTGAACCAGCGTGGAATCTTACTCTGTGCCAGGACTCGGTCCCCCAGTAATGGGTTTCCGGCTGGCTGAGGGTCTGTCGTTTGCTGGCCAATGCAAAGTGTGTGTACCGGAGACACAGCCTGAGCAGACTGTATTGTAGTGGTACGACTTACCCACCCCATCTTGATAACACTCCTAGAGGAACTTTGTGGACGAATTGCTAGTTAGCTGATGTAGCAAAGAACTACATTAAGTGGATAATGTCAGCCATCCATCCAGACTCCAAGGTCTGATCTGGCTTGCAGTTTGTGAATGACTTTATGAGCTGGCATTGAGATGCATTCAAAGCCAGATCCATGCAGCATAGCTGAGTTACAGCTAGCTGGCTAATGTTAGCAACTTCCTCTCCATCATAACCTACGCTAAAGGTTGGCCATTTGGCTGAGCGGCATGAATTTGTCATTGGTTCCGTCATGGCATTGGCTTATGGAGTGATTTGCAGACAGCAAGCTAGTGTCATTTTAAATGGGAATTAAATTAATATTACAGCTTTCTATCAACATGATGCTTGTCTTACTGTTATGGCCGGTACTATAGAATTTGCACACACAGATGGTGTGTGAGCATGTGAGCAACAGTACTACCTTCAGTTCAGTATGCACCATGGGTGGCGCTTATAACAAGGGTTCTCTGAACATTAAACATAGAACCCCGGAAACAGATAAATATTTCAATCAAATTCTTATAATACTGTGTCTACTCGTAGTGGAGAATCTGGTGCTGGAAAGACTGTGAACACCAAACGTGTCATCCAGTACTTTGCAACAATCTCAGTTGGTGGAGAAAAGAAAAGGGACACAACAAAGGTATGGTACTGCGTAGTGATTAAAATTCAGATTTCTTAGATAATGGAATATTTTTTCAGTCATGTTCTGATAGCAGTTCTAATCCTGGATTATAGGGGTCACTGGAGGATCAGATTATTGCAGCCAATCCCCTGCTTGAGGCCTATGGTAATGCCAAAACTGTGAGGAATGACAACTCTTCTCGTTTTGTAAGTATGGACATATTTCTACACAAGTGAGGTCTTCCAGATGAGCAAGGACATCAAACAATCCTTTTTTTCCCAAAGGGTAAATTCATCAGAATTCATTTCGGCACAACTGGCAAACTGGCTAGTGCTGATATTGAAACATGTAAGTAATAATACTCATAGTATATACAAACAACTGGAACTGAGAATTAACTAGGCTGTAACCTGTAAACAATAATTGTAGATCTGCTGGAGAAGTCTAGAGTGACATTCCAGCTACCTGATGAAAGAGGCTACCACATCTTCTACCAGATGATGACCAACTTCAAACCTGAGCTGATTGGTAAGCAGACTGAGATCTTGCTAAGCCCCCAACACAGCGATTCCCTGGTTGATCCAATAAGGTAGTAACAAAAATGGCAGTTAGTTCAATTCAATTTTATTTATAGTGTCAAATCATAACAAAAGTTATCTCAGGACACTTTACAGAGTAGGTAAAGACCACACTCAATGACTTATTTATGATTTACATAGACCCAACAATTCCTCTGTAGAGTACAGTGGCAACGAAAACCTTCCCTATAACAGGCAGGAACGTCAGACAGACCCAGCTCTGTGGAGGACGGCCATCTGTCTTGACCGGTTGGGGAGGAAGAAAAGGAGAGAGAAAGAGAGAAAAGACACACAGATGGACAGGGAGAGACAGACAGACACACTTCCAGAGATGCAAGCAAAGCCTAACAGTAACTATAATATTTATAGTAATGTGAATATGACGTATATGTTAAGGCAGTTAATACAACAGAATAGTAGAAACAAGCACAGCTAAGGTGACAGAATATGAAAATGATAATAATTATGGTGGCAAACATGATCAATGATGAGTAGTGGCAATAGCAGCTACAATACAGCTACAAATTTTATAGTTTATTAAACTAGTGATAGTATATATGAGTAACAGTGACAATAGCAGCAGGAAGCGTCATGTAGGACCACGGCAGCAAGCACCACCACGATCAGCAGAGACCTGCGAGACGACAAAGCACAAACAGCTCCGGGGAAGAAGCTGAATCAGTAACATGCATTGATGGGACATGAATGATTCAGACAGAGAGGAGAGAAGCTCAGAGTATCAGGAAAAGTATTATCCCCCGGCAGACTAGGCCTATAGCAGCATAATTAAGCAGAATAAAGTCTCATCGTAAGCCCTAGCTGTAAGCTTTATCAAAAAGGAAAGTTTTAAGTTTACTCTTAAATAAGGGGACAGTGTCTGCCTCCCGAATAACATTTGGGAGTTGGTTCCACAGGAGAGGAGCTTGGTAGCTGAAGGCTCTGCCTCCCATTCTACTTTTGGAGACTCTAGGAACGACGAGTAGCCCTGCATTCTCAGAGCGCAGAGATCTAGTTGGGTGATACGGTACTATGAGCTCTTTAAGATACGACGGAGCCTGACCAATAAGAGCTTTGTACGTAAGGAGAAGGATTTTAAATTCTATTCTAGATTTTACAGGTAGCCAGTGCAGAGAAGCTAATACAGGAGAAATATGTTCTCTTCTATTTGTTTTAGTTAGTACACGAGCTGCAGCATTTTGGACTAACTGGAGACTCTTAACAGACTTATTGGAGCAGCCTGATAATAAGGAATTGCAATAGTCCAGCCTAGAAGTAACAAATGCATGAACAAGTTTCTCTGCATCTTTCTGAGACACAATGTTCCTAATTTTTGCAATATTACGCAGGTGAAAATATGCAGTCCTTGTCGTTAGTTTTATGTGAGAATCGAAGGACATATCTTGATCAAAAATAACACCCAGATTCCTTACTGTGGTGCTGGAGGACAACACAACATCATCCAGAGTAACAATGTCTTTAGCTATTGAGTTTCGGAGGCCTTTGGGGCCAAGTACAATAATTTCAGTTTTGTCTGAGTTTAACATCAGGAAATTGCAGGTCATCCAGCTTTTTATTTCCTTAATGCACATTTGAAGTTTATCTAACTGATGGGTTTCTTCTGGTTTGATCGACAAATATAATTGTGTATCATCAGCATAACAATGAAAATGTATGGAGTGCTTCCTTATAATAATTCCTAAGGGAAGCATATATAAGGTGAAAAGAATCGGTCCAAGGACAGAACCCTGTGGGACTCCGTGACTAACTTTAGTGTGCATGGAGGATTTGTCATTAACATGTACAAACTGAGATCTATCTGATAAATATGACTTAAACCAGCTCAGTGCGGTTCCTTTAATGCCGATCAGATGCTCTAGTCTGTGTAGCAGGATGTGATGGTCAATAGTGTCGAAGGCAGCACTAAGATCTAGTAAGACAAGTACAGAGACAAGTCCTTTGTCTGAAGCTATTAGAAGGTCGTTAGTAATTTTCACCAGTGCTGTCTCAGTGCTATGATTTGCTCTAAATCCTGACTGGAAATCCTCAAATAACTCATTATTATGTAAAAAGTCACACAACTGATTGGCAACTAATTTCTCGAGGATCTTAGAGAGAAAAGGAAGGTTAGATATAGGTCTATAGTTGGCTAGTACCTCAGGATCAAGACTGGGCTTTTTAAGAAGAGGTTTAATTACAGCTACTTTAAAAGACTGTGGTACATAACCTGCTGACAAAGACATGTTAATCATATCTAATACAGGAGTGCTAATTAAAGGTAACACTTCTTTAAGTAACCTAGTTGGAATAGAGTCTAGAAGACAAGTAGAAGGTTTTGATGCTGAAATAGTAGATGTTAATTTGTTAAGGTCGACTGTAGAAAAGCAGTCCAAGAATATTTCAGGTCGTACAGTTTGTAAGGTTCCTGGGTTTGATGAACAAATAGTGCCAAGCGAGTTGATTTTGTCTCTAATAGTTATAATTTTGTCATTAAAGAAGGTCATGAAGTCGTTACTACTGAGGGTTATAGGAATACATGGCTCAGTAGAGCTGTGGCTCTCTGTCAGCCTGGCTACAGTGCTAAAAAGAAATCTAGGATTGTTCTTATTCTCCTCTATTAAAGATGAGTAATAGGCTGCTCTGGCATTACGGAGGTCCTTCCTATAGGTTTTAAGACTTTCTTGCCAAACTAAGTGAGATTCCTCCAGTTTAGTGGAGCGCCATTTACTTTCCAACTTTCGCGATATTTGTTTTAATTCACGGGTTTGTGAGTTATACCACGGAGCTAACTTCCTCTGTTTTATTATCTTCTTTTTTAAAGGAGCAACAGAGTCAAGTGTTGTTCTTAGAGAGCCTGCAACACTTTCAACAAGGTGATCAATTTCAGAGAAACTAACGTTAGTGCAGGAATCTTGAATATTAGGATAAGGCATTAAAGTAAATGCAGATGGAATCGCTTCCTTAAATTTAGTTATAGCACTATCAGATAAACATCTGGTGTAGACACTTTTACCCAGTGGTGAGTAGTCCTGTAATATGAATTCAAAAGTTATTAAATAATGGTCTGATAAAATAGGATTCTGTGGAAAGACTATTAAGTCATCAATTTCCACACCATAAACCAAAACAAGGTCGAAGGGCGAGTTAGTTGAGTGGCCACTAGGGATAGGTTTCATAAAAAAGCCATTTCTAATTGACCCCCATGTTAAACAAGCCGTTTTAACAGTATAATTAAATATATTTAAGGCCTGGAAAAAAAAAAAATTCTAGTCTGTATGTTTGGGTCATATCTCCATGGCAACATGGAGGGGGGTGAAGTTTATAGTACCCAGTTTTTATTTTATTGGAGGTCAAAGCCTCCAATGAGCCTCTTGAGTTACAGCTAGCTGCTGGCCTTTACTTCGCCTCAGATGCTAGTTGTCAGGATTAGCATGCTAACTCTGTCATCGCGACCTTGACTGCGGTCATTTGTGTGGTGGTGTTACTTTAAGTGACAAGATGGTTTGCCCCTCAACCAACTGTACCAATAAATTGTTTAGAAACACAACATGTTAGCTCTGTTATGCTTATTAAATAGCCGCACTTGCACCATGACTTGCAATATAGCCCACTATCGATGACACATACACTAGATGCTAATCTAGATGGCAACGCCCATGGGCGAGGATGGTTGGATCAAGTTGAGAGACCAGACCTTGAGGGAGAGGCTACGTCCATTTTTTTACATTCTATGGATCTTGCACAACCTTGATACTGCTTACATTTTTCATATGAAACAAATGTATTGATGTTCTGTCCATTATTTGATCTCCAGATTTGTGTCTCATCACAACCAACCCCTATGACTTCCCCATGTGCAGCATGGGTCAGATCACTGTTGCCAGCATTGATGACAATGTTGAGCTGGAGGCCACTGACGTGAGTGATCTTCACTTGTATTTAAATATTTTTTGTGCATACAAGTATATTAAGTGCATTTTCCAAAGTGATTATGTTTTGTGTGGACATCTCTTTTGAACTCAGAATGCTATTGACATCCTGGGCTTCAGTAATGAAGAGAAGATGAGCATCTACAAGATGACTGGTGCTGTGCTTCACCATGGTAACATGAAGTTCAAGCAGAAGCAGCGTGAGGAGCAGGCTGAGCCTGATGGCACAGAGGGTGAATATTTAATGTTAATTCAAAGTGAATAGCTTGGAAACAACAGCAATAGAGTTCTCTATAACACTGGTTTCTGATCATATCATAATTGAGAGCACTAAACTATTTTCAGAGGCTGATAAGGTTGCCTATTTGCTGGGTCTGAACTCAGCCGACCTGCTGAAGGCTCTGTGCTACCCCAGAGTGAAGGTCGGAAATGAGTATGTCACCAAGGGACAGACTGTGAATCAGGTAAACAAGAATTATCAGTATCCAAAAGCTTACTTTTTAAGAGATTGGTTGTGTTAGTTATGCTGAATGCATAATGTAGTAAAAGTCCACGACCATCTTGGATTATTTTTCATTCCTTTAATTAGGAAAAGCTCAAAATACCAGCAATCCAATAATAAAATCACATCCTTGATTTTATTCAGGTGTGTAACTCAGTGAGTGCCCTGGCAAAATCTATCTACGAGAGGATGTTCTTGTGGATGGTCGTCCGTATCAACCAGATGTTGGACACCAAACAGGCGAGGCAGTACTTCATTGGTGTCCTGGATATCGCTGGCTTTGAAATCTTTGACGTAAGTTTCCTTTCCAATAGTTCAGCAGATCATACTTTTCATGAAGGAAACATTATTTTTGCCTGTAAGAGATTAAGCTGCTTGTGTCCTCACAGTTCAACACCTTGGAGCAGCTGTGCATCAACTTCACCAATGAGAAACTGCAACAGTTTTTCAACCACCACATGTTTGTCCTGGAGCAAGAAGAGTACAAGAAGGAAGGTATTATCTGGGAATTCATTGACTTTGGCATGGACTTGGCTGCCTGCATTGAGCTGATTGAAAAGGTAATAACAAGGAGATTATGTGTAATTAGTCTTAGTTGACTTTATGCATCACTCAATGACATACTTCTTTTTCTCAAGCCCATGGGCATCTTCTCCATCCTTGAAGAGGAGTGCATGTTCCCAAAGGCTTCAGACACAACCTTCAAGAACAAGCTATATGACCAGCATCTTGGCAAAACCAAAGCATTTGAGAAGCCAAAGCCCGCTAAGGGCAAAGCTGAGGCCCACTTCTCCCTGGTGCACTATGCTGGTACTGTGGACTACAATATCGCTGGCTGGCTGGACAAGAACAAGGATCCACTGAATGACTCTGTTGTTCAGCTGTACATGAAATCCTCAGTGAAACTGCTGGTTCTTCTGTATCCTCCTGTTGTTGAGGGTAAGACATTGAATACAGTAAACACTTTTTAGCTAGCTGCAGCATGTGCTCATGGATATTTTATGGGCCATCTAATAAAACATGTTCTCTTAAAATTATCCACAGAGGTTGGAAAGAAGGGAGGCAAGAAGAAGGGTGGTTCTATGCAGACTGTGTCTTCACAGTTTAGGGTAAGGTTTAACTTTGCAAATGTTTTCAATATATCCCAGTTTATACTCAAACTCACAATTGTGTTCTGTCATAATAATAATTATCATTTTGAACCTACAGGAGAACTTGGGGAAGCTGATGACTAACTTGAGGAGCACCCACCCTCACTTTGTGCGCTGCCTGATTCCCAATGAGTCAAAGACTCCAGGTGCATAGAGAACACTATCATCATATTCTTTAAGAAGTTATTTTAATATGCTTGTATGGTTAACTTAATTTTGTGCTACCCCAACAAAGAGAGTAATTATTCAAAGAAATCATTAAGAATTGTCTTTCTATAGGTCTGATGGAGAACTTCCTGGTCATCCACCAGCTCAGGTGTAACGGTGTGCTGGAGGGTATCAGAATCTGCAGGAAAGGTTTCCCCAGCAGAATCCTCTATGCTGACTTCAAGCAGAGGTATCCATTGATAATTCGATAGAATTTTGAAGCAGATTATTCAAAGAAAGTACTTACATTGACCATTAACTCTGCCATAAAAAGGTATAAGGTGCTAAATGCCAGTGTCATCCCTGAGGGCCAGTTCATTGACAACAAGAAGGCTTCAGAGAAGCTGCTTGGGTCAATTGATGTTAACCATGATGAGTACAAATTTGGACACACCAAGGTAAGCACCATGCCTACATCATTTTACTGAAGAATAATTACCAAGGTGGTTAAGTTGTTTAGTCAAGTGTGTTTCAACCATATGGGGTCAGCTAAAACCTTTTTTTTTTGTTGCTGTTGTTGTTGTTCTGCAGGGTGTGAATCATTCACTGAATTCAACTGAATCAGGTCTTCTTTCATTTTTATTATTTGTTTATTCAGGTATTCTTTAAAGCCGGTCTGATAGGTGTTCTTGAGGAGATGAGAGATGAAAAACTGGCGGTTCTGGTCACCATGACTCAAGCTTTGTGCCGTGGTTATGTCATGAGAAAGGAGTTTGTCAAGATGATGGAGAGGAGGCAAGTTGAAAACAGCTCATTATAAATGATGCTATATAAAATGACAAAAACCTTTTTTTCACAACAGCTACTTCTTGTGTGCAGGGAAGCCATATATACCATCCAGTACAATGTCCGCTCATTCATGAATGTGAAACATTGGCCATGGATGAAGGTGTACTACAAGATCAAGCCTCTACTGAAGAGTGCTGAAACTGAGAAGGAGCTGGCAAATATGAAGGAGAACTATGATAAGATGAAGACTGACTTGGCTACTGCCCTTGCCAAAAAGAAGGAACTAGAGGAGAAGATGGTGTCCCTTCTGCAGGAGAAGAATGATCTGCAGCTGCAAGTAGCATCAGTAAGTACACCCCAACAGACAGTTGATGATGTTTCATATGTTTCAATGTTGATGGACTAAAATCCATTTTTAATGAAATAAAATAGGAAACAGAAAATCTGTCAGATGCTGAAGAGAGATGTGAGGGACTTATCAAAAGTAAGATTCAGATGGAGGCCAAACTCAAAGAGACAACTGAGAGACTGGAGGATGAAGAGGAAATCAATGCTGAGCTCACTGCCAAGAAGAGAAAGCTGGAGGATGAATGTTCTGAGCTCAAGAAGGATATTGATGATCTGGAGCTTACCTTGGCCAAAGTGGAGAAAGAGAAACATGCCACTGAGAACAAGGTTTGTAAATAATTATCTGTTCAGCTGATCAAGTAAGATTGTAATGACTTCTGTTTAATGACAAAATCTTTCTTGGACACTAGGTGAAGAACCTGACTGAGGAGATGGCCTCTCAGGATGAGAGCATTGCTAAGCTGACCAAGGAAAAGAAAGCCCTTCAGGAGGCTCATCAGCAGACTCTTGATGACCTGCAGGCTGAGGAAGACAAAGTCAACACTCTGACCAAGGCCAAGACCAAGCTGGAGCAGCAAGTGGATGACGTAAGTTTACAAAGACACTTGGGTTGACAAAGCAAGATTCTTCTTCAATGTGATCATTAAAAACTCATGTTGATGTTCAGCTTGAGGGTTCTCTGGAACAAGAGAAGAAGCTGCGCATGGACCTTGAGAGAGCCAAGAGGAAGCTCGAGGGTGATCTGAAACTGGCCCAGGAATCCATCATGGATCTTGAGAATGACAAGCAGCAGTCTGATGAGAAAATTAAAAAGTAACAGTTTTTTGAATTTTACAACAGCCATTCTTCTTGTAGAAGGGAAAAAATGTGAACTGCATGAACTCTTTTCTATAATTTTCACAGGAAGGACTTTGAAATCAGTCAGCTCCTTAGCAAGATTGAAGATGAGCAGTCACTGGGTGCTCAGCTGCAGAAGAAGATCAAGGAGCTTCAGGTGACATGTTACATTTAATATTTTATATTAAACATTGGTGTATAATCTATTTTTGTGAATTAGAATTGAAAGTTTACTGAAAGACATTACACCTACATGAAACAGGCTCGTATTGAGGAACTGGAGGAGGAGATTGAGGCTGAGCGTGCTGCTCGTGCCAAGGTTGAGAAGCAGAGAGCTGACCTCTCCAGGGAACTTGAGGAGATCAGTGAGAGGCTGGAGGAGGCTGGTGGTGCCACTGCTACTCAGATTGAGATGAACAAGAAGCGTGAAGCTGAGTTCCAGAAGCTCCGTCGTGACCTTGAGGAGTCCACTCTGCAGCATGAATCCACTGCTGCTGCTCTTCGCAAGAAGCAGGCTGACAGCGTTGCTGAACTGGGAGAACAGATCGACAACCTCCAGCGTGTCAAGCAGAAGCTTGAGAAGGAAAAGAGTGAATACAAGATGGAGATTGATGACCTCTCAAGCAACATGGAGGCTGTAGCTAAAGCAAAGGTACACAATGCATTATATGCTATCTTAATGTTTAAATTTAATATAGTAGATATGGTAATACATATTATGAATAATATGTGATCAATGATCTAAACTCTCTTTTCCTCATTAGGGAAATCTTGAAAAGATGTGCCGTACTCTTGAGGACCAACTTAGCGAACTGAAGACCAAGAATGATGAAAATGTTCGTCAAATCAATGACACAAGTGCACAGAAAGCACGTCTCCTGACAGAAAATGGTATCTACAAGTTATCAGTGAATGGTCTGTTGTGTATGTTATTGAGAGACGTAACACAAACTAATACAGTTTATAATGAAATCTTTAACACAAGGTGAGTTCAGCCGTCAAATTGAAGAGAAAGAAGCTCTTGTCTCCCAGCTGACCAGAGGAAAACAGGCCTTCACACAGCAGATTGAGGAGCTGAAAAGACACATTGAAGAGGAAGTTAAGGTAAGAAACTGTTAAGTAAGGGTGTTATTAGGTTGGGAATGGGGTAATTATTATATTCAATCATATAACTTTCACCAGGCCAAGAATGCTCTTGCCCATGGACTGCAATCAGCCCGTCATGACTGTGATCTGCTGAGGGAGCAGTTTGAGGAGGAGCAGGAGGCCAAGGCTGAGCTGCAGCGTGGAATGTCCAAGGCCAACAGTGAGGTGGCTCAGTGGAGATCTAAGTATGAAACTGATGCTATCCAGCGCACTGAGGAGCTGGAGGAAGCCAAGTGAGTAACATTCAAACAATTAAATGGCCAGTTCAGTAGTGGTGCAATTTAACATAACTCAACTGAAAACTGTATTGCCTGGATCAATACGGTTCTTGTATTTAAAGAAATATATCCAAACGTTTTTATTTTAGTTTAGTATCTTATTCTGGAGAACAAATTTTAGATAAGAGCACTGTATTTTTTTATTTATCTTCACTTTATTTCTTTATTATCTCTTTTCTATAAATCTGACATTATTTGTATTTAAATAAATAAATACATATAATATATAAAATACAATGTTACACAAAAATGTACTGAAAAGTGCATGTAACCTCATAGTTTTAACTCAAAGAATAATCTTACCACTTCAAACAGGAAAAAATTGGCCCAGCGCCTTCAGGATGCTGAGGAGCAGATTGAGGCAGTGAATTCCAAATGTGCTTCTCTTGAGAAAACCAAACAGAGGCTCCAGAGTGAGGTGGAGGACCTCATGATTGATGTGGAGAGGGCCAATGCACTGGCTGCCAACCTGGACAAGAAGCAGAGGAACTTTGACAAGGTAGCATTTTTTCCTTTGTGTGGTCGAGCAATATAAACAATGATATAAATATATGTATTTGTCTTAATTTTGCAACATAACCAACTGAAATGTATTTTATTAATCAGGTGTTGGCAGAGTGGAAACAGAAGTACGAGGAGGGTCAGGCAGAGCTTGAGGGAGCACAGAAGGAGGCTCGTTCTCTCAGCACTGAGTTGTTCAAGATGAAGAACTCTTATGAGGAAACTCTGGATCACCTAGAGACCATGAAGCGTGAAAACAAGAACCTGCAACGTGAGTAACAGAAACATTGTATTCAGCATGTATGTGTCATAGACTTAAGTGTTTTGACATGTTAAGGCTTAACAATAAAAAACACATGTATCTCTCTGCAGAGGAGATCTCAGATCTGACTGAACAGATTGGTGAGACTGGCAAGAGCATCCATGAACTGGAGAAGTCTAAGAAACAAGTAGAGACAGAGAAAGCTGAGATCCAGACAGCTCTTGAAGAGGCTGAGGTACATATTTTCTGAGGAGGTCTTCTGAATCTAAGTCATAAAAAAATATACTATAAAAGGTTTGAAAGCAGAGATTAATATAACATTTATTTTAAGGGAACTCTGGAACACGAAGAGTCCAAGATCCTGCGTGTCCAGCTGGAGCTCAACCAGATTAAGGGTGAGGTGGACAGAAAGCTGGCAGAGAAAGATGAGGAGATGGAGCAGATCAAGAGGAACAGCCAGAGGGTGATTGACTCCATGCAGAGCACTCTGGATTCTGAGGTCAGGAGCAGGAATGATGCCCTGAGAATTAAGAAGAAGATGGAGGGAGACCTGAATGAGATGGAGATTCAGCTGAGCCATGCCAATCGGCAGGCTGCTGAGTCACAGAAGCAGCTGAGGAATGTCCAGGCACAACTGAAGGTAAGACACAGAGTTGTTATACTTAGACCTCTCTTTAATGATCCTTTGGGGTGCCTCCCGCAAGGAAATTGAGATTCCAGCAGTTTACAAAAGACCCAAGGGGGGTATAAAAAATGTAGTATAAAAATACCAATAAACTCTTAGCTAAATAAATACAGAAATTATAAAAAACAATGAACAGTCAGCAATAAACCCTTAGTCAAATATTTATGAGGTAGATGTAAGAATACAGGTCAAATAAAATTCACAGAAAATTAAATGAGATAAGTTAAATGTAGAGGAAATGTATAAGAAAAATGTATGACTGTATATGACAGAAATGAGCAGCAAGATTAAATTATTGCACTTAAGTGGTGGATAAAGTTATTGCACAAAAAAGAAGAAGAAGATAAGTGTCCAGGTATGTAAGAGTAGATTATTAATTGCACAGTGAGTGGCTCCACAGACTGTGGTCAGTGCAGCTACATTTTGGCATCCATGTGAATATTTTCCTGATATTTTTCACTAGGATGCACTACTGCACCTTGATGATGCTGTCAGAGCTCAGGATGACCTCAAGGAACAAGTTGCTATGGTGGATCGCAGAAACGGTCTCATGGTAGCTGAAATTGAGGAACTCAGAGCTGCTCTGGAACAGACAGAGAGAAGCCGCAAAGTTGCTGAGCAGGAGCTGGTGGACGCCAGTGAGCGTGTTGGACTTCTGCACTCTCAGGTGAACAATCCATATCATTTATTCAATCATCATATGGGATTTCAAATAATGTGAAAATTTGGAAACTGATGACTCTTTTTACCTTTTAGAACACAAGCCTTATGAACACTAAGAAGAAGCTTGAGTCTGACCTGGTCCAGGTCCAGGGTGAAGTGGATGATACTGTTCAGGAAGCAAGGAATGCAGAAGAGAAGGCCAAGAAGGCCATCACTGATGTAAGTTTGGATTTCACTTGTCCTTACCTTTACTCCAGTGGCGATTGCTTTAAGACTGCAAGGATGGTGAAATATGTCCTGCTGTGTGTACATTTCATTGACTAAATACTCGCTAGAAAGCCTTCATCTTTTGTTCAGAATCAGCTACTTATCACAGGTAACAGGCTCAACTTCCTTCTTATTCATTCCCACAGTGCTTTACACAGCTTCTACTGACTTCAATGGGGAAGCGTAGAGCGGGTTTTTCCACTGCAGCGAAACTAGACGCTCATTGGATAAATGCTGGGTTTTGTCCCGCCCATCAGATGCTCAGCGTCTCTGGGGGTCTATGGAGCAGTGGGCTTGCCCGGACGCTTGGCTTCTGCATGATGATTGGATGAGCTTTCTTTGGCGGAATCCTTTTTTGATTGACAGCTAAATGAGTGAATCAGTGATATTGAAGAACAAAGAAACAGAGATTTTTCCATGTTTTTTATTCTGTTGTTCTGAACAGATCCAGAGACTTTACGATCCCTTGCGACTTCGTCTTTGTTAAAAACCACTAGCGTTGTGTTTAGCGACTCTTTTCTGTCACTCAGCGGTTTCTTTCCCCAACAAGCAGCGGCAGCTGCGGAGCTTCTCCCCCCGTCACTCACACTCACAGTCGGTCACACTTCACCGTAGCCTGGCGCAGCAGTTCCAGGTGAGCTCTGCAGGGCATTGAGATGACACTGGTCAAGTCCCTGGAAAAGACGCCTAGTTGGTACGACAAGGTTACAGATCATTTTCTTGAAAAGGAGCAAAGGGAAGAATTTACATATGAATAAACAAACACATTTATGATGTAGGCCCCTCCTTGAGCATCAGTCGCCACTGCTTTACTCCAATGGGCTTTCTCAAGATAGTTTTAACTAACATTTAATGATGTCTCCTCCAGGCTGCTATGATGGCTGAGGAGCTGAAGAAGGAGCAGGATACTAGCTCTCACCTGGAGAGGATGAAGAAGAACCTGGAGGTTGCTGTGAAGGACCTACAGCATCGCCTGGATGAAGCTGAAAACCTGGCCATGAAGGGAGGCAAAAAGCAGCTCCAGAAACTTGAGTCTAGGGTAAGAAAGTCATGCTAAGAGTTTGCAAAGCTGAAGCAAGACTTATGGAAAAAAGTTGGATACTTACTTCTTTACTTACTTGGATACTTATTGTCTTATTGATTCTTGAAGGTGCGTGAGCTGGAGACAGAGGTTGAGGCTGAGCAGAGACGTGGAGCAGATGCTGTTAAGGGTGTCCGCAAATATGAGAGGAGGGTGAAGGAGCTCACCTATCAGGTACAGTCAGTTTGATAGTTAATATACTTAAATCAATTTGACATACTTATTATGAGAGACATATCAACATGTACATTTACTAAACTTTAAAACGAACTTGAACAGACTGAAGAGGACAAGAAAAATGTTGCCAGGCTGCAGGATCTGGTTGACAAGTTGCAGCTCAAGGTGAAGGCCTACAAGAGGCAGGCTGAGGAGGCGGTAAGGACAATATATTTTTAACATTGAAAATATGATACTGTAGCAGATCTTTTTCACACAAAATAGAACTTTGGCCTTTTAGGACATAAAAAAAATGTCAATTTCTTTGGATTTCCAGGAGGAGCAGGCCAATGTTCATCTGTCTAAGTGCAGGAAGGTCCAGCATGAGCTGGAGGAGGCTGAGGAGCGTGCTGACATCGCAGAGTCCCAGGTCAACAAGTTGAGAGCAAAGAGCCGTGACGCTGGCAAGGTAAATATGCAATATATAATTAATTTCATCTAAATGAAAATTAAATCAAATGAAATAACTAGTACTCTAATTTATTTCGTGCAATATTTTAGTCATCATCACTGATTACCGTACGTTTATAAAATTAACAACCGACAAAACTCTGATAGAATATGTGTGAGTAGATGCATATGCAGTGTATGTATGAATTGTTTTATTTATTTTTTTACAGGGAAAAGAGGCAGCTGAATAAAGCATGTCAGCTAATGGGCTTTTTCTAATCATATAATATGATGTGAAATATTCCTCAATAAAATACTTCTTGATCTTAAATTGCATTGTCTGTGTTATTTTGATCTAATGGTTTCTGCTGAGAGAGAGCAAATGAGAGATTTTGATTATTTGTGACACATCAAAAGCAAATTCTACAATCTTTATTGGAAAGGTAGTCCAAATAGTATATAGTACGTTACATACTTGTTTGTATTTACAAGTAGGGGTTGGGGCTACACGGTTGTGTAGTGGTTAGCACTGTTGCCTCACAGCGAGAAGGTTCCAGGTGTCTCCCCGTGTCTGCGTGGGTTTTCTCCGGGTTCTCCGGTTTCCTCCCCCAATCCAAAGACATGCACGTTAGGTTCATTGATGACTCTAAAAAAATGCCCTTAGGTGTGAATGGTTGTCTGTCTCTGTTTGTCTCTATGTGCCCTGCGATAGACTGGCGTCCTGTCCAGGTTGTACCCCGCCTCAAGCCCGATGCCAGCTGGGATCAGCTCCAGCCCCCTGCGACCCTGACAGAGACAAGCGGTTGAAGATGAATGAATGAATGAAGTAGGGGTTGTTTTAACGTATCAACAATGACAAAAATACATAAAATACAGGTCTGTGGCACTCTTAACTTTTGATAACTTATCATTCTCGTGAAATTATTTTTGTAAAACTGAAATGACACAGAATGATAGCATTAATTACTTCATCAGACGCTTCTATTGCGTTGTTCCAGCCAGGATTGATTACCTTAATAGAGATCCTTCTGAAAGGAGGCTCATGAGGTACTGAGACCCCTGGTAAAGTGTGGACAGAGCCCCTCTGGTGGCTGTAGACACTTAGACCTACAGTATAAGCTAAGCAGTTCTTTGACCAAGGCACAAACAGCGTGTCACTTTTTCTACAGCTTTTGGTCCTGTCCATGTAGATGCGGGCACAACATATGTAACCGCCAATGCTCTTTTGAGGAGAATGCCTGGGGATAGAAGATACAAGGACAATTGGGGAACATGAACTCAACACTTTAGGCATGAATGCAGGGTTAGGTTGTAAGGACAGCCTGACATTTTCAGAAGAACTTTGTACACTCTTAGTGTACTGAGAGAGCATGTCTCAGGATTAGCATGCTAACTCCCTCATCTTGACCTGGACTGTGGTCATTCTTGTGGTGGTGTTACTATAAGTGACAAGATGGTTTGCTCTTCGATCAACTGTAACTGTAACAGATGGTTTAGGAACACAAACTGATAGCTCCGTTATGCTAATTAAATAGCCACACATGCACAATGACTTGCACTATAGCCTACGAGCTATACTGTTCTGTTATCCCCTTTATAAACCCTTTATCATGAGAACCATGGCCAACCTCACAAAGTGGTGACAAAATGTGACAACTCTGTGCCATCGAGCCTACCATCGATGGCACATACACTAGATGCTAGTCTGAAGCAGTGGGTGGATTTGGGCTGTAAGGGTCGTTGTTTTTTAGTCTATGGAAATGGTACTGTGTTGAATATCAGTTTAAATCATATATCATAAATACTGGCTGTCTTCACTTGATTCCCAGAGCTTGTGTGTTTCCCACTAGAGACACAGGAGTGCACTCGTCACGCAAAGCCGGTGTAATCGCCGCTAGAGACACTGGAAATTTAAAAAGAAAAGACTATATATATAAAAAATGAGTAGAAGAAGAAGAAGAAAAATAAAAAATAGGATGAGGAGGACTATTTAAAAAAAAAAAGACATTTTAATACAAAGTGGAAAGTGGTAAGGGTTGGCATGGTTCGTGACTGGCTTGTGTATGACACCAAAACGGAGGAGATGCACTGTCGGGATTGCCGTGTGTTTGGAGAGTGGAGGAAGCAGAGGGAAGTGTCTGCTCCTCCTCCTCTTTTGAGGTCTCAGAGCCCTCAGTCCATGCTCTGTGCTCTGTGAAAGGGCTTTTCAATCAGTGTCTGACCTTGACATTACTGTGTAATGTAGTTTGGTTTCTAGAGTACCTCGGGGCACCACCCTTAAAAAGAGGAGGTTTCAGCTAATATAAAGTCTTATGAAATATACTTAAATTTTAAAATAGCTAGTCTACAATGGCGTATTACGGCCAGGTATGAAAATAATAATAATACTATAATAATAATAGCAAATCTACGAGAAAAAATGGTGAAAATTTAATGAATTCAAAGTCAGAAAAGTAGTGTTTATTATTCTCCTCCAGTGTTGTTTTGCGGTCCTTGTATTATGATAACAAAAATTAAAACAACTGTTTTTTCCGACCGGAGGTTTCCATTTCTACAGTAAAGCAGCTGTGAGAACGGTGCTGTGTCGGAGAGGGAGCTATGCTTTTTATTTGATATTTGAACTTGTGACAACACATTCAGAATTGCCGAATTCTATCTTCATGGCTTATCGTTGTTGAAACGCTAGCCTGTTGTTGTTGTTTCCATAGCTACGGGTAACATTCAGGTAACTTCGGTAACAGAGTACCAATATTATCATTGCCACCATGTCCTGATCATTTTTCACCTGTGTGGGTAAATGTCACCTAAGAATTAATTTGCTATTATGGTAGTGTGTCTTTATGGTTGTGTCCAATTTATTTTTTAATGTTGGATTGCTTGAGTGTCTTAGAACAGCACTATGTAATGGATTAATGTCCCTAGTGGGACAGTTTGTAAATTCTATCAAACCTTCTGTTTAACCTACATATATTAATGATTGTGTAATGTTTTACATTTATTTAATGGTGTTAAACTAAAGTCTAACTTCTTACTTTTGTAACCATATATTGTTTTAAAGGGCCCAATTTAGCTTTGTTTGAACAGTTGACATTCAAAAGGACGCTGACACCGGTGAATAAGCCATGTGCTACCCTTTGCCCTACTCAGACGCCCGGATCTCCTCTTCATAAACACTGGGAGCTGCTGGTCATCCAAACAAGTCTTTCAACATATCCTGGACCATACTTCAGTCCTTTGTAATAAATGATGTGTTTTAACAGCTGAAAAATACACCATAAAATCTTCTTAATTTCCATTTTTGATTTAAACCACCACCTGAGCCGCTCAGGCTGAGCGTCGCACAGCGTTCTTACCGCTTTCTCTCATCAAAGTCACTTTCCTTATTAATTACACTTACAGTATGAATGTCAATGTCCAAACATTAAATATCACTTGTAGATTTTTAGAAGTGTGTAAATGAATTCTAAAAGAAAGAAAAGACCGGAAACTGCACCAGACGGGATGTGTCCGGATAGGGACCATACCAGCAAACGGCCACTGGGGATACAGTGAAAAACTGTAAATTGGTGGAAATAGCTGTCCAACTTTAAAAAAATAACTTATCATAACACATCAGCTACAGTGCTAAAGGGTCTGACTATTGCTATTTGTAGTAGGTTTTGTTCAGAAATGCTGGATTTCATGGCTTTTTGTTGTTTGGAAGATTATAGCTAAGCTAATATAAGCTAAGGCAACGATAAAGCTTATGTGGCCTTATATCTAATGTTAATTATACTTAACTCTTAGTATATCAATAAAGTATTATGGGTTGCCGTTTATGTATTTTATCCATATAATAATAAGAATGGTACTCAACAACAGCAATAAGCCATAAAGATAGAATTCGGCACTTTTGAACAAAACCAGTTACAACCACCGACAAACCCCTCAGTACCTTAACGATGTGTTGTCACAAGTTCAAATATCAAATCAGAAGCATAGCTCCCTCTCCGACACAGCACCGTCCTCACAGCTGCTTTACTGTGGAAATGGAAACTTCGGTTGGAGAATATGAAAAAAACTTTTTTTTTTCGTTTTTGTCTTCTAGTAATTGAAATTTTCGTTATCATAATACACGGAACCAAATGATACATGGATCGTAAAACAAAACACTGGAGGAGGAAAAATAAAACACTATTTTTCTGTGTTTGAATTTGATACATTTTTTAATATTTTCTAGTTGATTGCTAGTTTTTCAACTCATAAATATAGCACTTTAAGTATAGGACCAGAGAGTTTCTAGGTTCAGGTGAGTGGTTGGTCATAGAGTTAAGAATAATAGACCCCAGACCAGTGAGTGACACACATATAAGACATGAATTGTTCAATCTCCCTTCAACCATTCCAAATTAAACCAAAATATCAGGAAAACAAGGTTATGTGTCCCTATTTACGTTATTTGGATTGAATCCAACCTATTTGAGATCAGATATCATTTTGTACCTCGTTTTTTTCTTATATTGGTTGTTTAGTTCCTATCTATTTTGAGTTTACTCAGTCTAAGTTGTAATTTTATCTTAGTTGGGCCTATTTATGAGTTTAGTTCTATATTTCTACTTTCTCTTTGGTTTGCTTAACCAGCTCTGTTTAAGCTTAAACTAACTTTATACAACCCATCCATGTAATACCAATTTGGCACACAATAAGTTGGCACACAGATCAAGAATCTCTCAATCAGATCTCACAGATCAATATAACCAATAACTCGGATCAGTCCAAATGATAACCACTGTGTTGCTGCAAAACCTGACAGTTTTGTTCTACCGCGATCCCAGTGTTAGAATCCGTGTCTTTGTCCAAGTGTGCAGGTGAGTTTTGCAGATTAGGTGATCATCCACTCTAACTTTCTCTCCTATGGGTGGCTCACCATCTTCTTTCCACGGCTCCAGGTGTATTCACACACCAGCGATGCCGTCTAAAAAACATGGCCTGCCATACAACAAGGCAACGCACATAAATAAATACAGATTAACTATCAACTTAAATCCAAACCAAACCCTAAAATGGCAGCTCTGCACACGCTTTCACTCTGCCGCGAGGCAGACTTGACCGTGTATTTTTTTTAAGCTCTTAACTGAGCTGCATAAATTAAAACACAACTACACAGTATAGCAGTTGTTCAGACTGCTTTAGCTTAGCTGCGAGTAATATCGTCTTCACACTGAACTCATACGACAAAGGGATACCTGCTTAGAAACAAAAATAGCTTCAAAAATGAAATAAACAGAATCCAGCAATGCGAACAGCAGTTGAGTACAATATCTCCCAAAAATGAAAGAACAAGGTATAAAACCTGAAAATACACTCTCTTTTCCTCTCATTCTCGTCATTTCCGTCTGCCTCTATAGTGTTCTGCTCTCACTGTAGTCACCTGATTGGCTGTTACCGCTGCACTTGCTAACGGAGCAGTACACACAAAATAAATGATAAATTGAACAGTAAACTGCTTTAATGATATTCCGTTACATTAAACACTTTCATTATTCTGTTTGCTTACATTTAGGTTTGATCCTAAGTTCTATCAGTTTATTAACCTATTCACCTGGGCGGCTGTGGCTCATTGGTAGAGTGGGTGGTACACTGAAGCCCGAATTGCTCCCTGTGCTGCGCATGGGTGTCTAAATATGGTGTGAATGGTTAGATTAGATGGTATGTAGATCCACTGCCATTTGTGTGAATGTCTGTGTGAAAAAATAGTGTTTTATTTTTCTCCTCCAGTGTTTTGTTTTACGATCCATGTATCTTTTGGTTCCGTGTATTATGATAACGAAAATTTAAATTACTAGAAGACAAAAACGAAAAAAATGACTTTTTTTTTCATATTCTCTAAACGAAGTTTCCATTTCCACAGACAAGCAGCTGTGAGGAAGGTGCCGTGTCGGAGAGTGAGCTATGCTTCTAATTTGATATATGAACTTGTGACAACATATCGTTAAGGTCCTGAGGGGTTTGTTGGTAGTTGTAACTGGTTTTGTTCAAAAGTTCCAAATTCTATCTTTATGGCTTATTGCTGTTGTTGAAATGCTAGCTTGTTATTGCCATAGCTACGGTAAACATTCCGGTAACATCAGTGACAGAGTACCATTATTATTGACACTGGGTGAATCTGTGTGTGTGTGTGTGTGTGAGAGAGAGAGAGGGAGAGAGAGAGAGAGGAGGAGGGGGACATGTTGGGGTCTGCAGTTGCTTTGTAAAGCCAGAGGTCTGAAGTTTTGGTCACACAAAGAGAGCCCCTATGCTGTTTGAATATCTTCCATTATTCTAAAAGCCAAATCCAATGTATGTGTGTGTAATCTGTTTAGACAAGGTTATAGTTAAAAGAGTGTTATTAAGCATGCAAAGACCTTGTTTCTGTGCGAAGCCATGTGTAGGAAGAAATACGGTATGATTTAAGCGTTAACAAATCAATTAATCGCCTTATTTATAAGGCTAATTCATTTTTCCTTGTTCAAAAGGGGAGCACGCCAATAGCTACAGGATTTTTATTAAACTTTTGCGAGAGTTTAATACCTGTTAAAGTAAGAGATGTTAGTCTCTGTCATTTTAGAAGGATACCTTCATCAACTTTTCTCGTGAATTATTTTATCAATCTCAATCTGATAATGCTTGTTCTAATAAAACAGTGGCCACAAGACTCTTTGAGGAAGAGACAAAGACAGAATAAAAGGTCACAGACAACAACTTGGGTTTTTGGTTATTTACTACAAAATATAAATGTATATATACATATATACACAGAATATAATAGGTTATATTTTGAAGTGACACGTGAGAATAACACAGAAAATGAATGGGAAAAAGCTATGATACGAATTGATTGATTCTAATCATACTTTTATTGAAAGTAAAGTTTAATATGAAATAGCCTGTGGTCACCAGCTCTCCTCATTAAAGCACCACCTCAAGTCATCTCACCAGACAATCAGCTGTGAAGAAGGATCCATGAGGAAGGAGAGTCATGTCTCATGGCTCCAGAGCAGCTTCCAAATGTGCAGAACACCAGGTCTCTCTCGAGGTGCAGGGCTGGCAGAACTGGGCTGCAGAGGTGCAGGCAGCAGGACCGGGTCATCGAGGATTCGTCAGAGGCCAAACAGAGTTTTAATGGTTATTCAGGATAACCAAATCTGCATCTTTTAGCCACACAAAGAGTCTTTCTAGATTCCTTAGCAGGGACAGCTTGAGTTAGGTGGATGAGATTCATTGGTCTCTCTTTACAAGCTATTGGCTCTTGTACTGGATTTTGATATAAACTTAAGAGGGTAACTTTGCGCTGTTGACTAGAGCTTAATTTAACCGGCGAAGATGAAATAAGCTTGTCTCAAAAACACGAGCACTAACTTAAAACGACGCTTAACGGATTCATAAAATAGTATTAGTCAAATAAAACAATTAACTTCTTTAAAACAAAGCAAAATGATTATCTCACTTTTTAACAGTGCCTCTGTTTATTTAAAAATTAAAACGTATACTTTTGTAAGGGAGTCTCACAAACTACACATCTTCTTCACTCTGTAATTAATTCCAGCAGATTCTGTTTACATTTCATTTAACAGCCTGCTTCAGAGGTCAAAAGGTCGAGGGAGTAGAGGAGCAGTGGAGGCAAGATCAGAGCTGGGCCAAGGACAGACAGAGAGAGAGAGAAAGAGAGGGGCCCAATTCAGTTTTTGACAAGGCATGAGGGGTTTCTGATCAGACTGGCAAGTCAAATTTATTTATATAGCACATTTCATACGACAAGCGTGAACTCAATGGCCCTCATTTATCAATCTTGCGTGAAAACGGGCGCAGATCTGAGCGCAGAATTGGTTGTACGACAGGACACACGTCTGATTTATAAAACATTCGTATCTGACCAATGTCATCGTACGAATGAGCGGGCCTTGATAAATGCAGCGGCTGAATTCGATCGTCATTAACATGTTACGCCCTTAAATATTCCTGGTTCGGAGGCCTTTCCCACTGAGGTCAAACATGGGGAGAGGGAAACACTGGTAAGAAAAGAAACTTTTCCGACACAGAGATTTATTCATCTTCAACTGCTTGTCCCTGTCAGGGTCGCGGGGGGCTGGAGTCGAGCTGTATTGAAATATAAAAGAATCCCCTGGCCACCTCGCCACCATGTTTAAAAGCGATAGCTTGGCATCACAAATCACCTGTACATTTAGTGGTAGTTTAGGCGATTGATGAATGCGTAATCATTCATGGATGGTGCCTTCAGACGCACATGAGTACAATCAATTGCTCCAACCACAATTTTTAGTTTTATTTTATTTGTTTTAAGAATCCGTTTTGATCTGTTCTTAATATTATATATATTTTTTATTGTGTATTATTTTCAGCCAGATTTTGCTGTGCTGCACCGCAAATACACAGGCTCAAATTTGCGTACACGATCTCAGACCTGACGTGAGATTTGATCGTAGCTCCCGCTCACGTTCTAATTGATAAAGTTTGCTTGGAAATGGTCGTACGCACGTTTTACTGCCGTACGTTCGTTTGATAAATGAGGGCCAATGTGCTTCAAGAAATTAAAACAAAAATACATTGTATAACATAAAATAGCATATACTCTAAAACATTGCAGCCTTGTTTAGTTATGTCCACTTTCTATCTCTCTTTAACACAAAGAGCTCTGACAAGTTTTGGATTTTGAACACAACTTTACAAGTTTTAGAAAGTTAAACCTACAGTTATTCATTGAGTTGACTCTTTGAGAATTTTGTCAGATTTGCATATGTTGATTGAACTTGGGTTTATAAGTCATAAGTTAAAAAAAGAAAGATGAGGAAAAAGGCGGGAAAGTAAAACTTACAGTTACTCATTATGTTGACTATCTAAACATTTTGACGGATTTGTATGTGTTGATTGAACTAGGGTTTGTAAGTCATCAGATGGGTAAAAAAAAGGAAAAGAAAAAAGCATGAATGACACAGAAAAATCTATTTGCTGTGACTTTTTAGTTAAAATGTCTTCCGTAAACGAAGGTAAGGTTTAAGCACGGGAATAATCATTTAAACACTGCAGCTAGGTCGCACATCGAATTCCAGCTGAACTATAGACGTTTTGCAGTAAACAAGAAAGGACTACTTCCACCGGCGGAACAACACTATTTCGCTGACAACAGTCTGTTAACTGAGGCGGAGCAATACAACACTGGCTTTACTCTGCGTGGAGGTGAGTTTTTCTCTATTTTAATTTAATATTTTCCCAGTAATCATAGGTGCAGTAAAGTAAAAACAGTAACTATATAGGATATGCTTTTTAAGAGCCTGGAAAGGCTAAATTCGTGGCATTGATGAGTTAACGACACCCCCCCCTATGGTGGACAAACTTTAACGGCCCCCTTTGGTTAAAACATGTAAAAAGTTAAATATATAACTAACTGGTGTAGTGTTTAAATTTGACCATGTGCCGCTGAAGTTTTTCACTTAATTTCCCTCCACTCTCAAACCGAACAGGAGTTAGCTAGTTAGCTACTAGTTAGCTACTTTCAGTCCAAGGGTAACGTCGGCATTATGTTACATTGGAGGGTCAAGTTCAAACAAAGCTATTTATCCCAAATAGTCAATGAATGTATTCAGATTGAAACATGCAGGAGACCAAACTCATTTCTGAACGCCATTTCTCTCTCCTTTTAACCTCATGGTGCATGTGTGCAGCAGGTCTGCTTTCAAAGAGAGGAGAGGATCTGTGAGACATGTTTGCCAGTTTAATGTAAACCATTGTTTTTGTTTGTTTTATGCATAATTTGAACAGCATTTAGGTCAATGCTGTTGTTTTTAAATGTGCTTTATAATTAAATCTGTATTGTGTTGTGCGCTTCAACTACATGTAGGCTATTGTTATTCATTTTAATATTTAGACATTATGTTAGCAAGGTAGGATAGAACAGATAGGATCTGACAGTATTTATTACAAACAATTAATCATAAAATAAATCTTCATTATTGTACTAATTAACAGGCTTTGTTTTTTTAGAGATGTACTTTTTGGCACTGTTACTGATTGATGATATTGAGGTGTTTCTTGAATTATGCCCAGTTTAAAATTGACTTTTAACAAAACTATTGTAATTTCTGCAGGTTTGTTGCATTATACTGCATACGTTTTTGCTAAACCTAACACAATAAGCAAGTGATTTTGGAAATTAGATTCGGAATGTCAGTTTATATATATATATATATATATATATATATATATATATATATATATATATATATATATATATAAACAAAGTTTACACTTAAAGTTGTATTTTTATTTTTGTCTTTTTCTGTTCACAGAAGTTAGAAAAGGATGTCCAGTTCATGAGGTGGAAATGTAAGTTTTGTGCGTTCTCCTCCAATGGGCAAGGAAGAATACTCCAGCATTATAAAGAGCGTCACAGTCATCATCAAAGGTGTTCAGTCCTTGTCTGTATTTATGAAGACTGTTTGAACGCCTTTCAAACACAAGCTGAACTTAAAAAACATTTGAAAGAACATGTAAAAAAAGATCACAAAATTGTGACCAAGTTATGCTGTGATTTGTGTAAATTCTCAGAGCCCAGTAACATTAACAGATACTTTGCTCATCTCAAGACTCATTTGAGGAACAAGGAAACCGTTAAATGTCCATTTGCAGATTGCTCTTTCAAGTCCAGTGTACTGTCAACATTTACCACTCATAGAAGTCGCTATCACAGGTTGTCCACTCTAAATAGTTTAAGACCAGAGCTTTTTGTACACCATACACTTACAAATGTGGTACTAGAAGAGGAATTTGTTTCTGATACTGAGGCATCACCTTCACATGATTCAGTACCTGAGGCTGAGACCAATCTTAAAAATGGCGAGGCAATTACACGTCAGTTGGCGTCTTTATTTCTCCGTATGCAAACAATTGTCTGCATGGCAATTGTCTACATGGCAAGAAGCTAACCCCCTCCTTTTATTCTTCTATCGTTATATTCGCCAGTCGCGTTTTCAAAGTTGTGTTTGTGGGTCGTGTTGACAACACAACGCCGTTGGTGAACGCTGATTAGAGGTCAGTAAATAAGAGCATTGTGCGAACCCTGAGGTGACATAACTTTTTTTTTTTTAATGTATAGCTTTATGTATATCTTGCCGGTCACTATTTCTATTGCTTTTGCCTTGGGTGAATGTGATGTATGGAACTCCTGTTGAGTTATTTATTAAATTTTTTGGCATGTGAAATGATATGCTGGGAAATAATTAACAAATGATCATGTTATGCATATGAATAGGTGATGACTGTGTGACAGACTATCACAGGCAGACGTTAACATATAACCAAATGTTATGATTACCATCCAAATAATTATGGACCTCACTGAACAAAAGCAAGTGTAAACTATTTAGTTGATTTTTATATATCATCTCTTCTGAGTTTGTGATTAAAATATTAATTCATCCAAAGGACTTAAAACTATGCATTTCTTTCTAGGTGCATAGGGAATCGATCAACCGTTCAAGACCACAGGTATATATTGCACTTAATATACAATGTATGCTTATACATTTCACATACTGCACTGTATATTATATGAAGGTTTGTTCACTGTTTTGCAAAACTATGTTGTTGACTACTTTCTAATCAAGCAAATTTGATACAGTTTAACTTAAAGCTCCAAACTGAATTTGAAATGAAAGCATGCATAAAATATGGAAAATGTTTTTCACAGATTAGTTATGTTGACATTTGGTTTGTATTGTGAACATTCTTTAGATGACAGACAAAATATATTTAAATGTACAAGACTGAAAAAGCACAAACTTTAAAATCAAGGGTCCTCAATTTTTACGTGTCACTGTAAATATGTAATTATTAGCACTTTCATTTAAGTAAGTTATTATTTATACAGTTAAATGCAAGTTAATAGGACCTTTTTTCTCATTACTTTAGGTTTTTACCTGATGGGATGGCAGTGTAAGATCTGCAAGTCTTTGTCTGCTACAAAAGGCAACCTACTAAAGCATTACAGACTACAGCACGCAACATTTGGTCGTGGGCAATCTCAGCCATGTCTCCATGGTAGTTGCCCGTGCACATTCAAAACGCAAAGTGCGCTTCGCACACATTTGTCCAGGTACCATGCAGCTAAGGAAAGTCTAGAGCCAAATATCCTCTATACTTTTAACTGTTTAGTTTGTGATGCAAGTTGTTCTTCTGAGAAGGACTTTTTTCAGCATATTGGAAATCATCTGAAAGGTCATGAAACTGTCTTTTGTGTATTTGAAGGGTGCAATTTTAGGACAAATATTTACAATACATTTCTGAAACACAAAAGCAGAAGACATAAACCCTATTCTTTGAGTGATTTTAAGCAAGCTGTGTATGAGAGACACTATAATCAGACAGCCAACCTCTCTGATATACCAGAGGCCAGTGCTGATGAAGGAACAGGTTTAGATTGTGATCCCGAAAGTGCATCATACCTAGTTCTGAAAAGAATTGGCTTGCTTCTGCTGAAGCTACAAACTATCTGTAATGCATCTGTGAGGTGCATTGATGCTTTGGTTGAAGATCTTCACTTCATTTCTTCTTCAGCGTCTGTAGCCGTTCTTAGAAACACACTTGATTCAACATTGAGATTAAATGAATGCACTGTAGACCAGGCCATTATTACTGACTTAGCAGTACAATTGTGCAACTTCCATCCCATTAGTACAGCACTAGGAGCAGGTGGTCCTCTTAGTTCTGCTTTTAAGAGAAAAACTGCGAGTAATCGTTGACGACCGAATTGAGAAGTTGGTCCTTCCATCAGTAATCCCACTGACTGTAGAGGAGCTGCAGACTACTGTGAAAGAGAACTTAGGAATTTCAGAGGAGTTTAGTCTTCAGTATTTGGACTCAGAATTTGAAGATTACTTCACTCTGCGTAAAACTGACCAAATTAAACACAAAGACACGATAAATGTTGTCTATGCTGCCCCGGTTATTCTTAACTTGCAGCAAATTGAAGAAAGTTTTGACATTTCAGACTATGACTCAGTATCTCACGCAGAGTCATCAGCATCAAATGAAGAGTCCTCTGCTGGAACATCATCTTCACAGGACACCATTATCCTGCCGAGACAGTGAAGCACCACTGAACGATGTCAGCCATGGCCAAAGCAGTTCCCCATTTCACAGTTTGCATATGAGACTGAGATGTACCTTGAAAGAGCAGATGAAGACTACAGAAAGAATGGAACACTTCTGACTGCCTCAAAGGTCAAGGCAGACATATTGGAGAAGCTGGCCCAAAATATATACATGTATACAGCTTATCCATCAAGTGCACAGATTTGTGATGTTGCTGAGGCACTAGTCAACAAATACCCTTGTTTGAAGGAACCTGGCTCCTTTTCAGGTAACTATGGCTGGCAACAAAGCCTCAAATACAAGATGGCGAATTATCGCACCAAACTCAGAGGCTACAGTGTTCCTGAGGTGATGTGCAATGCCTTGAAGCACAAGAGGCCTGCAGACCAGAAATCTGCAAAGAATGTGAAAAGGCCTCGAAAGGCAGAAGTAAACTACCTCCCACCTTACCCAGCAGGAGAGGATGAGGAAAGTCAGGAACAGGAAAGGATTCAGTTGCTAACTGAAGTAAGGAGAAGAGACAACAACAAATTGATCAAAGAAAAGATGGCCAAAACCTTTGCACACAGAAGAAATGAAATTGTTAACCAATCACCCACTATAGAGGAGATAAAAGCCAGATGGCCAGCCCTGTTTGAGGCGTCTAATGTCAGTTGCGTGTATGGTAATCAGAAACAGTTTGATACAAGATATGCTTAGTTACTTTCATCTCATAAATCATGTTTTCAGGTATTTTCAAGATCAAATATGGTTTAAATGTTTTGGTTTGGCAGGTATGGTTTATACGTTTACACACATCATTTGTTTTTTAGATCCAGGATGAATTTCACAGAATCACAACAGTGCACCTGGAATCAAAGTTCATGTCCAAGCTGGATTAATACTCTCCCAGGCTTCTGAACCTCTTCCACTCAAAAGGCGGGACCATGGGATTGAGGTTGCAGACTATCCTACTGAAGGTATCCTATGTTTGGCCATATTATTGTTGTTTTTTATTTAAATCTATATTAAATCTCCAGGAGAAAGGGTTAACCTGCCTATAAAAACTGGTTATTAAATAAGTGCATATCTTTTTATTACAGCTGTTTGCATACACTTGGCAACCAAATTAGACATTGTTTATCACACTATCAAAAATGTGACCATTCAGATAGCTTGTGCAAAATGTTTTTTGATGTTCATACAGTGATTATAAACAATATGCTCTTTGTGTTCTACATAACTCTGCCCTTAGTAGTGTCTGTCTCCACTCGCCCCTATTTTTTAGCTGCTTTAACGTCAACAGGGAAGCAGCGTATTTGTCCATTAGTGACAAAAATTACCTACCAGCTCAGCATCACTTCAATGATAAACATAATATTAAAGTGTTTGGATTTTATGGAAGTTTCTTTTTCTTTTCCAGGACCAGTGGCTTTCTGAAAACCTCAGTTAGGACAGGAAGTGTTTCATAAAACTGGTCTCTCAGACAGCACAGAAAGGATCATTGACAGTGGTTTCTTAAAAAGTAACAAAAGTCTAAGCCTTCTAGTGTTAAAAACGTAAACATGACCTTGAGTAAAATTAATTTATGTTGTTTCAGGCTCCTAGCAATCCTACCATCAACATAACCAGAGACATTGTCATCCGGTGTCTGATGCCGTACCTTGGAGAATCTGCTGATCAGCTCTTTAAAGAGTATGATGTAAGTTGAAAGGCATCACTTTCTCTCTCTCGCAATCTCTATTTATTTAGGACCATCTCCTTTACCTGTAAGGTCTGAAATACAAAATGTTCTTATTATTTTAGGATGCAGATGAAGACAGTGTGGCACAGGACCTCGCTGTGCAAGACATGAAAATCTACAGCATCCAGGCTCATCTGTCAGATGGTGCAGAGGACATCGGAATTGTGATAGATGGAACAAAGGTCCTGACCACTCTGGGAAACTTCCCAAGGGCTTGTGCCATGCTCATTGGTTTGACGTATGCAGTGAATCTTGCCTATCCCAAGGAGCTCAGGTACATTTTCAAAGCCTTTCAGAAGCTCTTCCTCGAGCTTGACTGTTCAAAGCTTTCGCCAAAAGTGAACAGCCTCAAGAGCAAATTGCTGGCTTAAGAAAAGGACCATGAATACACTGGAGTGCTCAGTAATTCTGTGTTGCAGTTAAGTTTTCAAGTCTTGTTCAGAAAAAAATATGTTATCCATACTCATTTAAAGGATGTGATGTTATATTTTGGACTTGCAACTGGCACAAATAACTGGTTTTGTAGCTTGGTATTCCAGAAGTAATGAGCAAATGATAATGCTGAATCATAACAGGGACAGTGAGAATTGTGTTTTGAAAACTAAATATGAAAAAATGCTTTATCTAATGGAGTTGTTGATGTTTCACAGATCGTGGGTGTTCTGTAGGAATTGTTAAGTTGCATTTATATGGTTTACTTCGAGGCTTTGTCTGAATTTAAGTGCTGCACTTTTAAGAAGCATTTGTGGAACTCATTTAAGGGACTTGCTGCTGTGATTCTGTTGTGTACACCAGGGATACATACGTATGTTGTATGTTGGAATTAGAATTTTTACAAATTCATGATTTGAGTGCCACTTTTTTGCAGTCTGAAAACATTGCCATAAGGTTAAGACTAAACTTTGAACCATACGTAAAAGTCTTCTGTCCCTCAATGCTATAAAGGGTTGGGCAGAGGTCATAGGTCATTCTGCTTTTAGGAGGAATTTGTAGATCTCTCTCATCTTTCCTTATGAACTTGATATCACTTCATAATTAGCCTTGATCATAATAGATAATAAACAGATTGTCAGCATACACATCCCTATTGTACACATACACAATGTGTACACATACACATTTTTTTGCAGCCTCCCTCTTTATTTCTTTGTATTTTGGCATTTTTATGCACAAATATTTTGTTTGAAAAATGTTTATGTCTGTGTCAACAAAGTTGCACAAATAAATGTTTACCTGCTGTTTTCCTGCATATGGTAGTTTGTTGACTGCATGGACTAAAATACATTCTTGCAACATTAAGGCATGGTATTGAGTAAATTTGACATAAAAAAATTATGGCAACAAAGTGACAATCAATAACATTAAATAGATTTTAAGACATGTGGTACCCATTATAAGTTAATGCTACTTATTTTAATTATTGAATCCAAATCATTATTATCCAAATATATAGAAATATATCCTCAATTTCACCCATAAAATTAGTGAACATAATTCAATACCATCCAGATATTTAGTGAATATAAATCAATTTAATCCTGATACTTGGTAAATATAAATTAATTCCACCTACTAAATTAGTAGTCCTAAATCACTTTTTTGCAGATATTTGTTAAATATGACTTACTATTTTCCAGATACCTAGTAAATATTAATCAGTTTTCCCTGTAAAATTGATTTGGATTTAATCAACATTTATCATATTTTTAGTAAATCCAAAATATCTTAACCAATGATTTCATTATTGTGCATTTAATAATTTTGTTTAAATTGAATTAATTAAATCAATAGTTTTTAATCAATTTGTAAGTAATTAAAATCTATTCAATTATATTAATTGTCACTTTGTTGATGGCCTGCATTGTTCAGTGAGCGACAGGTTATTCTTTGCCAAGTAAAGCATAGAAATCTTATATTTTGTTATTTGAGCACTGATGTAATCATGTTGTCTTTGTTACAATAATATTTATTTATTTGTCTTTCTATTCCTACAGCTCTATACTGCTCTTATTTTTCCCTTACTCATGCCCTTTTCTCTGCTTTTTTGTGTCTATCTGCTTCAGTTAATCTCAGAGTTCCAAAGAATTGTCGGCAAAGACCTGCTGGAGTCTTTTCTGGGTGGACTCGATGAGTTTGTGCCCAGTCTTCTACAACTGTACAAAGCAGCTGCTGCATCAGGCAGGAGGTTGGCCCTGAGCAGCATTCTGAACTGTCTTCAAAAGGAGGTATGTACGGTGTGGATAAATATTTCCAAAGAGTACTAAGACACTATAAGACACTATATTCACACATTTTATAGTACACTTTTAAATTAATTTTCAATGTGGCTAAGGCACACTTATCATGTTCATAAGACGTATTAACATAGCCAAAGCAATAATAATTTTTACAGAAGAAATCCTTAGAATTTTGACCCAATAATGTAATAATTTCCCTCACAATGTTCTTTCATGTATATAACATTAAATTCTTAAAAAAAAAACTATAACACTGTTATTTGTGAAGATACATTATTGGATCCTACAGGTATTATTTTATTTTAATTGGATTACATTATTAATCAAGTTATGACATTATTGGGTTTTATTACATTTTCAATCAAGTGTAGTACATGTTTTATTACATTTGCAGGAGTTTTTTTTATTTATCATTGGTTTATACCACAGCCTTTCAGTCCAATTATTTTATCACTCACTCACTAGACAGAGCCTACATTTATTAGAATGGCCATGATAATTTAAACTTGGACATGTAAGCTAAGATGTGTATGTGATTATGTCTTCAGGCTCATGGCGAAACCCTCGATGTGATAATGGGAGGGATGGAGGTTGGACTGCTGATTGGGCATGGAGGCCCTCTACAGGATGCATTTCCTTTGGAAGTCTTTCATGTGGCTGTGGTAGCAGAGGAGAAGATCATCCTAAGTGACATGAGAGATGTGCCCACTGGCTTTCTCTCTCTCTCTCTCTCTCTCTCTCTCTCTCTCTCTCTCTCTCTCTCTCTCTCTCTCTCTCTCTCTCTCTCTCTCTCTCTCTCTCTCTCTCTCTCTCTCTCTCTCTCTCTACACACACACATAATTGAGACACTCATCTAAGTTGTGAAACACAGAAACATACTTGAACTTCACACTGGTAAACATGTAGTTGGATGGCATGTTGACAATGTATAAACCCAGTGTTTAAACTCATATACATGTTTTAATAATAAATGTATTTTTGGACAAATGCAAGAATTGTGTGTTCTGTTATTTACCATATAATTTCTAACACATTTAAATCCTCTTAACTTGAAATGGGAAGTTGTATAAACATAGTAGGTTATTTAGACTCAAACCTGTAAGTTACAATAATGCAGAAATGTGTGTTTGTTCAACTAGCTAAGGAAAGTTCTTGTAGTGGTGATGTTTAATATTTATTTGTTTTAACTTGCATTATTAAGTTGAAACAACAAGTAATTAACAGTTTTCTTATACTGATAATGTGTAATGATTTTTTGTCTTAACTCAAAGTATTAAGTTGAGACAGCAAGTGATAAAACGTTAAATCAACTTTGACAACTTCTAAAACCAAGTTGAGTCAACTATGAAAATGTAGTACAATCAACTTTTTAAACTTTAATTTCTGAGTTGAAACAATGATAAACCTCAAGTTGAGTTAACTTGTGTTTTTAAGGCAGCAGGTGGACTTTCATTTTCAAGTTTAACTGACTTGAAATGTTTTTCAGTATAGGATAAAAATAATTAAACATAAACATTAAACATTAACATTAAAACAAAACATTTAGGACATTATGCAATCATACAAGAATGTATTATTATCATCATTTAAAAAGGAGATAATAATAATAGTAATAATAATGATAATAAAAATTCTTAAAGCAAACAAACAGGACAGAAATAAAACACATTCTTTAAAAATAATTAAAAGCTTGCGAAAAAAAAGATGAGTTTTTAGTTTACTTTCAAAAGAAGACACTGTTGTAGCAGACCGTAGTTCATGTGAAAGGGAATTCTAGAGAGTAGGACCATAGTGGCTGAAAGCGCCATGAGCAGATTTGGAGTTGATTCTGGGTATAGTGAGGAGCTCTTTAGCTGATGATCTAAGGGATCTCACTGGTGTGTATTCAGTGAGCATGTCAACAACGTAAGAAGGAGCCAAGCCATTACAACATTTAAAAACAATAAGAAGTATTTTAAAATTAATTCTTTGTTTAACTGGGAGCCAATGAAGAGGTGATAAAATAGGAGTGATGTGCTCAAACCTCTTTGTTTTTGTTAGGACTCTGGCTGCAGCATTTTGAATACGCTGGAGTTTATGTAGAGTCTGCTTATTCAGTCCAGCAAAAAGAGCATTTCAGTAGTCCAGTCTACTGGAAATAAAAGCATGAACCAGCTTTTCAGAGTCTGACTGAGACAGGAAACGTCTAACTTTTGATATGTTTCTAAGATGATAAAAAGCAGTCTTAGAAACATTAGAGATATGCCTTTGGAAGGTAAGCTCAGCATCTAAAATCACACCCAAGTTACTGACATGCTCACAAGGTTTTACAGACAGGGGAGTTAACAAGGATTGAATATTTTGCCTCAGAGCCTCAGGGCCTACTAAAATAATCTCTGTTTTGTCCTCATTAAGTTGTAAAAAATGTTTGACCATCCAGCATCTGATGTCTATGATGCAATAGATGAGATAATTTATTGGGCATAGATTATCGATAGAAACAGAAATGCATAACTGCGTGTCATTGGCATATGGCTGATGAAATATTATGTTGCTGTATGATGGACCCAAGTGGTAGCATGTACAAGTTGAACAACAGAGGACCGAGAATAGACCCCTGGGGGACTCCATATGAAATGCCAACCTCATCAGATTCATAATTACCAATGGACACAGAGAAATATCTTCCAGTAAGATATTAAGAAAACCAGTGAAGAACTGTGCCTTTAAGGCCTAGACAGTGTTCAAGGCGCTGAAGAAGAATTCTATGATCGACAGTATCAAAAGCTGCACTGAGGTCAAGAAGAACTAGAATAGAAACTTCATGATTGTCTGTACTAATTTTAGGATCATTAACAACTCTTAGCAGGGCAGTTTCGGTACTATGGTTAACTCTAAAACCGGACTGGTAAACATCAAACAAATTGTGGTTTGACAGATACCTATATAATTGTCGGTGCAAAATCTTTTAAAGAATTTCCCCCAAAAATGGAAGGTTTGATATTGGTCTGTAATTTTTGAATACAAGTGGATCAAGATGACCCTTTTTAAACAGAGGTGTTTGAGACATAAGGGGAAGATTCCTGAGTGTAGGGAGGTGTTAACAATATCAAGGACATCCTTTATCAAACTAAAAAGCTAAAAACATTTTGAATAATTTTGTAGGCATCAGATCAAGAGAGCATGTTGCAGAACTGAGCTGCTGCTGCATCTTAAAGCTCACTGGACTGAATAAGTGTGAAGCTGGAAAGAGTGCTGGAAATGCTGTGTTGGGTGCAGAGAAATTGGTCACACCCATCAGTAGGGGAAGCCACAATTGTATTTCTAATATTGGAAATTTTATCGTTAAAGTATGTGGCAAATTCATTACATTTCCCTGAAGAGTGGAACTCAGCAGGAATTGATCTAAGCAGATTAACCAGTTCGTTGATAGTACTGAACAGCACTTCGGAGTTATTTAAGTTTTCAGTAATTTGAGAGAAATAATGTTGTATAGCTATTTTAATGTCTTTGTTATATTTACTCAGCAGGCAACAAGGTCTCACTCCCAACGCGTCAAAAACTGACGATTGGTCAGGGGCTGACTAAAAAGGTCTCCTTAAACGTACAAACCCGACGCAGGGGGCTTTTAACTCATTCCAATGTAAGCCCGTCCGCACCGATATTTGAAGCTCGAGGAGCACTCCTCGGGGCGCTCTTCGGGGTGCTTTTCGGGGTGCTTTTCGGGGTGCTTTTCGGGGTGCTCTTCTGGGTGCTCTTCGGGGTGCTCCTCGGGGCGCTCATTGGAGCGCTCCTTAAATGTACAAACCCGACGCAGGGGGCTTTCAACTCATTCCAATGTAAGCAGCCTGTCCTCCACCCAAAAACGACCACATAGGTTGTTTGATCAAGGAGCTTATTACGACCCATAGGCACGTTTCGAGTTTAGCGGTCGTGTACATAACTACAATAAACGGTGTGTTGGGTATGTCGTCATCGCCTACCCTTTAACCTTTGGCACCAATCAAAATGTGATGCGCCAGAGGGAGGCGTGGCATTCACGTTTCACTGGACGTCGTAGCATTGGTAAGTCCGTTTGTGTACTAATTTGTGTGGTCATGTTGTGTTCTGTGCGTGAGCTATCACGGTGATTGTCTGCAAATCATGTGTAAGTAAGTCAGTTCAGTTTGACGTTTAAGTTACAACTCAGTTGGGAATGCCACGGAGGTCGTATGTTAACTATCAATAAGGCGCTAAGGTTAGCGCACATGCTAACACGCTTTTTATTTATGCTATCTTGACAAAAAAATGCTACCTTATGTGATTTTGTGTATTTCCGTCAGTATTAGGACATCTGTTAACTATTTATTTTGGTAATAAACAGGTGGAAATGCACTGTAAGAACTTAGAGAGCGCATTTTGATACTTTGCTTTGTCATTTTGTCTCTTTGTCTTTACTTTGACTGTAGCCTTTGTTTGGTCTTCTGTTTGTTAGTTTCTTCTCTCTCTCTCTCTCTCTCTCTCTCTCTCTCTCTCTCTCTCTCTCTCTCTGTGCGCATGCGTGAGTGTGAGCGGAGCGAGTGAGCTGGAGTGATTGACGGTGGTGAGTGGTTTTCTCAAAACTTTTCTATAATTGTTTGTTTGTTTGTTTTGCATGTTTTAGTGTAGTTTGTGAACCTTGTTCCAGTCGGTGTGTGTGTGTGTGTGTGACACCGGGCATCATGCCCGGTGTCGGAGTAGATGAGGTGGGGCTGCAGAAACTGACGAGGCGACATGCGGTCAAACTTTTGCCGGCTGTCGCCTGTACAGTTGAGGATGCAGCCTACGCCATCGGAGAGCTTGTGGGGTTTGTAAGTGTAAAAGCTGCCTCACGGATGAACAGCGCTATCGTCATCTTTCTGGATGATGTGGCAAAGGCGGAGAAAGTGGTGGAGAGCGGCGTGGTGATCCATGACACCTTCACGCCGGTGTTTCCTCTGGCTAACCCGGTGAGGAGGATCATGATCTCCAACACGCCACCTTTCATTAAAAACGAGGATTTAAACACAGAACTGTCCCGCTACGGACGAGTCATCTCCCCAATAAAGATGATGATGTTGGGAGGTAAAACCCGACCGGAAATGAAACACGTTGTGTGTTACCGGCGGCAGACCTTCATGGTGCTCAAAGATGGAGTTAAAGACCTCAACCTGTCTTTGAGTTTCAAGGTGGAAGGATTTAATTATATCGTTTTCGTCACATCTGAAACGATGAAGTGTTTTTCTTGTGGGGCCGAGGGGCACTTGGCTCGAGCCTGCCCTGAGGATAAGGAGGCTGCCGGTGGCACTGCGGGGCCGAGCGCCGGTGCATCACCCCGGCGTGCGGGGGCCAAAGGCCCCCGCCCCTGGGGATCCGGGGCTTCGGCCTCTGGTGGACCTGGCGCTTTGGCCTCCGCTGAGCCGGCAGCTGATGCGTCAGCTGGTGGCGAGAGTGGTTCGGGTGAGGCGGGCTCAGGTGAGACGGGCTCACCTGACGCGCTGCAGCCGGCGGCTGAGTTAGACTCGGCCGGTGTGCAGCGATCTGACGAGACGGCAGAAGAGAGTGAACGGGAGGAGATGGAGCAGGAACAGGCTGTTTGCCCAGAGGAAAATATTACTGCTACAAAGAGCACGGTCACACCTGCTAATAAAAATAAACAGGAAAAGAAAAAGAAGGATAAAGAACATAATGTGAATGCAGACGAGGTGGTGAATGAGGTGATGGAGGAGGACATGGATGAGGATAAAAGATCAGGAAAAAGGAAAATCAGTGAGTGTAGGGAGGAGGAGGAGGATGATGAGGATGAGGAGGAGGTGGAGGTGGAGGAAGATAGTGGGGATGAAGCGGGTGAAGAATGGGATATGACTCCATCTCAGGAGGTTCACACCACCACCTATTCATTGAGAGAAATTAAAAAGTTCCTAAAAGACACAAAAGGGAAAGTAGCTGTGCAGGTGAAGAATTTCTTCCCCGACCTGAAGGGCTTCATTGTGTCTGTGTCACGCCTTAAAAAGATGGAAGACTCCTTTGAAACGAAGGAAGTCTACAGACTGAACAAGTTTGTCACAAAAGCCAGGGTGAAGCTCGCTGAACTTAATGATGACTCACTTTAAAATGTCTTATCACACCTTTGTGGCTGTTTTCTTATTTATTTTTTTTCATATCATTATGACTAATATAAATATTGGTTCTTTAAATATTAACGGTGCCAGAAGTGTTGTGAAGAGAGCTTCTCTTTATAAACTTATTGATTTTAAGAAACTGGACGTAGTTTTTATTCAAGAAACCCATAGTGATGATGAAAACAAGAGAGACTGGAAGAAGGAGTGGCCTGGCCAGGTTTTTCTCAGCCACAAATCTTTTAATAGTGCTGGAGTCGGTGTGCTTTTTAACAAAGCTTTTAACCCTCACTCCGTCGAGGTGCAGGATGTTTTATCAGGTCACATTTTGAAGGTCAGAGCACAGTTTGAGAATGTCATAATGGTTTTTATATGTGTTTATGCCCCTGTTTTTAGCAAAGATAGAATGTTTTTTTTAGACATTCTATCTGATGCCATTAGCGGCTGTAGCACTGAAGAGTATTTATTTCTGGGAGGTGATTTTAATTGCACGGAGCATCCTAATACAGACAGGAATCACCTAGAGCCTCACCCTGCTTCATGTGCTCGGCTTCAGCGTCTCAGTTAAGCTCACGAGCTGCAGGACGTATGGAGAGGGTTTCATAGAAATATCCGGCAGTATACATGGAGCCACAGTCGTGAGAATGTATTATCGATGGCTCGACTTGATCGGTTTTATTGCTTTAAACATCATTTTAGCATTTTTAAATCAAGTCATATTATACCGGTCGGCTTTACAGACCATTCTCTGGTTCAGTGTTCTTTTTTTATCTCAAATGTTAAGATAACCAGTGCGTATTGGCATTTTAACACAGCTCTTTTATTAGATAATGCTTTTAGAGAGGGTCTTAATTATTTATGGGTTTTACACAAGGGCAAGAAGTCCAGTTTTATTTCTTTACAGCAGTGGTGGGATATTGGCAAAGTCCAAATCCAACAATTTTGTAAACAATATACTCGCAATGTCACTAAGTACATCACCAGGTCTCTTCAGGACCTAGAGACTGAGGTGGTACAGCTGCAGGGTTTGGCAGACTGTACAGGAGAACAAGGGCATTTTGAAGCCCTTAAAAGGAAAAAGGCTGCTTTAGCCAACCTGCTGGGCATTACAGCACAGGGGGCGCTGGTCCGGTCTCGTTTTTTGAATGCCTCGCAAATGGATGCTCCATCCCGGTTCTTCTTCAGCCTGGAGAGGAAAAATGGCCAGAAGAAGATCATCCACTCGCTACGTGCTGAAGATGGTTCTTCATACACGACAGGCCCAGAGATCCGGAGGTATGCCACACATTTCTATAAAAAACTGTATTCAAATGAGTTTGTGGATAACCCAGAGCTGGGTGGACAGTTTTTTAATAACCTGCCTCAGGTGGAGGCTGCCTCAAACACAACACTGGACTCTGAGCTGACTGTTGATGAGCTCCACACAGCCCTCATGAGTCTGGCCAATGAGAAGGCTCCTGGCATTGATGGGCTCCCCGTGGAGTTCTACAAGTCTTTTTGGCCGGTTCTCGGCGAAGACATGTTGGAGGTTTTCCAGGATAGTCTGAACCGGGGACAACTACCACTGAGCTGCAAGAGAGCTATAATTACTCTGCTCCCTAAAAAAGGAGACCTGCAGCTTTTAAAGAACTGGAGACCGGTTTCATTGCTGTGTGGGGACTACAAGATATTGTCCAAAGCCCTGGCCCTGAGGCTGAGGGAGGTCGTCAGTGAGGTCATCCATGTGGACCAGACATACTGTGTGCCCGGCAGGTCCATAAGTGATAATATCACTTTAATCAGGCATGTTTTGGACGTCTCTAGCTCATTAGGCGTGGACACTGGTCTGATTTCCGTAGACCAGGAAAAAGCTTTTGACCGGGTTGAACACCAGTATCTGTGGCAGGCGCTGGCTGCTTTTGGGTTCAGCCCAGGCTTCATAGCTAAGATCCAGGTACTGTACCGTGACATTGCGAGCATACTGAAGGTTAACGGTGGCCTGGCTGCTCCTTTTAATGTGGAGAGGGGGGTTCGGCAGGGATGCTCCATATCAGGGATGCTTTATTCCCTTGCCATAGAGCCTCTGCTCCACAAATTAAGAAATGAGCTCAATGGTGTTGTTTTTAATGGATGTCCTGCTGTTTTTAAACTGTCTGCCTATGCTGATGATGTCATTTTAATGGTGAACACACAAAAAGACATTGACATCATAAAAACTAATGTTGGACTGTTTAATGAGATGTCATCAGCAAAGGTAAACTGGAGTAAGAGCGATGCAGTGATGGTAAGTGACAAGCCCACAACTAAGCTGGTTTTACCAGGGGGACTGACGTGGAAGACAGGGGGCATAAAATACCTTGGGGTGTTCTTAGGCGATGAGACTGTTTTAAATAAGAACTGGGACAATGTGCTGGAGAAGATTGAAGGTCGGCTCAGGAGGTGGAGCTGGCTGCTACCGAGCATGTCCTATAGAGGAAGGGCACTCATTATCAACAACCTGGTGTCCTCCTCCCTTTGGCACAGACTGGCCTGTGTTGACCCTCCCCCTAACCTGCTGTCAAAAATACAGGCGTTGTTAGTTAATTTTTTCTGGGACAAACTTCACTGGACCCCTCAAGCTGTCCTCTACCTTCCTAAGGATGAGGGAGGGCAGGGACTTGTCCACCTGGCCAGCAGGGGAGCTGCTTTCCGGCTACAGTTCTTTCAGCGACTGCTGTACGGCCCCAAGGACCTGGTCTGGAGACCGTTGGCCCACATGGTTCTGGTTCTCTATTCCTCATGGACCTCAGCACTGCAGACCTTCGCACATTGCCACCTTTCTACCGGGGAGCCTTCACTGTGTGGAAGCTGATGGCGAAGGAGAAAAGTACGGTCTCCTTTCACTGGCTGCTTCAGGAGCCTGTGGTCTTTGGAGGACAGCTCAGCGCCCCTTTCTGGGCGGGAACAGCTCTTAGGGACATCTTCTGTAAGGCCAGGGTCATGACTCTGGGGTCTGTTGTTCACCTGGCTGGAGCTGAGCTGCAGGATGCAGCCGTCCTGGCAGCTGGTGTGGGGATCCGGTCTGTGAGGAGCATTGGCAGACTTTTGGAGCATTGGAGAGGCTGCCTGAATGGACATCAACGTCTTCTACTGAGCCGGCACTCCCAAGGTTTTATTGCCCCCTGCACTGACGATCCGTTTCCCTCCATTACTGTTCGTCCGGTTTTTAAAGACTACATTGGTTGTTTTTTATACTCACAGCACTGCACTTTAAGCCTACAGGAGGCCACTGGCAAAGCCTTGTACAGAGTCATGGTGACATGTCTAAATGGAAAGACTCTGAACCGAGTGGACACTCCATGGAGGGGTCACCTGCAGTTGGGAGATGAGGTGACACCCGCCTGGAGGAGTCTCTATAAAGGTCCTCTGACTAAAAAAGTGGCAGACCTACAGTGGAGGGTGCTACATGGCATTGTAGCAGTTAACTCCTTCCTGTCGATCATCTCCCCAGGGCACACTGACCGGTGTGTGTTCTGTGGTGAAAGGGAGACAGTTTTTCACTGTTACAGTGAGTGTGCACGTCTCACTCCTCTTTTCACTCTCCTGAAGAGTCTCTTCAGAGCAGCTGGAGAAGAATTCTCTGTTCAGGTTTTTATCTTGGGTTTTAAGTACAGAAAGGCAGCAGAGAGCAAGTGTAAACTTTTAAATTTCTTACTGGGACAGGCCAAGATGGCAGTACATGTGAGCAGGAAGAGGAAAGAGGAGAACATGGTAGATGTTGAGGTGAGTTTGTTGTTCTGTCGGATGGTGAAGGCCAGGGTCCACATAGATTTTAAATACTACAGTCAGATGCAGGACATGGATCAGTTCACCAAGACCTGGACTCACTCCAACACACTGTGTTCAGTTACTGACAAAGCTCTGGTCTTCTCTCACCAACTCATCTAATGCATCTCTCTAACCCGTCTGCACGGGCTAAGCTGTGTATGTTTTATTGGTTTTAGTTTGAATTTTAATGTTTTTTAAAGGATGTGCTGTTTGATATGTGCTCTTTGATCAAAATGTGTATTCTTAATAGTTAAAATAAAGGTACTATAAAAATCAAAAAATCTCTCTCTCTCTCTCTCTCTCTCTCTCTCTCTCTCTCTCTCTCTCTCTCTCTCTCATCTAAAATGGCATCTGGAAAAGAAAAGAAAACAGAAAGGGACTAAAGTTTCCAGAGTTACCTTGAGGAAGAGGGACAAGAATGGGAACATTATAGCTCAACACTTTAGGAAGAATCGATCTGGTCAGTAAAATATAATAAAGTTCTACTGTTAATCAAAAGTTGGTCAGCAGTAATGTTTCTTGCATTATGTTTTGTGTTTATAGTTAAACCGTTTGGCGCTAGGAAGCCCCCAGAAGTGGAGGAGTTGCTGACAGATGACATTCCTCAAGATGTCCCAAGTCTTGGTACACATATTTACATCTGATAGCTTAAATAGCTTAAAGACGACCTTTATGTTTCCATTAAAAAATGTGAAATGACTTTTCTGTCTTTAAATACACTGTCCTTTACATCAATTTTTGTGTTTTATTATTTTAGATCAACATCTTCAGAGACTAAAGTGGAGGAGGAGACACCCACAATGTCAGCATGGACAAGAAAACAGTTAATGTCTGAAAAAGAATTCAGAGTTGCAATGCCAGAGCTCTTGAATTCGAAATTGGGCACAGAGACTGTAACTCCACATTGCTGTCAGCAATGTAAAACAGCTGATGCTGGTTGGTGTGTAGTCAGAAAAGGGAAGGCTTGACTAAGGGTAGGCTTTTCTGAATTTTGATATTTTCTGGGGGGTTTTGTGTGTGTGGATATTTTTTTTACAGGCAGAGCAGAGATTATAACTGTGCTTGCCATGGGATGGAACAACAGGAAGACAGAGAGTCTGCACAAGACCCTGGCAAAAAGATTTTTCAAAGTAAGAAGTCTTTACTGCAAGTTAACATTTGTCATTTCATGGTTACTTTCTGTGGGCTTGAATACTGGCATCACAGGTTAAAGGAGTGACAACTTTGTTCAGCTCATGTCCTGTGACTGGTGTGGTGTGGAGGCATGGCAGGGCCATATGCTGGTTGGCTGCTGGCTTGCTGGATCACTGTGTTTTTGTGCTGCATTGGCTACAAAAAATGAGCAGAACAATGGGCTTATGGTCCACTCACTCACTGCTACTGAGTTTAACAGTCCCTTCTTCTCACACCTTTCTCTGAAGAACATCCTCCTAACTAGCTGTGGCACACTTGACGGCCCCACTGGCGTGTGTTGTCATCATGACAACTCACAAAAATCACCATTAAGTGTTTTTGACATCAAATGACTTCAGCAAACAACTCAATGTCCTTTCTATCCAATTAGCATTCTTATATACGTATTGCATTCTTTCCCCATAAAATAGCCTTTGTTATAACAAGGAAATAATTGTTTCATGAGGCACATAGTCTCTTTTGAGGACATACCTTTACGAATATCCTCATAAATTTGTGCTTGAATGTTTTGCATGTTGTCATTTAGGTTTTTCAATCATGATTAGAGATACACTCACTGATATTGTCCCCTTTTTTAAAAAAAAATAACATATTTTGTCTGATACTATGAAATACTTTTGGTGTATTAAATTCCAATAGATAGTTGTCCTACATCTTAAGCCCCTGTCACACATGCACTGCAAACCTGAAACTATCTGAACATTTCCTGGTACAGCTGTGTGTGTACACAAATATCGGATTCAGTCGGACCGGGCATCGAATGGAGTTTACCCTCCCAGCTTAATAGTGCAAAGACTGGGTAATTCCAGAGTGTGCACATGTGTGAATACAGCTGCACGCTCCCCTTGCCTAAACCAAACTAAGTAGTTACATTAAGTGTGAACACATCTAAGTGTGTGCTGCATGTTTGAAAGGGAAACTCGGGACTATCTCCGGACCTGATTCTCTGACATTATTCTGGGTTCAAATGTGAAAACATCTTTATTCTCTTATCTCTAATGCCCTATGTTAACATACCTTTTTACGGATCACACCATGACTTATCTATGTTTTTTTTTTTTTTTAAACATTCTAAATGGACTAAACAGAGAGCAGAAATCGAAGGAGCTAATCTTGAGAGTCTCAAGCAGGAGCTCAACATCTCTCTGGAGGACATGGAGGAATGGGTGTGTGACGTCCAGCAGTGGGCAGCCACTGGTATGTGTTATGGTCACGGGTGTATAGATTTGGTAGTCTTGCCATACATTTCGCTAAACGTTTTACAATACTATTTTTTTATGGTCAATTTTGCTTGTTTCTGTTTTTCAAAAGAGACATGTAGCTCATAGTAGTAGTACTTGGGAGCTGGCCAGGTAAATTCCACTTGATGTACAGTCTGACTGGATCAAATATTTGTGTTTTCACATACTGATTGTCTAGATCATTTTATGTTTGCAGTGTATATGTGAAAGGGGCTTAAGTGTTTTACTTTTTTTCCATCTGTTCTCTTTTCCAAAACAGTGGTGAGTCTTCGCCTGAAGAGGCGACTTTTTGACCAGGTTATGCTGGTCAGGCCTATGAAAGAGGAAAAAGTTATAATTGTAAAGGAGATGACCCAGCATTGCCAGTACCTGAGAAAGGCCTTGGACAAAGTATACAGCCTCCTTCGTCACACTCAAGAGAATATCACGAAACATAGTATGTAGTAGTACAGTCTCAGAGCTGTGCAGACAATCTGCATTTTAATGTTCATAAAGAGTTGCCTTATTTTCTATCTGATTATTATTATTATTATTATTTTTTTTTACATTTTATTTTAGCACCTCCCAGAGAGCTGAGAGAGGAGGGATACAGGGGGCTGCTCTGTTGTCTGCTGCACAAGCTGCACATTCTGCAGCAGAAACTGAGCGCAGTCACCAGCACTTACATCCATTTTGACACTGACCCCTCCTTTTTCATGTTGGAGGAAGACAATGAGGACGTTGAAGAGGACAGTGACCAGGAGGACAACAACACTCCAGATATTTCAGGAGGAGGAAGAAATGTAAAGCCTTTGAGGCTGTGATTCAGATGTGGACATAAGGCCGCAGGCCGTGTGCCTTTTACATATTCACAGCTGTGATGATGTTCAGCACAACATCACTCCCTCTCGTGTGATATTGCTTTTATACATCCTTTCTACAAAGCACCAGACTGGAACTGGACTGTGGCTAAGAAACACATAACCATTTGTCTGTGCAATAGCTTGATACTTTGTGTAAGCTGGAAACTAACTCTTGTATAAAGTTTACATAACAGGTGACGAAAGTTGTGCTCAGTTTAGGGCAGAGTGATGTACTTGTTACTCATGGAAGTTCAGTAAATGGCTGCATTTATATAGTGCCTAGTGCTGGACAGTGTGACCAATTATTTGTTTAAATATTTTAAAGATTCTGTAAGTTTTACAGTATATCACAGTGGGATGTGTTTTATTTTGCATGAGAGTGGCACATTCTAATGTGAGTACATAGAATATAAAAACATAGCGTTTTGAAATGTAACATTATTCGTGTCACAAATTGTTGTGCCATGGTGTTCTGGTTCATCCAGTATACCGGTGGCTCATTCAAACATTACTGTAATTACAAACGAGGTATCTTCATACATCTAACATGTCTGGAGATAATCTTTAAAATTATTGTATTTTGTATGTAATAACAACGTAGACATGAAGAATTAAGCCTCACAAATAAATGTCTAATCTATAGCTTTGTCTAGTGAATGTTTATGATATATTATTTATGAGTTATTACAAAGCGAACAAATAGTTGGAATGCACAAATGCATCGTTTTCTATTGTTGCTATGGTGGTTGCCACGCACGTTGGGAAGCCGGAAGTGGCTATAGAGACGGAGCTAGTCCGCTGCATGCAAACCCTAATTTACTTAAAATTAATAAATATTGTTGAAACACCTAGCATCTGAACTGTTTCTTAACATAAAGACCATATATATGAAGAGAAACGGGAGCTAGGCTATATTCAATATTTAAAGTATACGGCACATTATTTACTACCCTTTTTGCAAACCAGAAGAGACTGCATACCTATTTCAAGAAAACATCTTTACTTTTTGTTGACATAGATCATCTTTATGTAATCTAAATACTAATCCAGCTGTTCTAGATATGTGATATATGTAATATATAAATGGATTCACAAAAATATATATATATATATATATTATATATATATATATATATATATATATTTTTGTGAACCCATTTATTTACAAACCGGAAGAACTACAGAAAACTACAACTATGGCAGATAGTAGTACTTAGCGTTATTGCGCGGCTCATTGGAGTTGTAGTTCTTTAATTAAGGTTGTATTTTTCATAGAATTGGAAGTTGTAAATGTTGAAATGAGAATACATTGAGGAGTTTAAGGGCATAGTTAACACATTGATTTAATCAGATTTTTAAAATCAAATTATTTCATAGGTGAAAATTAAAAACCCAAAATTGTTGATTGTACTCATGTTATAGCTGGGGTCAAGAGCTCTCTATAACAGTTGGTCCCATTTCTGTATTTCTTTTTATTGCAGAATAATAAGCCCTCAAACAGGCCCTGAGGTCAAGGTTCAAAGTTAATTATTTCAAAACAGGAGCCATGTAGAATATTAATACTAACATATTATTACTCCCCAGGTCGAGACCTTTCCAATGATGTATTTGGTTTAGCTCTACAGCAAAGTTTGAATTTTTTCATGTCATGGACATGGTCATAAAAACCCTACATCCAGACAGCACTTTGAAGGCTCTACACATAAAAGTTTGTTTGTTTGTTTGTTTCTTTCATTCTTTGTTTGTTTCTTTGTTGACTGACATGAGTCACCTTCGCGCACGCACACATGCACGCACGCACGCACGCACGCACGCACGCACACACACACTCACTCACTCACTCACTCACTCACTCACTCAAACACAAACACACACACACACACACACACACTGCTTTATTTGATGATATAGATCAAATATCCTCAGCAACATATTATTACATATATAGATTCTATGATTATCAAACCTGTGACAAGCTTCAGCTGCTTGATAACGAGCACATCATTAGAATCAGGTGTGTTGGACCAGGGAGAAACTTAAACATGCAGGACAGTGGCCCTCCAGGACTGAAATTTGGGGAGGTTAACAAGGACCAAGGCTGTTGCCTAGCACGGGAATTACATTCTAATGTTTATAGCCTGTTATCTATTATTTAGTATTTACCTTTTATTTATTTTTGGGTCTTTTTCCTTTTAATATGACAATATGATAATAAAAACCCATTCTGATTCGTATGTGGTTCAATATTAATTGAGGAAGACACATACGAAATACGATTTTATTTGAAATATAATCAGCCATATATTCTTAAAAATATAATATTAAATTATATTAATGAGCCACTTCATATTTTACAATCACTGGCTATAAAATGTCTCATCAACAGAGCTAGTGACGCTGACCGGCGGCAATTTGAGTTGGAATGCAGCCCATCCACGGAGGACAGCTCAAAATAGTATTCGAACACACCACGCTGACCAGCGGCAATTTGAGTTGGAATGGAGCCCATCCACGGCGGATAGCTTAAAATAGTATTCGAACACACCACTTCCGCCTGCAACACAAGCCAAACAAGCGCAACGGTGGCTGGGGGTAAAAACGTAGCCTTCCGTTATCCAAAACTGACAAAATAAAACTATATTTCTCAGATCCGAAAGAAATAATTATAATCGATGGCCATTGCATTAACCCATCGTATTGTGAAGTTATTAAGGACTCTTTATCAGGAGATTTGTTGAAAAAAATACTTCCGGGAGGCGGGTCCTCGGTGCTCCAATGGGACTGCAGGATGATTTAAAACCCATGTCAAGTCATAAATGTATTCAAAAACAAAAGCCCAATTATTTACTTAGTAAAGGACAACAATTATGAGTCTAAGCTAAGTGATTCTACGATAAAAACGTTATCCCTCTCTGGCATCTTCTTACCTTATCCTTATGGGTGTTATTACACCGGCCAAGAATGAGCATTTCAGATGAATCGATAAGGTGCCTGTAGATCATGGTGATTGTGAATACATTTAAAAGTTTATTTTTAGCTGTGTGAACAGGATGTACTCTTCCTTTTGTCTGGGTATTGTCTTCAGCGTACAAATACATAATACATAGAAAGAAACCCAGGGGATGGAAAATTATTTCTGCTTTAAGAAATGGTGAGGGAATAAGCCAAAAAATAATTGTTTTACATCCACCTTTTTTCAGTAAATCATTCTATTTCTCATGTTTTTAAGATGGTGACTGAACACTAAATTTGCCAACAGTAAAAATAACACAAAATGTTTTTTTTGGGAGGGAACTGCAACTACTACAATTCTCTCTTGAAAGGTTCTGAACGATCATAGAAATCAAGTGTATATGAAGGAACACAGCCAGTAACCGGTATATGTGATTTAAAAACATTTATTTTTGCAGAAAATTTTCTTTCGGCTCCCAGGAGTTTTTCCATTTGTCCCCACTGTAAGACAGAAACACAGCAAAAAGTATTACTGTCAAATTGTTCATAATTTTTGAGAATATAACTGACACTGTACTATTGACAATGAGATATGGATTATACAGGTATGCATGCATTCTTTTTTGAAAATGAGCTTTTCAATATCATATTTAGACAGTGTATAACAAAACTCCCCGACGTCTGTGTGAAAGGTATGGAGAAGGAATGGGGGCAACAGAACTGTTACACCTCTGAGCTGGCATTGGAGGTAGTCACAGAGACGCAACAGCACAGAGTCGACGTCTGTGTAAATGGGAAATTTGTATGGGGGAAAAAAAATTGTAAATTTAGGTTTAATTTGACTTAAGAATGTATTGCCAGTATGAATCTTTTTTTCTTCATGTTTTTGGCCAAGTTAAATCTTGCAGTTTTGTGCCGTTTTATGAGGAATGTTTTTTTCTCGTGTCTTATTGCATTAGACACCAGGCCAAAACTGAGAAAATTGTGGTGTTCACTCTTATAAGGTGATACAATTTTGAATCATTTCACATTATAGTGATATTGCACAGGGGGTTTCTTGATTATGTTATATACTGTGAATTTATTTCAAGTCCAATGCACAATACTGCCCAAAACATTTGACTGCTATGTGACTTGCTTGACCCTCAGACTTTGCTGTCCCTATCAAACTGCAGTTAAAGTTGAAGACATTTTTCTATTTTTATTAGTGAATTTTCCTCATCTACAGTAAAATGGCCCAGGCCCGTTTGTACTCACACTGCCTGGGCCTCGCGCAAATGTGTCTTGCTGCCTATACGTCATCACACCGTAACACGTCACACGCATTGATTGACGTCATCGCGATGCGTCTCTTTGTTTACAAATCTTTCCAGATTCTCAGAGTTTTTGTGCGTCTTGTCCGACTGTTTTTGAATATTTTCATCCGACCAAATCTGCAGTAAACACTCCACCTCCGCATCACACCACCGTGAACCTTTTGCTGCCATTGTTGTTTTTGTTAAATGTCCGCGCATGGTCCGTCCTTCTATATACTATGTCCGAACAGGCGCACATAAATGACGTCAGAACCGCCGTAGGCATCGTGCTTGGCTCGTACATGTGCAAACGGGCTCTACAAAAGCCCACCTCTCTCAGGCGGGCTGTGGACAGCCCACTGGCCACAGTTATACCCGGAGCGGGTGCACTCACACTGGTCAAACGCACTAGGCTTTAGCCGAAAAACCAGTTTTGGCCCGGTGCGGAAGGACAATGTAATGTAATGTAAGAGAAATATAGCAATGTAAATGTAAAGATCAGCAATTAATTACTTATTATTTATGACAACCGTCTGAAAGAAAAAAAATAACCTACCAGTAAATTTGTTGCATCATACATTTTGTTGATGCTGCAGTTTTTTTTTGTTTGTTTCCAATCGTGGCCAAATTTCTTCTCTTGATTTTCTAATTTTTTTTTGTAAGGCTGCTTGGCCCCGCACTGCTTACACATCTTGCTGGCCACACCAATCGTTTCCTTGCATGTGATGCATTGTTTTTGAGTAGGCATCTGGAGACAGAAACAGAAATAAGAAATGAGAACACTGCATGCTGTGTTACCAGTGAATAATAAATTAACACTATAAATACAGTGCTCTTACATGTTGGCCTTCAAAGAAAACTGCTACAGCATAATACTACTCAGGACCTGTGTCCCCAAATTAGTTTTTTTTCCAAGTCAATTTATAAAAACTGTATAGTTTCTTGAGGGCTCTAGAAGGTAACAATAAATGCTTGTTATGAATTAAGAAATACCTATAGACCTTTTCAAAGATGTAAACTTAAACATTCCAAAACAGTCCTAGTTTATTTCTTGCAGTGTATGTGAATGACACCAGCTGTCAGGAAGTAAACAAGGAACAAGGCTGTTGCCTAGCAATGGAATTCCGTTGAAAAGGTCTATTGAAAACAAAATACGTTAGGTGGTATATTAACAAATGCATTCTTCCTTAAAACATGCACAAATAGTCACAAACATAGTAAATGGGTCACATATGTGTCTTTACGTAATCTAGGGTGTCTAAAAATATATTTTAATCTCAACTAGACAGCCTGATTAAAAGAAAAGATTAAATCTAAAATACATATCATTTTAGCTTACCATTTCATGTAACGTAAGACTAATTGGGAGCGTGTAAACGCATATAACGTTAAACACCTAAAACAATAACGATGAGATATCTCTTTCAATTAATATTAGCTATTGTGAAAACGGATATTTATACAAAGCATCATCAAAGTTAAATATCACGTTAGCGGTTGTCCGCGCTAGCTGACTAGCTTTATTGCCTAGTTAAATGAATGTTAACTGAGCTCTTAAAACATTATACAGCCGATAATAATCTAGTTTCTATTACATTAATAGACGGCGAAAGGACATAGAATGCAATGATTTACACATTTGATCGTTCTCAAATCAAATCGTTTTTAGCACTATTTATTACTAGCTACTTACCTTTAATAGTCCGTGTGTCAAGCGATGAAAAAAGATGTAATCAAATAGACCCACAATGCACCATGGACACATGCGAAAAGAGGCATACGTCCTGCCTACGTTCAAACCCGACGCAGGGGGCTTTCAACTCATTTAAGGACTTCCCTGAGCTTCAGATATAGACGTTTAAGGAGAGCCCAAAACTTCAAATATGGACGTTTAAGCAGAGCCCTAAGCTTCAAATATCGCCGCGGACGGGCTTACATTGGAATGACTTGAAAGCCCTTTGCGTCGGGTTTGTACGTTTAAGGAGACCTTTTTAGTCCGTAACTAACGCCAAAGGCCCCTGACCAATCGTCAGTTTTTGACGCGTTGGGAGTGAGACTGTGTTGCAGCAGGACCTTATAGATGCCATAATCAACCTGTGATTTGGTCTTACGACATTTGTGTTCAGATTTGCGGCAGGTTCTTTTTAGTGCCCTCACTCTTTCCATATTCCTCCAAGGAGCTTTTGTTTTACCAGAAATTAGTTTAGCTTTCATAGGTGCAACATCATCCATAATTTTTTTAATTATTGACCAAATTGTCACATAAGGACAGAGAGGACAAATTAAAATCAGACTGTGAACAACTACCCCTAACAGAGATTGTATATCTAGTAATAAACATGTCAGATGTCTCTGCACAAATGGCTCATCTTTTGACTAGCTTTAAACCAGGTACATATTCGGTCGGCAGAGCAACATTAAAAAAAAATACAAAAATGATCTGAACAGCCGACATCTAGTATGCACTTTGGGGTTAAGTCAATGCCTTTAGAGATAACCAGGTCAAGAGTATGACCTTGATTATGTGTCGGCTCGGTAATGTGTTGAGTAAGTCCAAAAGCTGATAATGTGTCGGTGAACTGGTTGGCAAAACAATCAGTAGCATTATCAATATGAATAATAAAATTCCCAGAAATAAGGATAGAGTCATATTCAAGAGCAATGCAGAGCAAAAGTTTTGTAGCCAGTGATGGAGACGAACAGTAGACTAAAGCGTTCTGAGTTTTTGGAGAGAGTTGGAATGGGGCCAGATAACAGACAGCATTTTCCCAGACTCTCAATTGTGTAGCAGAGGGACTCCAAGTCTGCGTGCAATTTGCTGGAATTTCTAGCCATGACGTCATTCGTTCCCACGTGTGCTAGAACAATATTAACAGTGGGATGTAGGTCAATGAGCGTCGGAATGAGTTTGATTAAATCGACTACCTTTCCACCAGAGAGACAATAGGTAATAGCACCAGGGAGAGTCAGATACCTAACGATAGAGTCACCAACTATAAAAATCTCCGGACTGCTGCTTACCTCACTGTTGCTGTAGACGGCTAGTTTCAGTGGCAGCATTAGCGCCGGTCGCGTCCAGCAGATTCAGCGGTGCAGCCCCCTGGTTGGAGGGACCATGGCAGGGCTGAGATTGTAGACCTGCCATAGTGGTGGCCGGGGCTCTGGATGTCGGAACCGGAGCCACATCACTGCCCTCCGGTGACATTGCACACACACGGGGTCGCATGTCAGATGGAGAGACGGGCGCGAGTGCACAGTGTGTCCAGCCGGGGGAACGAAGACTGCGGAGCAGGGAGAGAAGGCCAAAACTCTGCATCAGGTAATGAAGGAGGGGATAAACGTCTGAGACAGGTGAAGAAGTTGGACAGCGGGATGGGATAATCATCTTCATCTTCTGAACACAGAATAAGTTTGGGGGGGAGAGACCCCAGAGGTGTGATCACGAATGGTGTCCTCTCTTAGATGATTAGACAAAGAGGCAATATTTCCTACAGTTGCTAACATAAAATTCCTCAACTTAACTTAATCAGCAAGGTTACACCCTAACCATCATTAAAATGAGAACTCATATAGCATAGTTACATTCCTGTGCCTAGCCGTTCATGTAAAATCTCATAACATGTAATTGATGCCCAGTTGTAGTTTAGTTACCAATTCATAGAATGGAGAAGGAAGTTGCGTTGGTGTTGCTTAAATGCCAGTGTCTGGTCCTTGTGACCAGGTTGAAGAAAGTTGTTCCTTGTCCTGGTTGTGTTACTTTTAAACAAAAGACAAATCTAATCATTCGTTTTTTGTGCAGAGATGGTCTTTGTGACCACCAGTAGTGGTTAACCTGTGGTCCTACTCCAAGCAGGCTGTATTCAAGGCCTAGGGACAGCTGGCAGCTGGTCCCTGGATGATTAGAGGTTCAGGCAGAGGGAATGGAATTCTCCAGTTTTATAGACATGGGGATGTCATCAGCCAGGAGTCACCTGGGTGTGACCTATGAGAGCCCGCTGGGTCACATGGCAGTTATATGTCTTTGGCTATGCGGTCAGGAACAAAGGGCCATGACACAGGCCTTCAGGCCTGGTCTTTTTTTTTATCAGGCCAAGGTCTTGTCTTGATGTGGTTGCATCTTAATAGGGATTTAATATACTATTGGAATTCTGCACAGGGTTTTTTTTCAGTTAAACTCATACTGCAGCCTACACAATACTAGTTATAGAGGTGAAACTTTAAACTTTTGTTCAGACCCCCGCAAGTACAGCAGACACCAAAAATGACACATGTTCACCAGCAGGTGGTGGTATAATCAAGTTGAAGCGTTTTTGCCTGTAACTCCCACATTGTACCTTGCACATTCAAAATGATTGGTATCTTGGTATATAGGCCTTACCCATTTCAGAATTCATCATATCTTAGCAATTATAAGTCAAATTACCAAGGAACTTAGAACAACAGTTTCTGATGCTCCTCTGAGGCTTTGAGAAAAATATGACATTAATAAGCCAGGAGGTTGCTCTGTTTTGAATATCACTCATATTGGAGCATTAACTGTACTAGTTATGGAAACAAAACTTTCAGGGGAGGTATAGACTGGGCCCACATAGAACGGACCAAAAATGACACATGTCCACCACAAGGTGGCGATAGAATCAAGGAAAAAGCTTTTTCGCCTCCAACTTCCACCTAGTATATCACACATTTAGATATCTTACATCCACATGTTTTCTGAAAGGAACTGAATCTTGGGATACGGACCGCAACGCATTTCTGCCTAGTACTTTTGCACTAAATCACGAAAAATTTAAATCCTATCTTTTTGAACTTCACCACAAAACCTTGCAGGAACTATCCTTCAATCATCTTGATGAAAAGTTATCAAAAGAATTGTACACGTTCAAAACATGTGTGAGTTAGAAAGGAAGAACTTCCTGTATGTTGTAGTCAAAACAGGAAGTGTTGTATATCTCCGCAACATTTAGTCCGATTAATATTAAACTCAGATTGGTAGTTCCCCATGGCATTGTGCAAAATAAGAGGTAAATCGGACATTAGTTGGTGCTGTAACGCAAAATTGAAAAACACACAAACGTCTGAAGCCGAGAGTCCCATCAGCACAAAATTTTGCACACATAATCCTTCTACCCCTAGAATCAAAAGTTATCAATCAAACAATGTGGAAGTTATAGGGGAAAGACTTCCTGTACACTGAAGTCAAAACAGGAAGTGGCGCCATTTTCAAGAATTTACGTCAATCTTGGAGTAGGGGCTGTACTTTAAGGGGCGCTAGCGAAAAAAATCTGCCACTCCCAATTCTGAAACAAATAATACATACATTTTCAACAGTCCCGAATCATTTGTGAAGTTTGGTGAGTGAGTTTTTGAATATGATTTTGCCCCCCTAAAGGCAATTAATTAATTGATGCATATTACTAACTTTCCTTACAGTTAATGCTAATTCTGTGGTTGCTTGCATTCCTCGGCCTGTCTTTGTGTCTGTATGTCTGTCTGTCTCCCTCTCCCTCTCTCCCCCAACCACTCAAGGCAGATGGCAGTCTGACATAGAGCCGGGTCTGTTCAACTGTTGGGTCTCTGTTAATCATAAATAAGTCATAGAGTGTCGTCTAGACCTACCCTTTATGTAAAGTGTCTTGAGACAACATTTGTTGTGATTTGGCACTATAACGGAATACCAATTGAATTGAATATTTCCGTAAGCTTCAAAAAATGAATGACAAAATCTTTACAGAGTATGATGTGTATGTAGGCGCATATGCATCGTCTTTATTAACTGTTTTATTTTATCTCACGGAAGAGTGGCAACTGAACAAACTACCTTAGATGATGTGCTGTAAATTATCACATATGATGTGACATGTATCAAAATAAAATAGTTTTAATCCTGAATTGCAATATCTGTGTTTTTTTTGTGTGTGTGTTTTTTTTTTTTATCATATTGTGTCCTCTTAAAGGGAGCAAATGTGAGATTTAAACTATTTGGGACACAGTTTAAAGAAAATATACAATTTTAATTGGAATGGCTGGCTGCAACGTAAGCTATGCTGCAAAACTTTTCATTAGCTGTTTTAAATCAAAATGTGATGAAACCAATGTTGCATTTGAGGTCTGTAGACTGAAAACTACTAAGCATGCCCCCCAATGTAAAGGTCACAAGCACAGGCGGTTAAGAGGAGAGCCAAGACATTACAGAGTGACTTCATTGTCAAGAATGTCTGAGACCACTTTTGGATCTCTATGGAGAATAACCTGGCCTTAATAACTGAAACCTGAAACATAAGATGGTGTATTATTACAACATATTTTTTTATGTGTGTCTATCTGCCTTACCACATTTGGTGTGTGTATTTACCACTTATATTTTGAGCTGTGTCATCAAAACCAAAGTCAATATAAAGGCCACTTGTGGACACATTGTGTGACACTGAAGACCTGTGAGTTCCTGCTTGTGGTAAATCCATATTCTCTTACTTGTCTGCTACAGACCATTTGAATGGGTTTCTTTATTTAAGAAATAAGTTATGTAGTTAGAAACATTTGCTGAGTTAATCCTGTTTTTACAGCTACTCTAACAATGAAATCTGTTTCAGATAGGATTGGTACATACTGTTGACAGAGGGGAGGTGAGGTAAGGAAAACTTTTAAATGCTTGACTTCTTCATAAGCCTTTAATATGCAAAACATTTAGCATTTATTGAATGTCCACAGGTATGTAACTACACATTTTGACCAAAGTCAACAATTTGTCAGTATTTGTTCTTAATATCAGCTAAGTTTGAAAAGCACTTTGAGTAAAGTCGAAACCAAACTATAACGATCCACAGAGATGGTTTCAGTGGAGATATGTTTTTTTAGCAGACTTTCCGATTCAAGTGCTGTTTAATAACATGGACTTCAAACATTAGTCTAAGAAAGTGACTTCTTTGTAATTATCTAACAGACATCAGCTGCCACCATGAGCACAGACGCGGAGATGGCCGTTTATGGCAAAGCTGCCATTTATCTCCGTAAGCCAGAGAGGGAGAGAATTGAAGCTCAAGCTAAACCATTTGATGCCAAGACTGCCTGCTACGTGGCTGATGTCAAGGAGCTGTACTTGAAGGCAACAATCCTCAAGAGAGATGGTGACAAAATCTCAGTCAAAGTCCTGGACACTCAGGAGGTTGGTATCATAAAATAAGTCAACTGGGAATTCTATATGATCTGTTCTCACTGTGACAAATGTCCATATACAGGAGAAGACAGTTAAAGAAGCTGATGTCACTCCAATGAACCCTCCTAAGTATGACAAGATTGAAGACATGGCCATGATGACCCATCTCAATGAAGCCGCTGTGCTGTATAACCTCAAAGAGCGTTATGCAGCATGGATGATCTACGTAAGACAATCCGCCTAGTGTGAAAAGAGAGCTATTGGAAATGGCTATACTTGTAGGAAACAGAAAATGTTAACTATTAACTATTGATAACTTTCAGACCTACTCTGGGTTGTTCTGTGCCACTGTGAATCCCTACAAATGGCTCCCAGTGTACGATGCTGAATGTGTAAGTGCCTATAGAGGCAAGAAACGTATGGAGGCTCCACCCCATATCTTCTCAGTCTCTGACAATGCATATCAGTTCATGCTCACTGGTAAGTCATTATCATAGCTGTGTACTATAGAATTTATATGTCTATGAGGTTTCTCTTGTACTAAATCCTAATTATTTTTGTTTTTAATTAACAGATAGGGAGAACCAGTCCATCTTGATCACGTAAGTTTGTACTATTTACGCTTATTGACATGATTTAAATGTTCCTTGTTTAATTTTTGAAATGCAATGTTCGTTTTTTGTGGCAAACCGGTTGTTGCGTGACTTAAAAAAGTGAGACCATCCCCTTCTTTCTTGGTTGCCTTTGACAGCCTTAGCACTGCCTTCTATGTAGAGAATGTGGCTTGAAATGTTCCCAAAAAATGCAAAGGATGTGACGTGTTCCGTGGTCCCAAGTCCCTTACCTCTCTTTAGTTCCCCTACAGCCAACATTCTGCAGCATTAGCTAACGTTAGCTGAGAAATGGATGCCGCAAATGTCAACCGATGCTGTACTTCAGCTATAAATTTTGCAATGGCAGCCCTGAGACAGACTTAAGGTTGGCAGCTGTCTTGTGTAATAGCAGTAAATAGTTTGCTGATCCAGCGTGGAATCTTACTCTGTGCCAGGACTCGGTCCCCCAGTAATGGGGTTCCGGCTGGCTGAGGGTCTGTCGTTTGCTGGCCAATGCAAAGTGTGTCTACCGGAGACACAGCCTGAGCAGACTGTATTGTAGTGGTACGACCTACCCGCCCCATCTTGATAAAACTCCTAGAGGAAGTTTGTGGACGAATTGCTAGCTAGCTGATGTAGCAAAGAACTACATTAAGTGGAAAATGTCAGCCATTCATCCAGACTCCCGGGTCTGATCTGACTTGCAGTTTGTGAATGACTTTATAAGCTGGCATTGAGAAGCATTCAAATCCAGATTCATGCAGCATAGCTGAGTTACAGCTAGCTGGCTAATGTTAGCAACTTGCTCTCCATCATAACCTACGCTAAAGGTTGGCCATTTGGCTGAGCGGCATGAATTTGTCATTGGTTCCGTCATGGCATTGGCTTATGGAGTGATTTGCAGACAGCAAGCTAGTGTCATTTTAAATGGGAATTAAATGAATATTACAGCTTTCTATCAACATGATGCTTGTCTTACTGTTATGGCCGGTACTATAGAATTTGCACACACAGATGGTGTGTGAGCATGTGAGCAACAGTACTACCTTCAGTTCAGTATGCAACATGGGTGGCGCTTATAACAAGGGTTCTCTGAACATTAAACATAGAACCCCGGAAACAGATAAATATTTCAATCAAATTCTTATAATACTGTGTCTACTCGTAGTGGAGAATCTGGTGCTGGAAAGACTGTGAACACCAAACGTGTCATCCAGTACTTTGCAACAATATCAGTTGGTGGAGAAAAGAAAAGGGACACAACAAAGGTATGGTACTGCGTAGTGATTACAATTCAGATTTCTTAGATAATGGAATATTTTTCAGTCATGTTCTGATAGCAGTTCTAATCCTGGATTATAGGGGTCACTGGAGGATCAGATTATTGCAGCCAATCCCCTGCTTGAGGCCTATGGTAATGCCAAAACTGTGAGGAATGACAACTCTTCTCGTTTTGTAAGTATGGACATATTTCTACACAAGTGAGGTCTTCCAGATGAGCAAGGACATCAAACAATCCTTTTGTTCCCAAAGGGTAAATTCATCAGAATTCATTTCGGCACAACTGGCAAACTGGCTAGTGCTGATATTGAAACATGTAAGTAATAATACTCATAGTATATACAAACAACTGGAACTGAGATTTAACTAGGCTGTAACCTGTAAACAATATTTGTAGATCTGCTGGAGAAGTCTAGAGTGACATTCCAGCTTCCGGCTGAAAGAGGCTACCACATCTTCTACCAGATGATGACCAACTTCAAACCTGAGCTGATTGGTAAGCAGACTGAGATCTTGCTAAGCCCCCAACACAGCGACTTCCTGGTTGATCCAGTAAGGAAGAAAAATGCCAAAATGGCAGGTCCTTGAGTGGCCACTAGGGACAGGTTTCATAAAAATGCAATTTGTAATTGACCCCCATGTTAAATAGGCCGTTTTAACAGTATAATTAAACCTAATTAAGGCCTGGTAGATGTTGGTGTTTAGGTCATATCTCCATGGCAACATGGAGAGGGGTGAAGTTTTTTATACCTAGTTTTTATTTTATTGGAGGTCAAAGCCTCCAATGAGCCTCTTGAGTGACAGCTAGCTGCTGGCCTTCACTTCGCCTCAGATGCTGGTTGTCAGGATTAGCATGCTAACTCTGTCATTGCGACCTCTACTGCAATCATTTGTGCGATGGTGTCACTATAAGTGACAAGATGGTTTTCCCCTCAACCAACTGTACCAACAAATTGTTTAGAATCACAACATATTAGCTCAGTTGTGCTAATTAAATAGCCGCACTTGCACCATGACTTGCAATATAGCCCACTATCGATGACACATACACTAGATGCTAATCTAGATGGCAACTCCCATGGGCGAGGATGGTTGGATCAAGTTGAGAGACTGGACCTCGAGGGAGAGGCTACTTCCTTTTTTTATACAGTCTTTGGATCTTGCACAACCTTGAGAGTGCTTCCATTTTTTATATGAAACAGATGTATTGATGTTCTGTCCATTATTTGATCTCCAGATTTGTGTCTCATCACAACCAACCCCTATGACTTCCCCATGTGCAGCATGGGTCAGATCGCTGTTGCCAGCATTGATGACAATGTTGAGCTGGAGGCCACTGACGTGAGTGATCTTCACTTGTATTTCAATATTTTTTGTGCATACAAGTATATTAAGTGCATTTTCCAAAGTGATTATGTTTTGTGTGGACACATCTTTTGATCTCAGAACGCTATTGACATCCTGGGCTTCAGTAATGAAGAGAAGATGAGCATCTACAAGATGACTGGTGCTGTGCTTCACCATGGTAACATGAAGTTCAAGCAGAAGCAGCGTGAGGAGCAGGCTGAGCCTGATGGCACAGAGGGTGAATATTTAATGTTAATTCAAAGAGAATAGCTTGGAAACAACAGCAATAGAGTTCTCTATAACACTGGTTTCTGATCATATCATAATTGAGAGCACTAAACTATTTTCAGAGGCTGATAAGGTTGCCTATTTGCTGGGTCTGAACTCAGCCGACCTGCTGAAGGCTCTGTGCTACCCCAGAGTGAAGGTCGGAAATGAGTATGTCACCAAGGGACAGACTGTGAATCAGGTAAACAAGAATTATCAGTATCCAAAAGCTTACTTTTTAAGAGATTGGTTGTGTTAGTTATGCTGAATGCATAATGTAGTAAAAGTCCACGACCATCTTGGATTATTTTTCATTCCTTTAATTAGGAAAAGTTCAAAATACCAGCAATCCAATAATAAAATCACATCCTTGATTTTATTCAGGTGTGTAACTCAGTGAGTGCCCTGGCAAAATCTATCTACGAGAGGATGTTCTTGTGGATGGTCGTCCGTATCAACCAGATGTTGGACACCAAACAGGCGAGGCAGTACTTCATTGGTGTCCTGGATATCGCTGGCTTTGAAATCTTCGACGTAAGTTTCCTTTCCAATAGTTCAGCAGATCATACTTTTCATGAAGGAAACATTATTTTTGCTTGTTAGAGATTAAGTTGCTTGTCTCCTCACAGTTCAACACCTTGGAGCAGCTGTGCATCAACTTCACCAATGAGAAACTGCAACAGTTTTTCAACCACCACATGTTTGTCCTGGAGCAAGAAGAGTACAAGAAGGAAGGTATTATCTGGGAATTCATTGACTTTGGCATGGACTTGGCTGCCTGCATTGAGCTGATTGAAAAGGTAATAACAAGGAGATTATGTGTAATTAGTCTTAGTTGACTTTATGCATCACATAATGCCATACTTTCTATTCTTCTCAAGCCCATGGGCATCTTCTCCATCCTTGAAGAGGAGTGCATGTTCCCAAAGGCTTCAGACACAACCTTCAAGAACAAGCTTTATGACCAGCATCTTGGCAAAACCAAAGCATTTGAGAAGCCAAAGCCTGCTAAGGGCAAAGCTGAGGCCCACTTCTCCCTGGTGCACTATGCTGGTACTGTGGACTACAATATCGCCGGCTGGCTGGACAAGAACAAGGATCCACTGAATGACTCTGTTGTTCAGCTGTACATGAAATCCTCAGTGAAACTGCTGGTGTTTCTGTATCCTCCTGTTGTTGAGGGTAAGACATTGAATACAGAAAACACTTTTTAGCTAGCTGCAGCATGTGCTCATGGATATTTTATGGGCCATCTAATAAAACATGTTCTCTTAAAATTATCCACAGAGGTTGGAAAGAAGGGAGGCAAGAAGAAGGGTGGTTCTATGCAGACTGTGTCTTCACAGTTTAGGGTAAGGTTTAACTTTGCAAATGTTTTCAATATATCCCAGTTTATACTCAAACTCACAATTGTGTTCTGTCATAATAATAATTATCATTTTGAACCTACAGGAGAACTTGGGGAAGCTGATGACTAACTTGAGGAGCACCCACCCTCACTTTGTGCGCTGCCTGATTCCCAATGAGTCAAAGACTCCAGGTATATAGAGAACATAATCATCATATTCTTTAAAAAGTTGTTTCGATATGCTTGTATGGTTAACTTAATTTTGTGCTTCCCCAACAAAGACACTATTTATGCAAAGAAATCATTAAGAATTGTCTTTCTATAGGTCTGATGGAGAACTTCCTGGTCATCCACCAGCTCAGGTGTAACGGTGTGCTGGAGGGTATCAGAATCTGCAGGAAAGGTTTCCCCAGCAGAATCCTCTACGCTGACTTCAAGCAGAGGTATTAATTGATAATTCGATAGAATTTTGATGCAGATTATTAAAAGACAATACTTACACTGACCATTAACTCTGTCATAAAAAGGTATAAGGTGCTAAATGCCAGTGTCATCCCTGAGGGCCAGTTCATTGACAACAAGAAGGCTTCAGAGAAGCTGCTTGGGTCAATTGATGTTAACCATGATGAGTACAAATTTGGACACACCAAGGTAAGCACCATGCCTACATCATTTTACTGAAGAATAATTACCAAGGAGGTTAACTTGTTTAGTCCAGTGTGTTTCAACCATATGGGGTGTGCGAAAACCTTTTTGTTGTTGTTGCTGTTGTTGTTGTTGCTGTTGTTGTTGTTGTTGTTGTTGTTGTTCTGCAGGGTGTGAATCATTCACTGAATTCATCTGAATTTAATTTTTATTATTCATTTGTTCAGGTATTCTTTAAAGCCGGTCTGATAGGTGTTCTTGAGGAGATGAGAGATGATAAGCTGGCGGTTCTGGTCACCATGACTCAAGCTTTGTGCCGTGGTTATGTCATGAGAAAGGAGTTTGTCAAGATGATGGAGAGGAGGCAAGTTGAAAACAGCTCATTCTAAATGATGGTATATAAAAAAAAAAACATTTTCTATAACAGCCACTTCTTGTGTGCAGGGAAGCCATATATACCATCCAGTACAATGTCCGCTCATTCATGAATGTGAAACATTGGCCATGGATGAAGGTGTACTACAAGATCAAGCCTCTACTGAAGAGTGCTGAAACTGAGAAGGAGCTGGCAAATATGAAGGAGAACTATGATAAGATGAAGACTGACTTGGCTACTGCCCTTGCCAAAAAGAAGGAACTAGAGGAGAAGATGGTGTCCCTTCTGCAGGAGAAGAATGATCTGCACCTGCAAGTAGCATCTGTAAGTACACCCCAACAGACAGTTGATGTTGTTTCATATGTTTCAATGTTGATGGACTAATTTTTAATGAAATAAAATAGGAAACAGAAAATCTGTCAGATGCTGAAGAGAGGTGTGAGGGACTTATCAAAAGTAAGATTCAGATGGAGGCCAAACTCAAAGAGACAACTGAGAGACTGGAGGATGAAGAGGAAATCAATGCTGAGCTCACTGCCAAGAAGAGAAAGCTGGAGGATGAATGCTCTGAGCTCAAGAAGGATATTGATGATCTGGAGCTTACCTTGGCCAAAGTGGAGAAAGAGAAACATGCCACTGAGAACAAGGTTTGTAAATAATTATCTTTCCAGCTGATCAAGTAAAATTGTATGACTTTTGTTTAATGAGAAAATCTCTCTTGGACACTAGGTTAAGAACCTGACTGAGGAGATGGCCTCTCAGGATGAGAGCATTGCTAAGCTGACCAAGGAAAAGAAAGCCCTTCAGGAGGCTCATCAGCAGACTCTTGATGACCTGCAGGCTGAGGAAGACAAAGTCAACACTCTGACCAAGGCCAAGACCAAGCTGGAGCAGCAAGTGGATGATGTAAGTTTACAAAGACACTTGGGTTGACAAAGCAAGATTCTTCTTTAATGTGATCATTAAAAACTCATGTTAATGTTCAGCTTGAGGGTTCTCTGGAGCAAGAGAAGAAGCTGCGCATGGACCTTGAGAGAGCCAAGAGGAAGCTCGAGGGTGATCTGAAACTGGCCCAGGAATCCATCATGGATCTTGAGAACGACAAGCAGCAGTCTGATGAAAAAATTAAAAAGTAACTGTTTTTTTAATTTCTACAACAGCCATTCTTCTTGTAGAAGGGAAAAAATGTCAACTGCATAAACTCTTTTCTATAATTTTCACAGGAAGGACTTTGAAGTCAGTCAGCTCCTTAGCAAGATTGAAGATGAGCAGTCACTGGGTGCTCAGCTGCAGAAGAAAATCAAGGAGCTTCAGGTGACATTTTATATTTAATATTTTGTATTAAATATTGGTGTATAATATATTGTGTGAATTAAAAGTGAAAGTTTACTTAAAGACATTACACCTACATGAAACAGGCTCGTATTGAGGAACTGGAGGAGGAGATTGAGGCTGAGCGTGCTGCTCGTGCCAAGGTTGAGAAGCAGAGAGCTGACCTCTCCAGGGAACTTGAGGAGATCAGTGAGAGGCTGGAGGAGGCCGGTGGTGCCACTGCTACTCAGATTGAGATGAACAAGAAGCGTGAAGCTGAGTTCCAGAAGCTCCGTCGTGACCTTGAGGAGTCCACTCTGCAGCATGAATCCACTGCTGCTGCTCTTCGCAAGAAGCAGGCTGACAGCGTTGCTGAACTGGGAGAACAGATCGACAACCTCCAGCGTGTCAAGCAGAAGCTTGAGAAGGAAAAGAGTGAATACAAGATGGAGATTGATGACCTCTCAAGCAACATGGAGGCTGTAGCTAAAGCAAAGGTACACAATATGCTATTTTAATTCTAAAATTAATATAGTAGATAAGGTAATACATATTATGAATAATATGTGATCACTGATTTAATCTCACCTTTCCTCATTAGGGAAATCTTGAAAAGATGTGCCGTACTCTTGAGGACCAACTTAGCGAACTGAAGACCAAGAATGATGAAAATGTTCGTCAAATCAATGACACAAGTGCACAGAAAGCACGTCTCCTGACAGAAAATGGTATCTACATGTTATCAGTGAATGATCGGTTGTGTATGTTATTGAGAGACGTAACACAAACTAATACAGTTTATCATGAAATCTTTAACACAAGGTGAGTTCAGCCGTCAAATTGAAGAGAAAGAAGCTCTTGTCTCCCAGCTGACCAGAGGAAAACAAGCCTTCACACAGCAGATTGAGGAGCTGAAAAGACACATTGAGGAGGAAGTTAAGGTAAGAAACTGATAAGAAAGTGTGTACTGGTGTTATTAGGTTGGGGTTGGGGTAATTATTATATTCAATCATATTACTTTCATCAGGCCAAGAATGCTCTTGCCCATGGACTGCAATCAGCCCGTCATGACTGTGATCTGCTGAGGGAACAGTTTGAGGAGGAGCAGGAGGCCAAGGCTGAGCTGCAGCGTGGAATGTCCAAGGCCAACAGTGAGGTGGCTCAGTGGAGATCTAAGTATGAAACTGATGCTATCCAGCGCACTGAGGAGCTGGAGGAAGCCAAGTGAGTAAAATTCAAACAATTAAATGGCCAGCTCAGTAGTGTTGCAATTTAACATAACTCAACTGAAAACTGTATTGCCTGGATCAATACAGTTCTTGTATTTAAAGAAATATATGCAAACGTTTTTATTTTAATTTAGTATCTTATTCTGGAGAACACATTTTTAGATCTCTTTTCTAAAAAATCTGAAATTATTTGTATTTTATTACATACATACATATAATATATAAAATACAATGTTACACAAAAATGTATTGAAAGTGCTTGTAACTTCATAGCTTTAACTCAAAGACTAATCTTACCTCTTCAATCAGGAAAAAATTGGCCCAACGCCTTCAGGATGCTGAGGAGCAGATTGAGGCAGTGAATTCCAAATGTGCTTCTCTTGAGAAAACCAAACAGAGGCTCCAGAGTGAGGTGGAGGACCTCATGATTGATGTGGAGAGGGCCAATGCACTGGCTGCTAACCTGGACAAGAAGCAGAGGAACTTTGACAAGGTAGCATTGTTTACTTTTTGTGCCCAAGCCATACAATCAATGAAATACATTTATTTATTTTCCAACATAACCAACTGAAATGTATTTTATTAATCAGGTGTTGGCAGAGTGGAAACAGAAGTACGAGGAGGGTCAGGCAGAGCTTGAGGGAGCACAGAAGGAGGCTCGTTCTCTCAGCACTGAGCTGTTCAAGATGAAGAACTCTTATGAGGAAACTCTGGATCATCTGGAGACCATGAAGCGTGAAAACAAGAACCTGCAACGTGAGTTACAGAAACATTGTATCCAGCATGTATGTGTCATGGACTTAAGTGTTTTGACACGTTGAGGCTTAACAATAAAAACACATGTATCTCTCTGCAGAGGAGATCTCGGATCTGACTGAACAGATTGGCGAGACTGGCAAGAGCATCCATGAACTGGAGAAGTCTAAGAAACAAGTAGAGACAGAGAAAGCTGAGATCCAGACAGCTCTTGAAGAGGCTGAGGTACATTTTTTCACAAATGTAGTACAAAAGGTTTGAAAGCAGAGCTTAACATATAATTTGTTGATATTTTAAGGGAACTCTGGAACATGAAGAGTCCAAGATCCTGCGTGTCCAACTGGAGCTCAACCAGATTAAGGGTGAGGTGGACAGAAAGCTGGCAGAGAAAGATGAGGAGATGGAGCAGATCAAGAGGAACAGCCAGAGGGTGATTGACTCCATGCAGAGCACTCTGGATTCTGAGGTCAGGAGCAGGAATGATGCCCTGAGAATTAAGAAGAAGATGGAGGGAGACCTGAATGAGATGGAGATTCAGCTGAGCCATGCCAATCGCCAGGCTGCTGAGTCACAGAAGCAGCTGAGGAATGTCCAGGCACAACTAAAGGTAAAACACAGAGTTGTTAGACTTAGACTTCTCTTTATTGATCCTTTGGGGTGCCTCCCGCAAGGAAATTGAGATTCCTGCAGTTTACAAAAGACCCAAGAGGGGTATAAAAAATATACAGTATAAGTTAACCAATAAACTCTTAGCTAAATAAATACAGAAAGTATAAAAAACAATAAACAGTAAGCAATACACTCTTAGTCATATATATATATATATATATATATATATATATATATATATATATATATATATATATATATATATATATATATATATATATATATATATATGAGTTAGATGTAAGAATACAGGTCAAATTAAATTAAATTAAATTAAATCAGATAAGCTAAATGTAGACGAAATGTATAAGAAAAATGTATGACTGTGTATGACAGAAATGAGCAGCACGATTCAATTATTGCACTTAAGTGGTGGATAAAGTTATTGCACAAAAAAGAAGAAGAAGATAAGTGTCCAGGTATGTAAGAGTAGATTATTAATTGCACAGTGAGTACAATTAATAAACCACAGACTGTGGTCAGTGCAGCTACATTTTGGCATCCATGTGAATATTCTCCTGATATTTTTCACTAGGATGCACTACTGCACCTTGATGATGCTGTCAGAGCTCAGGATGACCTCAAGGAACAAGTTGCTATGGTGGATCGCAGAAACGGTCTCATGGTAGCTGAAATTGAGGAACTCAGAGCTGCTCTGGAACAGACAGAGAGAAGCCGCAAAGTTGCTGAGCAGGAGTTGGTGGACGCCAGTGAGCGTGTTGGACTTCTGCACTCTCAGGTGAACAATCCCAATGATTTATTCAATTATCCAATGATTTCAAATACTGTGAAAATCAGGCAGCTGATGACTCTTTTTACCGTTTAGAATACAAGCCTTATGAACACCAAGAAGAAGCTTGAGGCTGACCTGGTCCAGGTCCAGGGTGAAGTGGATGATACGGTTCAGGAAGCAAGGAATGCAGAGGAGAAGGCCAAGAAGGCCATCACTGATGTAAGTTTGGATTTCACTTGTCCTTACCTTTACTCCAGTGGCGATTGCTTTAAGACTGCAAGGGTGGTGAAATATGTCCTGCTGTGTGTACATTTCATTGACTAAATATGCGCTAGAAAGCCTTCATCTTTTGTTCAGAATCAGCTACTTATCACAGGTAACCGGTGCAACTTCCTTCTCATTCATCGACACAGCGCTTTACACAGCTTCTACTGACTTCAATGCGTGGAGTGGGTTTTTCCACTGCAGCGAAAGTAGACGCTCATTCAAAAAAAAATCACTAGCGTTGTGTTTAGCGACTCTGTTCTGTCACTCAGCGGTTTCTTTCCCCAATGAGTAGTGTCAACTGAGGAGCTTTTCCCCCGTCACGATCCCTCACACTCACAGGCGGTCACACTTCACAGTAGCCTGGCGCAGCAGCTCCAGCTGGGGCCGTTTAAGCAGCCTAGCTCTGCTGGCCATTGAATGGACACTGGTTAAGTCCCTGGAAAAGACGCCTAGTTGGTACGAGAAGGTCACAGATCATTTTCTTGAAAAGGGATGAAGGGTAGAATTTATATAAAAATAAACAAACACATTTATGATGTAGGCCCCTCCTTGAGCATCAGTCGCCACTGCTTTACTCCAATGGGTTTTCTCAAGATAGTTTTAACTAACATTTAATGGTGTCTCCTCCAGGCTGCTATGATGGCTGAGGAGCTGAAGAAGGAGCAGGATACTAGCTCTCACCTGGAGAGGATGAAGAAGAACCTGGAGGTTGCTGTTAAGGACCTGCAGCATCGCCTGGATGAAGCTGAGAACCTGGCCATGAAGGGAGGCAAAAAGCAGCTCCAGAAACTTGAGTCTAGGGTAAGAAAGTCATGCTTAGATTTTGCAAAGCTGAAGCAAGACTTATGCAAAAAGTTGGATACTTACTTCTTTACTTACTTGGATACTTATTGTCTTATTGTTTTTTGAAGGTGCGTGAGCTGGAGGCAGAGGTTGAGGCTGAGCAGAGACGTGGAGCAGATGCTGTCAAGGGTGTCCGCAAATATGAGAGGAGGGTGAAGGAGCTCACCTATCAGGTACAGTCAGTTTGATAGTTAATATACTTAAATCAATTTGACATACTTATTATGAGAGACATATCAACATGTACATTTACTAAACTTTAAAACGAACTTGAACAGACTGAAGAGGACAAGAAAAATGTTGCCAGGCTGCAGGATCTGGTTGACAAGTTGCAGCTCAAGGTGAAGGCCTACAAGAGGCAGGCTGAGGAGGCGGTAAGGACAATATATTTTTAACATTGAAAATATGATACTGTAGCAGATCTTTTTCACACAAAATAGAACTTTGGCCTTTTAGGACATTAAAAGATGTCAATTTCTTTGGATTTCCAGGAGGAGCAGGCCAATGTTCATCTGTCCAAGTGCAGGAAGGTCCAGCATGAGCTGGAGGAGGCTGAGGAGCGTGCTGACATCGCAGAGTCCCAGGTCAACAAGTTGAGAGCAAAGAGCCGTGACTCTGGCAAGGTAAATATGCAATATATAATTAATTTAACCTAAATGAAAATTAAATCAAATTAAATAACTAGTACTCTAATTTATTTCATGCAATATTTTAGTCATCATCACTGATTACCGCACATTTATGAAATTAACAACCGAATAAACCCTTATAGAATATGTGTGAGTAGATGCATATGCAGTGTATGTATGAATTGTTTTATTTTATTTTTTACAGGGAAAAGAGGCAGCTGAGTAAAGCATGTCAGCTGATGGGCTGTTTCTAATCATATAATATGATGTGAAATATTCCTCAATAAAATAGTTCTTGATCTTAAATTGCATTGTCTGTGTTATTTTGATCTGAGAGAGAGCAAATACGAGATTTGGATCATCTGTGACACATCAAAAGCAAATTCTACAATCTTTATTGGAAAGGTAGTCCAAATATATATATAGTATATAGTACGTTACATATTTTTTTTATATTTACAAGTAGGGGTTGTTTTAACGTATCAACAATGACAAAAATCCATAAAATACAGGTCTGTGGCACTCTTAACTTTTGATAACTTATCATTCTCGTGAAATTATTTTTGTAAAACTGAAATGACACAGAATGATAGCATTAATTACTGAATGCTATTTAAACAACATCACACACACAGAAATAAAATGATTTAACTTTAGGCGAGTACCATCAATCAATCAATTATACTTCATTCATCCCCAAGGGGGAAATTCTTTAAACCATGGTAACGACTATGGCAGGACTTTATCAGACGCTTCTATTGTGTTGTTCCAGCCAGGATTGATTACCTTAATAGAGATCCTTCTGAAAGGAGGCTCATGAGGTACTGAGACCCCTGGTAAAGTGTGGACAGAGCCCCTCTGTTGGCTGCAGACACTTAGACCTACAGTATAAGCTAAGCAGTTCTTTGACCAAGGCACAAACAGCTTGTCACTTTTTCTACAGCTTTTGGTCCTGTCCATGTAGATGCAACATAACTGTCTTTAAAGCCACCATTTTCAAGTCCATCTGCTCCAGTGGTTCAAAATGTGCGACTAAAAGAGCTGCAAACACAGTTGGAAGGTCCCAGGGCAGGGCCAATGGTTTAACTGGGAGCCTACAGTGGGCAATGTGTTGTGGGGATGATACATTTTCCCCCGCACCTGAGACTGCAGATCCCTACATATTGGCAAAGGCCATGACTCCTGGTAAAAGAGCTTGGTTATATCTGCCAGCCAGCATTTTGATCGCATGCACAATGACTTGCAGTATAGCCCACAAGCTATACTGGTCTGTTATCCCCTTCGATGGCTCATACACTAGATGCTAGTCTGAAGCAGTGGGTGGATTTAGGCCGTGAGGTTCGGTGTTTCATAGTCTATGGGAATGGTACTGTGTTGTACAGTTTAAATCATAAATCATAAATACTGGCTGCCTTCACTTGACAACCAGAGCTTGTGTGTTTCACACTAGAGACACAGGAGTGCCTGCACTCGACTTGCAAAGCCGATGCAATCTCCGCTAGAGACACAGGAAATTTAAAAAATGACTCCTGTTCCCCCCCGGAAAAAAATCTCAACATTGACTTCCTGGCGATGGTGCTAATATTGCTTATTCTGTATACGTCAGGTATACATCAGCCAGATGGACGTATCTCCCTCCCCCCAACGTCACATCAATGCCCCTTTTTTGTAAGAGGAAATAAATTAAAGTTTTACAAGATGGTGGGTCCCAGAGCCGAGTACAATTGGAACAAGATGAGTGAACTGGCCTCGACGGAGAGACTAAGTCCATTTTTTAAACAATCTATGGGAAAAACGGAGGGCATTGAGCAGTGCATGAAATTGGCACTGTAGCCAATAAGATAACACAACACTGAGCAAGTGTTGTGTTGTTGACCAATCAGGTAGCCTATTGTTGCTAAGCAAGCCCTGCCGTTTTCTTGGACTTTCAAAATAAAAAATGAGAAGAAGAAAAATAAAAAATGTGGCGGCATATTGCTGGCGTGAAGGGGTCACTGGCTGCATCAGCACAGAAAGAGGAAAAAAAAAAGACCTTTTAATACAGAATGGAAATTGGAAAGGGATGGCATGGTTCGCGACTGGCTTGTGTACGACGCTACACAAGGGGATGCACTGTCGGAATTGCCTTGTGTTTGGAGAGTCCATGCTCTGTGCTCTGTGAAAGGATTTTTCAATCAGTGTCTGAACTTGACATTACAGTGTAATGTAGTTTGGTTTCTGTTAATTATTATGATTGTTATTGTTGTTGTTTATCTAAATGTTATAAGTCAAAATATGTCTTACCTTGAAAAGCAACATAAACTTATAATAGAATAGAATATAATTACTTTAATGATCCCAGAATGGGAAATTATTTTGTAACAGCAGCAGTGGGTCAGCAAATAAACACTTTGTACATAACATGAATAGAATCCAATATATACATAGTGTATATATACAGTGCACAGTGTGCTATAAACAATAAACAATAATAATATATACAACAAAATATGCAAAATATACTATAATAATAATACTATATACAAAAAAAAAAAACAGTAGAGAGAGTAGAGTTCTCTGTCAGGCAGAGGTGAGAGAGTTATAATAAAAAGTGATGGATTGTGGCAGGAAAGATTTCCTGAATCTGTTGCTACGACAGCAAAGCTGAAGCAGCCTTTTGGAGAAGGTGCTCCGCTGTCTGACCAGTGTGAGTTGGAGAGGGTGGAGAGCCACCCTTCCTGATCAGTTTGTTGAGTCTGTTGGTGTCGCTGGCTCCAATGCTGCTTCCCCAACAAACGTACAACGAAAAGTACACTGGCCACCACAGACTGATAAAAGATCTCCAATATCTTGCTGCACACGTTGAAGGATCTCAGCTTCCTCAGGAAGTAAAGTCTGCTCATCCCCTTCTTGTAAACAGCTTCAGTGTTAGATCTCCAGTCCAGTCTGTGGTTGATGGTAACACCCAGGTACTTGTAATCCTCCACCGCCTCCACCTCCTTTCCCAGAATGCACAGAGGTTAGAAGGCCGTCATCCTCTTCTTCCTGAAATCTATCACCATCTCTCTGGTCTTGCTGATGTTCAGCCGCAGGTGATTCAGTCCAGTCCACTTCACAAAGTTGTCTTCCAGTGCCCTGTACTCCTCCTCCTGTCCCTCACTGATACACCCAACAACAGCCGAGACGTCAGAAAACTTTTGCAGGTGACACGGCTCAGTGTTGTACTGAAAGTCAGTGGTGTATAAGGTGAACAGGAAAGGAGACAGTACAGTCCCCTGTGGAGCTCCTGTATCACTAACCACCACATCAGACAGAACACTGCCCATACGGACAAACTGCAGCCCGCCTGTCAGGTAGTTAGTAATCCAGGAGATCATTGTGTCATCTACTCCCATCACTCGCAGCTTCTCCCCCAGAAGCAGTGGCTGAATGGTGTTTAAAGCACTAGAGAAATCAAAGAATGTGATTCTCACAGTACCTCCTCCACCATCCAGGTGTAAATGGGCTTGTTGCAGCAGGTAGATGACAGCGTCATCAACTCCCAAGTGGGGCTGGTAAGCAAATTGCAGAGGGTCTAGCAAGGCTCTCACCTGTGGCCTAAGGTTGACCAAAACAGTCTCTCCAGCACCTTCATAAATCATTTGTTATAAATTTAATGTTTATTGTTAATCAGTGATAAGTTTTTATTTCTGTTATTTTCTATTCTAAATGCCTGCCACACCAGGTCAGACACAGTTGTAAGTCATTATGTCGGTCTGGTCATTAATGAGATTAAGTTGGTTAATAACTCAACAGCACTTTAATGTGTATTCTGTACAAGTTCAACAACCATTCTTATGCATATTCTGAGTCGTTCACCTTTATTGTAGACACAAATTTGGCTGGTAAAAAACCAGAGTGGCTGGTGGCCAAAAAAAACTTCAGGCCCTGGCATTGAGTATTTTCCTGTATTGCAAATAGGACCATGTTTGGCGGCCTGTAAGGCTCTCAAATCAGATTCACTTTTCCTGGTTGAAGTCTCCATTCTGCCTAAAGGGAATTCCCCTGGACAGGGGATATGCCCCATAGTTCAGTATCCTATGGATCTCAGGCCCCCTGGCTGTTGATATAAGCCACTACTGTGGTGTTGTCTGTCCAAACTATCGCATGATGTCCCCTCAGAAAGGGTATGAAATGTTTCAGTGACATATGTACAGCTAAAAATTCCAGGTTATTTATGTGAGAGGAGAGCATGTAATGACCCCAGGTCCCATTCACTGCTCTCCCCTAGAACCTAGTCATTAAGTGGTCTGTAAGTATTCTTGTGTGATATGCTGCCCTCTGGCGGGAGGAGACCGAAGTTAGCCAGTCATTGATGTTGGTGGCTACGCCTAAGTGCATTCCACAAACACTCTTGGACTATCGCCCCCCGCCCATGAGCCAGTGGTGAACTTAGCCATTTGGGGGCCCCTGCATCTACCGGTCTAATGTACCTTATATCGCATAATGAGATACTCCATACAAGGAATGAACAAAAGTCACTATCCCTCTTTCATGCAACTGTTACTTATTTCATACAGGACTGTGGGTGATATGCACTGCACAAAGAAATTACCATTATCTTTAGTAATGTTATATTTAACTGAATTCTCGCAAAGTGAGAATAGCATACGTTTGTTTCTTTAACAAACTTTATTTGAATTAAATCTAAACAAAATTCAGTCATCACAGTTCCCCTACAGACGGTCCCTATGCCACCGCGGTTCCTGTAAAAAAAGCTTGATAGCTTTGGCAGCTTTGATATAAACTTCTGCCATTGGTCCCGCTTTCGTATATTCGCTTCATATCTGTCTCAGTTTATCTCCCCTCTCTCTCTTACCAGCCATGTGTACCATTAGAGAAATGCCCAATGAGGTTTGGATGATATGATTTTATCAGACCTTATATCTTTTTAACCCAAGATGGTATTTACCAACCATACACACGGTGAGCAACTTATCTAAGTGTTTCATTACCTGGACCTCAAATGCGGGTTGAAAATCTATATGTCTATAATCCCCGCCATTAGCCATCCTTCATTCTGTTACTGCTTCTTTGTTTAATGGCAGGCTTGTTGTTGCTAGTGGAGCCTACTGATGACATAATGCTAGCAGCACTGTTGAGAGGCGCTGATGGGTAGTTACATTAATATTTATTTACTATTTAAAGAGCTAAAATGCACCTGGCAAATGCGGTGGCAAATGACTTCAGCAAACAACTCAATGTCCTTTCTATCCAATTAGCATTCTTATATACGTATTGCATTCTTTCCCCATAAAATAGCCTTTGTTATAACAAGGAAATAATTGTTTCATGAGGCACATAGTCTCTTTTGAGGACATACCTTTAAGAATATCCTCATAAATTTGTGCTTGAATGTTTTGCATGTTGTCATTTAGGTTTTTCAATCATGATTAGAGATACACTCACTGATATTGTCCCCTTTTTTTAAAATAACATTTTGTCTGATACTATGAAATACTTTTGGTGTATTAAATTCCAATAGATAGTTGTCCTACATCTTAAGCCCCTATCACACATGCACTGCAAACCTGAAACTATCTGAACATTTCCTGGTACAGCTGTGTGTGTAAACAAATATCGGATTCAGTCGGACCGGGCATCGAATGGAGTTTACCCTCCCAGCTTAATAGTGCAAAGACTGGGTAATTCCAGAGTGTGCATATGTGTGAATACAGCTGCACGCTCCCCTTGCCTAAACCAAACTAAGTAGTTACATTAAGTGTGAACACATCTAAGTGTGTGCTGCATGTTTGAAAGGGAAACTCGGGACTATCTACGGACCTGATTCTCTGACATTATTCTGGGTTCAAATGTGAAAACATCTTTATTCTCTTATCTCTAATGCCCTATGTTAACATACCTTTTTACGGATCACACCATGACTTATCTATGTTTTTTTTTTTTTTAAACATTCTAAATGGACTAAACAGAGAGCAGAAATTGAAGGAGCTAATCTTGAGAGTCTCAAGCAGGAGCTCAACATCTCTCTGGAGGACACGGAGGAATGGGTGTGTGACGTCCAGCAGTGGGCAGCCACTGGTATGTGTTATGGTCACGGGTGTATAGATTTGGTAGTCTTGCCATACATTTCGCTAAACGTTTTACAATACTATTTTTTATGGTCAATTTTGCTTGTTTCGGTTTTTCAAAAGAGACATGTAGCTCATAGTAGTCGTACTTGGGAGCTGGCCAGGTAAATTCTACTTGATGTACAGTCTGACTGGATCAAATATTTGTGTTTTCACATACTGATTGTCTAGATCATTTTATGTTTGCAGTGTATATGTGAAAGGGGCTTAAGTGTTTTACTTTTGTCCCATCTGTTCTCTTATGGAAGAGGAAAAAGTTATAATTGTGAAGGAGATGACCCAGCATTGCCAGTACCTGAGAAAGGCCTTGGACAAAGTATACAGCCTCCTTCGTCACACTCAAGAGAATATCATGAAACATAATATGGTATGTAGTAGTACAGTCTCAGAGCTGGGCAGACAATCTGCATTTTAATGTTCATAAAGAGTTGCCTTATTTTCTATCTGATTATTATTATTAATTTTTGAGCTGAGAGAAGAGGGATACAGGGGGCTGCTCTGTTGTCGGCTGCAGAATGTGCAGCTTGTGCAGCAGACAAGAAACTGAGCACAGTCACCAGCACTTACTGTACATCCATTTTGACACTGAACCCTCCTTTTTCATGTTGGAGGAAGACAATGAGGACGTTGAAGAGGACAGTGACCAGGAGGACAACAGCTCTCCAGATATTTCAGAGGAAGAAATGTAAAGCCTTTGAGGCTGTGATTCAGTTGTGGACATAAGGCCGCAGGCTGTGTGCCTTTTACATATTCACAGCTGTGATGATGTTCAGCACAACATCACTCCCTCTCGTGTGATATTGCTTTTATACATCCTTTCTTCAAAGCACCAGAGTGGAACTGGACTGTGGCTAAGCAACACATAACCATTTGTCTGTGCAACAGCTTGATACTTTGTGTAAGCTGGAAACTAACTGTTGTATAAAGTTTACATAACAGGTGACGAAAGTTGTGCTCAGTTTAGGGCAGAGTGATGTACTTGTTACTCGTGGAAGTTCAGTAAAGGGCTGCATTTATATAGTGCCTAGTGCTGGACAATTATTTGTTTAAATATTTTAAAGATTCTGTAAGTTTTACAGTATATCACAGTGGGATGTGTTTTAGTTTGCATGAGAGTGGCACATTCTAATGTGAGTACATAGAATATAAAAACATAGCGTTTTGAAATGTAACATTATTCGTGTCACAAATTGTTGTGCCATGGTGTTCTGGTTCATCCAGTATACCGGTGGCTCATTCAAACATTACTGTAATTACAAACGAGGTATCTTCATACATCTAACATGTCTGGAGATAATCTTTAAAATTATTGTATTTTGTATGTAATAACAACGTAGACATGAAGAATTAAGCCTCACAAATAAATTTCTAATCTACAGCTTTGTCTAGTGAATGTTTATGATATATTATTTATGAGTTATTACAAAGCGAACAAATAGTTGGAATCCACAGATGCATCGTTTTCTATTGTTGCTATGGTGGTTGCCACGCACGCTGCGGAAGCCGGAAGTGGCTATAGAGACGGAGCCAGTCCGCTGCATGCAAACCCTAATTTACTTAACACCTAGCATTTGAACTGTTTCTTAACATAAAGACCATATATATGAAGAGAAACGGGAGTTAGGCTATATTCAATATTTAAAGTATACGGCACATTATTTACTACCCTTTTTGCAAACCAGAAGAGACTGCATACCTATTTCAAGAAAACATCTTTACTTTTTGTTGACATGGATCATCTTTATGTAATCTAAATACTAATCCAGCTGTTCTAGATATATTATATATGTAATATATATATGATATATGTAATATATATATATATATATATATATATATATATATATATATATATATATATATATATATATATATATATATTGTGAACCCATTTATTTACAAACCGGAAGAACTACAGAAAACTACAACTATGGCAGATAGTAGTACTTAGCGCTATTGCGCGGCTCATTGGAGTTGTAGTTCTTTAATTAAGGTTGTATTTTTCATAGAGTTGGAAGTTGTAAATGTTGAAACGAGAATATATTGAGGAGTTTAAGGGCATAGTTAACACATTGATGTAATCAGATTTTTAAAATCAAATTATTTCATAGGTGAAAATTAAAAACCCCAAATTGTTGATTGTACTCATGTTATAGCTGGGGTCAAGAGCTCTCTATAACAGTTGGTCCCATTTCTGTATTTCTTTTTATTGCAGAATAATAAGCCCTCAAACAGGCCCTGAGGTCAAGGTTCAAAGTTAATTATTTCAAAACAGGAGCCATGTAGAATATTAATACTAACATATTATTACTCCCCAGGTCGAGACCTTTCCAATGATGTATTTGGTTTAGCTCTACAGCAAAGTTTGACATGGTCATCCAAACCCTACATCCAGACAGCACTTTGAAGGCTCTACACATAAAAGTTTGTTTGTTTGTTTGTTTGTTTCATTCTTTGTTTGTTTCTTTGTTGACTGACATGAATCACCTTTATATATCACAATATTCACTGTGTATTGTAGGAATTTTACACAATACTTTTCAGAATTTCACACCAATCAAAAGGACCTAGCAGAGTATATATTGCGTAATTCAAATTCTACAGGAGGCTTTCTGGAGTCAGCAGAGTCGTTGGTAGTTTAGTGCGCCAGCAGGCATTTATTAGCAGAAGGACATCGGATTCTACAGACGTCTGGAGAAATGTTCTATTCTCTATCTAGAGTAACTGTGAGCACACAGTACCGTGATCAGAGTCAAGAAGTTCTGATATCTATTCTAACTACTCCAGCATATAAACTTGTTACAAAGGCGTGGTTATGTGTCTGCTTGTGCGTGCATATGTGTATTTTAGAAGTAGCAGTTGCTCCAGCCTCCATCTTCCTCCCTGTGCGTAGGAGTAGCCTCTGTAGAGCAGGAGTCTTCTTCTTTATCTGTGAAGAAAGCACAACACGTACAGCAACTTCCCTAATCTCAACTAACTTTGCCAGGTGCATATTTGCAACATGGCTAGTTCATTGTCTTTGTGACCTTGACCGACTTACTGTTCCTGTGCTTTTGGAGAAAGCAGAAAAAGATTGAGTCAAAAGTTTGTGTGCTTTTGGAAACAGAAAAGTTTGAGCTTGGACTAATAATCACTATCACACTTTAAATGATCATACCTAATAATCACACTTATCACATTCTTATTAATCATTACTAATAAACTCGCTAACATATGATTATTAATTCTTCAATCATTGATTATCACACTCTTATTAATCATTACTAGTAAACATGCTGACACATGATTATTAATTGAATTATTACTAATACACACACTAACACATTGATTTTTAATTCTTCAATTCCCCCTGTTGATCACTCACCAGAGTGATCATTCCTCCGAGACCACAAAATCCTGGATGTCTAAAGGGATGCCACGGACGTGGCCTGCCAAGTTCCATAACTCTAACAATTATCAAACCATGCACATATGAGATAAATTACCACTAAAATAATGAATATTACAATAAACACACTAAGTGTCCACACACACACTGTTTGTTCTCTACTCCTACTTAACCCCTTTACCCTATTTATCAACTCTATATACTGTGGTGTTCTTTACTATTGGTGTATGTGGGTCAATCATAGATTATATGTATTTACAGAAGTCCCTTAACCCTGTTCGGTTAGATCTGTTCTGACTTGATCTAAGGACCTTTTGGGTTCCTCCCCCTGTCTACACCTTGAAAGGTGAATCCACTTGTCACTGTCCTGCACTTTTACTGCTGTGGAGGTTCGCTCCACTACCCTATGGGGTCCTGTCCACCTGGGGTGTGTCCACTTTCTTTTCAATGTCTTTACATACACCCAAGGTTCTCCTAGCAAAGTCAGTGGGGCTGGTACTGGTCCTGACCCCCCTTGGCTTCCTGCCAATGTTTTTACCCAGCCTTGGAGTTGAGTCACGTAGGACCATGCCAGTCCTGGTGTGGCCCCTGGCTGTAGCGGTTCCTGGTGTCTTGGTCCAGGGATGGTGCGACCTGTAAATAACTCATAAGGGGTAAATTTCTTTTCTCTGTTCACACTAGCCCTCTTAGAGTATAATGCCATAGGCAAACAGTCTAATCATGATAAACCTATAGTTGCCATCATTTTAGCTATTTTCTCTGTCCTCATTTCCTCCTCATGCTTAATAGGCAGACCTGAAGCTGTCACAAAACCTGCTCTCTCTCACTCTTTCAACTGACAATGCACTGCTGCACTGGCCTATGCAGAGTCTGCATCTGCCTGCCATCAGACTGTACAACGCTGCACAGCCACGCTGAGCGACGCTCAGGGAATAAACTAACACTACTCAAAGTGACCTATCACTGAAATGCACCTTTATCTCTCTTGCACATTAAAATCCATATAGCATATTGTAATATAGTGTTTATCTGCGATACTGTACTTTTATTTTATTTTATTGTTGTTCATATTTTGTATTTTATATTTGATCTTATTTTTAGTACTTCTGATTGCTTTGTACCGCTGCTACGATGACCTCATTTCCCCTCGGGGATAAATAAAGTTATCTATCTATCTATCTATCTATCTATCTATCTATCTATCTATCTATCTATCTATCGTATATGTTCACTCTCTTTCCCTCACCATGCTTACAAGCTGCTGTCACTGCCATCACTTCCTCTCGCTGAGCTGACGGTTTTTTCTTTCACTTCTCCTGTACTTATTCAATTCAATTCAATTCAAATTCAATTCAAAAACTTTATTTGTCCCCGGGGGGCAATTCAGGAAAGTGTCTGCCACTGCCTATGCTGCGCTTAGTCCTGCATTATCTTTTCTGAAACAGCAGCCGTATACATACAAGTCAATGTCTGGTCGATCCTGTGGTTTTGCATGCAAGTCGGGTCTCACTATAGTGGCTTGCGTTGTCAGTGGAATGCAGTCATGTGGGTTTTCGTCATCTGGAACTGCTAAACAGCTCGCTGCATTAACTCCTTTGTGTGTTTACATTATGTTTGCATTTAAGCCGTCCTCTACTTTTCTCAGTCGAGAGCCTGATAGAGTAAAAACGGATGATGAGATTAACGCTATTACACTATGCCTGGTCAAAATTTTGAGTGGATGCCTGGATTACCTTTTTCTCTAATTCTGATTGTGAGGTGATGTGATGAGTGATCTTGTACACCTGTCCTTCTTTAGAGTATGTGACTGCCGGGATTGTGGTTTGTTACCAGTCCTGTAACTGAGATGTTGTTTTTACCATGGGCCCTAAATCTTTAGCTTGACTTCCTGCTCCTAATGCTAAGCTAATATGGGGTGTTGCAGTGTCACCCATGTTGTACCACTCTGCCTGCTCTGCAGTGAGCAGGACTTGTGCTACTACTCCTTTCTTTGATACATATGTACTATGAACTATGGTCACTTCTGTTTTTGCACTATTTGGTCTTATTTACTTCTATTTATTCACTCCATATTATATTATTACAAAACAAACAAAACAAGAACAACTGCACCATGTCATGTGAATATGTATATATGTGTCAGGTTTAAGCAACCTAAAACACCCAAAACTTAACAAAAGAGAGAAAGACAAGAGTTATTTTACTTGCAAGGAGAACGGACAGAGATGTGTTCAGCTACAGTCTCCTACCGCTCTGAGGTAATCTCTGCCGGACCCCTTCATTTTATTGGCTTTTGGTGGTTACAATGTATACAATGAATTACCATTCTTAAGGTGAGGGTCACATAGCTGCTGAGCAGGGTCTGTGTTTCCACAGACCCCCCTTTTGGTGACACATTAACAGTCAGGCTTATCTGATTTCCTTGACCTGCAAAGCACCTCTGCACAACTTGGCTATACACACACACCAAGTAATGTTAGTTAAAATGCAAAGGCAATTTGAGTAAATATGAGATTACTTTATGCACATTTATTCCAACATTTCCCTCCTGTTTATCACATATTTGTTCAAATTCTCATATCACTTTCAGTCAGCCACGTGTTTGATTTTCAGCTGTAAGATCATTTTCATGAGCACAAATACATTTACACTCATAAGTTTCTTAATACATGTCAGAGTCATAGTTGGTTGGATCAAGACACAGTTCCGTCAAATCAAAAGGAGTTTCCTGGTTGTCGTCATCTTTGCTTTCATCATCACTTTGGGGATCGCTGCCAAGCAAAGGATACAGCTGCTCCATTTTGTTCTCCATGGGTGAAATAGCTGTAGTAATGAGACGGTTAAGCAAAGCACACATACAGGAAACACAACCGCATCCACACAAGGTTAAAACTGCAGCAAAAACTGCTATTGAGACTAGGATAGAGGACACCAAAGTTCTATACTTCCCAAAAGCATCTATCCAGGAGTCCCACATAGTGGTAGAGACTCCAGAATGCTCCTTCATCTTACTGTTGAGAGTACGGAGCCCTGCTATTGCCTTGGTGAAGTTGCCATCAGCAGCAGTGTTGTTAGGGATGTAAGTGCAGCACTGTTCACCGAACATTGCACATACCCCTCCTTTCTCGGCCAATAGCATGTTCAGGGCTATTCGGTTTTGGAATGCCATGAGTGAAGTTGCAGCTAATTGATCATGAACTGCTTCGAACCCACTTTGTGTCCAATAACCTAGCTTTTGCACATTGTAGTGGATGTAATTGATTCTGTCAACGTTCTTGTGAACTTTACACCACAAGCAAAAAATAGATTCAAAACCATTAGATATCTGATTGGCTTCTTTATATTCCTCTTGCACCCCTCGTGGAACACCTATATCATCAATGTATGTTGGATCTCTTACATCTATCCATTTTGCAGATCTTTTCACACGTTGCCACTGTTCAGGCATTAAACTGGATCCATTTGCTGCTAAATCTGCAGCAGACATAGGATGAATAGATATTGGCAAGAGCAATATTATGAGAGCACAGTATTCCGTCACATCTCTCGGTAAATTATTAAACAATCTCTTGTCACCACTGCACCATCAGATGTCGCTTCTTGACACAGGTTTATATTGTCCATCTACGGGAACAATTACTTCACACCATTCATTTGAGAGATTGCCTAGTCGTTTTTCTCCTTCTGTCATGTTTATACATGTAAAGTTGCCTGGTGCTACTTTTTTAGAAAACATTACTTTCTTAAGGTCGATCGCAGTGATCGGGAAAATAGAATCCCAGTATCTACAATTTTCCCTAGGATTTGTGTTATTCATTATGTCAGCTACACATATTTGGGGAATTATAGCTGGGATTGATTGTAAGAGGGGTCTAGGACTCATACACGCTACACAATTCTGTTTAGACATGTTAGCAGCTTGTTCAACCATTAATAACCAATTGGTATTATGTCCAGATACCCCTGTTGCCGCCTGGAACCATTCATCTGGAGTATACGCTACTGTAGGTTCTCCAAATGCAAAAACTCCTTGTTCACTACATTTATACATGCATAGACTTATTAGGAACAAAGGATCATTATTATTAAACGGAGAGATGTCACTCAGCAATAAATGGCATCTCCTAACCATCTTTGGATCATTTTGGCTAAATCTCCTCTACTTGGTTTGGTGTCTTATAAACGCTTCACTGACTTTCAGGTCTATCCAGCCTCTGTACGTCTGAATCAACCCTATTATCAGATTTTGCTCACTTCCCCTAACGGAGTCTTTAACCAAAATGATCCTTTTGCAGTGTGTTAAATTGATCCACGTTAATCATTCTGCTATTTTTACTGCTGTGGGGTTTGTCAGCAATACGTGATACGACCCTTCACACAATTAGGTGAATACCAATGTTTCTTTTTATGATTCTTATTAACACCCAGTCTCCCAGTTCCACTAGGTGGAGTTCCTGCTGGGGGACAGAAAGGTGTTTCATTAGTTTGTTTCTGTTTTTGTTTTTCCAACATGGAACTCATCTAATCAGCTAATTTAGCCTCATCATCTGTTTCCCATTGATTTTTTTAAATTGGGGTAGTCTATATGGTTTTTCAAAGAACGTTTCATAAGGTGTCAATCCAGAAGTACAGGTAATGTTTATGTATAATTTCACTAAATCTAAACATTGTGTCCACGGTCTTCCTGTTTCTTCAATGCACTTCTTAAACTATTTTAATCGTTCAATTAATTCTTTCTACTAGGCCAGCACTTTGTGGTTGGTAAGCACAATCATTCTTCAGATCAATATGGCACATTATCCCAATCTTCTTTACTATCTGGTTTACAAAATGAGTTCCATTATCACTATAGATTTTCTCAGGTATCCTTTACCTGGGAATAATGTCTTGTCAAAGCATCTATTATGAATGGACTACTTTTTCCCACTTTTTCCTTCACTTTGGTTTAATTCTATAAAATCCATGTGGATTATTTGGAATGGATATTTAGGTGTAGGAAACGTTCTTCTACGCGGTCTTAGATTACCTTGTGGATTGTGCCTGGCACACGTCAGACATGCTCTACAGAAATTTCTTTTTTTTTTTAAATAAGAGTTGAATCCATAGGTTGGTGTATCTGTCCTACCATCCCTCCTGTTGAGACATGTGTTAACCCATGGCTCAATATTGCCGCCCATTTATACAAGTTTCTTGGTAGGATAGGTTTGTATTCTAGTCATATATATGTTGCCTTGTAATTTTGCTCCATTTTTTATCCAAACTTCTCTTTTAGTTTGTGGACTTTGTTCTCGCATTTCTTTTAAGGTAGTTTAATCTAGAGTTGTGCATTCTTGCACTGTCAACACAGTTGTGTCACCTGTTGCTGACGCTTTTGCTGTTTCGTCTGCAAATGCATTTCCTAGGGAAACAGTATCTGTGCTGGACGTATGTGCTGCACATTTACATATTGCTAATGCTTTTGGAAGTTGCACCGCTTGCAATAGATTTGTTAAAAGTTCAACATGTGTTACTAGTTTCCCTGTTTTCATGCCTCTGTTCTTCCAATATTGTGCAAAAGTATGAACTGTAGCATATGTATATTGACTATCAGTATAGATAGTTACTTCTTTGTTTTTCATTAATTTACATACTCCAATTAGGGCTATTTATTCAGCAGCCTGTGCTGAATAATGTGATGGCAGTTGTTCTGCTTTTAGCACCGTTGTGTGAGTTACAGCTGCATCTCCTGTCAGGGTTTTACGTAGTTCATTCTTTTTAGAAGAACCATCTACAAATATCACTTCTCCTTTTTGTAATGGTTGGTCTCTCAGATCGGCTCATCTTTAAGCTGTCTGTTTTGCTAGTTCCTGGCAATCATGTTGTACACAATCCTCTAGGAGGGGTAACAACATAGCAGGATTCAGAGTTGTACATCTTTCAATGGTCAGATGGGGTTGTGACAGCAAAGTAGACATGCAAGACAGATGTCTAGCCGGTGATTTGTCTCCATGTTGTTGAGCTAATACAAAGGTCACAAAATATCCTCTGCAATCTACCATTTGCACAAAAGGTTTCCCATAATCTGGTAATGCTAGTGCTGTGCTAGATACCAAAACTTGTTTTATTTTGCAGAATGCTTCTTCAGCCTCTGCATTCCAGCATAATGGGGATGTCATTTTTAGATCTTCTTCATACATTAATTTACTCAAAGGTGCAGTTATTTCTGCATAGTTAGGCACCCAAGTTCTACAATAATTTGTCAATCCTAAAAATGACATCTATTTTTTTTTAGTCACTAGTTTGGGAGCTTGGAGGATTGCTGTTTCTTCTGTCTTCCACTATTATTCGTCCTCCTGCACTAAGATTGTGTCCCAAGTATTTTATCTGTTCTTTTCACATCTGCAGCTTGTTCTTTACTTGCTTTGTGACCTTCTTCAGCTAAATATTTTAGGAGTGCTATAGTGTCTTTTTACATGTCTCCATATCAGGGGAGGCTTGTAAAATATCATTTACATACAGGAGCACTTGGCTTCCCCCTACTTGCACTCATCACTTGAGAGTAAATAGTTGGACCCTCAGTCTTGGGAAAGTCTGGTATATGTGTATCTTTTCCCCCCAAAGGTGAAGGTGAACCAGAATTGACCTTTTTTTTGTTTGTTTTTTTTTTTTTTACTGGCACCGAAAAGAATGCGTTACTGATATCTACTACAGTGAACACTTTTGCATCTGGTCTTAAAGTATTTAGCAGTGTATGAGGGTCAGGAACACACGGAGCGCTCTGAATTACAGCATTATTTACTGCTTGTAAATCTTGCACCATGCGCCATCCTTCAGATGGTGCTTGCTTTTTTACTGGAAAAATAGGAGTGTTGCAGGGGGAGTCTGTCTTCGCATATAATTATTAGTCCTGCAGCAATTCAATCCTCAATTACAGGTTTTATTCCCTCTTGTGCATCCTGTTTTAATGGATATTGTCTAACACATGGTCTGTACTCAGTTTTAGGTCTTATTTGCACTGATAATGCTCCTTTTACTTGTCCCACATCAGTTGGTCCTTTAGACCATAATTTATCTGGAACACTTTTTTAGCAGTTCTTCCTCATTTTCCACTAACATAATGTTTCACTGAGCTCTTTGATCCAGATGAGTACCTCCCTGTACTTGTACTGTCCAAAACAATGCTTTTCTGGTCAGACCTGTATTTGAGCTATACAACGTGTTCACTGATGTGGTAACCCCGTCTGTTGCACTCTCCCCCATTTGCACTATTTTACTCAAATCTTTCCATTGTTGATTTTTACTTTTATAAAGGGAGATGTGAGGTGCGGTCCACATCCGATACAGGTAGGAATTTTCACCAGACTGCTGTACTTTCTGAATCTCCATACAAATACGTTACAGTGATTTTAGCAGGAGTGTCTTTCCCTAGTTTAGCTTCGTATTCTCTATCTGGTCCAGGTGTAGGTATTTGTGCTTGTCCTAACAACAACAAGTGTCTCTGCCCAAAAGATTGACTGGACATTCTGGAAACATTAAGATGGACAGCTGACAAGACAGTCCAGGTGGATCTGGGTCTCTTATCCACACAGGTTCTGTCTCTGGCACCTGAGTCAGCTTTCCACTGGCAGATCTCACAGTGACACTTGTTTGATTTGTTTTAAACCCTGGTATCCACATAGTATATTGTAATATAGTATGTATCTGCGATACAGTACTCTTATTATAGTTCATATTTTGTATTTTATATTGTATTTTATTCTATTTTTTATCTTTGTACCGCTGCTACGGTCACCTTATTTCCCCTCTGGGATAAATAAAGTTATCTATCTATCTATTCATTTATCTATCTATTTATCTATTTATTTATCTATTAGTTATCTGCAGGTAGTCCTGCAGGCACCTATGTCACATAAAAAGGTAAAAGGTTTACCGTTCACATACAAAATGACCTCTGGTTTTATACTATGCATATAGAGCAGCTCCTGATCATTTAACAGCACTTCCCCTGTGTCCCTGTCTGTTCTGCTCTCTCTGAAAAACTCCTTGGTAGTAAATCTCCTCTTTCTGTCCTGAAAGAAAATACTAACATAATCCCTGCACTACGACCTTTGGCCCTGCAGCAACCATTGGCTTTGCAGCAGCTCCTTTTTCTTCACTTTCCTCATCCCTATGTCTCTCCTTTCTTCCTGTCACTAGCCCTGTCTCATCATCCTTTCATCCTATAAAACAGCACCTCTTTTGCTTTAACGTTCTCTACACTTTCAAGTATTCTTTTACTTTTTCTTTTTTTACAGCCTTCATCCAATACTCCGTATCCTCATACCCTTCTTGTTTCATCTTTATGGGATTCTTTTTGGTCTTTTTTTTTTTTTTAATTGCATCTTGTAGTGCAGTTATTTTTTGTGTGTTCGGCCGGCCTTCAAATTTTTACTGTTTTATCCATTTATTTATTTAATTTTATCAGGATCCTGTTTTTTCTATAAACTTCCAATCTTTAATTAACAGTTCATCTTTTAGTTCGATTTTGCTTCCCCCTTTTCCCATTTTTGAGATTTTGGTCCAGTCCTGTTAACACATAGGGTGTTCTAAAAACTGGTTTTAGTCAGTAGGGTAGCGATTAAACTACCTTTTGTGGTAACTCTCACTTCAACTCTTTCGAGTGGAGAATTCTTGCCTTTGCATCCACAATAGGCTCGCTACTTGTATTCCTACTGTTTTGCATGAGGTAAAATACCTAGTGGTATTTTGATCTCCAATTACACTCACAATCACACTTTCATTCACACAATTTTACCGGTTTTTTCTTCTGAACTTTTAAGACGTCTGGACCCCACTTGTCCTTTTACACAGAGCTTTCGGGTCTCTGTCTCCCAGTGGGTTTAGCATCACAGGACCCCGCCGTCCTTTACACGGAGTTTTTAATTTTCATTTATTATCATTTTTTATTTTATTTTTAGTTTTAAATATTTTTTTGCGGACCTCCGTTGCCTCTACGGGATTTAAGTGATCGCTTTTACCTGATAGTGTCTAGAATTGTCAGGGCTTTATACACGCAATGATCCTCAGTCATTCGTCATCTTTTTAAGTGAAACTTCACTCACCACTGTGGCACCACTGCTGTCTTTCCCCTTCACGGATTACCGTCAGCCGTCGGATCCCAGCGGGTGAGCTGATTTCCAGTCCTGGAAAAGGATCTTAAAAGACTCACTCTATGGAGTCTGCCGTGGCCACGGTCTTTCCTGGAGTCCCCCACACCCGCTGGAATCCTTCAGGCGTATTGGCATCCGGCTCGAAGGACCAAATAAATGTCAGGTTTAAGCAACCTAAAACACCCAAAACTTAACAAAAGAGAGAAAGACAAGAGTTATTTTACTTGCAAGGAGAACGGACAGAGATGTGTTCAGCTACAGTCTCCTACCGCTCTGAGGTAATCTCTGCCGGACCCCTTCATTTTATTGGCTTTTGGTGGTTACAATGTATACAATGAATTACCATTCTTAAGGTGAGGGTCACATAGCTGCTGAGCAGGGTCTGTGTTTCCACAGACCCCCCTTTTGGTGACACATTAACAGTCAGGCTTATCTGATTTCCTTGACCTGCAAAGCACCTCTGCACAACTTGGCTATACACACACACCAAGTAATGTTAGTTAAAATGCAAAGGCAATTTGAGTAAATATGAGATTACTTTATGCACATTTATTCCAACAATATGTCTATTTCTATTTCTTACCTTTTTAAAATTTAACTTTATTGCTTATTTTTGCTATTTTTTATCTTATTTTGTAATATTCTGTTGGTGCTGTGACAAAAGAATTTCCCCGTCTGCGGGACATTAAAGGTTTTCTGATTCTGATTCTGATATATATATATATATATACAGTCCGAAGTCAGTGTCCAAGGGGAACCCTCTACTTCCCTAACTCTTTCCTCATACACTTCTTCAGTTTGGGTGCGGTCATAGAGAAAAGTACAGTGGGGAACGTCAGGGACCGGTTCATATGGGTGCACTGAGTGAATCCACGGTGTCCATTGTTGATACAGTTTCAAAACATTGGTAATTGGCGGGTCTGGGTCCTCTTTCAATTGAGTCCAGTAAACGTTGGCCGACTGTTGCTGCTGATCAGGATCTTCCCCTAGGATCCATTGTCCAATGTTACATCTTGAAGTAATTGTCTCTGAACAGTCTATTTTTACCCTATTAGGGAAATGAACTTGCACCCCCTGTGGGCCACATAGGATATGTGTGTATATACATAGCTTTGATGAAACTGGTAACCAGCTATTTTAGTGGTGAGGGGTTCTGTGAAAGGGAGTGGCATTGGCTGTCCTCCAAATCCCACAAGGTCTATGGAATATTTGGAGAGCTGTTGACCGAACTGAGGTTGTATCAGAGTTGAATGTGTTGCTCCTGTATCGACTAAAAAGTTCACTTTTCGTTCGTTCACTTCTCCCGTAGCAAGGAGTCAGCCTCTCCCCTTGCCCTTGACCCTGGGCACCCCTAGTATTGGTCTGGATACCCGGTGCCTTGGGGCGACTGGTTACCTGGGGCCAGTTGTGGTTGTGATGGCACCTGCTGTTGTTGCCGCTGTGGCAGGGGTCCCCCTCTTGGTAGACCTCTCTGGTTTTGTGGACAGTCTCGTGCCCAATGTCCATGACCTCCACACACGAAACACCCATTGTCCCTAGCCCCCGGTGATCCGCCCCTGCCCCTTCCATAACCTCCTCGAGGATTAAAGCCTCGTCCTCTTCCTCCTCTATAATTTGATTGTGGTGGGCCCCATGGTCCTGGCGGGTTCCATGGTCCCTGGGGAGGGGGTCCTGTATAAAATTGGCCTGCAACTGGGGCAACTGGAACTGGGGATTCCCATTGGCGCTGGCTCCTCCTGTTGTTGGCTCATCTGTGCTTGTGTCTCTAACTGTAATTTGGTCAGTTGTATTTTCAAATTCTCTATCTCTGTTTTGCTCACAGTCTTTCTTTCATCTGCTCTACGCATGTGATGTTGAAGTATCCTCATCCATATGTGTAATGGCTCTATATCTGCTCTGGGGTCATCCTCGATCTTTGCCTGCACTTCCTTATCTGTTCCTTTCATAACTGCAGCTTTAAACATTGATCCCTGCAGTGGATCTGACCCTGGATTGTTCCTGACCTTTCCTGCATCTAAATCTTATTGGTCTGTTGTCCCTAATCCGTATTTCTGTCCAAATAATTATTAGTTCTGTAGGAAATGCTGCTACATTTTTAACACTGTTTCAATTATCGCTCTTTACCACTTATTTAGTTTGTACTTATTTTATTTCATATCCTGCTAAACTGCACGCTGCGTATTGTTGTATATTGTATATACCTACGCTTAACCACATCGTCTGTTGCACTCTGTCACATTAGTTATTGTTTGATTCATTTGATGTTAGCTTTATTTTATTTGATTATGTTTTTATGCTTATTGTTACTCTGATCCTTTCTCACCTTTGTATTGAAACTGTTGCAAAATAATTTCCCTCGGGATAAATAAAGCTTCTTGAATCTTGAATCTTAATCCTCTCACATCACCTATAGTGGGATACCGTGACTCTACTAAGGAGCTTTTCATAAAATCTAATGTTTTAAAATTTACAGATATAGTCAAGCTAAAAATACTTGAAATCTTATTCAGAGCTGTAAAAAAATCTTCCTACAGGTATTCAATCTTTATTTAAATTAAGAAACAATTGCTATAGTTTAAGAGGACTGCTTTGATTTGAAACAAGAAAAGCAAGAACTAACATTAGACAAAGAGAGGACTGCTTCGATTTGAAACAAGAAAAGCAAGAACTAACATTAGACAAAGATGCGCGTCCGCGTCCGTTATTGGTGTAAAAATGTGGAATGACCTTAATGATAAACTGAAAGTAATTACAACACGACCGATATTTAAAAAGACCTTGAAATTTGAAATAATTAATGCATATGTATAAATGTTATAATTGGAAAAGAGAAAAATAAATAAATGAATAAGAAAAGGGAAATGTTATTCATTTTAATACATAAAAAAGTAAACCTTATTCAAGCAAATATGAATTTTGATTTTGCAGATTTTGATTTTTGCTTTGTGAGTATGTGTATGTATGTTTACATGTATAATATGTTTAAATGTATATAAAGTAAGTAAATTATTTCATTTATTCAGGTATGAGTAAATAAACTTTTAATCAAATATATGTTTAATCATAAAATATCTTGTGTTTAAACAGTTAGAACTGTGATGTTAGGGTGGGCTAATAAAAGCAAGTTCCTTTCTTTGGTTGAAATTGTCAAAACATTATGTCATTTTATTTAACATCTGATGTAGAACCAAAAATTTAAATTCATTCATTCATTCATTCATGGTGAGCTCTGTGCCTACGGTTAGACCAGCTAATTTCTGTAACCATATTCCAGCTTCGTCACTAAGTGGTGGTAGTTGTGCATTCATGTGTTCCTTGTCTGCTAAACTAAATGGTTTGTATATCGGTGGTCCTGTCCCTAGTCTTAATTCCTGTTCCTTCACTTCCGCATTCTGACCATAGTATCTCCTCTTCCTCCCCCTCTGAGCCTGAACTCATCATACTGATTTTACGTGTTTGTTTTTAAATCCCTCTCTCTTTCTCCCGTGTTTGTCGCTTTTCTGGCTTCTACAGTCATAGTCAGAGTGGTCTGAGTCAGTTAAGTCAGTCTCAGGTTTGGGTTTTTCCTGCTTTGTGTCGCTGTCGTGTGTGTTGCTGCTCCCTCTATTTCTCCCTCTAACTCTTCTCCTAGTATTCCTGACTTCCCATGTTCCCTTTCATACTTTTTTTCTCATACTGTCTCTCCGAAAGCCCCTCCTTTCTGTTGTGCCCTCTCATGCAATCTCTCTTCCTCATATCATGCTCCTTTTTGACGCTGTCTCTCCTTCTCCTACTGTTTTTCCTCCTCCCACTGTCTCTCCTCTTCTGTCTGAAGTCTCACCCTCTCAGATTCACCTGTTATTATACTATAGTCTTGCTTCCCTCTTTTTTGTATCCTCATAATATGCGTTTCTTCTCATTCTTAGCTTCATACTTCCTTCTGCCTCAATCGTAGGTAACTGTAAAGACAAATCTGGGTATATTCTACTTGCTGAAGGGGCTGATGGTGACGGGGGTGGGTGTGGATAGGGTGGGGGTACTGTTTCTGCCTCCTTCTCTTCTGCCCTATTTCTCAGCTGTCTCTACACTCTCAGCTGCCAGTCCAGCCATATGCAAATCTGCTCTTCGCTCCTCCCTCTTCTCCTATTCCTTCTCCTCCTTCTTTCTCTTATGCCACAACCTACTCAGACCATTATTTCTGTTTCCCACTACTTCTTCACGTGCTCTGTCCTCCTCTAACTCCTCCTCTAACCGAACCATATATTACATACATATACATACATATTTTACCATATTCTCTGGCTCGCTTCACCCGTCCTGCTACTCGCTGCCAGTATTCCTCCCAACCTAATCCTGGGCCTGTAAATTACCTTTAATATAGCACATCATATTCCCAAAATGTGTAGTTGCATTTTCATGAGAAATCTCTTAAAATGTGTAGTTGCATTTTACCGTTACTTCCTGTTTTTAGGCTTGTGCTTTTATTTTGATAGAGTGTAACCGGAAACGGAAAAAAAGAACAACTTTACAGAAAGTTAAGTGTATTGCAAACGGGTCTATCAAAAGTGCAAAAACTCAAGGAAATGTAAACCGACAAGTTTGTTAAGCACCTGGTGGATAAAGGCACAAGGTTTGTCATCATTTTGTTTCATGTGGTGCTTAATGCGTTATCAAAACGGGATGTCCTTGTGTTGCTTTGCATCGTTTTATACAAGTCTATTTTAAGCTTTTAATTTAATCTGTAACGCTGTTTTGGAGCGATTCAGAGCATCTGTCTCTCTGAAGGAGACAATTATTTCATTACACTGCTGCTAGTATTTAATAAATACAGCATTATTTTTTGTGTGCATTAACAATCTTTGGAAGTTAAAGCTGCAAACTGATATAATAACTGTTATAATATCATTTTTTTAGTTAGATATGTTTGTTTATTGCACTCTATTCTGAGTTTGTAATTAAGATAAAATAGGTTTAAAGGATATGTCATGATTGTAAATGACAATTCATTTTCTGTAAAAGGTTAAAAACACACTATTTTGATATTGTTGAACATGATATTACATAGATGATATTATTTATTTTTGTTTTATTCCATAGCTCTTACTCTTATTGTTCACGGTGTGTTCACGTTGTGTTCAGTCTTCAAGGTGTCAAAAGATTTAATGGAGCAACGGTATCATCTGTTTTGCCCAAAAATAAACACTTGTGAACCATCAGTTAAAGAGTCCGACCATCAATCAGCCGGGGACGCTACAGGGCCTGTCATAGTTATTTCAGCTGTTAAAGTACTATTCACAGGTATTTATTTATTCTTTATTCACACACACTCGTTATCCGGTCAGTGGATCTAGTCCCCAGTGATCCTCCCCTCACTCAAGCTTCTACTCTACCGTGATAGAGCGGAGTGAGACGATATAAATCACTACTTTTAATGACCAAAAGCCGAGTGTCACAGCCCCGTTATTTATGTACCCCCAGATAAGAGAAGACCAGTGGTGAGTTTAATCGTCAGGCTTTTCTGTGATGTCTGCAACAAGCTTCTACTGACAGTGTTTCACCATCAGCGGCTACAGACTGGGTGTATCCACCACCACAGAAACCTACTCACACTTTTATCTGTTTGTGTTCTCTATTATCCTCGAAACTTCCCACACAACAATCCCACAAATAAACACAACTTTTAAGTATTTCTTATACTTTGGTTCCCAGAACCTTTAGGTCCCAGACCTACATTTTTTTTCTTTGGTTCCCAGAACCTTTAGGTCCCAGACCTATGGTGGCTTTCTAGGCTCACCTAGGGGCTATCCCCCTGTGGCGCTTTTAGTCCTTAATGCCTAATGTATATTCGAGGGTCTCTACAGCCTCCGGCCTTTCTGCGTTCCCTGAACGTCTTACTGAGCACCGTTTATGCGCCTAGGACCTGTCGGGATTTATGATCCCAACACTCCTTTACCTTTTACTTATACTGATTCCAAATCAGTTTAACAGGCCTTTTTTCAATCGTCAGTCCCCCGGCTAAATTTGGATCAAATTAACCTCTAGGAAACATACTGACATTCTCCACCAATTTAGGTTTTAAGGCCGAATCACAGTCTTCACTTCTTAAGAAGAATAGGTGACTGCTTACCTTTTGTCAGTGATGGGCCCTTGTGGAGAAGTTCAGTCGGCCCCAGGAGGTTCCCAGTGACTCCGCGTGGTCACCGGTCCAACCTCTGCAGCTCCTTTTACCTGAGCCTCCTTGTCAGAATCACGTCCGGGGTCACCAAGTTTTTCTGTAGGAATTTTACACAATACTTTTCAGAATTTCACACCAATCAAAAGGACCTAGCAGAGTATATATTGCGTAATTCAAATTCTACAGGAGGCTTTCTGGAGTCAGCAGAGTCGTTGGTAGTTTAGTGCGCCAGCAGGCATTTATTAGCAGAAGGACATCGGATTCTACAGACGTCTGGAGAAATGTTCTATTCTCTATCTAGAGTAACTGTGAGCACACAGTACCCGTGATCAGAGTCAAGAAGTTCTGATATCTATTCTAACTACTCCAGCATATAAACTTGTTACAAAGGCGTGGTTATGTGTCTGCTTGTGCGTGCATATGTGTATTTTAGAAGTAGCAGTTGCTCCAGCCTCCATCTTCCTCCCTGTGCGTAGGAGTAGCCTCTGTAGAGCAGGAGTCTTCTTCTTTATCTGTGAAGAAAGCACAACACGTACAGCAACTTCCCTAATCTCAACTAACTTTGCCAGGTGCATATTTGCAACATGGCTAGTTCATTGTCTTTGTGACCTTGACCGACTTACTGTTCCTGTGCTTTTGGAGAAAGCAGAAAAAGATTGAGTCAAAAGTTTGTGTGCTTTTGGAAACAGAAAAGTTTGAGCTTGGACTAATAATCACTATCACACTTTAAATGATCATACCTAATAATCACACTTATCACATTCTTATTAATCATTACTAATAAACTCGCTAACATATGATTATTAATTCTTCAATCATTGATTATCACACTCTTATTAATCGTTACTAGTAAACATGCTGACACATGATTATTAATTGAATTATTACTAATACACACACTAACACATTGATTTTTAATTCTTCAGTATATGTTATTATTAGCCAATGCAAGCATTAAGAATGATGTTTTATGTATGACGCACAAATGCCGCACTCACTCACTCACTCACTCACTCACTCACTCACTCACTCACACACACACACACACACACACACACACACACACACACACACACACACACACACACACACACACACACACACACACACACACACAAACACACACACACACACACACACACAAACACACACACACACACACACACACACACACACAAACACACACACACACACACAGTGCTTTATTTGATGATGTAGATCAAATATCCTCAGCAACATATTATTACATATATAGATTCTATGATTTTCCTGCGATGACCTGTGACAAGCTTCAGCTGCTTGATAACGAGCACATCATTAGAATCAGGTGTGTTGGACCAGGGAGAAACTTAAACATGCAGGACAGTGGCCCTCCAGGACTGAAATTTGGGGAAGTTAACAAGGACCAAGGCTGTTGCCTAGCACGGGAATTACATTCTAATGTCTATAGCCTGTTATCTATTATTTAGTATTTACCTTTTATTTATTTTTTGTTCTTTTTCCTTTTAATATGACAATATGATAATAAAAACCCATTCTGATTCGTATGTGGTTCAATATTAATTGAGGAAGACACATACGAAATACGATTTTATTTGAAATATAATCAGCCATATATTCTTAAAAATATAATATTAAATTATATTAATGAGCCACTTCATATTTTACAATCACTGGCTATAAAATGTCTCATCAACAGAGCTAGTGATGCTGACCGGCGGCAATTTGAGTTGGAATGCAGCCCATCCACGCAGGACAGCTCAAAATAGTATTCGAACACACCACGCTGACCAGCGGCAATTTGAGTTGGAATGGAGCCCATCCACGGCGGATAGCTTAAAATAGTATTCGAACACACCACTTCCGCCTGCAACACAAGCCAAACAAGCGCAACGGTGGCTGGGGGTAAAAACGTAGCCTTCCGTTATCCAAAACTGACAAAATAAAACTATATTTCTCAGTTCCGAAAGAAATAATTATAATCGATGGCCATTGCATTAACCCATCGTATTGTGAAGTTATTAAGGACTCTTTATCAGGAGATTTGTTGAAAAAAATACTTCCGGGAGGCGGGTCCTCGGTGCTCCAATGGGACTGCAGGATGATTTAAAACCCATGTCAAGTCATAAATGTATTCAAAAACAAAAGCCCAATTATTTACTTAGTAAAGGACAACAACTATGAGTCTAAGCTAAGTGATTCTACGATAAAAACGTTATCCCTCTCTGGCATCTTCTTACCTTATCCTTATGGGTGTTATTACACCGGCCAAGAATGAGCATTTCAGATGAATCGATAAGGTGCCTGTAGATCATGGTGATTGTGAATACATTTAAAAGTTTATTTTTAGCTGTGTGAACAGGATGTACTCTTCCTTTTGTCTGGGTATTGTCTTCAGCGTACAAATACATAATACATAGAAAGAAACCCAGGGGATGGAAAATTATTTCTGCTTTAAGAAATGGTGAGGGAATAAGCCAAAAAATAATTGTTTTACATCCACCTTTTTTCAGTAAATCATTCTATTTCTCATGTTTTTAAGATGGTGACTGAACACTAAATTTGCCAACAGTAAAAATAACACAAAATGTTTTTTTTGGGAGGGAACTGCAACTACTACAATTCTCTCTTGAAAGGTTCTGAACGATCATAGAAATCAAGTGTATATGAAGGAACACAGCCAGTAACTGGTATATGTGATTTAAAAACATTTATTTTTGCAGAAAATTTTCTTTCGGCTCCCAGGAGTTTTTCCATTTGTCCCCACTGTAAGACAGAAACACAGCAAGAAGTATTACTGTCAAATTGTTCATAATTTTTGAGAATATAACTGACACTGTACTATTGACAATGAGATATGGATTATACAGGTATGCATGCATTCTTTTTTGAAAATGAGCTTTTCAATATCATATTTAGACAGTGTATAACAAAACTCCCCGACGTCTGTGTGAAAGGTATGGAGAAGGAATGGGGGCAACAGAACTGTTACACCTCTGAGCTGGCATTGGAGGTAGTCACAGAGACGCAACAGCACAGAGTCGACGTCTGTGTAAATGGGAAATTTGTATGGGGGAAAAAAAATTGTAAATTTAGGTTTAATTTGACTTAAGAATGTATTGCCAGTATGAATCTTTTTTTCTTCATGTTTTTGGCCAAGTTAAATCTTGCAGTTTTGTGCCGTTTTATGAGGAATGTTTTTTTCACGTGTCTTATTGCATTAGACACCAGGCCAAAACTGAGAAAATTGTGGTGTTCACTCTTATAAGGTGATACAATTTTGAATCATTTCACATTATAGTGATATTGCACAGGGGGTTTCTTGATTATCTTATATACTGTGAATTTATTTCAAGTCCAATGCACAATACTGCCCAAAACATTTGACTGCTATGTGACTTGCTTGACCCTCAGACTTTGCTGTCCCTATCAAACTGCAGTTAAAGTTGAAGACATTTTTCTATTTTTATTAGTGAATTTTCCTCATCTACAGTAAAATGGCCCAGGCCCGTTTGTACTCACACTGCCTGGGCCTCGCGCAAATGTGTCTTGCTGCCTATACGTCATCACACCGTAACACGTCACACGCATTGATTGACGTCATCGCGATGCGTCTCTTTGTTTACAAATCTTTCCAGATTCTCAGAGTTTTTGTGCGTCTTGTCCGACTGTTTTTGAATATTTTCATCCGACCAAATCTGCAGTAAACACTCCACCTCCGCATCACACCACCGTGAACCTTTTGCTGCCATTGTTGTTTTTGTTAAATGTCCGCGCATGGTCCGTCCTTCTATATACTATGTCCGAACAGGCGCACATAAATGACGTCAGAACCGCCGTAGGCATCGTGCTTGGCTCGTACATGTGCAAACGGGCTCTACAAAAGCCCACCTCTCTCAGGCGGGCTGTGGACAGCCCACTGGCCACAGTTATACCCGGAGCGGGTGCACTCACACTGGTCAAACGCACTAGGCTTTAGCTGAAAAACCAGTTTTGGCCCGGTGCGGAAGGACAATGTAATGTAATGTAAGAGAAATATAGCAATGTAAATGTAAAGATCAGCAATTAATTACTTATTATTTATGACAACCGTCTGAAAGAAAAAAAATAACCTACCAGTAAATTTGTTGCATCATACATTTTGTTGATGCTGCAGTTTTTTTTTGTTTGTTTCCAATCGTGGCCAAATTTCTTCTCTTGATTTTCTAATTTTTTTTTGTAAGGCTGCTTGGCCCAGCACTGCTTACACATCTTGCTGGCCACACCAATCGTTTCCTTGCATGTGATGCATTGTTTTTGAGTAGGCATCTGGAGACAGAAACAGAAATAAGAAATGAGAACACTGCATGCTGTGTTACCAGTGAATAATAAATTAACACTATAAATACAGTGCTCTTACATGTTGGCCTTCAAAGAAAACTGCTAGAGCATAATACTACTCAGGACCTGTGTCCCCAAATTAGTTTTTTTTCCAAGTCAATTTATAAAAACTGTATATGTGATAGTTTCTTGAGGGCTCTAGAAGGTAACAATAAATGCTTGTTATGAATTAAGAAATACCTATAGACCTTTTCAAAGATGTAAACTTAAACATTCCAAAACAGTCCTAGTTTATTTCTTGCAGTGTATGTGAATGACACCAGCTGTCAGGAAGTAAACAAGGAACAAGGCTGTTGCCTAGCAATGGAATTCCGTTGAAAAGGTCTATTGAAAACAAAATACGTTAGGTGGTATATTAACAAATGCATTCTTCCTTAAAACATGCACAAATAGTCACAAACATAGTAAATGGGTCACATATGTGTCTTTACGTAATCTAGGGTGTCTAAAAATATATTTTAATCTCAACTAGACAGCCTGATTAAAAGAAAAGATTAAATCTAAAATACATATCATTTTAGCTTACCATTTCATGTAACGTAAGACTAATTGGGAGCGTGTAAACGCATATAACGTTAAACACCTAAAACAATAACGATGAGATATCTCTTTCAATTAATATTAGCTATTGTGAAAACGGATATTTATACAAAGCATCATCAAAGTTAAATATCACGTTAGCGGTTGTCCGCGCTAGCTGACTAGCTTTATTGCCTAGTTAAATGAATGTTAACTGAGCTCTTAAAACATTATACAGCCGATAATAATCTAGTTTCTATTACATTAATAGACGGCGAAAGGACATAGAATGCAATGATTTACACATTTGATCGTTCTCAAATCAAATCGTTTTTAGCACTATTTATTACTAGCTACTTACCTTTAATAGTCCGTGTGTCAAGCGATGAAAAAAGATGTAATCAAATAGACCCACAATGCACCATGGACACATGCGAAAAGAGGCATACGTCCTGCCTACGTTCAAACCCGACGCAGGGGGCTTTCAACTCATTTAAGGACTTCCCTGAGCTTCAGATATAGACGTTTAAGGAGAGCCCAAAACTTCAAATATGGACGTTTAAGCAGAGCCCTAAGCTTCAAATATCGCCGCGGACGGGCTTACATTGGAATGACTTGAAAGCCCTTTGCGTCGGGTTTGTACGTTTAAGGAGACCTTTTTAGTCCGTAACTAACGCCAAAGGCCCCTGACCAATCGTCAGTTTTTGACGCGTTGGGAGTGAGACTGTGTTGCAGTGTTGCAGCAGGACCCCCATAATCAACCTGTGATTTGGTCTTACGACATTTGTGTTCAGATTTGCGGCAGGTTCTTTTTAGTGCCCTCACTCTTTCCATATTCCTCCAAGGAGCTTTTGTTTTACCAGAAATTAGTTTAGCTTTCATAGGTGCAACATCATCCATAATTTTTTTAATTATTGACCAAATTGTCACATAAGGACAGAGAGGACAAATTAAAATCAGACTGTGAACAACTACCCCTAACAGAGATTGTATATCTAGTAATAAACATGTCAGATGTCTCTGCACAAATGTCTCATCTTTTGACTAGCTTTAAACCAGGTACATATTCGGTCGGCAGAGCAACATTAAAAAAAAATACAAAAATGATCTGAACAGCCGACATCTAGTATGCACTTTGGGGTTAAGTCAATGCCTTTAGAGATAACCAGGTCAAGAGTATGACCTTGATTATGTGTCGGCTCGGTAATGTGTTGTTGTTAAGTCCAAAAGCTGATAATGTGTCGGTGAACTGGTTGGCAAAACAATCAGTAGCATTATCAATATGTAGCATTATCAATATAATATAGAGTCATATTCAAGAGCAATGCAGAGCAAAAGTTTTGTAGCCAGTGATGGAGACGAACAGTAGACTAAAGCGTTCTGAGTTTTTGGAGAGAGTTGGAATGGGGCCAGATAACAGACAGCATTTTCCCAGACTCTCAATTGTGTAGCAGAGGGACTCCAAGTCTGCGTGCAATTTGCTGGAATTTCTAGCCATGACGTCATTCGTTCCCACGTGTGCTAGAACAATATTAACAGTGGGATGTATGTCAATGAGCGTCGGTATGAGTTTGATTAAATCGACTACCTTTCCACCAGAGAGACAATAGGTAATAGCACCAGGGAGAGTCAGATACCTAACGATAGAGTCACCAACTATAAAAATCTCCGGACTGCTGCTTACCTCACTGTTGCTGTAGACGGCTAGTTTCAGTGGCAGCATTAGCGCCGGATGCGTCCAGCAGATTCAGCGGTGCAGCCCCCTGGTTGGAGGGACCATGGCAGGGCTGAGATTGTAGACCTACCATAGTGGTGGCCGGGGCTCTGGATGTCGGAACCGGAGCCACATCACTGCCCTCCGGTGACATTGCACACACACGGGGTTGCCTGTCAGATGGAGAGACGGGCGCGAGTGCACAGTGTGTCCAGCCGGGGGAACGAAGACTGCGGAGCAGGGAGAGAAGGCCAAAACTCTGCATCAGGTAATGAAGGAGGGGATAAACGTCTGAGACAGGTGAAGAAGTTGGACAGCGGGATGGGATAATCATCTTCATCTTCTGAGCACAGAATAAATTGGGGGGGAGAGACCCCAGAGGTGTGATCATGAATGGTGTCCTCTCTTAGATGATTAGACAAAGAGGCAATATTTCCTACAGTTGCTAACATAAAATTCCTCAACTTAACTTAATCAGCAAGGTTACACCCTAACCATCATTAAAAACAGAACTCATATAGCATAATTACATTCCTGTGCCTAGCCGTTCATGTAAAATCTCATAACATGTAATTGATGCCCAGTTGTAGTTTAGTTACCAATTCATAGAATGGAGAAGGAAGTTGCGTTGGTGTTGCTTAAATGCCAGTGTCTGGTCCTTGTGACCAGGTTGAAGAAAGTTGTTCCTTGTCCTGGTTGTGTTACTTTTAAACAAAAGACAAATCTAATCACTCGTTTTTTGTGCAGAGATGGTCTTTGTGACCACCAGTAGTGGTTAACTTGTGGTCCTACTCCAAGCAGGCTGTATTCAAGGCCTAGGGACAGCTGGCAGCTGGTCCCTGGATGATTAGAGGTTCAGGCAGAGGGAATGGAATTCTCCAGTTTTATAGACATGGGGATGTCATCAGCCAGGAGTCAGGTCAACCAATGGCAGCTGACAGTTTGGATATTTGGAAAGTTTTCACACCTGGGTGTGACCTATGAGAGCCCGCTGGGTCACATGGCAGTTATTTGTCTTTGGCTATGCGGTCAGGAACAAAGGGCCATGACACAGGCTTTCAGGCCTGGTCTTTTTTTTTATCAGGCCAAGGTCTTGTCTTGATGTGGTTGCATCTTAATAGGGATTTAATATACTATTTGAATTCTGCACAGGGTTTTTTTTCAGTTAAACTCATACTGCAGCCTACACAATACTAGTTATAGAGGTGAAACTTTAAACTTTTGTTCAGACCCCCGCAAGTACAGCAGACACCAAAAATGACACATGTTCACCAGCAGGTGGTGGTATAATCAAGTTGAAGCGTTTTTGCCTGTAACTCCCACATTGTACCTTGCACATTCAAAATGATTGGTATCTTGGTATATAGGCCTAACCCATTTCAGAATTCATCATATCTTAGCAATTATAAGTCAAATTACCAAGGAACTTAGAACAACAGTTTCTGATGCTCCTCTGAGGCTTTGAGAAAAATATGACATTAATAAGCCAGGAGGTTGCTTTCTTTTGAATATCACTCATATTGGAGCATTAACTGTACTAGTTATGGAAACAAAACTTTCAGGGGAGGTATAGACTGGGCCCACATAGAACAGACCAAAAATGACACATGTCCACCACAAGGTGGCGATAGAATCAAGGAAAAAGCTTTTTCGCCTCCAACTTCCACCTAGTATATCACACATTTAGATATCTTACATCCACATGTTTTCTGAAAGGAACTGAATCTTGGGATACGGACCGCAACGCATTTCTGCCTAGTACTTTTGCACTAAATCACGAAAAATTTAAATCCTATCTTTTTGAACTTCTCCTAGGCTGAGAGTCCGATCACCACAAAACCTTGCAGGAACTATCCTTCAATCATCTTGATGAAAAGTTATCAAAAGAATTGTACACGTTCAAAACATGTGTGAGTTAGAAAGGAAGAACTTCCTGTATGTTGTAGTCAAAACAGGAAGTGTTGTATATCTCCGCAACATTTAGTCCGATTAATATTAAACTCAGATTGGTAGTTCCCCATGGCATTGTGCAAAATAAGAGGTAAATCGGACATTAGTTGGTGCTGTAACGCAAAATTGAAAAACACACAAACGTCTGAAGCCGAGAGTCCCATCAGCACAAAATTTTGCACACATAATCCTTCTACCCCTAGAATCAAAAGTTATCAATCAAACAATGTGGAAGTTATAGGGGAAAGACTTCCTGTACACTGAAGTCAAAACAGGAAGTGGCGCCATTTTCAAGAATTTACGTCAATCTTGGAGTAGGGGCTGTACTTTAAGGGGCGCTAGCGAAAAAAATCTGCCATTCCCAATTCTGAAACAAATAATACATACATTTTCAACAGTCCTGAATCATTTGTGAAGTTTGGTGAGTGAGTTTTTTAATATGATTTTGCCCCCCTAAAGGCAATTAATTAATTGATGCATATTACTAACTTTCCTTACAGTTAATGCTAATTTTGTGGTTGCTTGCATTCCTTGGCCTGTCTTTGTGTCTGTATGTCTGTCTGTCTCCCTCTCCCTCTCTCCCCCAACCACTCAAGGCAGATGGCAGTCTGACATAGAGCCGGGTCTGTTCAATTGTTGGGTCTCTGTAAATCATAAATAAGTCATAGAGTGTCGTCTAGACCTACCCTTTATGTAAAGTGTCTTGAGACAACATTTGTTGTGATTTGGCACTATAACGGAATACCAATTGAATTGAATATTTCCGTAAGCTTCAAGAAAATGAATGACAAAATCTTTACAGAGTATGATGTGTATGTAGGCGCATATGCATCGTCTTTATTAACTGTTTTATTTTATCTCACGGAAGAGTGGCAACTGAACAAACTACCTTAGATGATGTGCTGTAAATTATCACATATGATGTGACATGTATCAAAATAAAATAGTTTTAATCCTGAATTGCATTGTCTGTGTTTTTTTTTGTGTGTGTGTTTTTTTTTATCATATTGTGTCCTCTTAAAGGGATCAAATGTGAGTTTTAACTATTTGGGACACAGTTTAAAGAAAATATACAATTTTAATTGGAATGGCTGGCTGCAACATAAGCTATGCTGCAAAATTTTTCATTAGCTGTTTTAAATCAAAATGTGATGAAACCAATGTTGCATTTGAGGTCTGTAGACTGAAAACTACTAAGCATGCCCCCCAATGTAAAGGTCACAAGCACAGGCGGTTAAGAGGAGAGCCAAGACATTACAGAGTGACTTCATTGTCAAGAATGTCTGAGACCACTTTTGGATCTCTATGGAGAATAACCTGGCCTTAATAACTGAAACCTGAAACATAAGATGGTGTATTATTACAACATATTTTTTTTATGTGTGTCTATCTGCCTTACCACATTTGGTGTGTGTATTTACCACTTATATTTTGAGCTGTGTCATCAAAACCAAAGTCAATATAAAGGCCACTTGTGGACACATTGTGTGACACTGAAGACCTGTGAGTTCCTGCTTGTGGTAAATCCATATTCTCTTACTTGTCTGCTACAGACCATTTGAATGGGTTTCTTTATTTAAGAAATAAGTTTTGTAGTTAGAAACATTTGCTGAGTTAATCCTGTTTTTACAGCTACTCTAACAATGAAATCTGTTTCAGATAGGATTGGTACATACTGTTGACAGAGGGGAGGTGAGGTAAGGAAAACTTTTAAAACTTTTACTTTTTTTCTTCATAAGCCTTTAATATGCAAAACATTTAGCATTTATTGAATGTCCACAGGTATGTAACTACACATTTTGACCAAAGTCAACAATTTGTCAGTATTTGTTCTTAATATCAGCTAAGTTTGAAAAGCACTTTGAGTAAAGTCGAAACCAAACTATAACGATCCACAGACATGGTTTCAGTGGAGATATGTTTTTTTAGCAGACTTTCCGATTCAAGTGCTGTTTAATAACATGGACTTCAAACATTAGTCTAAGAAAGTGACTTCTTTGTAATTATCTAACAGACATCAGCTGCCACCATGAGCACAGACGCGGAGATGGCCGTTTATGGCAAAGCTGCCATTTATCTCCGTAAGCCAGAGAGGGAGAGAATTGAAGCTCAAGCTAAACCATTTGATGCCAAGACTGCCTGCTACGTGGCTGATGTCAAGGAGCTGTACTTGAAGGCAACAATCCTCAAGAGAGATGGTGACAAAATCTCAGTCAAAGTCCTGGACACTCAGGAGGTTGGTATCATAAAATAAGTCAACTGGGAATTCTATATGATCTGTTCTCACTGTGACAAATGTCCATATACAGGAGAAGACAGTTAAAGAAGCTGATGTCACTCCAATGAACCCTCCTAAGTATGACAAGATTGAAGACATGGCCATGATGACCCATCTCAATGAAGCCGCTGTGCTGTATAACCTCAAAGAGCGTTATGCAGCATGGATGATCTACGTAAGACAATCCGCCTAGTGTGAAAAGAGAGCTATTGGAAATGGCTATACTTGTAGGAAACAGAAAATGTTAACTATTAACTATTGATAACTTTCAGACCTACTCTGGGTTGTTCTGTGCCACTGTGAATCCCTACAAATGGCTCCCAGTGTACGATGCTGAATGTGTAAGTGCCTATAGAGGCAAGAAACGTATGGAGGCTCCACCCCATATCTTCTCAGTCTCTGACAATGCATATCAGTTCATGCTCACTGGTAAGTCATTATCATAGCTGTGTACTATAGAATTTATATGTCTATGAGGTTTCTCTTGTACTAAATCCTAATTATTTTTGTTTTTAATTAACAGATAGGGAGAACCAGTCCATCTTGATCACGTAAGTTTGTACTATTTACGCTTATTGACATGATTTAAATGTTCCTTGTTTAATTTTTGAAATGCAATGTTCGTTTTTTGTGGCAAACCGGTTGTTGCGTGACTTAAAAAAGTGAGACCATCCCCTTCTTTCTTGGTTGCCTTTGACAGCCTTAGCACTGCCTTCTATGTAGAGAATGTGGCTTGAAATGTTCCCAAAAAATGCAAAGGATGTGACGTGTTCCGTGGTCCCAAGTCCCTTACCTCTCTTTAGTTCCCCTACAGCCAACATTCTGCAGCATTAGCTAACGTTAGCTGAGAAATGGATGCCGCAAATGTCAACCGATGCTGTACTTCAGCTATAAATTTTGCAATGGCAGCCCTGAGACAGACTTAAGGTTGGCAGCTGTCTTGTGTAATAGCAGTAAATAGTTTGCTGATCCAGCGTGGAATCTTACTCTGTGCCAGGACTCGGTCCCCCAGTAATGGGGTTCCGGCTGGCTGAGGGTCTGTCGTTTGCTGGCCAATGCAAAGTGTGTCTACCGGAGACACAGCCTGAGCAGACTGTATTGTAGTGGTACGACCTACCCGCCCCATCTTGATAAAACTCCTAGAGGAAGTTTGTGGACGAATTGCTAGCTAGCTGATGTAGCAAAGAACTACATTAAGTGGAAAATGTCAGCCATTCATCCAGACTCCCGGGTCTGATCTGACTTGCAGTTTGTGAATGACTTTATAAGCTGGCATTGAGAAGCATTCAAATCCAGATTCATGCAGCATAGCTGAGTTACAGCTAGCTGGCTAATGTTAGCAACTTGCTCTCCATCATAACCTACGCTAAAGGTTGGCCATTTGGCTGAGCGGCATGAATTTGTCATTGGTTCCGTCATGGCATTGGCTTATGGAGTGATTTGCAGACAGCAAGCTAGTGTCATTTTAAATGGGAATTAAATGAATATTACAGCTTTCTATCAACATGATGCTTGTCTTACTGTTATGGCCGGTACTATAGAATTTGCACACACAGATGGTGTGTGAGCATGTGAGCAACAGTACTACCTTCAGTTCAGTATGCAACATGGGTGGCGCTTATAACAAGGGTTCTCTGAACATTAAACATAGAACCCCGGAAACAGATAAATATTTCAATCAAATTCTTATAATACTGTGTCTACTCGTAGTGGAGAATCTGGTGCTGGAAAGACTGTGAACACCAAACGTGTCATCCAGTACTTTGCAACAATATCAGTTGGTGGAGAAAAGAAAAGGGACACAACAAAGGTATGGTACTGCGTAGTGATTACAATTCAGATTTCTTAGATAATGGAATATTTTTCAGTCATGTTCTGATAGCAGTTCTAATCCTGGATTATAGGGGTCACTGGAGGATCAGATTATTGCAGCCAATCCCCTGCTTGAGGCCTATGGTAATGCCAAAACTGTGAGGAATGACAACTCTTCTCGTTTTGTAAGTATGGACATATTTCTACACAAGTGAGGTCTTCCAGATGAGCAAGGACATCAAACAATCCTTTTGTTCCCAAAGGGTAAATTCATCAGAATTCATTTCGGCACAACTGGCAAACTGGCTAGTGCTGATATTGAAACATGTAAGTAATAATACTCATAGTATATACAAACAACTGGAACTGAGATTTAACTAGGCTGTAACCTGTAAACAATATTTGTAGATCTGCTGGAGAAGTCTAGAGTGACATTCCAGCTTCCGGCTGAAAGAGGCTACCACATCTTCTACCAGATGATGACCAACTTCAAACCTGAGCTGATTGGTAAGCAGACTGAGATCTTGCTAAGCCCCCAACACAGCGACTTCCTGGTTGATCCAGTAAGGAAGAAAAATGCCAAAATGGCAGGTCCTTGAGTGGCCACTAGGGACAGGTTTCATAAAAATGCAATTTGTAATTGACCCCCATGTTAAATAGGCCGTTTTAACAGTATAATTAAACCTAATTAAGGCCTGGTAGATGTTGGTGTTTAGGTCATATCTCCATGGCAACATGGAGAGGGGTGAAGTTTTTTATACCTAGTTTTTATTTTATTGGAGGTCAAAGCCTCCAATGAGCCTCTTGAGTGACAGCTAGCTGCTGGCCTTCACTTCGCCTCAGATGCTGGTTGTCAGGATTAGCATGCTAACTCTGTCATTGCGACCTCTACTGCAATCATTTGTGCGATGGTGTCACTATAAGTGACAAGATGGTTTTCCCCTCAACCAACTGTACCAACAAATTGTTTAGAAACACAACATATTAGCTCAGTTGTGCTAATTAAATAGCCGCACTTGCACCATGACTTGCAATATAGCCCACTATCGATGACACATACACTAGATGCTAATCTAGATGGCAACTCCCATGGGCGAGGATGGTTGGATCAAGTTGAGAGACTGGACCTCGAGGGAGAGGCTACTTCCTTTTTTTATACAGTCTTTGGATCTTGCACAACCTTGAGAGTGCTTCCATTTTTTATATGAAACAGATGTATTGATGTTCTGTCCATTATTTGATCTCCAGATTTGTGTCTCATCACAACCAACCCCTATGACTTCCCCATGTGCAGCATGGGTCAGATCGCTGTTGCCAGCATTGATGACAATGTTGAGCTGGAGGCCACTGACGTGAGTGATCTTCACTTGTATTTCAATATTTTTTGTGCATACAAGTATATTAAGTGCATTTTCCAAAGTGATTATGTTTTGTGTGGACACATCTTTTGATCTCAGAACGCTATTGACATCCTGGGCTTCAGTAATGAAGAGAAGATGAGCATCTACAAGATGACTGGTGCTGTGCTTCACCATGGTAACATGAAGTTCAAGCAGAAGCAGCGTGAGGAGCAGGCTGAGCCTGATGGCACAGAGGGTGAATATTTAATGTTAATTCAAAGAGAATAGCTTGGAAACAACAGCAATAGAGTTCTCTATAACACTGGTTTCTGATCATATCATAATTGAGAGCACTAAACTATTTTCAGAGGCTGATAAGGTTGCCTATTTGCTGGGTCTGAACTCAGCCGACCTGCTGAAGGCTCTGTGCTACCCCAGAGTGAAGGTCGGAAATGAGTATGTCACCAAGGGACAGACTGTGAATCAGGTAAACAAGAATTATCAGTATCCAAAAGCTTACTTTTTAAGAGATTGGTTGTGTTAGTTATGCTGAATGCATAATGTAGTAAAAGTCCACGACCATCTTGGATTATTTTTCATTCCTTTAATTAGGAAAAGTTCAAAATACCAGCAATCCAATAATAAAATCACATCCTTGATTTTATTCAGGTGTGTAACTCAGTGAGTGCCCTGGCAAAATCTATCTACGAGAGGATGTTCTTGTGGATGGTCGTCCGTATCAACCAGATGTTGGACACCAAACAGGCGAGGCAGTACTTCATTGGTGTCCTGGATATCGCTGGCTTTGAAATCTTCGACGTAAGTTTCCTTTCCAATAGTTCAGCAGATCATACTTTTCATGAAGGAAACATTATTTTTGCTTGTTAGAGATTAAGTTGCTTGTCTCCTCACAGTTCAACACCTTGGAGCAGCTGTGCATCAACTTCACCAATGAGAAACTGCAACAGTTTTTCAACCACCACATGTTTGTCCTGGAGCAAGAAGAGTACAAGAAGGAAGGTATTATCTGGGAATTCATTGACTTTGGCATGGACTTGGCTGCCTGCATTGAGCTGATTGAAAAGGTAATAACAAGGAGATTATGTGTAATTAGTCTTAGTTGACTTTATGCATCACATAATGCCATACTTTCTATTCTTCTCAAGCCCATGGGCATCTTCTCCATCCTTGAAGAGGAGTGCATGTTCCCAAAGGCTTCAGACACAACCTTCAAGAACAAGCTTTATGACCAGCATCTTGGCAAAACCAAAGCATTTGAGAAGCCAAAGCCTGCTAAGGGCAAAGCTGAGGCCCACTTCTCCCTGGTGCACTATGCTGGTACTGTGGACTACAATATCGCCGGCTGGCTGGACAAGAACAAGGATCCACTGAATGACTCTGTTGTTCAGCTGTACATGAAATCCTCAGTGAAACTGCTGGTGTTTCTGTATCCTCCTGTTGTTGAGGGTAAGACATTGAATACAGAAAACACTTTTTAGCTAGCTGCAGCATGTGCTCATGGATATTTTATGGGCCATCTAATAAAACATGTTCTCTTAAAATTATCCACAGAGGTTGGAAAGAAGGGAGGCAAGAAGAAGGGTGGTTCTATGCAGACTGTGTCTTCACAGTTTAGGGTAAGGTTTAACTTTGCAAATGTTTTCAATATATCCCAGTTTATACTCAAACTCACAATTGTGTTCTGTCATAATAATAATTATCATTTTGAACCTACAGGAGAACTTGGGGAAGCTGATGACTAACTTGAGGAGCACCCACCCTCACTTTGTGCGCTGCCTGATTCCCAATGAGTCAAAGACTCCAGGTATATAGAGAACATAATCATCATATTCTTTAAAAAGTTGTTTCGATATGCTTGTATGGTTAACTTAATTTTGTGCTTCCCCAACAAAGACACTATTTATGCAAAGAAATCATTAAGAATTGTCTTTCTATAGGTCTGATGGAGAACTTCCTGGTCATCCACCAGCTCAGGTGTAACGGTGTGCTGGAGGGTATCAGAATCTGCAGGAAAGGTTTCCCCAGCAGAATCCTCTACGCTGACTTCAAGCAGAGGTATTAATTGATAATTCGATAGAATTTTGATGCAGATTATTAAAAGACAATACTTACACTGACCATTAACTCTGTCATAAAAAGGTATAAGGTGCTAAATGCCAGTGTCATCCCTGAGGGCCAGTTCATTGACAACAAGAAGGCTTCAGAGAAGCTGCTTGGGTCAATTGATGTTAACCATGATGAGTACAAATTTGGACACACCAAGGTAAGCACCATGCCTACATCATTTTACTGAAGAATAATTACCAAGGAGGTTAACTTGTTTAGTCCAGTGTGTTTCAACCATATGGGGTGTGCGAAAACCTTTTTGTTGTTGTTGCTGTTGTTGTTGTTGCTGTTGTTGTTGTTGTTGTTGTTGTTGTTGTTCTGCAGGGTGTGAATCATTCACTGAATTCATCTGAATTTAATTTTTATTATTCATTTGTTCAGGTATTCTTTAAAGCCGGTCTGATAGGTGTTCTTGAGGAGATGAGAGATGATAAACTGGCGGTTCTGGTCACCATGACTCAAGCTTTGTGCCGTGGTTATGTCATGAGAAAGGAGTTTGTCAAGATGATGGAGAGGAGGCAAGTTGAAAACAGCTCATTCTAAATGATGGTATATAAAAAAAAAAACATTTTCTATAACAGCCACTTCTTGTGTGCAGGGAAGCCATATATACCATCCAGTACAATGTCCGCTCATTCATGAATGTGAAACATTGGCCATGGATGAAGGTGTACTACAAGATCAAGCCTCTACTGAAGAGTGCTGAAACTGAGAAGGAGCTGGCAAATATGAAGGAGAACTATGATAAGATGAAGACTGACTTGGCTACTGCCCTTGCCAAAAAGAAGGAACTAGAGGAGAAGATGGTGTCCCTTCTGCAGGAGAAGAATGATCTGCACCTGCAAGTAGCATCTGTAAGTACACCCCAACAGACAGTTGATGTTGTTTCATATGTTTCAATGTTGATGGACTAATTTTTAATGAAATAAAATAGGAAACAGAAAATCTGTCAGATGCTGAAGAGAGGTGTGAGGGACTTATCAAAAGTAAGATTCAGATGGAGGCCAAACTCAAAGAGACAACTGAGAGACTGGAGGATGAAGAGGAAATCAATGCTGAGCTCACTGCCAAGAAGAGAAAGCTGGAGGATGAATGCTCTGAGCTCAAGAAGGATATTGATGATCTGGAGCTTACCTTGGCCAAAGTGGAGAAAGAGAAACATGCCACTGAGAACAAGGTTTGTAAATAATTATCTTTCCAGCTGATCAAGTAAAATTGTATGACTTTTGTTTAATGAGAAAATCTCTCTTGGACACTAGGTTAAGAACCTGACTGAGGAGATGGCCTCTCAGGATGAGAGCATTGCTAAGCTGACCAAGGAAAAGAAAGCCCTTCAGGAGGCTCATCAGCAGACTCTTGATGACCTGCAGGCTGAGGAAGACAAAGTCAACACTCTGACCAAGGCCAAGACCAAGCTGGAGCAGCAAGTGGATGATGTAAGTTTACAAAGACACTTGGGTTGACAAAGCAAGATTCTTCTTTAATGTGATCATTAAAAACTCATGTTAATGTTCAGCTTGAGGGTTCTCTGGAGCAAGAGAAGAAGCTGCGCATGGACCTTGAGAGAGCCAAGAGGAAGCTCGAGGGTGATCTGAAACTGGCCCAGGAATCCATCATGGATCTTGAGAACGACAAGCAGCAGTCTGATGAAAAAATTAAAAAGTAACTGTTTTTTAATTTCTACAACAGCCATTCTTCTTGTAGAAGGGAAAAAATGTCAACTGCATAAACTCTTTTCTATAATTTTCACAGGAAGGACTTTGAAGTCAGTCAGCTCCTTAGCAAGATTGAAGATGAGCAGTCACTGGGTGCTCAGCTGCAGAAGAAAATCAAGGAGCTTCAGGTGACATTTTATATTTAATATTTTGTATTAAATATTGGTGTATAGTATATTGTGTGAATTAAAAGTGAAAGTTTACTTAAAGACATAACACCTACATGAAACAGGCTCGTATTGAGGAACTGGAGGAGGAGATTGAGGCTGAGCGTGCTGCTCGTGCCAAGGTTGAGAAGCAGAGAGCTGACCTCTCCAGGGAACTTGAGGAGATCAGTGAGAGGCTGGAGGAGGCCGGTGGTGCCACTGCTACTCAGATTGAGATGAACAAGAAGCGTGAAGCTGAGTTCCAGAAGCTCCGCCGTGACCTTGAGGAGTCCACTCTGCAGCATGAATCCACTGCTGCTGCTCTTCGCAAGAAGCAGGCTGACAGCGTTGCTGAACTGGGAGAACAGATCGACAACCTCCAGCGTGTCAAGCAGAAGCTTGAGAAGGAAAAGAGTGAATACAAGATGGAGATTGATGACCTCTCAAGCAACATGGAGGCTGTAGCTAAAGCAAAGGTACACAATATGCTATTTTAATTCTAAAATTAATATAGTAGATAAGGTAATACATATTATGAATAATATGTGATCACTGATTTAATCTCACCTTTCCTCATTAGGGAAATCTTGAAAAGATGTGCCGTACTCTTGAGGACCAACTTAGCGAACTGAAGACCAAGAATGATGAAAATGTTCGTCAAATCAATGACACAAGTGCACAGAAAGCACGTCTCCTGACAGAAAATGGTATCTACATGTTATCAGTGAATGATCGGTTGTGTATGTTATTGAGAGACGTAACACAAACTAATACAGTTTATCATGAAATCTTTAACACAAGGTGAGTTCAGCCGTCAAATTGAAGAGAAAGAAGCTCTTGTCTCCCAGCTGACCAGAGGAAAACAAGCCTTCACACAGCAGATTGAGGAGCTGAAAAGACACATTGAGGAGGAAGTTAAGGTAAGAAACTGATAAGAAAGTGTGTACTGGTGTTATTAGGTTGGGGTTGGGGAAATAATTATATTCAATCATATTACTTTCATCAGGCCAAGAATGCTCTTGCCCATGGACTGCAATCAGCCCGTCATGACTGTGATCTGCTGAGGGAGCAGTTTGAGGAGGAGCAGGAGGCCAAGGCTGAGCTGCAGCGTGGAATGTCCAAGGCCAACAGTGAGGTGGCTCAGTGGAGATCTAAGTATGAAACTGATGCTATCCAGCGCACTGAGGAGCTGGAGGAAGCCAAGTGAGTAAAATTCAAACAATTAAATGGCCAGCTCAGTAGTGTTGCAATTTAACATAACTCAACTGAAAACTGTATTGCCTGGATCAATACAGTTCTTGTATTTAAAGAAATATATGCAAACGTTTTTATTTTAATTTAGTATCTTATTCTGGAGAACACATTTTTAGATCTCTTTTCTAAAAAATCTGAAATTATTTGTATTTTACTACATACATACATATAATATATAAAATACAATGTTACACAAAAATGTATTGAAAGTGCTTGTAACTTCATAGCTTTAACTCAAAGACTAATCTTACCTCTTCAATCAGGAAAAAATTGGCCCAACGCCTTCAGGATGCTGAGGAGCAGATTGAGGCAGTGAATTCCAAATGTGCTTCTCTTGAGAAAACCAAACAGAGGCTCCAGAGTGAGGTGGAGGACCTCATGATTGATGTGGAGAGGGCCAATGCACTGGCTGCTAACCTGGACAAGAAGCAGAGGAACTTTGACAAGGTAGCATTGTTTACTTTGTGTGCCCAAGCCATACAATCAATGAAATACATTTATTTATTTTCCAACATAACCAACTGAAATGTATTTTATTAATCAGGTGTTGGCAGAGTGGAAACAGAAGTACGAGGAGGGTCAGGCAGAGCTTGAGGGAGCACAGAAGGAGGCTCGTTCTCTCAGCACTGAGCTGTTCAAGATGAAGAACTCTTATGAGGAAACTCTGGATCACCTAGAGACCATGAAGCGTGAAAACAGGAACCTGCAACGTGAGTTACAGAAACATTGTATCCAGCATGTATGTGTCATGGACTTAAGTGTTTTGACACGTTGAGGCTTAACAATAAAAACACATGTATCTCTCTGCAGAGGAGATCTCAGATCTGACTGAACAGATTGGCGAGACTGGCAAGAGCATCCATGAACTGGAGAAGTCTAAGAAACAAGTAGAGACAGAGAAAGCTGAGATCCAGACAGCTCTTGAAGAGGCTGAGGTACATTTTTTCACAAATGTAGTACAAAAGGTTTGAAAGCAGAGCTTAACATATAATTTGTTGATATTTTAAGGGAACTCTGGAACACGAAGAGTCCAAGATCCTGCGTGTCCAGCTGGAGCTCAACCAGATTAAGGGTGAGGTGGACAGAAAGCTGGCAGAGAAAGATGAGGAGATGGAGCAGATCAAGAGGAACAGCCAGAGGGTGATTGACTCCATGCAGAGCACTCTGGATTCTGAGGTCAGGAGCAGGAATGATGCCCTGAGAATTAAGAAGAAGATGGAGGGAGACCTGAATGAGATGGAGATTCAGCTGAGCCATGCCAATCGCCAGGCTGCTGAGTCACAGAAGCAGCTGAGGAATGTCCAGGCACAACTAAAGGTAAAACACAGAGTTGTTAGACTTAGACTTCTCTTTATTGATCCTTTGGGGTGCCTCCCGCAAGGAAATTGAGATTCCTGCAGTTTACAAAAGACCCAAGAGGGGTATAAAAAATATACAGTATAAGATAACCAATAAACTCTTAGCTAAATAAATACAGAAAGTATAAAAAAACAATAAACAGTAAGCAATACACTCTTAGTCATATATATATATATATATATATATATATATATATATATATGAGTTAGATGTAAGAATACAGGTCAAATTAAATTAAATTAAATTAAATTAAATCAGATAAGCTAAATGTAGAGGAAATGTATAAGAAAAATGTATGACTGTGTATGACAGAAATGAGCAGCAAGATTCAATTATTGCACTTAAGTGGTGGATAAAGTTATTGCACAAAAAAGAAGAAGAAGATAAGTGTCCAGGTATGTAAGAGTAGATTATTAATTGCACAGTGAGTGGCTCCAGAGACTGTGGTCAGTGCAGCTACATTTTGGCATCCATGTGAATATTCTCCTGATATTTTTCACTAGGATGCACTACTGCACCTTGATGATGCTGTCAGAGCCCAGGATGACCTCAAGGAACAAGTTGCTATGGTGGATCGCAGAAACGGTCTCATGGTAGCTGAAATTGAGGAACTCAGAGCTGCTCTGGAACAGACAGAGAGAAGCCGCAAAGTTGCTGAGCAGGAGTTGGTGGACGCCAGTGAGCGTGTTGGACTTCTGCACTCTCAGGTGAACAATCCATATAATTTATTAAATCATCATATGGTATTTCAAATAATGTGAAAATTTGGAAACTGATGACTCTTTTTACCTTTTAGAACACAAGCCTTATGAACACTAAGAAGAAGCTTGAGGCTGACCTGGTCCAGGTCCAGGGTGAAGTGGATGATACGGTTCAGGAAGCAAGGAATGCAGAGGAGAAGGCCAAGAAGGCCATCACTGATGTAGGTTTGGATTTCATTTGTCCTTACCTTTACTCCAGTGGCGATTGCTTTAAGACTGCAAGGGTGGTGAAATATGTCCTGCTGTGTGTACATTTCATTGACTAAATATGCGCTAGAAAGCCTTCATCTTTTGTTCAGAATCAGCTACTTATCACAGGTAACCGGTGCAACTTCCTTCTCATTCATCGACACAACGCTTTACACAGCTTCTACTGACTTCAATGCGTGGAGTGGGTTTTTCCATTTTTCCACTGCAGCGAAAGTAGACGCTCATTCAAAAAAAAATCACTAGCGTTGTGTTTAGCGACTCTGTTCTGTCACTCAGCGGTTTCTTTCCCCAATGAGTAGTGTCAACTGAGGAGCTTTTCCCCCGTCACGATCCCTCACACTCACAGGCGGTCACACTTCACAGTAGCCTGGCGCAGCAGCTCCAGCTGGGGCCGTTTAAGCAGCCTAGCTCTGCTGGCCATTGAATGGACACTGGTCAAGTCCCTGGAAAAGACGCCTAGTTGGTACGACAAGGTCACAGATCATTTTCTTGAAAAGGGCTGAAGGGTAGAATTTATATAAAAATAAACAAACACATTTATGATGTAGGCCCCTCCTTGAGCATCAGTCGCCACTGCTTTACTCCAATGGGTTTTCTCAAGATAGTTTTAACTAACATTTAATGGTGTCTCCTCCAGGCTGCTATGATGGCTGAGGAGCTGAAGAAGGAGCAGGATACTAGCTCTCACCTGGAGAGGATGAAGAAGAACCTGGAGGTTGCTGTTAAGGACCTGCAGCATCGCCTGGATGAAGCTGAGAACCTGGCCATGAAGGGAGGCAAAAAGCAGCTCCAGAAACTTGAGTCTAGGGTAAGAAAGTCATGCTTAGATTTTGCAAAGCTGAAGCAAGACTTATGCAAAAGGTTGGATACTTACTTCTTTACTTACTTGGATACTTATTGTCTTATTGTTTTTTGAAGGTGCGTGAGCTGGAGGCAGAGGTTGAGGCTGAGCAGAGACGTGGAGCAGATGCTGTCAAGGGTGTCCGCAAATATGAGAGGAGGGTGAAGGAGCTCACCTATCAGGTACAGTCAGTTTGATAGTTAATATACTTAAATCAATTTGACATACTTATTATGAGAGACATATCAACATGTACATTTACTAAACTTTAAAACGAACTTGAACAGACTGAAGAGGACAAGAAAAATGTTACCAGGCTGCAGGATCTGGTTGACAAGTTGCAGCTCAAGGTGAAGGCCTACAAGAGGCAGGCTGAGGAGGCGGTAAGGACAATACATTTTTAACATTGAAAATATGATACTGTAGCAGATCTTTTTCACACAAAATAGAACTTTGGCCTTTTAGGACATTAAAAGATGTCAATTTCTTTGGATTTCCAGGAGGAGCAGGCCAATGTTCATCTGTCCAAGTGCAGGAAGGTCCAGCATGAGCTGGAGGAGGCTGAGGAGCGTGCTGACATCGCAGAGTCCCAGGTCAACAAGTTGAGAGCAAAGAGCCGTGACTCTGGCAAGGTAAATATGCAATATATAATTAATTTCATCTAAATGAAAATTAAATCAAATTAAACAACTAGTACTCTAATTTATTTCGTGCAATATTTTAGTCATCATCACTGATTACCGCACGTTTATGAAATTAACAACCGAATAAACCCTTATAGAATATGTGTGAGTAGATGCATATGCAGTGTATGTATGAATTGTTTTATTTTATTTTTTACAGGGAAAAGAGGCAGCTGAGTAAAGCATGTCAGCTGATGGGCTGTTTCTAATCATATAATATGATGTGAAATATTCCTCAATAAAATACTTCTTGATCTTAAATTGCATTGTCTGTGTTATTTTGATCTGAGAGAGAGCAAATATGAGATTTGGATCATCTGTGACACATCAAAAGCAAATTCTACAATCTTTATTGGAAAGGTAGTCCAAATATATATATAGTATATAGTACGTTACATATTTTTTTTATATTTACAAGTAGGGGTTGTTTTAAATGACAAAAATGCATAAAATACAGGTCTGTGGCACTCTTAACTTTTGATAACTTATCATTCTCGTGAAATTATTTTTGTAAAACTGAAATGACACAGAATGATAGCATTAATTACTGAATGCTATTTAAACAACATCACACACACAGAAATAAAATGATTTAACTTTAGGCGAGTACCATCAATCAATCAATTATACTTCATTCATCTCAGAGGGGGAAATTCTTTAAACCATGGTAATGCCTATGGCAGGACTTTATCAGACGCTTCTATTGCGTTGTTCCAGCCAGGATTGATTACCTTAATAGAGATCCTTCTGAAAGGAGGCTCATGAGGTACTGAGACACTTAGACCTACAGTATAAGCTAAGCAGTTCTTTGACCAAGGCACAAACAGCTTGTCACTTTTTCTACAGCTTTTGGTCCTGTCCATGTAGATGCAACATAACTGTCTTTAAAGCCACCATTTTCAAGTCCATCTGCTCCAGTGGTTCAAAATGTGCGACTAAAAGAGCTGCAAACACAGTTGGAAGGTCCCAGGGCAGGGCCAATGGTTTAGAAACTGGGAGCCTACAGTGGGCAATGTGTTGTGGGGATGATACATTTTCCCCCGCACCTGAGACTGCAGATCCCTACATATTGGCAAAGGCCATGACTCCTGGTAAAAGAGCTTGGTTATATCTGCCAGCCAGCATTTTGATCGCATGCACAATGACTTGCAGTATAGCCCACAAGCTATACTGGTCTGTTATCCCCTTCGATGGCTCATACACTAGATGCTAGTCTGAAGCAGTGGGTGGATTTAGGCCGTGAGGTTCGGTGTTTCATAGTCTATGGGAATGGTACTGTGTTGTACAGTTTAAATCATAAATCATAAATACTGGCTGCCTTCACTTGACACCCAGAGCTTGTGTGTTTCACACTAGAGACACAGGAGTGCCTGCACTCGACTTGCAAAGCCGATGCAATCTCCGCTAGAGACACAGGAAATTTAAAAAATGACTCCTGTTCCCCCCCGGTCCGGAAAAAAACCTCAACATTGACTCCCAGGCGATGGTGCTAATATTGCTTATTCTGTATACGTCAGGTATACATCAGCCAGATGGACGTATCTCCCTCCCCCCAACGTCACATCAATGCCCCTTTTTTGTAAGAGGAAATAAATTAAAGTTTTACAAGATGGTGGGTCCCAGAGCCGAGTACAAATGGAACAAGATGAGTGAACTGGCCTCGACGGAGAGACTAAGTCCATTTTTTAAACAATCTATGGGAAAAACGGAGGGCATTGAGCAGTGCATGAAATTGGCACTGTAGCCAATAAGATAACACAACACTGAGCAAGTGTTGTGTTGTTGACCAATCAGGTAGCCTATTGTTGCTAAGCAAGCCCCGCCGTTTTCTTGGACTTTCAAAATAAAAAATGAGAAGAAGAAAAATAAAAAATGTGGCGGCATATTGCTGGCGTGAAGGGGTCACTGGCTGCATCAGCACAGAAAGAGGAAAAAGACCTTTTAATACAGAATGGAAATTGGAAAGGGATGGCATGGTTCGCGACTGGCTTGTGTACGACGCTACACAAGGGGATGCACTGTCGGAATTGCCTTGTGTTTGGAGAGTCCATGCTCTGTGCTCTGTGAAAGGATTTTTCAATCAGTGTCTGAACTTGACATTACAGTGTAATGTAGTTTGGTTTCTGTTAATTATTATGATTGTTATTGTTGTTGTTTATCTAAATGTTATAAGTCAAAATATTTCTTACCTTGAAAAGCAACATAAACTTATAATAGAATAGAATAGAATTACTTTATGATCCCAGAATGGGAAATTATTTTGTAACAGCAGCAGTGGGTCAGCAAATAAACACTTTGTACATCACATAAATAGAATCCAATACATAAATAGTGTATATATACAGTGCTCAGTGTGCTATAAACAATAAACAATAATAATATATACAACAAAATATGCAAAATATACTATAATAATAATACTATATACAAAAAAAAAAAACAGTAGAGAGAGTAGAGTTCTCTGTCAGGCAGAGGTGAGAGAGTTATAATAAAAAGTGATGGATTGTGGCAGGAAAGATTTCCTGAATCTGTTGCTACGACAGCAAAGCTGAAGCAGCCTTTTGGAGAAGGTGCTCCGCTGTCTGACCAGCGTGAGTTGGAGAGGGTGGAGAGCCAGCCTTCCTGATCAGTTTGTTGAGTCTGTTGGTGACGCTGGCTCCGATGCTGCTTCCCCAACAAACCACAGCAAAGAAAAGTACACTGGCCACCACAGACAGATAAAAGATCTCCAATATCTTGCTGCACACGTTGAAGGATCTCAGCTTCCTCAGGAAGTAAAATCTGCTCATCCCCTTTTTGTAAACAGCTTCAGTGTTAGATCTCCAGTCCAGTCTGTGGTTGATGGTAACACCCAGGTACTTGTAATCCTCCACCGCCTCCACCTCCTTTCCCAGAATGCACAGAGGTTGGAAGGCCGTCATCCTCTTCTTCCTGAAATCTATCACCATCTCTCTGGTCTTGCTGATGTTCAGCCGCAGGTGATTCTGTCCAGTCCACTTCACAAAGTTGTCTACCAGTGCCCTGTACTCCTCCTCCTGTCCCTCACTGATACACCCAACAACAGCCGAGACGTCAGAAAACTTTTGCAGGTGACACGACTCAGTGTTGTACTGAAAGTCAGTGGTGTATAAGGTGAACAGGAGAGGAGACAGTACAGTCCCCTGTGGAGCTCCTGTATCACTAACCACCACATCAGACAGAACACTGCCCATACGGACAAACTGCAGCCCGCGTGTCAGGTAGTTAGTAATCCAGGAGATCATTGTGTCATCTACTCCCATCACCCGCAGCTTCTCCCCCAGAAGCAGTGGCTGAATGGTGTTTAAAGCACTAGAGAAATCAAAGAATGTGATTCTCACAGTACCTCCTCCACCATCCAGGTGTAAATGGGCTTGTTGCAGCAGGTAGATGACAGCGTCATCAACTCCCAAGTGGGGCTGGTAAGCAAATTGCAGAGGGTCTAGCAAGGCTCTCACCTGTGGCCTAAGGTTGACCAAAACAGTCTCTCCAGCACCTTCATAAATCATTTGTTATAAATTTAATGTTTATTGTTAATCAGTGATAAGTTTTTATTTCTGTTATTTTCTATTCTAAATGCCTGCCACACCAGGTCAGACACAGTTGTAAGTCATTATGTCGGTCTGGTCATTAATGAGATTAAGTTGGTTAATAACTCAACAGCACTTTAATGTGTATTCTGTACAAGTTCAACAACCATTCTTATGCATATTCTGAGTCGTTCACCTTTATTGTAGACACAAATTTGGCTGGTAAAAAACCAGAGTGGCTGGTGGCCAAAAAAAACTTCAGGCCCTGGCATTGAGTATTTTCCTGTATTGCAAATAGGACCATGTTTGGCGGCCTGTAAGGCTCCCAAATCAGATTCACTTTTCCTGGTTGAAGTCTCCATTCTGCCTAAAGGGAATTCCCCTGGACAGGGGATATGCCCCATAGTTCAGTATCCTATGGATCTCAGGCCCCCTGGCTGTTGATATAAGCGACTACTGTGGTGTTGTCTGTCCAAACTATCGCATGGTGTCCCCTCAGAAAGGGTATGAAATGTTTCAGTGACATATGTAGAGCTAAAAATTCCAGGTTATTTATGTGAGAGGAGAGCATGTAATGACCCCAGGTCCCATTCACTGCTCTCCCCTAGAACCTAGTCATTAAGTGTTCTGTAAGTATTCTTGTGTGATATGCTGCCCTCTGGCGGGAGGAGACCGAAGTTAGCCAGTCATTGATGTTGGTGGCTACGCCTAAGTGCATTCCACAAACACTCTTGGACTATCGCCCCCCGCCCATGAGCCAGTGGTGAACTTAGCCATTTGGAGGCCCCTTCATCTACCGGTCTAATGTACCTTATATCGCATAATGAGATACTCCATACAAGGAATGAACAAAAGTCACTATCCCTCTTTCATGCAACTGTTACTTATTTCATACAGGACTGTGGGTGATATGCACTGCACAAAGAAATTACCATTATCTTTAGTAATGTTATATTTAACTGAATTCTCGCAAAGTGAGAATAGCATACGTTTGTTTCTTTAACAAACTTTATTTGAATTAAATCTAAACAAAATTCAGTCATCACAGTTCCCCTACAGACGGTCCCTATGCCACCGCGGTTCCTGTAAAAAAAGCTTGATAGCTTTGGCAGCTTTGATATAAACTTCTGCCATTGGTCCCGCTTTCGTATATTTGCTTCATATCTGTCTCAGTTTATCTCCCCTCTCTCTCTTACCAGCCATGTGGACCGTTAGAGAAATGCCCAAAGAGGTTTGGATGATATGATTTTATCAGACCTTATATCTTTTTAACCCAAGATGGTATTTACCAACCATACACACGGTGAGCAACTTATATAGCTCATCCCCTTTCTTGAAGAAGCCAAAGTGTTTCATTACCTGGACCTCAAATGCGGGTTGAAAATCTCTATGTCTATAATCCCCGCCATTAGCCATCCTTCATTCTGTTGCTGCTTCTTTGTTTAATGGCAGGCTTGTTGTTGCTAGTGGAGCATACTGATGACATAATGCTAGCAGCACTGTTGAGAGGCGCTGATGGATAGTTAAATTAATATTTATTTACTATTTAAAGAGCTAAAATGCACCTATATGGAAGCCCTGAAAGGCAAGGTGAATGTTTTTTTGGGCATTGTTGGCCAAAGCCTAAGTTTATTGTCTTGGCACCTCCTGGAGACAGCAGGAAGTATGAACATGTCAGGACCGGAGTGGCCTTAAAGCAGGCCAAGAGCAAGACATACACAGATAACAAGTGGGGTGCCAGACCCTGTCACTGTTGGTGTTACAGTCAGAGCGCACAAGCCTTTCCATGTTGAAAAGGGAGAGAGAGACAGTACAGTGGACCCTTGTGCAACACCAGACTGGTCTGAGCTTCTTTATCCTAAGTTATGGGAAAAGGTTGAATGCAACGCACCTTTCACTTTGCCCAGAAAGATCTGAGGAAGCACCAAAAACTGGACTCAAGACTATGTGATGAAGTAGGTCAGAGTCCAAGATAAGAAGGCATGTAAAGGGTGTGTTGTATTGTTGTATTTGATGTTCTGTAACGGCCACCTGAGAACTTGCAAATTAGGGGCGTTTTTGTCGAGATAGACCCGCCTCATTCAGGGTAGTCAACCAAAGTGGAACCGCACCTACTGTCCCAAATGGCTGAATCCTCCCCCAAGCATTCTCCTGTACAACACCTCCCACCCCCTCCTCCTCCTCCTCTAGTAATGAAATCTACCCTAAACCCCACCCAATGGAGACTACAGGCCAGGTGAAGAGGCAGCTGGAAAGACTGCACCGCATAAGGCTGCAGGACCTGATGGCATCTCACCCAGGATCCCGAAGACCTGCGCCAGCCAGCTGTCCACTGTACTTGGACATCTGTACAACCTGAGCCTGAGGCAGGAGAATGTCCCGTTGCTGTGGAAAACCTCTTGCTTGATCCCTGTCCCCAAGAAGTCAAGGCCATCCGACCCGGCAGACTACAAACCAGTCGCCCTGACATCTCATGTGATGAAGGTCTTGGAGAGACTGGTCTTGTCCCAGCTGAGGCTACAGGGGAGGACGTTTATGGACCCTTTGCAGTTTCCCTATCAGACCCAATTAGGAATAGATGACGCTGTCATCTACCTGCTGCAATGAGCCCATATGCATCTGGATGGTGGGGGAGGCCCAGGACACTGATTGACAACTTTGTAGAATCAACTGAGGCTAAATGTCAACAAGACCAGAGAGATGATGATTGACTTCGGCAGGAAGAAGAGAATGCCTTCACAGCCACTATGGATCAGGGGGGAGGTGCTGGAGGCAACACAATCTCACTCCCAAAGCGTCAAAAACTGACGATTGGTCAGGGGCCTTTGGCGTTAGTTACTGACTAAAAAGGTCTCCTTAAACGTACAAACCCGACGTAGAGGGCTTTAAACTCATTCCAATGTAAGCCCGTCCGCGGCGATATTTGAAGCTTAGGGCTCTCCTTAAACGTCCATATTTGAAGCTCTGGGCTGTCCTTAAACGTCCATATTTGAAGCTCAGGGCAGTCCATAAACGTATAAACCCGACGCAGGGGGCTTTTAACTCATTCCAATGTAAGCCCGTCCGCGCAAATATTTGAAGCTCTTGGAGCGCTCCTCGGGGCGCTCTTCGGGGCGCTCTTCGGGGTGCTCTTCGGGGTGCTCTTCGGGGTGCTCTTCGGGGTGCTCTTCGGGGTGCTCATCGGAGTGCTCCTTAAACGTACAAACCCGACGCAGGGGGCTTTCAACTCATTCCAATGTAAGCAGCCTGTCCTCCACCCAAAAACGACCACATAGGTTGTTTGATCAAGGAGCTTATTACGACCAATAGGCACGTTTCGAGTTTAGCGGTCTTGTACATAACTACAATAAACGCTGTGTTGGGTATGTCGTCATCGCCTACCCTTTAACCTTTGGCACCAATCAAAATGTGATGCGCCAGAAGGAGGCGTGGCATTCACGTTTCACTGGACGTCGTAGCATTGGTAAGTCCGTTTGTGTACTCAATTTGTGTGGTCATGTTGTGTTCTGTGCGTGAGCTATCACGGTGATTGTCTGCAAATCATGTGTAATTAAGTTAGTTCAGTTTGACGTTTAAGTTACAACTCAGTTCCGAATGCCACGGAGGTCGTATGTTAACTATCAATAAGGCGCTAAGGTTAGCGCCTTACTCTACATTTTGCTAAATTTTTATTTTTTTTAGTGGCAATAAGTAACATTCATGGAAGTGCAACTAATCCTGCTTCATTTTTTTTTATTATCAAAAGAACTCTCTTCATATATCACAAATCCAACGGTTCTTTTACGAGCCATTTTCTTAATCCTTCTCCCTGTTACACTAATTTAATTTTCTGAGCTTTTGCTTTGTCATTTTGTCTCTTTGTCTTTACTTTGACTGTAGCCTTTGTTTGGTCTTCTGTTTGTTAGTTTCTTCTCTCTCTCTCTCTCTCTCTCTCTCTCTCTCTCACTCTCTCTCTCTCTCTCTCTCTCTCTCTCTCATCTAAAATGGCATCTGGGCCATCTCAAGTTTTGAATGAATGGTTGGAGGCAGGAAAAGCCCTGATAGCTGAGTTGGAAGCAAAAAGGGTTAAGTTTCCCTCTAATGCAATTATTGATTTATTGACTTATCAATCACTGAAATGTACACTTCTACACATAACTGAAAATGATGTGTGTGCCTGAGTATAGGCAAATTTATCACCTTATCTTTTTTGCTTTTAGCCTCCGAAAAGAAAACAGAAAGGGACTAAAGTTTCCAGAGTTACCTTGAGGAAGAGGGACAAGAATGGGAACATTATAGCTCAACACTTTAGGAAGAATCGATCTGGTCAGTAAAATATAATAAAGTTCTACTGTTAATCAAAAGTTGGTCAGCAGTAATGTTTCTTGCACTATGTTTTGTGTTTATAGTTAAACCGTGTGGCGCTAGGAAGCCCCCAGAAGTGGAGGAGTTGCTGACAGATGACATTCCTCAAGATGTCCTAAGTCTTGGTACACATATTGACATCTGATAGCTTAAATAGCTTAAAGACGACCTTTATGTTTCCATTAAAAAATGTGAAATTTAGGCAACTGACTTAAGTAGTGGCCGTGATTTTTTTATGCACATGCAGTAACAAAGCCATTATGGAAATTACTTTTCTGTCTTTAAATACACTGTCCTTTACATCAATTTTTGTGTTTTATTATTTTAGATCAACATCTTCAGAGACTAAAGTGGAGGAGACACCCACAATGTCAGCATGGACAAGAAAACAGTTAATGTCTGAAAAAGAATTCAGAGCTGCAATGCCAGAGCTCTTGAATTCGAAATTGGGCACAGAGACTGTAACTCCACATTGCTGTCAGCAATGTAAAACAGCTGATGCTGGTTGGTGTGTAGTCAGAAAAGGGAAGGCTTGACTAAGGGTAGGCTTTTCTGAATTTTGATATTTTCTGGGGGGTTTTGTGTGTGTGGATATTTTTTTTACAGGCAGAGCAGAGATTATAACTGTGCTTGCCATGGGATGGAACAACAGGAAGACAGAGAGTCTGGACAAGACCCTGGCAAAAAGATTTTTCAAAGTAAGAAGTCTTTACTGCAAGTTAACATTTGTCATTTCATGGTTACTTTCTGTGGGCTTGAATACTGGCATCCCAGGTTAAAGGAGTGACAACTTTGTTCAGCTCATGTCCTGTGACTGGTGTGGTGTGGAGGCATGGCAGAGCCATATGCTGGTTGGCTGCTGGCTTGCTGGATCACTGTGTTTTTGTGCTGCATTGGCTACAAAAAATGAGCAGAACAATGGGCTTATGGTCCACTGACTCACTGCTACTGAGTTTAACAGTCCCTTCTCCTCACACCTTCCTCTGAAGAACATCCTCCCAACTAGCTGTGGCTAGTTGGGAGGATGTTCAACTCACCTCAACTCACAACTCACAAAAATCACCATTAAGTGTTTTTGACATCAAATGACTTCAGCAAACAACTCAATGTCCTTTCTATCCAATTAGCATTCTTATATACGTATTGCATTCTTTCCCCATAAAATAGCCTTTGTTATAACAAGGAAATAATTGTTTCATGAGGCACATAGTCTCTTTTGAGGACATACCTTTAAGAATATCCTCATAAATTTGTGCTTGAATGTTTTGCATGTTGTCATTTAGGTTTTTCAATCATGATTAGAGATACACTCACTGATATTGTCCCCTTTTTTTAAAATAACATTTTGTCTGATACTATGAAATACTTTTGGTGTATTAAATTCCAATAGATAGTTGTCCTACATCTTAAGCCCCTGTCACACATGCACTGCAAACCTGAAACTATCTGAACATTTCCTGGTACAGCTGTGTGTGTAAACAAATATCGGATTCAGTCGGACCGGGCATCGAATGGAGTTTACCCTCCCAGCTTAATAGTGCAAAGACTGGGTAATTCCAGAGTGTGCATATGTGTGAATACAGCTGCACGCTCCCCTTGCCTAAACCAAACTAAGTAGTTACATTAAGCGTGAACACATCTAAGTGTGTGCTGCATGTTTGAAAGGGAAACTCGGGACTATCTACGGACCTGATTCTCTGACATTATTCTGGGTTCAAATGTGAAAACATCTTTATTCTCTTATCTCTAATGCCCTATGTTAACATACCTTTTTACGGATCACACCATGACTTATCTATGTTTTTTTTTTATTTTAAACATTCTAAATGGACTAAACAGAGAGCAGAAATTGAAGGAGCTAATCTTGAGAGTCTCAAGCAGGAGCTCAACATCTCTCTGGAGGACACGGAGGAATGGGTGTGTGACGTCCAGCAGTGGGCAGCCACTGGTATGTGTTATGGTCACGGGTGTATAGATTTGGTAGTCTTGCCATACATTTCGCTAAACGTTTTACAATACTATTTTTTATGGTCAATTTTGCTTGTTTCGGTTTTTCAAAAGAGACATGTAGCTCATAGTAGTCGTACTTGGGAGCTGGCCAGGTAAATTCTACTTGATGTACAGTCTGACTGGATCAAATATTTGTGTTTTCACATACTGATTGTCTAGATCATTTTATGTTTGCAGTGTATATGTGAAAGGGGCTTAAGTGTTTTACTTTTGTCCCATCTGTTCTCTTATGGAAGAGGAAAAAGTTATAATTGTGAAGGAGATGACCCAGCATTGCCAGTACCTGAGAAAGGCCTTGGACAAAGTATACAGCCTCCTTCGTCACACTCAAGAGAATATCACGAAACATAGTATGGTATGTAGTAGTACAGTCTCAGAGCTGGGCAGACAATCTGCATTTTAATGTTCATAAAGAGTTGCCTTATTTTCTATCTGATTATTATTATTTATTTTTTTTACATTTTATTTCAGCACCTCCAAGAGAGCTGAGAGAAGAGGGATACAGGGGGCTGCTCTGTTGTCTGCTGCACAAGCTGCACATTCTGCAGCAGAAACTGAGCGCAGTCACCAGCACTTACATCCATTTTGACACTGAACCCTCCTTTTTCATGTTGGAGGAAGACAATGAGGACGTTGAAGAGGACAGTGACCAGGAGGACAACAGCTCTCCAGATATTTCAGAGGAAGAAATGTAAAGCCTTTGAGGCTGTGATTCAGTTGTGGACATAAGGCCGCAGGCCGTGTGCCTTTTACATATTCACAGCTGTGATGATGTTCAGCACAACATCACTCCCTCTCGTGTGATATTGCTTTTATACATCCTTTCTACAAAGCACCAGAGTGGAACTGGACTGTGGCTAAGCAACACATAACCATTTGTCTGTGCAATAGCTTGATACTTTGTGTAAGCTGGAAACTAACTGTTGTATAAAGTTTACATAACAGGTGACGAAAGTTGTGCTCAGTTTAGGGCAGAGTGATGTACTTGTTACTCGTGGAAGTTCAGTAAATGGCTGCATTTATATAGTGCCTAGTGCTGGACAGTGTGACCAGTTATTTGTTTAAATATTTTAAAGATTCTGTAAGTTTTACAGTATATCACAGTGGGATGTGTTTTAGTTTGCATGAGAGTGGCATATTCTAATGTGAGTACATAGAATATAAAAACATAGCGTTTTGAAATGTAACATTATTCGTGTCACAAATTGTTGTGCCATGGTGTTCTGGTTCATCCAGTATACCGGTGGCTCATTCAAACATTACTGTAATTACAAACGAGGTATCTTCATACATCTAACATGTCTGGAGATAATCTTTAAAATTATTGTATTTTGTATGTAATAACAACGTAGACATGAAGAATTAAGCCTCACAAATAAATGTCTAATCTACAGCTTTGTCTAGTGAATGTTTATGATATATTATTTATGAGTTATTACAAAGCGAACAAATAGTAGGAATGCACAGATGCATCGTTTTCTATTGTTGCTATGGTGGTTGCCACGCACGCTGCGGAAGCCGGAAGTGGCTATAGAGACGGAGCCAGTCAGCTGCAAGCAAACCCTAATTTACTTAAAACTAATAAATATTGTTGAAACACCTAGCATCTGAACTGTTTCTTAACATAAAGACCATATATATGAAGAGAAACGGGAGTTAGGCTATATTCAATATTTAAAGTATACGGCACATTATTTACTACCCTTTTTGCAAACCAGAAGAGACTGCATACCTATTTCAAGAATACATCTTTACTTTTTGTTGACATAGATCATCTTTATGTAATCTAAATACTAATCCAGCTGTTCTAGATATATTATATATGTAATATATATATGATATATGTAATATATATATATATATATATATATATATATATATATATACATAATTTAGGTTTAATTTGACTAAAGAATGTATTGCCAGTATGAATCTTTTTTTCTTCATGTTTTTCTTCATGAGGAATGTTTTCTTCTTAGATTGCATTAGACACCAGGCCAAAACTGAGAAAATTGTGGCGTTCACTTTTATAAGGTGATACAATTTTGAATCATTTCACATTTGACTGCTATGTGACTTGCTTGACCCTCAGACTTTGCTGTCCCTTATTAAACTGCAGTTAAAGTTGAAGACATTTTTCTATTTTTATTAGTGGATTTTCCTCATCTACAGTAAAATAAACTTAAGAACATACACACCATCCAGAGCAAGGCAGCCACTGCACCAACACCTCGGCACAGTCCTTAAAAAAGAAAGAAAGATATAAGGAACAATAAGTGTGTGACACTTGATTAGAGCACAAACAGTTTGCTGTACAAGAACATGTCAGTACCAAATGAAAGAGACATAATACCACTATGGAATCAATCAAGATTCATTATTCCGCATCAAATTGTGGAAGGACACAGTTAAAGACTGATGGATAACCAGGTCTGCATTTTCATCCTAAGCCATGTTGTTCACATGTTAACAAAGAAAAAAAGACTTTGCTTTGCTTTATGCAGAAATATGTTGCAAAGGCAGTATTTCAAAGGAGTCTTGAAAATATAGCATGCACTGTGTACATTACCGCTAAGAAGACTTTCATAAATCCTCTTAATTGTAATAAGGGCATTCCTGGCATCTTCAGTGTCCATTTCCCATGGACAGACACACTCGGCTGTAAACCCATCTGGAGTTCTGCTGTCAAGGAGGATGGGATGTCGATTGTGGAGCTGAAACAAAATTGGCACAAAATCACAAGACAGAAAATTGGATACATAAATGGATGGTCATAATACATAAAAAAATATATTTTATGCTTTGATACCTATACATATAAGCTATACATTGAGACTCAGAGTGAGGTCACTATAAACTGTTTTAGTAGCAATGTAAAAACAAAAAACCTTGGTAAAAAAGACAGCTATTCCAATTCAGTGTGAGACAAGGGAAGCATCACATGCTTCAATATCTAAAAACACAGCTACCGCTACCAACTATCCAATTAAATTTTATTCATGGTATCTAATTATAACAGAAGTAGTCTCAGGACACTTTTCATAAAGAGCAGGTCAAAACCACACTATAAGATATCAAAGACCGTCAGATATGCGTTAAGGAACAACTTCCGAATTCTAATCCTGCAATGTAAATGTTCATTTTCAGGTTTTGCTATGTATTTGAAAGTAGCTTGAATCAATCTTGCATGCTATTACATACTTTCTATGACTAAAATCTTGTCAAACAATACAATAGATCATATGTTTATACTCAGCTAGATTGGGCCCAGTTATTGTGGATATTACATACTACTTTTTTCATTCCATCCCAAGAATTTTCTATTACATTTTCTCCTGTTTTGCCCAGTTAATCAGTCGAACAACTGTGTTTTTACTTGCCCCAAGCAATATTTAAAAATACATTTTTTAATTATTTTTGAAGCATGAATTTAAGAGCAGCTAGCAGGCTAAATATCTGGAACCGTGGGGGAATCCAGGAGCCAATGAGAGTGCAAAGCCGGTTTTGTTTGCGAGGCTTCCTCTATTTTTTTCTGAACCTCAGCCGAGGCCGAGGACCATATTCCTAGGAGACAGTTTGTCTCCTCCACTGAGCACTGCTTTGATTCTGCATCCATATTTTATCCAAAATTGATAGATAGCAATGTGTTTATATATACGCAATAACAGCAGGCTCTGATCTAGTAGTACATAACCCTGTTCACCAGTGACTTAGGGCGCACTCACACTGTCCTTCCGCACCGCGACTCGGGCTTTAGGGTACTTGTACTTTTTTTTGTGTGTTTACAATCGTGGCCAAATTTCTTCTTTTGATTTTCTAATTTTTTTTTGTAAGGCTGCTTGGCCCCGCACTGCTTACACATCTTGCTGGCCACACCAATCGTTTCCTTGCATGTGATGCATTGTTTTTGAGTAGGCATCTGGAGACAGAAACAGAAATGAGAACACTGCATGCTGTGTTACCAGTGAATAATAAATTAACACTATAAATACAGTGCTCTTACATGTTGGCCTTCAAAGAAAACTGCTAGAGCATAATACTACTCAGGACCTGTGTCCCCAAATTAGTTTTTTTTCCAAGTCAATTTATAAAAACTGTATATGTGATAGTTTCATGAGGGCTCTAGAAGGTAACAATAAATGCTTGTTATGAATTAAGAAATACCTATAGACCTTTTCAAAGATGTAAACTTAAACATTCCAAAAAAGTCCTAGTTTATTTCCTGTTGCAGTGTATGTGAATGACACCAGCTGTCAGGAAGTAAACAAGGAACAAGGCTGTTGCCTAGCAATGGAATTCCGTTGAAAAGGTCTATTGAAAACAAAATACGTTAGGTGGTATATTAACAAATGCATTCTTCCTTAAAACATGCACAAATAGTCACAAACATAGTAAATGGGTCACATACGTGTCTTTACGTAATCTAGGGTGTCTAAAAATATATTTTAATCTCAACTAGACAGCCTGATTAAAAGAAAAGATTAAATCTAAAATACATATCATTTTAGCTTACCATTTCATGTAACGTAAGACTAATTGGGAGCGTGTAAACGCATATAACGTTAAACACCTAAAACAATAACGATGAGCGATCTCTTTCAATTAATATTAGCTATTGTGAAAACGGATATTTATACAAATGTAGCCCAGTGTAAATTGATGATATTAAAAAAGGCATATGTCCAAGATAATAAATTAATTGCATAATAAATAGCAGTTAAGAGAGACAAATAAGTTCATGGTAAATAAATGTCCTTTAAGATTAAAAACATAAGTCATTCAGTTAAAAAAGTGAATGTTGGTTAATGTTATTGATGTATTGAAGTATGCATTTAAAATGTTAAGTATTTGTTGTTTATAAATGTCTGTAACTATGCCTGAGAGTACAGGAAGACATAGACACACAAATGGTTGTGAATGTATTTTATTTTGAAAGGGGGGAAGTTAGCGGAAGAACGGGAGAGAGGGAGAACGAGCGAAGCGAAGAACGGGAGAGGAGAAGAACGAGCGAAGCGAAGAACTGGAGAGGAGAAGATCGAGCGGAGCCTGGTGTAAGAGTGTAGGAAAAGAGACTGTAGCGAAAATGTTTGTCAGCAGGGTCGTGGAGGTGTTCGACTAGGACACTTCAAAGGACTTTGTGATGATTTCACTGTCTGTTTGAGTGGACAACTCAACCTAATATCCGTGAAATAAGTGAAGCTAGCGGCTAACCAAGTGGCTAGTAGCTTACACCGACGTTGCTAACGAGCTAGCGGCTAGCGACTCGGACGGCAGAGCCTGTGTGAAAGCGTGAGTGGAGCTGCGGACAACAGAGCCGAGCCACAGCGTTATCAACAGCCACGTGTGACTTCCTTTCCTGTGTGGATCATCTCTTCACCTATCTTCCTGTTTCATCGGTTCTTCAGCTCAGGTGTGTGTGGCTACAACACCTGTGGAGTAAGGTATCTCTTCTTTTTTCTTCTGCCCAGTGGAGGCGGAGCAGCCATTTGCTGGCGGCTACAACATATCCGAATTGCATCGGGCCTGCATCGGATGAACAGTATTTTTGAAATGTTGACTTTTTATTTCTTTGCCGGCTATTTTATTTTCATGGGGCTCATTTAAGGGTTACGGTGATATTATTGTTTGAAAAGGTTTTGAAAAAGTGTGTGTAACTGTTTAATATAATTTGTGAGTAAACATTTTATTTTCTTATTTACACTAAACAGTTGTGTCACTAAGTGTAGTATTTTTAAGTTCATTAAGGTCAATAAGAATAATCCTAAGTTTAAAAAAGGTGATTGAAAGTACTATTATTACAAGAGTATTTAAATTCATAAGAGAGTAAAATTGATGGTTAAAAACTTGATTTAAAGGTGAAGTTAAGACAACATTTAAAAAGATTACTCTTCAAACATATGGTTTTTGTGTACTTTAAAATTTATTGCAGAGACCCCACCTTATTGTTGGATAGTTAAAAAGAGCTCAGGTTAGCCACCTCTCACTAATAGTTAAATACACTAGAGAGGCGCTACATAAAATGGAGGCACCGCTGGGATATTAGTGTGGGTTTCTTGTGTTTTCTATGTATTCTGGGAAAGTTTGAAGTTTAAATAGTGCTAACTGATAAGCTAAAATGGCAACTCAAGCTGAGCTAGTTTCAGAATTAAAGGGATGGTGCCGTGGCGAAGCATTAGATGAGGCTCATGCAGTTAAGGTTATCATTCAAGAAGAAGTAAACACTGATGCAGTGGAAGAGACAATGCAAACAGTGAAGAGTTTGGGACGTGTGCGAGTCAGAGGTCGAATCTTCAACCTACGGCACAACCAGTACTATATTCTGTGTGAATGCAGAGAAACTGTTAAAGGTGACACGGTTCCCTCTGAAGTGTTTCCCATTCAGGGTGGAGGGCCGTGGTCTGTCATCTTAGCAGATACTCCAGACAGTGCACAAGTGTCTGGGCCATCACAAGCAGGCGGTCAGCACGAGGAAGAACACCGAACATTGTTTCCTGGCGACGAGGCTGCAGCCAAGTCAACAGAGGCTATCCTTCGGGCAGTGTGTGACTTGCTTGACAAGACCTCAAAGTCATCAAATGAACCTGGAAGCTATCGCCGCCTAAGAACTTTCTCTGGGATATCTCCCACGCCAGCTGGAGAAGAACAGTTTGACCACTGGCTAGGTCAAGCACGGCTCATGGTGGAAGAGTGCGACTGCTCGCCAAAAGAGAAAAGGCGGAGATTGATGGAAAGTGTTAGAGGTCCTGCTCTTGACATCTTAAAAGCTGCACGAGCTAGTGATCCCGAAGTGAGCCCTGAAGACTGTTTAGAGGCGCTTGAGCATGCATTTGGGACAGCAGAGTCAGGTGAAGAGTTATATTTTGCTTTCCGTTTACTGCAGCAACAACCAGATGAAAAGCTGTCTGACTTCCTTAGACGGTTAGAACAATCGTTGGGCAGGGTGGTGCAGAGAGGTGGTCTTTCCTCTGGTAATGCAGATAGAGCAAGGCTTGAACAGTTGTTGCGTGGGGCTATAGCCTCTGATCTGATGCTTGTCAATCTTCGTCTGAGAGAGAGGAAAGAAAAGCCACCAACCTTTCTCCAGCTGTTAAAAGAAATACGCACAGAAGAGGAATACGAGACATCAAGAAAGCAGATTACACCTGTCGTGCATAGTTCATATAAGCCAAATGTTTATGCAAAGCAAATTGAAATACAGAACTTGAAGTCTGAGATCAAAGAACTTAAGACACTCGTTGCTGCTGTTGTGTCTAAACCAACTCAAGATGGGCCAGTTAGCAATGAGAAAACTCCCCTAAGCATTGCACCCAGTGAGTGTAGTTCTGATAGTGAGATAGCAGTTTTAAAAAAGCAGTTAAAGCACCTACAGCAGAAGTTCACCAAGAAAGTAGCTGAACCTCAAGCCTCTGTTTCAGCTGTGAATGCTTTAAAGCCAGTTGCCAGCTCTCCCCAAAGGTCCTTTAAAGTTCCGGAGGAACATTTTTGTTATCGATGTGGAGAGAATGGGCATTATGCTGGTAAGTGCCAAAACCCAGAAAACCAGGCTAAAGTTATCAAGAGGCTTATTCAGGCCCTGAGGCTGTCAAAAAACAACAAGCCGTCGAGTGATGCCACAGTTAGTAGAGTTAACTGCTTTATGAAGCAAAGTACTGCTGACAAGGCAGACACAGTGTGTATTCCAGATGGTTTGGTTGGTCCGCCTAGCCTGGTGCCATTGAAGGTAAATGGACAACCCTTCACTGCTTTGTTAGATAGTGGCTCACAGGTGACGATCATATTTGAGCCCTGGTAGCAAAAACACCTACCTGATATCCCTATTCAGCCAGTGTTTGAGTGAGTCTGGAGTCAGCTATCCTTACCGTGGTTATGTGGTGGTTGACTTGGAGTACCCAGCTGAGGTGTTAGGGACCAGTCAGACTGTAACTGTCCTTGCCCTCATTTGTCCTAATCCTACAACCGGACATGAGACATCTGTTGTGGTGGGCACCAATGCTAGCCATGTCAGACGCTTGGTGGACCAATGCAAGGAAAATGGTGTTGATGTCACGAAAACCATTGGATTTCGAGTTGGTGTCGGTCAGCCTGCCCTAGATGGGACTGCTGTCCCCACCTATGATGATGAGGCTGGCTGGGTCAGATGGATGGGTCCAGGCCCGTTGATCTTACCATCAGAGGGTGGCACTCATGTGGTGTGCAAGGTTGAGTTGAAAAACCCAGTTGGACAAGAAATTCGGATGGTAGATTCAACATCAGCAGCTGCCTTGCCCGCTGATGTGTTTCTCCATCCCATGGTTGTGCCCAGTGGGGCTTTAGATGTCAACAATCTGAGAGTATTAGTCAAGAATGAATCTTCGAGAGAGACTTCCATACCTCCAGGAACAGTGATTGGAGGTATGTACCATATCGATTCTGTTGCTACTATTCCCCCCAAAGAGACTGTTTCACCACAGTTTGATGAAAATGTGATAAACTTTGGAGACTCTCCGATCTCTGAACAATGGAAAAACAGACTACGGAGGAAATTGGCTCAGAAGTCTCAGGTGTTCTCTATGTGTGAGTGGGACGTGGGATTGGCCAAAGGAGTGGAGCACAAAATCCGGCTCTCTGATTCCCGGCCTTTCCGTCAACGGTCACGCCGGTTGGCCCCTGCAGACATCGAAGATGTTCGTAAGCATTTACAAGAGTTGCTGCAAGCAGGGATCATAACCGAGTCACGAAGCCCCTATGCCTCCCCAATAGTTGTCGTCCGAAAAAAGACTGGAGCTATTAGGATGTGCATAGATTACAGGCTGTTAAATAGCAGAACCATACCTGACCAATATACCACACCATGCATTGAGGATGCACTGAATGCTCTAACAGGGAGTCAGTGGTTCTCTGTGTTGGATTTGCGTTCAGGCTATTACCAGATAGCTATGTCCGAAGAGGATAAAGAAAAAACAGCATTTATTTGCCCGTTAGGATTTTTCCAGTTCGAGCGCATGCCGCAAGGCATTACAGGAGCTCCAGCAACCTTTCAGAGGTTGATGGAGAAGGCGGTAGGAGACATGAACCTCTTGCAAGTGCTGGTGTACCTTGACGATTTGATTGTGTTCGGAAAGACGCTTGAGGAACATGAGGAGAGACTACTCAAGGTCTTAGATCGTCTTGGGGAAGTCGGGCTGAAACTTTCAGTGGACAAGTGTCAGATCTGTTTGCCGAAGGTCAAATACCTAGGGCATATTGTGTCTGCCGAAGGTGTCGCTCCTGATCCAGACAAGATTGAGGCTGTAACCACCTGGCCTAAGCCAACAAACCTGAAGACGTTGCAGTCTTTTCTTGGATTTTGCGGTTATTACCGTAGATTCATACAGAACTATTCTGCGATCGTTAGACCGCTGACGGAACTTACCAAGGGCTATGCTCCAACTCAGAAGAGAAGCAAGCATGCCCCAGATAGGGACAAAGTCTACTTGAAGGAATCAGAACCCTTTGGAGATAGATGGGACGAATCCTGTACAGATGCGTTTCACCAGATCATCTACTGTCTGACCCATGCACCTGTTCTGGCATTCGCTAATCCCCAAAAGCCATACATTCTGCATGTCGACGCAAGCTTAAAGGGTCTAGGAGCTGTATTGTACCAAGAGTACCCTGAAGGCCTGAGACCAGTTGCTTTTGCAAGCCGAAAACTGAGCTCTGCTGAGAAAAATTACCCCATACATCAGCTGGAATTCTTGTCACTGAAGTGGGCTGTAGTCGACAAGTACCACGACTACTTGTATGGGGCAAGATTTACAGTACGTACAGATAACAATCCGCTGACGTACGTGCTCAGTACAGCCAAGCTCAATGCAGTAGGGCATCGCTGGCTAGCTGCTCTATCGACATATGAGTTTAATGTTCAGTATCGTCCTGGACGACAGAACATTGACGCTGACCTGTTGTCAAGAAACATGCCAAGTGCAGATGGTGATGATTGGGTGACTATCCCGCAGTCTGGGGTCAAGACAATCTGCCAGAAGGTCTGCGCCTCAGTAGCTGACTACCATACGCCTGTTTATGTTGCACAGCTTGGGGTGTCCTCCTCCTGTGTTCCTGACATGTATGCATTTCCTACACATATGGAGTTAAAGTCATTGGAACTCATGAGTAAGCAAAGTCTAAAGAATGCTCAAGAAAATGATGAGGCCATTGGACCAGCCATCAAGGCTCATAAGGATGGAGGCTGGCCAGAGGAGGCAAACATGAGTCCAGAGTTGTCGAGGTTGAAAAGAGAGTCTGGAAAGCTGTCTATGAAAGATGGACTCCTGTACCGTTACAGTAAAAGACCCTCTGGGGAAGTGGTGGGTCAGTTGGTCCTACCAAAGGAGTTCCGTGAGATCGTCTTGAAGGCAATGCATGACGACCTTGGGCACCTTGGGCAAGAGAGAACGGTTGACCTGCTTCGCAATAGATTCTTTTGGCCTAGGATGTCTTTGGATGTAGAAGAGTACATTAGGAATTGTGTAGAATGCATCACTCACAAGACACCAGTACAGAGAGCTGCTCCATTGCACCAGATTATAAGCCATGGGCCTATGGATTTAGTGTGCATGGATTTCCTTTCCATGGAGCCTGACTCCAAAGGCATAAGCAATGTGTTGGTGGTCACCGACCATTTTACAAGGTACGCGCAGGCTTTTCCAAAAAGAAGTCAGAAGGCACCAGTTGTGGCAAGGGTCCTAATGGAGAAATACTTTGTACACTATGGACTGCCCTCAAGGATCCATTCGGATCAAGGAAGGGATTTCGAGAGTCGGTTGATCAGGGAACTGTTGACCTTGATGGGAATACGCAAGTCGCGGACAACACCTTATCATCCGCAGGGAGACGCTCAGCCGGAGAGATTTAACCGGACGTTACTCTCTATGCTGAGTATGCTGGGCAGGGAGAAGAAGCGTTCATGGAGCCAACATGTGCCATACTTGGTCCATGCGTACAATAGTACAAAGTGTGACGCCGCGGGGTACTCTCCATACCACCTCATGTTTGGCCGAGAAGCGAGACTCCCAGCGGATGTATGCTTTGGGACGTCCCCAGATGGCATTGAAGAGGTAGGCCATACCCAATATGTCACAAAACTGAAAGAAGACTTGAAGCAGGCCTACCAGTTAGCCTCAGAGGCTGCAAACAAAAGGCATCAGAGAAACCGGAGGTTGTATGACAGCAAAGTTACCTTTCAGTCTATAGAGATTGGCGACAGAGTTCTGCTCCGGAACTTGGGCCTAAAAGGCAAGCACAAGCTGGAGAGTAAGTGGAATCCTGCCCCCTATGTTGTCATGGGAAAAATGCCCAACCTACCTGTGTTCAAGATCAAAAGGGAGGATGAAACGCCAGGGACAAAGACCATCCACAGGGACCACCTTCTCCCTATAGGGCAGCTTGTGAGAATACCACCCTCTAATCAGGTTGAAGATCCACCTGCTAGGCCCAAGACCCGAGCAGTCACTCGTAGGCAAAGTCAAAGAGAAACAAGACCAGAGACTCAGGAGTTTCAGGAGTTTTCTGACTCGTCCTCTGACATGGAGTATTATGTCACTCATCCTGCAAGACGGAGAGACTTAGTCCCGAGAGTAACATCTGCCTCCAAGTCAGTAGTTGACACAGAACCTGACCTTGAACCAGAACCGGACAATGTTTTGGAAAACGATAATGACCAGGAATCTGAATCTGCTAATGAGAATATGTATGACCCTGAAGAGGAGGATCACCAATCTGAACTCGAACCTGAGGGTGAGAAGAATGAGAGGTGTGAAAGAGAAATAACATTGGAAGAGATCAGTGAAACTGGATCTGGGTCTGACCAGGAAGAGGAAGTGATTGAGGATCAGAACAGAAGAGTGAGAACCAAACCTGAGCCTAGACCTAGATCAAAGAGAACTGCTAAGCCGACTATTAGACTTACATATGATGAGCCTGGTAAATCCAGAGATCAGCCACTGACTATTGTTCACAGAGGCATAGTCATCAAAATAGGAAAACACTAGTCATACTGAGTTGTTACACTCTTAGGACTCTTTAAGTTCATTTAAGTCTGATGAGGACACTCAGACATTTAAAAAGGGGGAGAGTGTAGCCCAGTGTAAATTGATGATATTAAAAAAGGCATATGTCCAAGATAATAAATAAATTGCATAATAAATAGCAGTTAAGAGAGACAAATAAGTTCATGGTAAATAAATGTCCTTTTAGATTAAAAACATAAGTTAAAAATCATTCAGTTAAAAAAGTGAATGTTGGTTAATGTTATTGATGTATTGAAGTATCCATTTAAAATGTTAAGTATTTGTTGTTTATAAATGTCTGTAACTATGCCTGAGAGTACAGGAAGACATAGACACACAAATGGTTGTGAATGTATTTTATTTTGAAAGGGGGGAAGTAAGCGGAAGAACGGGAGAGAGGGAGAACGAGCGAAGCGAAGAACGGGAGAGGAGAAGAACGAGCGAAGCGAAGAACGGGAGAGGAGAAGATCGAGCGGAGCCTGGTGTAAGAGTGTAGGAAAAGAGACTGTAGCGAAAATGTTTGTCAGCAGGGTCGTGGAGGTGTTCGACTAGGACACTTCAAAGGACTTTGTGATGATTTCACTGTCTGTTTGAGTGGACAACTCAACCTAATATCCGTGAAATAAGTGAGGCTAGCGGCTAACCAAGTGGCTAGTAGCTTACACCGACGTTGCTAACGAGCTAGCGGCTAGCGACTCGGACGGCAGAGCCTGTGTGAAAGCGTGAGTGGAGCTGCGGACAACAGAGCCGAGCCACAGCGTTATCAACAGCCACGTGTGACTTCCTTTCCTGTGTGGATCATCTCTTCACCTATCTTCCTGTTTCATCGGTTCTTCAGCTCAGGTGTGTGTGGCTACAACACCTGTGGAGTAAGGTATCTCTTCTTTTTTCTTCTGCCCAGTGGAGGCGGAGCAGCCATTTGCTGGCGGCTACAACATATCCGAATTGCATCGGGCCTGCATCGGATGAACAGTATTTTTGAAATGTTGACTTTTTATTTCTTTGCCGGCTATTTTATTTTCATGGGGCTCATTTAAGGGTTACGGTGATATTATTGTTTGAAAAGGTTTTGAAAAAGTGTGTGTAACTGTTTAATATAATTTGTGAGTAAACATTTTATTTTCTTATTTACACTAAACAGTTGTGTCACTAAGTGTAGTATTTTTAAGTTCATTAAGGTCAATAAGAATAATCCTAAGTTTAAAAAAGGTGATTGAAAGTACTATTATTACAAGAGTATTTAAATTCATAAGAGAGTAAAATTGATGGTTAAAAACTTGATTTAAAGGTGAAGTTAAGACAACATTTAAAAAGATTACTCTTCAAACATATGGTTTTTGTGTACTTTAAAATTTATTGCAGAGACCCCACCTTATTGTTGGATAGTTAAAAAGAGCTCAGGTTAGCCACCTCTCACTAATAGTTAAATACACTAGAGAGGCGCTACATAAAATGGAGGCACCGCTGGGATATTAGTGTGGGTTTCTTGTGTTTTCTATGTATTCTGGGAAAGTTTGAAGTTTAAATAGTGCTAACTGCTAAGCTAAAATGGCAACTCAAGCTGAGCTAGTTTCAGAATTAAAGGGATGGTGCCGTGGCGAAGCATTAGATGAGGCTCATGCAGTTATGGTTATCATTCAAGAAGAAGTAAACACTGATGCAGTGGAAGAGACAATGCAAACAGTGAAGAGTACCACGACTACTTGTATGGGGCAAGATTTACAGTACGTACAGATAACAATCCGCTGACGTACGTGCTCAGTACAGCCAAGCTCAATGCAGTAGGGCATCGCTGGCTAGCTGCTCTATCGACATATGAGTTTAATGTTCAGTATCGTCCTGGACGACAGAACATTGACGCTGACCTGTTGTCAAGAAACATGCCAAGTGCAGATGGTGATGATTGGGTGACTATCCCGCAGTCTGGGGTCAAGACAATCTGCCAGAAGGTCTGCGCCTCAGTAGCTGACTACCATACGCCTGTTTATGTTGCACAGCTTGGGGTGTCCTCCTCCTGTGTTCCTGACATGTATGCATTTCCTACACATATGGAGTTAAAGTCATTGGAACTCATGAGTAAGCAAAGTCTAAAGAATGCTCAAGAAAATGATGAGGCCATTGGACCAGCCATCAAGGCTCATAAGGATGGAGGCTGGCCAGAGGAGGCAAACATGAGTCCAGAGTTGTCGAGGTTGAAAAGAGAGTCTGGAAAGCTGTCTATGAAAGATGGACTCCTGTACCGTTACAGTAAAAGACCCTCTGGGGAAGTGGTGGGTCAGTTGGTCCTACCAAAGGAGTTCCGTGAGATCGTCTTGAAGGCAATGCATGACGACCTTGGGCACCTTGGGCAAGAGAGAACGGTTGACCTGCTTCGCAATAGATTCTTTTGGCCTAGGATGTCTTTGGATGTAGAAGAGTACATTAGGAATTGTGTAGAATGCATCACTCACAAGACACCAGTACAGAGAGCTGCTCCATTGCACCAGATTATAAGCCATGGGCCTATGGATTTAGTGTGCATGGATTTCCTTTCCATGGAGCCTGACTCCAAAGGCATAAGCAATGTGTTGGTGGTCACCGACCATTTTACAAGGTACGCGCAGGCTTTTCCAAAAAGAAGTCAGAAGGCACCAGTTGTGGCAAGGGTCCTAATGGAGAAATACTTTGTACACTATGGACTGCCCTCAAGGATCCATTCGGATCAAGGAAGGGATTTCGAGAGTCGGTTGATCAGGGAACTGTTGACCTTGATGGGAATACGCAAGTCGCGGACAACACCTTATCATCCGCAGGGAGACGCTCAGCCGGAGAGATTTACCCGGACGTTACTCTCTATGCTGGGTACGCTGGGCAGGGAGAAGAAGCGTTCATGGAGCCAACATGTGCCATACTTGGTCCATGCGTACAATAGTACAAAGTGTGACGCCACGGGGTACTCTCCATACCACCTCATGTTTGGCCGAGAAGCGAGACTCCCAGCGGATGTATGCTTTGGGACGTCCCCAGATGGCATTGAAGAGGTAGGCCATACCCAATATGTCACAAAACTGAAAGAAGACTTGAAGCAGGCCTACCAGTTAGCCTCAGAGGCTGCAAACAAAAGGCATCAGAGAAACCGGAGGTTGTATGACAGCAAAGTTACCTTTCAGTCTATAGAGATTGGCGACAGAGTTCTGCTCCGGAACTTGGGCCTAAAAGGCAAGCACAAGCTGGAGAGTAAGTGGAATCCTGCCCCCTATGTTGTCATGGGAAAAATGCCCAACCTACCTGTGTTCAAGATCAAAAGGGAGGATGAAACGCCAGGGACAAAGACCATCCACAGGGACCACCTTCTCCCTATAGGGCAGCTTGTGAGAATACCACCCTCTAATCAGGTTGAAGATCCACCTGCTAGGCCCAAGACCCGAGCAGTCACTCGTAGGCAAAGTCAAAGAGAAACAAGACCAGAGACTCAGGAGTTTCAGGAGTTTTCTGACTCGTCCTCTGACATGGAGTATTATGTCACTCATCCTGCAAGACGGAGAGACTTAGTCCCGAGAGTAACATCTGCCTCCAAGTCAGTAGTTGACACAGAACCTGACCTTGAACCAGAACCGGACAATGATTTGGAAAACGATAATGACCAGGAATCTGAATCTGCTAATGAGAATATGTATGACCCTGAAGAGGAGGATCACCAATCTGAACTCGAACCTGAGGGTGAGAAGAATGAGAGGTGTGAAAGAGAAATAACATTGGAAGAGATCAGTGAAACTGGATCTGGGTCTGACCAGGAAGAGGAAGTGATTGAGGATCAGAACAGAAGAGTGAGAACCAAACCTGAGCCTAGACCTAGATCAAAGAGAACTGCTAAGCCGACTATTAGACTTACATATGATGAGCCTGGTAAATCCAGAGATCAGCCACTGACTATTGTTCACAGAGGCATAGTCATCAAAATAGGAAAACACTAGTCATACTGAGTTGTTACACTCTTAGGACTCTTTAAGTTCATTTAAGTCTGATGAGGACACTCAGACATTTAAAAAGGGGGAGAGTGTAGCCCAGTGTAAATTGATGATATTAAAAAAGGCATATGTCCAAGATAATAAATTAATTGCATAATAAATAGCAGCTAAGAGAGACAAATAAGTTCATGGTAAATAAATGTCCTTTAAGATTAAAAACATAAGTTAAAAATCAATTAGTTAAAAAAGTGAATGTTGGTTAATGTTATTGATGTATTGAAGTATGCATTTAAAATGTTAAGTATTTGTTGTTTATAAATGTCTGTAACTATGCCTGAGAGTACAGGAAGACATAGACACACAAATGGTTGTGAATGTATTTTATTTTGAAAGGGGGGAAGTTAGCGGAAGAACGGGAGAGAGGGAGAACGAGCGAAGCGAAGAACGGGAGAGGAGAAGAACGAGCGAAGCGAAGAACGGGAGAGGAGAAGATCGAGCGGAGCCTGGTGTAAGAGTGTAGGAAAAGAGACTGTAGCGAAAATGTTTGTCAGCAGGGTCGTGGAGGTGTTCGACTAGGACACTTCAAAGGACTTTGTGATGATTTCACTGTCTGTTTGAGTGGACAACTCAACCCAATATCCAGGAAATAAGTGAAGCTAGCGGCTAACCAAGTGGCTAGTAGCTTACACCGACGTTGCTAACGAGCTAGCGGCTAGCGACTCGGACGGCAGAGCCTGTGTGAAAGCGTGAGTGGAGCTGCGGACAACAGAGCCGAGCCACAGCGTTATCAACAGCCACGTGTGACTTCCTTTCCTGTGTGGATCATCTCTTCACCTATCTTCCTGTTTCATCGGTTCTCCAGCTCAGGTGTGTGTGGCTACAACACCTGTGGAGTAAGGTATCTCTTCTTTTTTCTTCTGCCCAGTGGAGGCGGAGCAGCCATTTGCTGGCGGCTATAACATATCCGAATTGCATCGGGCCTGCATCGGATGAACAGTATTTTTGAAATGTTGACTTTTTATTTCTTTGCCGGCTATTTTATTTTCATGGGGCTCATTTAAGGGTTACGGTGATATTATTGTTTGAAAAGGTTTTGAAAAAGTGTGTGTAACTGTTTAATATAATTTGTGAGTAAACATTTTATTTTCTTATTTACACTAAACAGTTGTGTCACTAAGTGTAGTATTTTTAAGTTCATTAAGGTCAATAAGAATAATCCTACGTTTAAAAAAGGTGATTGAAAGTACTATTATTACAAGAGTATTTAAATTCATAAGAGAGTAAAATTGATGGTTAAAAACTTGATTTAAAGGTGAAGTTAAGACAACATTTAAAAAGATTACTCTTCAAACATATGGTTTTTGTGTACTTTAAAATTTATTGCAGAGACCCCACCTTATTGTTGGATAGTTAAAAAGAGCTCAGGTTAGCCACCTCTCACTAATAGTTAAATACACTAGAGAGGCGCTACACAAATCTACATCAACGTTTAATATCACGTTAGCGGTTGTCCGCGCTAGCTGACTAGCTTTATTGCCTAGTTAAATGAATGTTAACTGAGCTCTTAAAACATTATACAGCCGATAATAATCTAGTTTCTATTGCATTAATAGACGGCGAAAGGACATAGAATGCAATGATTTACACATTTGATCGTTCTCAAATCGTTCTTAGCACTATTTATTACTAGCTACTTACCTTTAATAGTCCGTGTGTCAAGCGATGAAAAAAGATGTAATCAAATAGACCCACAATGCACCATGGACACATGCGAAAACAGGCATACGTCCTGCCTACGTTCAAACCCGACGCAGGGGGCTTTCAACTCATTTAAGGACTGCCCTGAGCTTCAAATATGAACATTTAAGGAGAGCCCTAACCTTCAAATATCGCCGCGGACGGGCTTACATTGGAATGAGTTGAAAGCCCTCTGCGTCGGGTTTGTACGTTTAAGGAGACCTTTTTAGTCAGTAACTAACGCCAAAGGCCCCTGTCCAATCGTCAGTTTTTGACGCGTTGGGAGTGAGACTGTGTTGGTGGAGGAGGTGGAGGACTACAAATACTTGGGAGTGGTGATCGACAACAGACTGGACTGGAAATCTACAAGACGGGGATGAGAATATTCTATTTCCCGAGGAAGCTGAGATTCTTAAACATGTGCAGCAAGATGTTGGAGGTCTTCTACCAGTTGGTTGTTGCCAGCGCCATTTTCTTTGCTGCTGTGTGTAGGGGCAGCAGCATCAGAGCCAGCAACATTAGCAGACTTGATAAAATCATCAATAAGGCTGGCTGTACTTGGTCTCAGGCTGGAGTTTTTTTGAGTCTGTGGTGGAGAGGAGAACGCTGAATAAACAGTTATCTATCATAAACAATGATCAGCACCCTCTCCATCACACAGTGGTCAGAATGCGGGGCACCTTCTCACATAGACGGCTCCAGCTCCGCTGTCCAAGGCACAGATACAGGAAGTCTTTCCTGCCACATGCCATCTCGCTGTACAATAACACAATACAGTCTCCAAGCACCTCACATAATCTTTTCACTTCAACTTATATTTTATATGTTTACTTTGCACTAATTAGACCGCTTATTTATATATGTTTTATACATGTTCTTTGTATCTTTTTATAATGCATTTTATATTACTGTTTCTGATGTTCTGCTACACTGTAATTTCCGCGCTTGGGATCAATAAAATCTATCAATTTATCAATCTATCAATCTATCTATCTATCTAATTATCTATCTATCTATCTTATGTTAGTAGTCATATTGTCCATGTGTGACACCTACTGGCAACAGGGTTGTGACTCTGCACTCGGCTGAGATAACAAGCCATAATCCATCATCTTCAACTGCTTGTCCCTAACAGGGTTGCGCCGATCCCAACTGTTCACCTTCCTCCTCTGTCTCCATCTTTCATCCTCTGCCAACAGGACTTGGCACTTTTGGGTCCTTTTCTAAACATTTTCTCCAAAAACCAGTCTCATGGCCTGCCTGCACTTAGGCATGTTGGCGTCCTCTGCTGGCTGATTTAATGCTCTTCACACAGCTTGCTCTGGAATATATATCTTTTCATTTTTTTTTCTCCTTTCTTGTGGTGACTTAAGGGGTCAAACACTGTTAGTTAAGGGAGGAGATCCCAGGAGTTTCAGTTTGGCTGTTCAGTTAGTTGCGAGCTGGAGAGCTCGGAAGTTTTTTTTCTATGGGAGTAGTCCTCAGATTGGTCACAATGTTATTGTCTTGTTTTAGGTTGTTTTGTTCTGTTTCATGCGTGTTGTGGCCCTTTTTTTTGTTTGTTTGTTTTGTTTTGTTTTGTTTTGTTTTGTTTTGCTTTGTTTGATCTGTTTTCCAATACTTTAAGGCTTATTATCATTGTTCCTATGGCTGATGCTGTAAAGACAGGTACTGGAGTGCATATGATTTCCTGGAATACTAAGGGAATGAACAACGCAATCAAAATCGGTAACGTCCTCTGTAGCACCGGTATCACACCCATTACTGCACCACTGGACCAGTTCTAGGTTCTAAGGAGTGGGGAGCAAGAATAATTACACTAGAGATCGTTGCTTTGAATGCAAAAGGCCGGCAATTTACTGAATGGAAAACAGACATATAAAAACACAGTACATAAAACAAAATACCCTGCAGGTTCCGAATATTGAAGTAAGTATAATTGGAAAGTATTTTACCCTTTCTTTTTGTTCTTTAGTTCACCTAGTTATTTTAGTCAGGTAATTAAAGTTAATTAGACTGCTCTTTTTTCCTAGGTTGCACCTATTTAGAATACCTATTTTTCTTCCTGAGTTAACTCTTTTTCCTTTCTTTTATAGGTAAGAGAATACCTTCAATTACACAATCAAATCTAAGTGGACCATAGTCATTTCAAATCACATTTAAAAATATGAAGTCAATATGCAAATAAAAGAAAGACACTTACAAATCGAGTTCAAAGTCCAAATGTGAGTTCACGTGTTCAATTCAATGAAAAGTTTCAGTTCGATTCAGTCCAAAAATAATAATTCAATCAGTTCCCACTTCAGTTCAAACCCAATTCTGATACTCCTACCGCTCTGGCAGCAAGTCACCATACGCAGAAGATTTCCTCACTTATGCGATGGAGAAGATGAGTTGAGAGTCTGGGTCTGGCTCGCCATCTTGCATCCTGTCTGTGCATGTGTACGCCTGCACACCACAGACCAATCCTCCCTTTGACTGAATGTTACTGCTACGGTGCTTTTTCATCTCAAAATGGCAGCAGAGCGGTCTCTTTGAACTCACGGCTCTGTCTCACACACTAACTAACTTTCATTTACACAGCATACAGTCTCTTTTATTACTTTAACAGTCTTCAAAAACCCAGAATTTTAACTGGTTAACAGTTTATGACGGAGCATTTTCTTGTAAACAGCAACGTTGTTAGCGTTAGCTTTTGCTGAAAAAAACGTACAACATGGTAAAAATGAAAAGAAAATCAACACAAAACACACCACAACCGGTGTGGCTTAGTTCTCATAAAATCCCTGTCAGTTCCCAGCCAAGAAAGTTATGTTTCTCAACTGCAAAATCAACTTTTTGACTCCTTTTTCTGCTTATTAATCACCACTCGTTCCCTCCAATTCCCTCCTCTGCTCTCTCCTCCAATTTCCTCCTCTGCTCTCTCCCTCTGGTCTATACTGCAGCGTCACTGAGATGCTACGTCCCTAGTCACTTAAAGGGCAGCAACATGAAGTTGGGGCGACTGTGGCTCAGTTGGTAGAGCGAGTCGGCCAATGTCCGAAGGGTCGGCGGTTTGACTTGTGTCATGGTTGTTGTGTCCTTGGGCAAGACAGCTGTGACTACTTCGTAGTTTACCACCACCATGTATGTCTGTGTGAATGAATGGAACCTGGACGCTTTAAAGCGCCTTGAGCACTGAGAAAGGCACTATATAAATCAAAGCCATAATACTAATAATGAATTTCCTGTCAGTGTACTTAATCTTCAACATTAAATAATTGTTGTATTAACATTTTAATTAACTCTGATGAGTAATTTACATTAAATGAATCTCTGGGGTTCTCTGGGAACCGTTACCTTATCGTGGTGGAGAAGTTGGTGTGTCCCTGTGAACCTGAGGGCTGTGTTGTCTGAAGTCTAGTGCTCCTGGTAGGGTCTCTCATGACAGAGTGGTCTCAGGCGAGGGGCCGGACTAAGAATGGTTCACAAAGACTCTATGAACAAGCAAGAAAGAGGAAGAGAGACCCTGCCCGGAGGAAGTCCGGGGCCCGGCGAGCGCCTGGTGGCCAGGAAGCCCGGCCCGGCCGGGCACATCCCGAAAAAGTGACGTGGCACCTCCATCCTCTCCATCCTGTGGGCCCAGAACTGGTCAGGTGCGCTGTTGCATGGGTGGTAGTAAAGGTGAGGGGCCTCGACGGACCAGACACGGGCAGCAGAGGCTGGCTCTGGGGACGTGGGTTGTCACCTCTCTGTCAGGGAAGGAGCCGAAGCTTGTGCGGGAGTTGGAGCGCTACCATTTAGATCTGGTGGGGCTTAACTCCACACACAGTCTCGGTTAGAGGTTACTCCTGGATAGGGGTTGGACCCTATTCTTCTCTGGAGTTGCCCAGGGTGTTAGGCGCCAGGCGGGTGTGGGGATACTCACAAAGCCCCGGCTGACGCCACCGTGTTGGAGTTCACCCCGGTAGACGACAGAGTCGCCTACCGGGGTGGTAGGGAGGAAAACTCTGACTGTTGTTTGTGCATATGCACTGAACAGCAGTTCAGAGAACTCGGCCTTCTTGGAGACCCTGAATGGAGTCCTGCATGGGGCTCCAGTAGAGGACTCCATAGTTCTGCTGGGAGGACTTCAACGCTCACCTGGGCAATGATGGAGACACCTGGAGAGGCGTGACTGGGAGGAACGGCCTCCCTGATCTAAATCCGAGCGGTCGTCTGTTATTAGACTTCTGTGCTAGTCACGGATTGTCTATAACTAACACCATGTTTGAACGTAAGGATGCTCATAAGTGTACGTGGTACCAGAGCACCCTAGGCCAAAGGTCGCTGATCGATTTTGTGATCATATCGTCTGATCTGAGGCCGTTTGTTTTGGACACTCGAGTGAGGAGAGGGGCAGAGCTGTCAACTGATCACCATGTGGTGATGAGTTGGCTCAGAGGATGGGGGAAGTGTCTGGGCAGACCAGGTAAGCCCAAACGAGTAGTGCGGGTGAACTGGGAACGTCTGGAGGAGGCCCCTGTCCGAGAGATCTTCAACTCACACCTCCGGCGGAGCTTTTCTGGCATCCCTATGGAGGTTGGGGGCATTGAACTGGAGTGGGAAATGTTCAAATCTTCCATTGCTGAAGCTGCAGCGGTGAGCAGTAGCCTCAAGGTCTTAGGTGCCTCAAGGGGCGGTAACCCTTGAACACCGTGGTGGACACCGGTGGTCAGGGAAGTTGTCCGACTGAAGAAGGAGGCACTCCGGGATATGTTATCCCAGAAGACTCCGGAGGCGGTTGCAAGGTACCGACGGGCCAGAAGGGCTGCAGCCTCTGCTTGTCAGAGGCAAAGCAGCATGTAAGGGAGGAGTTTGGAGAAGTCCTGGAGAAGGACTTTCGGGCGGCACCAAGGTGCTTCTGAAAAAAACATTCGACACCTCAGGAGGGGGAAACGGGGAACCGTCCAAGCTGTATACAGAAATGACGGGAGGCTGGTGACCTCAGCTGATGAGGTAGTCGGGCAGTGGAAGGAGCACTTTGAGGAACTCCTTAATCCGACTAACACGCCCCTCTTTTGTAGAGGTAGAGCTGGAAGCTGTTGGGCAATCATTGTCGATATGTCTGGCGGAAGTCACTGAGGTAGTCAAACGACTCCACAGTAGCAAAGCCCCAGGGATCAATGAGATTCGTCCGGAAATGCTTAAAGCTTTGGGTTGGGAGGGGCTGACTTGGTTGACACGTCTCTTCATGTCTGGGACAGTGCCAAGGGAGTGGCAGACCGTGGTGCTGGTTCCCCTATTTAAAAAGGGGGATCAGAGGATTTGTGGCAATTACAGGGGTATCACACTACTCAGCCTCCCTGGTAAAGTCTACTCCAAAGTACTGGAAAGGAGGGTTCGTCCTATAGTCGAACCTCAGATTGAAGAGGAACAATGCGGATTCCGTCCTGGACGTGGAACAACGGACCAGCTCTACAATAGGATAACGAGGCGTAGTCGTGGTGGGGAGGGGTTGCAGTTCGGTGGGCTGAGGATCTCGTCTCTGCTTTTTGCAGATGATGTGGTCCTGATGGCATCGTCGGTCAGTGACCTTCAGCACTCACTGGATCGGTTCGCAGCCGAGTGTGAAATGGCTGGGATGAGGATCAGGACTTCTAAATCTGAGGCCATGGCTCTCAGCAGGAAACCGGTGGATTGCCTACTCCAGCTAGGGAATGAGTCCTTACCCCAAGTGAAGGAGTTCAAGTACCTCGGGATCATGTTCATGAGTGAGGGGACGATGGAGCGTGAATTGCCGGAGAAATGGGTTTTCTCAGGAGGTGGCTGGAGTCTCCCTTAGAGAAAGGGTGAGAAGTTCAGCCATCCGTGAGGAACTCGGAGAAGAGCCGCTGCTCTCTTGCGTTGAAAGGAGCCAGTTGAGGTGGTTCGGGCATCTAGTAAGGATGCACCCTGGGCGCCTCCCTAGTGAGGTGTTCCAGGCATGTCCATCTGGGAGGAGGCCTCAGTTAGAGCTGGTTAATGTGGCCCGGGAAAGGGAAGTTTGGGATCCCCTGCTAGAGCTGTTGCCCCTGCGACCGGTCCCCGGATAAGCGGTTGACAATGAGATGAGATGAGTTAGAGAGGCAGCTATCATCATTCATGAAAGGGTCCTGTTTGAGTCAACAAATGTAATCCTAGATACTGACCTCCGCTATGTCATAGTTTCAGGCACACTAAAGAACACACCAGTGGTCTTAGTTTCTGTTTATGCGCCCACCTGGGACGACGGAGAGTTTTTCACATGGCTATTTGCAAAAATCCAAAACGCCGACAGTCATCGCATTATCATCGTTGGGGACTTTAACCTGGTGCAGGATCTGACCCTCGACAAATCTTCTCCCACAGAGACTACACTATCCAAATCAGCACACACAGTAAAAACATATGCATTGCAGTTGGGAATTTCTGATCCCTGGAGGTTTACAAATCCCCATGGTAAAGCCTTCTCCTTATTCTCCCATGTAAACCACTCATTCTCCTGAATTGATTTATGTTTACTCGATGAGAACCTCCTCGACTGTGTGAATGCATGTGAATATCACCTAATAGTCATTTCTGACCACGCTCCGACCACAGTTGACAGTTTTCCAAGGGATGCAATTCCACGTTCACCATGGAGCTTCAGCTCACACTTACTGTTGGATAGTAAGTTTAAAGATCTTGCTCCACCTCTCCACCCCCCGTTAGAGACAACTGCGACAATCCAACCGAAGCTTTTTTGAGCAGGGAGATAAGGCAGGGAGACTCTTGACGAAGCAGGCTTCCAGACTGATCTCTAAAATTCAAATACCGGACGGTAGCCACACTTCTGATGCAGTGATGATCAATTAGTCTTTTTCTGATTTTTACACCATACTTAACAGTATACATTTGAATGCAGCCCAGTTACAGCAGCGACCCCTAATCCCTTGGACCATCTAATGTACCCTCAGATTGCTATAAATATCTTTAGGGAACTCGATAGACCCATCTCTCTTTTGGAGGTGCATGAAGCAATCAAGTCTATGCAAAACAGGAAATCTCCTGGTCCCGATGCTTTACAGTTGAGTTCCTTATGGCATACTCGATGCTTTTAGCTCCTATTCTTGTGAGATTGTTCAATGACTCCATTACTGAAGGCAGACTGCCAACGACCTTGTACGAGGCATCTATGTCATTGCTCCTGAAGAAAGACAGGGATCCTACCTCATGTGGCAGCTACAGACCGGTCTCACTTTTAAACCTAGATTGTAAGATCCTTGCTAAGGTCCTCACTCTCCGCTCCAAAGTTTGATGTCATCAATAATTTTGCTTGACCAGACAGGCTACATATTAGGGAGACATCCATTCTTCAATACTAGAAGGCTGCTCACACTGCAAAAAGTCAGCTTTAAAAAATAAGAAAAAAAAGTAATAAAATGAGGAATATATTGCTTGAAATAAGCAAAATTATCTGCCAACAGAACAGGAAGATTTGACTTGACAAGATTTTTAAAAACAAGTGAATATATCTAGCCTTAAAAACCCAGGGATTTCTTAAAACTAGTGCATTTACACTAAAAACAAGTAGATTTGAATTTTATATATTTTAAGAATTTGTTTCTCAATATGTAGGACAATGTGCTTAAAATCAGCATATGCTAGTGCAATCATCTTCAAATAAGGTTTCATGCAAGTAAATATATCTTAAAATCAGCACAATCAAACTTCAAACAAGTACATTTGTCTAGATAAGTAAATAAAATTTGAGAATAATTTACTTGATATATAGGAAAATATGCTTATATTTAGCATATGCTAGTACTATCAGCCCAAAACAAGGGTTTATGTTAGGCAACATAGACTGAAATCAAGAAGATTTGCCTAGATAATGAGAACAATTAAGAATGATTTATTCTAGTATGTGGGGAAAAAACACTTAAATTTAGTATCCAATGCTACTGTTAAATTCTTGAAATAAGGGTAAATTCCCTGAATACACTGAAAAAAACATTTGTCAGGGTTGTTAAAGAAATACATGAATCTCAATTATCTTCAATGTCTTTATTGCTTTATAAGTACAACATTTGCTTTTCAAGTACAACATTTCCTTTAAAGTAGAAACAGTAAAAGCCTGAACTTGCTATTACAGGAAAAATCTGACGAGTTTTCATATGGTTCTCCGTACGGTCAGTATGAAAGCCCCCATAAACATCCGGTTTTACCCACCAAGAGTTATTACAGCCAGCAGCTAACATAGACAGGCAGCTACAGCTCTTCACTCTGGGGGCATGGCAGCCTCCATGCACATGCCCCCAGAGTTTAGGACTGTAGCTGCCTGTCTGTGTTAGCTGCCGGCTGATGCAACTCAAGCTAGGTAAAACCAAACCATTTTTTTCATATTGACAGTACTGTGACTTAAAATGGAGATCTATGTAAAAACTCAAATTTCTCCATTAACACACTCCAGCTTGGTGCATGAACGCCCCCAAAAACATCCGGTTTTACCCATCAAGAGTTATTACAGCCAGCAGCTAACATAGACAGGCAGCTACAGCTCTTCACTCTGGGGGCATGGCAGCCTCCATGCACATGCCCCCAGAGTTTAGGACTGTAGCTGCCTGTCTGTGTTAGCTGCCGGCTGATGCAACTCAAGCTAGGTAAAACCAAACCATTTTTTTCATATTGACAGTACTGTGACTTAAAATGGAGATCTATGTAAAAACTCAAATTTCTCCATTAACACACTCCAGCTTGGTGCATGAACGCCCCCAAAAACATCCGGTTTTACCCATCAAGAGTTATTACAGCCAGCAGCTAACATAGACAGGCAGCTACAGCTCTTCACTCTGGGGGCATGGCAGCCTCCATGCACATGCCCCCAGAGTTTAGGACTGTAGCTGCCTGTCTGTGTTAGCTGCCGGCTGATGCAACTCAAGCTAGGTAAAACCAAACCATTTTTTTCATATTGACAGTACTGTGACTTAAAATGGAGATCTATGTGAAAACTCAAATTTCTCCATTAACACACTCCAGCTTGGTGCATGAACTTCAATGAAAATTTTAAAAGAGCAAATAAAAAAATAAAAAACATCTATATAGGAAGTCATGTCCTGGTTGTGGATAGGATCCAAGAGAACTTGTGTAGACAAGATCTAACGTGAAAGATACAATGCATGCCATTTTACATTGTGCTAAACATCCAGATACTCTTTTGGAAAGGTTGTGCAGCTGAACTTAAGAGCAAAGTAAAAAGTAGAAAACATTTAAAGAAATAAAAATAAAAAACATTTAAGGAAAAATAAAAAAAGCAACAACCTCAAAATCTGAAACAAGATTATCCACTCATTTCCACTCTAAGCTAAGAATTTCCTCCACTCACCCATAGCCTTTCTATAAGAGGAAGTCATGTCCTGGTCGTGGATGGCATCCAGGAGAACCTCGGTCTGCAGCACAGACAGGAGTGTGGCAACACACTTTGGATATGTAAGGTGAAAGATGTAATAGCATGCCATTATATATGTTACGCTAGCATCGATATCCTCCTTTGGGAAAGTCAACACAGGCGTGGTTCCAATAGCCAGTATGCAGGTTGTTTCGCAGACAACTACGACTGGGCTGGAGAGTGGTCTTGCTCGTAGAAAGGTGTTGGGGTCTTCTGTAGGCTGAGACACACAAAAAGAAAAATAAATACCACAATGCTTTTTGCTTTGTATGGTAAAGTAATGTGAATTCTTATGCAAATTTTCTTACCTCAAGGATGTGAAGCAAAGCCTCACTTGCATGTCCCAACTTCTTGGGTGGTGCCACAGGTGATGGAAATAAGCTTGGCAATGCCTTCATCAGAGCGATTGACTGCTTTACTGTTAAAAAAAAAATGTTTACTTGCAGCTAGTTATTAAATACACATTAATACTTCTGTGGGATTCTCAATTGTTATGTTCTGTAAATACCTTTGTCCAACAGTGGAGGCCTCATGATCTTTTTGGAAACTCCATAAAACTGTGCCCTCTCAAAAAAGGTCGCCAGCCGGGTATTTAGGTCACGTAGGAAGTGGGAGTTCCCTTTGTCAAGGATCCGCCGGAGTTCATCCATTAGCTAACACACAGGCAGACAAGACAGAAGAGATGTTATTAAAATGTACATTACAATTCAAATCTAACAGAGCTAAACATTAACCTTAGAGAGGTTCACCCTTCCCTGTGAAGCGCTTTGAGTGTAGAGAAAAGTGCTATATAAATGTAATACGTTGTTGTTCTTGTTGTAATGTTTTAGTTTTGGCTTAGGAAGCAGGGCTGCATACAATGAATACATTTGCTTACATGGTCCAATTCTCCAAAGCAGGGATACGCCTCAAGGATCTTTACAGGCCTGTCCTGCTCCTTAGTCACATCGGAGTCAATGAAAGCCCGTCTTGACTGGAATTCAAGGTCTAGGAGCTAGGCAACATCCTTCTTGTTTGGCCTGGTCTTGGTTTTATACATATCCTGCAGAGTTTTATAATGTCTTGCCTGATTCTGTAGGCTGTCCGAAGTTTCTGATGCTGGAAAAACAAAGTTAATCAACATTTAAACATAGCAATACCAAACATTAAGAATGTAATTTCCATTTCAGGTTAGCTGGGCCATTAACACGCAAATGCATACACCACCATTTTATAATTTACTTAGATATGTCCTTGTTAGTAATATTAGAAGCTCCATTAATACTGAAAACAATATCCACCATTTCAATTTGTGCACATACCATACGATTGTTCAATCTCTGGGCTGCTACAGCGTGGTGATCTCTCCAAGATCACAGTAGAGGCAGTAGAGGAGGTGGAGTCATCAGTCTCATCCGTGGACGTCTCCTGTCCGGACTGAAAGCTAAGTCTCCGTGCCTTCTTTCGCGAAGGAGTTGCTCCCTGCTGCTTTTTAGGAGTTGAAACATTTTGGATTTTTTTTAAGAGCTGTTTCTTCAGAGATTCCTGACAAGACAGACAGAACAGATTGTGTAATGAATAGCATTAAACAAAATTGTATACCGTAATGAAGGCGCACAAGCAGACACGACTGATGAATAGTGTCTTACCCACTCAGCCCCACTCTTGGCAGATTGATCCCGAAGCATTGGGTAGTAGTCCACGAGGCGCTTTGCCATAACTGTGAGCTCCCGGTTGCATGGATATTTAAAATCATCCTCTGTAGCTCTTTTGATTGCAATCATGCTCGTGATGGTATTTCTTATTAATCTGCAACGAAGATCTTTGGACAGGCTAAAGTCTCCCTCTCCATCTCCAGCACGCTGTTTGTCAAAGAAAGCACTCCTTGCCAGCTCTAATTCTGTGTCTGTGTATATGACATACTGTGGGCTGACAAGTTGTACCGTTCTGCCATGTTGGGGTCTTGGGCTTGGAGAGGGGAGGGAGGATGGAGAAGAAATGGGGGATGGAGAGGGGAGAGGGTTGGAGGAGGAGAAAGAGGATGGAGATTGAAGTGGGGGAAGAGGAGATGGGTGGGTGGGGCTGAATTCACTGCTGCCTGGTCTATGCAGCTCTGATGTTTGACCCTGTATAAAAGATACATTTATTGGTAATTATAAAAACAAGGAGCTCTACTCTGTGACAGCTACCAAACAACTCCAACACTTAACAAAAGTCTGATGTAGGATGGCTAAGAAATGCTTACTTGACTGCAGATTAAAAGTAATTACCTCATTTTCCTCATGACTGAGTCTCCAAATGGTTCTCCTTCTTAGGAAATGCTCTGGCCCAGGAAAGAGGTCGCGCAAGTCCTCCTTTGAGAGGCTTGGCAACATATCTTTGCTGATATTAGCAGCTGAAAAACAAATATTACCACACATTAAATATATGTTAATGAATATGCAAATGCATTGTCTATTGAGAAAAAAATTGTCACATGAATATTGTCAAACTGTTTTTAAAACACCTTGTTGCGTGAAAAGTAGGCCTATGCAAACTGTCCCAATTTCTAGCATGCACGTGTTTACCATGCAGGTGTCACGCAGGCAGCATGCAAGCTCTAACACGCCACACAGCTGACACGCTCATGCCATGCACTCAGTCTGAATTCGCCCTAAAGTTTTTGCATCTTAACAAAGACAGGTTACCTTAATTTCAGAACAGCCACTTAACCTTGGAAACTTAAAATACAGATGTCCTAATCCTACTAACGTTAGAAAATGGCCCCAAATTTAGTTTGACTAGTTCATAGTAACGTTAACAGTACATTTTAAAACTCTATAAGACGTTGATAATAGAAAGGGCGCCAGAGAGTGCTACGTTAACGTTAGCTCTAAGCTAAACAGATGTCCATTATCCAAGGCCAATTCAAAATCATTTGTACCTTAACACTGTTCACGGCATTAAAATGCAATTAATGACGTCAACTGGTATTGTTGGTGGCGCCGTTATTAGCAGTTTACAGTGTGCATAAGTTCTAGCTAGTTCGTTTGTTCGTTTCAATTAGCATGTTAACGTTAATGTGTTGACCAATGTTCCAATTCAAATAAATGTTAGCTTCCTGAGGACAAGTTTGGATATAAACAAACATATAATACCTTTTAGTATTTCAGCTGTTGTATTATCCATGCCCGCTTCGTCCATTGCGTAAAACGAATTGCTGAGAGAGTCTCCTTCCAAATCCACGATGCAATCTTCTGGATGCTGAAGTGGTTCCGTGATGCACCTGACCTTATACGTAACGAACCTTCTTCGCGCCTTGACATGGAAGCTACCATTTCATGAGGGGTGACCGAAACATTTCAAATGTTATACATATTGATAGTATGCATAAATGATGCAGTCATGGGTAAAATGTCATACAATTATTACAAGAAGATAACAATACATCTCATTCCACATGTTGATTGCAGATGGTATTGTGTACCTATAAAAACTCTTGATCACATGCCTTCCCTATAGGTAATATCCTGAGCACACATGAACATTCTATTTACTATGATGTTACGTTTCCCCCGCGGTTTTCATGATCTTTGTGTGCGCTCTCGGTGAATTTCAAGATGCTTTGGAGATGCGTTATCTGCTTGGTTTTTGTTACCTACTCACTAAAACTGTTAATGAGCCATTATAATCGATTGCACAGTCGCAGCCCTGATTTCAGGTTGCTCTGTGGTATTGATGGTTGCACGGAGGAATATATAGTGTACAACTCATTCTACCATCATGTAAAGAGAAGACACTCCCAACACCTTCTTGAAGGCGCCAGACCAGAGAACGGCAGTCAAGCAAGTGTACAGCGACAAGTAAGTGCTAGCCTATTAAGTGTAAAGTGTGTTATTTGATTAAAGCCGTACATTTTTTCAAGGCTTTATTTGTGGAAGTCATTTTATTATAAATGATTGCAAATTGTTGGAATATGCTTGGCTTTTTTCCCCCTCTTTCTTATTATTATTAGGCTAATGTAGCTATAAGCAAAACGTATGGGGGAAAATCGTTTAAATAATGGTAATAGCCTAGGCTACTGCAGTCTCACTTACAATATTATGTAAGGTGCATAACATTAGGCTACACACACACACACACACACACACGGTGAAGAAGTGACACTTCAACAAATCAGAAAACAATATGTGGTTAGTCATTTTCCCTGTTGATGCCCCCCAAAACGCTACCCAGATGCAAGTTATAGGCTATTAGTATTTGTAGTTAAAATAACTCTTAGCTTATTTTAGTTGATGTGAAAATGATGGATGATCAACATGAATTAGATAACTTTATTTTATACAACTAAATACAATCAGATAATCTGTTTACTTTCTATATGGTACGCAGAACATTCAACCTGATCAGCGTCCAGCCAACTCTAGCATCATGGAGGAGAACCTCTGCACGCCTGAGTCAGATGAAGATCAAATGGGCATTGAAGAAAATGGAGCTGTCACAGTGCAACAAGTATGTTACTCAGTTGGTGACTATCAACTAAGTTGACCATTAGGGATGCTCTTAGATTTGGTTTGGTCAGAGTTATGAAGCATAAAATCATCCATCATTTCTTACCACATTTGATATTTTTACTATCAGACATGCATAAATCATTTTTTTAAATCAATTATTGATCTTCTTGGTTGAAAAGAAAAATAAGTTGTGCATGATTATTGACCATATCTTTTTTAAAGTGCTTGGGCATATTAAGCATCCGTAGTTAGTATTCACAGACACGTCAGTCAGCTTCTGTCAACTAGTAATGTGCCTCCACATGTCAGGACACTACAGGTATGTTTTGTTTGTTATTCTGTTTTAGGATATTAGAAAACATGCAACTGCCCTTGTGATAAATGCACGAGCCAAGACTCGTCTGTCACAGGTAAGATGCTTCCCTACAAACACATCCATCACACTATTTACCTTTGACTGTGTGTCTATGTGAACAACCAGGAGTTCCAGGATTGCTTCAGACAGTCATTAGTCTTTTCATCGGTTGTTGGCCTTTCAAGTCTTTCTACGAACACTTTGAAAGGATGCTACAGTATATAATATTTTTGATTGAAAACATTTAGTCATGTGATCTGCTTGTTGCATTTTAACAAATATTTTTGGAACTACCATGAAAAAATGCACATCAGGTTTTTTGAATGATGAGCTGTATTCCTGACCTAACCAGTAATGAATTTGCCACACTGTAGCGCAGTGATCACCAGACATGATTCAGCCATACACTCGGTTAGACCTAGTTTTGTTTCATACACATTTATGCTGAGCAGTTTGTTCAGTACGTTGTCAACTTTACTGTTGATGAAGCCTCATGTTAATGCCTTTAAATGGTAAGTAGCTTTGGTGGATGAGGTGTTCCAACCTCAAATATTAACGACATCATCTCTCTTTGTCTCTTTCTCATTCTCAGAAAGGCATGAATGACATTATTGCTGGAGTACAGCAGTATCAATCCTCACTACTGGACAACCTCAGGCAGCAGATGGAGGGAGTACTAAAGAAGCATTCAGGAAGCACAACAGGTCAACTTGAAGAAGATACAATGGATATATTTAACAATTTCATTGACCCCCTTGCTAACGTTGCAACAACATTTAGACAGAACAGTGTTATTAGGACACAGTTTGGCTGTGTTGATGCAGAAGAAATTCTAATCGCTCGAACCATATGCAGGAAGAAATGTCAGGGATCAAAAGACTTTTTCATCAAGGACAATGTATTTCATTATGTACCATTGATAAAAAGTCTAGAACAGTTCTTATCAAATCCAAGAATTTTGACTATGATCGAAAAGGGACCCCAAAGGTGCAGGGAAGGTTTTTTTCATGACATTGTTGATGGTGCTCTTCTAAAATCCCATCCCTTATTTTCAAACAAACCAAATGCACTGCAGATTGTTCTGTACACAGATGAAATAGAGATCTGTAACCCACTGGGATCCTTTGCATCAAAAAACAAATTGTTAATGGTATACTACACTCTATCAGACACACTTCTATCAGACTACTTGCGATGGCTAGATCAGCAGACCTCCGCAAATCTGGTGTAGATGTAATACTGAATAGAATTAAAGAAGACCTGGTTGCATTGTACAATGGTGTTACAATGGAAACTGTTAATGGAGATAAAACAGTCTATGGTGCTATGGTCACTCTCTGTGGCGATACCCTGGCACAGCATGAATTAGCAGGGTTCAAAGAGGGTGTGGGCTTTGCATTCAGTAAGTGCAGACACTGTGAGTGTTCTTTTGAGGACATGCAGTCACAATTCAATGAGGATACCTTCACTAAAAGGACATTGGAGAAGCATGTCAGACAGTGTGATGAGATAGAAATGGCAACCACAGACCTGCTTCGCAACAGCCTGAGAACAACATACGGGATCAATCGAAGGAGCAAGTTAGTTGAATTCCCATCTTTTGATATTATACAGCAAACCCCACAAGACATTATGCATGTGATTCTGGAAGGGATAGCTCCACTGGAAATCAAAAATGTTTTGAATCATCTTATTCAGTCAGGACAGATAACTCTGGACTCCGTCAATTCTGCTATTCTTGGTTTCCCTTATTCCCCGCTAGATGTTAGAGATAGGCCATCGCCAATTTCCCTCAGCACACTTATGTCAAATGATGGTAAACTAAAACAGTCATCTGGGCAAATGCTTGTCCTGCTAAGGATATTGCCATTTGTTTTAGAGAGTTTGGAAGACAATGCATATGTGCAACTGATAATTAAGTTATTAGAGATTGTACAAATAGTGTTTGCCCCTGTTCTTTCCATTGCAACTGTGTCTACATTGAAGTTGCTAATTGAAAATCCTTTGAAGCATTGGAAGGAGCTTTTCCCAGACCACAATGTTACACCTAAACAGCATTATATGATACATTTGCCATCTCAAATACAATTATTGGGTCCTATGGTCAGACATATGTGTATGCGGTTTGAATCCAAACACTGTTTATTTAAACAGTGGGCTTCCAAGTTAAATTTTAAAAATGTATGCAAATCTTTGATTAATCAGAACCAAATATATGAAAGCTGCCAAAATGTTGAGCCTTCCATGCACCCACTTTTCTCAAGTGAAAAGGAGATGGGACCTGTATCTGAGGTTAAAGATCTACAATATTTAACAGGGAAATTGAGAGACTTCCTAGGGGTCATTGAAGTAAAAAACGCAGTATCAGTTAACTGGCTTGTGATAAATGGTAATAAATACATAACTGAGAAGTCCATGATACTTGCTAAAGTATTGAATGATAATATGCCAGAATTTGGATTGGTCAAAAAAATATATCTTGTTGATTCAAGGCTTTATTGTTTGGAATATCAACCATTTCAAACTACATGCTTTGATAGAAATGTCATGGCTTATCAAGTTGAAGTCCCACACCTTGCACAGGGCACTGAATTAGCTGATGCTGAAAGGCTGGTTGATTCTACCTCTTATTACACAATCAGCAGCCGGAGGCAAACTTATGTACAAATAAAATACTATGTTCAGGATGTAATTGAATGTCACACTGGTTTAAATGACTAACTTGTTCCTATTGTTGAAAGCTTTTAATGCTGTCTTGGAATTGTACATAAATTATGGTCTTTGATAGCAGATGAAAATGTGTTTTACCTTGGTGTTTGCACTGAATCTGTCTGCAATATGGGTTCTTTCCTTGAGGTTATTTACATATTTAGTAAACATGTCTTAATCTTAATGGCTAAATGGTCTTGGCATGATGAATATAATTCAAACCTTTATTTGTTAAATGAGATTTAAGCACAGTGCCCACTCACTTAAACATGATAATGGATGAGCAGATAATATGTTTTTAAAGCATCGGTTTGACTATACTTCTCTGCACTGAATTTCATTTGGGCATATGTAATTGTTGCGTGTTGTAAGAATGACAATAAAAAATGAATTCCATTCAATTGTTAACTGTTATTTAAAAATGTTAAGCGATTAGAAGGATAAGACGCTTGAAATAAGAAATACTAACTTTGACCAAGCAGTTTTATACTTGTGAGCGTCGATGTAACACCTTTAGTATTATGGTAATCCTCATTATAAGCATGAACCTGCTTATAACCAGCAATAAAATCTCAATAACAAGTTATAATACCTTATTAAGATTATTAAGAGAAATACTTCTTAAAACAAGTGAAATGCTCTTACACAAAAACTGCTTGGTAGGAAGAAATATCTTGGCAGAAAAAAAACAACAAAAGACATTTTGACTATATTTAAGATTTCTAACCTTAGTTAGATTTAAATTTTTGCAGTGCAACATCATAGTCTCACCTGGGTCGGATACAGATGCAGAGAAAGCCTTCGACCGGGTGGAGTGGGGCTATTTTTTTTCATTTTGGAGAAATTTGGCTTTGTTCCTGTGGGGATTTTTAAACATGCTGTTGATTTTTGCCACAATATTGTTATTTTATTCAATATTTGTTATAACTCACTGTGTACATATCAAAGTCCAATAAGAATGATTTAGCATGCTTTCACAATATTATCAATTTAACACGGATGCCATTTAAAGGATGTTGCAGATACGTTCCAGTTTAAAACTATGTGCAATAAAATGAGAGAGGGTAAGCCCCCAGAAGGCTGGATTCTTCAGAGTAGGGAGTGTTCTTTCTACAGGAGCTGGTGGATCATTGGAGGATCCGTGTGACCAGGGGGCGGAGAATTCAACTCATGAACGAATGAGAGCCCGCCTGGGAGTGATGGAATCAGGAACCAGGAACCAGATACTGCCTTAGCAATATTCTGAACCAATCACAACAACTCAATGACTTTATTGACATTATTATTACACATCCGGTTCCGGCGCTGTGTAAAGCGGCAGCCAGCAACAGTTGCTCCCTCTCCTTTCCGCACTTTTTTGCTATTTTATCTTATTTTACTGTCTTTTTATTAGTGCTTTTTCCTGTAAGTTGTCGTGCTAACCTTAGCCAACTATGTTTGTGAACTTTCTTACGTGTTTTTTGTCCGTTTGTCTCATTCTTGGGACTATTTTTGCCGACCGCGTCTCCGTCTGGACGCAACAATGCGGCGGCTCCATTGTTTACACCCGTGAACAGCTGTTGTCGCTAGCACCAACGGCGCTAATGCGGGAGAGGCCTGAAATCCCCAAAGAACTGAGGAGAATGTACAGGGGATGTAAGGCTGGACGTAAACAACGGGAAAAGAAGAGGAGATATAAACCATCTCTCCCTTCCATCACCATGGGGAACGTGAGGTCGCCGGCTAATAAGATGGACTATCTGGCGGGCCTGGTGAAGACTCAGTGGATGTATCGTGTGAGCAGTGTGCTGTGTTTCATGGAGACGTGGCTCCACGAGGACATCCCGGACTCTAACGTAACTGTGGACGGCTTTCAGACTGTTCGGGAGGACAGGAGTCACCGTGAGAGTGGCAAGAGGAAAGGTGGGGGACTTGCTATTCTTATTAACAACAAGTGGTGTCATCCTGGACACGTTACTGTAAAGGAGCGTGTGTGTAGCCCGGACATTGAGCTGCTTGCCGTGAGTCTGCGGCCATACTACCTGCCGAGGGAGTTTTCACACGTGATCGTTCTGGTTGTTTACATTCCTCCGACTGCAAACGCGGCGCGCGCGAGTGACGTCATCCACACCGTCGTCGCGGGACTTCAGACACGGCACCCAGACGCATTCATTGCAATATCTGGGGACTTCAACCACATCACTCTGGCTGCAACACTGCCCACTTTCAAGCAGTTTGTGGACTGTCCCACCAGGGAAAACAAGACACTGGACCTGCTGTATGCTAATGTTAAGGAGGCTTACAGCTCCACTGCCCTTCCTCCTCTTGGAAGATCAGATCACAACCTCATCCACCTGCAGCCCCTGTATAAGCCCCAAGTCCAGCGGCTTCCTGTGACCACCAGGACTGTGGGGAGATGGTCACAGGAGACTGACGAAGCTTTACAGGGTTGCTTTGAACTCACAGACTGGGATTTGCTCTGTAATTCACATGGGGAGGACCTTGATGATCTCACGGACTGCATAACAGGATACATCAATTTCTGTGTGGACAGCGTTGTTCCTACAGTGACTGTATGCTGTTTCCCAAATAACAAGCTGTGGGTCACCAGAGACATCAAGGTCCTGCTGAATGCGAAGAAGAGGGCCTTCAGAGAAGGGGACAGAGAGCGGATGAGGCAGGTCCAGAGGGAGCTGAAGGAGAGGATCCAACAGGGCAAAGACAGCTACAGGAGGAAGCTGGAGCATAAACTCCAGCAGAACAACTTAAAGGACGTGTGGAGCGGCATGAGGAGCATCACTGGCTATAAACCATCTGGTAGCCAGACGGTAGGAGGTGGTACTGAACGTGCCAATGAGCTAAACCTCTCTCCACCCCCACCAACACACACAGCAGACAGACCTTCACTGCAGAGCAGGTGAGGAAGGAGCTGTGCAGACTCCGCCCAGGCAAGGCAGCGGGTCCCGACGGTGTCAGCCCGAGGGTCCTAAAAACATGTGCGATCCAGCTGTGTGGAGTCCTGCAGTACATCTACAACCTCAGCCTGAGTCTCGAGAAGGTCCCTGTGCTGTGGAAGACATCCTGCCTGGTACCAGTACCAAAGAAGGTGCGTCCCAGCACCTCCGAAGACTACAGACCGGTGGCGCTGACGTCGCACCTGATGAAGTCCCTGGAGAGGCTGGTTCTTTCACTTCTTAGGCCCCTGGTCAGCTCATCACTGGACCCTCTACAGTTTGCCTACCAGCCGAGACTAGGTGTGGAGGATGCTATCATCTTCCTGCTCAACCGTGCCTGCGCCCACCTGGACAGAGCGGGGACCACAGTGAGAATCTTGTTCATGGACTTCTCCAGTGCGTTCAACACCATCCGGCCTGCTCTGCTGGGACGGAAGCTGACGGCGATGCAGGTGGACCCTCCCCTGGTTTCCTGGATTACGGATTACTTGACGGGTCGACCACAGTATGTCAGACTGCAGGACGGAGTGTCTGACACTGTGGTCAGCAGCACTGGAGCTCCACAGGGTACTGTTCTTTCCCCATTTCTGTTCACCCTGTACACCTCAGACTTTCAGCTCCTCTCTGAGTCCTGCCACCTGCAGAAGTTTGCTGACGATTCTGCAATTGTTGGCTGTGTCAGTGAGGGGAAGGAGGAGGAGTACAGGGGCGTTGTGGACTCCTTTTGTCGACTGGTGTGCAGCTAATCACCTGACTCTAAACGCCACCAAGACTAAGGAGCTAGTGGTGGATTTCCGCAGGAGCAAATCTGCCCCCACACCCATCTCCATCAACGGCGTGACTGTGGATGTTGTCCAGGATTAAAAATATCTTGGAGTATACCTGGAAAACAAACTGGACTTTTCCAAGAACACTGAGGCTGTTTACAAGAAGGGCCAGAGTCGTCTCTATTTCCTGAGGAGGCTCCGGTCATTCAATGTATGTAACACCATGCTGAGGATGTTCTACCAGTCAGTGGTAGCCAGTGCCATCTTCTTTGCTGTTGTGTGCTGGGGCAGCAGACGCAAAGAGGATCAGTAAGATCATCAGGAAGGCTGGCTCCGTCCTGGGAGTCAAACTGGACTCTTTGGTGGCGGTGTCTGAGAGGCGGATGCTGTCTAAACTGCCCAGCATCCTGGACAATAACTCTCACCCTCTCCACCAGCTGCTGACCTCCAGCAGAAGCACATTCAGCCATAGACTTATTCTCCCCCGGTGTAATACTGAACGCCGGAGGAAGTCTTTTCTTCCGGCGGCCATCAAACTTTATAATTCATCTCCCCCTGGTCAGGTAAGGAACAGTGGAGACACTGTATCCTGAAAATTTCACTTTGTCACTTTATATCATCACTGCACCACTTTATTCAGTTGTACTGTCACTTAGTTCAGTAAGTAATGCTGCTATACTACACTGTCACTTTATACCACCACTACATCACTTATTTGTGGTACTGTAACTTACTGCTGCTACACTTTACACTGTCTCTTTATATCACCACTACATCACTTTATTTATTATTAATGGTACTGTAACTATCTGCGGATACACTTACTGTGCTTTAGGACATGCTGCTACATTTCAGTGTGGTTTACTGTAACTTACTTCTGTACGAAATGCTGCTACACTCCACTGTGCCATACTGTCACTTAGTTCTGTAGGAAATGCTGCTACATTTGCTGCTACATTTCTAACATTTTTAACACTTATAACTTATCGCTCCTTCTCACTTATCTAGTTTGTACTTATTTTATTTCAATCTGCTGCTAAACCGCACAGCGTGTATTGTTGTATATTGTATATACATACGCTTAACCACGATGTCTGTTGCACTCTGTCACACTTGGTTCATTGCTTGATTTATCTGACGTTAGCTTTATTTTGATTTGATTTATGTTTATGCTTATTGTTACTCTGATCCTTTTCCACCTTTGTATTGAAACTGTTGCAAAATAATTTCCCTCGGGATAAATAAAGCTTCTTGAATCTTGAAACTTGAATCTATTGCGCTATAAATGCTTTGTGAAGGAGGACCTTGGTGCTCTTTCTGCCTCAGTGGTCACAGCAACAGCATCTAAAGTTGACAACTCGTTAACTTTATATATTTTTTGGCTTAGAGCTACATCAAATCCAACTGCTAGGTAACCTAGCCCAGCTTGCTGACGTTAGCTAAGAACTACTGTACATTATCAAAACAATTAAACATGGACTTACCAGGGAGGGATGCATAGGCGTCATCTCTCTGTTTTCTCTTCTTCTGTTTTTCAGATTCATGTTTTCTCTGACTTCTTTATTTATGCCTCAACATTCACAGATTAATAAAGCAGCCTAAATATGGCTACTTCAAGTTCAAGCAAAAGGCTGCACAAAGCAAACTCCCATGGGAAAAGAAGAGAGTCACAGACTTTGAAGGCTGTACCATTTCAGAGAAGCTGGGGGGGCTATCTTTATATATTAGGTAAAAACATCTAATTCACCTGCATTAAGTGATATGGTACACAATTAAAAAAAACTTGGGCCTGTTCATAATTAATTTACATATTTTTGGAAATGTTCTAATTATTTGATTGCATTTTTTTATTAACCTTAATTTTGGGGGGCCCGCCAGGTACTTGGAGCCCTACACGCTTTGCGTACTATGCATATGGGGAGCGGCGACTGTACCGTATTTCTCTGTTAATAGTCCATACACAAAAAAATTTGTCTTGATAGCTTATTTGATATGTGCAAGTGTCGATAAAGACCATGGGATTATTTTGTGCTGGAATTTCACTTTAACTCCAGATTTTTTTTATCTCATACTGGTTTACAGTATGGAGAGGTTTGACTGATTTTGACAACCAATTGTTGTCCACTGTCTCTTACAACAAATTTACTGATACACATGAGTATTTTCTAAAACTTCAAATTAGTTATGCACCAATTTACGTTTTGTGAAAGAAATTCTCTGGAGTCTTCAGTGTTTCTCAAATCATATCTTTACTAAATACTGCTGCAGACAGGAGAGATCAGACCAACAGCCGGGTCTCTATCATCTCTCTCTCTCCTCCAGTCACTTCAACATTTAAAGCCATGACATCAAAAGGTCCTTACAAACACAAGGCACATCAAAGCAATCAAAAACATACTACCCCATATTTATGACCCCAGTGGGTGTTATCAGTGTTTACGACCCCTCTTTGTTACCATTTGCAAACCCCATGTGACTCCTATCCACAATCCCCCAGCACTTATTCTCAGCCTGACTGTTATGCTAATCAAGGATTTACAATCATAGATTAATAAGGTAGGTCATCTTTGGTTATTTCTCACATTCCCCCCTTTTGACACAAAGTGTCAAATAATTTTTTGGAAATAACACAATATCATCAACTAACTCTTTCTTTGACTACACACTAAAAACATTAGTAGAGATTCACTCTTAACTCTCCGAATATGACAAGGAAAAATAAAAACAACGAAAAACATTATAACAAACACAATTCTATTCACACTGTTTCTTCATCTGAGCCACTATATAGGTTTCTTTGCTTTATTTTGCCTCATTCGATGCCATGGATGCCATTTTCTTCTCTCTTCCATGTCCTGGTGTCAGAGGTTACTAGCACTTAACACACCGTCGGAAACAGTCTTTACCACTGTCCCATGTTCTTCTTTAGCACCATCATCTGCAATGGCATTGCCCTGTGAAAACTGAGTTTTTATAGTCAGCGTGAACTCTTTTAACTGTAAACAGGTAAAAGTGTTAGAGACAAAAGGTTAAGAACAAAAGGTTTTCCTGTAGGAGTGAGAATGCCACAGTTTTTCCCAGAGTGTGAAAGTTAGGGACAATATTAAAGCATATTGTGACTCTGACACTGTATCATCTGTTGCCCCTGGAAAGAAAAGTACAGATTAAGACAAATAACTCTTTGCTTTAGCAGACGAGTTATTTGGCAGTTTAGTTCAAAGGCAAACACAGAAAGAGCAGTTAGATGGACTCCTCGCAGAACCATCTATGAAGAAAAACAGAATTATCGTTAGACACTATGTATCAAACAATGCTTCCCATGGTTATGATCCACTGTTAAACATTTCCATTCAAGAATGGTTCTCCATCTTCAGCTGTAGGATCAAAAGCTCAAAAATTAAGACAGTACAGCGCTTCAGGCTGACATTAAACATTAGTGTGACAATGAGTATCATGCATAACGTGCACACTTCGAAAATACAATAGGGTCAGATGTTAGTGTTTGTTAATCGACATAAAACTACTGACACAATTATCATGCGAAAATTAAAAAGAAACAATCAGAGCTCGATCAGTTAGGTCATTTTAAGTCAGTAGAGGCTGTTTGCCTCAGCAGTCACAGTCTAAAAAGTCAGTCATTGGCCAAGTTTCTTTAAACAGGGTTTGGGAGATCTCCACAAATACATAAAATTATCCATAAGTGGCAATAGAATTTAATCTATTTATTTATTTATTTTTTAACAACCCATCCAGTTCCTATGGATGCAGTCAGGACCCACTTATTATCATTATTAATAATATTATCCTTATTATTATTGTTATATCTAATGCTTAAAATTTGCAAAAACAAGACGTATGTTTCTGAAAACTTCACCATCGCTATGGCAGTTTTTTAAACCAGGTTTTCCCAGAAAACTGTACCATTAATTCCAAAAATTAAAATACCATTGAGAGTGAAAGCAAAAAACCCAGAATAATGTGTCAGGATTTACAGTGATGCATCAATATTGCATTTTCTAAAATCAATCACCAGAAAGTCAAACCTGTGACATCTATGATGCCTATTTAGGTAAAATGGGAGGTATATTTGAGACATTTCACAATGGCATGCTTGTTTTATAAGAAATAATCAGTGTCGCTTTCAATAACTTGAATTTTTTCTTATGTGAGCTAAAAAAGATTTTGTCTGGGCATAGTAATCAAAACCTTAACTTTCTGTGTCTAATGATCAACTCTCACTGCAAAACCCTAATTTTCCCTATTGACACCAATACTTATTCTTAATAAATGTTCCTATATGTATATGCAAGTGTATGTATGTGTTGAACATTAACATCCTGTTCATTCTAAGTTCAACTAACGTGTCATCTAGTGTGGATGTTTTATCTTTAATTTCTAATTTGTGATTTTCAAATGCTCTGACCTTCCTCCGCTGTCTGTATGGGCTGTTCATTGGGGAACGATGAAAAAACACGCAACCAGGACTTCTCTGGATCTTCAGCATTGAGCCATTGTCCCAGTCTCCTTCTTTCTCTCCTTCTGATGTTGTCTCGATGAGGCAATCTTTGTCCAGGATTCTGTGCCTCATTCTGCTTGTATAGTGAACCAAATGGCCAGCCGAATGTTGCCCCATCGGAGTTCACACCTCTCTCGCTCCCCCTCCTTGCAATCTTTTAGTTCCTCTGGCTGCCACGTCCTGAACACAAGCTCTTCAGTGTTCAATTCAACTGAACATCTGGTGCCGTGGACATCCATTTCCTTTTCTTCAGGCCAGTAGTCGAAAAGAAGTTGCTGTTTGGAGAGAGAACTTTCTGGAGAAGCAAAGTTATCTTCTCTTTGTTTCAGTCTGTTTTCCTCCGTCACTGGTTTTGTGACAACTGACACATCAGATGCAGGTTCAGTCTCCCCTCCCCCTCATTGTCAGAGTCCTTCTGGGAATATGCTAATGGGCTTGATGGAGGGCTGCATGGCCTGGAGACAGCATGAGGAGGCCCTGTCTTTTATCCCTAATCTCTGCTCCTCATCATCATTCACTTCTCTTTCTGTCACACATACTTATTTCTTTAATTTCTTGTCTTTCTATAACTGAGTTTGCTTTCCTCCTATCTTTCCCTACTCGCTGTCCCTTTCTCTCTCATATCTTTACCCTCTTCACTATATATGTACCTAATATGTGCCTAATAAAAGACGAAAAAACAACAAACAAAAAAAAAAAAAACTCTTAGTCTAGTAATGCCAAAATGGAAGCTCTCAACCACATTAACCCATTTATCTGCTATAAATTTAGCAGGATCTGTAAAAATTTCCCATTTTGTTTCCCATTTTTCTGTTGACCCACTGGGATGTGCTTTTACTTTCAATGGGCTTATTGTTCACTCAGACAGATTTCACACATGCTGATCTTTCCATCCGAACATGGTTAGATCTTATCACACATACACTAACTTTGGATAATCTTTCAGCCAGGTGGTTTATACGACACATTCGTTCAGAGCAACGCACCGTTTAATATCCAAACTGGATATTTAGACACTGAAATGAGTTACCCCAAAGTTTATTTTTTCTTACCACATTCATACGCCGGTTTTATTGTAGTTGGGAATCCCTACACTCATGCAAATTATATTGGCATTTCAAAAATTTCTACTCCTTTAAATAATTGATTCAGAAATCATTCATTTTTCTCCCTAAATGCTTGTGTATTTTCCAAAACACTTCTCTCATTTGTTAGGTTGCACCAACCTCTCACAACACATTATATTCATTTATGTCTATTCAAGACATCACTTATATAGCTTTAAGTGCATATATATTTATTAAACTAGTCTACAAAATAAAATTACACAGAAAATATGAAGACGGTCCAATCTCCAAACGGGACTCATTGGACCTTGATATTCAACCCTACAGGATTTATAGAATATCAGACAGCAGACCACATTGTCTCGAACTGTCACCTAGGATACCTCGCCTTCTCAGAGCCTCAAAATCACACAGAAAATGAAACTAGTCTTCAAAATCACAAAGGACATATAAAGACGATCCGACCTCTACAAATAGACTCGTCGGACCTTATATACAAACTCACAGGAATTACAGAATATCTTGACAGCAGACCACACACAGGTTCTCGAACTGTCGCCTAGGTTTACCTCCTTCTTTTGAGCTTCAAAAACCCCACAAGTAAATGAAGCTTGTCTTCAAAATTACACACGAGATATGATCTAAAAAACCACTGTACTCACGTTTAAAATGGATGGAGCGTCTGCTGTCCAGCACCCGTTCCTGACATCAGGCGGAATCCTGTCCTCCTTTGGTGGAGCGGAATTTTTCCTTACCGGTTTAACCTTCAGTCAGAACTCAGGCCTGATCAGCAGAACGTCCATCCCATCCTCGTCGCCAAAATGTGAAAGAAATTCTCTGGAGTCTTCAGTGTTTCTCAAATCATATCTTTACTAAATACTACTGCAGACAGGAGAGATCAGACCAACAGCCGGGTCTCTATCATCTCTCTCTCTCCTCCAGTCACTTCAACATTTAAAGCCATGACATCAAAAGGTCCTTACAAACACAAGGCACATCAAAGCAATCAAAAACACACTACCCCATATTTATGACCCCAGTGGGTGTTATCAGTGTTTACGACCCCTCTTTGTTACCATTTGCAAACCCCATGTGACTCCTATCCACAATCCCCCAGCACTTATTCTCAGCTTGACTGTTATGCTAATCAAGGATTTACAATCATAGATGAATAAGGTGGGTCATCTTTGGTTATTTCTCACAGTTTATATGTCAGCTCTTCAATGTTTAAGATTTGGAATGTGCTAAAGTTTTTACTCTTTTTCAAGCATGGGACCAGCATCCCCTCCCATTTTGCAGTTGATGGAGCATACTTGAGGTCCCCTCAGCCGACCCATCAGTCAGTGTTGGTGTGCATTGGTGGTCTTTTCAGTCAAGCACGGCAGTTTGTCATTGTTGCCAGAAGTGAAGGTTGCCATTCCACTGCATGATGACAGCCTAACCTGTGCCCTGGATAAGCTCTGCAAGTTTTTTCTTGGTATGCAATAATGCTTATCTTTGTCATCTTGCTTCAGTTTTACCTTTCTCATGCATATCTCTGACTTGCCAGTGTCTAAGACAACGAGACAATCCAAAGTGATGGAGCTCATCGGCAAGCTTCAGGCCCCCACGGAAATAAGGAAACTTCTCTGGCATCTACAGTGTGACAGATATTACAATTGACATGTGTAATGTGAGTTTTTAATATGTGTAATTTATAAATTATAATCTTTATTAGGGCAACCATGAATCCTGTATTTCCTGTGTAATACTACATGAGACCGCCTGCTGTATGTTACCTCATCCTAAGATTAAAATGATTGCCCATTTTGTGTGTACATTACTGAATAGTCCTGTAATATGAGTGTGACTACAACATAACATGAGTTAACTCCAAAGAATGCAGAGACATTGTGTTCCCCTAAGCAATTTCAGTCAAAAGCAACTTGACTTTGTTATTTGTCTAGGAAGACGTATCACCTCTCATCCCAGAGGCTTCCCCAGTTAATGTACGCATCTGACCAACTAACTGGTGTGGAGATCCTGAAATTGCTTTGGGGATAATGACGACCCGGACAAATGAGAGCATTCACAGGAAGAGGCATTGTGAGCTATACATCGTGCCTCTGTTACATAGGACATGACCAATCATTATTACATACATTATATGCTCTTTGGAAAATCGTAGAAAATCGTGTGCTGATGAGTTTGAAGGAAATGCTCTGTTCTTAAATGGACGTCATCCAGCTGAGCTCTTGCCTTTTGTCCTTATCTGTGTTTTTCCTCCTCCTTAAAGGGAGAATCATTTCAAGACTCAGGGTCACACTATCAGTCTTGTGCAGGAGACTGCAGGAGTGAACTTTTTTTGTCTGCAGAGAAAAAATACTTTAGCATTAAAAACCACGGGGAAAAAAATTATCCTGTTTGTCAATCTTTATCTAACAGATTCTTTCCCAGGACAACGGGTAGTGCACTCTTAATCTGACGGTCAGGACTATTATCTACAGTCAAAAAATGCGTGTTCCCAATGCTTTTTTTTTTTTTTTTTTTATTCTCAGAACTCTAGAAAAAAAAGAAAAGTTTATTGATCACCTAGGGGCAACACTTCGAAAAGGACATTTCAGAAATGTAGTGTGTTTCTCACACAGTAACTTTGATTGACAAACATACAGAACAGGGACAGATGCTGTAATAACAGCAGACACGGATGAACCAATCTTTGGAGGAATAGTTCATATCATCCCACGGGTAGAAAAAAGCACCACTAGCTTTGTACAGTTTGTTCAGTTTGCGTTATTTGATGTCCACTTTCATGCTGTTTCTGATTGGGTAAGTAACCATATTCAGTCACTTCCACACACGTTCAAAATACCCTCCCCCTGCTTCCATTTGGAGTGGTGGAGTCATGTTGTTTCTCTCAGCCAATCTGGGGAGATCAAGCTAACTGACAGATATTGACATCATTTCATTTCATCACTTGTTACACAAGTAACGGTCAAATTATTGCCAAATAAGAAGTAAATAAACAATGAAATTGGCACAGAAATTGTAAATAAATAACAACATGTGCATGCACTTTCTAAAAAAACAAACAAAAAGTGTTTTATTTTTAACCATGATCCTTTTGGCTGCTGATATTTTATTTGTTCTTTGGAATTATTTGTATTCATCAACTATTTATGATTTATTTACATTTTTTTGATCAATTATAAAGTTTCACATGTTTCACACGTTATTATTTTTTTATAATTTCCGTGCCAATTTTATTATGTATTTACTTTTTATTTGGCAATATTTTGAGTGTTACTTGTGTAACAAGTGGGCTTGTTATTGGTTCCAGAAACTGTTCGGAACTGTTTGTTATGTGTATGTGTATTTTTTGAACATGTGTTTTTATTGTAATCAATGTTCCTTGCAGTTTGTGTGTGTTTTTCTCATATTTTTTAAAATTCACTCTGTCATTTTTTTACCCGAGGCAGGCAAGTGCTCATATACAGTAACTTCATTGTCCTTGATTTGCAAATGCATTCATACATTCATCTTCAACCGCTTGTCCCTAAAAATATTGATCATTTTTTACAAAAAGAAATGTCCTGTAACACCCCCAATTAGCTCTCTGAGCTTAAAATTTAGAATTTCCAAAGATTTCAATGAGTGCCCTTTAAAGGGCTAAAATAGTTTTAAGTGGTACAAATACCTTCGGATTTGTCTGGTTTTATACCGCTACATTTGTATACTTCTTTTAGGGGAAATTAGATGTATATCAACCCCAGATGTAAAGTTCTGTAGTCCTGATGATTTTCGAAATGAAAGGTTCACTAAATGACAAGATAAATACATTTCTTAAAACATGTGGTTTTAAGTGTTTTTTTTAAATATGGTGGCATATTTATTCATTGTACGATAGATGACATTTCCTATTACTGTAATTTTCCACAACACATATATGTGTTAATACACATTATTTCATGTAAACATATAACTGTGTTAATTATTAACACATTATTACACATATATGTGTTAATCTATCTTACACAGACAGTGTGTTATATTCTTTACACATTTAATGTGTCAAAATTAACACAAGCGTTTCAACTCAATAATAAGTAGAAATTTTACCACGGGTTGTGTAAGTTTTCACAAATCCCTGTTAAGAGTGTAGTTTGATGCTTCAACCTAACGAAGTTAACCTAACCGAACTGCAAAAATAATAAGTCAGCTATATTTTAAGAATTGTTTGTTGGAAACAGATGTAAGTCTCCTGAGTAATAATCCAGTGCTTAACCCACTCACCCATAGTTACCTTCCTTTATCCTGCACTTTTATCACTCTGTCTACTACTAGAGGGCAGTGGGTGATGGGTCAAATGTAAATAGCCAAGTCACTGCCGTCCTTTGGCTGTTATAGGCAACAGAGAAAACTGGTGAAGGTCTCAATTTTTAAGTTTCGTAATGTGTGTGCCCATTGGCAATACAGAACTACTAATACACATAAAATATTACACACATGACCTTCAAGGATAAATATAATAGTCACACAAACAAAACAGTTATGCACTGAATGAGTGCAGTAAGTGCAAAAAACAAAACTAATCATCAACAATAAGGAGTGCAAATGTCACATATTCAGAGCTCTTTCAATAAGGTGTCAATTGGGCAATCACTCTTCTCAGTGGCAGAAAGTCCTTTCTACCATTACGGTGTCAGAAGAAAGAGGAGTCCACATCTGACTTGTACTTTATCATGTTACTGAGCCCTAAAAACTGACAAACCAGGAAGTGCAGGAGCATATCCATGAGATATTAATCAGATCAGTAGGCCATGCCACTTTGCTACTGGCTGGCGGACTGAATGCATCATTAGGCTCCAGTGCTTGTCTTCTGAATTCTGCTCCTTTCCCACAGTTAACTGTCCAAACAGATGTTTGGTTGATTTCCCAGTCATGTGAGTCTCATAAACAGAAACCAATATTTTACACTGCTCCAGAGGAAACTCTGGCAGGGAGAACATGAGGACCTCATTGAAGACAGTTACAAGGCAGCGGGCCACTGCAGAGGTTTTCTGGTAACTCAACTTGCATTGGTTGTACTGCACACTGATCCTGGCGTACAGGGCTGTACAATAGAGAGAAGGCAAATCAGGAACTGTAAGTTATACTGTACAGTATGAGTGACAGCTGTATGTTAATGGATTTATGTAATAAGAGTGTTATGTACCTGCATCTGAGGACATATCAGTGATGACTGTTCTGACCTTTAGCAATCCAACCTCAAGCCTCTGAGAAGTGGGAAGAAACTTTAAAGACAGAAGCACCTCTCCCACAAGATCCTGTCCAAAAAGTGGGAGGACAACACAAGATTCTATAAGTTAGAAAGAAATATGGAGATTGTTGCAGGACCATAAATAACAGCATTTAACAAAACAAATGAAAGAAATAAGTAACATTAAAGATGTTATTGCTAGCGTAAACAGATACATTTTCTTAATTTAGGGATGGTTGTGGGATTTACAGAAAATGAAAGTAAACAATGTTCAAACATTACAGAACTAACCTGCCAAGCTAAATTAAATAATAATGAACACAATATGCTTCAGAAATTAAATATCATATTAAAAATAATCAAATGCAAATCTGCAAATGAAAAAGATTGTCCGGCCATTCGGGCGTTGGGTCGTCTGTGGTTTTGGCTCGACTGGGTCATAAACAGTACACTAAAATATGCTTCTGAAAACAATTTTAGAGAAATAGGCAATACAGTATCATCATTTGATTCATATTTGATCAGCGCTGCCTAGTTGCACAGATCTGAGCAGTCATTGACACTGCGTCAAAGACTCATTAGTTATCTTCGGCCAGTCTCGGTGGAATCTAGCAGATGCCATTAGGTATCATACTGCTGTCAGGATATAGTAAGAAATTCAGCAAATATGAAAAAAAAATCATAGAAAGTTTCCAATGTCAGTTTTAATCCCAAAATGTTAATAATTTTCACTAGTACGTTATTAACGTGTTCAGCACTTTGGTTGACCGTTGGTTTGTTAAAGTTTGAGTAAGTATACAAATGCTTAAAGATGCTATGTGTAACATATGGCCAGAATTTTAGTTTAAACATTTAAATATTACAATCTCTATATTGTATTGTAGATAGATATTGTGTTCAAATTCCCACCGAAAATCAAAGCGAAAAATTGAAATTACAGGCTGAACGTGTAGCAGCATGACCATGAAGGGAAGGCCGGCATTTTCTACCTAGATAAATTCACTAAATTCGAAGAAATCACTAATAGCAACCAAATTGATAGGATTCCTGTTTCTGCCAACCTCTTCTTTTCCTTTTGTGCTTGTGGTTGTCTCCCTCTGTCTGTTGTTCCCTGCATGTGTCTCCCCTCTTGGTGTGTGTCTGTCTGGAGCTGGAAGGCGTGGTTCCACCCAGCTGTATCCAGTTGCACTGATGACCTGCTCTGCTACTTAAAAGGCCGGATGTTGGACCCATTTGGCGCCAGATTGCTTTCCTCATTTATGTGGTAACTTCTCGTCGGTTGGCTCCCGTTCTTTATTGGATCGATTCTTCGCGTATTGGTTTGTTTGTTGTTTGATTTTTTCTTTGTTCCCTTTTGTTATAGTTTCCTGTGATCCCGTTCCTGTCTACCCTCGACCGTCTTGTCACATTTTGTTTGGTCCTTTGTTTTCTGTATTATTAAATATTCGTTTAAACCGTTCTTTGTGTCCTTTTCTGCATTTGGGTCCGATTCATCGTGTTATTCCCCGCACCGTTCATGACACAAATCCTAGCATTCAGAGCGGAACACAGCTGCACGGTCCACAGGGCTCATGTCTAAATGCATGTACATCATTCTTTGAAACCTTGGGTGTCTTTTAACATGACTATATAACATTATGAAAACATTTATAGGTCAGATAAGACAGAAAGCATAATAGCTTCTCTTAAGTTCACCAGAAAGTCCTTGCTGTGTTGCTCTTAAACACCAGAGGAGGCCAGGTCACTCTGCTCAGAGTGTTAACTCCTTGTTACTCCTGTTACTTATGGTTCAACTTGGCTGTAGCCTGTCTCTATGCAGGCCCCACCAAGGCCTCTGGACAGCTTGTAGCTGGTCTGAGATGATGAGGACAGAGGAGTTGAAGAGGAGATCAAGATCAAGAAAAGAAGTGGAGCACTTTCCAGTTTTATAGACCTAGTGATGTCATAAGTCATGGGTCAGCTTTGACCAATAGTAGCTGAAACCTGGGTGCCCTGAAAGGTTTTCACAGCAAGGTGAGAGCTTTGGGGGTCCTGGGACACATGGCTGGTCAGAAACAGGCGTTTGGCCTTCTCTTTGTCCTGAGAGTCCAAATTAATACAGAAATGATTTTCATCTGAAATTAAATTAATCTGTTGATATGCCGGTTGTACCTACACTATGACATAGAGGTCTGTGTGACCCTCCAAAGATATGCCTCTCCCCATACCCTCACTGACCCACCGCCAAACTGGTCATGCTGAATGATGTTACAGGCAGCATAACGTTCACCACGGCATCTCCAGACTCTTTCATGCCTGTCCCATGTGCTTAATGTGAACCTGCTCTCATCTGTGAAGAGAATGACACAACAATGGTGGACCTGCCAATTCCGGTGTTCTCTCTGGAACTGTTAGCTACCTGTGGTTAAAATGGTTTGCTAATGGAAAACGTCAAATATATTCCAAAAAAATATTGATTGTTGATTGTTAAAGCAGCTGACTATCATTCAAAGGAATTGCTTACAATTTGCACCCCTTATTTGATTGCATATGTGTGTTTGTATATATTATGTGTTTCTGTACCTTCTGGGGTATCATCAGATCCCTTTGTAACTCCACAGGGTAGGAAATGTTGAGCTGCCCTAAAGGAAGCCTCACCTCTCCTAACGATGTGTGTCTGGAGAATTTATCGAAGTCTCTCACCTGAGATGCACACAGACATGATAGACATCAAAAAGATAAACAAGAAAACAGAAATACAAAATAAAGTATTCTCATTTTTTTCTATTTAGATCTAATTTCTTTAACTGACAAAATAATTTCCAATGATATAAATGGTTCTGAAAGTGAGAGAAGCATTTGTGTAGTGTAGAACCTCCATCCTGAGGCTAGTGTGATGAAGCTTCTTATCCTCTTGTAGAATACAGCTGAATTGGTCTCCAAATAAAGGGTTACAACTGCCTTTTACAGTGCGAGTCCGCCACTCCTGCAGCACTGTCCACAGCACAGGTACAGTCCCTTCGCCCTGAGATCGTCACAGCAGTAATCAATGACACATTTATTCAGTACATATACACTGTTCCAAGGCTTTAAATTAAAACCACTGAGCGAAGTGCTTAAATAAAACTACAAGGTAGGCCTAAAAAACAAAAGGAGGAAGAAAAAGCAGTATACAGTGCCTATACGACAAATTCACCATGACGTCACGCCAATGGCACCACTAGTGAACAAACCCTTCTGTGTCATTTGACCAGAGTAAATGGCTTGAATTAGTGGGTGATCTGCACTGAAGTGGAAGTAGAATTTATTTACAAACTTCTAAGCATCTACAAGTGAAGTTTCATATTTGTACATGAGCATTTACATGTCAAATTAGTAAAATAAAGTGACCTTGAGTGAAAGCAGTAAGAACGGGTGACACTCAGTGTGGCACAGGTTTACATTAAAAAGATAAGAAGTTAGACTTTAGTTTAACACCATTAAATTAACTCTAAACATTACACCATCATTTATATTTAGTTACAAAGATAAGAAGTTAGACTTTAGTTTAACACCATTAAATTAACTCTAAACATTACACCATCATTTATATTTGTAGGTGTAACAGAAAGTTTGATTGAATTTAGCCAGAAACTGTTTGTCTGGAGACACAGATCTGTTCTCTGTGAGAAAATGTCTCCACAAACACGATGATGGAGGTTTGTTCCCAGTCTGCCCCCCCAGGCTCCTCCTCCTCCTCCACAGTCTTACGCTCTTCTCTGTAGCACTTTTGACCATGTCCACTCACTTTAACCTCCTCGATAATCAATAAAACCCTACACCTTTTGCTGTATATCAGGAGGGTCAACCCCAAACACAACACCTTTTCATTTTTAACTATGTAAGACTGTTTACAGTCGCAGCTGGATCGCTTCAGGTCAGTGGAAGCTGCTTGCGTTCTGCCACCCGGAAGGATCTGGACGCCTGTTGTTTACAAACATTCTAAAATGCTGTCTAGAGTGTCATGATACCCTATCAAAAGAGCTCCGGGATAAAGTTGTGAATAGGCACAAGTTAGGAAAAATATATAAAAGACTTCAAAGGCTTTAACTCTCCCTCTGAGTACCGTTCAGAGTATTTTCCAGAAGTGGAAGGCATATGGATCCACCCAGACCTGGCCTAGATCGGGCCGCCCCTCCAAACTGGAGGACCGAGCCAGGAAAAGATTGATCAGGGAAGCTACCAAGAGGCGCATGGTGACCTTGAAGGAGTTACAAGTCTTAATGGCAGGCGTCCGTCGATCTTAAAGAAGCCTTTTCTGAAAAAATTTCACACTGACTCTTGTAAAATACATATTGCAGATTCTGATGTCATGTGGCAAAAGGGTATATGGTCAAACTTTTTGGGCTGAACTCTAAGCTCTATGTTTGGCAGAAACCAAAAACAGCACACCACCCAAAACACCCCATCCCTAGAGTGAAGCATGGTGGTGGCAGCATCATTATGTTGTGGGCTTGACAATTAATTTAATGATGTCACTTGTGACACATTGCATCTGGTAACTAATGAAGACAAAATTACCTCCTCATCCGCACAGTCCTCCACTTCCACTCCCTCTGAAACTGCCCACATGAGTCTTAGCTTAACAAATGGCTGGAGGCTGCGCATCTGGCTGGGCTCCAGAAGCCCCTCCACCTTCAAGATGGTGACCACCAGCTGGGACTGCAGTTGGTCATAATAGACGGAAAAATGTAGCGATCCATCAACCTAGTTATGAGAAGGTTTGTGTTAGGGAATACACTAAGCATCTAATGCTGCTGTTGGTATTGCTTGAAAACATGAAAGCACTGTGTTTAAGTGATTAATATTTGTTCAGCTTAATATGAATACATCAATACATCAAACCTGCCTCTCTATGATACATGAATGTATACTTGTAGCCAACAATCAGTGTATTTTATGTAATTCACTTGCACTCAATTTTATTTATAGTGCCGAATCATAACAAAAGTTATCTCAGGACACTTTACAGAGTAGGTGAAGACCACACTCTATGACTTATTTATGATTTACATAGACCCCACAATTCCCCCATAGAGTACGGTGGCAACAAAAACCTTCCCTATAACAGGTATTGTTTTTATCTGTATGTTTCTACGTGAACAACACATCTCCCTCTGTGACAATAAGGACTATCTACCTTAAGCAAACCTAAAGCTTAGTTAATTGAATTTTGCCTTTTTAATGCCAACCTTTGACATGTGCTTCCAAATACAATTAAACCCTTTATTGTATCTAGACTTTTACTCTTCGTCTAGTGTCACCTTGACATCTTTGATTTTTGGTGAAACATCTTGAAAGCTATTGGATAGAGTGGCCTAAAATTTGCTAAAAATACACAAGGTAGACTTTGGTGGTCCCCTCACGGTTCCTTTAGTCTAGCGTCATTGTCCATTTGAAAGTTTAATTGGTCTAATACTTTGGTTTTCCTCCTCCTACTTCTGCCTACCCTTTCTCCTACAAAACTAATGGCATTACCATCAGGTTCAGGGTTACTTTGTGTTTGGTGCTAATTAGTAAATGCCGGCATGATGAACTAAGCTGTTTACTGCCTGGTAAATATTATCTGCTAAACATCAGCATCTTAGTATGCTCACAATGACAATACTAATTCTAATGTTAGAATTTAGATCAAATCACTATTGTGCCTAGGCACAATCTCATAGAGCTGCTAGCATGGCTGCAGTGTGGTTAATACAAAAAAAAAACATCACCAATGTTTCAAAATAGTGTGTTATTTATCAGACATCATAATTTAATGATAATCCTAAGGTACAGTATACCTCCAAACATTATATAAGCTTCCCTTACAACACATTGTGCCTCATGCAAGAAGCGATATACAAACACATTTTCTTGGCAAGCTCTCACACGTGTTATCTTTGCTCTTTATTATATATTTGTTTTATTATTGTGTGAAAGCTGGCAAGCAACATAGAACTGGCTGGCCTTTTTTTTTAAAAGGTAAAGTCCATAGTAAGAAAATTCAGCAAAGTATTACAAATTGGGATGCTGAACAAATGTGTGCTAAAATATATGAAAAGTTGCTGCTGTTGCAACTAGGAGCAGCAGCAGCTTTACACATTGCAGCAGCCACCACAAGGAGCAACTAGCAGATTGCAGCTCTTACATACATTTTATTCATAAAATAATATTGTACGTATATATATATATATATATATATATAGCTGATTTCTGTTTTACTTTACTATGATTTTCTTTTTTTATACATATATAATTTTTGAGGGAGCCCAAACTCAAACTTCCAAACTTCTTGTATTGTTGTCCACATGCAAATAAATAACTTGAAACTTGTTTTAAATTTGAAATAAATAAAACAACATATTATGAATATCATATAATCACATCTAGATTTGTATATATTATTACATTTATATACGAGAATATTATTTGTTTTTTATTTTAATGCAACACCAGTACTGACACTCAATCACACGTTTACTTTAAATTTCTTTAACAGGTCAACAGTTCTATTTCTTCTTACAGCCTTTTTTCGGTGGCATCTCTCCAGTTCTTGGAGATGTGTCATCTGACATGGAACACTTGTCCTTATATAGTGTTAAGGGACGTTACCATATGCTAATAAACAATTATGATCAAAATGGATTCATCATACAGCACAGCTGGGTAGAAGCAGATGTGGATTGTAATAATGTTTGGTGCATCTGAGGTTTTTGGATAACTTATGTTTCCTAAATTTAAGATAAATTTAAGAGAACGGTGCAACCGAGTCCCAATGAGTAGGAAACCGATATCAGACATTGTCGTGGCCTATTCTAGAGATACAAACAAAAACATTGTTGAATGATTGTCACTTGAACAGGATTATAATAATAATAATAATAATAATAATAATAATGATAATAATAATAATAATAATAATAATAACAATAATTATTATTATTATTATTATTATTATTATTATTATTATTATTATTATTATTATTATTATACAGTAGTGTACTACCTTTTTAATGTTGGCTTCCTCTCCTAAGTCTCTGGCTGCCTGGTTGCATCCTGAATAAGGAAATGATGCCTGAGACAGACAGCGACTGAGCCTGCGAACCTCTGTGCTGACATCATCTACCTGGGGAACAGTCAGACATACACACCATTTCTATCAGTGGTGGTTTTATCAACAACTACTGCACCTTCAGCTTTTATTTGACTTGTGATGAGTCCCACCTCTCCTTTGTTTAAACAAGTTAATCTTTATGTACATAGACAATGTTGCCTATTTGGAGCATCTCCGCAGACAACAGGATCTGGGCAAAATAATAGAAACACCTAACAATATGAGGTAAGCTTCAAAATAATATCAAAAAATATAGACAAAATATTTGACTTTTGACAATTAATAACACTGCATCAAAGAGGTGGTCACATTGATTTAGAAGACTGTAAATTATGCTTGTATTGTGTTGAAAAGTGACGCTATTATTTGTCCACACTGAATGTAGCCCTGAACCTTATCCTGATGGCAGTGCAGTCTTTGTCCAACTCTATTTTACCCCGAATTCCAAGATTTATCTATAATTATTATTATTTATCAATACATCAAACATACTGCGCAGGCGTTGATACTTTGGATAGAGGCCCCCATCTTTTTTTTTTACAGCAAGCTATGTGCAGCAGTGTACCTAAAATGTAAACACTGCAGTAACATCTGTTGTTGCATCTCTGAATAACATTCCTGCCAGAACATGTTCAGTTGTGTAGTTTCTGGTTGGTATTATATATATTGGCATTCTGTAACGGTAAAAGGTATGACTATACTCCGTAACTGTCTGTTGATGCTGTTGAATGGCATTGACGCCTGCGCAATAGCAGCATTGATGAGGTCATCACGTCCAGCCGGTATCAACTTGCATTTACCGCTTGTCAGGCTCCAAGTTATGCGTTTGTGTTTCAGTTAGAAGTCCTCCAGCCAATCACTGTTTTGTGAGAAGGTACTAGCAGTTGAGGGGGATGGTGGGAGCGAGGGGTGACGACGAGAAGACAGGCCACTGTTCATTCAAACAACAATGGCAGCTCCTAAAGAGTTATGTTAAGGTGCTGCAATAGCATGGCATTTTTATCACAACTGCACTGAAGGCTTTTCTCAATGGAAAAGAGGATTTGTCTCTTCTCCTGAATGACTTTGTTGGGAGTTTGATTGACAGATGGTTCAGCCAGTCACCTGCCAGTTTGTTGTTGTGAAACAAACCATCTGATGAGGCATGTTCATATTTACCCTGTCTAAACACAATAAAAACTACAAATTGTTTTTACACTCAATCTGACCTTTACGAGTCAGGTGAAAAGAAACAGGCTATCCAATCAAGTTCTCAAACACACCTACCAACACATACAGGATATGAGAAATAAAAAATTCAGAACTTAATAACAAACTACTCTAGAAAATATTGGTACCTGCAGTGGGTGTTATTTGAGTTTTTGAGAGATGAGATGAGTGAGATAAAATAGATATTAGTAGATAAATGTATGCAATAATTGTACGGTGAATGTTGTTTAAAAACAAGTTCATATGCATGTGACATAGCGGGTCACAGGACCTGACCTTAAACACAGGAAGTGTAGATCGTGGGTCAGATGCAACCTGCCGAGTACGATACAGCTACAACAATTGCGTAAATGTTCCAAGGGGTGCACACAATAATTGTTTTGATTACAGTTTTGTAAGATTAAATACATTTCTGTTTAGTTAAGTATGTTGTTTACATATTGTTCATTGTTTTCTGTAGTTTTCAAGGTATCAAAACATCTGTATGAAGCGTGGCCCCTCATTTGGACTACTGCAGCTACAGATGGTATATTGGATTTCCCATACATGAGGGTTGGATGATATAATTAAAAAGTAACAAGTAACAATTATTGCACTGGCTTGAAACTGAATGTGACTGTTAGTTATCATTTTCATAAGCCAGTTTTGATAATTCAGATTCACCTCTCCAAGACACATCCAGGAACAATTTGGGACTGTTCCCAAAGTACTGACTAAATAGCAAAAGCTTCCTCAAACATTTCCATCAAATTCTTTGTTTTAGCTTTTACAGAACAAAGCCACAAAGAACCTCAGACATCTATAGATTTGTTAAAAACCTGATCATAGCTAATATTGTACCTTATGGACAGTGTTTTGAACTCCCTAGCCAACTGATATGATAGAGTGGCCATAGACTATATGATATTTGGTCATAAATGTGTATTATATTTAATAAAATATATCTTACCCTAGTACTTGGAGATCCTGAATAGTTTCCTGCTGTTCTAATCCTCTCACCAGTATCTTGCCTGGGGAACGTGGTGTGTGTCTGTGTGCAGCATCTGACGGTCTGCCACACCAAGATGCCCAGCGCCAGCAGAAGAAAAGTGACCGAGATTCCAAGGATGCAGTACTTGACCACGTCTGAGAACAACATATTCTGCTTTGCAGCAGCCGACAGCAGCCCCACAGGAGCAGGATAGTCCATCAGCATAACCATGACTCTCCAATTCCATGTGGTCTATACATATATCTACAACACAGGAAGACAGACCATGTGAGGTGACTATACTGTAGATCAGAGTTTTCAGTCTCAAGTCTGAGTCCCCTCAGACAAAGGTTTGTTTTTCTTGCATAGTTTTGCTCCCTGGATAATGATGGGATCATGATTTTGTTATTTGATCCCATAGACCCTTAACTATTAAGCCAAGAAAGCCTAATATTGCTGTTTGACCTAACTTCAGAGGACACCATATACATAAAAAAGATATGTATTAGTTTCTGACTCTGGGAAAGTGGGAAAAACTGTACAATTCCCTAAAACTAAGCTATCTCTTAAGTTTCTATAACCAAATCACAAACCTTTAAGCTGTTCTATCTTCTTTTGATAACTTATGTAATATCTTTTCACTTCCATTCACTGAGTCTCCCCTGAAACAGTTTGGACCCTCCCTGGAGAGGCCCGTCTCACACTTTGAAACCTTCTGCTGTAGATTTAAGAACTTTAGGATGACATAATAAACCTGCTGGTAGCCATACTGGTGGTTCAGCCATAGGACAGCACCAAAATCAACAATACAGTATTCCTGTCTGGATGTAGCCACTGCAAGTAGCAATTGCATTAGAGACTACAGTTTTCACATAAACTTACCTGTTACATATTGTCATTAAGCCTGCACAAGAAAACTTTGCATATAACCCTGATCCAGAACGGTCATACAGAGTCATACAGGACTTGTACAAACAACATGGTGGAATGAAAACCTTCAAAACTAAAGTAATCATGAGTGATGTCAGAACTGATAGAAATGATAATATATGATTTGTTATTGAGTGAACTCTGGCTGCATAAATTGTGTTGTGTTCCACTGTGTGAAAGGTCCCTTTCTCTGTATGCTGAGGAGAGACAGTGAGACGGAGGATTGCTGTGTTTTAAAAATAAGTAACCATGACAACTTTCTCTTTCACCTGACTGTTAAATGACTTGGTTCATGAAGACTGAATTCAGAACATGTTGGGAGACACTGATTTGAAGCGTACTGTGTGTGTTCTATTGTGCAAGAATAAATGTAAATTTATTAAAACTTGATTTTGATTCCAAATGGTTCCTTATGTTAAGAGGTTTTCTAATAAAGTGGTCCATCGAGCCCGATTTCAAAACCCCCGCCTTCCTCCAGGTTATGGACCTGATACCATGCAAAGGGATTCTGGGACTCTTGATAAAAAACTCCACCCTACTCAATTTCAATTAAATTCAATTCAGTTTTATTTATAGTGCCAAAGCATAACAAAGGTTATCTCAGGACACTTTACAGAGTAGGTAAAGACCACACTCTATGACTCATTTATGATTTACATAGACCCAACTATTTCCCTGTTGAGTGGCAACGAAAACCTTCCCTATAACAGGCAGGAACATCAGACAGACCCAGCTCTATGGAGGACGGCCATCTGTCTGCAACGGTTGGTAAAGAAGATAAGAAAGAGAGAAAAGACAGACAGACTGTGCCACAGATCCAAGCAACCACAAAAGTAACAGTAATTATAACAATATCTATAGTAATTTGAATATGACGTATATGTTGTGGCAATTAATATAGTACAATAGTAAGAAACAAGCACAGCTAAGGTGATACAATATGACAATGATAATAATTATGGTGGTAAATATGAGCAATGATGAGTAGTGGTAATAACAGCTGTGAGATATATTACTGATGGTGTACAAATTTTATAATTTACAAGACTAATGATAATATATATGAGTAATAGTAATAATGTTTCAGGTTTAGAACGTGGCTCAGTTTTACTACAGGTAGTTTGGTCATTTAGGAGGCCAGTGTTAGCTGGAGGAAGTGCTGGGGTGACAAGATCCAGCTGATTAAGAACAAGGATGGAATCAATTGGACTTTGTAAATTCTTTTCAATTTAAGCACAAAATAGTCAGTGAAGATTATAAAGGCAGAGAGGGGCTTAAACTTGCAGGAGTCTGTTGGAAGACCTAAAAAATAAACAAGTAAAAGCCGTAAAGGGCTGAGCAGAGAAGGGTCTCATTATAGGATACAATTAAAATACAATTGAAGTGTGGATCATGCTCATGTTTACCCAGTAGCTTGTTTTGCTAGATTTCATGCCCAAGGGTCAAAAGAAGAAAAGTCATGGTGAGTGATGGTGCCCCTGTTTTCTCTTGACACATGCTATTTAGCAGAGCACATATGAAGTTTGTAAAGAAAAGGATGCAAAGAAGTGTATGTCTAAGCAATTAGTAGTTTTACACAATCACAAAATGACAATAATGAAAACAAAAACATTTAAAACATTGCCAAAGGTTTCAAGTTGACTAAGAATAATAATAGATTCATAAAAATGAATAAATAGATTAACTGACCGTGAAAATGAGGTTCACCTTTCTCTGTTCCTAGAAGATATGAGTGGTAATACAAAAAAAAGTAATTTCATTTAATTTAATCTTTCATTTTATTTATTGATATAAGATAGTTGTTTGATAAAGGTCAGCCTGGAACACAAGATTACAGCTGAAGTATTAAATTCTAGTGTAGCATTAGTAAATAATGTTAACATGTCAAAGTAAGAAAAGCACAGGCAAAAATGATATAATAAATGCATGAATTCCATTTAGCTGCTTCAGTTTCAGAGTCCTGGTGTTTTTCATGCTGTCTCACTTCATACTGTTACGGTTAACTAGGATGCTGGTATAGAATGGAGACATCTTAAAAGCTTAAAGTAAAAAACTGTGTTTTTAGAATAGCAGGCCAAACTGCACAAGATAAAGCCCGGGACTGACCTCAGTTTGATGTGAGCCAGTAAGTAGATCAATTTAGGGCTTTGTCAAAAATGCAGGCCATTTTCAGCTCTACTACCTCCTTAAATATTTGACAAAAGCTACAAGATTTAGTTGGTAAAATATTACATACCTGTATCCGAAACAAAGAGAAATAACATCACACACAACACACAGGTAAAGAAAACTGGTACAACTGCGCGGTCACAAAGACATGGTTATCTTCTATCACAAGCGGTTTAGTCAAATAGCACCTGTCTTGCTCACACGCATGTAAAACAGGCTCAACACTGCAAGGAAAATCCTACAAAGCTGTAAGTAGTATTTACATTTAAACAAAGAAAGTTGTCTAAACACACTTCAACAATTTCACTATTCTGCAATGTTACACAACTCAGCCCAGAGTTGTTTTCTTAAAAAAAGACTGGTGAATGTTTAAGACAAAAGTCAGCCCTTCTGTTGGTGGACACACAAACGCAATTACCTGGCTACGTGAGGAAAACTCAGCCGATCATTTCCTTCAGGAATGGAAGTGTTTTCCTGTGCAGGGCTCTTCAAATTTCACAGAAGCAAAATAACTCCTAGGTAAGAGAAATTCAAAGCAGCACCTTATCATATACCTATTGCTCCTGCTTTTGGCACTATATGCACACTCCCTCTCTCCACACACACACACGCACGCACGCACGCACACACGCACGCACGCACACACACACACACACACACACACACACACACACACACACACACACACACACACACACACACACACACACACACACACACACACACACACACACACACACACACACACACACACACACACACACAACTAGCACATGACTTGCTGCAGACTATTCTGGGCTAACTGGTTTGATTACATTTAAATGACATTTCAGAGCTTAACATGACCCGATCTTCTCTTCCTCTACAAGATCCCTCTGCGGGCCTGCTTACCAAATGTTCAGCGAGAGAACTACAGCAATCATGCTATGCCTCTGACACAGGGTAACACAAGAACTACCGCTATCCTGCACTTAATCCTGCCTAAGCTGTCAAGTTTCTCTACTATATACCACGGTCAACATTTCTATTGCACTTTTAGGTAATGAAAATATCCAATGAGTTCTGATAAACTGACAATGATAAGACAAACTAAACCCTCTTACAATTGTTAATTTAAGTGCTGTTGTGTTAAGTCACGGGATCATGACTTTAAGAGGCATTTACCTTTTACAGTTTTCTTTGTCCTTTTCTTGTCACTACCTTTGCATGACTGCCTGCTGAAAGAGAGACACACAATTGATAACAGGAAATGCACCTAAAAATGGCTCTTCAACAACAAGAACATAATGTCAAAGATATTTAACTTAAACCTGCTGGTTCAGGAATGAGGAAGAAAAACATTTTGACTAAACTTCCTTGTTTGAAATCATCTTCCTAACTGTCATTCATTAGCAGTCATTCCCAGAGACTGGGTCGCATGTAGATTTTAAAGATATCATCTACGTAATTAATTGTCTGTTAAGTGACTATCTATCAAAGAGTGAGTTAAAAACAATGGTGATTGATCACATGACCCACTAATGAAAGCACTTGTATTTGCTGCTTTGCTGAGAATTCCAATCTGTGTGTCTGTTAGAGTTCTGACATTCACAAACGAACCAAATCCATTGAAGGGCTCTTTAACTTAAACGATGGGAATCGATTTGTAATTGCTAGCCGTCCTTTTTTTTCCAACGCTGCACACACAAGCAGCTTCTATACTACTCCACTGAGTGAGACGGAGAACAGGCACAAGGGGAGTGCAGCAGAGGACACAAGTGGTGCTTATTTCATATGCAAATGTTGCATTACGTCATCTGAGTTGTCTACACTGACTTCACGTGAGTCCCTCAGTTTATGAATGTTTGTGTTTAATCATTTTGGTTGGAAATGAAAATTGTTTTATGACATTGACTGGTTGAAGAATGATATTGATTTAAAAAAATTATCCCCTGGCTTCTTAAAAAAAAAAAAAAATATATATATATATATATATATATATATATATAAATATAATATATATATATATATATATAAATATAAATAAATATAAATATATATATATATATATATATATATATATAAAGGAACAGCCGGAACCACAAGATCTGCTGCAAAAATCCAAATTTTAGTGTCTATTATTGTCTAGTATTGCGACCGTGAACGTGACAAGATGGAGGCTCTGAAAGAACAGGCTTGCATATTATATCTTACAGACACATTCACATACATTTTAACACATTTAGAAACATATTCATCACATACAATACATATAAAACTGTGGTGGGGGGGCTAGCACTGTCGCCTCATAGAAAAAGGGTTACTGGTTTGAGTCTGGGCTGGGTGGAGTTTGCATGTTCTCCCTTTGTCCGCGTGGGTTCTCTCCGGCTTCCTCCCACAGTCCAAAGACATGCAGGTGTTTGGTTTATTGATGACTCTGAATTGCCCGTAGGTGTGAATGTGAGTGTGAATGTTTGTCTGTCTGTCTCTATATTCCTGCGATAGACTGGTGCCTGTCAAGGCCTCACGCCCAATGCTCGCCCAGCTGGGATTGGCTCCCCCTGCAACCCCGTCAGGGACAGGCTGTTGCAGATGACGGATGGATGAATGGATGAAGTGATATATTAATACATGAAAAATGTATAATTGTATAAATGAAAAAATAAATAAATGGAAAAGTAAATGCATGAAAGTCAGCAATCAAAAGTGGCGTAAAAAAAAAAATCCTTTTTTTTAATTCATTTTGTAGAACTAGAAGCTGTATACTTATTCCATGCATTGCCCTTGTCGACTACTGAACTGTGGAAGCGACTGCAAGAAGAGTGGACCAAGATCAAACCAGAGCAGTGTAAGAAACTAGGGATGTCTGCGCCCCAATCTATATTATATATTAATATTCTATCAAATTCTTAACAATAAAAATAACAGTATTTCATAATAAATCAAGCATTTATAATTTATTCTCTAATTTTGATATCCGGCGTAGTTATGTCCTTTGGGTGCATTCAAAGCTGTGGCCTCTACACTTCCTGTTCATTTCTGAATCCTGTAGAAGAAAACATGGTTGAAATCTTCTCTTCTGGCACAGTGGTTACTGTTCTCTCATTTTGCTCACTGTTTTTTTTATTTTTAAATCCTGTTTCTATGAAATTATGAACAATAAAAAATAACAATTTTGATCCCTAGTGTATGTATAGCAGATTGTAACTACTGATGCATTAATATGATCATCACTTAAATGTTGGTGCTTTTAAAGGTGGAGTTCAATTTAATTAATTGTATACTCAATCTGAAAGCTAAGTATTAACTAAGTCATCTGAGTCATATACATTTCAGAGATGGTGATTGATCATATGACCCACTAATGAAAGCACTTGTCTCTATGCTGAGTATTCCAATCTGTGTGTCTGTGGAGACATTTCCTCCCTAGATGTAAATAAGCTCCATGTTAGGGACGTTGCTGACAGCCATTAGTCTGCCGGTGGAGCTCGTCACCCACGGTTATTCTTCGTTCACTTATAATTGGAAATCGGGAGCTTCCAACTTATGAGTCAGGCTTGTGTAATAGGAACATGTGTGTGTATGGATTTAGATACAGTTCTGCGCTGTCTAAAGTCTATTACAGCAGTTTACCTAATCTCCATAACGTTATAAGAAACAGCTACAGGACTTTTTAGCAGCTCTGCTGTTAACAGCCAACAGTAACTCAGCTAGTCATGGGATGAGACTGAGATCATGAACAGCTCTTGCAGCTACGTGCAAGAAATAACATCATAGTCTTTCATTTTTTTTCCAAGTCATCAGGCTAAATAATGAACCAGCAAATACATTTATGGACGTTTCCTAACGCATTAAAAAAGCTGTAATAGACTCAACGTTACTGTCGGTTAACGTTACCAGAGGGATTTACGAGATTCCAGAGGTGACATGCAGCAAAGGACGGAATCCAAACCAGTCGGAATCCGCAGGTCGGAAATCAACCTGGGCCGCTGCAGCATTCGTTTTGACAAGTCTGTGCAAAAATGCTTCTGCACAGATCATTTTCTGTGCTCCGGTAAAAAAAAATAGCACTCACTGGTTTGTTTCTGTAAAAGCAGCACCTGAGCAAATTTAATGCAGTTATCAGTATTTACTTTATTTGGACAAGACGGTTGGAAGTTGACAGGAGAATGGGAGGAAAAAGGGCCCATGTACACAGGACATGGTTTCACATAAAAGCCGTGGGATTTATATAACAGCGTGCACTAAAATCCTAAGCCTGTTACCCTTTATAAATCACAATTAACTCGAAATGTGGCGCAGTTTTGGTGGCTTCAGGTCACGTCCATAGATGCCTATGAATAGTCAATGAAACGCCCAAAATCAGAACATATTGTTTGGAAGGCACTGTTGGGGCAATATTAATGACAAAACAGCCGTAGAGTGGCAACATGTTGCAGAAACTGTTAATGCAGCATTTTCATTCTGGCTCGGTGCTCTTATAGCAACATGAGTGCAGTCAACAGCACTGATTACATTTGGGAAACCACACTTGGACTTATTTCCCTCTTCCCACAGATCCAAATGAAAGATGAGAACAGCGTGCGGCAGTCAGAACCGGATCGTAAGCGGCTCATCCTTATTTGTCAGAAAATCAGAGAGTGTGTGTTGAGCCGCATTTTGTAATAAATTGCAGCATTTTGTAATAAACTGCCCCAAAGCATTCTGTAATAAATTTTGCCGCATTATGTAATAAGTTATTACATTTTGAGAAGATTATTACAAAATGCACTTGCAACTTTTTTATTCTCTAGGAAATGTAATAACATGGTGCATTACGTAATAACAATTCTAAAGCATTGTTTATTTGTTTGTTAATTGTATTTTATTTTACTTTAAAGTATTTGTAAAAGTTAGGCCTATTATTAGTATCACTGTATTAGCCTAGTAGCAGTACTTAGCAATTACTATCAGTACACTAATCAAAGGTTGCATTAACAGAGAATATTCTGTAAATTCCAGATTTTTTTTATTGGATACCAAAACCAAATCAAGAATAGTTATAAACATCCAACAAACCTTATTATGCTTCTGATAATACAGAACAAAACTCTGGGTATCAAAATTGAATCCATTCGTAAACATTAACATATGCGTGGTCACCAAGGCAATATCTCTCCTGTAAAGTTCAGAAATGACCCATGATCCTTTTCAGTCAGTCCTCCAATCACAGACAAGATGGAAGAAATGCTTTCCTCTGGATTCAGTGGAGCCTGAAAAGAGATAAATAACAAAATCAATTATATTGAGGGAAGTCAATAGTATGGTTCCTATATGCATCACCCTGAACACTAAATTCCAATGTTAAAAAATGTGTAACAACTTTTTAAGAAAATAGACCGTTTCTCACATTTTGTTTTGATCTTGAAGGTAAAAAAAAACAAACAACACTGTCACCATTATGTACATAATGTAACAGATGATACATTTTAGTTTTTCTCAATAATGTAAGTAGACAATAATAAAAAAAGAAAAGATAAAAGATTTTCACATTTTCTCAGTGCTGGTTATGCTTTCGTCATAGATTTTTAAATGGACTACTACAGTGCTCCTGTGTGTTGGGCACGATGCAAATGCTTCTGTACTTTTACAAGCCTAGGCTGTGGTATCCATCTATGCTGTAACCTCGGGCACATTCATAAAGCTTCCTTGTACAAAGAAATATAGTGATGAAAAGAATTCTTAGAATTATGACATTTTCTATGAATTTCCACTTATAGTTGAGACTATGTCCTAGTAAAGATGAATGTTTTTCACGGCACATCTTGGCACTAAAGAAGGTGAACTAAGGTGAAAACTGTAGGGAAGAGGATTTTTAAGAGGCTTAAGAGTTTCTTAAAGTGAAATTCCAGTGAAAAATCATCCCATGGTCTTTTTTGGCAAATCCATTCATCAAATAAGCCATCGAGCCATTTCTTCATGTAACAACTATTAACCGAGATACACAGTTGCTAACAGCTGGCCGTGGCTAACACTGATTAGCTAGGGGCATTAAGGTGAAGGCATCAAAACGGCTTTTTTAATCACTAATACTGCTCAAAATAACACCAAACCTCTGCAATAGCATGATAAGAGTCCTTCCACAGAAAACGAAGCCCCAACAACCTAGTTAGTGAACCAAGAGTTTATTAAGTGTTTTAAAGCGTTACCTACTGGCCCCTGTACCAGCTACTCTCATAGTAAAGTCTATTCAAATCGATTACCTAATGCAATCCAAAAGTTAGGAGCCCATTGGGCTTACTTGATGAATGGATTTGCCAAAAAAGACTATGGGATACAATAGCACAGTGTCCGTCACAACCCTACATCAGCAGGGTGATCATACAAACATTACAGTGCTGTGAAAAAGTATTTGCCCCCCGTCGCTTTTTCCAAAGAGCAGTAGTGCCAAGTATCGTTTGGTCAAACATGTTTTTAGATGATACTGGCCTATTTGGGAGTTTGTTAAAGTACGACACGTGCAAATGTGCGAAAATGGCCGTAAAATTAAAAATGGTCGACTTCCTGTTGACTTTTGCAAAAGTGTTCCAAGAGGCTTTTTTTTTTACGTCTGGAAGACTTATATATACTGTATACATGTGTGTTTAGATGGCTTTTGAATTGTTTTGAAGTTGATCGTGTTACATCTTTAGGAGGAGTTTGTTAAACTATGACATGTGCAAATGTCTGAAAATGGCCACAAAATTCAAAGTGGCCAACCTCCTGTTGAGATAAGGATATCACTCGAAGAGGCTTTTTTGTGCATCTGGATCAAGCCCCAACCATAGTGAATTCCTGGTTAATCCAAGAAATGCCAAAAATTGCACTTTGCCAAGCGCCATTTTCAATTAAACCTGTTTAGGGCCTGGTACAAAAAAAGATTCTAATCTGTATGTTTAGGTCATATCTCCATGACAACACTGAGGGGGTGAATTTTTTTTTTTATCAGGCTAGTTTTTATTTTATTGGAGGTTAAAGTTTATGAATATATACCGAGAGACTTCACTGATATATATATAATACAATGTATCACCTTATCACAAAAGAAATAAAAATAGATTTGGATAGATGAGCTTCCCGAATGCTTAGAATGTACAATCGAATAGCGACTATAAAGATGACAATTTTGCTGCAACTGTTGATCTCTATTGGAATTGAGGACAGGACTAGATTCAGATGTAAATGACACTAGTACAATATGAAGCAGGTGGTTGGATAAGGAGCCTTACACCATCACTCTGCTACCAGATGTGGAGCATAGGTGGACACTTTACAGGTTTCTTTTCCTGACTAATTCTTACATGAGCCGTTTCTCAATCTGTGTTCTTGTCTATCAGTACTGTTCCAATTCAATAGTCCGCAGCTCGCCAAGTATGGTCCAAATGCCCCAATGCGACTTGCTCTGCCCATTTTGTCCAGGATGCCTCTGAGGTGACTTGTCTGGACTTCAGACTGCCAGGTATCCCAGAATGCATTTCACATTAATGGCCGTACTGCGTCCTCCCGTCCTCCAGAGTGTGGACTCCCGAGTCGAACTTACCAAGTCTCAACTACTAAGCTCACAAGCCCCAACTTGGAATACTTGGTATTGAGAAACGGCTATAGAGTTCAAGTGGAAAATCGGTCAAGAGATTCAGCCCTTTAAGTGATCAAGCCATCTCTGCTGCACATCCTCATGTACTTCATACAACCCCACTTCAAAAGAGTCCCACTTACCCCTTTAAGAGCATCTTAAAGAGACTGTGACACAATTGGATAGAACAGGCTCTTACCTCAGGACCCCCCATGTCAGTGCGGACCCAGCCAGGGTGTATAGCCATACAGAGAATCCCATCAGGCTCCAGGTCTACAGCCATACAGCGGCTCGCCATGTTTAGGGCACTCTGGGAAGGCAAGCAGAAGTGTGTTTGTTTGTTTGTGTGTGTGTGTGTGTGTGTGTGTGTGTGTGTGTGTGTGCGTGTGTATGTGTGTGTGTGTGTCGTTTACATTTATCCTAAAATCCATGCAAAATAAACAAGAGTGCTTTTGACTTTCTTTAATTTTTCTGGTCAGAAATGCAATATCCAACCATTTTGTCCACCTTTCTGTAGCCATATCAAAGCAGAGGTAACCTTCCTTACATGCCCTCAATGGAATATTTGCTGAATATGAACCTCCTCTCTGGGCTATAATGTGAAAAATGCAAGTGAACGATGTAACTGCTACAAGCCGAAAGAAAGTCACAGCTCCTACAGCAGCAGAAATAGGCTTTCAACTGACATTTACTATCAGCACTGATTGGATATCCACATAAAAGTTGGCCATTTTCCCCTTTAACAGTCTTGTACTTTTTATTAATTGTTATCAAGCAAATGTATTTATCCAATCGTAACAATACCTTGGACACTCTGTAGGGGTACCATTTGAAGTTGCTGGCCCTTTCCCCCCAGTTGAGCTCCACTGAGCCCAGCAGAGAGGTCATGTTAATGACTGCTGCCCTCTGGATACCCATGCTCCCTGCACCACCTGCTCTAGACACAGCTTGCTTCAACAGAGGCAGGAAGGCCTGAAAAGGGGCAGAAAAAAGAACACAACAAAGCTGAAGCTGGAATCAAGCTACAGCACAGGGTTTTCATGAGATGGAGCCAAAATCAGTATGTTGAGAGATGAAAGATGCAACCAATACTGCAACAGAGTTCTGTGACAATTACCATGATGTATTACTAGTTTTGTTTGTTTTTTAAATAAGTTTTTCACTTTTTAATATGATTGACAATGAGAAGCCTGTTCAGTGGAAGGCTGCTCCTGCCCAAGTTTTCGAACAACAGGCTCAAGAACTCCTTTGTCCCTCAGGCCATCATCCTCTACAACTCCTTACTCGGGGGGAGGAGGAAATAAAGTGGACAGAAGGGAAGGAGTGGGAGCCACTCACTGTGCAATTAATAATCTACTCTTACATACCTGGACACTTATCTTTTTTTCTTTGTGCAATAACTTTATCCACCACTTAAGTCCAATGATTTAATCTGACTGCTCATTTCTGTCATACACAGTCATACATATTTGATCTTATACATTTCCTCTACATTTAACTTATCTGATCTAATTTTCCTTGAATTTTATTTGACCTGTATTCGTACATCTACTTCATATATATTTGACTAATAATATATTGTTTACTGTATATACTGTATACTTTCTGTATCTATTTAGCTAAGAGTTTATTGGTTATCTTATACTGTATTTTTTATACCTCCCTCGTGTTTTTGTAAGCTACTGAACATTCAATTTCCTTGCGGGAGTCATCCCAAAGGGTTCAATAAAGAGAAGTCTAAGTCTATAATAGTCATAATAAAAGTCATAATAATAATAGTCATAATAATACACTTGCATACCACATGTTAAAAAAACAAATAGAACACAGAGTCAAAATCTAGAGATACACATTTGCATTTTGGGAAAAGTAAAACACAAATCTCACTGTTCAGTCTGTGAGAAAGAATAGAGAGGGTGCCCTCCGGTGGCAACATGGCCAACTCACAGAGAAACAGTTTTAATTGAATTATTGAGATAGACATTATGGTATTCTCTTTTATACGATGCAGCATCTTCTCAATACCCTTACTGATACAAATGCTAAAATGCCTGGAGATCACTGCCAGTATTTTTCTTATTTAAGTTGTATTGTTTTATGTTCTAACACTCTATATTATGCCATCAGGATTTTAAGATACTACTGAATACACTATATTAGTGTGGATCCGTCCAATCTCTCCCATCTAAATGGGCAGTCGGAAAAACCCACATTGTTCAAGTATTTTACAGATCTTGACATTTTCAAAAAGCATGACAGCTGGTGTTATGGTATTATCTGAATATTATTTTCTTGAAAAATTAATTTATCATTTAATCTTCTCAAAATGTAAATATAAATTAGTAAAAAAAGATGTCCATAATTTGTCATCTTCCAATGGCTTCTTATATCCAACCAAAAATACAAAAGTACTATATTGTATTATATACAAAATTACTGTACTTTTATATACATGTAAATAACAAAAATGCAGCAAATCCTCAAAACGCGGAAGCTAGAAAAATTTAATGTTTGGCAGTTTTGCTAGGTAAAATGGCTCAAATGGCAATGGATTGTTTAAAAAGCTGCCAATTAATATCCTGCTGATCAACTGATCTCAAAATAAGTATTTGTTTAATCTTACAATGTGAGTAAAGCCTGTTTCAAAGTCTCAGCCCATAAAGAGTGGGGCAGTGGCAAGTTTCTGCTTTGTGCAAATCTTTGCGGAGGTCCCTCTGCCAGTAAACTGTCCTTCATTCGGAACAAACTGTGTTCAGTATCTGCCCTGCTGACATGTTCTTAATCAGCGCAGGATTTTTTACCAGGTGCTGCTCTGTAGTTTGTACTTTGGGGCAAGGAAACCCGACTTTCAATTATTATGAAACACAGTCTTCCTTGAGCTACTGTTTTTTTGTTACTTAAGCCCATCAAGGTCATCCCTTTGTTCTAGTTTGCAGTATTCAGGAAATTAACCAATCACAGGTTCTGCTCCTGGTGTCTGAAGAAAACAGAAGTGTAGCTTCTTTTCTTTTTTATTTCACTATCTGGTGAAGTGAGAGCGGAAGACGTTCCAGATTAAATCTTTTATGTCATTTAGTAGCTGATCTTCAGTACTTAAGTTGACAGGAAGCACAAAATGTATAATATTATAATAAAAGTGTAGCCTAATAAACATTACCTTGGTGATCATTAGAGGAGCGACAGCATTAGTGTGAAAGTTCTCTATCATCTTCTCTGCAGTCATGGTATGAAAGTCGGCCACCACATTGATCCCTGCATTGTTGATGAGGCAATTCAGACCATCTTCTTGTACTAGTTGGCCCACTTCTTCCACAGACGCCTGGATACTCTCCTGATTCACTACATCTAGAGAGACACAAAAAAATACAAGCACAACTAGGGATTGGTGATTGGACACTGGTTCACCACGTTTAAAACACTGAGCTGTCTGAACACAGCAAGTGCTGCTGCTGGAGGACCTTCACCACCAGTTTTAGTAGAAAATGAACAAAGTTAAAGTGCTGTTTGAGAGAAAGGCTAAGGATGTAAAGCTAGGGGCCAGCGTCTAATGATAAACAGTAACATTAATGACGCCTCTAATCAGCTAACGCCAGCAGTCCTGCCCGTCTAACGTTAAGAGACATTAATTTAACAGGACACAATGTGTCTTAAAAGTCAACCAGCAAAGACACAGAAACAGTTTCAGCCTGCTAAACCAACTCTATTTAGTCAGCTACAATAATTTGGTGCCAAGTCAGCAGAAACACAGAAGATAAACAGGACTGTAGCTGAATACATTAGCATGGAGCAGATCCCTGTTTACACTGTGGAGAAACCTGACTAATAACAACTGATTCACCAACTGAATCCAAGGTTTAACCTCCTTCATGAAATCATTTAATGTACACAGAAATCCCTGAGCTCTATAACACAACTAACAAGAGAATTTGAAAATAATTGTCATATTTATATAAAAATGTGTTTTCTTTCTTATTTTTACTACATCGGACAACTTTTTAAAAGTGTTGTTACTGATGTTGTTTATATTGTTGTGATCTTTATTTTAAAAATTCTGCCTTCATTTTTTTGTAATTTTCTCCGCATGGTGTCGGAAATGGCATTGAGTATTTTCCTGGGTATTGGTATCGACTTTAAAATTCTAGTATCGTGACAACCCTACTACAATCTCTCTACTTTGCTGTCAACACGTTCTAATCCTTCACGATCTAATATGGTCATATCCCCCAACCCTAAGCTCAACATGAATTAAACAATTATTACTTATGTGTTCAGTTTAACTGCATATCTCCAGTGTGTATAGGATGTATGCTATGTCTGTCTGTATGTTTGAAGTTTAATGTCCTCCTGCAGGCGTGTTTTAAATAATGTAAAAATACTTTATGATTATGATTCATATTTTGATTAACAGGGTATTCCAAAGTAAAAAAAACTATTCTGAAAAGGGTCTGGAAGCACTTCGACTCTTCCTCCTCATTGATAAATTCTGGATCTGGCCTTGCCTCACCCACCACTGCTGCTTGCTAGGTTGACTGGTGAAAGAGACAGGATGACGAATCAAGATGGGAGCAAGGTTCCGCGGTCAGCAGCAGTAGTTTCTGGTATTTTACAGGAAAGGGGTGGGTGAAAAAATTGATTTGCGATTCTTATCTTCCAAGATTCAAAATCAATTCATAACTTCAAAAAATGTATTTTTAAATTGTCTTTTTCTCGTCTCACCGTGCTCACTTCACTGCTTCCGTAGAACACTGTTGCAGCAAGCACCTGGCTTGTCAGCCACTGTCAGCCTGCCTGTCATTGAAGGCAAGTGTTTGGGTGCACTTTAGATTTCACAACCTCCAGGGGAAGCTGGACATGACTCATTCAGTATGAAACGTTTGCAAAATTAAAGTCATGTAGCCTACTTCTGCAGCAATTCGAATGCCCACTGCAGTCAAGTGAGCCGTCATTTGTTTCTCTGTAGTCAAACCAGCAAGCCCTATATTTGTAGTGCGCCCCTATTCTGACATTTATGGTAAATGCATTGAAACTGCTCGGATGAACTGACATGAAGGTAAACACTTTACTGTCATTCTGTCTCACTCTGCAGTCTAAAACTCTGACATGAAGGTAAACACTTTACAGTCATTCTGTCTCACTCTGCAGTCTAAAACTCTGACATGAAGGTAAACACTTTACTGTCATTCTGTCTCACTCTGCAGTCTAAAACTCTGACATGAAGGTAAACACTTTACTGTCATTCTGTCTCACTCTGCAGTCTAAAACTCTGACATGAAGGTAAACACTTTACTGTCATTCTATCTCACTCTGCAGTCTAAAACTCTGACATGAAGGTAAACACTTTACAGTCATTCTGTCTCACTCTGCAGTCTAAAACTCTGACATGAAGGTAAACACTTTACTGTCATTCTGTCTCACTCTGCAGTCTAAAACTCTGACATGAAGGTAAACACTTTACTGTCATTCTGTCTCACTCTGCAGTATAAAACTCTACCTGCAGAGAGGGGAGTGTGTATTAACTTACACAAATGCACCACCTGAAATACAAGTCATCAAATGTATTTGTTGTGTCCACCTCCGGTTTTCAGTTTTCAGTTTTCAGAATAAAGTGTTACACAACCGGGCCCGAATAACTTTTCACTGTGGAATTTCGGGATAAAACATATTTCAAAATATAATATACACTTAAATATTGTATGCTTTTAAAAAATACAAACTGGCAAAAAAAAAAAAACTGTTTCGCAGTATCACTTTTGTACTATTTTATTTTTGAAATGCCCAAGATTCTGAGAAATGAAGCAGCTACTAGCCTTAGTATAATTTTATCTATGTTAATAGCACTTTTATTTATGAGGTCACTGAGAATTTAGATGCAAAAAATGATGCAAGTTAAGCATGAATAAAGTACATTTCATGTTAACCAACTGTGCGGTCCAGTCAGAACTCATTAGCATCAGCATCTGATCTATTTTCTCTGTTAGAGGAAATCTCAAAGAGCTCCAGCCATACATGTTGTTTGACTGAGATGAGGAGTCTATTGTGTATCACAATGAACTACAAGCAAACTTATCAGAATATGTACACAGACCTCCATGACATCTTTTTTGAAATCAGTTGAACTTAGCTTGCAAAATATCGATACATAACTGGCTTCACCTCTAAAACCCCTTGTTTCACTATAGTTAAGCTATAGATTGCCTGATTGACTCATTGAGCATAAAACCATATGTTGTTATTTAATACTATAGGAATTACTTTATTGGTGGATACGTCTAAATATTATATATTTGCCGGTTGAGACATTAAATTCTAAATATACAAACTCTTGTGTTGTGAAGTAAGAGTTTTATGTTTAGATTTTCGAAACATACAAAAAAATGGAACATGTTTGTGTACACATAAGGTAACCATTGTTCTTCTTTGTCTTACCCAGAGTAATGATGTGGATGTTGGGATATTTCTCTGCCAGTTCCTGAAGTTTCTGTTGGTCAAAACCAGATCATGTCATTGTTCATTCACCAATATCTATCCAGAGGGGGATACTGGCGCCCTCCAAGTCGTTCAACCTTATTTCATCAGCTATTTGATATACGTTACCTTCACCCGTCGTGTTTGCGTCGTCGGGGTGCAACTACCTACTTTCTGAGGGGTATGCAGACATATGCAGACACCTTTTTTTTTTCAACCCTACGCAATCTTTCATACACAAGCCCTGAAAGGCAAGGTGAAAAAACTAAATATTTCGAGGATTGTCGGCCAAATCTAAACTTATCTCCTACGTACAAGATCAACTCTGAGGCTTAGTGAGGCTGTTTTGAGGAGAGACACCGAGATCATTTACCAGCCTGTAACTTGAACCACAGCGACCACTGGCAAACCACGGCATGTACCACTCAGTAATGGTAAATGCCGGACCCAAAAATGGTATCCTGTGCCCCTAGCAACTTCTTCCACTCCCTACATCACACCGACACACCCCACCTCCCCCGTATAATTTCACGAAAAGTGTAGCTATATATATATTTGGTCTTTATTGACACTTCTATATTATTTGTTTTATTTGTATGTCATTTTATACTGGGACATACCGAAAACAACAATGAACACTTATTATACAAAGTATAAAGTGCTTTACAGGAAGACAATTAAGTACTAATAAATATCAGATCAGATATATATGCTAATAGGACACCTTGATAAAACATGAGTGAGAAAATTGATGAATGTCCCCTGGTAGATATAGAGCCACGTCATGTCAGACTATCAGAAGATAGATCATGATGAAAAAAACACCTGACGTCTGCCAAACAAACCCTGAATGGTTAGACAACCCTTCACGCACATAGACTGTACTTGAAAGGGATTGCTATTCAAATGATCACTCATTCAAAGTATTTAATATTATAATATTAATTCATTTTCTAAATCTCTGTTATCAAATAGTCAGACCGGCTCAGGTGGCTAGGCTAATGGCTAACTAGAGCCACCAGAGCAAGTCCAAGGTGTGCTGGTGTGATGTAGGTAGCGAAAGGAGATGCTTGGGGCACAGGATACAATGATTTGGCACCGGCATTTACCGTTACTGAGCGGTACATCCTGTGGTTTGCCAGTGGACGCTGTGGTACCTGATGCAGGCCTGTAAACGATCTTGGCGTAACTGGTTTAGTGGGTGAGAACACTATGCCTGATGCACGATACAAAAGGGAGTGAAAGTTCATCAAAATGCAGCATAAACAACATGTTTTACCTTATTACGTTATTAGTGAAGTACAAATTTCTGTAAAACATACTGGGACTGTGCATAGGTGCCGACTGGGCTTAAACAGCGTAGATACAGTATATGGTATGATAGAATCATATTGTGAAGAGACTGCCTGTTCCAAATGTCTACTTAATATTCACATCGATGGACGTATGAAAGAGTGCATACATTGACCTACTTTAGTAACGCTACTCTAATCTGATTACTTTTTTTCAGTAACCAGTAGGCCAATCTAACATGTTACCATTTCATAATCAGTAGTCGGATTAAAGTTGTTTATCTAAGTCACTGTGTGTAAAGGCTCATTTATGCTCCAATTCTGTGCGTCAATAGAAGCGTACGTTATCAACGTTCTAATCATCACTGCCCTCATACTTTCATGTGTCCTTTATGTTGGAGTGGACATTGTGCAAAACATCTAATAGAGGGCGTCGCTGAGATTTAAAGGTTTCTCCAATAAAGTTTGACGAAAACATACATGGCGGCGATGGAGGAGAAAACAATCCTCCGTCTATTGAGAAGGGGGAAAAAAATGCAGGCAGCGTTGTAGACGGCAGTGATCTGTGAGACCACTGAATACATGCCAGAATGTGGACGGAGAATTCCAGTAATTGGTTTTACAGATGAGAAAAATATGATGACAAACATCACTTTTAGTTTTTCAGATTGTCCAGTGGGGCTTTTGATGACTTGCTTCACCAGGTGGCTCCTAACATTAAAGTGTAATTTCAGCGCAAAATCATCCCATGGTCTTTTTCGGCACTGACATTCATCTAATAAGCCATCGAGACAGTTTTTCTGTGTAACAACTATTAACGGAGAAATCCCGGAGAGTCGTTACAGCCGGACGTGGCTGACACTGATTAGCTCGGGGCAGCACGGTGAAGGCATTAAAACGTCTTTTTTAAACACTTATACTGCTGAAAATAACACCAAACCTCTGCAGTAGCATGAGAAGAGTCCCTACCCTCTTCCTGCTCCATTTATTAATGCTCATGGGTAGCCTAAATTGGTTCATTCGACCTTAACATTAAGTATTTTACTGTTATATGTCAGCAGGATTCAACAAGACATTTTCACCAATGAGATTATGTCCCGTTTGCCCATGTTAACAAAAAAATTGAAAAAACTTTAATACATTTTTGGTTTGTCTGGATGTGAGTAACACACTCAGTAATTTTCATGGTGATATCTGAAGGTTACCCCCTCTATTTACCTGAGAAAAATAATGAATAGGTGAATGCATAGGGTATAATTGGGTCTTTTTTTAAACTTTCCCCAATTCGACAATTCACCATGACGTCCCAAAAATAATAGTCGTTCTTCCGGTTGTGGGCAGCTGTTTGCTTTTTTTCACCAACAATAACGGAAAACAACTACCTTAAAACCGTATCGTTTGTCATTCAACATGAACTGTGGCATCTTCCATTTCAAACTCTTCCCCCAAATCTTGTGAAAATCATCAGGTGTAAGGGGGAGGCCTTAGTTTGGATGGAGTGTCTGTCTCATACCTGTTTATTGGGTTTTATGGATGTTGTGGATCTCAGCTACTTTGATTCTTGTTAATCAATTAATTTGCAGTTTGAATGGTAAGGGCAGTGTCCCCGTTTTAGTTTTTCAAAGAAAAAAACACCACATGTTTTGGAGGTTTTTACTCCTTACTGTAGGTGTTTCCTCTACGCCAGGGGTGTCAAACTCAGGCCCGTGGGTCAAATCTGGCCCGTGGTGTAATTATATTTTGCCCTCAAGATCATATCAAGGTTCTCTGAGAGCTGGCCTGCGAGTTTAAAGCACACACAGCGCTACTTTTCTGTTGACAAACATGAGCATCCATGCTACCAGTCTCTGCAGACAAACTTAATCCCCCCCTCCCCAAAAACGGCCAAAAGAAAGATGGAACACAGTAGCTTTCAGGAGCGGTGGGAGGCAGATTATCTGTTTATGAAGGCGAAGAGCTGTTTGTCTCGTCTGCAGAGCCACCATGGCTGTAACCAAATAATCAAACAGAAGAAACATCACAACAAGTACAAGGACCTGCACTGGAAAGGTTCAACATAACACATCTGTAGAGAACGGAAACATACACATTTGAACTTTTTTTTGTAGGTTTGGCCCGCAACTTTGTCCCCGCTGCCCTACGCACTACAGGGAGCTGGTACGGGTTGTGTGTCTACTGGGGAGGACTTCAAATCGTCACCGTTACCTGCGCGGACGCGGGGTTTCTGGTCGCCGCTATAATCTTGCCGGGTGAGAAACCTCCACTCGCCAGGCTGTCGACTATTTGCAGCCCAAGACCTCGACTGGCTCCCGTCACCAGCACAGAGCTGCAGTTTTTAAAATGCACGGCACCACTCATTGCTAAAGCCACCTGTAACAAGCGCTCACCTCGACAGCCCGGTGGGTGAGGGGAGCTCTCTATCCAGATATGGCTCGCGACAAGGATTTGCTTAATCTGCTGTCGTCACGCGACTCCTCCGGTAGGTGGGAGGGTTGTTCCGCTGAACTAAAGCCGCCGGAGCCGGTACACGGGGGAGAGAGATGGGGATTGAGCGATTTAGCGCTGTTAAAACGGCAGTTTGGCACGACGAAGGATCAGGGCCTGGACTTCTGCCGTTATCAGGAAAAACAAATGCTTATTTTTGTTGTTAGAAATAGGGAGATTCCCTGGACTTTTCTTATGTACAGTTAACGTTCAGCAGCACACCTCTACCTTCATATTTCCCACAATTCATTACAAAAAGGGAGAAAGAAAATCCAAACAGCTTGCGGCGGGTTTGCTGCTGATTATACCTGTGTATACTGCCCTACAAGGCCAACTTGCAGTAACTATGAAATCATTTAATAAAAATAAAAAAGACTTCACTGTTTACTGTGCCAACAAATGGATAGTTGACATATCCATGGTATAATAGGGTTTACTCGTTTGCTATTGGATATTGTTTTTTACCAAATCAATCCTAACATTCATACTTTCCGGCCCAAAATTGTGCAGAAATCATGTTATTAGTGCCTTCTGAGTTACTGCAGTTTTTGGCTTTGTGGGGCAGAATATTGTGGCAGGATTTGTTTCATTTTATACCTTTTTTTCCCTTTTTCTTTTTTCTTTTAAATTTAGGTTCAAACAAGTGATGGACACTTGATGTAAATCAAGGTAAAGTGAGCAATAGAAACATTATTTACATGTTTTAAGACATTTATGTTCTAACAGTAGCTGTTATTTACATCAGTTTCTAAAATGTTAAACATTGTCTTTAATATGTGACAATACTTATATAAAAAAGTAAAACTCAATAGCTGTTATTTTCACGCGGTTTGCATATTGTTTTTGCTTACATTTTTCATCTTTTTTTAGATTACTGAAAATGAAAGGGGCACCGTTCCAAGATGTAAATGTTGACAATGCTAAAAAGAACATGATTTTCCTGATCCATTTGTGATTTGTAATTAGATAGTCTGGCTTTCATAAATACTAACTTTGTGTGTTATGACCATGGGTCATATGAGTTTTTGTTATGTTTGAATGTGAGTATGTAATTAATCCTCCCTGCCAGAGGGAGGTGCCGCTCCTAATTTGTTGTCTCCTTCTTATTTCTGCAGGTGGTGAGTGGAGTTACTGATTGGCCAGGAGCTGATCAGGCCAGCTTTAGAATGATGCCAGCTGCTGATGTCTTCCTCTCTGAATACTTCCTGATTCCCAGCCAGATCACGCCGACCTTTGTATTGTGTGGAGAAAGTTTGTTGATTGTCAAGTAAGATTCTTTGTTAAATTTATCTGTGAACAGAGAAATCCTTTGTTATTTGAGTGCAGTGCTGGTAGGTAGGGGTGAGTAGCCATTTTGTTTGGGCACCTGTTTTTCTCCTGTTTATTTTGTTAGGGCGCCAGGTAAAACATTTTTGATGGGTAAGTTAGTTTTCAAATAAGAGATGTTTTGTTTATCATTTGACCTTACTCACCCTGAAGTTTTAACTACCCTTTGATAAAAATAAGAGGCATTTGAGAGAGGCTTCCACTTTTGAGTTCAGTTAGTTTTCAAATACTGAAGCTAGAATGGAAGCGTAGAGATCAGGGGGACAGCACAGCTGATGGAGCTTATGCAGTCGAAGCACACAGATGGTTTCTCTGGCAGCTTCTTTAGTCCAGATTTTCTTAAAGCTTCTGGTGCTTGGGGGCAGGAGATATCCCTGGTCTGCTTCAGGTCAGTTAATTAGGAATTTGGCATCTAAGCCTACATTTACAGACACATTACTTTGGCACAGTGCACACATTGCAATTTATGTCTTGGTAGTGGTACAATGTGTGGTGTGGAGCTTTGCTCCTGAATCTGGATGGTGTTAACTGCCTCTCCTAACAATACTCAATAGTGAGGCAATGATGGTTTAGACTATTACAGTTGGTGTGTCCAGTAAGCAGTGGAGAGGGACACTCAACATGCAGAATGTGATGTATTCACACTTTAGACAAACCGAAGCATAACAGAACCCCGTAATAAGTAGATGGTATACAGTTCATTTCCACTATGTTAAGGGTTAGGGCATTTCTGTTCCCAACTTTCTACCCCTTTCTATGAATAATATATTTTGTTTGTATAGCGGTTTTCAAAGGTAATCGCGTCTTACATACAGTTATACAATAAAAATTAAAGCTGCAAGCAGCGATGAACTGGACCTCGCTCAAGGTGTATGTCGGGGAAATTAGCCAGTCTCTGGCCTATGCGATTGCGTTTCTCAGCTACATTGACCATGGCATGAAGGGCGTGGGTCTGCAGGAAATGTTTGGAAACTTTTGCCCCACTTCTGTTGCCAACAGGTTGTGCTGTGGTTGTTTATATTGAAATGGTGGTGTGTTCAGGCTGGGGGTCTTTCGGTGACGATTGGACAATGTATGCTAAAGTTGCAGCCACTTCCTGTTTCATAACCTGCCCCACTTCCTGCGTTCACTGTTTGGCACTAGATAGCACCTACCAAACATGCTTTGCCTTGTTGTATATCAAATGAAGAACACTCATTGAGAATTTGATCTAAATAGGATGTGATTTGGCATGTTAGGCTGACTTCCTGTTGCCAATAGGTGGCGCTGTGAGTAAATATTGATGTGTTGGTGTGGTCAGGCTGGGGGTCTTGTCATTCCTCAGAATTCTTGTATAGATTGAACAATGTATGCTAAAGTTACAGAACTTCCTGTTTCATGAAGTGACGCCAATATTTGCCACTAGGCCACAGCCAGGCCCTCCGGAAAAAATGAAACGATATAAGATAACTTTGATCACTAAAGTCTTTAGACGCTTCAGGTCGATTTTGAAGGTGATGAGATTCAATCTCTAGGAGTTTGTTAAAGTATGACACCGTCAAAAAGCTTTGTTGCCAATAGGGGGCGCTCTGAGTGAATATTGAGATAGGGTTCTATTCAGGGCCGGACTCATCAACAATCAGAAATTTGGTCAAGATTGGACAATGTATGCTCAAGTTACAGCAACTTTCTGTTTTATAACGTGATACCAATATTCGCCACCACTCTACGGAGACACGCTCCTGGAAAAGTGAAACGATATGAGGTAACTTTGATCACAGGTCTTTTGGATCATACTGGCCGAATTTGAAGTCAATCAGGTTAAATTTCTAGGAGGAGTTTGTTAAAGTATGACACGTGCAAATGGCTGACTTCCTGTTGAGTTTAGGATTTTGCTCAAAGAGGCTTTTCGTACGCCTGGAGATGTTATATATGCCTACCGATCCACCTACCGAGTCAATGTTGTCATCTAGGTTTGTTCAGGGCGGGGCTCTTGTCATGCATGATATATTTGGGGCAACTATTGCTCAAGTTATAGCTACTTTATGTGTTCTGATGAGATGCCAACGTTCACAGCCACGCCATGGCCACACCCTCCAGAAAAACACAACGGCCCTCATTTATGCTGGCAAACTTCGGCATTTATCAATTTGGACGTGAGCTACGATCAAATCTCACATCTGGTCTGAGATCGTGTACGCAAATTTCAGCCTGTGTATTTTGCGGTGCAGCACAGCAAAATCTGGCTGAAAATAATTAACACCTCAGCTGTCATTAAGCATAAGCAGTCACATATTAAGAACAGCTCAAAACGGATCGAAAACGAATAAAAAATAAATAAATTGTGGTTGGAGCAATTGATTGTACTCATGTGCGTCTGAAGGCACCATCCATGAATGATTACGCATTCATCAATCGCCAAAACTACCACTCGATAAATATACAGGTGATTTGTGATGCCAAGCTATCGCTTTTAAACGTGGTGGCCAGGGACACACACGATTCTTTTATATTTCAAAACAGCTCGGCTCCAGCCCCCCGCGACCCCGACAGGGACAAGCGGTTGAACATGAATGAATGAAAAGGAAAGCGCACTGCAGAGCCAAAGTCATCTCCCTCTAGTGGCTACCCTCGATAAATTGCATTAAATCAAACAAGATATCAGATGATTAACATCTTGGTATGGTTCTTCTAGGTGATAAAGGTTATCCCCTAACGGAATACCTAATAACCCAGCTGGCAAACCCCGCTACAGAGCAGGAGCGCGACTCAGCTGTGCGCACACATGCACACGGGTCACAGTGGAGCGCTGCTTCGGGTTGACTGCCTCCGTTATTCTTTTCCATACAGCGTTTTTATGGGCCCCTTTTATTCCACTTTTAAGACTGCCAAAAAGCACATCTTTATTTTGCTCCATCTCGGATGTCAGGATGCCGATCTGTGTCTCGGAAAAGTTTCTTTTCGTACCAGTGTTTCGTCTCTCCATGTTTGACCTCAGTGGGCGAGGCCTCCGAACCGGGAATATTTAAGGGCGTTACATGTTAATGACGATCGAATTCAGCCGCCACATTTATCAAGACCCGCTCATTCGTACACTGAGATTGGTCAGATACGAATGTTTCATAAATCACACGTGGGTCCTGTCCTACGACCAATTCTGTGCTCAGATCTGCGCCCGTTTTCACGCAAGATTGATAAATGAGGGCCATTATGAGGTAACTTTGATCATTAGGCCTTTAGATGGAATGGACAGATTTTGAAGCCACTCGGGTTGAATCTTCTTTACATATGTTGAGGCCCTCAAAAAGGCAATGCATTTGGTTAAATAATAATATTAATAATAATCACTAGGGATACAATAGGTCCCTCAAAGACGACTTTGTCTGTGCTCGGGCCCTAAAAAATACATTTAAAACAAGTACAATTAGCAACAAGCAGTCTACAAGTGAGCACATTAAAAACAAGCAGGCTATATTTTAGAAGTCATTTTCAGTAAAAAGATGTGAAGTGATACAACAAAAAAAGCAGTCACATTTAAAAACAAGTATAAGCAATAGTTGTGGAATGTAATAAAACATGGCCACCCTTATTCACAGACCCCATTTCACTTTCTGCACGGAGTATGGCATTGTAACTAATATTTCAGTATGAATATTTAATGGATTGAAGCAATTTATAATTACTTAATATGTAATAATGTAGGACTACATATCAAATTTGATACTGCAGGTATTTTAACTGAGGTCATTTGCTTGTAAATCCTTTGATCATTTTAAAGGCCTTTTTTTTGATTCATCAGTTTTGTGACTTGGCAGCTTGTAAAAACATTGTTTTGGGTTCTTTACCCTCTTGGTAATACATCCCAGCACACATCAGCTTTTAGGCATTTTTCTGGTTTTGCTGGCAGACAGAATTAACAAGTCATCCTCACACAATAGAGTCAATAAAGAGCGCATTTCCATTCAAGTGCGTCATCAAGCCATGATTTCAGGCTCGTCCAAAACTATTCCTAAACCCAAATTTTTTTTAAAACTGGTCAATGCTTTGACTCAATAATTCAGTATTACATGAATTACATGTAATGTAATGTCTGAATTTCCTTTAAACAGACTTGATTTTCCATCTAATTTCCAGGAAAAAAATGTGAATATTTCTTAGTTTTTGTTTGACACAACCAACCAAGTGTGAAAACAGTCAGTGATGAAGGCATCAGTCAGGAGCAATATGGAAGAACATGGTCAGTGTGTGTGCCTTCATTAACTTGGATTTGTCTGTGAATTTGTGCATGTAGTGTGCTGTGATGAACGTTTGTCTACGTGTGTGCACATGCACATGCAAAGTGTACATGTGGGTGTGTGAGATATACATGCATCTAGGTTGGAACATCCATTTTCAATCACTTATTTAATTCACAGGAACTATATTTAAAAAGATCGTAAATAAAATACTAGGGTTTCTTTCATCAATGAATAAATCATGGCCTCTATCCTCTACTCATATTCTCTTCTCTCCTTTTTTGCGCCTACACTGCCTCCAGCCTTTATCACATTGGTTTATCACAGTGAACAGGATGTATGATAACTCTGTTTACATGCACAACAGTATGCTTTGGTTATATGGTCTACTCAGCTATTTCCATATAATACTTGCTCATGTAAATGCTTTTTACAATAACGCCCCATGGGGAACTCTGAACATGATTTAAAATCCAATACTATTTACTGTCCTGAGGAAAATTCAGTCTTCCAGAATAGAAAATAGAGCAAATGTTTAAAAACCATATTAGCAGAAAAAGAAATCACCCTCAAACACTGAACTTCTGGAGGAGTATGCCCTCAATTTCAAGAACTCATATCTGTGCATACAGTCTTTTCAGCCTCTTTCTCAAATTAAAAATCCAAAGAATTAGCTCTAACTTTAACCGGCGTTCTTTTCCTTAAAGGTGTACAGTGGAGATCAAAATTAGAGAACAAAGTATACATTCTTGATTTATTTATTTTGTATTTTTCAGAATTTGATAGAATATCTGCTGTGGCTATACCATTGGACTCATTTCATTGTTTTGATATTCTCAGCTTCAAGGAACTGCTTCACCTGTTTTGCAGTGCGACAGGGAACATTGTCTTGCATAAAAATTGCAGCTGATTAGGAGATAATTTCAGTGAAGGTATTACATGTTGCCGAAGGAGGTTGACATAATCATTTGCATTCACCCTGCCATGTAGCTGTACAAGAAGCCCAACTCGTGCTGCAGAAAACATCCCCCAAACCATGATACTTCCTCCTCCAAATTTAACTGACTGCTTTACACACGTTGGGTTCATTCTTTCCCCAGTCCTACGCCCAACATAATGTTTCCATCAGACACAAATAAACTGAACGTCCTCTCATCACTGAAGTCACTCTGGACCAGTTCTCCTCTGTCCACACAACATGCTCCTCAGCAAAGGCAAGTCTAGCCTTTTTATTCTTTCTGCTGATGAGAGGTTTGGTCACTGCAGAGTGGGCTTTCAGTCCAAAAAGTCTTAAACGGCGAGACAATGTGTCCAGAGATAGATCCTTGCCCTGTTCAGCACTGAACTGGTGATCAACTCCAGCTTCAGTGTTGGTCTGCGACAACGAGAGCATCTCAACTCTACTTTTTTCTTGCTGATGCAGAAGATACAGAACACTTGGAGATGATTTCTTTTTTTCTGGAAAAGAGTCTTATGAAGCTTGATGTGTTGTCCAATTGTGCAATGATTGCATGTTCAGCAAAATGTTTGATTTGATGTACCTCCTTTCCAGACTATCAGCAGATCCTTTTTTAATGATGCAGAGTTGTAAGAAATTATCACACCAATGCACCCACTCCCTCAAGCATTTTCTTTTCAAAGCACTCCCCTTGTTTGAAACAGCTAATTTATATTTTTAGGTTACTACCAAGCAGAAACCACTGCAAACAGTGACACACACACACACACACACACACACACACACACACACACACACACACACACACACACACACACACACACACACACACATATTCATGTATACACATATACATACAGTGCCAAGTCTGATACCATTTTGAAAACAGTCAGTTTTTGTTTTACAGCCAGAAATGATAATACATTAAAAAAAAAATTTCCAGCTTGACTTATTCATTTTGCCTTACAACATTCAAATGAATTTTTTTTTAAACATTTCTGAAGATTGATAGAAAATAAAAAAAATTTCCCTAGAGTCCCTTTAGAATAACCATTATAAACATTCTCTGGTATAACCAATCACCTTCCAGATTACACACCAAGTTAATTTGCCTCCATCTGATATCAATTTTGGTGACTTTGATTTTACTTCAGAATAAAATCAGCTGTTCCTTGAGGATTCCACTCCTAGACGTGTGTGGTAACATAAAGAATTCACCAGTTAGGAGAAGGATATAAAATATTTCAAAGGCTTTAACTGTCCCTCTGAGTACAGTTCAGAGTATTGTCCAGAAGTGGAAGACATATGGATCCACCCAGACCTTGCCTAGATCGGGCTGCCCCTCCAAACTGGAGGACCGAGCCAGGAAAAGATTGATAAGGGAACCAAGAGGCATATGGCGACCTTGTAGGAGTAACAAGTCTTAATGGCAGAGGTTGGTCGATCTGTGCATGTGAGAACAATTTCACAAGTTCTACATGTTTGGCAGGGTGGCAAGAAAGAAGCCTCTTCTGAAAAAATGTCACACTGAGCCCCGCAAAAAATGATGGTTCTGATTTGATGTGTCAAAGGTTATAAGGTCAGATGAGACTAAAATTTAACTTTTTGGGCTGAACTCCAAGCTCTATGTTCGGTGGAAACCAACACAGCACACCACCCAAAACACAACATCTACAGTGAAGCATGGTGGTGGCAGCATTATGTTGTGGGCTTGTTTCTCTTCAGCATGGACTGGGCAGTTGGTCAGGATCGAAGGGAAAATGGATGCTGCCAACTCAAATTCTTGAAAATGGGCAGGTGGTGGTTCACCTTCCAGGATGACGACCCAAAATACACCACCATAAAAACAACACAGTGGCTAAAGGACAAGAAGGTGAATGTCCTAGAGTGGCCTAGTCAGAGCCTTGACCTAAATCCTACAGAACATCTGTGGATGGACTTGAAGAGTGCAGTGCATCACTGCTCACCACAGAATTTGACTGAACTCAAACAGTTCTGCAAGGAAGAATGGGGAAATATTCCCCAATCTAGATGCACAAAGCTGGTAGAGACATATCCTAACAGACTGATTGCTGTAATTAAAGCAAAAGTGGCCTCCACAAAGTATTACATCTTGGGACTCGTCACTCTTCCAACCCTGCTACTCTAGTTTTTCACTTTTTATTAATTTTAAGAATTTTTGAAAAAAAAAATTCACTTGAATGCTAACTCATACTGTGAGTTACAGTGATTTACATAGACCCAACAATTCCCCCATTAAGTTCGGTGGCAACAAAAACCTTCCCTATAACAGGCAGGAACGTCGGACAGACCCGTCTCTATGGAGGACGGTCATCTGTCTTTACTGGTTGGGGAGGAAGAAATGAAGAGAGAGAGAAGACGGACAGATGTAGACAGACACAAAGACAGACAGACAGGGACACACTTCCAGAGATGCAAGCAACCACAAAACTAACGGTGACATATACATATATACTGTATATATATAGTCGTAGCTAAAGCAATGTGAATATGACTTACAAGTTATGCCAGTAAATACAGCAGAACACGAAGAAACAGGCACAGCTAAAGTGACAGAACATGGCAATGATAATAATTATGGTGGCTAACATGGAGTTAGTTACATGCATTGATGAGACATGAATGATACAGACAGGATAAAAGCTCAGCAACAGGATTTCCCCCCGGCAGACTAGGCCTATAGCAGCATCAGAAGCGTGAAAAAAATCAGCTTAAAAATAACATAGCTAAGGGCTCGTAAGCCCTAGCTGTAAGCTTTATCAAAGAGGAAAGTTTTAAGTTTACTCTTAAATATGGGGACAGTGTCTGTATTTCGAATAACACTTGGGAGTTGGTTCAACAGGAGAGGAGCTTGGTAGCTGAAGGCTCTGCCTCCCATTCTACTTTTGGAGACTCTAGGAACGACAAGTAGCACTGCATTCTCAGAGCGCAGCGATCTAGTCGGGTAATACAGTACTATGAGCTCTTTAAGATACGACGGAGCCTGACCAATAAGAGCTTTGTAGGTAAGGATAAGGATTTTAGATCATATTCTAGATTTTAGAGGTAGCCAGTGCAAAGAAGCTAATACAGGAGAAATATGTTCTCTTGGATTGGTTTTAAGCAGTACACAAGCTGCAGCATTTTGGACCAACTGGAGACTCTTAACAGACTTATTGGAGCAGCCTGATAATAAGGAGTTGCAGTAGTCCAGCCTAGAAGTAACAAATGCATGGACTAGTTTTTCTGCATCTTTCTGAGACACAATGGCCCTCATTCATCAATCTTGCGTGAAAACGGGCGCAGATCTGAGTGCAGAATTGGTCGTAGGACAGGACTCACGTGTGATTTATAAAACATTCATATCTGACCAATCTCAGTATACGAATGAGCGGGCCTTGATAAATGCAGCGGCTGAATTCGATCGTAATTAACATGTTACGCCCTTAAATATTCCTGGTTCGGAGGCCTCGCCCACTGAGGTCAAACATGGAGAGAAAAACACTGGTAGGAAAATAAACTTTTCTCCTGCTCTGTAGCTGGGGTTTGCCAGCGGGGTTATTAGGTATTCCGTTAGGGGATAACCTTTGTCACCTAGAACCATACCAAAATGTTAATCATCTGATACCTTATTTGTTTTAATGCAATTTATCGAGGGTAGCCACTTACCAAGAAGATGACTTTGGCTCTGCAGTGCGCCTTCCTGCAGCGCGCGCCAACACATTAATTCATTTATTCATTCATCTTCAACCGCTTGTCCCTGTTGGGGTCGCGGGGGGCTGGAGCCGAGCTGTTTTGAAATATAAAAGAATCGTGGGTCCCCCCCTGGCCACCTGGCCGCCACGTTTAAAAGCGACAGCTTGGCATCACAAATCACCTGTACATTTATCGAGTGGTAGTTTTTGCGATTGATGAATGCGTAATCATTCATGGATGGTGCCTTCAGACGCACATGAGTACAATCAATTGCTCCAACCACAATTTTTATTTTTTTTATTCATTTTAAGAATCCGTTTTGATCTGTTCTTAATATGTGACTGCTTATGCTTAATGACAGCTGAGGTTTTTTAATTATTATTTGCGCCGCAAATGCACAGGCTCAAATTTGCATACACGATCTCAGACCAGACGTGAGATTTGATCGTAGCTCCCGCTTACGTCCAAATTGATAAATGCCGAAGTTTGCCTGGAAATGGTTGTACGCACATTTTTCTGCCGTACGTTTGTTGGATAAATGAGGGCCAATGTTCCTAATTTTCGCAATATTATGCAGGTGAAAATATGCTGTCCTTGTCGTTAGTTTTATGTGAGAATCGAAGGACATATCCTGATCCAAAATAACACCCAGATTCCTTACTGTGGTTCTTGAGGACAACACAACATCATCCAGAGTTACAATATCTTTAGCTATTGAACTGTCATGAACGGTACAGGTAATAACAGAGAGGAACGGGACCCAAATGCAGACACTGGAACAGAGTACGGTTGTAAACAAATATTTAATGAACAGAAGAAAACAAGAGTGTCCAGTAACAGAGGGGAAACGGTGTAGGGTCCAGGCATAGGGTACAAAACAAAAGATGACGAGATTGTCAAGGGTAGACACAAACGGGTGACAGACGAACACTCGGGGATGCAGACGAGGGAATGGGAGCTCAGGAAACTACAACGAAAAGAAACAATTAGTCACAAACAAACACAGAGCGAAAATGCAAGCATAAGTAAACGGGAGCCAACCAACGAGATACGGTACCACGTAAATGAGGAAATGTTCACATCCGGCTCTTTATACTGCAGGAGGTGATTAGTGGAATCAGCAACAGCTGGGCAGAACCACGCCTTCCAGCTCCAGACAGACAAACACAGAGAGGGAAGACACATGCAGGGAAAAACAGACAGAGAGAGACAAACACAAGCACAAAAGGATGGAGGGCAGGCCTGACAGGACAGGGATCCTGACAATAACTTCAGTTTTATCTGAGTTTAACATCAGAAAATTGCAGGTCATCCATCTTTTTATTTCCTTATAGTATTTCCTATGGGAACATATATAAGGTGAATAGAATCGGTCCACCTTATGATGGGCAGCACAGTCGTGTGGTGGTGAACTGGTTAGAATCCCTTCTGTGCACCTTCTGCACCTTCTGTGCACCCAAGACATGCATGTGTTAGGTTGGTTGATTGTTGACTCTAAATTGCCCATAGGTTATTTAGAGTCATCAACCCCCCCCCCTCCCCCATGACATGCGGTTGAAGATGAATGAATGATGAATGAAGAATCAGTCCAAGGACAGAACCCTGTGGGACTCCGTGGGAGACTTTAGTGTGCATAGAGGATTTGTCATCAACATGTAAAAATGAAGATCTAGCTGACAAATACGACTAAAACCAGGTTAACGCGGTTCCTTTAATGTAAATTAGATGCTCCAGTCTCTGTAGCAGGATGCGATGGTCAATAGTGTCGACAGTCGCACTATGATCTAGTAAAACAAGTACAGAGACAAGTCTTTTGTCTGAAGTTATTAGAAGATCATTAGTAATTTTTACTTGTGCTGTCTCAGTGTCATGATTCGCTCTAAATCCTGACTGGAAGTCCTCAAATAACTCATTATTATGTAAAAAGTAACACAGATGATTGGCGACTAATTTCTCAAGGATTTTAGAGAGAAAAGGAAGGTTAAATATAGGTCTCTATATTTGGCTAGAACTTCTGGATCAAGACCGGGCTTTTTAAGAAAAGGTTTAATTATAGCTACTTTAAAAGACTGTGGTACATAACCTGCTGATGAAGACATATTAATTATATCTAATACAGGAGTGCTAACTAAAGGTATCACTTCTTTAAGTAACCATTTGGAATAGAGCGTAGGGGACAAGAAGAAGGCTTTGATGCCGAAATATTAGAGGTTACCGTAATTTCCGGACTATAAGCCGCTACTTTTTTCCCTTGTTCTGGTCCCTGCGGCGTATACAACGGTGCGGCTTTTTTACGGCTTACGGTAACCAGGGGCGCGCACTACCGAGGATGCGCGAGACCGAGGCAGACATCTGGCGCCAGCGAACGAGAGCAAAACAAAGAGTAGGAGAGCGTCAGCGACAGTTTGCGCGAAGGAAGTGTTCATGCAAACACCCTCAACATGGAAAACAAACGGAGAAGTGCATATGATGCTGCTTTTAAGTTAAAGGCAATCGATCTGGCTGTCAAAGAAGGAAATGGAGCTGCTGCACGTACCCTTGACATCAATGAATGGCTGGTTATTTTGATAACGTAAACGGCCGCGGGACTGCACTTTTACTGCCGTGTTACAGGCGAGCACTTTGTATTACTTTGCACCGTTGTATTATTTGTACTCTGCACGAATGCTGTTCGCCATGTCAGAGATGTGAAAGTTTGATTGAATGATTGAAAGATTTATTGTTAATAAATGGGACGCTTTGCGTTCCCAAACAGTCATCTCTGTCCCGACAATCCCCTCCGTGGTAGCAGGAACCCCTATATACTACGGTAATTACACATCAAAACCTCTGCGGTTTATAGTCGGTGCGGCTAATATATGGAGCAATCTGTATTTTCCCCTAAATTTAGCTGGTGCGGCTTATAGTCAGGTGCGCTTTATAGTCCGGAAATTACGGTAAATTGTTAAAGTCAACCGTAGAAAAGCAGTCCAAGAATATACATCATATGGGTTTGAAGAAAAATTGGTGCCAAGCGACTTGATTTTGTCTCTAATACTTATAATTTTGTCATTAAAGTAGGTCATGAAGTCGTTACTACTGAGGGTTATAGGAATACATGGCTCAATAGAGCTGTGGCTCTCTGTCAGCCTGGCTACAGTGCTGAAAAGAAATCTAGGATTGTTCTTATTCTCCTCTATTAAATATGAATAAAAGGCTGCTCTGGCATTACGGAGGGCCTTCCTATATGTTTTTTGACTTTCTTGCCAAACTAAGTGAAATTCCTCCAATTTAGTGGAACGCCATTTACTTTTGCGACACTTGTTTTAATTCAGGGGGTTTGTCAGTTATAACATGAAGCTAACTTCCTCTGTTTCAATATCTTCTTTTTTAAAGGAGCAACAGAGCCGAGTGTTGTTCTTAGTGAGCCTGCAACACTGTCAACGAGGTGATTAATTTCAGAGAAACTAACGTTAGTGCAGGAATCTTGAATATTAGGATAAGGCATTAGATTAAATGCAGATGGAATCGATTCCTTAAATCTAGTTACAGCACTATCAGATAAACATCGAGTGTAGAAAGGTTTGCCCAGAGGTGAGTAGTCCTGTAATATGAATTCAAAAGATATTAAATAATGGTCTGATAAAATAAGATTCTGTGGAAAGCCTATTAAGACATTGATTTCCACACCATAAGCCAAAACAAGGTTGAGGGTGTGATTAAAACAGTGAGTAGGTTTATGTACACTCTAACTAAAACCAATCGAATCTAGTAGAGAGATAAACGCAATACTAAGGCTATTATTAACAACGTCCACATAAATATTAAAATCTCCTACAATGATTACTTTATCAGATTTAAGGACTAAATTTGACAGAAACTCTGAGAATTCAGACAGAAATTCAGAGTACGGACCAGGAGCACGGTGCACTATAACAAGTATAATTGGCTGCACAGTTTTCCAGGTGGAATGTGAAAGATAGAGAGAAAGATAGAGATAGAGAACAAGACTTTCAAATAAATACTTGGATCTCCACACCAGTTAGTTGGACCAGTCCCAGCCTGGTCAGATGCGTACATGAACTGATGAAGCCTCTTGGATGAGAGGTGAAACGTCTTCCTAGACAAACAACCAGTCCAGTTGTTTTTTGACTGAAATTGCTTTGAGGATAACGATGACCTGGACGAATGAGAACATTCACAGGCTTTTCAAATGAATTATAATTTAGTTTAGGTTTAGGGTTGATTATTTGGCCTGAGTCATAAATAGCTGCAACGCCTCCTCCTTGACCACTGCCTCAAGGAATTTGAGTATTAATATGACTGGGAGGAGTGGGTTTAGGCTAATATATTCTTCATGACACAGCCAGGTTTCAGTCAGACAGAGTAGATCAATATGGTTATCTGATATAAGATAATTTACTAATAGAGCTTTAGCTGGCACAGATCACATTTTATTTTATTTTTGTTGCATTATCGCAGATTTGATGTTGATTTGTATCAAGTTTTTCTGTGTAGCTCCTCTTCTGTTAATTTTTGATTTAATGAATGTAGATGACTGTGAGGCACTAAGCGTTTGTATAGGATACTGAGCTGGAAAGTGATCCACCACTGATATATCGTATATATATAAGCACATAAACACATTTGAGAGGGACAAATGTGCTGCTATTAGCTTTCATCAGGGATGCAGGGGCCTACGTTGGTTGAAGACTTTTTCAAAAAGCAGCTGCAGGTGTGTGCTGGGACAGGCTGTGGTATGTGGCAACTGGGGTGATTGTACAAATGTAATGAATTAATTTTTGTGCAGGTTAATGGATGCTGAAAATTGTTTTTTTTCCATGCGTTGTAAAATGCTCACCTCTCCTCGGAGGTATACATCAGCCAGATGGACATATCTCCCTCCCCCCAACGTCAACAATCAACATGAATATCCCTTTTTGGTAAGGGGAAGTAGTTTCAGTGCATAAATATTCAGTAACAGAAATTCAAAGGTTTTTTAATTTCAAAATTCAATGACACAGATTTATTTCCATATACATTGTTTTTTAACTTTGTATTCTGTTATTGTCATATTGTTATAAACCAGCCTGCTCAACTAGCCTTCTGTACTACAATCCAAGGCGTTGCTGCTACGGTATTACTTGCTTATATGGTTAGCTTAGCTTAGGTGGCTAATGTTGGCATAAATAAAGGCTATATATTGCTGTAATACTGACATTGTTTAGGCAGTTGGCTTTTGTACTTTTCCACTTTTCCAATGTCACTTGTTTCCACTGGGTTAGCCTGATACTTTCTCGCTTTAAATGACATGAAATAGGCAAGTACTTTTATCAGCTAAATTCTTATTGCAATTTAAGTGGTATGCACATTTTCCTTGAGCAGCTACATGTCATATAAAGATTGAAATGCTACTGATTAATTGATGGGGGTTGCACCAGCTCCACATTGAGATGGGAGCTTGTGTGCTTGCTGTATTATTCAACTCTCTTTAAAAGCATGTCAAATCAATTACAGGGTTTTTTGAGAAATATCATGTCCTGTCTAACGATGTCAGGAGGAACATTTGAGCTCAGGAGCAGGGAGTAACTCCAACCCTGAATTCAACGGGAAAGGATAGAGGCTTCCAGTGCACCACTGGAAATTCAGACACATGTTTTGGGTTATCTGTCTAGATGATTGTTAAGGTTAGGTTTTGCAGATACCTGTTTGCACTTGTATGCAATGTGTTCTGCATTTATGTTTCTATTGATGTTTAAAGCGTTGGGTGGTGTCAGATTATCCCTCTTTAACATTGATTTATTTTTATTCATCAGTTTTGAAAACCAGACCTCTGTTAGTTTTAAAGTTTTTTTCATTTTGCATTTGAATGTTATTTAAATACATTTCCATATACAGAGCTATTTATGCTCAAGTAGATGATTAAATATTTTAAAACAGATGCTCTGTAACTTAATTCACTGCCAGGGACACACACAGGGAAAACACAGGCAAGGCCTTGCTCTGCTGACTCAGAAATATGATGCCACTTATTTCTTCAGTCTTTTTCAGTATGCAACTGGGAGAAAAACATCATGCTGCAAATAAAGCTGTCTGAGTCAGTGCCATAGTGAGACAGGCATTTGTTCATGTTTCATCTTCATTTTAATGCATACTGAGCATACATTTCCAGTTGACGTTGCTAGTTTTAAGTCACTCAGCATAGATAATTAACATCGATGCCAGTTTTTTTGTTTATTCTATTCTTTCTTTACTACCGCTTTAAATTCAGCAACACCTTGCTCTTGTTGTGACTGCGTCCGTCATTAATACTTTTCATGCTTATGCTAGTGTACTGAAGGTGACGGAGCAGTTTAAGTAGGGACCATTATAGAATTATTAAGTTGGTAGGCAGAGTTTAGCACAACACAAAGTTATCAGAAGACATAACCACTACAGGCAGTTACTCTTTAACACACAAAATCAAAACTGATTTTATCATAAGACATTTTTATTAATATTTTCAATTGACAGTATCAGCCAAAAACATTGCAAATGAAATCATAACATGGCAATGAAACAAGTGGGCTTCAGGACAAACAGAGGTGGAAAAATCAATACCAGTTCCATCACAGACTATAAATTAGATTAGTTCAAACACAGCTGTCTGCAGTTTTGTCTGACTATATATTGTATCTAATGCAAAGTTGAAAGAGCAACATAATGAAAGGGTCAATAAAGCCAGGGTCAGGGTTGAGGGTTATCAACGGGTCAAAAGGTCCTTTCTGTGGAAAAATGGGTTTGAGATTTTGGTCAGGAGTTGCAAGTCAGGCACAGCATGGATGGCAGGGGCATTTATGAGGCCCAAAATGGTAAAGGACATAGGGGAGAGGAAGTGTTGAGAAGGAACTACTGGAGAGGTTTCAGAAAGGTCACAGTTAGGGCTGAGAGGTCAGGTGGCAGAAAAATTAGGGTTTTAGAAGGAAGAGCTATTGCGTGCTGACAGTGCATTTATTTGTTTGAATGTTTGTTTGTTGTTTGTTTGTTTATTTGTTTGAATCTTGGAACTTTAGGAGGGGTTGGGTAAATGACAGGGGGTGTCTGGCACATGCACCTGGTATATGTTTCCAGGCAGCTGGATATGGGTGGGGTTCAGGAGAGCAGGACGGGGCAGGCAGCGAAAATGATGATACACAACAAGAGAGCAGGAAAAGTCACACAATTGGCTCCCTGCAAAGGACAATTTCCAGCTCGCCACGGTAGAGCTTCCCTCCATCAGACAGGGTCATGATGCTCTGCTTGTAGCCTGTCAGGTTCTTCACGTCCATCTCCTGAACAAGAGAAAGGAAATTATGATAGAGTCAACTAGTGACGCTAATCAAGATAAAGATTCCAATGTTTTATTTGGAGCTTAAGATATTAGCTGCATCTGTCAAGCTGTTATTACACAACTTATATGCAGTTTACATTGATACCAGGGGAATATTTACCACTTGAAATAAGTTATTTCTGAAACAATGGGTGCTTGATTTCAGACTGACAACTGTGGCTTGTAGATGTTATCAGCTTTAGAAACATGATTGCAGTCGTTTTAAAATTAAATCCATGTAAAAGGTTCTTACATATTCACTTGTTGGCTACATATAATATAATATTAAAAAAATAGAGAGATTGATATTACTACCAAACCCCCACCACAGTGACTTCCTGGTTGATCCAATAAGGAAGTGCCAAAACTGCAGTTCTACGAGTGTCCACTAGGGGCAGGGCCATGACAGCACAGAGGTGGGTGAATCTTTTTGTACCAGGCTAGTTTTTATTTTATTTGAGGTTAAAGTTTATGAATAATTAGGGGTGTTTTTGGTAAGAGGAAATAAGGAGTCAAAGTCTAACAAAATGGCAACTCCCTTAGGTGAGGACGATTGGATCAAGTTGAGGGAACGGACCTCAACGGGTATGCTACCTCCATTTCTAATACAGCCTGTGATTGCTACATGTTGGAGGCAAAAAGTCAGCATCCTCAGCGCTTAATGAACCACATATATGTACTGTGGAAGATGTGTTTAATAAGCAGCATTGTCATTGTAATATGCCATGAGTGTAGAGCTTGTGAGCCCAAGTATTTTAGTGCAGTATTGTAAATACAAAAATGGAATTAAAATGTTATTTAACTTTTTCATGTATTTATTTTTTATATTAATACCTTTGAAATCGTCTTTGCTAAAGACACACTTCCCACCATTAGGAGTCTTTTATATACTTTATTTGTCAGCTGATTTGCTGCGAGATGTTTGCATGTGCGGTTACGCTTTGTGTGTATGTGTGTGTATGTGTGTGATAAAAGAGGTCACTGCTAGATTGCAGCAGAAAGGAGACAAGACGAGATGGGAGGACAAACGAACGCAGACAACTTTGGACATGTACTATTGTTTTGGAGGATCCATTCAAAAACAACCCAGACTGAACTGAAGCAACACAATGGAGCTCGCTGCTCAGTTTTCCTCGTTTTATACCTCTTCTGCTCACTCTAGGTTAAGACTAGTGATAAGAGCCTTAGCTTTAAACCCCTAGACCAAACTAGGCCTGATTTGGTGTGAATACTGCCTAGACACATAAATGCACTTTAAACTCATACTAAGATTGTTCCCCTGGTTTGACAATCTTTTAGTCAGAGCTTGCTTCAATATATACATCCTAAATAAAACAGTTAATAAGCTTGAATTATTTGGTGGTATCAAAAAAGCTGTCAATCAGAACTTTTGCGGCACTACGAACCAGACCGAACCTATCAACATAAAAAGATATGTTTAAATGCCTGTGCATTTCTGTTTTGTGTTTTCTGTTCTGATACATGGTAATAATGCACAGGGAGTAAACAGATCAGTCATTCTGGAGATAAATGGTATTAGGTGGCAAAAGTCCCAAGCCAGGTCTAAGCTCACAAAAGTACATGGTGCATACACTATGCCAATGGGCAACACCATCACCTTCTTGTTTGTCTGGTAAAGGTCTCTTAGCAGGGCATCCAACTCCTGCTCATCAATGTAGCCATTCCCATCCTGAAAGAAGTTGACAGAAACACACCACAAATGTTATTTTCAGCTTCGGCATTTAGAAAGGACTGAAGGAAAGACAGATCTGGAGACAACAAGCAGGCTTCAAAACTTAATGTATGCATTTATTGTTTATTCACAACAAATAAAAGTATGATCATAAGACACAATGAAGATATGTGAAATGGGACACCCTGGTAAGCGACCTAACACACTGTCCCTACAGTAATATTTAAAACCTACAAAATACCCTAACTGCCCTATTCTTACTACCAAATGGTTCCAAGATATTTATTAAATAGATAAGATAGATAGAAGTCCACAGTTGGTTTGGGTATCCAAGCTTGAACATGTTTTAGTAGTATTTGCTGTCTCAGGCTCTTTCTGAAAGCAGACACAGAGAAAAGATATTATAAAGTGTTAGCTACCTTATTGTCATGGCTCGGGCTGCCCCGATTTATCCGGGGACGCATATTTGTGTTCACCCTGCTCTTTTCTGAGTTTCTTTACTTTCAGTGTGGAGAGTGCCAGGAGGCGGGGCTGATCCACTCAGGCAAGCGCAACGAGGCACTCCTGGTTCCCATCTCCACTTAATCACCTGCTCCATAAGAAGCCAGCTCTGACTCCAATCCTGTGCCAGATAATTCCGTCTCATCGGTAGAGCTTGTCGCCAGCGTTCTCAGCATCTTGGTAACTCGTTAACATTTGAAGATTATTCTGGCACTAACTCTGTTTTTGTCCTCCTCGTCAGCTCGGTGCCTCGCCGCCCTGCCTGCCTAGCGCCCGCCTCCAGACTCCAGCCGCCTGCCTACACGGACACCTTGTGTTAATCCCTTTTGGACACTTAATTTTTGGACTTTGTTAATAAACTCCTGTGTTAATTCACTCAGTCTCCCGCTTTTGGGTCCTACTCCTTGACGATCCGTAACGGAATTATCTGGCCAAAAATGGACCCAGAGGAGACTGAGGCATGAGGCACGCCCTCACAAACCAGGGCACCCTGGTGGGACAACACCACGCTGAGGCAGGTTCTGGAGCAAGTCCGGGATCTCCCCGCCAACGTCCACTAGCTCAGTGGGCGGATTGATCCGCTCGCGGACCGGCTCATTTCCCCAGCTCCCGCCACAGAGTCACCGCCTGCAGCTCCGCCTGCAGCTCTGCCAGCAGCGGGTCAACCAGACGCGTCTACACCTCCGCCACGAGAGCCGTACATCCCTATCCCCGCCAGATACCCAGGTGACTTAGGGACATGTGCGCTTTTCCTACATCAGTGCTCTTTGGTTTTTAATCAGCAGCTGAATACTTATTCCAGGTCTCAATCTAAAGTTGCCTTTGTTATGAGTCTGCTGTCCGGGCAAGCTGCGGCTTGGGCTTTGGCGGTCTCGAGTAAGCGACCCGATTTGTGCACAGACTATAGGCGTTTTTTCGACGAGATGAAGAGGGTTTTTGACCATCCCGTTAAAGGGAGAGAGGCTGAGGGACAGCTACTGAATTTAAAACAGGAGGGGCAATCAGTCGCCCAGTATGCTGTTACCTTCCAGATTTTGGCTGTGGAAAGCGGTTAGGACGAGTCTAAAAGTGTTTTTAGAAGGTTTGTCAGGGGATATAAAGGACTAGCAGTGGGGGACCAGACCTCGTCGTTGAGGGAATTGATGGAATTGGCCACCCGTCTAGATAACCGGATGAGAGAGAGGCGTAGGGAAAGGACGGGCAGGCAGAGGTTCCGCTCCTTCTCCCACGTGCCGGTCTACTCCGCCACCGCCTTTCCTTAGTCCTGCCCTACCGGAGACTTTCCCCGAGGAGCCTGCCCCGGCATCTCCTGAGGAGCCCATGCAGCTGGGGCGATGCCCGGAGGTGCCAAAAGACTGGGCTTGTCAGTGAAAAGGGGGGAACTGATGAGCTGATCCGCCTCCTCCTCCTCCCCCCGGGTCCAGGTTAAAGGTATGTTACACCAGTCACAACGGACAATTCCAGTCCAGATAGTGGGGCAGACGACAACTTCATTGACTCTAGCCTGGTGGAGCGACACGGCCTCCTGGTGACCGAACTCGAAGGCCCAAAAGAGGTTTTAGCCCTAGATAGCCGACGATTGAACGTCGTCACCCACAGAGCTGAACCACTTAAGCTTACTTTGTCGGGCAACCACCAAGAATACATTGAACTATATGTAATCACATCTCCCTTGACCCCCATAGTCCTCGGGTTGCCCTGGTTAAAGAAACATAACCCCCACATAGATTGGACGACGGCCATCATTCGGAGCTGGAGCAACCTCTGCCACGCACGGCCAGAGGAGCTCGACCTGACTAACGTCCCCAGTGAGTACCATGACTTGCGTGAAGTTTTTAGTAAAGACCGGGCCCTCTCACTTTCGCCACACAGGCCTTACGACTGCGCCATAGACCTACTCCCAGGCTCCACTTGACCAGAAGACTCTACAACCTCAGCAAACCGGGAAAAGGCGCCATGGAAACCTACATCAACAACCCTGGCGGCAGGTCTCATCCGCCCATCCTCATCCCCGGTGGGAGCCGTTTTTTTCTTCGTGGAGAAAAAGGACAACACCCTGCGCCCCTGCATCGATTACACAGGTTTGATTGACAAAACTGTAAAAAACAAATACCCTCCCCCTCTCATTGACTCTGCCTTCTTCTCAAAACTGGACTTAAGGAACGCATACCACTTCATCCGAATTAAAGAGGGGGACGAGTGGAAAACGGCGTTTAACACTCATTTGGGACACTTCGAGTACTTGGTAATGCCTTTTCGGTTAACTAATGTGCCTGCTGTCTTCCAGGCCCTGGTAAATGATGTGCTAAGGGATTTACTGAACAGGGTGGTTTTTGTGTACAAGGTCGACATTTTAATTTTCTCCCGGACTTTTGACGAACATGTAAGCCATGTAAGAGAGGTACTGAGAAGGCTGATGGAAAACCGACTCTTTGTTAAAGCAGAAAAATGTGAATTTCATGTCACGACAGTCCCTTTCTTAGGTTACATAGTGGGGAAGGGGCAGCTTAGACCAGACCCGACCAAGGTGGAGACGGTGGCGAATTGGCCCGTCCCGTCCTGAACAGCTGCAGAGGTTCCTGGGTTTCGCCAACTACTACAGGAGGTTCATCAGGAACTATAGCCGCAAAGTCGCCCCGCTCACTCAGCTAACCTCACTAACACAACCCTATGAGTGGTCACCCGCTGCTCAAACTTCGTTCCATGATTTAAAAAACATGTTTACTAATGCTCCTGTGTTGGTTCACCCAGATCCGGACCTTCAGTTTGTGGTGGAGGTGGATGCCTCTGATTCAGGGGTAGGGGCCGTCCTCTCCCAGTGCTCGCCAGCGGACCAGAAGCTGCACCCTTGTGCATTCTTCTCTCGTCGCCTCACCCCCGCAGAGAGGAATTACGACGTGGGGAACCGAGAGTTGCTGGCGGTGGTCCTGGCTCTACAGGAGTGGCGGCACTGGTTGGAGGGAGCGGTCCACCCGTTCATCGTCTGGTCCGACCACAAGAACCTGTCCTACCTTCGCTCGGCACGCAGGCTGAACTCCCGTTGGGCTCGCTGGGCACTCTTCCTCGGCCGCTTTAATTTCGAGCTCACCAACAGACCGGGCTCGAAAAACCTAAAGCCCGACGCCCACTTATTCCATACAAGTGGACCTCTGCAGACCAAACTGAAGCTCCCACATTTAATTAAACTTTACAGCCATTTAAACTACAATAATATGTAGCTGCCAATTACACATGATTTTTCTAGTTTTCAATGAAAAAAAGATCTGCATTCCTTCCTAAACAATGTTCACCAGCTGTATTTAGATCCTTTGCTTCCTGGTTTTTGTATCCTGCTCTGCTGCTCGACATCATTCAATATTTGATGGCAGCCATCATGAATGCACTGGCCAACTGGCAATTCCTGAATGCTGATTTAAAAAGACTTCCCATCCACAACTCTGTAAAGGGGGTTAGCTGTAAAGTCAATATGGAGTCACTTAGCTAATTAATGAGTTATGTCTCACAGTAGTGTTTAGAGTTTGTGGCCAAAAAATAAGTCCAAATTGTTGGAAATGTTCCCTTGGCAAGTGGAACAAAGCCATGTCCCGTTCATCTAGGCTCGGTCTCAAGATGACTTCAGAGCTGAGAGGTTTGCCAATCTTATTTTATAGTTTGGGATATGCTCTTTGATGTTTACAAAGGTAGACTGGAGTGTCCTAAATGTTGTGAATAAAGTGAGAATTCTATTTATTTTCACTTTACTAAGTACTAGTAAGGAGGAACAACCTGTGACTGAAATTGGAAAGCAGAGCAACATCAGCTTTCAGTTGATGGTCTGTCAAAAACGATATTCTGTTGTTCTGGTGTCGGATTAATTGGAGTTCCCGACTGGGAAAAGTCACATGAACACGCCTCAAGTCAGAACAACAGCTCCGAAAGTCGAGGACAATTTTGGTACACAAGTTGCAGAGTTGGTGTCATATCATGCAATGTTGGGTTGATGGCAGGCGTGTCGCTAGCTAGTGAAAACATCTGGGACTGTAGCCCAGAAGTCATAGTACTTTTCAGACGGGGATTTGGGGGTTTCTCCCCCGAGAAATGAATGATGAACATGCAATTGTGAAGTAGTTTGAGAAGGAAAAGAAAGACCAATGGTTGTGTGTGAGAAAGTACACAACATACACCAGCATCCAGAATGACACATTAGCCTACAGTCTCAGAAACACTGTCATGCACCGATCTGATGTCAAGTGGACCGGGCTGAATCCACTGCAGGTCTGAAACTGTCTCAGAGTATCTGACCGGCAAGTCCCTTGTCAGTGTGGACCATAGACTGTATAAAGGTGTGGACAAAATTTTGCAGTTTTCTGTGGCTGCTGGTAATGTAACCACATAAAAGTCTACTGTTCTGGGCTAATTTCACCATCATTATGTTTTTTTTAAAATTATTATTTGTCCAGGGCTATTCCCAAGAGATCTCGGGCTATAGCACGTGCCTGGTTGATGGTAATAAACTTTTTAACAAACAATGTAACATGTTATTGTAACAGTTAGTTGCTGTCCATGTAGAGTGACAAAGGGTAGTTAAAACAGTTATTTATAAGTATTAACCCGGATAACAAGTCAGGTAAAACAATAAAACACTGGTGGTTTTAGGACATGTACTGCAGCAGCAAATCTGACAAAAAAACTCATAGTAATAAAAATATGAAGCTTCACATTGGAAATAAATACTGGGAACAGCCAAAGATGTCGCTTAAAGGCTCTGAGCAATAAAATACAGCTCATGAACTCCGAAGTTGGAAGAATGACTTCCCGACTGGGACCATCCAATGAGCATGTGAATGCTCCATAAGTTGCCTGCCATCGTACATTTCAGACATTTTCAAGGTCTTGAACAGTTTGGGGCTGTGGCACTGTGAGCCATGTTAGAATTCAGCTGACCGGCCACACTCTGCCCTGCCTACAATCTCTCCGCACCAGTGACAGCAGCTTGCTGTGTTTCAGCTGCAGGGGCTGAGCTCATGACAAAATGATGAAACTAATTACACCCATAAATGGTAGTGCTCCATTCACAGAGATGGTCTACATGAATGGAACATAGTGGCTCATCTATAATTGAACACTGAACCCTATCCTCTGCAAGGGAGCTAGAAAGAGTGTTTGCCTTTGGTCCAACCCGAGACATGAACATGCATATAACCGACCATCCACTGCAACATGAACTTACTGGAGATTTTCTGGAGCTTTCAGCCATATTGCATGGCCTTCATTGGCAGATGAAAATAGACATTGGACCCTATGTTCCCCAGTCTGTTACTTTTTTCCAAAATCAGCACCAATCTCCCCGGCAAATAGGTCTATGTAGACCCTAGCCCTACCCCCTAACCCTGACCCTAACGGTAACCCAGTGGCAGTTGCTCTAAGACTGCAAGGGAAGCTCGACTTATCACAGGTCACCTTCCTTCTCATTCATCCACACAGCTCCACAGCGCTTTACACAGTCGGACGCTCAGCTTCTTCTGACTTCAATGGGGAAGTGTAGAGCGGGTTGTTCCACTGCAGCCAAACTAGACGATCATTGGATAAATGCTGGGATTTGTCCGGCCCATCGGACGCTGAGCGTCTCTGAGGGTCTATGGGACAGTGGGCTGGCCCGAACTCTCGGCTTCTGCATGATCATTGGATGAGCTGTCTGAGGCGGAATCCTTTTTTGATTGACTGCTAAATGAGCGAATCAGCGATCTTGAAGAATAAACATCCAACGGAGCATTTTCCTTTTTTTTTCCTTCCATTGTTCTGAACTGACTACATCTACTGCTACATCAAGCTGTGTTGTTTATTTCCACAAAAAATGGAGTCAGGCTTTTTACACTGTACCTAGATTATGGGTGGTCCCTCAGGCTGATAAAAACAAACAAGATATCATAAGCAAGAAAAATGACCTAGCAGATGTATGACTCTCCCCTGTAAATCTGCTCTATTCCCGTCTGTCTTGAAACATATCACTTCCTGTATTCCCTCCTCACCAACCTACTGCTAATGTGGAAAATGTGGCCATTAACTGAACCACTGTTCTGCTAACCCTAACCCTGAGCTGTTCACAAAGGGACAGGTGTGCCAAGCCTAACTCATTTCCCTAGGTAGTTTGGGAGTGATTATAACAAGAGGGAAAATCTGAAACAGACTGAGACTAAGACTTTTTAAAGACCTTCTCAAATATTTTAAGACCTCATCACCACTGACACTGTGATCAGCAACATATCGTGCACAGTTGTAGTTTGCAGTTAAATCTATAGAGCACAACCATACAACAGAACTGATAAACTGGAAGGAACAAAGCTCGATAGAATAAATTAAACCAAAGGTAACGTTTATTCAAATGTACCTTAGGTCAAAACCAGTACTGTACTTACGTACAATTGTGAGGTAAGCCTGTAAATGTTCTCATTTGTCCAGGTTATCGTTATCCCCAAAGGAATTTCAGTCAAAAGCAACTGGACTTGGTTATTTGTCTAGGAAGACGTTTCACCTCTCATCCAAGAGGCTTCATCAGTTCATGTACGCATCTGACCAGTCCCAGTCTGGTCAGTTGCGTACATGAACTGAGACCTGTTAGAAGAGGTGGTCTCGGTTCGCTTCCAAACGAACTCTGGTGCGGTTCGTTTGTGGTGAGAATGTGATCGGACCTGGGTCCTCACTAACTGCAGAAAGCCCTGCACATTTTTGGACCAACCCAGCTCCTGTAGGCAACTACATGATTTACGTAATTATTAAAGTTGTACTCCGTAAGATTTTCTTTTATTTAATTGTCTTTTGAGTTATTTTCTATCAAAGAGTTAGTTACAACAATGGTGATTGATCATATGACCCACTAATGAAAGCGCTTCTACTTGCCTTATTTTCGAGTATTCCAATATCCGAGTCTGTTGCGACATTCGCAGGCTAGATGTTACAAGGCCGCCATGTTAGTGACGCAGCATAAGTCTACGCGGGCAAACCTGGAGAAGTAATGTAATAATGGCGGACCAACGCCAAAATCAACCCCCGCAGTTGTCTCTCCATTGTGACATCAATTGTGGTGGGTGCGTTGTCTGCTGTGCTCTGTTTACATTCTCAGCGTTCTGACCATTCGGAGAGCGGTTCAGGATCTATGTTACCGCGTCCCCCTCAGACACATCTGACCAATGAGTCAAGTGCTTTGTTTTCCCAAACCTTTATTGAGCCGAAGTGAAGCTACATTTCGGTTCACTTCAGCTCGTCATTAACTGATTCAGACCAGATCAAATGAATAGGTGTGAAAGCGAACCAAAAAATAATAATAATAATAATTAAATTTTCGCATCTGGTGCACTGCAGGGAAGTGGACTATAAACAGCCAGTGCCCTTATTTGTTTAAAAATAACAATATTTGATAACAACCTAAGTCTAAACCACAATCTTTCCTTAAACCCAGCCAAGTAGTTTTGGTCCCTAAACCTAAATGTTTCTAGTGTGTGTCATGCAGTATGTGTGATCTGTGGTACTCGAGGAGGGTGTAGTTGATGCTTACAAAATAACTTTTGTCAACTGTTTTTTTATTAAATATGAATGATGAAGTGGTCAAGCATTGTTGAGCATTGTAGTAATACAAATTTAGCTCAGAATACTTGGACAGAGTTTCTCCATTTTCCCCGCAGATGAATGAAACGGTCTATACCAATTTGCTAGTCGAGGAGAAGCTAACACAGGAGTGGTGCTTGACTTCCGATGTGCAAAGTACTCAACAATCCTACCATTACCACCTTGAAAAAATGTCACCTACCTTGTCATAGAATGTGAAGATGGCATTGAACTGCTCAGTGGTCAACTTGACACCCTATAAAAACAAGGTTTGACTTTGATTATCAGACTACGAATCGCCAAATAGCAGATGTCACGGTAAGACAAAACTCAACCCAGTCCAAAATAAATTGCACCTATACTATAGTACGTATTTCAGTGACATTACTTGTATATAATCTAGCCGTTTTGTTTTGCATGAATATTTCTTTCTGAACCATGTTTGTTCAATACCTGGAATTTGAGTAAGAAATTCTCCTGAACGGGAAGAAGCCTGCAGGAGAGAAGGACTTCATTAGCAAGCACAATAGTAAGTAGCAACTATAGTTACTATTCCGATTCTTTGACGGTGAATGAACATCAGCTGGCAATGTGTTTCATCATTTATAAAGTGAACAGAAGCAAGTCAAATTGCAGATTACCTGGCCATCTCTGACAGGCCCAGCTTCCCATCTCCATTCAGATCAAACATCCTGAGCTACAAAGAGGAAGCAGAACAGAGATAGGAAAGGACAGAGGAGAGGGACTGAAAGCAGGTTTTGTATAGGTATACGCTGTCAAGATGAAGGCAAATATGGTCCCACAAATTCAACTGATTCCACACATTTATACAGTTTCTAACTTTATTATACATCCACAACAGCTTTCCATAATTCCAAATCTTTAACAGAGGCCCAGTAAAAAGGGACTGCTATGCTTTTTTTAAAAAAGAATATTAACCTAAAGGTTTTGTCTTTTAAATGAAGTTGGGAGGAAATAAGACAAGTTGGGGGATTCAATTTTCTTAAATATTACATTTTCCTTAAAGAAAAGCTTAATGTGGACTTTTACTATGAATGTTTTACATTTTACAGGCTACTTCTCTTACACAAACTGCCTGTCTTAATGCATGCCTGTCAATTAAAATGACTCATTATTTACCCTTGCTGCAGGTTCTAATTTTCACTAGAATCCTATTGGCATAGGATATTCCTAGCGTAGTGTAAGAACTAGCCTGATTTCACTACAGCAGTAGGAATAGCTTATTCATTATTATTTGTTAAATCTTGCTTTATTCCCTTGAGCTTTGGTATGTGTGGCATAAAGAAAAAGTAATGACCAAGTGTATTGTGCCGTGTAAATTGATTCAGAAAATCAGGTCAGGTCAGCTCTGGAGCTTCCAGGAAGAAGCAGATGTTAGAACATCTGTACTGTACGCACAACCTGCAGGACATTATGGGTCATGACCACCAATGCGATAGGCCTCTGAGGTCCTCTAGGCCAGATGGACACCAGACATATACCTGTCATAACGACTGCATATGGCTCACAGTGAGCAATTCATAGTTACTTTTTTCTACTTTGAGAGAGGTGTTTTGTTTTTTTTAAATTGATGATACTGAAAGCATTCTCTGAGCTGAGAGAGAACCTTGTTTACTGCACTGTAGTGTAGTGTCGTCTTGCAGCAGGGAACACTACTTTTAGATTGGGACATAAAATCTGTGTATTGTTTGTGAAAAAAAATATTTTGTTCCTGATACTGAGAATAAAGTTTAGCCCAACAGAATAGTGATGACTGACCACTCACACTGTGCATCTCGGAACACGTGTGTGTGTGTGTGTGTGTGTGTGTGTGTGTGTGTGTGTGTGTGTGTGTGTGTGTGTGTGTGTGTGTGTGTGTGTGTGTGTGTGTGTGTGTGTGTGTGTGTGTGTGTGTGTGTGTGTGTGTGTGTGTGTGTGTGTGTGTGTGTCTTACTATGGTCTTTGTGTACTCCTGGAGCTTCTGGTCATCGTAGTGTCTGTTAGCCTTCTCCAGCAGGTCTGACAGAAAGCCCTGAGGACAGAGACACATGCGATAAAAACAGTATGGCATTATACAAGTTCCACAGTTTTTACCAGTGGAAAAACAACAGTATAGCACCGAAAGAGCATTATTTAATCCAATATCTTGCAAACTTGAAATACTGCACTGTTAGTTTTTTCAGTTTTGGGGATTTTTATATTTTCAGATTAGTCACTGAAGGAAGAAAAGGAACAAGTGAAGGAGGAAAAATATAAAGGAAAGGTAGAGTAGAGGAAAAAGAATTAGGGTTTTATCCCTCTGCGAACCATCACATTCACATCCAAACTTTCTAAACTATATGTGGAAAAGACTTTGAATTAATTTAATAAAAAGGTATTAAGCGGTGCTTTAAGTGGGCTGCTTTATACTTCTACTTCACTACATTTATTTGGTAACTTTACTTAAATATTCTGATTGATAATAATAGTAATATATATCATATATTGTTGTAGATTGAGCTACACAGCAGTATATACAATAACACCTTATATCCGCTGCAACGTGACATTTGCATGAATCTATCAATTATAATCTAATGATATAATATTCTAAAATGGGCCATTCTGTATAAATAGTGATTTTACGTTTTGTACTTTTAAGTAAATTTTGATGCTAATAGTTTTGTACTTTTACTCGAAGGCATGATTTTATTCTACAGTGTAGTATTACTATTTTTACTGAAGTAAAGAGACTGAGTAAATCACCACTCCACCACTCTGGACATTTGAATAATTGAATGTGAAAAGCAGCATTATCTTTTAGTATTTTTATTCACTGTAGAAATTCAGAATGTAATACATAATGATTTGCCGATATCAACCGCCTGATACACATGCCAACAGGTGAAAAAGGGGAGTACAGGCACTTAAAGCACTGGTATTAAGTGTATTTTTTGGGTAAAACATGGATTTTATGCATGCATACAATGACAATCAGCATTTCAGAAAACTTTAAGGACATCAAAATTCTGAAAAAGTATATTTTTCTGGCTTGGTCAAGATGTGTTCTGTAACAAATTTGGTGATGACTGAGAAAAAACTGACATAAAGTTAAAAAAAAGGACATGCCAAATTTAAAGTTCTATGTTGTAGCACCACCATCTGGCCAAATCGTACCAAATTTGACAAAAAGCTAATTATCATCGGCACAGAGGCATAATAAAAGAAAGAAGGAAAGGAGGAGAGTAATAAGAAAGAACATAAAGACAGAAACATGAAAAAAGATGGTATAGTGTGGTGAAATTATATCAATCATATTTTATGAGTTGCAGTAAAGAGTAAAAATAGCCATACAGTAAATGTATTGCAGTAATTATCTCAATCTGTTCTTACATCATTTTTACAGTACTTCAGTACGATATTTTTGTACATGAAGTCACATGTCTGCTGTCTGTGATCTCATCTGCATATTTCCGAAGCTTTCAATGAGCCACACCTGAGGATCTCATCTGCACCTGGTCAGCTGGAAGACATGGGATCCCATAACAACCCAAGCAGCCTAATGTATAAAGACGCGTAATCACTGACCTCAGTAACGTTCAACTCCCTAGTGTTGAAGTGAATAACATTTGTGCAATCTGAAAAGCTTTTTCCATCTGAATCCTCACCTGAAAAAAGCACTCATGGTCATTTGGGGATTTCCTGTGGAGCAGACCCTTTACTCTCCTCTGTCAATGCTGCTGCCTGGCTTTACTGAGTGACATTTGACATTTTGAAATGTTGATTATCCGTGGAAGGTCTTTTTTTTTTAGCTAATATGTCACTTGATAACCCTAAAAGCATACAGCTTAAGCCATATTCAGCATATCCCTTTCTTATCTTTACTTCTTGGCCATGTAAGTTGATAGTTGTATAGCACGATTCATACACATCTGAAGTACTTCACAAGTTAGTGGAATCCTATACAAATAAAAATAACACGTTATAAGAATACATAAAAATAAAAGATTAAAAAGGAAGAGTGCATAAAAACAAAGTGCATTCGATCAGTTAACAAAAAGCGTCAGAGAACATTTTTTTTCATGCAAAGTTATACACTTAGATGCACTATCCTTTGTGTAACAGGGAACCCAGGTCTGTTAACAGAGTTTGGGAAGTAGTAAGGCCAGCAGTCAATGGGCTCCAATCACTCCAGTGTGTATTTTGGAAGAAACAGGCCTTTGTGGAGTTCTGTTTTTTTTTCTTTTCGGAAAAGGACTGTCGGACTAATGGGAATTCAATTCAATGGGATACTATTGGGGTTTGAGAATAATGGGCCATCGGACCAATGAGCAGTCCCCAGTACAATCAAGAAGTTATAGTTGTAGTTCTGACAGTAAGAATTACCAGTCCCGGATTGAACGTATGGGCAATCTGGGCATCTGGGCACCCAGGGGAGCCTGAGTGCAAAGGGCCCTCTGTGGGTTTTTTTTTCGCTTTTAGCCCTCCAAAAGAACTCAATTTTTTTTCTTTCTAAAATAACTCCAACCACCTCAGTTTGCGGTTCTGCCCTTTGCCATTGTATTTTAGCCCTCTAGGCTTATCGTAGACAGTTGAAAAAAAACAAATAGATGGAACCAGCCGCTCGTTACAATAGTTAGAGAACAGGCACTAGAATTTTCTGGAAATGTTTCTGATGTTTATTTGTTGTCTTATTGTGGGTTAGCTGTCATATCTGTACTCTAAACGTGAAGCTAGTGCCAACAAGCAATAGCTTAGCATTAGCTTCACTGGCAGGGAGACTGGAAAAGGGGGAGCTAGCCTTGCTCTGTCCAAAGGTAATGAAATCCACCTCTAAATTTAACCAATTATCACATTTAGATTGTGTAATACGTATAAAAACAGAGATGCATAAATGAGAAGTTGTGGTTTTACAGGAAGTTGCATGCTAGGTAATATTTTGTGGAGATAAGCAGCAAGGCACAGGGAATTCCTCATGTCATTGTTAGTAGGCATCTAGCGGAGATGCTGGTAGGTATCCCCCCCCCCCCCCCCCCCCTGCTTCCAGTCTTTATGCCAAGCTAAGCTTAATATCTGCTGGCACTATCTCTTTATTTAGCATACAAGCATGAGAGTGGCATACATTTTTCAATCTAGCACTTGGCAACAAAGTGTAAAAGCACATTCCCAACCCGACTAGTTATTTCCATAACTATTCCTTTTAGCAAGCAGATTCAGAATCGATAGGCTATGATAATAAGGAAGTCACTGATCATAACATAAAGAATGAAGAGGATAAGTTTTGTGTCTTTCTTTCCTTTCTTTTTAATGATGCAAAACAATACAACAATTAGGAGGTGATCAATTGAAAAATATTCTCAAACTTAATTAAAGGGAAACACAAAAACACAACTATTACAATTAAATGAATACATGTAAATATGTAAATAAAATGTTAATGATTACAGGAAAAGACAGGTAAAGTGATTTAAAGTGCTACTTCAGTTGTGACTTGCTACTTTTGTCTGATAATTGTTGTTTAGGGTGGGTACTCTGCTGTTAAGCATGTGAATGTGCATTTGAACACGTGTGGGGGAGGGGAAGAAAGAAAAAAGACATAAAAAAAAGAATAATTATGACCAAGTAGGCAGATTAATATATAACATAATAAATGATGCTAGGTTTTGGGATGCAAATGTAGAAACGAAGATATGTTTTATCATTGAGAATCATACATTACAACATACCTTCAATTCATTTGCTTCAATGTAACCACTGCGATCTGTGTCATATCGCCGCCATGCCTACAAGAAATCCACACAACACAAGAAATATTGGAATGAAAGCAGTTTTCAGCACTGATGCATAAAGCACAAAGACACTATTCTCCAGAGTTATTTACATCCCCGAGACATAATTCCTTTCTGCCCAAACCCCAGGTTGCATTTTAACCACACTAAGAGTTTGATTTCTCTCTGATGCACAGCAGAAATCGTTCCGGAGGGGACGACCATGAAAGCCTGGACCATCACTGTAATCACACTGTGTTCAATACAATCCCATTTGCCCGCATACAGAGCAGAGGGCAACCAAAGACAGAGAGAGAAACGAAGGAGGGAGAGAAAGTCATTTAATAAATGTTTTAATCTAGCAGCTGTCCCCGTCCAAAGAAGGGCTCCTTATCAAAGATGGATGGCCTTCCCCCTTCTCCTTCTCCTCCTCCTCTGCTCCTCCTCTGGGCTCTGCAAAGAGGAGCTACAGTGGTGTTATCCATTATATATGACTCTGAAAATAGAGCATTCTGCTTCCTCATTCTAACCCTTTAAAAACCTCTCTGCCCACTTCCTCCTCCCTGCACCCTTCAACAAAGACTGATTAATCCTCTTCTCTTGTTTTATGCTCTCAAACTCTGGCTCTCAACTTCCTATCGACATTTCATTAATGTCCTCTCTGTTCCTGCTTTCTCTTGTTTGCCCTTTGTATCCTTCTCTCTCCACACCTTCTCTTTCATTTGTCCTCTTTCTCTCGTTTCATTATTCCTGTTCAATATGACACAGGAGACAAGGGCAGCCTCTTTCCCACATGTAATTGGTTTCTAATAGGCTCCATTCTTTCATTGCAGCAGATCTAACATGAAATCTGTTATTTTCTTCTACTCTAAAAGATATTTCGGAATGAATTATTTCCTTTTCCTAGTACATTTCAACACAGATCAGGCTTTTGGTTATTCCAACAATTATTCATAATCCATTATTCACTGCAAAGCTTAAGTTGTTTATACTGTACTTTGAACTTTTCATAAATAAATGGTTTCTTAAACACACAGTTTGGCTGTAATACAGTAGCAGAACAGAACCATCATTCTCATTTTCTGTGAAATTTTGCTTGTCACATATGGTTAACTTTATGTGTAGTAGCTAATGTCTGATTGCTTGTTAGCTCAACGGAGTTTTGTTGGTAACACAACTAACTGACACAGATGTTATACTTGCTATGAAAAAATGTTAAACACTGTACAGACCACTTGAGAATGTTTCACTGGTCTAGTTTCCCGAGGTGGTCATTGTTTTCTACCATTAATTTATAAATTGTCTTTTGCTTCATGTATGCTAGTTGTTTTTTTCTGTTCCTGACTAGCCTCAGTAAAACTGGCTCAAAATGTGTAAATCTTCTCATCAAATATTCAGCTCTGATTGGTTGTGTGATAAACTGTTTTTGTATGACCTGATTAACGTGGTCTGAGAAACCCACTTTGGAATACAGCGGAAGTAGTGCTGCTCATCTGGTTGTTTTAGATGCGGAAATTGAACTTTTTTAGCTTCGTGTTCCACTGAGCAGCTTTCATAGGAATGATCTGGGCCCTGCCGCGAATGCTGTATCTAGTTCTCTGAATAAATCTATACCAAGCCCCCAGTGACTTCCTGGTTGATCCAATATGGAAGTGCCAAAAACTGCAGTTCTCCAAGTGTCCACTAGGAATTTGCACAATAGAGCAGTTTCTCATTGACTCCCATGTTAAACAGGCCGTTTTCACAGCGTCATTAAACCTATTTAAGGCCTGGTACAAAAAACATTCTAGTCTGTATGTTTAGGTCATATCTCCATGACAACACTGAGGGTTGTGAATTTTTTTTGTACCAGGCTAGTTTTTATTTCAATGTATGCTTCATGTTAGCTCTGTTATGTTAATTAAATAGCCCCGCTTGCACTATGACTTGCAATACAGCTTACTATTGATGGAACATATACAAGATGATAATCTGGAGCATGTCCATATTTCATACAATCTATGATATATACATATACAGTTATATACATGTATATAGAGTATATATACAGGTGTGTGTGTGTGTGTGTGTGTGTGTGTGTGTGTGTGTGTGTGTGTGTGTGTGTGTGTGTGTGTGTGTGTGTGTGTGTGTGTGTGTGTGTGTGTGTGTGTGTGTGTGTGTGTGTGTGTGTGTGTGTGCGTGCATGTATTTGTAGGGTGTCAGAATGGGTGTTGACTTGGATCGCTTCACAACGTCCCAACAGAAGAATGTTGGGTTGTGTTTTTTTGCCTTCGATGACGTGTTTCCAAGTGACTATCATTTTGAGAAATCGGAATACAGAGGAATGATTTGAGAGATAAAGAATTTGTTAGTGCAGATGCAGGTGCAGGTGGAACTGTGAACCACAGGAAAGGTCAGTCATTCTTTATTTCTTTTTTGAGGCTACTCAGCCACAGCCAGCATCGTACACACCACTATTATTTATGTCCTAGCACCACCTTCCTGTTGACTTCCCACGTGTTGATAGACACAAGCTTTGATTGGTGGTAGACCAACGTGTAGTCTATCATGTTGCCAAGCCACATCAATATTTTAAGACTCTATAATCCCTCAATCTGGCACAGTGACCATCGTTACTTGTGTCATGATACATGGCACTGCCGAAATCTACCGGCATTTGGCATGTGGGCAGTTGCTAATCTCAAGCACTTTTCAGAACCACACTGTACTTTCAGATCTGGGAGTTGTGAATATCAGTTCCTTTTCAAACCTTTGTGACCTATTGTTATCCATAACAACCCATAGCTTCTCTGCATAGCCTGCACCAGCAGAGATATTCCCATCTTTGGAGAACCATTTACATCCAAGATACACAAGTATTCAACACTGTCCAGTTATTGTACATAAAACATCAAAGCTAAAGGTCCCATTAAATTAACTCTTTCATCTTAAGCCAAGCTGTCGTGTTGTGACAGATGATACAATAAAGATCAGGATGGTTTACTGTATCACAGAAGTCAAAATTTTGAAAAAAAATTGAAAATCAAAAATCAAACTACTCACGTCTCCATTTAACTTTACTGAAGGGTTACACAGTAGCTGTCTTTTTCAGGACTTATGCTTGCTCACTTGTCACATATTAGCCATTATTTGTGCTCAGCCAATTTTACAATCAAAGTTCATGATGGACCATCAGGTGTGTTCACTCGCTTTGTAATTCAACTGCTAAATCTGAACGGCAGAAATTGACAACCATCTGCAATAGAGGCTGAGACTACCAATGGTACTCAGACTACACACGTTTACTTCATTAATTAGTACACCTTCAACCAAAGAAAGGAATGAATCTGTGAAATTAGCTCGTAGGCCGGACTGAGCATATGCAGGTTGTCTCCCCTCCATGGCTGACTGACTCTGGTCTAGTATGTATGATTAGGTCAAGTAAGTGTGTCCTGACGAATGACGTTTATTTTTATAAAAAGTTTTTCAAATCTTCATCCATGTTTACTCATAAACACTCTTACCGCCATAAACTCAGCACTGGAGCTGACAAACTCTCTGAAGCAGAGCAGGAAGTTCTCTTCAGTCGGGAGAATCTGGGCCAGCTAGAGAAAGAAATGACAGGAAAATGGGAGTAGTATGAATAGAAGATGGTGGGGATGAAATGCTGGCAGGGAAGAGATGGAGACTGAGGAGCTTTTTGTCTGCAAAGACTCGTATGGGCAAGTCACACATAAATAGAGTCATAACCTTGGAAGCTGAACTATGGCTAAATAACATTTATACTTCTATCATTTTTTTGGTTCTGACAAAGCCTTTGCAGGAGCCCTCCATCTTGCATCTCTTTCGAAACATGTTTAGAATATGATAAAAATCCAAGCAAAGCAATATCCCAAAGTGACCCTCCATTGAGTTATAAAGACTGTATTCATGCCTGGTTTACCAGTATACCAGGCTTCTGATGCAATTTTTTTCTCACATTTCATAGAAAGTAGACAGAAACCCTTTTACCCCCGGCTTCCAGTCTTTATGCTAAGATAAGATAGCCAGCTGTACATGGCTGCATATATGAGAGGGGTATCAATAATGTCATAAAAACATAGATTTACAATACAAGAAGCACCTCCAAGGCCTTACCTCTGACATCTCGATTCGTCCATCTTTGTTCTTGTCGAACTTCTGCATGAACTCCTTCATCTTTTCTCTGAATGTCGGGTTTGTAGGGTCCTAAAAAAGTATTTGTACTCAGTACAAGTGAAGCCTTAGTGGTCATTGTGTATCCGTGTTTAATCTCTAGTCCTTGAACTCACCACCCCTGCTCCTCTCCGGGCCATCTCCAATTCTTTAAAGAAGTTCTCCAGCTCCTTCCCCTCAATGTAGCCATTACCTGGGAGACAGACAGACCATAAACTTATGTCATCGCAACATACCACAAAGGGCTTATTTCAGAATTGCTGACATGCAAAAACCCCATCAGAGTAGTTGTGGTTACAGTGTAAACCGGATTCCAACATGGCCTGGTTTTGCCCATGTATTGATTCAAACATGAGCCTTTTACCAACTCTCTTCCTTCCCCTCTGGCTCAATAGATTAGACTATGGACTGACACAATGCAAACTGATCACTCCTCAAAGACTGTGTTCACAGGGTTGTATGCAAGGAGAAGCTATATATGGAAAATTGCTTTTCTAGGATTTCGAAGGTGATGATCCACAGGAAGCTTCTTTTATTACACAGAGATCAATACTGCCTTTAGCAGGGAGTTTGGGAAATGGGTCGAATCAATATGGATAACAGTGTACTGTGATGATTGCTACCTGAATTTGATCCTCTAGACTTGTGAAAGTTATGATATTTTTGTCATGAGGAACTGAAAGTTCAACTTAAATAATAGTCTTAACATTGCTTTACTGAATGCTGTCAGTCATTCTGACACATTTTGAGTGCCAACTTTGTCAAATGTCAGCCTGGTCTCATAAGAAAAATGTTGGTGTTCAAACTTAAACCTAACCAAGTAGTTTATATGCCTAGACCTAACTAAGTAGTTTTGATGCTTAAAGTCCGTAAGATTTTCATCTAGTTAATTGTTAAGTTACTATCTGTCAAAGAGTGAAATGGTGATTGAGCATATGACCCACTAATGAAAGCACTTTCTGAGAGATAAAATCTGTGTGTCTGTGGCAACTATGTGGCGCACAGTTAGTGATGCTTTTTATGTCAGTCAGCAGGGGTTGGTTTGCCAAGGTTACTTGGAAATTGGGAAGTCCCAACTCCCGGCAAGTAAAAGTACAATGACATGGAACATTCAAGTCGGAATTCCAAGTCAAGCCTGTTGTTATGTGTGACTAACACTGGTGAATCAACAGACAAATTAAGCATTTGAAGGCATCCCGCTGCATCGTACAGGTGAGAGCTGCAAATCTACTGACTTCCTACAGTCGACACTGTTCGGTTTTGAAAAGGAGATGACGTCCTAGAGGCTCCCCTGCAGTTACATCTGACCGCCAAAGTGGCCGCTAGGAATAACTTATCTCAGTTCTTACGGATTACAACTTTAAACCTAACCATGTAGTTTTGTTGCCTAACCTTAGTAGCAATAATCATTTTCATTTGAATTCACAACGTTAACCGTGTAAATTAAACTGCAACTGTTGAAGGTCATAAAGTGTTGAGGGAAATGTTGAGATTGAATCATAGACTGTATAAAAAATAGACATAGCATACCTATCAGGGTCTGTTCTCTCAACTTGATCCAATCATACTCGCCTTTCGGAGTCTCCATCTTGTCAGACACTGACTCTGCCTCACTGATGTGATGTTGGGGGGAGGGCCATAATTTACGATTTACAAATTTACGTATTTCATTGGTTTCAGAATTGGGCATGGCAAATTGACTCGCTAGCGTCCCCCTAGAATTTAGCCCCATCTCCAAGACAGATGTAAATTTATGAAAATCTGCAGGCATATATCCCTCAATCAGATCATAGACTGTATAAAAAATAGATGTAGCCTCTACGCCAAGGTCCATTGTTCTCAACTTGATCTAATCGTCAATCAAGCCATCTTGTCAGACTTTGACTCCTCCTCATTTCCTCTTACCAAAAAAGGGCACTGACATGGGGGGAGGGAAGTACGTCCAACTGGCTGAAATATATCTCAGAGGAGAAGTGAGGGCCAGTGGCTAGCTGTCACTCAAAAGACCACGCCCCTAATTATTCATAAACTTTGACCTCCAATAAAATGAAAACTAGCCTGGTACAAAAAAACTCCCCCCCCTCACTTCCGTGTTGGATCAACCAGGAAGTCGCTGTGGTGGGGGCTTGGATTGAACACATCTTCAGTTTGCAGGAACATATAATGCCAACATTTCATTCTGGCAACTGGGTTGGAAATGATGCTTATCCTATGATGTCGTCTATCACATTTTTTTATGATTCTGTCACGACAAATTTAGCTTGGGGACAATATCTTTAATTTTATTCTCCTAGTTTTTTATCCTTACTCCTGGTGTTCTGCTGCCCTGACAGAGGAAAAATGAGTATGCCCACTTCACCCAGGTAGTCTGTGAACGTGTACCAATATTCTACCAACAAGAATGCTGGACAGATGGCTCCAAACGTTGTGACTAGCTGCTTCAATAAAACCCTAGAAGGCAGAGCTGCCTCATTAAACACTAACAAAGATTATTATGCCATCCACTTCCCCACCTCTCTCTCTAACTCAGTGTCTCTTTCTGTCATCTTCTATCTAACTCCCTCTCCCTATTCAACCAACATCTTAGCGTCTTTGTTCTGTCCATGGAAATTTGTGTGTGTGTGTGTGTGCATGCATGCTTTCTTTAGTGATGCTATCAAAACTCATAAATACAAGCTCTGCTGTTTCAATAAGTGGGGCAGTAAAATGCCTCGCTGCTATCGAGCCTCCCTCCTATGGGTCTTATTGACATTTAGCACTCTGGAGAAAAATGCCCTGCTTGATAATTAAACAGAGTAAGATTTGATTAAGAACAAGGCAAATGGCACAAAATGACAATAAAAATAGATTTATGAATAGATATTATACTGGAGCGCTGTCATCCCTTCAATAAATGAAACAATAAATCCATACATCCCATTAAAGTATTCGTGCCTAAGGGAGCTTCTGTTTTGTGTTGTGCTTTTTCAGAAGTACTTTCTGTTCAGACTTTAAAGCCACAACAACATGCTTATGGTACCCATGTTTTTTTCACTATAGTATGTTATCTGCAATCGGGCTGGGGGATATGGCCAGAATCTTCTAATCCAATATAGGTCATTTCATCACGTCGTTACAACAATGTATTCTCATCAACAATGTATTGTCATCAACAGATTAGTATGATATGTTTCTAAAAGTTATGCACAAAAATTATTCTGATATTTTACGAAATATGACGTTGTATTTAACATTATGAAACAGATTCTTATTGTCATGCAGAGTGAAACAGGTGAACACAAACACATAGGACTGCAGACTACAGGAACTATAGACAACTGATTATTCAATTCTGGCGCAACGGGTCTCAACATGACCGAACAACAAGGATCCAACTAAGACTGAAAACCTACACTGGGATATTGCCATAAGTAGAATTTTTGAGTTTAGGCGCACATGAGTTGAACAATAAAGTGGAATGAATGAATCCTGCACACCGCTGTTGGAAAACACTACCTACAATTTATTTTAACCAATAGTTGGGCTCCAGGTAGAAGTCAAATTCTGGTGTAAAATCATCCCACGGCATTTTTTGGCAAATACACTTTTTTCGTGTAACAACTATTAACGGAGATATCCTGGAGAGTCGCTAACAGTTGCTAACAGCAGAATGCAGCTAAAACACTGATTAGCTTGGGGCAGCACAGTGAACGCATTAAAACAACGTTTTTAACCACTAATACTGCTCAAAATACCGACGTTCCTCTTTTCATTTGAAAAGTGAAAATTGTGAAATAACAAATGTTTTATTTTGTCTTTTCTTTTTCTTTCTTTTCCAATTTAATCCTGTAGGTCCATGGTTGATCCTGTCTATCTGCCCTGACGACGTGAAGCGACAGAACTGGAGGAACTCAGCTCTTGCTTTTTTTTCCTTTATTGAGATCTGCTGTTAAAGTGATAATAGTCTACTGTAAATGTGTGGGGGTTGTTGATGGTAAATGACCCATCAGTCCGAACAAAAGACTTAACAAGCTCTGGGGAGCAGTGTCAGGGAAGTTACTTACTTGTCGGAACAACAGCGCAACAGAGCGTAAACAACTAGATTCACTTTATAAATGTAAAAAGAGGATCACAAGGATTTTTGGCGGTGTGCTGAGTCAGAAGAGTTGTTGGCAAAGTTTTTGGAAAAATAAGCAGAAGAAGAAATACGATCGTCATTTCCGCTAAGTGCAAGGCAGCAGTGTGTGATTTGAGATAGCACTTGCTGGGGAAATTAAGGGTACTGATCATATTCCACAACCGGACAGCAGCAAGCAGTTGAAGGACCTGGCCGGCCCTGCCCATATCTGTCGCGGCATCTCTTTCTCAGCCTTGCCCAAGTTGAAAACCTTCAATTCTCTTGAAGAATTCATCAGCAGGTCAACTGGGAGAAGGTCCACTTTTGGCAAAAGTGTGAAAGCCCTTGGAGCGCAAACTGTTCATTTTCTGAATGCTATATTTTATGGCCTAGTGTTATGTTCCTTAATAAAGGCTTGATTTATCCATTTATCATTATTCATTTTCTTAGCAATAAAAGATGCTGCATGTGTTTATCCAGTCTAGTTCGTTAATCATTAATAAGTGTGTGTCTAAATATATAATATGATGATAAATAATGATACATATATAATATAATAAATACAAATTACTAAATATATAATAGGATGGTAAATAATTATTATAAATATTTAATATGATACAAAATAAATTAATCATAGTACACAATGTCCACTATGAAATTAAGACTGTATTGTGAAAGTATACTGTAAAAGTCTGGCAGATAGTTTGGTGAACTGATGTTTTCATCTCGTTTCTCCCATTGCCCGTCTGTACTCATCTGAGCTGCTCTAGTGCCACCTGGTGGGCACTGCAGCTACGTGCTTGACCCCCTTAATGACGCTACGGAATTCACACAGAGCTCAGGTCAAATGAAAGGAGGAACATCTGTGGCACCAAACCTCTGCAGTAGCATGAGTCCTTACACATTAACCAAAGCACCAACAAGGTAGTCAGTGAACCCAGAGCTTATTAAAAGAGTGTTTTAGAGAATTACCTACTGGCCCAGGTACCAGCTCCTCTCATAGTAAAGTCCATTCAAGTGGATTACCAAAGTCAATTGTTTTCTGTGTAAGGACTCTTCTTATGCTGCTGCAGAGGTTTGGTGTTATTTTGAGCTGTGTTAGTGGTTAAAAAAGAAGCTTTAATGCCTTCATCGTGCTGCCCAGAACTTATCAATGTTAGCCGCATTCGGCTGCTAGCAACTGTCCGTTAATAAAATTTCAGTTAGTATGTGTTTTCTTTTATCAATTTAGAGGACGGATTGTGTCCCGATAACGCAACATATGATTTGCGACAATAAACTGTCACCCAGCCCTAATATGAGCTGCAGTCAATTACAAGTCCATGTTGCATTAAACTGTCCGAACTCAATCAAGCAAACCAATTCTGCCTCATTACATTGTATGTCAATGATGCTAATATTATTGTAACGAAATTGAAATTACTGCCAGCGGATACATTTTGTGGCTGACTTCAACTCAGCTCCAGGTCATTCAATTTAAATGTCAAAGCACTAGTATTATATGTCATAATGAGAGCGCTCCTACCAACTTGCGTTAATATACCCTGGTCTCTCTGCACAAGCTCTTAAAGCTTGCAACAACAGAAAGTTAAAAGGTTCACAAAACCACTTCTAGCCCTAATAGACATTCTTTTTGATACCCCACGGTATGCTGGTAAAGACACTTCTATCCTTTGTATCTGATTCTGAAATTCAACCCCAACTAGGGTTGTCACAATTCTCGATAAACTATGCTCCATACTATACTCCACACTCGATACCATTTTGGATACCACAGGGAGAAATCTTTTCAAAAATGAAGGCAGGGACATTGGCAGGTAGCTAGGCTAACGTTACTTACATGTTTAAGGTGGTAGGTCATGTTCGTCTAATGTAAATTACATGTTTAAGGTGGTAGGTCATGTTCGTTGTGGACGAGTGATAGACAAAGTTTTTCTTGCAAAGTTTGCATGTGACGTTCTTGGGGTTGTCCTTGATGGCATGACATGATTGGCTATTAATTATTAACTGTCTAACTGAGATGTGGATGGGACCTGCCATGTTAAAAAAAAAAAATACACTGATGCTGTGTCCCAAATCGCACACTTCCACCCTCAAACTGGCTTTTTTGAGGATGGAAGTGCGTTCACACAGTGTACTGCATTTATCCAGTCGTGTGCTCAAAAACAGCCAAACCGTTGAGTGTGGATCGATAAACACTCAATGACCTCAATCACCGCCATTTTGTCTACGTAGCAGGAGAGGGGGGAATTAATTCAAACTGGAAAATGTCGGAACAACAGCGCAACAGAGCGTAAACAACTAGATTCACTTTATAAATGTAAAAAGAGGATCACAAGGATTTTTGGCGGTGTGCTGAGTCAGAAGAGTTGTTGGCAAAGTTTTTGGAAAAATAAGCAGAAGAAGAAATACGATCGTCATTTCCGCTAAGTGCAAGGCAGCAGTGTGTGATTTGAGATAGCACTTGCTGGGGAAATTAAGGGTACTGATCATATTCCACAACCGGACAGCAGCAAGCAGTTGAAGGACCTGGCCGGCCCTGCCCATATCTGTCGCGGCATCTCTTTCTCAGCCTTGCCCAAGTTGAAAACCTTCAATTCTCTTGAAGAATTCATCAGCAGGTCAACTGGGAGAAGGTCATGGATAAATGTAAAAAGAGGATCACAAGGATTTTTGGCGGTGTGCTGAGTCAGAAGAGTTGTTGGCAAAGTTTTTGGAAAAATAAGCAGAAGAAGAAATACGATCGTCATTTCCGCTAAGTGCAAGGCAGCAGTGTGTGATTTGAGATAGCACTTGCTGGGGAAATTAAGGGTACTGATCATGTCAGTAGGGCACAAAAGGCACAAATGTCAGTACACTCACTGCAGTGCGTGATTTTGGACACAGCGTGACAGTGAGTGAATGTCATGACTTCCTGTATCTGGCCCTTCAAATTAAAAGCTTTTTTGACAAACCTAGCCACAATACAGGAAAACTCTCAAAGAGGGCAGCTGTACCAACTAAGTGCATATTTATAGCCTATAAAATCCATTTGCCTTTCAAAGAGAGTGCAGCCCTGTCTATTCAAATAATTTGTGCATGGGGCGACTGCTCTAACCACTCAGCCAGCAGCCACCCCATGTAAAGAGGATGAAGGTCCTCGAGGCAGCGGCCACAGGTTCGACTCTGCCCTTTACTGCATGCCCCACCCCCAAACCATTTACTTTCTGTTCTATATAATAAAGGCTTGAAAACTGCCAACAAATAAATAATAATTTGTGCTGAGATCACAGATGGGTCAATTCTGGATGGGAATTTTGCTTCATAATCCAGATTTCCATATCCAAAAAATAATTGACAACAAATGCTCTATAATTAGCAAAAGGAAATGGAGTTGTTTCCTGTTTCAGCTTTGAAGCGACTGAATGAGAAGGCCTGGCAGAGACAGCAAAGAAAGATGAGAGGGATACAGAGCGGAGGAGCTGCAAGAGGCGCAATTCAGATGAGTTTTGATCCTGGGACAACAGGGGAATATGTGGTTCCATCAACTGTGGGTGCATCGCCTCCTGTGTATTTTTTATGTGAAACTCAAGAGCTGTTTACTCAATCTGAGCAAACAAATTAGCTCTCCTTTCTTTCTGCCAAGCCATAAGACACTCCCAGTAATGGGAGCAGAAATCAAACACTATAGCCAAATCTGTTGATGCACAGGGTTGTATTTGATTTGCAAAGTGGCTCGTCGCAAAGCACAATATGTAAACTACCTCAGTAGTAGGACTTCAACACCTTGGTGGTAGCGCTAATATCCTTACAATCACACACACTAAGCAGATGTAAAAACAGTTTACCAAAACAACTTCATCTGTACATTGGCTCAGCTGCTGAGCCCCTCCACCCCACCCCAACCAACTCCTCATTCTACCCTGATTTCCCCGTGGAACACATTTCTGCATGTGTGCAGGCGTCAAAACAGATTGCATTAACAATGAATTCCCAGGAGTATATGTGTGTGTTGAACAAATAAGTGCAACACACTCGCCTCCTTTGCAGGTGTATTTTGAACATCTCGAGAAAGTTGATTGAACGAGCAATACTGAGGACTAGGGATTCACTGATTTATCGGGTCAAACATCGGTTTCTGCCAATATTTGCCTTGTTGACTGCAATCAGCCAGTCAGCAAATACGAGGAGATCCACAGATTGCAGTGACCGATGTTTATCTGACGTGTTGCATCATTCATCTAAATGTTGCGTTAACGACTTTTGAAGAGGTTATTTTTCCAAACAATCATCTTTTTCTTGTGAGAGAATGTTTTTTTTAAGGTTGTTTGTATGGTTGAATTTGTGCTCCTCACAGATAATGAAGGGCTGGTATTTTTTTAGGATTAAGATTTATTTGTTTCCCTGGCACAAAAGAGGGAATAATTACAACAAAAACAACAGCAAAAAAAATCATCATCATCGGCATTGTTATTTTAAACATCTGTATCAGTATCGGCTCAGAATTTCACAATCGGTGCATCCCGATAATGACTGGCTGCAGCCAGGGATCAGTTACATGTCCCAGTCAGACTCTCAAACTTTTAAAGGAAATCAAAAATGCTCTCCTTTTCAGAGTGACCACTGTGGACATCTGAGTCTATCATGTGCTAAGGATTTCATCAGCACTTTTATCAGTTCACAAAATGTCCTTAATCTACAGAAGAGGATTTCTATAACTCTCCCTGACAGCAGGATGCCTGATGAATATAAAAGCAACTTAGATCATACTGTCACACTACACAGACGCAGGCACACAGAGATATTTGCAGAGAAAGGCTGAACTGACTGATCTGTCGGGAGACAAACACGATCGATGCAAGGAGAAATAGACAGATCGAGACTGAGACTGTGTGTGTGTGTGTGTGTGTGTGAGTGTGTTTGTTTTTGTGTGTGTGTGTGTGTGTGTGTGGTGGGGAGGAGGGGGGTGCTGAATAAATTAATACATTGGATAATTTCATGTTGACAGATATCACATATCACATAAATCCTTTTTATGCTGAACTACTACCACTGTGCTGCATACAGAAAATCCCCACCTGGCAGAGTGCACTTATTGATGGAACTTAAATAAGCCAGTTTCTGATTGGAATCGGATATCAATACAAAGAGCATCAGACGGAGCCAATTACCCAAACTGTCAATGATTACGGTGAATCCACAGAGGACCTTAATTAAATGACGCATTGATTGCTAGTTCACACCTGAGTTGCTTGTTTAAATCAAAAGCCTAAATTGTTGGAACATTAAAATGCCAGGGTTAAGAGGACTTCCCTGAGAGCTCACTGCGCTCGTAAAGCTGCGACTCGTTGAGGGCTCATTGTATTGCCTATTGTACTATTTGAATAATTATATCAACTATTTTAATAAGATGAGAACAAATACGTTCGTTTAAATAAAAAACTAACAATAAAAACAACTGGCACGGTGGGGGGCGGTGCGCGTCAGATTTAGTTGGAAAACGTTGAACTTTTTTGAGGGTTGTAATAATCTATACATCCAGAATATCAGCTTGTATCAGCTCAGTATTAAACATGGAAATGTCCCCTTTGGCTACTTGTATTGATCTTTCACAGGCGGAGGAATATTATCAGCAGCCTAATTAAAGACACAATAGTCCCTATATATTTTTGAAATAGCATTTTCTCCGCTGAATTGGGCGTAAAGAACACTATATTACATTGTGTCTCAACTTTTGCTGTGGTATTATTGTCTTATTATTCTAAGCTTGATATGGGTTGTACTCTGTGGAGGATGCTTTTCACTCTTTTCCCCATGCATTTCTCTGACTCTATTGCATTTTACAGCAGTGATCCATCATTCAGTAGTCTTCCGTGGATTAGGACTTTGAAATAACTTTTAGGAAGGAAAAAAAAGTGTCCTACCGTCAGCGTCGAAATGTTTCCAGATGTCGAGGAACTGGGACGCGGTGACCTCGGCCAGGTGCAGGTGAGGAGGCTGCTGGGCTTTGTTTGCCATGATGCTTTCGGCGGATGCTGCTGCAGGTCGGACGCCAGAAAAATCCGCTGACAAGTTCTCTGTGTCTCTTGTTCGAATGCAGCCCACACTGTAGCCCCTGCGCGCCGCCCGCCGCTTTTTAACCCCGACGCAAGAGCGCGCTGCCGCTGGGGGCGCACTGCCACCGACAACCCCCACTCTGTGCTCTCAAGCTTAATGGCAGTGAGATAGGACGTTTTGGCCACTGCAGTGGACAGACTGAGTGTGTGTGTGCGTGTGCGTGTGCGTGTGCGTGTGTGTGTGTGTGTGTGTGTGTGTGTGTGCGCGTGTGTGTGTGTGTGTGTGTGTGTGCGTGTGTGTGCGTGTGCGTGTGTGTGTGTGTGTGCGTGTGTGTGTGTGTGTGTGTGTGTGTGTAAGAGAGAGAGAGAGAGAGAGAGAGAGAGAGAGAGCAGGAGATGAGATGGATGCAGATATAGTTGCATCATTGTGCTTTATGGTACATCTCATGCGTCTTTGATCCAGTGCATCCCATATCTCTTATCCACATAAAATTATGTTTCTGTATATGTGTGTGGTGTGTGTGCGTGTGTGTGTGTGTGTGTGTGTGTGTGTGTGTGTGTGTGTGTGTGTGTGTGTGTGTGTGTGTGTGTGTGTGTGTGTGTGTGTGTGTGCGTGTATGGGCAGACCCAGTGTGTTCCTTCAAACATCTGTGTGTGTATTTAAGCGTGCAGCTCCTCCAGCCTGTCTGCCAGTGTGTGAGGCTCCACAGACTTAATTAGAACTCACACACTAATCACATTTCCCACACTGCCTCCAGTTAGCAGTGATTAGCCCACATAATAAATGTAAATTCAGAAGAAGAAAAAAGGTAAAAAAGTACTTTTTTTCGTTAATGGCCAGTCTGCTGTGCAGAGGGGAGCCACAGATCCTATTAGGAGAATGAGGATGAAAAATGAATGTACTCATATATTTCTTCCACTCATTTACTGCAAGAGGTGATAATATTCACAATGAAGTAATAAGAGTGTAATGAGCAGGGTAAGAGGGCAAGTATCCCTAGAAGCACGTTCCTGCTGAAATTTGCAAAACAAAGGAAAAAATAATATAAAAATGAATATTTTTTTCAATTGACCTGCAGGGGTGTGAAATACTGTTTGCTGTTTACGAACGGTATTGTTTGTTTAGACATTAGAGGCAGTGCAACTAGCTGTTAGCACATTGACATAATATCACCTTGTAAAGTTCTTAGAATGTATAAAAAATTGACGTAACCTCAACATGATCCAATAGTACTTCCCTTTGGGAGTCACCATCTTGTCAGACTTTGACTCCGCCTCATTACCTTTTACCAAGAAAGGGCATATTCATAAACTTGAACCTCCAATAAAATAAAATAAAAACTGGTACAAAAAAATTCGTCCCCCTAAGTGTTGTCATGGAGATATGACCTTAACATACAGACCATTTTTTTTTTTTTACCATGCCTTAAATAGGTTTAATTATGCTGTGAAAACTTACCATTTAACTACCCCTAGTGGACACTCAGTAAACTTCAGTTGTTGGCACTTCCGTATCGAATCGACCAGGAAGTCCCTATGGTGGGGGTTTGGTTCTGATGCCAATCGGTTCCAAAAGTGATTCAATCCCCATAGTCCTATGTTCAATTTTACGGCAGAAATAAACATGTTTACAGCCTGGAACTAAAACACGTTTGGTCACTGTAGATAATTTCATTATTTATGACAACTGTATGGAGATGAATTGTTTTATAACGAACCTGTTTAAAAAATATCAAGGCTTAAAGTTCGGCATAATTAAGAGATGGCTACTTTGAGTGACGGGTGGGTGCTGTCACAGGAAACTGTATGGATGTCGTTCAGCCTGCCTCATGCACTCAACCTCCTTGCCCATTTTTGATTAGCCGGGAGTCAGGCCTATGGAGACTATGTTCGCAGTTTATACAAAATATGGCTTTCACAGACTCCTTAGGGAAATAACTGTTTTATCAGATGTTCACTAGGTGGTAACATTTTTGGGAATACTTTAGGACTATTTGAATTTTTTCAAGAGTAAGATGAGAAGAAAGATACCACTCTCATCTGTGTTTTAAGTATGGAGCAACAGGAGGCAATTAGCCTAGCTCTGAATAATGATTAGAATCAGGGGAAAAAGCATGTTCTCTCCAAAAAAACGCCGTGGGTTGCTTGTATTTCTTAATCATCATGGGGAGCACTAAATCCTTGATGCAGTAATGGTGCCCTTGCAAAACAGATAGCAGAATGGGCCTGACATCTGCCACCATGCTGGACATCCTGTGCTGGGCGTATACCCGCTATGTACATCCGGTACGACAGACTTGAAGTAAAATGACTCTAAGGGGACATGAAATAGTAATGTATGTAATAAGCCAAGTTATCATGTAAGTGAAGGGCCGCTGTGGCTCAGAGCTAGAGCACGAAGACACTGAACCCCAAATGGCTCCCCATGTTATGGGTGTGTGAATGTGGTGTGAACGTTTAGATTAGACTAGATGGTATATAGGTACCCACTGCCATCAGTGTGAATGTCTGTGTGAATGGGTGAATGTGACAAGTAGAGTGTAAGCGCCTTGAGTAGTCAGAAGACTAGAAAGGTCTATCCATTTACTATTTTAAGTCCGGTGAACTTGAAGTGAAATTCCGGCATAAAATCATCCCATGTCTCTTTCAACACTGACATACATCAAATAAGCCATCAAGACAGTTTTTTGTACATAAACTATTAACGGAGAAATCCCGGAGAGTTACTAACAGCCGGCTGCGGCTAACACTTATTACCTCAGGGTGTTACGGTGAAGGCATTAAAATGTATTTTTTAACCAATACTGCTCAAAATAACAGCAAACCTCAGCAGTAGCATGATAATTCAATTCAATTCAATTCAATTCAATTTTTTTTATAGTGCCAAATCATAACAAAAGTTATCTCAGGACACTTTACAGAGTAGGTAAAGACCACACTCTATGACTTATTCATGATTTACATAGACCGAACAATTCCCCTGTAGAGTACGGTGGCAACGAAAACATTCCCTTTTACAGGCAGGAATGTTGGACAGACCCTGTGGAGGACGGCCATCTGTCTGCACCTGTTGGGGAGGAAGAAAAGAGAGAGAAAGAGAGAAAAGACGGACAGATGGACAGAGAGAGACAAAGACAGACACACTTCCAGTAACTACAATAATATCTATAGTAATGTGAATATGACTTATATGTTATGGCAGTTAATACAACAGAATAGTAGAAACAAGCACAGCTAAGGTTATAAGTTATAATAGTAGCAGGAAGCGTCATGCAGGACCACGGCAGCAGGCACCACCACGATCAGCAGAGACCTGCGAGACGACAAAGCACAAACAACTCCGGGGAAGAAGTTGAATTAGTAACATGCATTGATGAGACATGAATGATACAGACAGAGAGGAGAGAATCTCAGAGTATCAGGAACATATTATCCCCCGGCAGACTAGGCCTATAGCAGCATAATTAAGCAGAACAAACTCATCGTAAAAATAACAACATTGCTAAGGGCTCATAAGTCCTAGCTGTAAGCTTTATCAAAAAGGTAAGTTTTAAGTTTACTCTTTAATATGGGGACAGTGTCTGTATTTCGAATAACACTTGGGAGTTGGTTCCACAGAAGGGGAGCTTGGTAGCTGAAGGCTCTGCCTCCTATTCTACTTTTGGAGACTCTAGGAACGACAAGTAGCCCTACATTCTCAGAGCGCAGCGATCTAGTCGGGTGATACGGTACTATGAGCTCTGTAAGATACGACGGAGCCTGACCAATAAGAGCTTTGTAGGTAAGGAGAAGGATTTTAGATTCTATTCTAGATTTTACAGGTAGCCAGTGCAAAGAAGCTAATACAGGAGAAATATGTTCTCTTCGATTTGTTTTAGTTAGTACATGAGCTGCAGCATTTTGGACCAACTGGAGACTCTTAACAGACTTATTGGAGCAGCCTGATCATAAGGAGTTGCAGTAGTCCAGCCTAGAAATAACAAATGCATGGACTAGCTTTTCTGCATCTTTCTGAGACACAATGTTCCTAATTTTCGCAATATTACGCAGGTGAAAATATGCAGTACTTGTCGTTAGTTTTATGGAAGAATCGAAGGACATATCCTGGTCAAAAATAACACCCAGATTCCTTACTGTGGTGCTGGAGGACAACACAACATCATCCAGAAGAGTCCCTACATATAAAACAAAGTACCAACAACGTAGTTAGTGAACCCAGAGTTTATTAAAAGAGCGTTTTGAAGACTTACCTACTGGCCCCTGTACCAGCTCCTCTCATAGTAAAGTCCATTCAAGTGGATAACCAAAGTAAATCCAAAAGGAAGGAGCCCATTGGTGCTTTGTTTTCTGAGTAGGGACTCTCCTCATGCTACTGCAGAGGTTTGCTGTTATTTTGAGCAGTATTAGTGGTTTAAAAAAGCCAATTTAATGCGTTCACAGTGCTGCCCCGAGTTAATCAGTGTTAGCCACGTCCGGCTATCAGCGACTCTACCAGATTTCTCCGTTCATAGTTCATACACCAAAAAAAACTGTCTTGATGGCTTATTGCATGTGTGCAAGTGTCGAAAAAGACCATGGGATGATTTTACGCTAGAATAGTACATAACAGTATAATTCCTGGCAAACAATAGTTTGTCCATCTGCCCAACACTAGTACCATGCGGCTGTGCATTTTGTATTTTCAGATCAAGGTTACCTCAGTTGATGCTGAGGCAGTGTGGGCAAATAATCAAAATGATCCAGACAAACCAGGTTGGCAACAACATACATATAGATGCCCTGTTGAACTTGACCTGTCTTCTCTGAGGTGTAGCAGTAATTTTCCAGATCCACTCTGCATGCTGGTACAGTACAGTGCTGACACACTGCTGGCAGCCGACTCTTTTAGGAGGCAGCGTGTGAAAGTCAGCGGAGACATTCCCTCACTGGCGCTATTTCTTACGCTTGTAAAAGTAACATTCACTAACAGGAATGCTGCTGTCTCATAGACATGTGTTAGCTCAGGTACATGACAGTGCATGATGACAGCTTGCATGTGTGGAAGTGTTTAAGAGTGTAAACTCAGCAGAGCTGTCCCCCTCTATTTCCTCAGCCTTTCTTTTCACCCTATAATAATCAATAGCAGGCTAGGCTCAGTTGGCACAGCGACAAGAGATGGATTTAACATCACATTACAGATGTGGCCTGTCGCCAACCTGCAGGGACTCAAACTCACTTCATTCTCCTCTTATTCTTTTTAGTCACTTCGTATCGTCTGTCTTTATCTGTGTCTGGTCTACCACGTCCATCCATTCAAAGCAGAGGGACTGCTATTTGCATCCTGCATGCGTATCTTTGTAGACGTCTCACTTTTCACCGTGAAGCTGAGTTGTGATGCATCATTGTGAATGTGTGCAAATACAATCGAGCCCAGTAAAAAGGTGTAGTGTTTGTGTTGTCGAGCTGCCTGGTTCATTCGTATTAATATTTCAGCTCCACAGTGGGCTGCACCTACATGCTGTATGTAGATGAATTATGTAACGGAACGAGTGGGGCACAGAACAGCCATTGCCACTTCATCTCAATCTCACAGCGTCTTCATCTGTTTGAGATGTGTTTAAAGTAAAGGACCGAGAGTGAAGCTGAAGGTTGAAAGAGAGGATGTGTTGATGAGGGCTGTGTGTGTGTGTGTGTGTGTGTGTGTGTGTGTGTGTGTGCGCGTGTGTGTGTGTGTGTGCGTGCACTTTTCGCAAATATTGCCTTGTTCACTGATCATCATTATCGCTTGAAAAAATATTTTTCTTCACAAAAGCCATTCTGGACACACACACACACACACACACACACACACACACACACACACACACACACACACACACACACACACACACACACACACACACACACACACACACACACACACACACACACACACACACACACACACACACACACATTCAAAAACATGTGTGCAAACATCCATGACAGAAAATACCAGCGTCCCAATGTCATCTTCAAGTTTTTATTCGACAGCAGCAAACATTGGTATGAAAATAAATGATCTGATGTCAATAGACACATAGTAGGTTTTATCTTGTATGTAAATGATATTCTAACCTGAGACCTGGAGTCTACCTACAGTCATTATTCAACTGAGCATACAATATACAGTACAGTATAATGGTTAGCAATCTAGTAAATACAAACATGTGAAGGCAGACAACAGAAGACTTCCAAGGAAACAAAATGCAAAATGTGGAGTTGTGCCCTAACAGGAACATAGTGAGCATAGTAGTGCATCTTAAAACGAATTCACTATGTAAATTACAAATAATTATGGCTTGTTTATTGTGTACGGAGCAGATCCAGATTTTAGATTTCAATGAAAGGCTTCACTCTTTAAGACTGCCATTAGCATTGTGATGTCGAGCCTGACACAAATGGTATAAGAGGGGGATTGCTGATCTAGGATTTCTCTGGCCTTTGCAGCTCTAATGAATAAGGCGGTCAAGGGAACCTGGCAGGAGGTTCCAGATCAGCGCAGAGGAGATTGAAAACTGCATGCCCAGGTATTATAGCCCTCCCTGATATTACAGTGTTGCAATCTTTTGGTGTGTAACTCAAATTGATCCAATTGCAATTTACCCCAGTCAAACCATCCTACATCTTAACTGCTCGACCAGATTAGCATTTCATTTTCGGTATCTCTTTCAGATTATATTATATTTATATCGTGATTATATTGGGGACAGGCTTTTCAGAACTGATTCAGCTAAACATTCGTTATCTTTTTTCAGTGAACAAGGATTAAAATGGACATGTCATTTCCTCACGTTCATTAATAATTACATTAGATAATTAAAAAAAGTGATTTTTCTACTTCAAAAAATAGACAATTCTGATTTGATCATAATATATCCACTTTGATTTATAGCTAAGATAAATACTTATAGATCGTTGTTATTAACAAGCAATCATAAACCAGATGGTCCCAATGATCCAATTTGATCACAAGACTTATTCCATATACTTTCTAATAAGCAACTTTTATTATCTTGATTAACTTTTTCCGTGTTATTTTGCCTTTTTATTTATTCTTTTTACTATTTGCTTTAAATAAATCTTGTCTAAATACATCTTAAGGTGGTTGATGATGCAATTATAGGTGGCTTACATTGTTTTCGCCAAAGGCAAATTAGACATACAGCATGTATTCATATAACAAATGTATGTGTAAATTATAGAGGGTACCACTCTGCAATCAGCAGCCTGAATTGGCTGATTACAGACAATCATCAGACATTAGGTTTATTAAAACAAAAACCATTTAGCTGAGTCTTGCTCAACAAGAACAGAACAGTGATCATAACTAATAACCATGACATAATCATACCGTTATACTGTATCTAAAGGTTTTGTGAGTATATTACTAGTCATTATTAGTACCGTAAGCAGCATAAACTAACCATAACATTATTTGTATTCATTATGTTGTTCAGACACACTGAAATACACAGGTTCTGCCGCAGAGAGCTCCCAATATAATTGTAGCTGCCAATCCGGCCCTAACAGGTACTAGTACTGTAAAGGGGAAACCCAAACCACCCTGCAGCACTAATGCAGAATAGGAATACATACTGTACTGATGGGGGTTGTACATGCGTCACCACTGTTTTTGCTATTGCTTTTATTGATCCGTGACCTGGGATATATGAAAACATGGTCATTTTAAATAAGGGGATGGTATACTGTACACTGTACTGACACCCACTGCTTTCATAATTTTTCACGTTTTTCCAGTGATTTAACTACTCAAGGGTGTGTAGTACACTGTGACATCATTGCTGGGTGTCGTTACAGGTGTATACTTTCAATCACACCAACCACAGGCAACAGTCAGGCTTGCCCCGCTTAAAGAGTGTGTTGATGATTGTATCTGCAGAGAACCTGCTGTCTGCCTGGATTCTGTTTATGTGGTATTTAAAGAGGGACAGGGACGTCTCTGGATGTAGGCTTGGCCCACACAGGGCTTAAATCCGCAGCCAATAACAGCTTGCAGGGTGAGCAGCTCTCTGATTCCTAAATGCAACTTTGTGATGCCCCTCCTCCTCAGTGTCAGATACTGAAGCATAGAGCACAAGGTAGACATAAATAGAGACAATGAAACTCTACATTCAGTCATATTTCGACAGTGTAGCACCTTCTACCAGGACACTGCGGATGTATGTGTGTGTTTAGTTGTGCTTTAAACATATGTGCCATGAAATAATCCTAGAAAATTGTATTATTCATCTGAGTCACTGCTTTGTCCTCACTGAGTTCGCTCTCTCCACTCAGACTGTGGCTCACTCGACCATTGCTGCACATCCAATCTCTCTTTCTCTCTCTCTCTCTCTCGCTGTGTCTGGCCATTGAGAGTGAGCTGGGGAGGAGAGGAGGGCCAATAGTAAGCCATACTTCTTACATATTATACCCTTAAGTTACTCTTTAAGTTTTGGTCTGGAAATCCCCTGCTAATTATCATCTTTAACACCAGCGGATTGTACAGTGCTAAACCAAAAACTATTTTTTTAATGAAAAATAATTAAAGCCAATCCGTGTCTTATCACAAAACCTTTATATTAATACTTAACTGCTAATTGTCAGATTAGATTTTTAAACCTCTGAAGAACAAATTCAGCTTGCTGTCAGAAATATATTCTAAAAGGTCTCCATAATGAGGACTGGATCGGGTATTTTGAAAGTCTTCCTGTGCTAGCATTAAGTAGCAAACTAGACAGATTCATGCCATCAAGTGACATACTGACATTTTCAACTTTTTTCTTTACTCTGCCCTCTACCTCAAATACCTCACATTCACTGAGTCAACCAAGATAACCAACACAATACCCAAATAAGTAATATCTTATCCACAAACATTCGACCAGTTCACCGTCTGCACCTATTTTTTTTTTACCTTTTGTTCAAAGCTTGGATAAGTCTACAGGGACTTAATTGTGAGGTTGGGAAAGGTTTTAGATCTTGGTGATGAGGTGGCTGACGAGCTTCTGAAGGTCCTGGGTTCTGTGCTGGGTGGTCTTCAGCACCTCCTCATGGTTTGCCTTCTCAGTGCTGTCATAATCTGTCACAACCTTGTTGGTGATGAGGGACAGACCCAAGACACGCAAGCCACAGTGCCGAGCCACCACCACCTCTGGCACTGTGCTCATACCTAGACAGAGGAAGAAGTCTATTTCAGGTGCACTGACTTAATAATAATAAAAATATACAAAACAACACATATTAAACATGTACCTAAAATAAACATATAATAAAACTTGATTTGTATTTGAACCCCACCTTCGAAAAAAGAGAAGAGTGTATAGTACAAGTACAAGATAATTTAACCATGGAGTGGGTGGAGACTCAGATGAAAGGTTAGTTTGAAGTGTGTATGACAAAAAATGAGAGTGCAAATAATGGGCTATAATAGCTCATTGCATCATACTGCAAACTTTCAAGAGAGGAGGTTGTGAATGCAATCGGAGGAGCTCTAGATAAAATTAATGTTGTTTTGCAGTGTCTGTGAAACCAAAAGACAAAGCTATTGACACAATTCTGAAAATCTCTTTTAGTGTCAAGCAAACCCGTTTTCACTCCCAACCCATCAAATATGGCAGCTCTGCTCAGTGGCCACCAGCATCTAATACCAATGCACAAGGCATCCTATAGTGTCTGAATGAGATGCGTCAGGCTTTCAAATAACTCCAATGTAACCCCATAGTAGCAATATTAGATGCTCAGAGCAAGTGCTTGGCCATGAGATACTTTAAAGGGTAACAAAGTACAGTAGGGAGGAGGTCAGAGTGGATGGATGGGTCACACAAACACAGGACTTTCACCCAGGAGACTGCTGTTCTTGTCCCATATGTAAGATTACACACTTACGTAATGTACTTAATTAACATCAAGTGCATAAGTTGCTTAACAACAAACATTTGAACCCAAACCATGATCTTTTCTTAAACTCAACTGAGTTGTTTTGATGCCTAAAAAAACATGTAGTTTTGTTTTATAAACCCAACCAAGTAGATTTACTGTCTTAACCTAACCATGTAGTTTTTTTTTTTAAGACCTAACCAAGTTGTTTTATTGTCTAACCTAACTATGTAGGTTTGTTTTCTAAACCTAACCAAGTTGTTTTATTGTCTAAACCTAACCATGTAGTTATGTTTTCTAGACCTAACACTGAACTTGTGTTACCTCAACCTAACTATGTAGTTCTGTTGCTTAAACCTAACCAAGTGGTTTTATTGTCAAAAGCTTACCATGTAGTTTGGGTGCCAAAATGAAAACCATGTAGTTTTGTTGTCTGAACCTAAACCCCCAGAGCGGTTTGTTGTGGAAAATCTTAGAGCTGGTCAGCTTAGTTGTCTCCAAATGTCCTGGACACCTAATGACTTACGTACTGTAGAAGTATTTATTGAAGCATGATTGAGGAAAGTCACGTTTGAACTTTTACAGTGAAACACAATGTACTGTTCACTGCCAATGCCGTCACAACTCTGAAGGTTACACATCCCAAAGCACTACTTGGGGACAAAATACTGGTCCAAGATGATCATTTAGCGTTTCAATATGCAGAGATATTATGAACCACGACAGTAGGCTCACCTTTGTCACAATACTCAAGGGCTCCTTGGCAGTCTGCGGTCAAGCAGATGTTTGCGTCTCTGGTTTCAGTTGGATGGCTTTTCTATGTGTAAGGCAAAATGGGCCTTCTGTAGATGTGTGTGCTGTATATGTGTATTGGTCAAAATTCAGGGAGAAATCAAATTCATTTAGATTTGCCTAGTAAGGTGTTGGCGATGCATTGATGAGAGGCTGTCCTACTACATATCAGTATCCCTTTAAGTGATCATGAGAGACCTGTACTAACCCACAGCATCACTTCCCAGCATCTGCAGGACTTTGCACTCTGCAATGGTCTCGTATGTTGGTCCAGCCAGCATACAGTAAACCCCTTCCTGCAGAAAACTGTCGCAGCCCTGCTCCTTTGCTGTCTGCTTGGCCAGAGCCCTCAGCTCACAGTCATACGCATCTGACATGCAAGGGAAACGAACTCCAAACCTGGAGAGGCATTAAATTAATGAATGGGACACAGCAATACGACCCAGATGTAGCCAATGCACAAGTTTTACTTTCATAGTCCTGCCTTGTTGTGCTGTACCTGTCATCATTGGGCCCACAAAGCGGGTTCTGCCCTGCAAAGCCCGGCATGTTGATGTGATCCTTAATGAGCATGATGTCTCCCACATCGTAGCTGCCGTTGATTCCTCCTGCTGCATTTGTAACAATCAGAGTTTCCACGCCCAGCAGGTAGAAGACTCGCACCGGGTATGTCACCTGGAGTGAAAAATGTTATTTGCTATAGAGACAGATACTGTTGTTCTTTTATTGCTTTTTTAAAAATGTTTTTGCTTATTATCAGATTATTAGAAACGGAAATTACAAAATGGGAGTCACTCAGTGCATACACACTTATGTCAGTAGGCAATTCCCTTATTTTAAAAGTTCAACAGTTGCGGTTTTGAACTAACCTTTGTAATGCAGTAAATGACTGTTGTTACTTCTCACTAGAGTCATATTTGGAAATTGCTTTTGCTATTTCACATTTCCCTATAGGTTGAATTGCCTGTGAAAGTGTTTTGCTAGTTAGTGCAGAAATGTTTTCAACTACTCCAATTTCTTGATAAGGTCAGTGCTGTCATTTTGAAACGCTGGCCTGTTTGACATAAGTTTTGCATATTATAATGGCGGACTGTGTTGTAAATTGAATCGGGGCCTTGTTAGGGATGCAATGTAAGCACAGTAAGGTGCATGTTACAGACTGTCACTAGTTACACCATATCAGGGAGCTGTTCATAAAGAATTAATTTTATTAAATTATTTGCCAAAAGGCTCTTGGGTGTCATTACATATTTGCCAGGTGTGATAGTTTTTAGTCAATGATTATTCATGTCACTTGACAAGGAGTGAGAGAAAAAGTCACACAGAAACAGAACTTAAAAAAGATTGTGTCTATACCCCTGCTTTTCTAGCATGTTTTTTTAAATAACCAAGGCACTTCAACAAAAACCTTTATTTTGTGACAAAAAAATCCACAGCAGTACACTGCTTAGCTCCTGTGCCGGTAATCCTATCTGCTTATCCAAACCTGGGAGTGTGCCGACCGTTATCTACTGAAGTTAATACAATGACAAACAATAAATACCTCATACAACAACACTTCAAAATACCCAAAATATCCCTTTAAGAGTGTAGAGCCAGAGTGGTTAGAAGCTTAAATTTTAAAGTGTAAAATCATCCCTCTGTCTTTTTCAGCAAATTACACACATCAAATAAGCCATCGAGACAGTATTTTGTGTATGAACTATTTACGAAGAAATCCCAGCCAGTCGCTAACAGCGGCAAACAGACGGATGTGGCTAACAGTGATAAGCTCAGGGCAGCACGGTGAAGGCATTAAAACGGGTTTTTTAATCACTAATACTGCTCAAAATAACAGCAAACCTCTGCAGCGGCATGAGAAGAGTCCCTACACAGAAAACAAAGCACCAATGGGCTCCTTCCTTTGGGATTGACTTTGGTAATCCACTTTGTTTTCTGTGTAGGGACTCTTCTCATGCTCCTGCAGAGGTAGCTTATTTGATGTGTGTAATTGCCGAAAAAGACCATGGGATGATTTTTTTATGACAATTTAATGTTAAGGTCAAAATGCTAACACGCCTATTATGACAATGCTTACATGTAAATGTTTAGCATTTAGATGCATATGTTTAACAGTAACATTTTTGGTGTAATGTTCAGCTTGTTGACCATCTTAATTTAGTGTGGTAGAATACTAACACTTGCTAAATAGCACTAACCACAAAATTCAGCTGCTGATGGGTTTCTCATTAGTTTCGCAGGGTATTTGGCCAAAGAGCAAAGTATTGAATAAAACATAATAACAGTCCACAGACTGACATTGCTATCCACAGAACCATGCTGCTGCTAGTGTGTCAAATAAAAACAGATTCTCATCTCATGTGATCTTCTGTTCAGTTTCTGAACTCAAATTGTTTTTATTTCAACTCAATTCACGGCGATCGAACTGGAGGCATTTCATAGATTATACCACTGTCTAAAGTCCCACCTGGATACAGGAGGGTCATAATGCATCTGGCTTTCTATGATTCATTGGGTTTATATGGAGGATTTTATGTGGAGATGTCACATCACAGCTGCTAATAAAAAAAAATAAAACCAGGCTACAATATCTAGACAGGCCAAAGGCCAGTCCCCTATCGACACTGTGTCACATTTGATGGTTTTCTTATTTCTGTCATCACAATTCTGCAGCTGATCATTCAACACACAGTAAATATTTAGCCAAAGTTGTGAACTATAACCTACTATGGTCTGTCAAAATACCATGTTTACACGACTTGATATTATAAAATGACAAAATCATGATTGAGGATGAGATAAAAGCTTAGGTATCTCTGAGAGCCATTTAAATATATAAATATGTAAATATATATGAGAGAAAACCCCGTTTCGAGGTGTTCAAATGTGTTAAAGGAGCTGCACTGTACATTCAGAGCATTAATGTAGCTATAGAATAGCTCTAGATTTTCTATGTAAAGAATAAGCTGTGTAATGGCATTATGAGCAGAGAATGAAGTCACTCTCCCTCTGTGTGCGTTTCATATTATAAAAAAAAACGTAAGCATTTCATATATTGGGGAATGTTCTTTGGGAGCCAGATGAAGGCAATACCAATCAAGTTTTTTTCCCCAGTATTTTGAGCTGTAGCACAAAATGAAGAGCCTCACTCCATGACTAGATTAACAAAGTCACTGTTTATACATGTCCGTGGTTTTAAGATTAGGCATTCACCAGCATAAGCTGTTAATGTGTTTCTCAAAGTGATTGACAAAGTCAGAGTTTGAACTGCCAGCTTTGGTTCTCCTGTATAGTATATCTTTCGCATCAGCAAGGTTTTGAAATGCTGTAGCAAGTTGGCTTGTGACAGAAACTGAGACAGAAAGCTGCACACAAGGCAACTTAGTGTAGTAACAAACTGATGTGTCTCTATCTCTGCATCCACTGATGTTAACATGGATATCATTCAAATTTATTTGAATTCATTCATTCATTTATGTAAGTCCAGCTGAATAAGTAGACAAGTCCAATATACAAACAATGTTATTTGGAGATGTAACACATGAATTTGAATGAATGCTTGCGATATGGACACCAAAAGAGGTCTGCCCACCACTTTGGTCCAGACTGAAACAAAGTGAGTGCTATGTCCCAACAACTAATTGATGAGTGGCCATCATAGACTGTATAAAAAATGGACGTAGCATGCTACGTCCATTTTTTTCAGGGTCCGTTCGCTCAATTTGATCCGATCGTATTCTCCTACGGGAGTCGCCATCTTGTCAGACTTTGACTCCGCCTCATTTCACCACAAGCAGTATTTCATATGTGCCTACACCTTACCGTGTGTATGTTATAACCCTCGTAGAAGTGGAATCTCCCCTTCATGCAGACACACTCGCGGCCCTGCAGTTTCCCGAACACCAGTTGACCTGCATGGCCCGGCACTGCACAGCACACATACAGTATGAGCAACTGCTAGAATGCTTATCTACAATTTCCTATAATAAGTTTCAGATAAAAAGCAATTTGTCAGAGACAGCTTACCAGTGCTGGTGGGAAAACGTGGAATATCCTTGTAATCGAACACAGTCTTGTCAACCAGAAGGTCAGCCAGTCCGCCCAGGCCTGAACCACAGATGATGGCTACTTTAGGGCGCTGCTCTGTCTGGGCCAGCAGCCAGTCTGCAGTCTCCTTATACTCTTCATAACTGTATCTGAAAGCAATGCAAAGAATATAAATTTACTAATAAATATCATTAATCAGAGCTGCAACAATTGGCCACTTAATTGATCATTTTGTAAGAAAGATTTTTAAATGGAAATATTTTCTGAATTATTTACACCTCTATTGCAGTAAACTAAAACAAGACGTCATCTTGGGTTTTGGTAAACACTGATTGACACATTTCACCATTTTCTGATATTTTATGGACCAAACAACTAAAATAGTGGAAAGATTAATCGATAATAAAGATAATCCTTAGTTGCAGCCCTATTGGCTATAAGTTAAATCAGTTGCATCTCTCTCTCTCTCTCACTCTCTCTCTCTCTATATATATACTGTATATATATATATATATATATATATATGTACACCTTAAAATCTAATCAGTCGCATGTTTAGATTTACTGTTCAAATAGGAAAAGGAATATGAACAAAATGTCAGCTAATTTAAGGAAAAACATAGAGTCCTGTCTCTTTACTATGAGTAAGATGGGCAGTGTGAATTAAAATTATATGGTATGGTATTATAAGTATTGATTACATGTTTTTTTGTGTGTGTGTAAATCAGCAGGGGAAAGTAATAAATGCAGCATTTTCAGAAATAAATATGCAATATACTGAGCGTGGAAGCAACAGCGCAGCACAGTTTCAAGATTAGTGTCAGTTATGAAATATTGTGAAGTCACAGTGAAGTTGACCTTTGAACTTTTGGATCCTAAAGGTCGTGATTTCAGAATTTTATCCTGTTAGACATGTGAGTGAAGTGTTGTTATAATTCCTGTAGAAATTCTTGAGCCAAGCCAAAAATGTGTTTTGTGAGGTCACAGTGACCTTGACCTCCCAAATGGAATCAGTTCATCCTTTGCCACGAGACATAAAACAACACATGCACAAAACAATATGCAGCACTGAGAAACAGCGTCCAATCAGAGTGTTTTAGCCTCTAGGCAGAAAGTAAAACAGTGCTGACAGCATACTGTAGGTTTTGCATTCTTTTAATGTTTCATATGGTTAAACGTAACCTGGAATATTCACCTGCAGGATTTCTTTGCCATGATGACTAATCAACTTTTGGAAACTCACGCCACGCTATTGCTCGTTATTGTCATGAAAATATTCTGCAACAACTATCTTAAATAATAGTTCAGCTGGAGGGAAAGCACGTGAAAAGTAAGTGTACATAGTGTAAAATGAGAATAAAAAGCCTGTCACATTGTGCAACACACTTACGGGCATTATTTGGCCATTTTAAGCGTACCAGTCAAATTAGTATGGGATGCTGATTTAATTGGAAATGCCTTGAGGTGCAACATTATACGAAGCCTGAAACAATCTGTAATTCTGGTTATAAATCTGATTGTAAAGCTATAACCTTGTTAATGTTCCATCTATGCCTCGAGCTTTGTTATTCAAACACAATGACAATTCAGGCTGCGGCCTTTACTATTCTGCAGCAGGATAGAGCATCATGATTTTGAGCCAATTTTAGACTAGACTTAGACTTAGACTTAGACTTAGACAAACTTTATTGTCATTCACACACATTTTCATGTATACAAACGAAATTCCGTTGCAAGGCTCCAGAAACCACCAAAAAATATACAATATAAAAGGTAAATATAAAAAATAAAAGGAGGCAAGATATAGACATATCTACAACAAATAAAATATAAAATAAAATATAAAATAAAATAAAATATAAAATAAAATAAAATATAATATAATATAGCATCTAAGTTGACAGAGTTGACAGCTGTTTTAGAGCTGCCAACGAAGTTGACAGCTACATCAGACTAGCCACGGTTGTTCCATCTTCCCACAGTTTTCCCTTGTTTTCTTATTTAAGGCAATCTCAAAAAGTAGCTGTTAAAGCTTTTATTGCAGTAGGTATGTTGCTACCTGGGACAGGGTAAAGTCAAAGTGATGTGAATAATGGTACAACCAACTATCTATCTCTATAAAGCAACTCTGAGATAGCTCATTTTTTCGTATTGAAACAGCAAAAGAAACAAAATGCATGCATTTACTAAACCCAACAAAATAAAAATGTAGCGAGGCTTCAAAAGAAACGGCTGTGCAAAACACAATCTATGATCAATACAATATACTGTCTGTTGTATCAGGGCACTCCTGACACATATAATAAAATGCAGTTTCTGTACATCCATCTGATGTTAGTGTTTTTATGACATTGTGCTTTGACCGACTAAATGTTCCTGTTGGAAGAGAGGGTTAGTGTTTGCAGTGTGTCGGCATAGACATAGTGTATTGCCAGGTGTGATTTTGTGTGATTTTGAGCATGAACTTTACTGTTTTGAACTGTGTGTTGGTGCGTTAAGACTTAGGAAAATCGTTTAAAGTGTTTAAAAGAAATGTTATAGCGATCGTAATAAACTGTAGCATTTTTTTGACATTGTGCCATGACTGACTTAACGTTCCTGTTGTAGTTCATATTATTAGAGAATGGTCTGATTAGAGCACAGACCTCCACCAGATCTGGGTCATCTGTGCTGTACTTTATAACATGTTAATTAGCTATAAAGCTCAGCAGTTTTTACAAAAATATATTTTTATTTCAACTTTTTAAGTTAAAGTGCTTTATTAATTAAAAATAAACAATAACTTTAAGTTCCACATTCTCTCATCTAATATTTTATTCCATTCCTTTGATGATGATTTATTTTACCGCTGTGGTATCGTTTCAGCATTGGTATCGAGACATTTTAGGCAGGTATCGTAACAAAGTCATAATTTTGGTAACGTGACGACACTAGTTGGAGGAGAACATGAGTTAGTGTTTTGGAAGAATTCTTTGATTTTGAGACATGTTTGCAGTGTTTCGGTACACATTAGAGATGCACACATCCATTTTTTTCCGATCCAATCAGATCTGATCCCATTGTTGAATGAGTGAAGTGTATACTTTACCATGGGAGTGAAGGCATCAGGCTTGACATAAACATTTAGCCATGTTAAAAAAAAAGTTAACAGATTAACACAGATATAAATGTACTTAATATTATTTATTAACTAATAACAAAGTGAACATTAGCAGCAAAAATTAATAAATAACACTTCCATGTAAAGTGCACTGCAAACATATTTTAAAATGTAACATTAAACCCTAACCGCTGTTGCAAACAGAATTGAAGTGTATGATATTAATAAAAAAGAACTGACTGGATCGGCCGGATTCATCCCATATCCGATCCAGCTATATATATATATATATATATATATATATATATATATTGGAGCCGATATCCGATCTGGGTATCAGATTGATGCATCTCTAGTAGACATAGTGTGTATTGTGTTAGTGTATTATATAATATGAGAATCAATCAATGAGGAAAAAGAGAATCAATAAATAAAAACATCCTGAATATGTTTTTATTTATTGATTCTCTAAAAACCCTGCAACGAATCACATGCAATAGTCAGACAGGTCCCATAGGCCTTTGAAAACACATGGCCCTAAGTGTTAGGCCTGTGTGTTATTAACAGCGGTGTAAGAGATGTCACTCAGAGCAGGAAGTGAGCTCGTGAGCTCTCCTCTCTCTGCTTCTCGCGGAGCTGCGCGCGGCGCGGAGCTGTCCGTGGTGCTGCCGGAACTTCCTTCCAGCACCGGAGCAGAGAGGCTCCTTGCCGTCTGCCACACATTTTTGGCATATACAACACAGACACCCGTTTGACCAGCTCGGGCTGTTGTTGCTAAGCTCCAAGGCTGTCAGAGAACTGGAAACACAAGACGGGTCTGTTAAGTGAGCAGACAGAGGCATTATTAATGCAAGGAATCTGTATAGGCCTCTGTAAAGAAGAAGCAGACCTTATAGTTACCGCACAGCATACCACCTGTGACAACGACTAGGTCAGAGTGAGGGGTGTCATCCTGGGAGGAAAGCACCTATATGTTCCTAATCCGTGGAATAAAGCGTTCATGTAACCGTCTCTTCTCTAACGACTCCCAAATAGCCCGGTCGAATGGCTCTTTTAAACTTTACCGACTACAGAGCTTATGCTTTCACAGGCTTAACCTATCACGATTAAGCTACAGGGTAGCCAACCATGAGGCTCGGTTCACTCCAGTCTACCGACACCCAGCCCTATCGCTCTTACCTGCACTGACTGGAGGAAGAGGAGGATGCCGCTTCCATATCTGATGATGAGCGGGGCCAATCTACTGAGGAGACACTGTTTGTGTCGTGTTTGACACACCGTGCTGAGTTCACGGTGGAGCGGCTGATGGAGAGTCTGCCGCGGCGGGTGGAGCGGAGCGGCGGAGGTCATGCGGCGCGCCGACGTCACCGCGTACAGGGCGAAGGGGCGGGCCTACGCTGACTCTGGGTCCCTTTGAAGAAGACTAAATCCAATTTTCTAGCAGGCCGGGCAGCTCACCGATCCGTGCACTTACAGGACGGGGCCCGGAGTAGAGAGTAACAATGAGAATGCAGCCGAGAAACACAAGGATGATCAACAATCTAATGTTACAAGAGGTTGGTTGAGGCATGCCTGGACTGAACATGAACATGTTGATCAAGTCTCTCTCTCTCTCTCTCTCTCTCTCTCTCTCTCTCTCTCTCTCTCTCTCTCTCTCTCTCTCTCTCTCTCTCTCTCTCTCACTCACACACACACACATACACGCACACACACAGGCTGCACAACAATTCAAAGTGCTGACTCATGGGTTAGCAGGGAAGGCACAAAAGACTGAGCAGCAACAGCTGTAACAGGACTGTAAGTCTAAGTCATGAGAACTATAAACTCATTTAGTAGCATACAATGACACCCCAAATAAACGATTTCAATATCTACTATAACCAGAGCTGTAGTGCATCTAGTGTAATGAACTACAATTTCAGCTTATGACTTTATGACTTTATGATTTAAAACTTTGTAAAGTGGTTGAGTCGTCTATAATGCCCAAGGCTGCAGGACATTGAGTTCATGTCCTCAATACTTTATAAATATATATATATATATATATATATATATACACTTGAGACAACACTTGTCACATGTCTCAAAATGAGTTAATTGGACCAGAATCATAAAGTCATAAAGTCATAAGATGAAATTGCAGTTGGTATACTGTGAATGTGTATATGCATATTAAGTATGTGCCTGTAGGAATTTGATGTGTGTGAGTGGGTGTGTGTGTGCACACGCTATGGATGTATACATATACTCATATTTGCCCAGTCATCTCAATATTTTTATTTCACGATCTGAGTTAATTTTATGGGAATAATCTAATTGCCTGTTTTTTTTAATTTCTTATTTTGTATTTTTTATGATTTCTATTCAAACTGTTATTTGTCTTGCTTTTTAGGGACCTCAGGAGAAATAGTCGTCACCATGTTGACAACTAATGGGGATCCAATAAACAATAAACAGGGGCAACAATTATTACTCAGAAAGCATACACTGTCACTCATAACACGCTGACCTAAACAAACAACAACATACAAAGAACTGCATCAGTTTGCTCCAATATCTTTACATTTTTCTACATATTTGCATTTTATTTTAAAAAAAGATTATGTTTTGGCAGATTTTCAAGCCTTTTTTATTAGATACGACAGATAGGAAATGGGGTGAGAGAGGGGGAGGGGGAGCAAGCAGCAAAGCACCACATGTCAGAGTCGAACCCACGGCCACTACCTCGAGGACCTTCAGACTCTTTACATGGGGCAACTGCTCTAACCACTGTTCCACTGGCCGCCCGCATATTTGCCATTTAATTGTAAAAAATAAAAAGTTGAAACGAAAAACAAATTCATGAAATTCCAAGGCTGCAATAAAACAAACATCATCAACATGTATAGTATGATGAGTCAAACTGTACAGTATTGAGGGGTCTAGTCCTCCCTCTCTCCTGGATTTGTCTACACGTTCACATAAACATCACATCTTACATCTTCTTTTTCAGCTGAAATTACAACCAGCTAGGTTTTGAATAATTTTCTTTTAATTTTAGTATAAATATTTTGCTATGATTTTCTATACAGAAATTCACATTCACATGAATGTGTTTTTAACAGTGTGTTAACGTGCTGTAAATATAAAGTGTTTTGCAGGTGGTGGTGTATGAATGAGAAAAGAGTTCATAGTTTTGGGGAAATGTGGACACTGAATGCATTTTGTGCAAAAGCATTGAAAAATGATTCACAGACTTCTGTTTCATCGACTGTAGACGACCACTGCAGAAATGCACAAAATGTGACTGTTTTGAATGTGTTTTTAACATTTTTCAAAAGTGTATGTTCAGTTCTGACCAATGTATGTCAGCAATTGAAAAAGAAAAAAACTGTTGTGTGAGGTTTAAACGTCAATACTGTTCATTGACTCAACAGAACATAGAAAAATGACTTATTAGCCATTCCCATTTGGGCCTGTGGGAAAAATATGTATCAGGGGTGACAGGGGTCAAATAATAACAAGCTCTGTAAGATATAAATACAAAAATAGGTGTATGTGTCATGAACACAGTCAGTCAAGAGGGGTAAATAAGTGGATTTGTAAAATTGTAGATTAATCTAGAAATTCCTGCCTCTCTAATCCCCTTTGTAGTCTCATTTGTCCTTATAATGACCCTCTCGAACACACATACAGTCAGTGTTGGCTTTGTGTGTATGTGAGTGAGCGTGTGTGTGTGTGAATGAGTGCGTGTGTGTGTGAGAGAGAGAGAGAGAGAGAGAGAGAGAGAGAGAGAGAGAGAGAGAGAGAGAGAGAGAGAGAGAGAGAGAGAGAGAGAGAGAGAGAGAGAGAGAGAGAGAGAGAGAGAGAGAATGTTTATTTGCTAAATACAGTAAATATAAGATGGGACATATACCGTAACTGATTTACAAACCCCTCTGGTGTTAAACAAGGTGATGTCCTGTCCTCTAGATTGTTTTTTGTTTGATATAATTTGTAAATGACCTGGCTCTTGAAATCAAGAATGCTAATTTAGATATACATTTGGGTATTTTGCTCTACGCAGATGATTTTGCTCTTCTGAAACAGAAGATGATTTACATAATACGTTAAATGTATTAAAGACCTGGTGTTACAGATGGAGGCTGTCAATAAATCAGACAACAAATAAGTCATTTTAGAAAATAGGTGTTCCATGAAGTGATTTTTTTTTTACTTTTTGGAACATTACATTGGACTATGTATCTGAGTATACATATCTGGGATTTCTTTTTGATGAATTTATGACTTACAGAAATGGAATTAAACGTTTGGCTGGTCCAGACCTCGGATATTCCACTTTCTCTCAACTATATGATGCATATGTTTCTACTTTTTTGAATTATGCTGCTGGGATATGTGGATTTAAAGAAAGCCTAATTTTAGATGCAGGACAAAACAGAGCTATACATTGTTTTCTAGGCATTCATAAATTTAGCCCTTTTCTGCATGCTCAGGGGGACATGGATTGGATTCCTGGATCAATAAGGAGAAAATGTGAAATGTGGAATCATTTCAATAATATGTCCGATGACAGGATCAATAAGAAGGTTTTCCTTTGGAGTAAAGTTCAGAACTGCCTTGAGGACCATCAGACTCTTTACATGGGGCAACTGCTCTAACAACCGTGCCACTGGCTCTGGGCTGCAGAGCTTCATGCTGTCTCTGGAGAAGCCGAACAACAGTATATCTATAGAAATAGTTTATCATGCAGGGTAGACACAATTAGAAAAAAGTTACTTGTTTGATTTGAATAAAAGTGGTTAAATGACATCTTGTTGAAACCGAAATGATGGTTTTTACCTGACAATGACAGGATGGAACGGGCGTTTACTTTCAGTGTTTATAAGATTATAAGTTGCAAAAGCCTAGAAGAAATGTCAGGATGGTTTATTTTTGGTAGTATTAGTATCGTTAAGCATCTAGTTTTGGTTTTTGGTCTTTTTTTGTGTAATAATGTTGTCTTGTAAGCCCTTGTGGGCTGGACCTATTTTTTATGCATGACACAATAATAAAATGAAATTAAATCAAATCAAATCAAAAGCTCAAATCTTTAGTTACATCTTATATTCATGAAATTAACTTGATATGATATATATATATATATATATATATATATATATATATATATATATATATATATATATATATATATATATATATATAATATAAAGGGGATATATATATATTCATTTATTTATTATTCTTTTTTGCTGTGTATTATTGCCCAGGGATTTTAGATTAGCATAAAGTAAATGGGTGATTACTAACAAGTACAGCAAATGGCAAAGCACAATAAAATACAATGATCAAGGCCAAGGGTATGTGTGTGTGTGGAGAAAATAATTATTTGTCACATTTAGTGCTGTTTTAATTACGTTTCCCTCGTTATGACATGCAGTCAAAAACAAAACAAACAAACAAAAAAATAAAATTTTTCGCCAAACCATCAAAATACACAATCAAATATTTTGGCAACATACATCCCTTTAGCCTTTGAAATGAGTTTTCTTTTTATACTTTGCCTTTTAATTTTCAAGTGACGCGAGTTTTGCAGTCGCGAGCCAATCATAAAACAGTTTACTGGGAGGTCCGTGGTCTGTTGTCTTGGCAACAAACCCCAACAAAATTGTAGCGTCCATCCCCGTCAGATTCTCCTAATCCATAGTCCGTATATTTACCTATATGGAGTGGAAGTGGAAAGACAACTGCTTGACTGGTAAGTGACGAAAGGGAAATATTGTCACATAACAGCCTAACAAAGTTACGGGAAGTCGAGAGAGAGATTGAAGACCTCGGGCAATACTGTCTAACCTAACTTCAACCGTATATATCATTCTATGAGTAACGTTAATGAGTAACGGTAATGTTAATGCAGTTTAAAGTAAGATTTACGTCAAATTTTCCCCAAACGTAACGTTACATTAACAACCTAACGTTAACCTTATAGGCTGGCTAAAGACGTCATGCTCGCCGGTGACGTTAACACCCATGGATCCTGTTTTCACGTTATTTGTAGACCTTTTCAAAGATGTAAACATAACCATTCTAAATGTGCCCTGGTTTATTTCCTGTTGCAGTTCATGTGAATGTCATAAACGGACAGGAAGTTAACAAGGGCCAAGGCTGTTGCCTAGCAATGGAATTCCGTTGAAAAGGTCTATTATTGTGACACTGATTGTAACACTGTTCTGCCTAAGAAAACATGAACAATGTAATAGGGTATGAATGAATAACCTCGGGGTTACATTATTAGTTTTAATATTAGTTTTAATATTATTATTATTATTATTATTATTATTATTATTACTATTATTATTATTAGCCTATCATTATTTTTACGAATGAGGCTTTTAGAACTAATAATAATACATCCATGTTAGCATCAGATCAAGGAAAACCAACGATTTTGCGTTTGACACAAATGGAGTGTAGCATTATGCTAACCTAGCGTCTCATGGATCTAAAGCTTTGATCTTTTTAATTTCGACAATATAACATGTGACAACCCATCGGTAAGGTCCTAACGGTTCGGCCTGTGACTGTTGGTAATTTCACCTAATGCCGAAATGTGAAGTATTCAAACTTAAAGTTGTCTGGAAAGTTAAGCTAACGTCAAATGGTACTTGTTGCCGTAGCAACGGTAAACATTCAGGTAACGTTTGGTGTTAAGTGTGTGATCAAGCTCATCATGTGAATGAAATACGTTGTCCATTGAATGAGAAGCCAGATTTGATCTTCTCTCCATGTACCTTTGTTTTGCAGGTTCATGTGTTTCTAAACAGTCAAAATGACAGACATTCCGCTTCCCTCAAGAAGAAAGGGGTTAAAGCCTCTCAAGCCAAAAAGGGTGAGGATATCGTGTAATGACAGTTTGTAACTTCACACTTAAGAAGTCAGAAGCTGCTTCAAATAAAAGATTGTCCTAATAATTATCTTGCTTTTTTAGGGAACAAAAATCAATACGTGGCTGCTGTCTCTTTTGGCAATGGCCTCAGCTCAGCAATTTTAGGCTTTCGCCTTGGCTGATTGTATCTGTACCTAGAGTGGTTGACAAGAGGAAGAAGTACTCTTACTTTAATTAGATTTTTCTCAGGTCAAAATGAGATCCACATAAAGCTGATGATCTGTCCTTAGAGTCGATTATATTGATTTCAAGTTTGATGACAGCTAATTTCTAATCATCAAACAAACTTTGTTTAGCTCCCTTGTAATAACAAAACGGAAGCAAATGCATTGACTAAATATTAATTCAATAAAAGCATTAATTAGTATCCTATCTATCTCTTGTCTGTCTCACAGTCAATAGCAGTGCTTTTTATTTCTCTCTCTATTGCTAAGTGTACTAAAAACACCTTAAATGTGATATAATAATAATACATATGATTTGTAAATAAAGCAGTGCAACCATCATATCCCACAGCACAATGTTAAAAGTTATGTGGGCTATTATAATATGCCATTTTAAAGAATAGTGTTTACTCAAGCAACTTTGTTGTCTCTGAATAATAGAACAGAGTGTATTATGGATTCACACCTTACTGGCAGCTATTGAATATTGCATATACAATAACCTCCTCTGCTACATTATTCATTTATATTTTAAGCTAAAATCTTTCTGACCTAACCCTGAAATAGGCTAAGTGCAGTTAGATGTTTCTTTGCTTCTGGTGAGTTGATAAAGAGGTGCCAGAGGATTTCAGGGAGTATATTAACGAAAAAATGCTGCATATAGTCCTCACTCACTACTAACACCCTTTGAGCACATGAAATTAGTTCATTTAAATGTTCTTAATGCAGGCATATGTGCATATGTGTCATTGCTGACAGCTTTAAGGTGAGTACAGCTCGTGTGCTCATTATCATTTTCCCCCCTCTTTCTTTATCAGAGGTAACAATGTTGTTTGGTGTGGTGCCTCATCACTGCTGAATTAAGAGGCAGGAAACTAGTTATCAGTGCAGTTAGCATAATAGCCTGCTGTGTGTTTGCAGGTGACTCCATCTGTGTACACCCAGATGTTACAGTCTTCAAAGGAGCACTTGGCTAGCACCGATGAGATGCAGCAGCCCCACATCCTGGAACTGCTTGACATGAGCAAGACGACACATCACAAAGTAAATGCCAGCCAGTGTTGTGATACATAACTGTTTTCACTATCTCAAAAAACACATTCTTATGATAGATCAACCAGAAACAAATCCTGCAGATGGCACAGTAATAGTGAAAGTTTACAGAAGGCACTGATAAACATGTTATCATATAAACTTGAAACTCATACTAGAGGGACATCAACAACTTCTGTGACAGCGACAGCCTATGGCAAAAGATAAAAGTTGGACAGGAGTTTGCCATTACCACTGCCAACTGCAGACAAGCCTCAGCTGCTGACTTTCATCTTTATGAGAATGAAAACCCAAGGGAGTCCACTATAACATGAGACTCAAAAAAATACATTACAACCTACATTTGAGTTTGACAACCAACTACAAAAGATTTCCACACAATGATGTATAATTAGGTACAGTATAGAAAATTGCTTCTTTAAAATGTTCCCAGTGTTACTTATACTGTACAGTTGGAGAATTTGTATCATACACACACAGTTTAGCACCATACTTAGCTTAACTACTGGTCAAGTCAAATATGAGATCCAATGAGCTGAACTAATAAATTATTAGGGAAAAAAACCCAAAACGATTCATGTTAAAATTGTGATTCTTATCTTCTAAGAGATCAATTCATAACTTCCAAAAATCGATTCTTACAAACCCTTTTTCCTGTCTCATCGTGCACACTTTGCGTCGCTTCCATAGAACAGCGTTGCAGCAAGGTTTTGCAAGATGAAAGTAAAGTACTTCGGTTACACAAAGAAAGCCCACTGCGATCAAGTTCATTTGTTTCTCCCTAGTAAAGACATGAAGGTAAACACTTTACTGTCATTCTGTCTCACTCTGCAGTCTAAAACTCTGACATGAAGGTAAACACTTTATTGTCATTCTGTCTCACTCTGCAGTCTAAAACTCTGACATGAAGGTAAACACTTTACTGTCATTCTGTCTCACTCTGCAGTCTAAAACTCTGACATGAAGGTAAACACTTTACTGTCATTCTGTCTCACTCTGCAGTCTAAAACTCTGACATGAAGGTAAACACTTTACTGTCATTCTGTCTCACTCTGCAGTCTAAAACTCTGACATGAAGGTAAACACTTTACTGTCATTCTGTCTCACTCTGCAGTCTAAAACTCTGACATGAAGGTAAACACTTTACTGTCATTCTGTCTCACTCTGCAGTCTAAAACTCTGACATGAAGGTAAACACTTTACTGTCATTCTGTCTCACTCTGCAGTCTAAAACTCTACCTGCAGAGAGGAGATGAAGTATTAACTTTAAACAAACACACCACCTGAAATACAAGTCATCAAATGTATTTGTTGTGTCCACGTCCGGTTTTCAGTTTTCAGAATAAAGTGTTACACAACCAGGCCCAAATACCAAATAAATATGGAAATAAGATTAATTGCATAATATTCACAGAACTGTTCACTGTGGAATTCCAGATTAAAAGGCCTTATAAAATATACTTTACACTAAAAAATTATATTGTATTAAAAATGACTAACTGGCAAAATACCAGGTATTACTTTTGTACAATTTTATTTTTAAAATGACCAAGATTCTGAGAAATAAGGCAGATTTTTATTTTTGTACAACTTGATATAATGTTGAAGTAATAGAGAAAGTGAAAAGTAACTACTAAGACATTTTTATTTTACACAAACACTTATTGTGTTCACTTTTTGGGTTATTTGTACAGTGTACTGTTATTGTTATGTATTGAATATAATTGAAATATCCATCAAATATGTGACTTAGTCAGGGGTCGTCATTTACTCAGTGATAGGGAAGAGGTCCTTGGAGGAAAATGGTTACGAACTACGGTCTAACATACAAAGAGTGGAAACAGGGTAACAGCTGGCTTGGCTTTGCCCCAACATAACAAAAGCCACGTACCAGCACCTCTTAAGCTCAGTAATTAAAACATTAACTTAAAAAATTACAGTTTACCATTTGACAGTACAGAGTGTCATGTTCTAGAATATTTCTTGAACCGTCTTAAAAAGGCAGGCTAGCTGTTTCCCTCCTATCTTCCTTTAGCAACATTAACTTGGTAATATAAAATAAATCCTTCGAACCTAGTACTAACACCTAGGAAGTTATCTTATTATGGTTTTAGAACAATGACCCAAAGGTAAGGGATCAAAATGAAACAAAAACTTATACTTGTATACCACATGTTTGAGTCTACAGAATCTACAGAAAGATCAGTATATGTGTAAATGTTCTTTTGTGTGAGTACAGCATGTTTTTTGTGCTGCTTAAACTAGAAATTAGTCAACAATTAGGCATTTATTTCGTCAACATTTTTTTTTGTATAACTTGAACTTGATAGCAGTTTTATTTTTGAATAACTGTAACCTGTTATTGTTGCAGTCACTGAGAAAGTGAGTAATACATTTGAACAACACAAGTCACTCAAAATCAAGTTAAGCATGAATAAATTATCTTTGGTCATAGATTTACCTTACCTTACAGCAATCAGTTGATACCTTTGTCAAAAAATAAAGTAGAATCTTGTGCTTTCATGGCATAATTTGCCACACTGCCTTTATTATCTCACAGAGGACTGGAGGAGATCCTGAAGCGTGTACTAATTCAAAAATCATTTGTGAACCAAGAATTGTTTGAGTCGAATATAGATTCTGAATTGAATCATCACCCCAAGAATCGGAATTGAATCAAATTGTGAGACACCCAAATATTCCCACCCCTATTTTTAGATATACCTAAGTAAAATAATGGATATGGGTGACTTATTGAAAGTAAGGGTAGATAAGACCAGTAAAAAGACACCAATATTCAAACTTCTCATTATTTCATCATTATTCCTCTGCATACAGAGCATGTGCTGTCAGCTAAGGTCATTTACATTGTACCAAAGCTACTTCCCCTTAGTCAGCAGACACTAATTGATGGGCAAAGGGCACCCAAAGTGACTAAATGCGCTGTACTTTTAGAGTCAGAATAACAGGGGGTTTGGAGCAAAAATGGCATCAAAAGTTTGTGAAATGTCCATATATGAATAAATGCCCCATCATCATAATTAGGAGGACCCATTTTTGCATCTCAGCCTGTTCTCATTTTTGTTGACTTGTCCAGTATGCAAATGTAAATCTGATTAACCCCCACTGTGGGCCATTACAGGTGATAAGCAGGAGCAATGACTAGCAGGATGTTTTAGGTCATCCAGAAAGCACACTCTAACATACAGTACAGTATTATTTTCTTTCTCGATAATGCAGTGATAGAAGATAAATGAAAATCACTCAAGTTAACTTGAAGATGCCATATTTTCTTAGACGTATTATACAATTCTGGTTAAAGGAATAGTTCAACATTTTAGGAATTCTCTTTCATGACTAGCAGTAGACGAGAAGATCAATACAACTCTCTCATTTGTCTGTAGTTTAAAGTCATAATCCGTAAGATTTGAGATATGTTGTTTCTAGCGGCCTCTTTGGCGGTAAGATGTAATTGCTGGTGAGCCTGTTCTTTCAGAGCCTCCATCTTGTCACGTTCATGGTCACTATGTGTGTTGACTTTTTTTCGCTCTTTTGTAAAATTCACCTCCCTACTTCCTGTTCATCTCCTATATGTTTCCCTCTTAAATCCATACACACACTAATGTTCCTATTACACTTCTGCCCTTACGACAAGCCTGACTCAGAAGTTAGAAGTTCCCGATTACAAGTGAACATGGCGGCTTATTTACATGTAACACACAGATTGGAATATTCAGCAAAGAGGCTGTGCTTTCATTAGTGGGGCATATGATCACTCACCATTGACAGAAAGGAACTTAAAAGATAATTAAATAGAATCTTACGGATTATAACTTTAATGCACTGGTTCTCAGCCTGGGGGCCCCGACCCCTAGCTTCACAGGGGTTTGGGAGGGCTTTTTCATCTAAAAAAATATATTATTTAAGATACACAGTGGCTCAGATCCATAATTATACTAAGTTAATGACCTTACATTTAATCACGTCCAAGATGTATCTGTTTCAATTAAGATACACGACTGGTACCTTTGGTAACATAATGAATTCACTTGGCATTAAATCACTTTTTTGCTCTAGTTTGCTCTCTCCATGTGCTTGAGTCCAAGCTAGATTGATTAATGTTCTACACTTCCTCAAATCTCTGTTCATATGATTACTTTTATAGATACAGGGGGTGCCTTATTTTACCCATTTGCTTGATTTACCCCAGGAAAAAATTTTTAAATACTGTTTTTGTTTTAGTTTTCCCTTTTAGATATGGATCAGCCCCTTTTCCAGCCCTGCCCATCTGAGCTGGTCTTCCAGAACTTCGCTCCTGAGCAGACTTACACGTTACCTGTACTTCTCTACAACAAGGATAAGGTGTGTGAATGAGTGATGAATGCACAAATAACACTAACTGCATGGCTGCTTTGTGGCTGCTGAGCTGATGTTTCAACAAATACAGTCCAACTCTAGCACAGCTTTGACCATAGTGTGCTTGTGTGTGTGTGTGTGTGTGTGTGTGTGTGTTTGTGTGTGTGTGTATGTGTGTGTGTGTGTGTGTACACAAGCAGCAGAATGATTACAAAAGGTCATGGGGGATTGAAGGAGATTTATCACTGTAATTTGTACAAGACCCCATCAAGTAATAATGAATAAATCAGTGTGTGTGTGTGTGTACCTGGGCCTGCGTTTGTTGCAGTGTAGGGTTAACAATTTTTTGAAGTTTGTGTGATGTGTTTTTGCCAAGGTTCCACGACAAGTGAAGCTGGAGCTGCAGGACTCAGAGTATTTCCGTGTGGTCGGACCAAAAGCAGCAGGTCACAGGGTTGCCCCAGGACTGTCTGCTACTTTCACCGTCTCCTTCACCCCACAGGAGAACAAGGTACTGGAGACAAAGGGGACTTTGACAGCTACTTAGGCCCTGTTTACACCACAACGCTCGCGGATGAAAACGACAAAATATTTTATCAGATATTCCTTTTGTTTAGACAGCAAAAAAAAGTGAAACCACCCTCCAGAGTGGTAATCTTAATAACACTCCACCATTGTGTTTGCGTGTAAATGGGTAAAAACACTAAAGTGTGCTCTGATCTGCTCACGCTGGCTCATGCCGCGTACGTGTTTCATTTACATCCGTGTGCAGAGAACAGGTAAACAACAGCAAACATGTGGGACTGTTTCCATCAGTGGGACATTCAAGTGTTCTGGGTGGAGCCGAGGCGGTGGGAGGCTGCAGACCGTGCTGCAGATCCTTGTCACACTGTACGGCGTCCTGCTTCTCCGCTGTTAGGGAGAGAAGGAGAAGGAAGTTTCTACGCATGCACCAGCTCTGGGTGCTGTTGTGTGGCAGTGCTTCACCGCTCCACCTAGCCATCTGGTGTGCACACTTCATCGAATTTCACACAAAGACGCTTGTCTTAACACAGAATGAAAAGTGAAAACCCATACACAGTCTAGATTCAGGCAGCATCATGAAGTATCAAGGAAATGTTCATTTAAGAGGCTGATATTGAATTTATATTAATAGATGATTTGATGAAGTTGAAAACAAACTTGTAGGGAGGCAGAGGATAGGATGTGGGTATGAATGTGAAATTAGAGATACAATACAGTAAGCACCTCTACTGAAGATAATGATACAGCAAAAACACATAGATTAAATAGAGAATCTAAAATAATCACAGGTTATTCATTCAATTTGATTTACTTGCTTTGCTTTCATATTTTGTGCACATATCTCTGCTTAAGCTAGAATGTGACAGGTCAGGGGTCAGGCATTAGGTCACACCAGCATGCTGTTTAGTCGATTCCTACTCATAATGTGTGATAAAGTGAAACTGAGAAGCAAAGGTCAACATCAAACGTAGGGACATTATATTAAACGTAACATGATCCCTGATGTGTGTCATGGCTGCTCAACTGTTTTTAGCCTTGCTAGCAGTGCTTCTCTAGGGATGGTAAAGGTGGTCTGTCAGACGTTTGGTCCACAGACTGAAGAACATTCAATTCAATCAATCAATTTCATTTGCCACATGAATCATACAAGGTACAACTCCAGGGAAATTCAATTCCAACAGCTCCTTCAAGTTGTGCATTATTCATAATGAAGCAGAATGTGGGCGCCATATCGGCACATAGAAAGAGAAGAGTCACATGGTTGTACGGCGCTGTCTGGTGCACCAGGATCTAGCCTGATCTCGATGCACAACAACTACCGTCGCACCACATCTCTCGCTGGAAACGAGTCTGCCCAGCTCACGGGCCAATTGGGCAGGGCAGGGGAGGCTGGCACCAATTGATACTGATTTTATATCACATACTATCACCATACAATAAATTGAATACAATAAGGAGCACATATCTGGCTACCCTATAATTTACAAGAATCAAGAAAATATGCAATCATTCTAACATAACTCAAGCATCAATGTACTGCAATCATAAATGTACTAAGAGCAAAGAAACTCAAGAAGGAACTCATGTCTCAGACTTTGAAAACTTCTGATGTAGATGATCATGTATGATCATACGATCAGGTCTCACATTTAATTTCTCGAATACTTTGGTTCATGGGAGCGTACCTATGTTCGGCTGGGTCCTATGCTCCCCACTTTGTATGTGACTGGGTAACATAGGACCCTTTTTCCACGATCAGTGCAAGCTTGGGACCATAGGGGTGACCCCTGGTTCATGACTACATACTTGCAAAAATATAGCAATATTCCCATTAACCCCAGGTGTACTTTGTATAATGCTTATTAGCAAATGTTAGCATGCTAATATGCTAAACTAAGATAGTTAGGAAACAAGAAGCATACAACACAAACAAACTTGAAAACATTATACCTGCTGAACATCAATACGCTCGTATTGGTCTCGTGAGCATGTTGATGTTAGCATTTAGCTCAAATCATGGCTGTGCGTAGCAAGGAAAATACTAAAGGCAATGGTTAGGTAGGTACATTTTTTGTGTTTGTGTGTCTGCATGCAGAACTAATCCAGGACAGTCAGGTGGCTCAGCATCATCTAAGAAATACTTCAATAATATATGTGGCGATGAGTGTTTGACACGTTTTTTCCATTTTGTCCATTCAGGACTACCATCATGGACTGGTTTGTGTGACAGAGAGGGAGCGGTTTGAGGTCCCAATCCGTGCCATCGGGCCCCGTGCCATCCTTGACTTTTGTGATGAGTTCCATTTACCCGTTTGTCCTGTGAAAGCCTCCACAGAGAAGACTTGCCTAGTCCGCAACATAGGGAACAGCAAGGCCAAGTTCAAGCTAGACACACAGAGGTAAGAGTCAGTACGGGTCCAGGGTGGGCTTTTGCTACTATGTTTGAGTGATTTACATTTTTTTCTTGTTTTGGGACATTTCTTGAAACATTTTTAAACTTCTCAGCACTGCTAACATGCTATTCCTAAAACAGCTCAAAACACAATAGTTTACCTGTTACTCACCCGACACCTTTAATTAATGTGTGAAAATGTAACTGATCCAATAATTAAGCCATTGGTACCAAAATGACACATTCCTTTGACATTTTTTTCAGATGTTGAGATTGTCAGAAAGGAAGTGTGTTCCTCATCTCATGCTAGCCTCTCCATATCAGTGCAAGTTATGAAACATGGCTTGGCAGATTTTGACAATTAGATTGACTATTATGCATATGATTGCATGTTGGTCAGAACAACTCAGACTCCCTCCAAAGTCCCACCCTTCCTTCGCCCCTCTTGATACATCAGTTCTTCACCATTCTGTGCTATTTCTTACAGACCACTCGCTCTGTGAAGAGGCGGGCGAGAAGCGGTGACAGCGGTAGGCAACTGGAAGGGACCGGCGATGATGACAGGCAGGAAGCTCGGCCAATTATTTTATTCGGTCCGAATAAAGTGATTGGCCGAGCTTCCTGCCAGGTCAGACTTTTAACAGAAATATATGTGGATTGAAAATTGATGAGTTTCAGCACCTGGTGGATTTTTTTTAAATTTCAGTGTGCTATACGCTTATTAGGAGCATTTTAAGATTACAAAAGAAAAGTGTAAAAATGCAAGAAAGGTAAGAATTGCTTCAACTTCAGTTTTTTTTTTTTTTCCTTTTTAACAATTATGTTTTTAGTAGTTTACAAGCCTTTTATTAAATAGGACAGTCAGGAAATAGGGGAGAGAGAGAGAGGTAGACACGCAGCAAAGGGTCGCAGGCCGGAGCCGAACCTGCGGCCGCTGCCCCGAGGACCCCAAGCCTCACCACACAGGGTGACCGCTCCAACCACTGTGCCACCGGCCGCCCCTAACTTCAGTTTTTTATTCCACCTTGTGAAATAATTTTTCCATTGTATTTTATTGTCTTCCAGCCCTTTCTCAGTGACACCCTCCTGTGGGACTCTTGATGTAGGTGACTGGATGCAGGTGACTGTGGATTTCAACCCCATGGCTGTAGGAGACCACCGCAAGGACCTGATTCTGCACTACCACACTGGTGACGAAAATTCTTTTTACTAAAGATACCACATTTGGGGAGGCGCCAAAGGAATGAAATGGTACACACTTGTGGTCTCGTAAATGGGCACAGCCTCGGTGGAAAGTGTAGTGAAAGTCATGTGGATGGATGAAAAGTTACAGGTGCATAATTTATTTATATTTTCTTTTGCTAACATATATTATTTACACAGCTAACAGACATATTTAACATTGCAAAATTAGTAATTTGAGGCATTCATGAACATAAGTTGACGTTAGCTCAGCTGAGTTGCCAGATCTTGTGAGAGTCTGTTTCTGAGAAAGAAAAAATTGTTTCCTGATTGGTCTGTCTAAAAAAGGCCATTTTGGTGTGGCATGTGGAAGAGGGATCAGATATGTATTTGAGTGAATGGGATAAAGGGGATATCATATTCTGTTTTCACGTTCACTTCTCCCATTGGAATCAATGCTCTCAGGACCTGCCGCTAGTCTCCTAAAGAGGTGGTGCTGATTGATTGATTGATTGATTGATTGATCGATTGTTGAAGACACTGCACTCATGACATAGATGCAGGACATTACTGAGTTGCCCTGTCTTGCTTCTTAACTGTATGCAAAATGTAGCATTTTTTTTCACAAACTAAATTATAGTGTATTCGAAATGCCATCACAGGAGACATGCAGCAGGTTTTCAGATGTTGCCTCTCTTATTTGACAGAATGTATTTCTCACTCTGTCTGTCTATTCTCTTGTGAAACACTGTGTCACGCAAATAGATTTAATTTGGCTTCATCAAAATCTGACAATTGTATCGGTATTGCATCTTTGTAACACAGACACTATGAATCCGTACACTAAACTATGTGTCGCCACAACAAAGTACTTTGTCTCAGTATATCTGTTAGCATGACCCACACATGCGCACACATACATACATACAGAAAAGAAATTACATTCACACAAATGGAAGCAGAGATTTTCTGCAAAAATCTTGCATAATCAGCACTCTCAAATGGACCAGAACAAAAAAGATGAATGTGTTTACTAGAATCACTGAGGTATACACCATAATGAGATTCTCTTTCTGCAGCAATGGTGACCCTGAAGCAGAACGGGACTGCTAAACAGGGTCCACCATCGACACACACACACACACACACACACACACACACACACACACACACACACACACACACACATACACACACACACACACACACACACACACACACACACACACACGATGGTTACTGAAGTTTCCTCAGTCTAGCTCATGGTTTGATGATAATGGTTGTCTAACAGGCATTCACTTCAGTCAGACAAGAAGCTGATTTGTTTCATTCTGTACTTTCAATATTATTGCATGTGTGTGTTTCACTCTATCTTCCTCGCATATGCAGCCCATTTCAGTGTTTTTCACTGGCAACACAGACCTATCTGTAGCAGCCCAGAAAAATAGATTCCTGAAGCTCGTCTAATTAACTGCGCATTGTCTCCTTTCTAATTGTCTTATTTTTGCTGCTTGATTTAAACAAGAATATGGTGTGTGTACGATTGTATTTACTTGTATAAATGTGGCTGGTTTTGGATTTAACCTTGGATGAAGCAGATGAGTAGATACTAACTAGGTACTTTGGAGCTTGTGTTGTGTGGGTGTTTGTCTGCTTGGGGCCATGAAGTCAAAGGTGACATAAGTAATAGTAATGAGAGGAAAATCTATAACATCCTTAGGGAGCTAGGCTGTGAACATGGTGGCCACTTAGCCCATGATGGCTGTGTGGTATTTACTACTCAGTGCAGCTTTCTCTTAGGGCTTGTTTTCTCTCCTCTCCTGTCCTCTCCTCTCCTCTCCTTTCATATATTTATTGATGTTATGTACTGTAGACAATGAAATCCACAAATTCGCAGTTTTACGTTGAGAAACATTATTCTGTTGCGCAATGAAAAATGTTCCACCAGGTGTTTTCTTTAAGCATTTTACATCTTTTCCAGATTGTTATTTACCATGTCCTACAGTACCTTTTTGAGATGGACCTAAGGTTGGCGGGTGCCCTGTAATAGCAGCAACTAGTTATGTGCTCCAGCGGGGAATCTGACCCCGGTGCTGGGGTTTAGGCTGGCTGAGGGTCCGCTGCAGAGTGTGTGTAGTGGAGGCACTGCATGTGTGGACTCTCTGTGGTGGTGCAACAAAACCCTTCTCTCCCGACATGTGAAATATTGTAATTTTAGATGTTAGGTTATGTTAGCTTGCTTACTAATGCAGACAAATTGCTGGCTAGCTGACGTAGCGTAACACTGTCTTAACCGGATAAAGTCAGCTAATTCATCCAGACTCTCGGGGCTGGTCTGGCTGGTTTGCCGCTTGTAAATTGCCTCATCAGCTAAGGCTACGAAGCAAGCAACACCAGATCCATGCAGCGTAACTAAGTTACATCTAGCTGGCTAATGTTAGCTTGCCTTCGCGGATTTAATTCTGCATTTTGTTAGAGCTACAGTTAGGGTTAGGGGGAAGTGTTAGGGTCTACATAGGCCTATTGGCCGTGGAGTTCGGCACCGATTGGTGAAAAAAATGTAACAGACCAGGGAACATAGGCCCTTTCTGTGAAAAGCGGGGAACATCAGACCTTTTTCTTAAAAAAGGGTCTGATGTCCCCTGGTCACATACAAAGCGCGGAACATAGGACCAAGGGAACATAGGCCCTTTCCGTGAAAAGCGGGGAACATCAGACCTTTTTCTTAAAAAAGGGTCTGATGTCCCCTGGTCACATACAAAGCGCGGAGCATAGGACCAAGGGAACATAGGCCCTTTCTGTGAAAAGCGGGGAACATCAGACCTTTTTCTTAAAAAAGGGTCTGATGTCCCCTGGTCACATACAAAGCGCGGAACATAGGACCCAGGGAACATAGGTACGGTCCCCACTGTGGCTCGGCTGTGCTGCATGGATCTGCCGTCTTCTAAATATGATCGTAAATTATTTTACAGCATTATACGTACATGATTATGGTCAATTTTGTTCAGTCTCACAGTTCTGACTGGTATTTCCTCGCGGCTATGGAGTGACAGAAACAGGATGCTGACTGCAGTTCACTAATGGCCACCGGCGTCACTTATAAGAAGGGGTTTCAAAAAGTTACACAGAGAACCTTTAACTGAGATAAACTGTCAACTTCCATAATAAACGCAATCAAGCACGTTTGTCCTCTGTTAGTGGGACGCCTGTTTCAATACTGAATGACAGTCAAAAATCTAGAAAATGTATTTGTTGTTGAAACCGCAGTGACACAGCTAAAAACAAGTAGAATGACAAAGAGCCTCACTGAAGCTCAAACATGTTTCACACTAAACTGTAAGTACAACTTACTTCAAAAAAGAAGCAGTTCAATGTATCTACAATTGTGTCTGAACATTTGAAATGTAACATTTAGTAGTTTATTTAATAAATCAGACAATAATTGTGCAGGGCTGTATTGCACCCATACAATTTTTTTTCCCCAAACACATATATGTTTGGTGCTGGTCAGGGGGTACTTGGCTAAAAAAAAAAAAATGGGAGTACATTATTGAACAGCAGGATATCACCGGCAGGAGATTGTCCCTGATATAGGGGTTTCGGTCATTGATCTTCCACTGTCATTCCTTGCCTGGATCCAGACCTTCTGCCCACTACACAGAGTTGACTGATTTGTCTGGCATTGTGAAATGAAACTGCGGTGTCTCAGTTAAAACCCCAGACGAGTCAATCAAGCACCATGGATGGAACTAACGCCATTGATAACCTGTGTGTTTACATAGACAATACACATTGGCCAATAACAACCAAGTTAGTTACAATTTTATATGTTTGCTTTGACAATTTTTTCAATACTTTTAACGATTTTCCTCAACTCAACAGTTAGCAAACATTAGTCTGTGTAGGCTATACAATTAAGACATTTCTTGTTGCTTTGACAGAAAATACATACACAAATGTAAAATGCTTGAACTTCTTTTACAAACAAGCTCAACCAAAACCAAAACAATGGAATTTTACTGCAAAATGTAAAAATACTTTCACATAATATGTCAGAAAAGATCTAAATTAATCTGAATCTAACTTATAGGCAGACGTCAAAGTGATCAGCTGTTCATATTGTAGATATGTTGTGAAACACACAATACAATATACTGTCTGTTGTATCAGGGCAGTCCTGACACATATAATATAATGCAGTTTCTGTAAGTCCATCTGATGTTAGTGTTTTTATGCCATTGTGCTTTGATTGACTAAATGTTCCTGTTGGAAGAAAACATGTGTTACTGTTTTGGAAGAATTATTTGTCTTGAGACATGTTTGCAGTGTTTTGGTAGACATAGTGTATTGTGTTACCGTGTACCCCGTTTCTACCGCTAAACTCCATGGTTGCTACTGTTGTAGCTTTATAATTTTAAATATATCGTTTCACTGTCATAATCAGATTGGTCGATCCTATAACATTTTGGTAAGTCTAGAAGAGCTGCATGATTGAAATATTCTACCCCTATTTAAAGGAGCAGTGCGTAGGATTTAGCGTCATCTAGTGGTGAGTTAGAGATTACAACCAACTAAATACTCCTCCCCTCACCCTTCCCTTTCCAAGCTAAGGCAGAACCTGTGGTGGCCTACAGGTATGGCCACATTGCCTTTTTAATTCTCTTTGTTGTTTTTTTGGCGGTGAGGATTCCTTCTCCTATGGGGTGGCATAAGTATGATCTTGCGTTATGAACAAAAGTCCAGTGCAGGCTTTCAAATTTGCTGAGGCAGTGACAAACGTGTCTTCCTGAGCTCCTTCTCCAGTCTTCCACAGTCACTTAAGCTCAGTTCAGACCAAAGATTCACAATGAGTCGAGTTGAAACTTGCAACTAATTGCAACGTGCAGGTCTGCAGTGTTCTGAAACCTGCCCGTTCAGACCAAGGAGACGAGGCGAGACAGGTTATCGTCTCCATAGCAACGCCTCTCCGTACTTGCGTTCTAACCTCCGACTTTTCAGGCTTATTTTTGTAGTTGGATATAATTTGTAGCATTATAAAATATAAATGAGGACAGAGACAGTGAGATTCTTGCTACGGCTCCATTTCTAGTTGTGATGAAACGGAGAAAATACAGTTTTATTTCCCTGATTAACGGCTTTGTTCTGGATTACGACCGGCACTCCCTCTCATTACTCATTGTGTTGCTCGCTCAACCCGTTCTCTTTCCGTCTTTCTCTCTCTGTCCGTCTGTTTTTCCTCTCTCACGCGCTCGTTGAGCCTCCAATTGATTGATTGGCTGTTGAAACAGATGAATTGTGTTAAGTTCTAAAACCAGCTGCTGGCGATTTGACAAGTTGAATCGCTGGCGACAACATCAACCAACTAGATTCGCAACGAGACGGGTCAGTTCACACCGCTGCAACTTTCACCTGAGACATTCGAAAACAGTTTTGTTGTATTGCGAATCTTTGGTATGAACTGGGCTTTACAGGTACCACGTAGTGCTTTATGTCCCTCTCGGCCTTCCATAGTTTTTTATAGACCAGAAAGACATGGGAGGGCTTCACAGAGATTACCCTTCCTATGTAAATACATATAAGAAAATATTGGCTAAGAATACTGGCAGAGTTAATTGTACACCAATGGACGTATTTATGAATGAAGACGTTGATTCGAGGTAATAAATGACTTAAAACGCTACACAGCGTTTAGTTGGACTCAAATAGTCCACCACCTCTTACACCTACAGTAGGCTTTCTTTCCTCCCTCTCAGATTCCTATCCATTGTTGGGATCAACATTCATCTCACCTGTGCCTTCCATGCTCTTGAAAAACAATATTATAATCATCTGGTTAAATCATATCTTTAAAAAATATGACCAATTTTGAGTAGTTGTGTTGTAGTTGTGTGCAGCTTCTGTCACCTGTGTGTACCATTTTGGAACACAAGGGCATCACAGTGCAAAATGTGTTGTAATAAGTGAGAATGTGTTGAAAGTTTTGTCAAAGGAGTATATTATTTGATGAATGGGTTTAGGGCACTGAACATTTGGTTTAAAGGATGGTGGTTTTCGCAACTTTGAAAAACTGTAGTTTATATAAGTTTGTTTAGTTTGATCTGTAGTAGGGACTCACCTCAGTTTGGTGCAATAAACGAATGAATCATTCTTCCCCTGTTTTTTTTATTCATTAAGCATTTTATTTAATGTGACACCATTACTTGATGAATGCTTTTTAAAAAAGTATTTCTTCAGACTTAATTTATTCAGGTTTGTCCTTTTGAGATCAAACATCTATTCTACGAGGTAGACCCGGCCAAGAATCGCAGCAACACTATTTTCTGAGTTTCAACAATTAACATAAAGGTTCTATAATATAGAGCTGCAGGGATGATGTATTTTTGTAGGCCGACCTGGAAGTTAGCATCCCCCTGGTTCCCGCAACAAAAAGCCAATGGTTTTTTTTCAATTGGATTTTCTCCAGAATTAAAAAGCTAACATTAGGTTATAAACCATCTACATCGACACCCACTAGCTTCAAACTGATTTGGTTTGTGAGCTGTAAAAGATTGATTATCTTGTTAGAAGGTTTTTTTTTTAGTTATTCCTTGGCTCTGCCCACATTTTACTTCTACTGTAGTTTTACACTTAGTGATGGTTACACATTTGACATTACATTAGGTGTAGCCTGCAAAATTAGCCAGACTGCTCCAGACATGTTTAATCAAAGCAGCCATTCTCCTGACCCAAGCAGGCCACATCAAAGTCTCCTCTAAAGCTAATTTCAACTACACAGCTCCCTAAAATGTAAGAATCCCATGGTTTTCAACAAATACAGCATAACAGCTGTGTACCTGGCAGAAGGCCACCCGTGTTAACTATGCATCACCTTGGTGGATATTCCACGGTGCACTACCCCCATTTTTACCGTGAAGTACTGTGTATGTTCAATTGTGTGTGTGTGTGTGTGTGTGTGTGTGTGTGTGTGTGTGTGTGTGTGAGAGGGAAAAGTCCGTAGCATGCTGACACGGCAATCATTCTGTTATCAGTCGTAGTTCTGAAACACTACCACGACAAAGTCACCTTGTGAAAAAACGGCCTGTTTATGATTGGATAATAGTGGATAAGAGCTTAACTGCTCTGACTTTAGATTTATATTCATCAATTTTGAGTTTTATCATTTAATTTTTGTGATGCCATTCCCCAGAGGAGAGAGAGTACTGATAAAATATTTATGTACAGCTTTTTAATGATGATTGTTTTGAGTTTAAAAAAAAAAGACTTCAGGATCTATAAAATAGATCTGAAAGTTTTTTTTTTTTTTTTTTTCTGTGTGCTGTAAAAGTATATCTTTTTTTCCTGTGTGTATGACCTTAAAGGAGCAGGGGTGCTGACTTGCTATATATATGTAAACAGGCAGGTCTGCTGAAGGAGTGGCAACATTAACGGCGCTCAGTGCAGCATTAAGCTTTTATAATGGAAGGGCCAGCCTAGGTCCAGAACACCACTTACAGTCCATGGAGAGACTATCATTTTTAATTTAACACCTTTCCCTGTCTCCCTCACGCTCATGTATGTTTCAGGTCAGCATGCTGCAAAAAGGCTTTATTCTGCTGAGGGGAGTTAGAGACTTCAGCATTAGCTGGCTGATGTAGCCTGCGTATATTAGTGTGTTGCGTGTCGATTTGCATGTACACCAGTCATGCTTAACGTGGGTACACACTGCGTCTTTATTTGCCTTTGTCAGTTAAAAGCCAGTGCAGCTTTGAAAAATCATAGTTTGCTCAGCTTGCTTGTTTTCCACCATGGTGTGTTAGACAATCCTTGCTCTGTCTTAAAAGTGAGCAGAGAGTCTGTGCTGCTCTAGTAAGCCCCTCCCTCCATGATTTAAATGAAAAGATGGACAGCTCTTAGGGAGCACTGAGGCATCTGCTTTGACAGGGCTATAGCACCAAGGGGACTTGAGCACAGCAGCCTTTTAGGAAAGCAGCACACTTACACACAAACAAAAAACAGCTGCACGTAAACAGACATGCAGAGGTACAAGCATGCGCACACACTCGTACACACACATACTGCGGAGTTGCTGTTTGTGCCATAATCAAAGGTAGCTGAGGGGGTTGAGAAGTCGCTGTGTACATAGAGAAATTATGGGAAGAGAAAGCGGGGGCGGGGGGTGGGGGGGGGGGGGGGGTAGAGGGGGGGGGGTACAGCGATGATGAAAGCTTAGCAATAAGCTGCAGCTCTCCCTGCCTGTCAACTGCTGTCATAGCATCCGGATGCTTGGAGATAATTGCTTTTCTCTCTCTGTTATCTTAAATTCTTCTTCTCTCTCTCTCTCCCTCATTTCCTTCTATCACTCATCTTCTTGTCTCTATGGTGTCTCTCTCTTCTTCTCCATCCGATGATATCTCACAGCTTCTGATCGTCTTTCTTGCAGAGTGAAAGCAAAGACCTGTGGAACTGTGCCATGCTTTTTGTATTCCCTCTTGCTGCCTCTAGGTACATGGTGGAAATCTCAGCCATAATTGGACCATTGGAAGCAAACAGGCACTACTTGAATTCTAATATGTGTTTTTACTGTAGGGCACGTATGGTCATTGTATATATTAACCAGCCTACATTCTTCACTGGTTTGTTTTTTCCCTTAACCAAGAGGGGTCAATTTGTTGCTGATTCATCTGAAAGCTAAGTAAGTGACACAGAGAGTTTTACTACGTCTGAGGCTTTCATGTTACTCAGACAGGAGGTATTGCAGGTCCCAATGATTCAATTCTGCTCACTTGTGTTCAAGCCCAGGCAGAGATGGATTAAAAGCTCTCCTAGGCAGGCTGCTTTGAGCAGGACTTGAAACCTATGGGGTGGCTTAGCTTGTGAAATTTCAACACATTTGCTTGTTATTGTGGAAGATAAATCCAGTGCTTTGGTTGATTGGTGTCTTACTCTTCTACACTTCCCTTGGCTTTTATTTAATGGTGTTCTTATGAAGTTTATTATTATTAATTTGATTGCTTGTCTGGTGTTATTGGCCAGGCTTCATGAGAAAAAAAGATCCTTGATCTCAGCCGAATGGTCCTCATGAAGTAAAGGTCAGTTCACCAGAGAATGGAACTCTCTGAACAGAGAAGTTTTTGTTTCTGTCACTGTGAGGCCTGTGTTTACTCTGCAGCCATATCTGTGTGGAAAGAGGACAAGTTAATAAGGCATTTTCAGAAAATTCTTTCTACTCTACATTTATGTTACGTTCATTTGTGTCAGTCTAGTTTATGATGAATAAACAATTTTTTCATATGCGCTTGTCAGCCTGGTAAAGTAACTAGTAACTGAAGTAATCAGATAAATGTAGTGGAGTAAAAAGTAGAATATTTCCACTGATTTGTAGTGGAGCAGAAGTATAAAGTAGCATGTAAATAAAATTCCACATTAATTGAATAGCCCTGATGTAGCCTTTATTCAGTCAGTTCAGTGATTGCTGTTTGTGTGTATTTTAGTAAAAGAAAACCTCTTTTCTTCATTTTTTCTAAGATTTGATAATGTAAAAGTGTTTATATTCTTACCTAGAAGGCAAACAATTGTTTACCTTTTTGCCAAATAAATATATAAACGCGTAAATGCAGCAATGTCTCTCCTACTGTTTCAAAATCTCACTTCACTTTCATTTAAGATTGTTCCAGTAATCCCTAAACAAGCTGCCTCATTATTTCAGTTTTTGCATGATTGCATGACATGTCCTTAAGAATATCTGATTAAAATGTTTTAGGCTACAGATCTGATACATGGTATTTTTAGAATCTAAAAGAAATAGAAAAAACAACCGAACCGAACCGAACCGAAAAGCTGTGACCCGAAAACCGTGATATGAACCGAACAGTGGATTTCACGAACTCTTCCACCCCTACTGTGTTCACAGATCTCGTGAGAGTTTGTTGCTGAGACGGAAACAGGGCGCCGTTTCACGAAGCAGGTTCAACAAACTCTGAGTCTAACCCTGAACTCTGAGTTGATCTACTCTGAGATAGGAAACTCTGAGTTTTCGGTTCCAGAACAGCAGATTTGAGTTAGTTTGATCAACTTGGAGTAGTTTGACCTGGAGTTAAGCGTGTGCACCACAAGTATAAAAAGACAGCATCAATGGAGCCCTGATTCGACGAGTCACCATGGCAACGGGGAAGAGGCGTGCTACGCTACCACTGGAATTGGAAATATTAATGCGCTCATACAGTGAGTTTGAGCAGGTTTTTCACCGTAAGTGTAACACCGTTGCAGCTAAAGAGAGGGAGACGGCGTGGGAGAACATTGCTGCTCGGGTCAATGCGTAAGTTTGAATATAGTCCTGTTGCAATCACAATAATATCACAGGGGGAACTGCTTGAGTGGTAGTCTATTAGTTTATTTCATTTAGGTGCAGTCCCACGGGGGAGAAGCGCACTTGGCAGCAGCTTAAGATGAAACATAAACACATTGTTCAAACAGGTAAAACATCGGCACAATCTCATGGTGACGCCTCATTTTGAGCATGTTTTACATTATGAAGTAAATATTACCGTAAGTGGCTGTTTTATATGTTGTATAAAAAACTCCCATTTGCAAAAAACGCAGCGCAACACACAATATCTGCTGGGATGTGAGAGCATGACTTTGGTTGTTAATGTTGGAAATGTAAGGACGGATGAGGTTGTGTATGTAAATGATGGACTGTGACATGAAACGGTGTTGTGCGTATTCAGCACCCCTGCCGTGAAATGCACCCCCTCGTATTATAGGTGATATTCTGGATCAGAAGGCTGTTGTTTCCACCTATAGGAGTAGTTTATATACAGGTAACCACATTAAAAGCACACACTTTTGAACCTATGAATTGCAAGAAAAGCTGGGATTATATTTAGGAAACGCTGAGACAAATACATTCAACTTGCTCAAAAAGAAAGAACACATTACTAGAGAAACAGGAGTGTTAGACAATGTTGAAATTTTTTTATGGACCCGGGAGGAAACGGGAGTCTTTTTTTTATTTATTTCCTGTTTCTGTTTACTACACCGAGTCAATTGCAGGCAGCCAGCATTTATGATATATGATTTAAACTGATATTCAACACAGTACCATGCACACCTCACGGCCTGAATCCTCCCGCTTCTCCAAATTAGCATCTAGTGTATGTGCCATCGATAGTAGGCTAACGTTATATTACAACGTTATAACGTTGCGGCTATTTAATTAACATAACAGAGCTAACGTTAACACGTTGTGTTCCTAAACCATCTGTTTGTACAGTTGATCGAAGAGCAAACCATCTGGTCACTTATGAAAACACCACCCCACGAATGACCGCAGTTCAGGTCGAGATGACGGAGTTAGGTGAAGTGAGGTGAAGTGAGGGCCAGCGGCTAGCTGTCACTCAAGAGGGTGCACCCCTAGTTATTCATAAACTTTAAACTCCAATAAAATAAAAACATGCCTGGTACAAAAATGTGAAAATGGCAAATGGCCTCTTTAACATGGGGGTCAATGATAAATTGCTCTATTGTGCAAACTACACTCAGAGAACTGCAGTTTTTGGCACTTCTTATTGGATCAACCAGGAAGTTGCTGTGGTGGGCTCTTGAAGACACATGACACAGATACAGGAAACGACTCTGAGTTGAGCCGTCTCACTTCTTCCATCATTCTTGCTTTGTTGAGTAAGATGCAAGTGTCATTTGTTGTCACCTTGGGGACCAATGGGTTGCGAGGGATTTTTTGGGCTCATTGGGTGCGTGTCAGGGGATTTATGACACTAATCAGTATCACAACTATCCTTGCTATTTTTCCTCTGTGTGCATGTTTTTCATGTGTACGCATGAGGTTCATATTTTGCTCAAATAAACAATAAAACCCTATTGTTCCACATGGCTTTTAATTACTCAAATAGAAATACAGTTCTGCAAGAGGTCGTAAAACACTAAATGTTTGCTTGTAAAGAGTTTCTAAATGTATTTACGATTCATGTCATTTGCTCTAAACAAAATTAACAGTAACTTAAAAAAATGTGTAACACTCATGGATTGCAGACAACATATCAGAAGCATATGCATACTTTGTTTATACACGCCACACATTGATGTTCATACATTAGAAGGAGAAACTGTTGTTGGTTCCCCTGCTGCAGACCTGAACCTGCTGGCACTGCAGCTTTGCAACTGGATGATATGTGCTGGGCTCCATTTTGGGTTCTTTGCGTCAATGACACCATGTCCTTGTTTATTTTAAGTTTGTTGGACTTGCATCAGTGGAAGTGCACTGGTGCAATTTCAGACCTCGAAAATTTTTGCACTGTCAAACCAGAGTCAAGTTTCTAATCGTCGGCCAAGAGCAGGATTTCACTCACCATACTGCTGCGCAACCATCAATCCCCCCCAGTCAGTCGGAAAAAAACTGTGCCCTTGTAACTTGTAAATTCCATTCAATTGTGTTAAATAATGAATGGTAACTCTCCATGGTTGTTTTGGCTAGAGACAAACTTTGAAAAGCACAACAATTAAATGTCTGCACATGAGAAGATCCTCCACGTCACTTTGATCTCAGTTTTCAGTTCTAGTAATATCATTGACCAAGATATCTGTGTTTTCATTTACGCATGGGAAATGTAATATCAAATAAATTATGAACTACAGAAACATGGAGGGGAGAGCCCTGTAGTGTTCAGAGTTTTCAGAATTCAGCAATCCCCTTATATTGTATCCAAAAAGTGCCGTTATTTAAAAATGGTAACCTTTGCAGGTATACAAATATGAATCATTTCAGGATAAGCAGTGTGCTTCTACATGCTAAAGCTCCAGTCCTTATAATTTGAATGTAAACAAACACTCACAAAATTTACATCACCCCTTGTTCTTGGTGGCTTTATACAAAGCTTTGTTTTGCATCTTATTTTTGTTGTTGCTTGTTGTTTTTCTCTCAATGTGGGAAGTGTGCACACTGTGATGATGGCACCTTGTTACCACTACAGAGGCTCATTAGATGTCCTGTAAATCACTAAGGACTGTGTCTCATGTGGTTTTAATATCTCACTTCAGAGAATTGCACTCTGAGAAACTGTATTGTGGGAAATCATATTCACCTTAAGTCATGTTTGTCTCAGCCTGATGCATTTCAAATTTTTGCAACTTTGGCAAAAGGCTTTGGCAGCATACTAAAGTAAGTTGTTTTGGATGCCAGTTTTCCAGGATATTTTGAGAGCCATTTTAATCTGTCTGTGAGGCTCACTTTGATCCAGATCCAGTCTTTCAAAGCTAGACTTTGCAGTGTACCCTTGACTCCACTGTGAGTTTCTCCTCTATCCACTGCCCGCATTAGGCCAGATACTCCCAGAGGAGCAGCAGTGACTGCTGTGGGTAGAATTGTTTTGTGCTGGGCAACTGTCTCTCCCCCATGCTGGTACACCTTTTGTAGAGTGTTTTAGTTAATGCGTTGAATAATCCCAACTCTACTGTACAGCAGGGTATAGATGTTCCATTTGAGTTTTGTATTGCCTTTGTATTGATCAGGATCCCTCACAGAAAATGTGTTAGACCCCGTGGAAAATGTCTTTTTTGATGGGGGCCCTGTGCAGAACAGAGGTTCTGTGATGACAGAATCATGGGCACTGATTGAGTATTAAACATCAATGACACAGATTCCGTAGGGCACTACATTAAGTCAGTAATCAAAGCTGGCTGGAGATTTAAATAGCATGACTACGTCTTATTTGCCCTCTGTAACTGTAGTTTAAAAAAACATTGCAAAAATATATTTTAAAAAAACTCAGTACATATATATAAATTAATCATATGTCTCACAGATTTTAACTATAGCCCCTTCACACAGCATGTTCAATGCTATTGCTCCTTTATTACATGCTGTCTATGTGAAGCTACAAAGATAGAATGGGGGTTATTGCACCTTTAATTGTGCTACTATAATGCATAAAGTCGGCAGTTTGTGGGTCAGTCATGTTTAGGTGGTTTATTAACGTTGCAGATTGGCTCACGCACACACAACAATACTATGTGAAATCACACACTGGAGTGGCATTATGCCACCTTTACTTGTTTCAGTGTGCATAAACAAAACCTGCATAACAGTGACCTTCGTTCATTTTCTATTGTGAAATCTCTGTGTGAAAGGGGCTTTTACATTTTGTGCCATGGTTTTGTGTTCATTTTCATGGGATTGCAAATCATTCACTATATGGCATCAGTTTACTCCTGAACATGTTTTAGCTTTAAGATGTAAATTGTTTGTTCAAAATTATTTACTGAACTGTATTGTTTAGAAAAAAATGTGAAAATACTTAACTTTTCTTTTATTCATGGATTCACATGCAGCTTTTAATATTAAAGTGTATTCACATGTGCATAACAACAAGGTGATGTTCACAGAAAGCACAAAACAGAAGCATGTTCAGATGCCCCTTTTAGACTTAGACATCTCCTTATTGATCCTTTGGGATGACTCCCACAAGGAAATTGGAGCTTGCAGTTTCTGCCTGGTTTCCGGGATTACTACCTTTTGTGATTCAGATCTAGAAATGACTACATATAGAAATGTAGAAATAAATGCAGGCTTATCAGGGTACAGTTTTGTGGCTTAAGGGTATAAGAAAGATAGATCAGAATAGATCAGGATTAGAAAGACGTCTCACCATTGTTGACTGATTTTTGAATGGTTGAAATATACGAGGAAAACAGCATCTCCTCACTCACAACACATCCTATCCACTTTAGGCAACAATTGATAGCTCCTCATCATCATTTGTCTAAACCCCCTGTCATTGGTTGTGCATGTTTGTGTGGATGTTGTGCACTTCTACATGTGTCTGCTGTGTTTTCATGTCTTCTGCCCAGGTGAAGATGTGTACATCAGCTTATATGGGGTTTGTGAAGAACTGGACATCGGTCTTGAGCCTGACTCTGTTCTATTGAGCAATACTTACATCTCCATGGCCAACGTACACAAAGTGTCCCTCAAATACAAAAGTGAGATCTCTCTTAAGTACTATTGGACGACATGGCCCAGCCTGCAAGAGGAGGCCCTGAGCTTTTTGAGGTATGTATGCACACAAATGACCTACTGTAACGTAGACAACTCAGGGATGTGTTTCTGATAGGTTGTTTAAGAAGTGTGGACTATATAAGCCCCCCCCCCCCTCTCTCCCACTTTGTACATGTAAAATGTTAAATTACCTGCTGTGTTTTTTCCCTTTACCACAGTGTGTTGCGATAAATAGCTCAAGCATCCATCACTCTCTTTCTTCCTGCAACTCTTTGTTCGTCAAATCCATTTAAAATGCTTTATTAGAATGATTGTAACAAAGATAATATTAGCAAAATATCAAGTAATAATGAGGTTAAAAAGAAAAAGAGAGAGGTACAATTCAAATCAAGACAATCAAGAAAGTAGCAGGAAATAATAAAAAAATAAATGAGAAATATTTTCTCTCTGACTCTCCTCGTTTCTTTTTGTTTTTCATCTTTCACTGTCCCTCGGTTCCTCGATTTCTCTAGGGAGAGCCCAGTGCTCCAACAGAAGGAGGAGGACGAGAGGCAACGGTTGCTTGTTCTGTGCGAGTCCGACCCCACAGCGATCTATCGCCTCCCACTGCTGACCAGAGTCCTGCAGGAGCGCAGAAGTCAGGCTGTGAAGGACCACTTCCTGGCACTCTCACACGGCTGCATAACTATGGCACCAGTGGTGTGTTTATGGGCTGTCTGTGTTTTACTGTCTCTTAATATCGCTCTTGCCTAGTATCTCTTGTCAGCCTACGGTCCACACCCTACCCATGGATTTGCAGCCTAATTTCTCTCCTTGTCAAGACTGTTCTGCAGAGATAATAACTTCTAATGATGTGCCTTAATAATATAATACAGTTATTAATCCCAAGGGAGTTAACAATCTTCTATGCAGCCTTCTCTGAGCTGGCAGGGATTCTGTCGCTTGTCCAAGGGCACTTGAGCAGGTTAGATGTATAAAATAGGATCAAACTATGCCACATACTGTTGCTGCCTTGTGGCTGTAAGGACAGAAATGAGAATCTGTTGTGAAAAATATCAGATTTGTGATTAGATGTGTCGCAGAAAGTTACGTTTCAGCTCTGCTGTTTGAATGAAAATCCTATCTGACTCCTCAGTAACATGAGGGTCACAGACTGGGCCCTTTCTGCCCAGGGACCTTCAGGTAGCCTGACCTGTTCTGACACCTCCACCCCCCTTTTCTGCCAGTGTCTCCTGTGCTCAACTCAGCCAGGTTCCCTTGGTAGAGGGAGACAGAAGACAGATGAAAAACAGAAGGAGTGGGCAGGGGAGAGAGTGTCTGTAGGCCAGTTACAACACAAACTTTGAAGGAACATCTGAGAGACATGACCAGCAGTGCACGCTAAAATCAAAGCGGTTGAAATCCCATCCAAAAAGAACTTCTTCTTTTTTTTCACATTATCACTGTATGTACTGTAATTTAACTGTGAATGGTCCTAAAACCTTCATATTTTTCGTTAGAGAATATGCATTCAAAGTGTGTGCATGTCTGTTTTATATCCATTAGGTGATCAGTTGTCTTTCTTCTTGTCTTTAAATGGCTCAGGAAGGTGAAATATGGCCCAGAGTCCCAGCACAGTTCAACATTGTCTTCAAGCCGGAGGAGGCCAAACTGTACCAACAAACCATATATTGTGATGTCACAGGTCAGTTGATTATAGAAATACAACACTCATTTAGGTCTCACATAGCAAAGCACAGTAATGCATGCAAGTGACATTGAGCTGTTTGCTGTGGTGATTTCACTAGAACATAGCAAAGTGCAGATTGTTGTTTGTTGTAATGGTGACAATACACGTCAGTCCTGGCTGTAAAGTTTCTTTCTTTTTCATGTTCTTCAACACCTTGGGATTGATTGTTTGAAGAACTTGAAGCAGACTGCACACTCCTGCTGTAAATCAATAGCTTTGGCTTTTTCATAAAAGTTTTTCCCACCCTCAGTGGGTTGGTGCAGACAAGTCTGGGTAGTAAATCATACCTGTCTGATTGGTTATTGTCAGATAACAACTGCTCTTCTCAGCTTTGTCTCTTTTTATGTTCCCTTTTCCTTCAGTGTATGATATCCACACTCAAACATGGTTGAAGCAACACAAATTTACCCCTAAATCTGCTTAAATGCTTTAACCACTGGATGACTTATTGCTACTTGATCTCATTTTCATATTAGACAAGGCAGTCATGAGGGTCCAATAGATTTGTCTCATCCCTGTGGTAGTAAAAGGTTGTTGGGAAATTTGCATGTGGCTGCCACGTGTGTCTTTGATTTACATTAATTTCCATGTGTTCTGAGGCAGATGATGACCTGGCCAGCTTGGGTCAATGACAGCCGGACTGGAGACTACCATACCCTGAAGAAGCTTCAGAAGCTTATTCAGCAAAACTACAGGATAGAACTCTTATGCCCTTGATATATTAGGTTCACAGAGGGGAAAAATAGAAAAATTCTGCAGCAAAGTGAATGTTTAGCAAGTATTTAGACATTAAGTATTTAGAGTAACTTCACTTTAAATTGAAAACATGAAAGCACTTTTTCCAATGCACCTGCAAACAGTCAGTGTTTGATATGTTCAATTATGGAAATTGAATTGGATAGAAAAGGCACTGATGCATACCAATGAGGCATGAAGACAGGGCGGGACAAGCCAGCCAGCAGCCAACCAGCGGATGGCTGGCTAGTTAGCCAGTTAGTTAAAGCTGTGAAGAGCTCTAGCACACTGAACAACAAGCTCTGACACACACAGCTCCAGTGCACACATGCACATCATCGCCAGCAACGCATTGCCTCAAACTCCACTAAAATCCATTGAATATCTTTCTCCATTCTTAGAGATAGATAGATAGATAGATAGATAGATAGATAGATAGATAGATAGATAGACAGATAGATAGATAGATAGATAGATAGATAGATAGATAGATAGATAGATAGATAGATTGATTTGATTGATTTAATTTTATTATTGTCATGCATTAACAATAAACCCAGCCCACAAGGGCTTACAAGACACCATTATTAACACAAAAAAGTAAACAAAAGTGGATTCTCGACAATACTAACACTAACAAAATAAACCATCCTGATGTTTCTTCTAGGCTTTTGCAACAAAAGAGGCTAACTTATAAACCTTGAAAGTAAACAACCATTCCATCCTGTCATCATCAGTGATAAACAAACTTCCAGGGTTTTGCTCTCAGCTTTTAATAAAAAATAATGATAATTTCATGGTCCCCAAATATTTTTCAACTCAACTAGCTTTCAGGTGTGCAGCAGGATCCTGGTAATGATGGGCTGGCGTTTTTAGGTTATCCGAACAAATAAGCAGCAACCCCAACAACACAACCTGTTAGTTTTCTTGTCATCCACAAGTAGCATTGATAAAATAAATGGCTTTCGACACTTTCCCCCTTTTCCGTTTATTCCGTTGTCTTAATCTTCAAAAGCTCGCCTTGAAAAGTCAACGCTATCAAGCTAACCACAGCATTGAGTCTTCTCCTGTAGAATCTGTACTCATTTCCCACTTTGCACACACTGACCCCTCTACATTTCAGAGGCCTTGTGGAAGGCCTAGAGCGATGTTTTGTTGTCCCACCCACTACAATGACAAAATATGATTGGCAAATTTACCCGTCACTTACTAAATGAACACAAGCTCAGAACTTTCCTTGTCATTAAGTCCTAACTAATGAGGGAGTGTGAGTAGACCCCTAGAAGTCCTGAAGGGTTCCCTTCTGCCACCATGGCCCCACCACACACCGGTCACAGAAAACAAGCCAAACAAAGTTGTCACTCATTTGGCAATACCAATGTGCTGTCTTACATGGTGACAGGAGGTTGTGGTTGGAGCACTGTTGTTGTTAAAGTTGCTAAATGTGACTCATTTAGCAGCTGGCTCTCCTAACGTCTCTGCTCGTTTGGTCGTTACTGCAAAACCTCACTTTTGCAAACTTGCAGCAAATCGGTTTATATGGAAGGTACGTTTGTTTGTTGCTTGGCAATAGTGCACACAAAAATGGCCATCTTGACCATTCTGCTACGTTGATTTGAATGGAATTATTTCTATCCAATGTAATTTTGTATGTGCAAAAAAATTACTGTTTGAGAAACATTTTCCTTTTTTTTTTCAAGATACATTTTTGGGCAGTTTTCAAGTCTTTATTATATAGGACAGACAGGAAATGGGGAGAGAGAGAGGGGGGAGACATGCAGTCACTGCCTCACGGACCTTCAGCCTCTTTACATGGGAACATTAAATTGTTTCAAAATTAGAGAACAAATTATTAATCAAAATGAGCGAACAAATTACTTGATTTTTTCTGAAATGTTGTTATGTTATTTGTAATTGTTCAAAACTTGCTAGAATATCTTCTGTGGCTATACCACTGCTGTCCTAGCATGTTATATAACCAATGCACTTTAACAAAACCTCTAATAACAATATTTCAGAAAAAAATCAAGTATTAATAATTATATATATATTTGTGTTGTTAAATCTGCTATATCCTTGTCTCTGTTCTGTTGACCTCAAAGTACGTTTTTGGTTTCTCTGTCTTTAACTCATTGTGAATCTTTCCCTGTCTGTATCTGCACTTAGGCCGTGAATCTCGGTTGCCTCTCACGATAAAGGCTGTGGGCATGGGACCTCATCTCCAGCTTGAGTATGACCTCATGGACATGAAAAACATATTCATCGGTGACAAAGTCTGTTACGAAGTAAGAACATTTTTAAGCCACAGTGAACACTGTGCATTTTTTTAAATGATCAGTTAGGAGGACATGCTCTTAATATGCTGAACTTGATGTATACCGTTTATTAGTAAAACTGGCTCTGAACAGCTTGTGTGTGACATACCCATTTAATTTAGATTGGCTTTTAAACTCAAGCTAAAATAAATTACAATAATCGTATGATAGAAATTATAAATCAGAAAAAGCAACTTGCAATACAACAATCACAGCTTAAAGCTGAACTCGAGTGGATAATGTCACAATACATAAATGCAGCACATGCATATTGCTTGATTATTGAAGGTGGGGCTCATGAAAGGAAAACATAACTTGAGGATTAAATCAGTGGATCCTTGTTTTTGACCAGGTGAAGGTGCACAACAGAGGACTGAGTGATGCCAGTTTCAGGCTGTCAAGCCCTAACACCACTTTCGGCCGCTGTTTCTCCTTCAGTCCTGAGGAAGGTGTTGTTCCCTCTGGGGCCTGTCAGACTGTGCAAGTCACCTTCCACAGTCGCATCATGGGACCTTTCTCAGAGGACTTGCTGATAACTGTCACTGGACAGCCTCAGCCACTTATCGTAACTTTCAGGTAAAGTTAGTCAGTATAGTAACTCAGGAACATTCTGATTTACAGTTTTTTTTACGATCGCTTTAACAGTTTTTTCAATGGACTAAACAATTTTCCTAAACTCCCAATGCACAAACACACATACAACACTCAGAAAATTTCATGCTCAAAATCAGACATTGCAAATTTAACTCCAACACTTATTTTCAAAATAGCCCACGATAATACAATAACACAATACACTATGTCTACCAGAACACTGCAAACATGTCTCAAAACAAATTATTCTTCCAAAACACTAACACATGTTCTTGTTTTTGGTTTTGGTTGCAGATGTTGTTAATGTCTCCCAAATTTCAGATCACATTCCTGCTGGAATGTGTCCAGTTGTGTAGATTTTGGTTCTAAAGCTTTTATTGGTGATTTTTCTCGGAAGAAAGTGCTGCTATACTCCATAACAGTAAATCTCAGGGAGACTGTACTGTACAGAGACAGTGAGAAGGGAGCGGAGATGTGGAGACCTGAAAAAGCTAATGAATCAGAGCAGACTGGGCTTTTCGGCAGGGGGGCTTAAAGAGACAGGCGCTTCAACAGAGTGTCTCAGACAGAGGGTGAATACAGGTGCAGCAGCCATGAGCAGTATAAGAAAAATAAGTGTTTTTTGAACATTAAAGCATGTAGTTGTAGTAGTTCTAGAAGAAACACAAAATACAGGTATGAATCTGAAAATAAGTTTAATAGCTCCCCTTTTTAAAAGCAGTGGTAGCAAGGTTTGTCATGCCACATGTTTTTCTCTTCATTTTTTCAGGGGTTGTGTCATTGGTCCCACATTCCACTTTAATGTTTCAGAATTCGATTTTGGAGATGTAGGCTTTGGTGAGTTACAGTATTCTTGGTCTTTTGTTGTTTTTAAGTTTCTCCATAAGATAAGATACATTCAAAAAAGTGTATGGAAATAAATATGTCATCAGGTTTTGAAATGATTGTGATTAACCATTGAATTTCTAGCCTGTATGCATTGAAATGATGTATCTGATTTTTTTGCCTCTGAATTTTACTCTTCCTTACATTTCTTTTCCAATATTCACAAATTCAGAATCAAAAACTCAACGTTAGAAAAAAACAAAAACAAATTAACATGTAAAATATAATTCATAAAATTCAACTAATATATTTTCAACTTGCTCAAATTCAATAGGACAAATTCAGCTGCAAGATTCAATGTATAAAATTCAGTGTGAACATGTGAGAACCAAAGAAAAATATATTGATTCTAAATCGGGAGTGTGCGGCAAGGAGAGCTGTGACAAGAGTTTTCTAATTCCACCAAATACGATGGATATATAAATATACCAATCTATGATCCACCATGCTTTTGTGCTACACTGGTAAGTTTCTGATTCAAAGCATAGACTGTTTAATAAACGAATAAAGCATACCCTTCGGGGTCCGTTCACTCAACTTGATCCAATCGTACTTGCCTACAGGAGGACATCTTATCAGACTTTGACTCCGCCTTTTTTCCTCTTACCAAAAAAGGGCATAGATGTGACGTTGGGGGGAGGGACATACGTCCATCTGGCTGACGTTTGCCTCCAAGGAGAAGTGAGGGCAAGAGCAAGAGCTGTGAAAAAGGCCTGTTTAACATGGGGGGTCAATGAGAAACTGCTTTATTATGCAAACTACATGCAGAACTGCAGTTTTTTTTGGAGTCACTGTGTTGGGGGCTTGATTCAAAGTGAAGTTTAAAATCAGAGTCAGTCAAAGTCAGTCAGCCCGAAACTCTGCATTCAGCAGCGGAGTGCCAGCTTCCAGGAAATGGCCGGTGAGCTCCAGCGTCTGCTGCCTCAGGGGCTATCGACTCATGAAATGAGCTGAGCTCTCCATGCTAGAAATTCAATGGCTTTTTAATTTCAAAATCTGATGACACAGATTTACTTCCATAAAAATGTACTCCACTCCACAACCTTGTATTTATGTTTCCCTTTGTTCCATCTTTGTTATCTATCCCAATGTGCAGGTTTCCCTCTTACATTGATTTGTACCCTCTTCAACACCTCTGTCTCCTTGGTGCCTATGACCTTTGCCCTGCGTGTCCTGGGAGACGGCTTGGGTTCGCCAAGTGTTACTTGTGTAGAACAGGCATCCCAGTTATCCAGGAACAACTGGGAAGGTAGTGCTGCTCAAGACCTTTATGCACTGCCTGTGGAGTTCACTGTCACACCTGCTAAAGGCTGTGTGCAGGCCTTGTCAAATGTCACCATTAAGGTACAGTAACTAACAAATGAAGGGATTGAATTAGCAGCCATTGATGCTGGTATTGTTTTCACCTCGTATTATTTTGACCTTTTCAGTGCATGTGTAATTATGTATGTGTGTGTGTAAAACTAAGCACTTACCACATAGTTAGTGAACCCAGAGTTTATTAAAAGGGTGTTTTGAAAGACTTACCTACTGGCCCCGGTACCAGCTGCTCTCATAGTAAAGTCCGTTCAAGTGGATTACCAAAGTCAATCCAAAAGGAAGGAGCCCATTGGTGCTTTGTTTTATATGTTGGGACTCTTCTCATGCTACTGCAGAGGTTTGGTGTTATTTTGAGCAGTATTAGTGGTTAAAAAAGCTGCTTTAATGCGTTCTCCGTACTTTAATGCCTTCTCCGTACTGCCCTGAGCTAATTAGTGTTAGCCATGTCTAGCTGTTAGCGACTCTACTGGATTTCTCTGTTAGTAGTTTATTCACAAAAAAACGTCTCGATGGCTTATTTGAAAAAGACCATGGGATGATTTTGCGCCAGAATTACACTTTAATTTCAGAATTTGATCCATTCAACCTGATAAAATTCAAGGAGTTTGATGCTGCTCTCAGAAAGAAAGTTGGTTTTGCTGGTTTTTATCCACATCCAAAATCCGCAGAAATCAGGAAAAAACACACGCCTAAATATGAAATTTTCAGATTTGGTGTGGAAAGGCTCAAAGGGACCGATGGGCTTGTATTTCTAAATTGATGTACAATTTATTTAAATAAATCATTAAGAGGACTCGAGAGAAGTTATCCTGTGAAAAAAAATTATATGGCAACAAACTAAAACCTACCAACGAAAATTGCGTTCACAGGTGTTGATGTGACAAATGTTCACTGTATGTTTTAAACCTTTTGTGGGCTCATACTTTATGTGTATTTTATACTCTATATATACAGGTGACGCTGTGCTCCAACACAGTCAAGAGATACAGGCTGGCGCTGGCAGTGGATGTTGAGGGTGTCGGCGAGGAGATCATGACTCTGCCTATCAATGCCAGGTTAGACACATTTACAGATGAGAACATATTCACACTCTTTGATGTGCACACATTCGCAATCACACTCATACATCAGTTTAAGTTAGTTTTCTGGTGTCTCACAAGCTGCAGAAAAATATTTATAGTCGCCCTTCATGCAAAAACATGGTTTTCTTCTGTTTCTGACATAGACTATAGACACTTGTATCTGAGCAAAGTTTGTCACTAGAGAGGTGTTTTCACATCCCTTTAATGAAGGAGGAGATCTTCCCTGAAATCTTAGTTAAACGTATTCTCGGCAGCTTAAGTTGGTACATCATTAATCCATAAATAAGTCACTGTTGGGGAAACAAGCTCAGAGCCGTCAGTACAGAGAGAAAACACACTGACAGTTACAAGCTAACAAGCTAACAAACAGCAAAGCTAACAAGCTAACAAACAGCAGAAAATAATAAAAGATGCTAGCTACACTTACCATTCTGAAACGTCTGCTAGTCACTGATGTAAGTGCACAACAGACTCTTCATCTGAGTCTGGATCTGACAGACACCGGGTTCAGAGTGCCCAAATTATAACTTAGATCGCTAACGTTAGCTCCATGGGCAGGCAGCCAGGGCTCCGTGTCCATCCATCTGCAAGCCGTACCTGCCATTCCGCATCCTGTCTGAAGCAGTGGTGGTGGGCGGGGCGAGGCCAGATGCCGGATTTTCTCAATTAGGGAGAAAGAGTAAGGATAGATGTGCTTCCATCCCCTTCCCTGAGTATTTCGGAGTACTTCAAAACAGTCTGGAGTGCAACAAAGTTTGACTTTACATATGTAGGCTATAAACAAATTATTGGGTCAGTTGTCCTGTATATTTTCTCATCTGCCATAACACTGTTTGATCTTTTCCAATTCAGAATGATACTTCATAAAACATTAATGAATAAAACATAATCGCCATCCCTCTGTCCTAGTAAGATAGAAGATAATCTCTTTGTTTAAAATGAGAGTTAAATGTGTTACAACTGTGTCACCAGATGCCATAACACAGCAGAGGTTCGTCTTGCATTCTCTTAAAGTAAAGTGTCTTTTTTCTGGCAGTAACATGCTGTGCTTCGGCTGTCGCTGATGCTTTGACAAGCTGTGAATGTGGTGCATTGAACTCCTATACAGGTTTCGACGAATCAAAGGATTATGTGTTAAATATTCAGGGTCTAATTTGCATAATAATACATTTGAATGTCACCTGCACTATCACTCAGAATAGAGCAATGGCAATCTGACTCTCTCACTGCAATCACCGTCATTGTACATTTATAAAAGACTTCTAATTAATAGACATAATGCAATTACTGTTGTGATTCCTAAATAAGACTCAGATGTTTTCTTCTCTTCTCCTCTCTCTCTCTCTTTGTTAATAGGTGCATTGTTCCTGATATTGTGGTGGAGACTCCAGTGTTGGACTTTCACAGGTGTTTCCTTGATTACCGCTATGAACAGCAGGTCCAGCTGACCAATAACAGTGCTCTCCCTGCCACCTATGGCATGCTTGAACAGGTTAAGTAGATATATTTGTAGAGTATATATTATATGTGACAGGGTACTCATAGTGGTGAAATATGAAACAAGCTCAAAACCTGTCAAGGACAACACATGCATATTCAATACAAATGCTCATTTTCAGCTCAATACACCAGTGTTTATGTAGTAGAAGTGAGCACCATGACTTGAAAATAACACTTTTCCTTTCTAGCTGATTGCTTGTTGATGTCTGTCCAGAAATTATAAAATTGCAGCAGCTGGTTAACTTAGCTTAGCATAAAGACTAGAAACATAAGGAAACAGCTACCTAGCTCTGTCCAAAGGTCCAAAGTCTGTTTAACAGCCCCTTTAAAGATAACTAATAAATGAACCTGGTATATCTGTATATGCATTGTACAAACGTACTAAAGACACAGTAACCTTCAACATCACCATGATCTTGCTAAGTTAGAACTTTGAAACTTTGAATTGTACAACAACAAGGTTTGTTTTGTCATGGGATTATGTGCTGGACTATTTCCTGACTGGGAGCAATGACTCCCTGAAGTTGTATGCTGGGCTAACAGTCTCCTGGCTCCAGCCTCATATTTACTGTACAGACAAGAGGGTGGTATCAATCTTCTCATCCAAATCTCCACAAGAAAGTCATATTCCCCAAAATGTTGAACTATTGCTTTAATACATTCAATTAAATGCCATTATTATGAACATCACCAAGGCTTTCTAACCATTTTTGAGACGAAATAGAAATAAGATTATATTTATACTGAAAATAATGAGATCCTCAAATCTTTGTCTGTCAACTGTCCACTCATGCCATGACAAGGGGAGGGAAAATAAATTACTTCCAAGACCATCTATCTTGTTGTTGTACAATAGATGATGGGTGTGTGTGCTTACATCAAAAAAGTAATTTATGTCTATCACCTTTTTCAGGAATATGAGGAGAGTCCTTCTCTGCTTTTCAGCAGTTCTGCACCCAGAGGACTGATTCTTCCTCACACTTCAGAAGTGCTTCCTGTGTCACTGCTGGCCAAGGTCGTTGGAAGGCAGCAGCACACTCTAGGCATCGCTGTGTTTGGCAGCACCCAGCCACCCCTGGTTAGTGGAAGTCTGGGCGTGTGTGCCTCTGAGTATCAATATCTGTGCTGTGTTGAATACTCTGCATGTGGGTGTAATTGTGAGATTTCTGTCTGAATACAATCATCTGTATGGCATGTACAGTGCCTATAGAAAGTCATGATACCCTTTTGAAATAGTCACTTTTTGCATACATGAAAAAATATATTTTTCCAGCATGATTTACACATTTTGCCTTACAACATTCAAGTGAATTTTCTTTTACAAAATTTTTGAAAATTAAAAAAAAAATGAAAACTAGATTAGCAGTGTGGGAAAAGATTCCTCAGATTTCATACTTTGTGGAGGCACCTTTAGCTTTAATTACAGACATCAGTCTGTTTGGATGTGTCTCTACCAGCTTTGTGCACCTAGACTGGGAAATATTTCCCCATTCTTCCTGCAGAACTGTTGGAGTTCAGTCAGATTCTGTGGTGAGCGCTGATGGACTGCACTCTTCAAGTCCATCCACAGATGTTCTGTAGGATTCAGGTCAGAGCTCTGACTGGGCCACTCTAGGACATTCACCTTCCTGTCCTTTAGCCACTGTGTTGTTCTTATGGAGGTGTGTTTTTGGTCGTTGTCATGCTGAAGGTGAACCACCTGCCCATTTTCAAGTGTCTAACAGATCAGCTGCAGGTTTTCCTCAAGAATTTGGGTGGACTTGGCTGCATCCATTTTACCTTCAGTCCTGACCAACTGCCCAGTCCCTGCTGAAGAGAAACAAGCCCACAACATAATGCTGCCACCAACATGATTCACTGTAGGGGTGGTGTGTTCTGGGTGGTGTGCTGTTTTGTGGTTTCTGACAAACATAGAGCTTGGAGTTCAGCCCAAAAAGTTCAGTTTTGGTCTCATCTTACAATATAACCTTTTGCCACATGGCATCAGAATCTTCAATATGACATTTTTTCTTGCCACCCTGCCATACATGAAGAACTTGTGATATTGTTGTCACATGCACAGATGGACCAACCTCTGCCATTAAGACTTGTAACTCCTTCAAGGTCCCCATGGGCCTCTTGGTAGCTTCCCTGATCAATCTTTTCCTGGCTCGGTTCTCCAGTTTGGAGGGGCGGCCCGATCTAGGCCAGGTCTGGGTGGATCCATATGCCTCCACCTCTGGACAATACTCTGAATGGTCCTCAGAGGGAAAGTTAAAGCCTTTGAAATCTTTTTATATCCTTCTCCTAACTTGTGCCCTGAGGGGGGTGATTTATTTTGTACCAGGCTAGTTTTTATTTTATTGGAGGTTAAAGTTCACGAATAATTAGGGGCCTGGTCTCTTCAGTGACAGCTAACCGCTGGCACTCACTTCTCCTCGGAGGTAAACGTCCGCCAGATGGACGTATCTCCCTTCCCCCAACTCCTCATCAGGAAATGAGGCGGAGTCAAATTCTGACAAGATGATCAAGTTGAGAGAATTTTTCATACAGTCTATGGTCCTGCCTCGTCTCCTTGGTCTGAACTGACAGGTGTCAGAATGTTGCAGACCGGCACGTTGCAAGTACTTGCAAGTTTTAACTTGACTCCTCGTGAATCTTTGGTCTGAACTGGGCTTAAAGGGAATCATCACTTTTCCAACACTGCTATTTTAGTTTTCCCTTTTTTAAATTAATTTTCAGAAATTAAAAAAAAAAACTTTCACTTGAATGTTGTAAGGCAAAATGTGTAAATCACGCTGGAATTATTATTTTTTTTTATGTCGTATAATTTTAAGCTGTAAAACAAAAAAGTGACTATTTCAAAAGGGTATCATGACTTTCTATAGGCACTGTATACAGGCGTCTTTCTCTAAATAACTCAGTAAATTCTCTTCTCTCATTTGCCTCTGTTTGGTTCTGTTCTGTTCCAGGAGGTGGTCTTGTCATGTATTGGGCAGGGACCAATAGTTCACGTTGAGAGCCCGCAGCTGGACTTCGGCACTATCCCGGTTCTGATGGACATTACTAGATCTCTGCACCTGTCAAACCAGTCACCTATTCCAGCCCACTTTACTGCTTGCATGGTACAAACACATGAACACAGGCTCACCCCTGAGCGCACATACTAGTGGCATGCACCGGCTAAAAATAGATGAATGGATAAAACATTCATGACATACATTACAATTGATTCATTCATGGTAACTTTACATTTCCTCAGATCTAGTTGGATGAATTATACCCATCAAGCAATCTGCCATTCAGTGACTACAATTCTTGCGCAAACCTTAGTTGCTACCCCAGGAGAATATTATATAATTAATATTCCATTTATATATCAAAATAATGTTGCCTTTTCTGGTATTCAATTCAATTCAATTCAATTTTATTTATAGTGCCAAATCATATCAATCATCATACCAATCATCATAACCAAAGTTATCTCAGGACACTTTACAGAGCAGGTATAGACCACACTCTATGACTTATTTATGATTTACATAGACCCCAAAATTCCTTCATAGAGTACGCTGCCAACGAAAACCTTCCCTATAACAGGCCGGAACGTCAGACAGACCCAGCTCTATGGTATCATAGAAACTCTTAAGATTGAATATCAATGTTTAATTTTTTTTTTATCATGCTTACTCAGTTTAAATGAAACGTAACCATGTCCTGAGACGCCACTTCATCGTATTGTGTTTCACTCGCCTTCTGAAAGCCCTTCTCTCGCTTTGCATCGTCTTATCACTAGGAATCCACAGGGAACAAACTTAGGACTCGAGCTATGACACACACAGGTGCAACCCTGATGTAACTTCAGTTGTGTGACCCTGTCCTCTCCTCTGAGGCAGTGTTGAGGGGAGAAGTTACCCCTGCACTCTCAAGCATCAATCAATGCAGATTATCTTTGCATTACATTACATCTCAGTCAATAAGCTGGCAGAGAGCCACACAAATAGTCCTGATAGCTGAAGATTTCGGGGATATTGCGGAAGGTGTCCACACTTGTCTGTCATCTAAGTGACCATCTGTGAGAAATTAACCACGAATCCATCTCTAACCCAACCTCAGCTTTTATTGATTATTTTATACAGTGTCAAAGAGATTTAGCACAGCAAACCTTTTATCTCACATACTAACACATTTTTATTTTATTTTCTGCATGAATAGAGGGCTAGAAATAGAAACTGCATGACAGTACATATATACATGATGTAGTCAATAAATACCTTGTGCGCCCTTTTCTGCACTCTATGATATAAAGGGATTGGCTGTTCGGATGTTATTTTAGTCTGTTTTTGGAGACTAGAAACAAGAGCCACATGAGATTCACGTTACAATATATTGATTTTGTTGTGCCGTATAATGTTCGACAGGAGAATTGGCTGCCGTAGTTACTTTCGCACCAATGCAGGATTTATGCACGTTCATGAGCTCCTGATGGCTGTAAAAGCATACAAACCAATTTGGATTCCAAACCCTTCTGACTTGTGCTGCATTCAAAGGTAATCAATGCTAATCAAGCTGTGGGATGCAGCAGGTTTGATGTGATTATTGAAATTCCAGTCGTCTTGCTTCTTTTCTCTGGGGAGTCAACCCCCTGCTCTTTCTTCTCTTCCGACTCAACAGTGATCACCCTTGTATCGACCCGTACCAAGTTCGCTTTCACCGGCTCCTTTACCCGATCATACAAATGCTGGGAAAGTGATCTATGATTCTTAAAGTCACTCACTGGACAGATGCCTCTTTTGCTGCAGGACTTTTTCTGTTAGGAAGTGCAGTAGCTTTCAAAAAGGTATCAAACAAAATGTTGGTATTTCATTTATGCAATATTATTTTTGAGCACACTTAGCTTCAGTAAGGCAACACAAATGTAAATTGCAGCATTTGAGTTAAAACATTCTTCTCTATTGATCTATTAGTTTAGTTTAGTTTAGTTTAGTCTATTGTGTTGTCCTGTCAGCATTGAAAGTGCATCTTTGGGAAGCTCGTTCTCAAAATCCGAATTAATAGTTTATTTTCTAGCCATTCATCATCAGAGTTGCTGTATACAGTAGAACATTGATTGTGATCCTGACCACTGCTTGTTCAGATATACTGTATGTACAGTAGAGTGAAGGGCTTTGTTGAAGGAACTGGAGATGAACATTAGATTCACAGTATCTGATTTCTGATCACATTTATTCAAATAAATTAAATCGAACAATCCACAGAGCTGGGTAATAAAATGAATATTAAGATTGTCTTGCAGCAGTCCTTTTTCATACTCACATCAAAGAGAGAGTAGCTGTGAGTGGTGATAGACCGAAACATCGGGGGCCAATATTATCGGCCGATATTTGCATTTTTTTACATGTATCGGGCTGCTGCGTTTACCAATATTTTTTCCCCTGCATTATTTACAGGGATCCACAAGCAGCTCCATGTTGTTAGAGAAACCTTTTTATTATTCTTTTGGCCTTTTCATGCCTTTATTGGATAGGACAGTTTGAAGAATGACAGGAAAATGGAGCGAGAGAGAGAGGGGGACGACATGCAGCACAGGGCTGCAGATGGGAATCGAGCCTGGGCCAACGACTTCTAGCCTCGGTAGATAGGGGAATCGCTTTAACCACTGAGCCACCAGGTCCCCCGAGATGCCTTTTTTATGTTCAATGAATGTTCCTTTTTTTAAAATTGAAACTCGTAACATTTGTATATATATATATATATATATATATATATATATATATATATATATTTTGTACTATTGCCCTGTGGGTCGGAGAGAAACGTATTTTTCGCGCATATTGCAGAATTGACAATAAAGCTGACTGTGACTTTGACTTTGATTTGTTATCATCGTTGTATCATTTTTATGATGTAAAATTGAGGGAGCAAAAGTAGTATCTGCTCCAAATATCGGCTCAAGAAAATCGGCAGTCTGTATCGGTCCTCGGCTATGGATGATGAAAAAAAATATGTATCAGCATCGGCCCTAAAAAATCTATATCGGTGGATCCCTAGCTATGAGACAAATAACACTAAAGGAACCAACCACACAAACACGGCCAAGAGCTTTGGTGTTGGATGATGGTAGCAGAGCAGACAGGGAGCTTGCAGATAATGTTATCAACCTATGACAGCAGCAACCTGCTACTCAATGCTTCCACACCCTCAGTTATGCAGAACTTTAAGCTTTAATATAATTTAACTGGCTGAATTGTATAAAAATTGTGTATAATCTCACTCCATACTGTTTTCATAAATAGAGAAATTATTTATGGAGACAAAAAATATTTTTTATACCAGTAAGCATGTTTATTTTCGCTGTAAAGTCGGGCATTTTAACACGATCGACTCCCCTTTGGAGCCAGCCTCAAGTAGCCAGACAGTGAACTGTAGTATTGGCACCGTATTGGCTTCATTTCTCAGACCCGGAGGTTGCCACTTGCATGTGACTCGCTGCTACAACTGTTACTATGCTACTCTACAGATGCAAACGTCGTAGCAAAACACTTCATCTCATCAGGTTTGGAACATAAAGGAACTCTAAATTGTGTTTCTGTTTCCTCAGAGCTGTGAAAGTTCCTTTGGGCGAGTTGAGCCCAGTGAGGGGACAGTCCCACCAGAGAGCCAGCTCGAGCTGAGAGTAGTGGCACAACTGAAAGACACAATTCACGTCCAGGCCAAGCTGGAGGTATCTATCCAGGACAGTCTAACACACTCTGTCCCTCTGTCTGCCTCAGGAACTGGCACCACAATTGTCAGTGACAGGCCTTTTGCTCCAAACCTTGACCTCGGCACATACTTCAGGTAGAAAGAGATCACTCCCATTCATCAAATTTTGACTTAATAATAATAATAATAATAAAAATGATATGGTGATTAAGAACTAGGAATGTTGTACTGACAGTATGCCTCACCTCTTTGCTGTCCTCTGTATATCCTATAAGCCATGGGTCATTCCAGTACCACTTCAAGTTGACCAACCATGGCCGGCGAAAGCACCTGTTGTACTGGCAGACTGATGGCTTCCTGCCCTCCACAAAAACTGGAAAGCAGGGAAACTTATCTGGCAGAATCGTCCTGCCCCCCATCTCTGCTCCCAGGAAGAAGGGTATTCTGGACCATGGATCTTTGCGCTCCTCTAGCATGGAGGAGTCGGTGTTCAGCCTCATACCTTCCCGTGTAGAGCTTTTCCCAGGCTGCTCTGTTGACATGGTGCTGACAGGATCTTCAGACTCTCCCAAGGTGAGACAGTTTGTTTCAGGCCCAAACGTGAGTGAACTCAAGCTCTGAAGTATAGAAGCACATCCAGTCTGTGCCAATTATAATAGATTAATGTTATAGTACATATACAGTTCACCTTTTCTTGTCTTCTCCAGGTAGTACAGGAGCGTCTGGTGTGCCATGGCATTGTAGGTTGCCAAGGCTATAAAGAGCTAATCATGTCTGTAGATGTTACTTGTCGCTTTGTGGCTCCTGTGCTAAGCATTTCCTCCAAGCAGCTGAAATTCTACATGGAGAAGGTTGGTCAAAAGATTGTCTCTCCAGGATATGTTTACTTTAAAATATATTATTAAGTATTTAGTTAGTTTATGCATCTTGCAGAAACTAGTCGGCATGATCTTGACTAATTCTTATGTATGTAAGAATATTATAAATCAGATGCCTTTTGGGGACGATATGGCAAATCATTTAAAGGAATGACTGAAAACTGTAATACTTAGTAAAGGCTGTTCATTTAAAAAAAATAGAGCAATAAAGCAAAATAAGAACTTTTCATTCAAGATTTCTTTTCCTCAAACATGTTTTGATGTGGTTGAATTATTTATGTATGTGTCTTACAGGTTGAAGGGAAAAGTTTAATGCCCCTATATGAGAAGCTGATCTTGGAGAATGTAGTATCTCTGCCTCTTTCTATGGAGCTCTCCCTTGCAGAGCCATTCTCTCTGTGCGAGGCCTCAGGGGCCCATAGTCCAGCTACCACTAAGGTACACATCTCCTCTCACTTATAGTTGGCTCTTCATTGTTATTTGCCTGTTTGTTTTTCATTTAATTTAATTTCTCCTGTCAAGTTACAGGAGAGGTAAACATACTGATTTTGTTGGCACACAAAAACACTTGCTTGCTTAATATATCTAAAGAACTAGCCCTATCCAGAAAAATAATTATGAGGAGACATGTTCTCTGGTGTGTATGCAACAACTGCCAAGGAAAAAAAACTACTACTATTGCCAGTGCCTTGCTCGAAGGCAGGCATAACGAGAACATACAGAGGTCTCTGTGTTCTGAACTTTTCCCTGATCAGGGGTGGTTTTGAGGCATCATTGAGACATTATTGCTCATTTTTATATTTCTGCTTTTAATCTATATTTCACCATGAAGGTTGCTTATTGCATAGCTGCAACCTGATTTGCATTGAGTGTCTATCACTGCAATCCAGGATTAACCTTATGTAGTGGTGAGGTGAGTGCAGTGTGATAAGTGTGTTAAATGATATACAGTGGAAGTGGACACCATTTTACAGCCCTGTCTCAAAATAATTATGATCTTACAATCTCAATTTCATCATTACATTTGACTTTGAGCTATCATAAATATGTTTTAATCAATGTCCCTTAAGTGTGCGTAATGAGGAGGTTGGAGAGGATGGGCAGTTCAAACAAACAGGACTTTCCCCTAAAAAAAACCCAACAAAATTCAATGTTGGCTTGTTTATACAACATTCTTAACCTAGAACCTCACATACGTAACATAACATACTTACTTTTACCCAAACTAAACCTAACCAAGTAGTTTTGTTGCCCAAACTGAACCATGTAGTTGTGTTGCCTAAAGATAACCAAATAGTTTTGTTGTTTAAACCAAACCATGCAGTTGTGTTGTCTAAGCCTAACCATGTAGTTTTGTTGCCTAAACCTAACCAAGTACTTTTGTTGCCTAAACCTAACCAATTCGTTTTTTTGCCTAAACCTAGCTATGTAGTTTTGTGCCTAAACCTAACAAAGTAGTTTTGTTGCCTAAACCTAACCAATTACTTTTGTTGCCTAAACCTAACCAAGTAGTTTTGTTGCCTAAACCTAACCAACTACTTTTGTTGCCTAAACCTAACCAACTACTTTTGTTGCCTTAACCTAACAAAGTAGTTTTGTTGCCTTAACCTAACAAAGTAGTTTTGTTGCCTTAACCTAACAAAGTAGTTTTGTTGCCTAAACCTAACAAAGTAGTTTTGTTGCCTAAACCTAACAAAGTAGTTTTGTTGCCTTAACCTAACAGAGTGGTTTTGTTGCCTAAACCTACCCAAGTACTTTTGTTGCCTAAACTGAGCAATGCAGTTGTGTTGCCTAAAGTTAACCAAGTGGTTTTCTTGTTTAAACCTAACCAAGTAGTTTTGTTGCCTAAACCTAACAAAGTAGTTTTGTTGCCTAAACTAAGCTATGTAGTTGTGTTGCCTTAACTTAACCATTTAGTATTATTGTCTAAGCATAACCAAGTACTTCTGTTGCCTAAACCTAACCAAGTACTTTTGTTGCCTAAACCTAACCTAGTAGTTTTGTTGCCTAAACCTAGCTATGTAGTTGTGTTGCCTTAACTTAACCATGTAGTTTTATTGTTTAAGCCTAAGCGTGTAGTTTTGTTGCCTATATCTATCCAACCATTTATGTTCCAATTCACAACGTTACAACGCCACATATTTAAAACAAAAAGTTGCTCACATAAATGCTGATCACTGATCGATCGCTTTGTGTTAAAAAGAATAAGAAACTAAAGGGTGTTTACTTAATAGTCAGCAAATATTACTCATCACTTCCAAAAACAAAAGCCCCTTTTGAACAGTTAATGTTTAAGTTATTAATACCAGGTTCAGTGTAAGTGTCCATCTTGTCTGTAGTGGACTTGTGAGTACACATTACTAGCAACCACACTTTATTATATCTATTCATCACAGTAAATGTTGATTCAGATACGCTCTTAGATGTCCCTTACCTTCCAAATGAGACTTGCACTCAGTGGCATTACTTATTTTGAACACATTGTATACTGTGATACTAGAAGTTCATAAATTCCCATATTACCCGTGTTTTCATTTCACAGCTCTTACTTCCATTCTGAGAGTTGATTAAAATGTGAGATTGGAATCCCATTAAAATGGTTTTCAAGCCCAGGGCAGGTTTCTGAATGAAGCTAAAAAGTAGTAGGATATTTTGATAAGCCTGGGTCCCATGGTAGGATTCCAATAAACGTTTCATTAAACTGTGGGAAGGTTTTCAAAAGGGTTGTGAACTTATGCTTTGGGAGTCATCAGATAAAAAACGTAATGTAATGATTTTCAATCATCATCCAAGACCAGATTCTCAAAAACTGAAAAACGTTGAAGAAGAACTTGATTGATTTATCTAAAAAAGTATGTGATCCTAACTATTATAACATATGTTATATATTGTATCTGCTGTACGTTTTTTCCAGTCCATAATTTTAGGTGAGGGGAAGCAGGCTGAGCTGTGGATATGCTTTAATCCATCTTTCTGTCAGGATCGGGTGTCAAGAGTCGTGGATGAGGTAACATTGATGTTTTTTTTTTTAAATATCTTACATCATCCTTTTCTTTTTCATCTATTGTGGCCTCCTTAGCACACCATAGCTTAATTTTGCAGTAGTTCCCAATATGAGTTTTAGGTTTTGGTTTTACAAGATAATTAAAAGGCTAAGAAAAAAATTCCGCCAACTTCAATCTTTTCTCTTAATTAGGTTTTTATCTTGCAAAATGTGGATATTTTCTCATCCAAATGAAATAATCTGATTTTGAATCAGAATTGTTCTAATACAATGTTCCTTTATGGGTTGAGAAAATGTTTTTTTTTTTTTCAACTACATTTTTAAAAAGCCTCTTGAATCAGCTAGAAAATGCACCATCAGAAATGCACACCATGAAAAGTGGATTTATTAGATTAGATTAGATACGTGGTTCTCCCAGGACAGCCATACTACAAAGGTATGATGATCATGATGATGAATATGATGCATTGTTGTTGATTAAACGGGTAGTATATAAAGAAGTTAAAATGATCAAAACCGTAAACATCTGCAGCAGTAAAATGCATCATACACATGAATGCTCCAGGAATAATAATCCAGAAAACACTTACATCAGATGGATGTACAGAAACTGCATTATATTATATGTGTCAGGACTGCCCTGATACAACAGACAGTATATTGTATTAATCATAGATGGTGTTTTGCACTGCCGTTTCTTTTAAAGCCTGCTACATTTTTGTTTTGTTGGGTTTAGAACAGTTTTTCTTGATTGCTTTACAGCCACTGTCAACTCTTTTTGTTTCCAAAAGGCTCTCACCCCATTAAGACATTTAAAACATGCCACAAAAAACAACCTTTCCTTCAAATAACACAACTTGTGGCCAAATGAATGCATTTTTCCAATCAGTCATTACACAACTACAGGACTACAATATCCAAAATACAGCTATCAATTCCTTGATTGTATTCTGTTACATGCCTGTGTGTATGTAAAAAAAAAAACTTTGGTAGTAAACAGAAAATACTCTCAATATACTCAATACAGAAAAGAAAACAAATGAAACCCTTTACAAAGGAATACTCTATACTACAGTACAGTACTTTAAATACTGTATACTGCTGTTCTTTGCCAACAGAGCGATATATCACAGTACTGCAATATTGACTTACGTACCTGTTCTCTCTCTGAAAAGTTGTGATGATGGAGGTAATAGTTCTTAATAGTTCATGCTCAACTAGAGTTGCCGGACGTGTACTCTTGTACTCTGTACTCAATGCAAAGATGACACCTTTAAGGTTGGATATAGACTGACTGTAGACTGAATTATTGTGGCTGGGAGTGTCTTGTAGGTGCACTAGTAATTTCACACTAATACAGGTAATTTTAAGTGTGAGCAGATTGCTTGCTAATGTTTGCCATAGTGAAACCAATGGATTCTGGGCTGCTTGAATAACATCTGTGTGAAATGTTTTGCAAAAGAGTGTGAAAATTGAGTGAACCCAATGAGAAAGTATGTATGAATTTGCAAGGGATCACTTTAGTTGTGCTTTGGAGGGAATGATGAGGACAAGGTGCATCCAAGTTTCATTAAGCAGGAAAAAACTAACGAGAAAAACTTTAAATGCGTACATTTTGTTTCTTTTGCTGCAGAAATACATTACGAAAGAAAATGACTCATCTCAGAGTACAGCAGCTTTATAGAATATAGGCCTGTGAATGTTCTCATTCGTCCAGGTCATCGTTATCCTCAAAGCAATTTCAGTCAAAAACAACTGGACTGGTTGTTTGTCTAGGAAGACGTTTCACCTCTCATCCAAGAGGCTTCATCAGTTCATGTACGCATCTGACCAGGCTGGGACCGGACCAGTCCCAGCCTGGTCAGATGCGTACATGAACTGATGAAGCCTCTTGGATGAGAGGTGAAACGTCTTCCTAGACAAACAACCAGTCCAGTTGTTTTTGACTGAAATTGCTTTGAGGATATAGAATATAGGGTTTATGAAAAAGGGAAGACAAAGACTGAATTGCTGCAGTAAAGGCTTTATTTACAACAACTTCAAGATAACAAAAATATGCAATATAGCTGCCATTTACTGTGCTATGTTGTCATCCTCCTACTAAATGAATGAGCTAAATCATATTTTGGCCTCCTCTGGTAATCACCTACATCATCAGTTGAACAGATCATGTGATCCTACCTCTGTAGTATAATGGCCTGTGTCAAGAGTGTGAATTAGTTTTATTTTGCCCAAGTCACAGGGCAGAGGGGCTTAGGCAGTTTTATACATTTTTCAAGATAGTGTCTGCTTCAAAAAGAAAGAAAGTCTACCCAGGTAGTGAAATTATTGCTACGATGCAGAAGCTCGTTCCATATTGGTCGGTGTTTCCCCATAGTCTGTCACATTTGTGGGAAAAAAAAGAAGTGCACAAGTCACAAAGGCATGTTGGTAAATTGTCATCTAATCCTCTTATGTTACATAATTGACTGACAGCATTATTTGTATGTCAACAGTCTTCTATTGTCCTAACCTTTTTGTGTGAAATGATGAATAACTATCATATTCTCTATATTTGGTTTAGTTTTTTATGTTTTTTGAAAAGCTTGAAAATATGATAGGCAATTGTTTTAAGAAGGTGACGTATGCAATATAGCTGCCATTTACTGACTCCGCCAGATGGATTGATTCACATTTGCTCCTCAAATCCATCTGGAAACTCTAGTTTGGAGATCTTTTGGGAAGGAGCAAAAATACTGGTTGCTGATTGGATAAACCATCTGTCTATCACCAACATACGGGCCATATCCACCATTAACATCAACAAAGCGTGTGACGTACTAACAGCATTGAGGCAAAGCTCAGAAAGTAAACAACATGTCTGTAAAGGATATTTACCGTTTGTGTAACATGAATTTATGGATAAAAGGTACAGTTACAGGAGCCCGGTCCATATTCAACAGAAAGATCACAGAGAAAAAAAGAGTTAGCGAGCAGCTTGCTCCATACCTGTGCTCATCTCATCAGTGGAAACCACCATGTTGTTTACACTGAACGGCTTGGTCTTCTGCATTTGGCCACATGTTCTGATCCACATCACAGCTGATATCTGCTGTGGCAAACTGTGATTGATCTATATGACAGATGTTCTGCTAACTGTGGTAGGAGTTTAGGAAAAGTGTTAAAAGTATTGAAAAAATTGTCATAGCAATTGTAAATCTTAAAGGAGGCCTATTATGCTTTTCCTTATTTTCTGTCATATATATATAATCTTACAATCAATCTTGTTGCGAAAAAAAGATCGGGAACCACTGGCATTAAGTGAAAACACTCTGTGTACTTACCTCCACCACTGAAAAATATGTACCTGTAATATCCACTATTTAACCAATACTTTTCCTTGCTTTATGTTTTTTTCTTCCAGTTCCTTGAGATAAAGTATAATGGACACCCACAGCAAGACAAGGTGGCGCTGCATGCTGAGATCCACTTCTCCAACCTACACTTCTCCTCCACCACAGTGGACTTTGGCTGTGTGTTGAATTACACAGGGACTAGTAGAGAAATCTTGATCACCAACTGCTCCCCGCTGCCTGTGTCCTACCACTGGACTTTCCTTGATGACCAGAAACACTGTACCATCAGGTATATTTACACTGACAAATCCAAACACGGTCATATCAGTCAACATTTACACTGTTCATAGCACACCTGGTACAGTGTAAATGATAGTAAGTAGTGTTCATTTTGTCTTAGTCGTAGTCCAGTGTCAGAAGTCAACCTCATCCTGTTTTTCATTAGGGCATTTTAGAAAAAGAAAACCATAACTACTTATTCTAGTTTAAGTCAATGAACATTTTAGTCTATTGTAGTTGTCATATATATGTATATATTTTTGTATACTCTATGACAAAAAAGGTGTGTGTATATGCACATATATATATATAGACGTTTATATAGAGAGATCTCTCTCTCCCTCTCTCTCTCTCCCTCTCTCTCGCTCTCTCTCTCTCTCTCTCTCTAGCTATATATATATATATATATATATTTATATATATACATATATTTATATATATATATACATACATACACACACACACAAACTGGTTCTATGGTTTAGACCTGTATAATCCTGAATACACAAGTTTCAGGGACAAGAACAAAATGGATCACAGCCATATATTAAAACTGTACAGTAATACATTTAACCATCTGAATTGATAGAAAAATCGATTGTACATTCTCTGGAGAAAACAAATCCACTGATTGTCTACTTAATGCTGCATTATGCCTCTCTCCAGCCTTTGATTTGGCTCCCCTCTTTTGAAATGCAGTGTGAATGGCCTTTAACCAACTAACTGCTATACAGTAGCTCCACAAGATTCATTACCTTCTACCATCTTTTCCCTTTGCCCTTTTTCACATTTCGGTATTCTTCTGGTTTCTTTTTATTAATATTCCCCTTTCCTCTCCTCCTGCTCCCCTGTGTCTTCTGCTTGCTCACTTCTAAATCCTTATCAACCTTCTCTTCTGTTCTGTTCTTTTTCTTCACCCTTTCCCTCTTAGATTGTGACCTCTCTTAACATCTGTCTCATAGGCCGTCCTGCTAATTAAATGGAGACCTCACTCTGTGTGCACACTCTCTAGAAAGTCTCTCTTACTGCCTTAGAAAGCCTGCACTATCTATCCATGTTCAGCTAATTACATCCCTATCAGTAATTACACCGCAGCCCTTGGAGAGGAGAATTTTAAATAGAGCTTACTCTTTTCTATCCATCTATCCAACTGATAGATAGAGGCAGTACAATATATTTAAATATTGTAACTTCTCAGTCTTTAGCATGCTATTATCCGTAAGAAGAAAACTGGAAATCATAATCTCATTCTAGCTTCTTATTGGACTGTAGCTAAGAATGATGGACTAGATCACTGCAGAACTAGGGCCTAGGGTATTTTTGAAGCTGAACTTTTATGGCCCCCGGTAAAAAAAAAAGATTCCTGTCCACACCACCAGTGTCCACCATTGTCCAAATGAAACCGCAAAATCTGCCTCAAACAATGTCATGCACATGCCAAAGCAGTAGGAGGCGATTGTACTCCTAATAGGAAGGCCATTTTAGCCAATCACAAGGCTGGAAAAATTCATACAGGAAAAACAACAATGGCGAACCAAGGCTGGGCAGATTCCTTTGTGTGGACTGACAGTGAGACACACAAAGTGCTGATAAGTGGCTAAATAGCACCAGTATTATTGCGAGGTTTTCCATAACAGCAACTCCATCAGCTGGTCACATCTACAGTGCTCCAAAGGTCTCCATGGATACAACTTACTGTTTACCGTCGCCCAGTGTGACGTCAAACAATGTCGTCAAGAAATTGCGGTTTTCCTCGGTTTTCAGGAGCCCACAATTGTGGCTACGTGTGGATAAAGGCCAAACTGTGCAGAGAAACACACGGTTTCAAAGATACCCGCCTTTGTACAGACGGCCCCTAGATGACTGACTGATCACTCACAACTAATAATTCCACAGTGCTTTAGTGGATGTTGAGTTTAAAGCAAGGTGAACACACGGATGCAGTGGCTAAATCTAGATTTGCAAGAAGCATTCCATGGTCCAGTCTTTGAAACCTGGAATGCTACTCTTTCAAAAAGTAAAAGGGTCAGAAACAGCCTTGAGTTTCTATTCTTCCATTGTAATGTTAGCCGGTTGCTTTGTGTTGGCCCTTGCAGAAGGATTTTTGCTTGAATAAATATATTTTAATATGAAATCATCATGGTAAAAGAAACATTATTGAGTATTATTCTCAGGGTTTTTCTGAACAATCAGAGGATTGTAGCACAATTTACAATTTACAATTTATTTTCAGTTATAATGCTCACAATATACTTGTTTTTAGGTTGCAGAGTCTCACTATATTAGAATTACATATGCAGTGCTATATTGTCATCGTACACAGATAGTAGCAGGACAACTACATGCAATGTATCATCTAACAAGCTAGCATCAACAATAGCAGAAGTGAAGATGTATATACACACAAACGTACAGAATGAAAAATAAACCAAATAACTGAAGTGCATAAAATAAATGAAGAAAGAAACAAATAAAACACTGACGGTAAATAGATGCTAAAATAAAATGTAGAGAGCCTCATGCTGTACACACCAACACCGTTGAACCTGACATGATTTAAACATGCACCGTCCAATATGGAGTTAGATGCTCTACCCTTTCACCACAAGGTCAACATGGAAAACAATGAATGCAAGTTCTAGCCAAAAGTTCAAACACAAAAACAAATCCATCTCTAAAGCCTCATTATCATTCTACAACTCATATTTTTCATAATTCAACAAGAGGATATGATAATTGAAATTACAATTGCATAAAGAATTGTTAGGCTTGACTTGTTCGCAAACATTTTCATTTTATAGCTAAACGTACGCTAAATATGTTTTTGTAAACACTTTATGTGAAAATAGGCAACAGAATCTTGATTCGTATTTGATCAGCACTTCCTCATTTCACAGTTCGATCAGAGTTCATGGGCAGTCATTGACACTGCATCAGAGCAAACTCATTTGGGTATAAAAAAAAGAAAACAATTCATTGCCTCTGGAGCAGCCTCACACTTTTTTACCTGATGACATCGCAAGTCTGACACTTCCCGTCTCTGGTTTCTGGCTTTAAAGGAGGGAGCAGCTCATGTTTTACTAATATTTATTGAACTTGTAGGCCATGGAAATTACATATTGGATTTTTTTGTTTAATTAGGTATTTTGCCCTTTAACAAAAATACACAGAAAGCTCATTTGCAAGGGAGACATTTGAAATTGGTTATCCTTGATGGTGCATTACTTGTTAAGAATATGAAGAAATCCAAGTGTAATATTTGTATCGTCAGCTGTTTGACAAAAATGGATATCTATATAGGAATAATAATAATAATTTGAAATACTGTATTAGGGGTGTGCGATATTGATAAAAATCAATATCTTGATATTTTTGGGGATTTTGCCGATACCAATAATTGACGATATTTTGCATCCCTCAAAAATGTATTTGTAAAAGCATCAAAGGCCTATGGTACTAGCTCACTCTTGTTAATAGTTTATTAGATGTTAATGATGATATTGACAAAAACAACTTTATATTTTTTATTTATTTATGAATCTTATCTGAATCATTCAAGTAAGTACAATCCAAAAACAATGAAATCAACAGTGCACGTATTGAGATCAATCAGTGCAAGTATACGTAAACAATTTATAGGATTTACTTTATAAAATATTGCACAATGACCAAAAAAAATAATTAATGAGAGCATTTAAACTGACTCTTCCTCCTTATGTATGTATTAATGTAATAATCATCATATTTGAACATCATACAAGACATGGACATTAGAATGGTGTTCACATTTAACATCTGTGCTGTAAGGTGAAATGCGCAGCATACAGCATTATGAGAAGTCTTGGACAATTAGCTATTGAACACTAAATATTACATACTAATAAAATATTGTAATAAAAGAATATTAAGCTTTCAAAATAACGTCTGGAACAAGACAACAGAGTCTGTACTACATTGAACAATTATCTTTTAAACACTAAATATTACAGAATAATTAATATAATATCGAATAATAACATGAATATGAATATGAAAAATAAGCATTTCAAAATAACATCTGGAACAAGAACAATACAAATATAAATAAATAAAGAAGAATTTGTGCAATTTTAATTGTACGAAAGTGCAAAGGGGGTCAGTCACTACTCATGAATATAAAACAGGTTTACAGCTCCGTTTGTATACATGATGCAGGACGCGCCCGCTTTGAAGTGATGGCGATCACTCTGTTAAACACATTAGTAGTCCGCTGGTGAACGGGACATTTACCTGTGTTTCTCTTGCATATTTTACAGCCTGTTCCTCACATTCTATGAATAAGTGTGGACAGACAGGGTTGATGTGACGCCACAGTCTGACGCTCGCGTGCTGTTAGGACACGGTGTAACATGCCGAATATTGCTCATTTATTTTTTTCAAGTATATATATATATATATATATATATATATATATATATATTGAAAGACATTAATTAAGACAGCAGCCCTATAACGTGCTGCGGGAAACCCTGAAGTATCAAATGTTGCACAAAGATTGGTGACAGCTTTTGTTGTTACTTGCCATCTGTTGCCCTTCTTTTTTTCATTTTATTTATAAAGCAGTTTTCACTGACCCAAAGTTGCTTACAATGAAAAAAAAACAAAACAAGAAAAGGGTAATGACAGTGAGGTCAGGACAAGCAAAAACAGCACAGCAGTAAACAGAAGCAATAAGAAATGTGGCATAAATAATAATAATATTTATTGTTATTTATTGTTATTGTTTTTTGTTTATTGATCATACTGTATTTTTTTTTTTTATACCTCCCTTGTGTTTTTGTAAGCTGCTGGAATCTCAATTTCATTGCGGGAGTTCTTCCCAAAGGATCAATAAAGTCTAGTCTAAGTCTAAGTAATGATAACAGTACAGACAGAAACAGAACAGGTATAGAGACAATTAGACTAGGGGCATGGTGGCGAGGAGGGATTGGAGAATGCAGGTGGGTCTGACAGGGAGAGAGCGAGGGGGCGACTGTGGAGGGTAGAGAGGGGGAAGGCGAGGGGAAGGGAGGTCAAAAGCTTGGGCGAATGTCGGGAGTGAGGGAGAGTCGCGGACAGGGGGAGAGAGGTGCTGGACAGGGGGAGAGAGTTCCAAAAGGCGGTGTGCTGATCTGGAGAAACCTCTGTCGCCGAAGCTTTTCAGTCATAAGGCACTCCCTTGACGAATGACGCTGACAAATTTTGCTGAGTATGTTTTATTGTCTGTACCTTACTGGCTGGTGTAATATCCCTACTGGTATCCACCCCAACTGGTTTCCCTAAGAGCAGCTGTGCTCTGCCTCTCTCGTCAGATTCGTCACACATTCACAAACATCTTACTGATGATTTTCAAGCCGCATCTCATATCTACTGTGGCGGATATGGTTGGATAAGTGCGCACTACATCAGTGCCACCTTTGAAAAACACATTTCAGAAAATATAATGTTTGTAAGATCACGTCCAGCTGAATTTGATGACACATGAACTTCACAGACCGCTGCTCTACTCCGTGAGCTACTTGAGCTCACACAGTGATCACTGCCAGTCACGTATTAATTAACTATGTTAATTAATTTGGGTTGATCTAAACCAACTGGTTACCTTGATCTCATCTTATAAAACATCTGAACATATTTATCAAGGTGTTTTCCCAAAAGCTACGTCTATAATGACCACCGCATTACAGTTTTTCTACTAGTCTTGGTCTGTACCAGGAGATCTTTTCTCAGAATCAAAATCTTTCTTACTTAGTCCCATCACTCCCGTTTCCTCCCCAACAGTCTGCTGGAAGTAAGATGTCTGTGATTCAGTAGTCTTTGATGTGTAGATTTTTAGTGGGACTGAACATAGGAAAACAATCAAAAACAGTTGCACCCACCCACGAAGGAAAAGACTATAGATTGAAGAGAGAGAGAGAGAGAGAGAGAGAGAGAGAGAGAGAGAGAGAGAGAGAGAGAGAGAGAGAGAGAGAGAGAGAGAGAGAGAGAGATGAGAATGTCAGAGTAGGCTATTTCTGTTTTGAGCCGCGCTCTTGCAGAGTCATCATCTGCTGTCTCACCATCTGTTTCTCTGTACGCACCAGTGAGTTTTGAACTCTTTCTAAAAAAGCTTCTTTTTTTTCCACATGGGGGCAAATGCTCATTTTAGGTTCTTGCAAATTCCTATCCACCAAAATGCACCCTATTGTTGAAGACATTGACCTTTAGGATTTGTTCCCCCCTATATCTTACATTGCTGGACGCACTAATGTGTGATCTCCCCAAGGCCAGACATCAGGCCAAGTCTTCCCCTAAAACAGCATTCATCACTGACCATACAACAGTGCCCCCTGCTGGTTGCATCACTACCATGCACTCATAAGCTGGTACATCACTACTACAGCATTCTTGGAAACTAACGAATGTGTGTGCAAAATTGAATGCTGCTTAACATGTATACGCACCCTGAAGCTCACACACAGACATACACACAAACTGTGGCAATAATGTAGCCAGTGTTTGGTGATTTAATATAGAACTTGTCCAGCCCAGCACTGAAATGGCTTCACTCACTAAATCTCTTTCATTCTCTGCCATGTTTATTCAGCACTTCACTGCAATCTATCCTGACCTGTTTCCTGCTGCTTGCCTATTAAAATTCCTCTTAATTATAGAACACTTTGTTTAATTAACTTGATGGATGCACCCAGTCTGATCCCACAGGGTAGGAGAGAGTAGTACAGAGAGAAAATGAATGTCAGAGTTCTTCAGGTATTACAATATATGTTAATGATATATTGAATGAACAATAGATGCTTGTGTACTTTGGTTGGCTGTTGGTTGCATTTTTGTGCAGTTGTTTATTCTAAAGAAGGTGGAAGATGGTTGGTTTTTTATATATTTTCTCACCTCTTCTCATATCTCTTGTTGTTTTATTTTTGCTGTTTCATTTATTGCTTGTCTGTCTATGCATCTCTACTTTCATTGTAAGGAATACAAAATATTTCCCTTCAGGGATGTTTCACTCTTGTTTGCCCTCATAGAGAGACTGGGATGCTGGAGGCAGAGAAGGAGCAGAAACATCCAGAAAATGAGAGCGAAGAAGGGTGGAGTTCCTCTAGAATGCTCTCTCCTATCATGTCGGTTCCTCTCAGCCCCAGGCCTGGTGCAGATGAACAGAGCAGCACACAGTGTCCTGTGGGCATGGAAGAGGTAGGCAAATGTTCTCTCGTAAACAAATAAGGGTTTTTCTGAGATTTCCAGTTTGTCAAGGGATGGAGGGAGCCTGCAGCTAATGGGCAGGTCATTCTCTGTCTCCATGCTTTAATGCTGTGGAGAAAGAAAACATGCAAATGCACACATTTTTGCATTCTAAACCTCCGTGTAAATTTACCCCCTTTGTTGTCAGCGTAAAGAATATCTTTCTACTTTGAAATGCATTGATGTAATAGAATACTGAGAGATTTTCACAGATTTTCATTTTCTTCATGACAATTCCCTGATTAATAACTTATTATACTGTATTTACACATGCAGAACGTCTAAATTTCATTTATAAATGTGTTATATTTTGTTTGTTTATTTTGTACAAAACCCAAAGTGTTAAAATGATGAGTTGTGATTGCACTGGGGGTTGAATGCTGGAACTATTTCTTTGCCGGGAGCAGCGGCTTCCTGGAGTCTCCACTGGTTACCAAGCTACCTCACAGTGACATCCAGGAAGTGACATGACCACATTTTGTACAGACAGACATTAGAGTGGTATCAACCTTCTCATCTAGTAACTCATGACAACGGAGTGAAAAGGCACTTGCAAAAACGAACTGCTGTGAGTGTACGGTAACAGCGGTTCGCTGGGAGAATCAGTAAAAAATGAGTTTTGTAAGTTCCACTTGTTTTTGTGTCTGTAGGTGTTTGATATCTTGCCCATACATGGTCATCTGCAACCTGGGGACCAGCAGCAGGTCCTTTTCTCTTTCTACGGCCATGAAAATATTAGCAGAGAGTTGGTAGCACAGTGTCATGTGGAGGAGGGGCCTACGTATGAAATCAAACTCAGAGGAGAGGCATCAGTAATCAGCTACAGCCTTGACTCCACCTATATAGACTTTGGTCTACAGGTATGTATCAAGGGCTCCTCTACCCCTTTATCTTCAGTTCTTTATCCCAACAAGCTCTACCAATCAAATACTTATGTTTCAGCCTAGTATGTACTGATCTTTGAGGTTAGCATAAGAACTGACATTAGAGACTGCTGAAGTGGCAAAGGAGGCAGGATTGATGGTGTGTTCCATTTACCTCGGAAGTCGGAGCTGGGAATGAAGTCACACCAGAGTTATCAGCGTTTCAGTTACAAAGTCAGAAAAAGTAGCCTACGGTCAAAAACGGAAGAGGACACAAGATGGCACTACATCATAAGCCACTAATTATAACCCCTCTCCGCATAAACAGGTCACTGAAAAAACATTAATAAAAAAACACCGGCTGAAACTTCTAGGCTACAGGAAATCCGACCACGGAGGTTGTTCCAGTTGAAAGTTCTGACTCGGTGCTCGGACAGCCAGACTTCCGAGTACAACTTGAACGCACCATGACTCATGTGAGGGCTAAACTTTCCTTTGTTATTTTTTCTTGTGTAAATTGTCCTCCTTTTGTCTGTTTGTTTTGTGTGCTTTTCTTGTCCTTGTTCTTCCTTTGCCAGCTGTTTGCTCATCCATGTGTGACACATGATATTTCATACAAAACTAATTCATTCTTTTTTAAAAAAAAAAAAAACTTGGGGGAGTGATGCATGACAGATTTCGTAGTGATTTTGGGTGAAGATTTTTGCTGCATTGTGTCATGATTTTTTTTACCTTTCCTTACTGTTAATGTTTACCCCATTTCATTTCTTTTTAATTATTACCACATAATCTAATGCTGAGGGACAGATTGCGGGAGGATGGCTTGTATGTCATTAGGGTACACATGATATAAAAGCATATTATCTAATTGAGAGTGGCATCAAAGGTTTTTTTTACCCAGCTAAAAAGACTGATGAGAGGAATCACATTAACTTTAAATGTCACTGCATTGTTTTTCACACTTTGGTCTTTTGCACTTCCACTGCCTCTTTACGTATGCAAGCCATCTGGAGCAGGTATCATTGATATTCAAAAAATGGACATATTGATTTTTGATTTAGTTGAACTGAGCGATTCAGCAGAACATTTCTCTGACCTTCCTGTCTGTTCAGCACTATTCTTCATCTTGCTTTCTTTTCTCTCTCCCTCTCTCCCTCTCTCCCTCTCTTACTCCCTGTGTTGTTTTCTTGTGGTCTCTTAGATTTATCAATATTAGTCAGGAAGTCCTGAAACAACCCCCTTTGTGCATGCACAAGTGACCAACTTTGAACAGTTCCAAAAACATTTCTGAATCACTTTTCTTGTTTCCCTCTGTCTCTAACTTTTAACACTCACATAAATTGCATTGCGCTCGGTAAAAAACTACTCTCACTTTATCTTCTTTATTGTCATATTTTCATAGTTATTACCATAAACCAGTAGGTTTAGACACAGGCCAACATCATGCGTGCTCTTTTTTATGTTACTTTATCACCTTTACAGAACCTCTCTTCCTGTCATGAACGGTACAGGAATAACACAAAGGTCGACTCAAATGCAGACATGGACAAAAGCAAGTACAAATTAAACGTTTAATAAATACCAACGGAAAAAACACTACGGATAATCAAACACAAGACTAACTGAACAAACACGGAAATACAAGAACGGGGAGACGATGGGAGATCGGGAGACGGACGGGAAAACGGGAACACGGGAAACTACGGAGAGAAAACAACACAAAACACGATTAGTAAGCTTACAACGGGGAGCGTGAAAATCACTACGAGAAAGGGGATGCCAGTCCGGGGGGAATAGTTTTTTCCAAGGTTGGGTCGACGACGGTCCGGCACAGCATGCCTGCCAGCTTCAGGCTTTTAGGGTGGTGGTGTAATCAGCTAAACAGGCAGCAGCTTTGGGGAACGCCTACCGGACCTACAGACAGACAGGGGAAAGCACATGCAGGGAAACGCAGACAGAGGGAGACAAACACACACAAGACAAAGGAGAGGAGGGCACTGACAGAGCCAGATCTTGACACTTCCACCTAAAAGACACTGGGTGGAGAGGTTTTACCAAAACCCTCTGTTTGCCGTAAAAGCAGTGTTGCCTCTCTCCTCTTTTTCTTCCAGCTGTTTGATCATGAAGGGGAAGCTGAGGTGACCCTCAGGAACACTGGCAAGGTGGGCTTCAAATTCCGCATCATTTACCCTCAATGGGAGGATGCAGAGGCAAGTGAGGAGGCATGGGGACAGATGAATGCCCTGGAAGAGGAGCAAAATGAGAAAGAACTGGAGGTCAGACCAGGCCAACCCATGGTCATCCCCTCCATGGTGAGTTCATCTTGGGACTATTACAGATGTGGGAGGGTCATTTATTATGTTTAAGGGTTTTTACCATTTTTTCTGTGTGTTTGATTCTGTGTGTCAGGGTTACATTGATGCATATGCGGAGCAATGTCTGCGTGTGCTCTACCTCCCCGGCATCCCGGAGGTATTTGAGAAGCGGCTTCAGCTGCAAGTGGCTTTCCTGTCACTGCAGGACATTACACTGACTGGAGAGGGAGTGTTCCCAAGGATCAGGCTGAACCTGCCACAACACCTGTGTATGCATAGACACATAGATACATATTCACAGACATGATCATATCCTTAACAAGCCAAAAATAATGAACATTTACGATGAAGTATACAATGTTTTTTTATCTGTTACTATGCTTATCCCTTTAGCCAAATATATTGTAGATGCAATAGAGTAACTGCTATGTTCTACTATATTCATTATATCTATCCAAATGCAATTATGGGGACAGGTAATACCACTGGAAGGAATTGTGAATAGGAGCCATTACACTGTATATAAAGATGCTCCTTGAAAGTAAAGTTAAAAGAATCTTGATCGCCCCCTTGGTGGCTTGCCGCAGTGTGGGTCATAAACCCCACCATGGGACATAAGCCAAACAAAAAAATCAAAGTGCAGATCCAATTAATCCTTCCAAAAATGGTTTCTGTAATTTTTTAAGACAAGGTGAAACCTCATGATTGACAGCTGTGATCAACTCCTGATTGGGAAGGACTTCAATACTGCTCGTTCAATACTGGGCAGACTATGGTTGCAAAATACAACATGGCAGTGCCTATCCCCAGGATATTTTGGCTTCCCTTTTTTTTGTTTATCTTCCCTGTATCCTGTAGTTGGATTGATCATCTTCGGCCATACAAGTATCTTCACACAAAAAGCAGAAAAAAAGAAAAAAAGAAATTAAAACACAGGGCAAGACAAACCTATATACATCTCTTCACTTTTATATAGTGAGAAGGGCATTGTCCATCTTTAAAGTATAACTTACTGATAATGATGGAAATCTGGGACCGGTTCCAGTTAATAAAAGGGAACACATTGGACTCGGAACCGTAATTGTATAGCTCTGAGCTTATCAATTCTTTTTCGGCATGTTTTTCTGACAGTTGTGAATTTAAAGACAATGATGTCAAATTCATACACTGCAGGAAACTTTCAACGACAAGGAGTCATGACCGAGAAGAAGAACAGGTCCAAAGTGTGCCGTTATAATAACATTAGCACCACACATGCGGACTTAGCATATCTTTCCTTTGAAAAACCCTAAAATCTAAATAACCTAAATGTGTTAAAACAGTTGCGTTGATGCTTAAAGTTGTACTCCATAAGATTTGAGATACGTTGTTTCTAGCGGCCTCTGTGGGAGTAAAATGCAATTGCAGGCGAGCCTGTTCTTTCAGAGCCTCCATCTTGTCACGTTCACGGTCACTATGTGTGTTGCCAATTTTTAAATTTTAAATGTTTTGCTCTTTGTAAACTTTATAGAAACAAATTCACCTCTCAACTTCCAGTCTGTCACCTGTATGTTACCCTCTTAAATCCATACACACACACACATGTTCCTATTACATTTCTGCTCTTACTACAAGCCTGACTCAAGTTGTAAATTCCCGATTTCCAATTACAAGTGAACGCAGCATAATGTTATTATAACGTGGATTATTTACATCTAGCCCGGGAATGTCACCTCAGACACAAAAATTGGAATAATCAGCAGAAAGGCAACAAGTGCTTTCATTAGAGGTTCATATGATCAATCACCATTGTTTTAACTCACTCTTTGATAGACAGTAACTTAAAAGACAATTAAAGAGATGAAAATGTTACGGAGTACAACTTTAAACCCTGGGTAGGCCGACTTTTCTTTCAATACAAAATATTGATCAGGACTCAATAAGGGAATCAATAAGGAATTGGAATTATTCTTGTTAATGGACAGGTTTTCCTAAAAATCATGTCTCCTTGCTAACAAATATTGAGACACAAATATAACTCTTCATTTACACTGGTGTGGTGATGTGATTCCCTTGCAGCAGACGATAGCTACAGTGATGTGGTGCAACAGGCCAGAACCGCTGTGGAAGGAGACAGAGTCAGAGAGGAGCATATGAATGGAATTACTACTGGAGAAGGAGCAACAACCGAGGCCAACTGCACCCTCACAGTCAGTGACTAAGATGAACAACAATTATCAAAACCGTATCTTCCGTATCGTAATATTTTCAAAAAATGTGATCATGTAGGCTACTACAAGCATACTGTACATAGTGTAGTGAAAAGTTTACAGTGCTTTCTTCTAGTACATGGAAGTACAGGAGGTGAGTCTAAATGGGCTAAAACCAATTTAACACATCGACACTAAATATGTGTTTGAATCCTGTTTAGAATGTAAATGTATTCAGAAATATATATGCCATTGTGGTCAACATATATAGTGTGCTTCAAATATATATATTTTTCCATACTGGTATGTCAGTCCCACTACATTTCTGCTTCTTGTCTGTGTATTGGTTTTCCAGGAGAAGACACTATACATTGGATTCTGATGGAAATTGCTATTTTCTGCTAATCCCCTCAGTATTTTTTCATTGTTTTGTGTGTTGCCCCAACAACATCCATGACATTCCCCTTAACTAGAATGAAAAGATTTTAGTCTATTTCTATCTATTGTTGTTATGATTTACAGTTCAGTTGTTTCTTGATAATTCATCATTATGCATCCATCCATCATCTTCAACCGCTTGTCCCTAACGGGGTCGTGGGGGGCTGGAGCCGATCCCAGCTGACATTGGGCTTGAGGCGGGGTCCACCCTGGAAAGGACGCCAGTCTATCACAAGGCACATAGAGACAGACAACCATGCACACTCACATTCACAATTTAGAGTAATCAATTCACCAAACACTTTGGATTTTGGGAGGAAACAGAGAACCCGGAGAGAACCCAGACACGGGGGAGACTCTTTTGCTGTGAAGCGACAGTGCTAACCACCACACCACCGTGTCGCCACATTATTCATCATTATATGTCGAAATCTATAAATACATTTTTAAGTCATATTTACGATGTGACAAGTCAGAATGATTACAGCTAGGCATTATTATGCAAATGTGATTCTTTATATCTCCAATAAAAAAATATAAGTGAGAATACCTCAGATCTGTTATGCCACATTTTATCATACAATAGCTTCCTCGATATGCTGTATAACAGAATCTGAATGTATTTTTGAATAGTCAAAACACAAAGGGTATCTCTCATTACATAATGTCAAGTTAGTTTATTTAATTTTAATTTAATTATTTAGCCCAAAATCACAGATTTACCTCAAAGGGCTATACAATCTGTACATATGACACCCTCTGTTCTTCAACCTTCAGTCCAGAGAAGGCAAAACTGCCCCTGAAGTGACTGTATCCAGAGGTTTAAAAGTATACGTAGGAGAGTGCATAAAATGGCAGCGACATAATCCATAACAGATACAAAGGTTGACTGTACAATTTCCTTTCTGTAGTCATGGGTAATTAATGCTTTATTTCCATAGATAAATACCAGTTTTTCTTTTAGGGACATAGTCAGTTCATTAATGTTTTTGAAGCATTGCTTGTCATCTAGCCAGAAGCCAAGGGAATTTACAAGTGGATACTCTTTCTGTTGGTATATCATTAAAGGAGTAATATTCACTTCAGTCCGTTTTCTGGTGAACAGCATGTATTTTGTTTTACCTGAGTTTAAAAGTAACTGAAAACCAATTAAAATTGGGCTCAATCACTATTTGTCTGGTGTCTACAATCAAAGTCCCTATGTGGAGCATTCGCACATTTGAATTCCTCATTATTAATTATATCCCAGTTATGATTTTGATTCTAAAGCATAAAAAATACCTGTCTTAATGCTGCAATTGATATACTGTTGGGTACTTCTGGTATGTCTAGACATTTAAGTATTTCTCATGCCAATTCCTTTCCTATCCTGAAGTGTGTTGTGGAATGATAAACAATCGGACAGCCAGCTTTGCATTACAAGCCAGCACATTAGAACATATGCCATATAACCAGTCAAAACTGAATTGCATCTAGCTCTCATTCTGTACCTTATGTACGACGAGGACAAAATACATTTGGAGATACCTTAAAGTATTGTGTTTATGGCTGAGACTGCTGTTGATGGCTTATGTAACTTTTTAATACTTTTTAATTAACTTTGGAGTGGTTCTGAGCTCTTCCTTCTGTGTCCCTCTCCATTGTTAATTTCTTTCTTTTTCCTGCTGCCTCTAGCATGAAGAGCTGCTTCACATGGAGATTGAGAAAACGCTGGTCAAACAGAATGCTCTCGCTGTGACCGCTAGCCTGCTGGAGCTCAGAGACTCGCAAGGTTCCTCACGAAAATGGCAGAAACTTAGACAGTATGTTTACAAACCCACACACACACACACACACACACACACACACACACACACACACACACACACACACACACACTGATTAAACAGATGGTCCACTCATAGGACTGAAACAAGAACTGTGTTTGCGGGATTCAAAGAGTTTGGGTTAATGAATAATATCTTGCTGGGTAGGATTTTTGTTCTGTGGTACTTGTGCAAACTGATGGATGTCATAGTGTGCATTGTTGTTGTTGTTTTAATTGTAGCATATTGTGATCCCTTGTTTAACTTCTACAAATGTATACTGCAAATAATGAAATGCAAAATAATCAAGTTGATATTCAAGGCCTGTGTTGAATTGAAAGGAAAAAACACTTCCTGCTTGTAAATCCAAAACTTTAATAACTTTTTTTGAATTTTCAATTATAATTTGTTTGAAAATGATCATATCAGTGGCAGCTTTGTATAATAACATAATATGATCATGATAATTTGAAACAATTGAATTATTGAATCTGGGTAAATCTTAAGGCTGATGTATGTCCAAGCCCTGTTTCAGTGAACAAACTTGTGACATGGATGTTGCTTGTTATTGTCGTATTCATGTTTCCACCCCAACCTCTTTCCACTCCCCCAGGTTCCTGCTCCCAGAGTATGTTTTGGATTTTGGTTACGTTATTCCAGGCAAAGTCCTCAGTCACACTGTAACTGTGACTAATACTGGGTCGGTGGCTGTGTCCTTCCATGCCGATGGCAAACCTCTAGCTGGCACAGGTAACACAATGCATTACTGAAGATCCTGTGGCATTTTCAGAAAGTCATACGTGTGTTTTATGTTCATGTGATACCTCATAATTACTGTACCACAGTAGTGCAAACAGCTTGGTGTTATGATGCATCTGGTGCTTATATACTGACAGTGTCTTAGGAAACACAGCAATTACATGAGAAATAAAACCATTGAAGGATATATTTCTGGCCTCCTCTGAGCATTTGTGCAATTATGCACATTCTTCATCAAAATAGTAGAAAATAAAAAAAGGTTACCTATCAACACCTACTCTTGGATTAGCTGTATCATGGACACGCCACTGCTTGCCTGGCAACATCAATTGTGGCAACAACACTGCAGGAAGTCTTTTGGTACAGTTTAAACTAAAAAACAAAAAAATGCATTAATAAGTAAGATTTAGAGATACTGGTAGGTGGATTTTTTTTAACTCTGGACTCAGCCAGCATAGCTTTTTCCACATTTCCAGTGTTAACGCTTAGCCTGACTAACCATCTCCTGTATCCAGCTTCATATTCAATAAACAGATATGACATTGGTATTTATCTTCTCATCTAACTCTCTGCGTGAAAGTGAACAAGCGTATCTCCCACAATGTCAAACTCTTTTTAAGGAGGAGAGATAAAACCTAGATTGAGCCCTGTGTGGGTAAGTGAGATGAGCAAATACTAATAATAATCTCCTAACTTAACCCGAGAACACACCTGTTGTGTAATATTTCCCTGCACGATTGTTGTAATTTTTTATTTTCCCACTAATTTTAGAGCCTTTAAATATGTTAATAACAATACCTTTTTTTCATTTTATGAGATGTGTTATGGGGGAAATGAAACAAGAGTACTTTTTGCCATGTATTGTTGTACATTAATACATTTTGATGAGATGTACTTTTTATCAGGTATATTATATCAGGTAAAATATACCCAGCATTAGTGATGGTGTTACTAATTGTAACGTTAGTGTTCTAGGATTAAAGCAACATTGCGTAACATTGGTATTTTTGTGATTTAGCACCCCTATATTTTTAAGAGTGTAATTCACTTATACACCACAGGCGTATACATGTGTACATGTATTGTTACTCATGATCAAACAGTGAGTCTAAAGCTTTGCTAACACAGCAAAAGTGTAACAACACAAGACATAGCATGCCAGCTGATATTACTCAGTACGAAAGCCAACTGTCTGTCCTGCAGCCTTTTATTTCACAAAGCTCTTGCTAACGACTAAAGTCAGTCTATCCGCTTTTTGCTCGATCACTCTCTCCTTTTTCTTTCTAGCTGTTAACATCCTCTGTAGTCCCTTCCCTATACATCAAAGGTCTCTTCTTTGCCTCTACCATTAAGGGTGTTTTCACACTCCTGGCAGCATGGCTAACTGAGCTAACTTACTGGTAACAGCTATAGTTTCTCCAAGGAATATGATCAAGTTTTACCAAAATCAGTGGTAGTCCCTCAAGGCATTACACAGTTCTTCCAGGAGATCTTACCTGCTCACAAAAGTTGCAGAAACAGGCAGGCAATCATCGCGCAGACAGAGTGGGAATGGCAGAGCCACAGATCTCCCTACTACAAGTCAGTGTAGCATCAAACTGGTTATTCAATGTTGCTTTAAAGTGATAGGATATTAGAGAAAAAGGATATGGATAATTACATTAATTTACTGTTAAAGAAGTGCTGCATGGGGCAACCGGTGGCACAGTGGTTAAAGCAGTCCTCTTGTAAAGAGGCTGAAGGTCCTTGAGGCAGCGGCTGCAGGTTCGACTCCAAGCTGTGGCCCTTTGCTGCATGTCTCCCCCTCTCTCTCTCACCCCATTACCTGTCTGTCCTATATAATAAAGGCATGTAAACTGCCAAAAAAATAATCTATAAAAATAAGTGCTGCATCATTAGTAGGGTAGTATTCTGTCTGTCTTCTAATCCTTTTTTTTTTCAATAGGCAGTTTCATGTTCTATTTCTTCTCAATGTTCTCAGTTTTCCCTTATGAAATGAATAACATTTTGAGTGTTTTGTTGCTTCTTCAAAGGATTTAGTGCAGAATTCGAAAGAGTGAAAAACTTGCCCTGCAGCCAGACACAGACTTTCACCGTTAAATTTGCTCCCCAAGTAGCCAACCTGAAGAAGGGGGACTTAAATGTTGTCTTGCCAATACGGGTAAACATGAGCATACATAAACATGTACATGTGCACAAATATTTTCATTATTTCTAACTAAACTTTCTTGTTGATCAGTAGCATTGTGACCTTGTTTCTAAGATGATTTTGTTTGGGTTCACAGGTCACAGGTGGCCCAATGGTCCAGGTGCGGCTGCTTGCAGTGGTAACTGTGCCGGCCATTACTGTTTCCACAGATACACTGCAGTTTGAAACTTTGCAGTGTGGCATGTGTCAGGTAATACAGTATGATAACACGAATGACTAGATACTGTTATGTAGCCCTACATAAGGTGGCTTGTTGTGCTCTATGATTGTATGAAAATGCCGTGTTGGAAGTTAGTATAATTAGATATTCTCTTACACTGATGTGAGAGATTTAAATTGGACAGTTACACAAGATCAGATCAAATTGATACTGTCCTTTTTTTATTTTACTTTGTGTTATCAACATGCAAAAGTAGGAGAATAGGAAGCACAAAGGTTTTATGTGTGCTGTCTCACTGTGGTGCCTCTTGGTCTGTGGTGCCGGTCAGAGCAGGTGAAGTTTTCAATTTACAAGGATTTTTCTTACAAAGCTCATGCACTTGAAATGCTTATGAAGTAAAAGCATTATCTTTTAACTGATTTGTGATTGTATGCTGAAGAGCATGTAGGCCATGTATTAACTGATTATCAATTAATTCTGTTGTAGCGAAATTGACATGAGAATGCACCCACGTTGTTGCTGTTGTTGTTGTTGTTCCCCATTAGATAAAGACAATACAGCTGTTTAATCGTGAGCGTGTGCCCTGCTACTGGAGCATAGTTGAGAAGGAGAAGCCTTTAAAAAAGGTACAGTTGTCATTTTATATAAAGTTCAATTCACTTTTTAAATTATTTTTTTAATATGATCTCCAGGGGTGGGTTGCACAAACAGGGCTTACGCCTGGTCTTAAGCTAAGTCGGTAGTCACTAGTCAGGAGACTAGTCAAAATCTCAGCCTGATAGATAATAGCCACAAACTACACACATTAGCATATTACCTGCTAAAGTCTCCTTTTAAGCTAGCTAACTAACAAACATGAACACATCTTGTGTGACAAAATCATCATGAGTGACAAAACAAATGTTCACCGGTGAAAACTGCACCGCTAATGTCAGTTATCAAGCTCCATATCTAGCGAGCTAGCTGATCAGCTGTAGCAGCAGCAGGAACCTATAAATGTGCTTGCAAGCAAAATTAAAAAAACTAGTGGCAAAAGAAGGCCGACTGTTGCATCACCTCACAGGGCCTGTGTCTCGCCCAAAAAGTGGAACGGCGGTCAGCCAACTAGCATGTATATATTCAGTTCCTGCATGAGAGTTAACAACTCTCCATATGAGCGGACGGTAGCTTGTATTCATGGAGCAAAAAGATGACAGCATAGCTCAAGGCATTAGTTAGCCAAATCGCACATTCATTCTAAAACCTGATGGTGAAAGAACTAAAATTAAATTAAATTATATTTACCGTGTGCGAGTGAACAATGAACACAAACAATTATGAACCATTTCTGCTAAAGAGCTAAGTGACTAAAAAAATAATCTTTCCCTATATAAGTATGAAACGATATGAAAGTTTCATATCGCGGTTATAGTGACCAAACCGTCTTAACAACACACTGTCCATCCCTCAGTTGTAAGCTACAACTGAGTTTATTCACCATTTCTCCTCTCTCACTTTCCTGACAGCTGCTGTCAATCCAACACAGACATGCCTCTCCTATACAGCTCTATTTATTTCCGTATCACTGTGAAATTTCCTTTTTTCTTACTCTAATCCTCCATAATCACGTTGCTGCAAATGATAAATGATTAATTACACATTAGCAAAAGAGTGGGCGCCATAGTTACATACATGAATGTGCATCGCTAAAACCAGGCGTAGACAAGTCTAGTTTTAAGTTTGGTTGGTGCAATTGACGTTAGTTCTGTTCTAAAGACTGGTCCAAACAAAAACAAACTTAGCACCTAGGACCAGTCTTAGTGAAGACCAGTTGGTGCAACCGGCTCCTGGTAACAAAAACTACTTCTACATGGCATCTATCATCTCAAGAAACGTGTTTAGAATACTATCTAAAAGAGACAAATACAGACATAACTGCATTCCGGTGACACCTGCCTCTGTTGTTGCACTCCACCAGTGTATAAAGGTCTTGCAGAAGCGGCGACCAACTCCAGTGGTGTTCAAGATGATTCCTAGCTCCGGCATGCTGTCTCCTGGTGAACGAGTCAATGTTCAGATAAAGTTCAGTCCTGCTAAAGGGGTAAAGAGCTTAACTAACTTTAGAGATTGTCGCAATACATATCACAGCATCACGTCATTCAACGGGTGGTAACCTGTATGTGTCTTTGCAGCATGCTTACAACAGGCAGCTAGTGATCTGTGTGGCTGAGAGCCCCCAGCAGTTGTTCATTACAGCCCAGGGGCAGGGTGAGGAGCCACAACTCGAGTTCTGCCCATCAGTGCTGCAGCTGGGGCCTTGCCTGCCTGCCACCACTGGGGTTGAAGCGGAGGTCACTGTCATCAACCCCTGCTCTTTCCCCATTGAGTTCTACTCCCTGGAATTCGACACACAGTATCTTGAGGAAGAAAAGGTAGCTCTCTTCTGTAGGATAGCAAAGTGTAGCAAATGATGATGATGATTATGATGATGATGATGATGATGAAAAACTACTGAATATAAGAAAATGCTGAATAAATTAACCCAGAGGCCTTCAACATGACCCGGTGGTACTAATGGAGTTGAATGACAAACTCTCAATTGCCAGAAATTTACTTTTTATCCAGTTTCAAGCTTGTGTGTCAGCACCCGGAGCTCCCTGCTCACCTGCTGGCAAAAGTGTGTTGGATGATTCACCTCAGCTGGTTAAAAATTGTCAGTTTCCCTCTCCTTTATCCGGCTGTTAAGTCGTGACGTTACGCCCTTTCAAAATATGATTTCTGGGTTCAAGCCAGTCCAAGCTGGGTATTTCTCAAAGCAGCATTTCAGTATTCCCTGTTGTTTGAAATGATCTGAGTTTTTTTTTTTAAAACGTAATTGTCATTTTATGGATGGTTAAGGTGTCTAACTCACTTTAGAGGTGATCGTAATTGCTCACATGTTCGGCCGTTGTGTCTGTTTTATTTCAACCGAGCATTTGGACCCAGAAATCGTATTTTGAAAGGGTGTTACGTCAGACTTAACAACCGGATTGATTGAAGATGCCAATGGCTAAAATGCAAAACTCAAGGCTTATAAATCATTATCAGTTCTTATGCATAAACCATATATCACAGAAGGTTCTGATAGACATGCTTTTACCGGATCTTTCCCACTTCTCTTCCCATCTTGTGGATCATGTCCTCTTTTGTCTTATCTCCTCACTCTGCCCCTCAAAATGTTAAATTTTCTTCTGTCTGTTCCTTTCTGTGTCTGTATCTGTCCTGGTTTTCTTCTCCCTCCCTTCTCTTCCCCATGACTTCATCCCATGGAGATCCTACGCCTGATGCAAGGTTATGATGAGAACAACGCATTACTGCTGCCTCCCAGAGCCCCTGGAGAGAGTCTTCCCACAGAACTGCTCGACTACTACAAGAAGTACTACTCCCAGCTGAAAGATGATGGTAGCTTCAAGGACTGAAATCATATCCCTACAGGTGTCTGCATACTGTGTGCAAACCTGTTTTAATCTAATCTACCTGTGTGCAGCAGAGCTGAATGAAGGCTTGGATGAAAAAGAAGCCGAGATGGGTGACACACACAAGGAAGAAAAGAGGTCAATACAGAACGATGCCCTACCAGACAAACAAGTGGAAGAAATACGCACTATAACTGTGAAACCAACTGACCTATGTGAGTACAACCATTTTAGAAGCAGAACTTGAAAGTAGCCTGACATGCGCTTAATCAAATTCATTTCCCAGGTACTGTGTGTTTTAATTATGTTTGTGCTTTCAGTCGTTTCAGAGATGACCAAAGAGGGAAGCAGTGAGAGACAGGGGCAGCTAGAGATGACCCCCGTATCCCGAGCAGTTGCACGCCACATGTGTGTTGATCTGTCACCTGAGGGTCTGGCTGCACGAAACCGCAGAGGCATTGCTATTATTGTATATGGAGCCCCATTGGCAGGTGAAGTTACTCATTATTTAACAAACTAACAAATTAATTCAATAATTAACAGTAGATACTGTATCATAAATCAAGTAAATAATAATCTTCAAAATTTCGATAAAATATTTCAAGACCTAAGGCTTTAACACACCGGGGGCATGTCAAACAAACTAAAGATGAAAATGCAAAATGCTTGCCTGCGAATAGTCACTCTGACAAGTAAACGGTTGCACAGTCTAGGGCTTTTATTGTGAAAGGTAAGAACAGAAGGATTGAATCTTAAATGCACTCAATTGTCAAGGTTGAAAGGAGTAAAGTTTTCTGTTGTGGTTCTGACTTCGGAACCCTGACATCACCAGGATAATTCGCGAATGTATATTAATCTGAAACTTTTCAGTTCATTTTTGATTTTCTTCAGAGTCAGAGCAACAAAATGGAGGTGGGGCAACGAAGGTCTTTGCATTACAGCAAACATTTTATTATTAATAATAATAATAATAATAATAATGCTTTATTTTTAAGATAGGGACAGTGCACATTAATGAACATTGATATTTGCTGATGTCTGTAAACGTGTCGGATTATAGCAAAGCTGCTAATTTGCATCTGTAGTCTCTAATAAGTAAAAATAATATTAATAATTTAAAAATGAGAAGAGACAGCAAATAAATAGATAATATACAAATAGAAGAGAAATGACACACAGCACAATACATTACATATTCAGAAGGATAGCAGACCCAGACAGAATATAACAATGGGATAAAAAGTAACGTTCAATTAGTTAGTAGTAAGTCTAGTTAGTCGTCGCATTTTTGACTTGAGCCATTGTTTTAGTTCCAAATGCCAGCTTAATCTGATAACTGCACTGGACGGACCTGATGGACAGTCGTTGCCTTTAACCTGTCTCACACGAGATAAACAGTTGTGATTGGATCATTAAATCTCAAGCTGCTGGGAGTCTGATGTAATATATACTATATATACGTGTGTGTGTGTGTGTGTGTGTGTGTGTGTGTGTGTGTGTGTGTGTGTGTGTGTGTGTGTGTGTTTGTGTGTGTGTGTGTGTGTTTGTGTCTGTGTCTGTGTCTGTGTGTCTGTCATGTTCCTCCTCTTTAGAAAAGGGCATCACAGTGGCTGCTCTGGCACATCACTACGGAGGGGCGACCCTGAGTGTTGATGCTGTGGTTACAGAGGTGCTGATAAATGGCACTTCACCTGTTAGCCTGACCGCAAGACAACTCTATGACTGTGCTGCTGCTGAATATGCTGAGAAGAAGGCTGAGGAGGCTGGTAAGATTAATATACGACTGTGTATGCAGGGTAATTCTAATGCATGTTTTTGGGGGGTGTATATGTGTAGAAGTTTGAGAAGTGACTTTTCCACACTGTCAGGGTGCTGATGCCAAAGGCATTTGACCACCATCCACTACACAGGAACAGCTTAAGTGTAAAGTAGAAGACTGTGATTAAACTAAGCATCCTTGTGCTTGTAATTAGGCTTTATATATCTTCTATAGTCATACAAGACACTAATGAAGAAGAGTGCAGTATTCAGTTTAGATGTAAAATGAAGGTGAAAATAAATATACATCTGCTTTCAGCTCAGACCATTGAACCAGGAGCTGCAACACATCTCGAAGCCTCAGATCCAGCTCCACATTCAGCTCGAGCTTCACAAGATACTGTGGAACTCAGTGAGGACAGCTGCAGTAGAAATGACTCCACACACGTTTCCCTTTTCCTGGTACAGTTTTAGTGTTACGTTATGTTATGTTTAACCATTGAAGTCCAGGTTTAGGAATTCGATTTAAAACATTGGCATACCTTTTTGCCTCAATACATTGAGGATATGAATTGGGATACATACTTTATTTTTGCGAGCAAAATACTTTGTAAATATATCTACCTAAAACGTAGGGGTGACCCCCGATAGTCGACTGAGCCTGATTCAACTGCCAATCTCATAGTTGAATCTTCGAAAATGCGCAAAATGTGGTTATGAACTAATTGATTATTCCATTCTGGCTCTGGGGTTGCTGAAGAGGCTTGGGTTTTGGGTATAAATATAGGCCTATTAATAAATACTGTTGCTATAAATGTGTGCTTTTAATCTATCTCCTTAGTGTGCAGGATTAACCCCCTCCTCCTCATAGACTAAATTGTTCTATCAAGGATTCGGCACCATCGGAGCGCTTCTTGCCTGGGCTTTAAATCTATTTGGACGCCAGTCTGCTACTGTTTAATCATCAGCATCTTCTGATGCAATTCTAAATATACCGTCACCTATAGTCAAAGAAAGATACAAACAAGACACATTTCTATTATAACAACAAATACTTTTAATAAGAGGCCCCTATCAGAAATCAGAAATATCATCTCTCAGTAACCGTCTGCCTGACACACGTGACCGCCCCTACTAAAATAATTATATGAACACACATTCATTTTGTGTGGTTTCGTTTCAGGGAGGAGACGTGAGCACACTCTGCAATCTCTTGCCTGAACAGCTACTTGTTGATATCCTGGCAGAAAGATTCCAGGTAAGTCTTCACACTGTTTTCCCATATGAATGCAGTTTATGCAATAACTGCTAGTGCACAATGTCACAGGACTTTACATTTAGTGCAGACTTACTGTAAAACAATAACTTTAGATTCAAAATGCTACATGCATACATCAAAGAGGATCACGGCTATAATGTCACCAAAGTTTAACTTGTACCTTCTCATGTTTGTTCTCTCTGTCTTGTCACCGTCATTGCTGTTGGTGCTGTGCCGTGATAATAGCGAAGCGATTGTTACAGTGGCATAGTGATTGATGGCCTCGAGTCTGTGTACACACAGTCAGCAGCCAGTACTCTGCAAGTCATTCTCAAGGCCCTTAATGACCGCAAACACATCCATGTAGTCAACTTGTTTGACTCCTATGCTGCCCTGAAGGCCCGGGAGAGAGCTCAGAGAGAAACTGAGGGTAAAAGACATACAAAAACATACAAAAATTCTTATACAGAGGACAGAAAATGATTGAATCATTATTTCTATTCAGTAAGGTTTATGGCTCTTTACAATATGATGAACTGTCTGTGTGTGTCCTTCAGAGGCTCTGCAGAAAGAGAAAGCTGACAGGGAGGAGCAGTGGCTGCAGCAGTTGGATGAGGAGGAGTTTGACGCCCTGCCAGAGGAGGTGAAGGAGCGTATTGTCCAGCAATACAGAGAGAAGCGCACACAACAAAAACTCAGGTACTGACTGGAAGATGGCCTGACACATTGGACCTCATGCACAAACATTTTCATATTCATAACCTAAACTGTTTTACTTTTTTTCTGTGAGGTTTGTTAGTACGAGTGTTTCACCACACTCTCTTAACTGGAAAAACTTGTTTCAGCCATACAAGTGTCTATAAATATGGACTACACATCTCCACTTCCTCCCACTGTACAAAAGTGAAGCCATAATATCCCGGGTTTGGGCGCTGCCATGTTGTCATTTTAGGACCAGTGTGCACAGTAGAGATGGGGGATGGAGTCGTGTCATTGAATTCCCGTCCATACTGCGAGTGAATCAAAGCTGTCAATCATGATGTTTCACCCTGTTTTTAAAGCATCAAACAACTAATTTAAACCAAATTGATCAGAAAAATGAATACTTGAACAAACATCAGCATTATAGTAACTATGTTAAATGACAAAAAACATCTTTCGGAAAGATATATTTGGCATAAACTTGAATTTTTAGTTTGGCCCATGTCCCATCTGACATCAAGGGGGCGGGGTTTATGACCTCAAATGTTTTAGCTTCACTTTCAGGGTGCTGTCAAGCCGCCCATCGTTATATTCGGTCTATGTTTTCAGCTAACTAAATGTCAACTGTTCATGTTATTTTAACTAAATCCATTTCTTTGTATCTGCACATTTAAACAAAGGCAAATTAGTATAGCAAAGTTGTTGTGCAGCCAAAATTCAAACTCAAAATTCATTCTGATACTAATACTTTATGAAGTGTATCTATGTATACATGACTGGTATGATAGGTTTGGACCATCCGTGGATTTTGTTTTAGCCTAAGAGAAAATCTCATATGAGCAAATCTCTTCATATACGTAGTTTTGCATGCGGCTGCATACTGTCTGTTAGGCCCTGGCCACTCTCACTCAATCTAAACACAACCCTGATGCAGAAGGAGCAAAGCACCTTTGTTATTGATGAATGAACTTTATAGGAAACAACATAAAATAAATATGAGATTGGATTATGCGTCTGCATCCCTGCATACAATCCTCATTAAATCTTCCAGTTCAGTCAACTTCAGTCATGTGGTGTATATCACTTATCTAGGGTCTATAATTTTGTTCACAAATTTTACAATTCCAACCATTTTAAAAAAACGTGGATGTGTGTGTGCGCCTGTGTGTAAGGGAGCTTGAGTGTAGACTGAAAGATGAGGAAGAAAAGAGGCAACAGGAGGAGTTGAAAATGTTGAGAAAAGAAGAGTTGAAGAAGAAGAGCAAAAAGGGTGGAAAGGAGACTAAAGACGTGTCGAGGAAGAAGAGCTTGCTGGAACAAAAGCAGGTCTGTATACAATATGTATGCCATATCAACAATCCTCTATGAACAAAATCACGTGTGAACCAATATACATACAAGTTCCCGTAAGCACACACGCAATACACAATCACTTCCCCATAGGTGATCATGAAACTAATTTGATTCATTTTCTCTCCAGTCAACAGATTCTTTGAATGGGCACAGGATGTCTCCCTTTAACAACTCTAAAGAGTCACTGGTGGATGCAAGAGAGCAGCATAATTTAAATGAAGGTGCAAGCAACTACAATTAATCCACTGATAATGCTGGACACTTAAAGGTGCAGTGTGTAAGATATGGCCAGAGTAGTTTAAAAGATTAAAAAAAACTAGAGACCATCTTACAATGAGATCACACCAACCATGACAGCAAATCCGCCGGGGCGTAAAGTGGTGGGCAAAGGCACCTTCCCCACTTCCTATTCCCCTATTTCCAGCGCCCATGCTGGGATTACACCCATTTACACACTCAGCCTCCATTAACAACTACAAACCAGACACACACACACACACACACAAACACACACACACACACACACACACACACACACACACACACACACACACACACACACACACACACACACACACACACACACACACACACACACACACACACACACACACACACACACACACACACACACACACACACACACACAGACTCCTCATCCCACAAACAATGCCAGTGTTGCAGTTGCCAATGGTGAAAAGCAATGGTTTGTGAAGCATGTGGCCAGGAACTACACATTGCACCTTTAAATTATTTTTCAAAATCTTTAATAAATAAAAATCTTTAATAAAATGTGAATATGCATTAAATATTAGTATATCAGTAATCTGATTGGATAGTTGCTGACATATAGTCCTCTCTGCTACTACAGTGCATCATAGCAAAGAGGCTGATGATTTACAAAAGCAGACAGAAGAAACCAAAGCTTCCAATGCAGACTTTCCTCAAACTACGGACACACTGGCGGGAGAAAAGGTAGGTTTACTGCTTAGCGAAGGCAGTGACAGAGTCAACCGTACATAGCAATGCATTCTATTATATTGTCAAGTGAGTAATTAGTGCAACTACTGACCCATTCCATTCCAAATACTTTCTAGGTCTAGTTTATTTATAAAGATAATGGTAGCCATAATGGCCCTGGCAGTCGTAAAAAACAAATGGAGACAACAGTATTTTGTGTCACTTGAAAAGTAAATATACCCTTCTTCCATTTGCATCAACAACTAGAGAGGCATCATCTGTCATAACAATAGATTGCAACCTTTAATTACTTCACAGTTTCATATAATACAGTTAAATGTGAATTTGCCAACAGCACAACAAACGTAGAATGAACTGTTTCACTGCACTTGAAGTTAATACTCTCGTATTAAGGAAGACAATTATAGTCATATATCATGTTGCATGTGGAATTAACCCTGCACCTGCACTTAGCTACTGCCATGCAAGTGAATGCAATACATACTGTGAAATGCTGATGACCTATTTGTAATACTAATACCTATTTGCTGTTTCTACTATCCACCATGTCCAGTCCGTTGTGGATGAGCTGCAGACTCAGTTCCATGTGTATGAGCAGAGCCAGGAGCAGGTGGAGCACATCCTGCAGCACTGGGACAGATCCCAGGGCTTTTTGCTGGTCCCACTTCCCAGTGAGGGTGCCCCACCTGTGTCAGAAGATGCCACAACAGAAAAACAGGTGAGTTTGCTGACCATCAGTTGTGTTTTCTCTATATTTAAGTTAAGACTGCTTGGAAAAGTAGGACAATAAGATGCATGCAATTCTCTTATCCTCTCCTAAACTACCTGCAATTGTCCAAACCTCTTTATTATTCTCCAACCTATTCATTGAAACCCAACAATGGTTGGTAGGAGCTTTTTCTTTTTTTGAGATACATAGAGACAGAGCATGTGACAAAATGTTTGCTGCACATGTGACTTTAAACATGAGTGTCAGGATCCCACAGCTTTCAATTTTTCCTGCTGATGCCTCATGTCTTAATACCAATGGCTCAGTTTTGGGGTTCAGCAGCTTTTAAAAACTTGGTTATGGCTTCTTCGCGCTGTTAGTTGTGAATCCCATCCATGGATGTATTATAAAAACTGGTTACCAAATCCCCAAATGGCGGATTTGCTTTCGTGATGTGCGGCACACTGAATATGTGCAGTAGTGTTTCTCTCACTGGCTCCTCCCACAAATTTCCACTCGGCTCATTGACTTTAAATTGGGGTGATGTCACAGGTTTTTTCATAATCGGCCTTGTTTACAGTTAAATGTGTCCTGTCAACATTTGTACCGATGTCTCTTTAACAATGGTGGCCTCTGGAAAAAAAGCTTCTTGGGCCGTTAGCGGATTTTTCACTGAGGCTGAGTGGCGACACCATATCCCGTTCTTATATTACATCCACCCACTACAGAGAATTTGTATATGTTGTTTACAAGCAGGAACAATGGATGAAGCTTATCATCACTGACATACTGTAAGTTGATGGTAACCAAGATTTAAGGTGGCCCATATGATTCACAACGTCAACTTATGAACAAGTAAGATGAAAGAAAACACTCCACCTTAAAAATTCAGGGTGCTGTAAAAGTGTTTGTTGACAGACAGGCTTGCAACCCGCTTGCAGTACAGTGTGTGTGTGTGTGTGTGTGTGTATGCCTTAGTGTGTAAATGGGAGAGAGAGAGAGAGAGAGAGAGAGTTAGAGAGACAGAGAGAGAGAGAGAGAGAGAGAGAGAGAGAGAGAGAGAGAGAGAGAGAGAGAGAGAGAGAGAGAGAGACAGAGAGAGAGAACAAACATGCAGCAAAGGACCACAGGTCAGAATCCAACCTGGCCGCAAGCCTGTGCAAAGATGCCCGTGCACAAATTTACTGCGCTGTGTTTTTACTACACCACTGGATAAAAGTGTCTAATCTACTTCACCGTGTTATTGTGGCGTCTGTACTACCACACGTGACATCCCGCTTAGACCTACATCTGATCAGCAACCGGGCTTCTCTCAGGGGTTACTGCGGCCGTTCTTTGGCCCTGCTCTCCCATAGATCCAAAAAACGGCTGCTCAAATAGCCGCTCGAGCGATGCGCATGCATATTAGGGCATGCCAGACCCGCCTCATTCTGGGTATTCAGCCATAGTGGAAGTGCACCTTAGAATAGACAAAGAAAGCCTCAGTATTGCTACAGCCAAAATTCGGAACACATGAATTTAATAAATCATTGCTCTGTGTTTACAGACCCCTGTTGGCAAGAGGAGCAAGAGAGCCAACAGCAAGACAATGTCTCCAATGCCCAGTCAGATAGCAGTTCCAGCAGACAAGGAAGGAGTATCTCCACAGCACATCATCCCTCATATTGTAGTGAATACAACAGGGAAAGAATATCTAAGCACCACAGAGCTGCTCAAAGGCAGCACATTGCCTCCACTGGTCGAGGTAAGGCTGATTTTCTGTTTTTGTAGTTAGTATGATTAAACAGTAGCTCACAACGGTATCTGTATGTTGTGATTGAATCACAGCTAAGGGGCGTTGCTCAATATAATTTTATAATGTACTGTATCCTACTGTCTGTCACCTAGCCTATCACTTAGTATTTTATTAGTCTATCACCATTGTCTAAACTGTTTCCTTATCTCCTTTGGTCTCGTTAGGTGTTGGATGATTTGGGGCTGGGACCCAGCGGCCCACCCATCCCTCCTCCCATCACCTTCTCTCTGGTTCCTTTTCCCAAAAACAGGGAGCAATCGAACCGGAAACTAAATTGTAGCTGCTTCACCTTCCTGGTTCCCTCAGGGCTGAATAAACAAGCTGAGGTGATAAAAGGTACAGAAGACGTGCAAGCATCAGTTGTGAAGGTAATGGTAATTTTTTTCACACCGCATGAATATACAATTTAAGCTGAAGTCTGTAACTTTCTATGTCAAATATGCTTTTTTTTTTATTTTTGCTGAAAGTGTCAGGATATCCTGACAGCACAATGAGAAAGACGATCTGTGAAAAATTAACATCACTCTGCCCCCACCTTCTGCTCTCAGAGCCCTCTCTGTGAGCTTCTTATAGCATCCGCACCCGACCTACAACATCCAATCAGAGCTAAGGAGCCTCTGACGCAGTGTCAATGACTGCTCTGGACTAACTTATTTTAAAGTACTTTTTGGCTATAAAATTAGAAAGTTTGTTTGGTCGATCGGCTGGTTTGCAGAACTTGGTTTTGGCTCGACTTAGTCAAAAACGTTCTTGTTTTACAACTAAAAACTACACTAAAATATGTCTCTGAAAACACTTCAGATGAGAAAAAAGCAATACAGTAGCCGAATATTATTTCATATTTGGTTATTGGAATTAAAAGTATTTTTTGTTTGTGATTAGTGTTTTAAGTAATTAGACTTAATTATGGTAATTAGTCTCATTACATAAACAGAAATTGTCTGAATACATTGGTTAAGAGACTGAACTATGTATTTAATAAAAATAGTGGAGGTTCTATGAGGGCCCTCTCACTCTTACAAAAGGTGCAAAATGGTTTAGTCCGCCCATCATGACTTTGCATGAGAATTTCACAGGTAATCTACTGACCAATAATGTAATGTCTTCCCTCAAGAAAATAAAGTCTGGGTTCCAGCTGAGGGGGGCTACAGAGACTACTTACGTAAAGGGCCCACAATTAGGTGCTTCACCCCTGGTCAGGATATAGTGACAATTTCAGGAAATATGAAATTAAACATATATTGTTTTTTTAGACAGTTACCAACTCCAGCTTTAAACATACAAGTGAAAAGTTACTAATGTAGAAGTGAAAGTTTTGTCCAAGAAGCAACATTTACAGGATATGAGGTCTTAATTTGAAGATTGATTAGTAAAAGTACAAATTGATGTAATGTCACCATCAAAGATTCAGAATTGTGTTTGTGTGTGCATAATAAAGGAAGAGGAATCAGCAAGACGTTCCAAAAGTCGCAGTAAGCGCGGCACTAAGGAGAGTGCACTAACAAAGGCCAAGGATAAAAAGGGCAGAGATACTCAGAAGAGCAAGAGACAAACTTCTGCCAAGACAAAAGATAAGGGCCCGGAACGGTCTTGCTCACCTGAGTTACACGTCTCTTCATCATCTGACAGCACTAAGCAAAACCAGCACCAGGGAAACTTACCGCTGAAAAGCAAACAGAGGCAAGGGAAAACACACACCGACGCAAGGACACATTGTGGGGTTTCCTCTGCTTTGTTGTTGTCTGTTAAGTGTGTGTGTGTTTTTGTGTGCAGCTTGACACCATTTCGCTGGGTTGTACCAGCCCGTGGTAAGATGGTTCTGAAGATCCAGTTCTACTCAGACTCTCCAGGGAAGTTTGAACAGGCCTTCAACTTCGAGCTTCTGGGCACCCAGAGACACTACCAGCTCCTCTGTAGAGGAATCTGCACATATCCCTCCATCTGCAAAGACCACATGTCAGTCAGCATTGTTTAATGCAGTTATATAAATAAGAAAAGGAAAGAGAGAGAGAAAGAGGGGGTACAAATAAAAATAGGTTCTACACAAATATTAAACTTGATATTTCACCCAATACTTTTTCTCTACATTTTATTAGTTTTTATAAGTCTTGGTATATGGCATAGACATTATTGTTCCCATAGTATCGGCTTACATGCAACATTGCTTAAAGATATAATCTGTAAGATTTTCATCTAGTTATTGTCTGTTAAATTACTATCTATCAGAGAGTGAGTTAAAACAATGGTGGTTGATCATATGTAACCTGACGCCACCAGATGGATTGATTCACATAATTTGCATTTGCTCTGCATATCCATCTTGGAACTCTTGGTTGGAGATCTTTTGGGAAGGGGCGGAAATACTAACCTGACTATTGCCAGATGACTCTCGTTCCGCCTCGACTCTGCCTAGCTCCACCTAGCTCCACTCAGCCATCTGGGATCAATCCATTGCAGAGGGATATCAGGGTCCGCAAAAAATGGTCGAGCCAGTCAGGACCGGGCGGGTGTTTTATAGATGTGACGTAGCGGAGAAGCGACTGTTGTGTTTCAGACAACAATGGCGGCTCGCATCAAGGAAGCAGGCGTCAACATCGATGCTGCTATTTCATCCGTGTTGTCCAATCTAGCGAATCTTTCTTCTTTTAAAGAACACCAGAGAACGGCTCTGAAGGCTTTTGTTGGTGGAACCGATATCGGCTGTTTTGTTTTGGTTTTCCCTGCGTCACTCTTATCAGTCTCATGGGTTGGTTTCGATGTAAGTGGTTGAAGTAGCACGGCAATAAAGATGATGGACAAGGGGTTTATCCAATCATATGCAAGGATTTTTGATAAGGCCCAAAAATACCTCCTGAAATTGCTTTCCTATGGAGTGATCCCATATGTATGGGTGAAGCAAGGTGGAACAAAATTCTGGAATTCGAAAGGCGATAGTCAGGTTACGGAAATACTAGTTGTTGATTGGATAGATCATCTGTCTATCACCACCTTTGTTGGTGATAGACAGGCCAAATCAACCAATCAGATCACGGAAGCGCATGACGTACTAACAGAGCGCAGAGGCAAAGTAAACAACATGTCGGTAAAGGATATATGACGTTTGTATAACGTGAATTTGCGGATAAAAGGCACAATTTCAGGTGCCCGGTCCATAGTCCAACAGAAGGATCCAAGAAAAAAAAAGAGTCAGCAATCGGCTTACTCCATAGCTGCGCTCAGCTCATCAGCGGAAGCTGCCATGTCGTTTATACAGTCACTTCTCGTTTCGTCACACTTCGAGTGGCCTTAAAACCAACACTGATTGGTTCGGTCGCTTTGGCAACCTTCTCCATATTTTCTCTGAGTAACCAGAGAGATCTGCAAGTAAAATACAATGGAGCTCGCAAGATCAGGATAGTGTCACGAGGCTAGATCATATGACCCACTAATGAAAGCACTTGTACTTGATGCTTTGCAGACAGACATTCCCTCACTAGATTCCAATGCCTGGTGAAGCTAGTCACTGAAGCGTATTCTGCGTTTCATTGTAATCAGAAATAGGGAACAGGCTCACACTAATGTGTCTGACCGCAGCAGGTCCATTTCATTACGGCTGACTCACAACAAAGAATCAACAGACAGAGAAAGAAGACCATTCAACTTCCAGTCCCAAAAAAATTTACAAAAAACTAATTGAAGTGAAGAAGGGCAAATAAACACAGCAACTGCAACATGACAAGATGGAGGGCAGCTCGCCTATGATTACATCTTCCCGCCAAAGAGGCCGCTAGAAATAACATACCCCAAATCTTACGGATTATGATTTTAATGTGATGTAGGCAGATGTATTCAGTACATAAATCCAGTAAAAATAAGGGAATAAATCCAGAAGAAATAAGAAGACGAGAACAGAGGGAGGGCTCTAGCAGTAACGCAGTATTCAATCTACACCTGCATCTCCTCTCATCATCCAAATTTGCATCAATACGTAGTTCTACTGTGATGTGTGATAGATATACTGCTTTTATAACACTTTTTTTATACACATTCTATCAGGGAACTGGCTATTAGAAAGAAGTCAACCTGGAATATGTTTTGTGACAGCTTTTCATCCATCTCTCTTCTCAGTGAAGGAGCTCTAAATCAACTCTTATTTGCCATAGAATCCATTACTTCGTTTAGGTCACCTAGTACAATAATTTGACCCTCTGTGTCCCCCGTAATCTTAAGGACTTACCTCATGAAAGATATGTAAGTCCCCCCTCATTTGATGCATAAATATTACATAATACCATAGGCAATCCCTCTATCATGGCTTTGGTGCAAAAAGTCATTCCCTCAGTATCTAAGGCTATGAAATACAGTATATCGCCCTCCCAGCCTGTTTTGAATTACTTCAGCGCTCTGCACATGGGTCTCCTGTATCAAAAGCATATCTGCCTGATTGTTTTTCATTTATGGCAATATTTTCCATCTTTTAACTGGGCTTCCACATCCATTTTTGCTTTATGAAACAGATTGAACTGGCCTATGGGACATCCCTGAACTAAATATGAAAAATAGCCTCAATGTTTTTAATTGCCTTGGAGTAATCTCTGGCCATTATCAAATTCATTCCTGTTTTTTGAACACTTAAAACAACAACAAAATTGACCTAACAACACACCAACAAGATAAGGTAATAGAGTACCTGGCTGTCCTTTTAGACAGCCACTCCCTGAATGCTGGACACTCCACTTGTAAAAGAGAAAGAAAGAAAGAAAAAAACAAATCTGTAGGATTATTATCAGTTTATGTGCCCCCCAGTGTCTTTCTGCAAGTGGCTTCTCTATCCTGTGCAAGTCCTACATCAGTTCAGTTCACAGCAGCTGCATTATTTTATATCAAGAGTGTATACGGTGGATCACCAGGCTCTTTTCAAATCAGCTTCCCCATGACCATGCTCATTCATGAATCTCTTTGCTGCTATAGCAGTGTGGAAACTCAAGTTAGTGAGTTAGTTTCTTGATAGAGTTAAGATGTGACATCAGTGTTCTGTCATAAACTGGTGATCACACCGAGTCAGACAATTTCTATTTCCTGAAGAAAATGTGACAGCTGAACAAAACATTGATGAAAATGCAGACATTTGAAATGACTTGCATGACTGCATTACATCAAAGCTAAGTGCTAAAATACGTTTTTAGAAAAGTTGGAAGCTAAATTGAAATACTGTTAAACCTGGAAGTTGAAATGTAAAACTGGTATAATTGGAAGCGTAACTGCAGAATCAGCATTCACACTAACTAGCTGTTCAGCTGCAGCACATTACACAACATGTAAGCATGCCTACAAATGTTACAAACTATAAACATTGGAAAACTAAGACAAGGCTGAACATGAGGAGCAAAGATAGTGTCTATACAGGGAAAGAGAACAACAAACTGACAAAGAGGCAGAGACAGGTAAAAACACACATCAAGCTAATCACGAGGCAGGGAACTGGAATAAAGAGGGACTATAGAATGTTGCAGGGATGACATGTTTTTGTAGGCAGAAATTAGCATCGGGCTGGTTCTCGTGACGAAAAGCCAATGAGATTTTGGATCATGACAGAAAATAAGCTCTGTGGCAAACAAACATTTGCATGTTTTGTTTAGCAAGATAATCTTCACAGAAACTTTTATGATTTTTGAAGTGTTAATGCAATTGGCAGAAGTAAAAAACTAACGTTACCCACCAGTAGCTTCCAGCTGCGTGTGGCCTGATGATGTTTGTAGTTTCATTGCTGCATGTTAGTGGCTTTTATAAGATAATGATTATGAGATTAAGAAGTTTTGAAATTCACAAGTGAGGTATTTACTGACGTATTTTATGTTGCAAAAAAAAAGTTAAAATCTCCTAAGCTTTTATTAACCACACACCTTATTTCAGGCATCAAGCCAAAAACCCATTCAAAAAAGACCATTGACTTTGAGACGAGGGAACAGGAAGTGCAACAATGCTTACTGATTTCCAGGTTTTAGGCAAGGCTAGCGAAGAAGGTGGGAACACCAAAAAGAAAAAAGAATTCTGAGCTTTGGGGAATGACTACATACGCAGTAAACTTGTCTGCAATTGCCAAGAGGCTCAATAGCTGGCACACTATCATTGAACAATTAAAATAATTATTTTTAAGAGTCCTGAATTTGTTCTGGAAAGTAATCACATTTGATATGTATAGCACATATTTTGTAACTGTACTTAACATTAATTCTGTTTGAATAATGATGTAAAAAGAGAAGAAAGAAAGAAACTCAAGTGCACCCAAAGAGCCAAAATCGTCACTTTATTTCTAGCTCCATCTGCTGTAACCCTCCAACAGCGCAGGCCCAGTTCCATTGCTCATGTGTCATACCCCAAAACTTAGACATTTTTTGAGGGTTTCCCAGCCTTCTTCCATCGCCTTGGTTTGAGGACTCATTCCTGCAGCAGTCTATGATTGGGTAACAAGACAACGGGGACTGGCAACACAAGTCGGGCTGATGAGGCTAGACACAAACAGGTGTACAAGGGAAGGAATTCTAAGCAGGGCTACAGGACCACAATAGACCGTATATACAGATGGACTCTTCGTCCTCGGACATAGAATGTATAGTAGCAACAAAGTCGGCTTCAGTGTAGCCTATGACGTAGCTAACTTTGTTGTGATTGGCCAGTGATGTAAACACACATCTTGACAATTGTGTTAGGACTGCCCATGGCGCTCATTGGCTCATCTGTGTTTTGAACCGAGCAACCGCAGTTTCATTTCATGAAGCCAGGCGAATCAGTCCACTCTGTGGAGTGGACGGATTCTAAGGTCTGGAACCAGGCGACACAAAGACCGGAAGTAAAACAAGACATTGCATATGAGGAGAGTGACTTTACAAAATAAAAAAGGAAACCGACTAAATCAAAACCCAAGACCATGAAAAGCCACAATGCTACGTTCCATTTAGCCTACCTCTCTCTCTAACTCTCTCTCTCTTTTTTTCCTATCGTTGTTTTTACTGCAAGATGAGATTAGTAAATGTGACTTCACTACTATGCTTTCCCCAGGACTCTTTTTGCCCACAGTAAGAAGGTACCACAATTGGAAGAAGGGCTGCAGAAGACTTACACAGTCATACCTGGATACTTTGAGTTTGGACCATTACTCTGTGGCAAGACCAGAGACAGGTGAGAGACAAAGTGATGGATGTGAATGTCTCAGTGTGTTCCTATCCGTCTTTGCATTTATATTTACAGATTTACATGTGTCTATGTTTGTACAGATACAAGGAAAATAGATACCCAGAGAACACAGAGAGACTAGTGATTCATAACAATTCTGGCTTGGAGGCTGAGGTCCAGTTCTGTTTCCAACATGACAGCCAGGCCACAACATATCTGCTGGACCCCCCAAGCATGACTCTAAAACCTGACCAGAAACAGGTACCAACCCATCATTCAGATAACTGATAATGTGTGACCAAAATAGCACAGGGAAATACCAGAACCAGAATATTTAGTGTCTATTGAAGTCATACAGATTCCTATGATAGCATTGGTACATGAAGATATTCTTCTGCCGTTTTAGGAGTTGACAGTGTGGGCCTACCCAACAAAACTGGGACAAATGAAGGACAGTGTTGTGTGTTATATCAAGGACAATCCTGAGCTTGTCATCATCAACCTCTCCTGCTGGGGTGTTCGGCCAGAGCTGGAGCTGGAAAGCAAGCATTTGCACTTTGACAGGACTTTGTTGCACAGGTACCAAAAGATAGAAAAGTTATTCAAGGATGCCCAATTCTGGTATTTTTCTCAAGTATTTTTACACAGAAGCTTGACAAGTGATTTTCACAAAGCACAGTGAACCACCTCAAAAGAAAGAAGTGGCATGAAAATCAATTACAGTGACAATCCATCTCTCTGTCCTTTTCGCTGTCAACCTACCTTCTTCCATCCTTCTCTTTAGGCGGAACAGCTGTAGTGTGACGCTGCATAATAAGACAGCTCTGCCTGTATCTTGGAGACTGCAGGGTGTGGAGGAGTTGGGGGATGAGTTTAGTGTGCCACAGGATCAGGGCATCATCTCACCTAACTCCTCTTTCCCCCTGAGCTTACACTTCAGGGCCAAGAGGCCACTCCACATTAAGAAGATCTTACGTCTGGAGGTAGTGTAAAACTATAAATCATACCTGCTGAAGTTAAAAATAAATATGAATTACAGTATGAACTTAAACTAAGTTTTAAACAGGAAGTGCTTTCCATTGTTGCTGTAGGTAATCAAAAGCACCTCCAAATGTCAAGGATGATTAAAAATATGGGAAAACAAGCCAGATGAAAATGGGCAGGGCCTATTCAGATAGATTTGCAAGATATGTGTTGAAGTGGGTATTTTTTTACTTAGCAGTTTGTGTGTATGTACAGTATGAGCTGTGTGTTCTTTTTCAGGTATCCGATGTGGAGAAGATTCTAGGCATTGTCCACGCAGAGAACATACAGGTCACAGCTGAAGCCTATGATATAGCTCTGGACATCACACCAGGTACAACATGGTAGAGCTCAAAACATTGTGCCTTCTCTAACTTTCATCTAGAACCTGCTTGCTTTGTGTGAGACAGTGCTAACTGTCATATTAATTGAATATGATAACACTATACTCTTATTTCTGTTGCAGATGGCTGTCTGGACTTTGAAACCATCAAAGTTTTTGAAGAGGCCAAACTGTCGCTCAGGATGAAAAACCAAGGGAAATATGAAATAGCCTACAAGTGAGTGTAAAACAACAACTTTTTGACTTAACAGTGTACCAACCTCTCTAAACCCACTAGGTTGCCAGTGATGAGGTTAAGCGAGTTCATTTCGGCTTTGCATTGTTTGCACCTGTTTGGTGGTTGTAAACTTGAACCCTGGGTCCATTCCTTGATTATTTACATTCCTTTTAGTCTGTAATTGTTAACCAATCAAAATGATCAAATTTGTTCCAGATTTGTGGAGCATAAAAACTGAACGCTGCCTCTCCATGTTTAGTCCTGACTCTGGGGACACGGAGCAGACCTGTCCCATGTTTAGTCCTGACTTTGGGGATCTGAGAGGTCTGGATGCTCCGTAGCTGAACAGAACCATTCAATGCTTTGTAAACCAACAGAAGTATTTTGAAATCAATTCTTTGAAAAACAGGAAGCCAGTGTAAAGATCTGAGGACTGGAGTGATATGATCGAGTTTTTTGGTCTTAGTGAGGACTCAAGCAGCGTTCTGGATTAACTGCAGCTGTCTGATGGACTTTTTATGGAGACCTTTAAAGACACTGTTACAGCAGTCGAGCCTGCTGAAGATAAATGCATGGACAAGTTTTTCTAAGTCCTGCTGACACATAAGTCCTTTAATCCTTGATATATTCTTTAGGTGATAGTAGGCTGACTTTGTAATTGTTTTAATGTGGCTGTTGAAGTCCATGACTACACCTAAGTTTCTGGCTTGGTTTGTGGTTTTTAGCATTACTGTTTGAAGTTGGGTGCTGACTTTTGATCGTTCTTCCTTGGCTCCAAAAACAATAATTTCAGGTTTTTCTTTGTTTAATTGGAGAAAATTCTGCTCCATCCAATTGTTGATTTTCTTGGTGCATCTGCTCAGTGCTTGTATTGGACTATAGTCGCCAGGTGATATAGATAAGATTTGTGTGTCGTCTACAGGGCTGTGGTAACATATGTTGTTGTTTTTCATGATCTTAGCCAATGGAAGCATGTAGATATTAAACAGAAGAGGTCCCAGAATGGAGCCTTGGGGAACTCCACATGTAATTTATGCCCGCTTAGATGTGTATTTGCCTATAGACACAAAGTAGTCCCTGTCCTTCAGGTAGGATTTAAACCATTTTAATGCTGTGCCAGAAAGTCCCACTCAGTTTTCGGTCTAGTAATATGTTGTGATCAACTGTGTCAAATGCAGCACTGAGATCCAATTATACTAAGACTGAAATTTTTATATTGTCAGTGTTTAAATGGATGTCATTGAAGTCCTTAACAAGAACTGTCTTGGTGCTGTGGTGTGGTCTAAAACCTGAACCTAAAACCTGGAAGACGTCAAAACAGCTGTTCATTAACAAGAAGTTGTTCAGCTGCTTAAAAACGACTTTTTCAGTGATGTTGCTTAGAAATGGGAGGTTTTATATTGGTCTATAATTATTCATTAGTTAAGTGTCTAAATTGTTCTTTTTTAAGAGAGGCTTGATAACAGCAGTTTTCAGGGCCTGTGGGAAGACACCTGAAAGAAGAGACGTGTTTACAATATGTAGAAGATCTGAGGCCATGCAGTTTGATACAACTTTGAAAAGGTCTGTTGGGAGTTAGTGTTAGGTGGGCACATGGACAGCATGTCCTGCACCTGATGTGGTGGCTGTTCTGTGTAAAAAAAAATTATTTTGTCATTGAAAAAGGAGGCAAATTCATTGCAGGCAGTGGTGCTACTGACACAGGAGAGTTTGTTAGCCTGTCGACAGTAGAAAACAAGGCACATGCATTATTATTGTTTTTGGCAATGATGTCTGAGAAGAAGGATTGTCTTGCATCTTTGAGCTTTAAGTTGTAGATTTGAAGTCTTTCTTTATAGACGTTACAGTGAACATGGAGATTTGTTTTCCGCCACCTGCGTTCAGCTTTCCGACACTCTTTTTTCTATTCTTATTAACATGGAATTTCTCCATGGAGACTTTTTTTTTTGCCAGAGACGCCTTTCAACCTAGTGGGTGCAATCGTATCAATAATATTTGTAATTTTCACATTGAAATCATCAACAAGCTCATGTAGAGTCCATTGCTAACTGTCTGCTAACTCTGTTCGTCAAATAGAAACTGAACTGGTTTGGACTGAAAGTAGATTTCCTCAACAGGAATGATACCGATATTATGAAAGTATTCCCACCTTTGTCTGTATAATTTTACCCTGAGACAGCTCCTAAAGTACAGAAAGCACGCCCAGTTTGGAACAACAATATGGCTGTGTCATGTTTTACATAGCGGTAGAACAAGTGTCATTGGCTATCAACACGTCAATTATAACGATTGTAGGCAATAATCTTCCCTTTCCAACACTGAGAGCCAAGCTGCATTGACCTCTAACCTGCGTGTAACTGAGCTAAGTCCCTCCTTCCAGAGCCAGCCATTTAATGAATGTGTTTTGACAGAGAAAGGATCAATAATGGTGATAGCGATGGCATAAAATGTTTTATAGTCTCAATGCTTTAGTCTGTTTTTTTTTCCAGCATCACAGAAGTGAGTCAAAGCAATTGGCACAATTGGCTCCCATAAAGTTCGGCCTAGAGGTCTGAAAACGTACACAGGTGTAGTTGACAAGATGTCGAAGTTATGTGTAGTGATTTGCATAGTGTGGCATAAAGCCTTTTTTTAGTTATTGCTATTGAATTATGATTTTATATATTTTATATACTGTATATAGACAAGTGGAAAAGGATGATTTATATTATCGGTTTATTGTCGGTGTCAGTGAATTTGATCAAACAAATGTTGCAGACTGCAGCTTCTGTTATGACCTTTTCCATTTGGGTGAGTAGGCAATTAGTTTGAAATTCACATTACTGTAAGTGAATAAATTGCATTTTTCTCTTTTCACAAGGTTTACATTTCAGCGGACAAACCCAACTCAGCCAAACCTAGACTCCATTTTCACTGTGTCCCCCAAGAGTGGTACTCTAATGCCCCATGAGAAGCCCACAACAGTGCAAATCCTTTGCAGACCCAATACAGAAGTCTTCATTACAGAGCAACCTGTCCTGTCTTGTCAGGTACGATTACTTTTTGCTTTTGACTTCAGGTTTACTTCATGATAATTACCCTTAGAAATGAATTATTGGAGTATAACTGGAATGCAATATATGGAGAAAACAATGTTAACAGGACTTATGACGAATTCCTAAGAATATTCTCTTCATTATATGAATCACACTGTCCAGTAAGAAAATGTAACAGAAGTACTTCATATGATCATTGTCCATGGATTATAAAAGGGCTGCAAAATGCTTGTAAAAAGAAAAATAAACTTTACAAAGATTTCATAAAACTGAAAACCAAAGAAGCTGAATGCAAGTACAAAAAATATAAAAATAAGTTAACTAATATTTTAAGACAAAGCAAAAAAGATTATTATAAAAGAAGATTAGATGAAAACAAAGACAATATTAAAGGTATATGGAAGGTACTAAATAATATTAAAAGAAATGGGTCTAGACATAATAATCTGCCTAACTATTTCATTGATATGGGTGTTGAAAATCATGACATGGCTAATGTGGCTAACAGTTTTAATAAATTCTTTGTAAATGTAGGACCAGACCTTGCAAAGAAAATCAGTGACACAGGAAAACATGACGAACATAGGTTTGAGAGAAATCCCTGTTCATTGTTTCTTAAAGCAGTGACTGAAAATGAAATTATCAATATAGTAAATGCATGCACAAACAAACACTCAACTGACTTTAATGATGTCAATATGACCTTGGTAAAAAAATTACTTCAGGGTATTTCCAAACCATTAACCTACATATCTAACTTATCATTTCAAACTGGTTCATTCCCAAACAATATGAAAATAGCTCAAGTATTACCTCTATATAAGACTGGAAACAAGCACCATTTCACAAATTATAGACCTGTGTCATTGCTACCGCAGTTTTCCAAAATACTTGAAAAATTATTTAATAGCAGATTGGACACATTCTTAGAAAAACACAAAATACTTGCAGATAGTCAGTACGGATTTAGGACTAATAGATCAACATCATTGGCAATAATTGAGGCAATGGAAGAAATAACAAATGCAATAGATCACAAGAAATTCGCTGTTGGCATATTCATTGATTTAAAAAAGGCATTCGACACAATCAATCACAACATACTGCTCAATAAATTGGAAAGATATGGTATTAGGGGAATAGTACTTCAGTGGGTGACAAGTTACTTAAGTGGGAGACAGCAATTTGTGAGCCTGGGTGACTGTGTTTCATCTTGTTTGGACATTGTTTGTGGGGTTCCTCAGGGGTCAGTGCTGGGTCCCAAATTTTTTCTTTTGTATATCAATGACATATGTTATGTTTCTAAGATATTGCACTTTGTATTGTTTGCAGATGAAACGGATATTTTTTGTTCAGGGGATGATTTACAAAAACTACAGGAGGAGATCAATATAGAATTGAATAAACTTAAAATCTGGTTTGACACAAATAGGTTCTCACTCAACCTTGGTAAGACAAAAATGATGATGTTTGGAAATTGTAGAACAAATAAACAGGTAACATTAAAAATAGAGGGAACTGTAATTGAAAGAATACATGAAATAAAATTCCTGGGGGTAACCATAGATGATAAAATGAGTTGGAAAGCACATGTTAAACATGTACAAACCAAAGTTTCAAGAAGCATCGCAATAATAAATAAAGCAAAAAAGGTTTTAGATTACAAATCCCTCCACACTCTGTACTGTTCCTTAGTCTCACCGTATTTGCAATACTGTGCTGAGATTTGGGGCAACAATTACAAGACCTCACTACAGCCACTAACCATCATTCAAAAAAGAGCCATACGTGTCATTCATAACGCCGACTACCGGGAACACACTAACTCGTTATTCCTGCAATCACGCCTACTCAAATTTACAGATATGGTCTATTATCAAACAGCTCAAATTATGTTAAAAGCTAAATGTAATTTATTACCTACAAACATACAGAAATTATTCAGCATATATGAAGGGGGTTACCATTTGAGAGGGACAACTAATTTCAATATTCCACTAGTGCGTACGATCAGGAAAGGTTTTTGTGTTTCAGTCAGCGGGGTGAGGCTTTGGAACAGATTTCATAAAGAATTAAAGGAATGTCCAAACGTAAAACAGTTTAAACTAAGGTATAAAGATGTGATCTTTACAAGGTACAGGGATGAAGTTACTCACGACCACTAAGTGGTATAATGGGCACAAGGGTGTGATGGGGTGTACTGTAAAGTATGGGGGTGGATATTTTTTTCTATATATCTTTCTGTGTGTATCTGAATCACGTATTATTATTTTTTTTTGGTAAACACACGTACAGCTATATTTGTGTTACTTTATTGTGCGTTGAGGACTTTTTTTTTGCTTAGCACTCGGCAAAGCGTTTTCTGTTTTATTTATTATTATTCTTTTTTTTATATATAAGAAATCTCTTGGGCTAGGAAGCTCATTGCTATTTTTGTTGTAAGTTATAAAGAAGGATCAGGGGTGGGAGTTTATAAGTTTAACTTCTTCTCACTCCTTTTCGAATATTTATTTCATGATGAATGCGATTACTGTTGTAGATATGTATGTGCATTTATGTGTATGTACACATGTGTGTAAAAAAAATGTATTATTTTTTTTTTTTGGGAGAAATATTCGAAATAAATGCAACAAACAAACAAACATACAAATGATACAGGAAGCAGTTGAGAACACACTCAAGTTGAGATTCGGTTTCCTTCTTTGCAGGTGATTAACCCCATCATTGGGAAAGGAGGAGAACCCATAGCCATCCTGGCCGTTAAGGTTTCAGTCAAGTCCGTCTTCTCCAGGTTAAGGCTTGATTTATACCGATCTTTTTTATAATATTTATATGTAAACAACAATTGTACAATCAATTCTGATTTAGTTTGTGCCATGCCCCTCACTAAACTTTATTTTTAGATTCTGTTCAATGATCATCTTTCTTTGTTTTGGTACCATTTCACTTTAAAGTTAGCACATGTGTTATTTACAGAATTCATCAGTGTATCACTAACCATCTCATCACAATTTGCAAGTTTCATTTAGTTTTTTGCTTTGTGGTGCTTTAGGTACAAGATCACACCTGCATGTGACATCAACTTTGGTCCGCTGGTCTATGGCAACAAGAAAAGCCAGAGCTTCACTATTGAGAACAACGGTGTCTTTGAGACCCGTTTCATCATCTGCCGCATGATCACAGACCCTGCGCCACCAGGGAGGCCAGGGTAGGAGAACCGAACACACACACAAACACACACACACACACACACACACACACACATGGTATATGTATATAACATGTGTTATATATACAGTATGTACATACAGTATAAAATAATATATGTTATATATATAAAAACATATGTTATATATATGACATACACAGAGACACAAGAGCTAACACTTTTCAAAAAACGAAGTTGGCGCTTTTAACATTGTGCTTTAAAATGACAAATCAAAGTTTAAGCTCAGTACAGGACTTCTTGGTTTGGTGATGATATAGTGTCTGATGACTATTATGTCATGAGTCATGAGTCATAAGTTGTTAAAGCAATCTTTGGTCAGAATAACATTGATTTACCATTTCTGTCTCCACTACTCATATCTACTTTTACCCTTAGAGACACAACAAAGATTATTTTTTTTGTTTTCGTTGGGGGTGCTAAATGTAACCATTTTTTACCACTTGAAAATTGATGAAAAAAATGTCAGAATGCCTCTGATATCCCACATTAAGACACCAAGACCCATAGGAGAGTGATTAGCCTAGAAGTCACAAAAGCTCATTTTAAAATGTTTTCATTACAATGAAATGGCTACTAAAAGAACTAACATCATCACACATACAACTGTGCTCATTGAATCCGCCAGAGTCTTAGCTTTAAAAGTCAGACCAAATTTGTGTAATTCAAGACTGTTTATGGACCCCAGTATGCAGAAATATTCAAATAATTCGTCTTGGAATGAAAAAAAACTGCAAGTTTCATTCCGATATGTTGAGGTCAGAGGTCAGGGGACCCCTTTTAGAATGGACATGCCAGTTTTTCCCTCACCATAATATGGAGCATTTTTTACCCCCCTTTCTCAAAAGCTTGCAGGACATTGTTGGTACCGAGGGTAAATGCAGCCTAATACAGCCTCTTATCAACTAATTTTGGCCTGAAGCACCAACACCCCTGTGGATTTCAGAGGCTTAAGCATAAAAAATATATGAGGTCGTAGCAATTATATCTCAAGGCAAGCTTGTAGTGCTATAATGCAAGTGATGAAAAATAAAATGTATTGACTTAAAGTTTAACAATATGCATTATGATCTAGTGCATTCCATCAATTATTTATCTGATCATTCATCCCTCCCAGAAGGTACATTTTAGTTCCACACTCTCACTTATCGGGATCTGGGGGCAGCAGCTCTAGCAGGGGACCCCAAACTTCTCTTTCTCGAGCCACATTAACCAGCTCTAACTGGGGGAGTTAGGCCAGGCCAGTCTGGAGATTTCACCTAGTACATTTTAGTTTGCATACAATAAATGACAACAAAATGAAGTGTCCACCTGTGACACTGTGAGCTGTAAGAGGTATCAACTGATGCCTCACATGATGACAAATGTCTTAAAACTGTCGTAGTTCTATGTTTAAAATAAATTGTGGTGTGTGTCCCTGTGTGTGGATCTCAGGGGTCCAGGTAAGAAGATGCTTCAAGAGAGCCATACAGAGAGACCCACTGGTGCCAGTAGCAAAGTGAGACGTGAGTCCTTCCAGAAAGACATGAGTATTACACAGGTGAGAAACTTCTCATGGAGAAGACAACTATAACAGTGCCTTTCCATTTATGCAGGTTTTGTTTTGTTTGGACAATCTACAAAAAGCATGTTTTGTCAATTGCCTCTAGTCCTATCTAGCCTATTTTAATATTAGATGAACAAACGGATTAATAATGTTTTGTACTACTTGATCAAACAAACAAAATGTTAGCTTTGCTGATCTTAACTAAAGTAGAACAGAGGCTTTTCACAGCAGCACTGTAACTTGTCAAACTCAGGTGTAACTTGTTGTTTATTTCTAGAAGTAAGCCATTGTTGATTTTTTTAGGTATGCTCTCTGGTGTGAAGGTTCACGTTAGCAATGATTATCCAGAAGGTAAAACATGCACAATGCAGTTTTTATTGGAAAAAGAAGAAACTGGTGATGCACATCAAACAAACTCAATCTATGTCAAAAAGCCTATCTATAGCAGAGCTTTGTGTCTTTTGTGTGTAAAAAAGTTTTCATTTGCACAACAGAAACCAATGAAAAGGCATTTCTCAAAAGACACATCCCATCGGTGTTATTGATGATGCTAGTTTCCCCAGTATTCTCATCTGCACCTTTCTGGTCTTCTCTTGTTCCTGTCCAGAATCGACTCACCATGGGGCTGTTCTCAGTGTCTCCCTGCACAGGGAGCTTGCAGCCAGGTTCTCAGCAGGTGGTGACAGTGGAATGTGTTGCTGAACAGCTGGGCAACTGGAACCAGGGTTTGCTCATTGACATCAGTGACCGTGACCCCTCAGACCAGCCTGATGGCATACCGTACAGACTGCTGGTTGAAGTCTGCAAGCCAGGTGAGAGCTGTATGATCTTATTCTGTCCAATTGGATTTATAAAGTTGACCAAAGTTGTGACTAGATTCCAAATGGCTCAGTTCCACGCATATCATATGCATGGGTTGTCCTGAGATCACTGAGATGGGGAGAAACTATATCTTTTATTCAGAAAAACAGTGCTTATTGATGTTTCCATTTTTTTTTACCATATGAGAATATCAGTTCAAAACTCATTATCTAGGCCATCTTATCTTTCATCAGAAGTTTTCATCTTACAGATTTCCTTAAGCTATTTAGAGGGTCTATTTTTAGCACGTTATTTATTCTGTATACTGCTGGATCTCAGATTTTTTGTTTGTTCATGTTTTAAAGTGTGATTCCGGCGTAAAATCATCCCATGGTCTTATTCGACACTTGCATCCACCAAATAAGCCATTTAGACAGTTTTTGTCGTGTATAAACTATTAAAGGAGATATCCCGGAGAATCACAAACAGCCGGACGTGGCTAACACTGACTAGCTCGGGGCAGTACGGTGAAGGTGTTAAAGCAGCTTTTTTAACCACTAATATTGCTCAAAATAACACCAGACCTCTGCAGTAGCATGATAAGAGTCCTTTCACATAAAACAAAGCACCAACAACGTAGTTAGTGAACCCAGAGTTTATTAAAAGAGTGTTTTAAAAGACTTACCTACTGGCCCCTGTACCAGCTCCTCTCATAGTAAAGTCCATTCAAGTCGATTAGCAAAGTCAATCCAAAAGGAAGGAGCCCATGGGATCATTTTACGGCGGAATTACACTTTAACATGTTTGACAATAAACTTTTGCTGTAATTGTAACTGTAACTGTATAGCTGAGTTTTTCAAAACTCTAAACACAAAACTGAAAAGAGTTAACAATTTTGTCAGAACTCCGCAAATCTCTTGCAAAGCCATTCTTTCGACCAAAACATTACACACAACTATGAATCTTTTACAGAGAATCAAATAAACACTAGTGTGATACATTTAAGACACTAGCATAAAATACTGTTCATAGGCTACTATTTTCACAATGCTTAAAATTTGTAGATATTGTTTTTTTTCTCTCCTTTTTCAATGATTAGTGTTTCAATTATCTCATAATAGATTGCCGTTTTATGGTACATACAGTAGAAAGACTGATGCGATATGCTACAATACTGTGAATATATAATATTTAACGTATAACAAGTTGTAACAACACTTAGGTGGATACTTTTACACTGTTCTGAGAATACACACATTACTAATTTTGGCAAAACTCACAGGTGAGAGATCAGTTGGTAATCAGGGTGGTGCATTTTGAAGGCCATTGTTTTTCCATGTGACCAAAGTGTGCTAAATGATGGGATTTCTGCTTTGAGTTTTGCAATTAGAAGAATTTCTATTTGAGTGAAAGCCATGGAACTGAGTTTAGAGTTTAGTAGTCTTCGTTGTTGATACATGAGCTTCAAGTTTTCAAAGGTGTGTGCATACTGTAGTTCAGGTTGTGTGTGCAATTGAGAAAAACTGTAATAATAATAGAGGCATTGACAGTGTTAACATTTACAGAGTCTCATCCAGGACAAAAGTGGTTAATCATCTTTACCAACCATTTGACCATACCATATCTGGCTGTCTTTTGTTTTTTTTCTGTTTCCCAGGTATAGCATTAGACATGGCTTCAATCTTTGAGGAACACCATCTGTGCCACAGCAGCAGTCAGCTGTCCTCTGAGCAGTTTTGTAATGCTGAAGGCATTTACGTCCAGGATGAGAACAAGTTTATTTTCAACAAAGTCCTGGTCGGGCGAACTGCCAAGGCCCGCTTTAAACTCACCAACAACAACAAGGTGCCTTGTGTGCTCAGCTTGGCCATCAAATATGTAGGCACTAAGGTAAGTCATGTAAACTCTGTGTGTGCAGATGGATAAATGCGTGCAGGAGTATCACTGATTGTTGTAGATGACTGTTAGCATGTCAAACATATACTGCATTTTCTTACAGACATCCCGTAGCATGGAGGTTTTTGATTTGTCTGCTACAACAGTGAGCATTCCCAGCCAGTCAGACTTATTCGCTGTGGTCACCTTCACACCCCAGACAATGCAGCTCTGCAGTGCTGTGTTTGAGGCCACAATGGAGGTAACCAGCAGGTACGTGATGGATTTCCATCAATTGGACTCATTACTTAAAGTTTCCCTTGGGCCGTTTTTAGATTTGAAATACATATTCTATGAAAAGTATTCTTGCATTTTTTGCCTGAGGCGTAGCAAGAATAACACTGTATATATAACGTACAACCATAACATTAGGACTACTTAAATAGGGCTCATTTTGAATTTGAATACACAGTAGCAGGTCGAGTATCTAACTTCTTAACCAGTCAAAACAAACTGCTTGTGTGTTTCCAGTGTCGTGAGCTCCACTCTGTCTGACTCCCTCACTCACTTCATCTCCCCCCCCCCTGGGTGTTAGACAAAAATATACGCATCTATGCCCTTTCTATGGAGGTTTAATCATCTTACACATTATTGTTATTACTTTATTGTTTAAGAAAAGACAAAGAAAAGTGAAGACTTTATTATTGAATACTGTTTAAACATTCCACTGAATGATAGTTTCTAGGGGAAGACAAGAAAACCTGATGCTTACACCAAACATTGTACTGTGCGGATAGTAAAACATAAATATGATTAAGTTGATGATATTTAGTGTTTGTTCATGGATGTTTGGTCAGAGAAAACAAAACCCCACAACAACAAAAAAACCCTCTTTGACTTATTTATCCCAACATACTATACTAGTAAGGAACCTTCCATTTTGTGGGTGTTTTGTGGAAATGTGGATCCTTTGGATCAATTTTTCGTATAAAAATGATTTTAAATACAAATTGTAGATCAGCAATACAACTTGGTCTGAAAAAATAATTGATTAAGAAGATTTTTTTGCTTCAATCCCATTCTGCCCATCTACTCTTTTCTCTGTCGGATCCAGAATGACACCCACATTGAAGAACAAAGTGCTGGAGTTTGACCTAATGGGAGAGGGCAATCTGCCCAGTGTGTGTGTGGCGCGTCCATCTCTGAGGGGCAGCAGAGGCAGTCCAATGCTGCAGTTCACTCGAGTATTGGTAGGGCGCAGGCATACTCGCCCCCTGGTGCTGCTGAATGATGGAAATGTTCCAGCTCAGGTGGGAGGAAACTTATTCGTTTGTCATTTTACATGTGTGTGTGTGTGTTTGTGTGTGTGTGTGTGTGTGTGTGTGTGTGTGTGTGTGTGTGTGTGTGTGTGTGTGTGTGTGTGTGTGTGTGTGTGTGTGTGTGTGTGTCATCATGGCAAAATGTGGTCCTGGAGATACCTACTTTAGTGGGAACTAGGACAGAGGCAGTTTTGAGTATTTTGACAGGTGTTTATATATCTGCCTGTCTGTTTGTGGGCAGATTTTGTCACCAGGATAGGGTTGCAACCATGCCAGATACAATTCACGAAACTTTATAGTTTGTAGGTAAGATCAACTGAGAGCCAAAAATGGGTGTGATCCAAGCAAGGGGGACATAAATAGGGAAGGGCCTGGTTTGGCGTTCCAGCTGGTGTGACCCCATCACAAGATGCTCTCTAGTTTTATTATAGATTTAATTTAGATGTATTTACAACCCAAACATAAACAGTACATGTGGCACACTTTGATAAAGGGGGGATTGTCAGTAAAGATGCTTTTGTGACTGCTTGTTTTGTAGGTCCAGATTGACATGCTGGATAAACAGAGAGTGTTCACCCTCAAAGCTGCTCCTGGCAACAGTTGCAGCACTGTTCACTCCACACAGATTGAGGGCACCACTGAATCAGGTACAACTTTAGCCTGTAAAATTCTCCTTCACTTATACAGTTAGAAGGTAGCAAGGGATTTATGCAAGACACAAATCTGAAGGTGTTTTGCGACAAGGTGTCAATATGCCGTCTACTTTGGTGTGTCCTTGCTTTTGCTTCCTGCTCAGTTAAGCAGTACTGCTACTGCAGCTTCTCAGTATTATAGAATTCTGTCAGTTCCCATTCTAGCCTACCATCCGCTTGTAGTCGACTATGGCACAGTCCCTCTGTCAACACTAATCAACCCCTGCACATTCTAACCGACTCATGCAAGCCAGGTTAAGTTTGAATCTTTCACTAGTAGTGCTGCAATTGCGAGAATGGACTATGCCTTATTGAGTCCACTGTGAAAAACGATTGCTTTGATTGACTTAAAAAAACACTGTATTCCAATAACATTTAATTAATCAGAACCAGACATATTATCTTTTTTTTCTCCACACATCCATCTATGATTAAAATTGACATGATACCAAGATCAAATGTTGCAGAATTGTGCATTGCATTGGCACAGTATCTGACAAGACGACAACTTCAGCAAGCCATTCTCACTTGTCACATTTTAATCGTATGTAAAATGTATCCATTACCCACACAGCACTGCAGCAGCTGTGCCAAACATCCACAGACAGCCTGAATAACACATGGAATTGAATTTGAAAAAAATAATTATTGGATGCACGCAACACTTATCGAGAAAAATCCTATTTACAAATTATTTGAGAAATGTCTCAAAATATACTGTGATTTTGTTGTTTTGCAATAAAAATCAATCATTTCTGAGATCAACATATGCTTCTCTCTTATGCTAGGGACAGTCATGGCCATATTTCTTCCCTTCTTCCACAGAGTGTCAGTTGGTGCATAGAGCCTTCCTGAGGCTTAATGTTAACGAGCAGGTTGAATTTGAGGTCGGCTTCTGCTCTGATAAGGCCCTGAATATCAAAGCGAACATGTCACTGCAGGTGGAGGACAACCAGTACAGCAATACAATAATACAAGTGACCGGAGAAGCTTACCAGGAAATTGTCTCTCTTGACAACATCAGCAGGTCATCACAGGAAATAGATCAAGAAGATGATGCAAGAGGTAAGAGAGGAAATAATAGTAGGGGACTAATCATGTGATAGAAATGGAAAGAGTGAGTTGCAAAGTAGGTTTATTAATCAGCCAGAGTAGCTGTCTCTCCCTGATTTAGCCAAGAGAAATGTTGTAAGTGTTGTTTTTAATGAAAATGGAAGTTTGCCTCTTTCTATAAAGCCAATTTCTCTATCACAGGTAATTATGAGAATCTGAATTTTGGTGACTGCCATGTGGATTGTCCCTACCAGAAGAGTTTGATCATGACAAACCACAGCAGCAGCCAGGCAGTGCGGTTTGAGTGGCCTCCTGCCGAATCCCATGTCTTCTTTTCACCACAGGTAAAGCATTGAAGAAAGGAATACAGGTTGGGCTGGAGAACAGGGGTGCATTAATGTTATACCCTTTTGGTTACACTCTCTATGAAGACTACATACATGGCATTCATCAAGGTATTTATTTAGAAAATGTGTCACATTAGCAGCCAGGCAAAGGCTGCAATTTGATCTGGAATTCAAAACTTGCTCTTCTGCGATGGTCAGCATCTCACGGATCTCAGTAGCTTTCCAGTTGCTCATCAGGGTGATCGATATTTTGCTGTGTCTTGTTTCTGTGATCAGCTGTTTCCTGTTTTTAAAACTCCCAGCTGTGAGTCGCACAACAGTTCACATCATCGACACCCCTGCCAAAGTCACCTCTATGCTACCAAGGCGCATCACTCTATTTACATGGAAATTGAGCCACCAAAATGTTTAGGGTCCAGGCCTTCAAATTAGGGTGCTAAATCATGCAATATACCACGGTCTGCCTGAATGCACAGATCAGGTTGCAAAAAAGGCTGCCAAATTACTCTCTTATAGTCAAGTGTAAAATCACCTCTAGTGAATTACAATGCAATTAAATGCTTGATTACTACACTCACACATGTTAAGTCACGTCTATAATGTTTTATGACTGTTGATGTAGTGTTGAGTGTTGTCATAAAGCATTGTAATTTACTATGAATAATGCATATAGTGCATAATGCACTATAGATATTGGTTTGTTTATTTAGGTTCCTCATTAGCTTGTGCCTTGCAGCAGCAGCTATTGTTCTTAAGGTCTTTGGTGGTCTGTGTTCTGTTTTCTTCATGGAAAGTGTTCCCAAGCTCTTTAATGAAGGGGACTCAGTAAAAAAAAAAAACTTTCTTATTTTTGGGGCTGTGACTCAGAGGTAAAGCATCTCGAAGTGTGCTTGAGCAAGACACTGAACCCTGAATTGCTCCCTGTGCTGCGCATGGGTGTGTGGATGTGGTGTGAATGGTTAGATTAGATTAGATGGCATGTAAATGTCCACTGCCATCTGTGTGAATGACTGTGTGAATGGATGAATGTTACAAGTAGTGTGGAAGTGCCTTTAGTAGTCAGAAGACTAGAAAGGTGCGATATGAGTCCATTTACCATTACCATTTGTTTGATGATAATACTTGGCTGCCTGTGGTTAAAAAAAAATCTCCTTTTTATTACAGGTGGGACACCTTCATGCTGGTTGTTCTAAGGAAGTAACTGTCACCTTTTGCTCCAATCAGCCAGTTACTTTGACCAGCCAGCCAATGAGATGCAAGCTTAGTCAGGTGGAATTCCAACAGCCACTAGAGCAGGTGGCTGACTGGGATGACCGGCAGGGATCAGTGCAGTGGCTGAGTTCTTCAAAGCAGGCTTTAGGAGCACCACAGCAACAGGTGAAGAACGAGGTAAACACCTTGACTGTGAAAGAGGTGTCAAAGATAGTTACAAGTTCACAATTATAATTGAGCTAAAATGTACAGGTTTGCATGCAGGCGATAAAGACAGATCCTGAGCCCTGCTGCTCTGTGGTTGAAGGCTCACAGTGGGAGTTGGAATTGCACATCAGCGCAGTTTGTGACTTTGTGAAGTTCAGCTGCGACATCAACACCATCCACTTCAAAGACACCATGCTGTACCAAACCAGGCTCCACCAGTAAGTCAGGCTCTGTGTGTATACAGTATGCTGTATCATTAAACCAACATTTACTGTTCAACTATACAAATAAATTGTTCCAGCATCCTAAAGGGTCAGATCCTAAAGATCATAAAAAAATACTAATAATTGAAATGAAGAATTAAGTGACTCAAAGATTCATGCCAGCTCTTAGCAATTTTGTTTTGAATAGTTAGAATGCACATTTTAAGTTTTATAATTGTTAAAGACCTTAAAAGTAAATTTCCCTTAAATGACTGGAAACAGAAGTCCACACTTGGCCAGTGTAGCCTGATAGTCCACTCTTGGTAATGTGTGTGTGTGTGTGTGTGTGTGTGTGTGTGTGTTTGTGTGTGTGTGTGTGTGTGTGTGTGTGTGTGTGTGTGTGTGTGTGTGTGTGTGTGTGTGTGTGTGTGTGTGTGTGTGTGTGTGTGTGTGTGTGTGTGTGTGTGTGTGTGCGCGTGCGTGCATGCGTGCAGACTGCAGATAGTGAATCATGGCACTGTCAAAATGGAATTCTCCTGGCAAGTCCTCATGGATCCAAGGAACAGCATTTTAAACCATGACCAAGAAGGTAGTACAGTAATGCTATTGTATCATGCGGTCAGATCAGCATTAACACTTGTTGCTGTACCATTATGTTCCAAGATTTAATTTGATATAACTTTATACATTTTATTGCTTTTCAAAATGGAGGTTGAAACTGTAAATGTGGATTGTCTATAACAGGTGGGACCCCTACCTCTCAACCAGGCAGCAGGTCGGCAGGAGCGTTAACTGGAGTCATTCCTGATAGCGCTCTGGCCAGCACGTTGTCTCCTGTGTTGGGGAATCCTGAGTTTCCGCCCATCAGTGTTGAGCCCAGCATTGGGACCATAGAACCTGGTTCCATACAGAATTTTAGCATTCGCTTTTCACCTCTGGAAGTAGCGCAGTTTCAGGGCAGGCTGTTCAGCAGGTACAGTAAATTATTGTTTAAAATTAACATTTAACTATAAAGCAGTAGCTACTTGCCTCTATTACCTAAATTAAAATGCCAACATTTATCCCACAATTCTTAACTAAGATGATTGTACTCAGAAGACAGTATTGGCACATCAGAGCTGTGACTGCAGTTATATCAACATTGTCATTTGTTAAAATATAACAAAAATACGAGATCATGTGCTGTACTGCTGCATCCAGCAAGAGCAAGAAGAGGCAAGGGGGTCCTCAGGGTTAAAGCTGACTCCAATATGCCTGATTTATTCATAATTCTAAAAAAACATGAAGTGACTTTTTATGGATAATATAATGTAACGTTAACTTTATTTATTATGCAGCATTTTATCAAACATTAAAATTCATTTAACATTTATTTTTATACATTTGTAGTATTTAAACGCTTCTTTTGCAATGTGATACTGTGACCTCTACTGAGGACAGGTTCATTTGCATGCATTTTATAGTGAAGTGCCTGTATTTTTAACAAATTGCAATAAATTTATATAAATATATTGAAAATTAATTAAACAAGTATACACAAGTCTATATTGAACTTTTAAAGTATTTTTTATGAATTACTTGTATTGTTTTTTAATGCAAACTACAACTTTTCAATGTAGGACATGTTCTGTCCCTTATCTCAAGAATCAGTTATTTGAATTTCTGTTACATTACGCACTTTGCTGAAGCCACGCCTGCATAGATAGTCGGCAGTGCTCAATAACCAGGATACGGTGAAAACATGCAGCATTATCCAGGTTTCTTTTGAAGTAATCCATGTAGCATATTTGGGTTTCTCATAAAAAGGATAAGGGCTTAACAAGGTTTCTGAAAACGGGATATGTTGTTTACTTGTTAAACACATAATGGGATACTCCAATAACCCAGCCCAACTGCTTTTTCCAAAATGTACAATACTGCAACAAATAAAACAATAAGTTGGCCACACCATGAGGCCTAAGCCAACTTATTTTTTTGTAGTTTTCTGTCTGTTAGGACAGGATGACTTTAAGGCAGTGAATGGATGTCTTCACAAGAATTATTATGACAGACTTTGTTGTTTTTTTCTATCTGCTAGTGTATACTTTTCTTTCAGTGTGCCCAACTTGCAGGATGGGGATCAGGCTCCATGTGTCTTGGTGTGTGGTCGCAGCCTGTTGCCCCACTGCCACTTTAACCTTGAGGACTCAGACTTTATCAGTGGGAACCACCGTAACCCTGAATTCAGGGGCCCTCTGGACCCTAACACCAGAGTCATAGAGTTCAAATCTGTTGGCTTTTCTGTGCCGTCAACAAGGTAACACAGAGAGGGAAATAAAGAAATGATAGCTGTTCATCTCCATCACTGTAAGCCCTAACACTTTGTTTATATGTGTGTCTTCTTGTTTTACGCCCCAGATGTTTTAGTGTGGTGAACCCAACCAATAAACCCTACTCATTCAAGTGGAGGTGTGAAGACACAGGTGGCAGCCCATTCCGCTGCCTCACTCCATGTGGTACCATCTTACCTGGGAAGAAAGTGGAAGTAAGGATGGAAACACACAGGGAGATAGTCTTAATGTCTATGTGGGGTGGTGTAAAATACCACCCCACAAAACATTTCTCATCTGATTTACCATGTCCCATCCTCAATTTTATTACATTTTAATTTAATTGTTTATCACTCTTCCCTTTTCCGCCCTTCCACATCTTTATTCCTCTCACCCATATTTTTTCCTTTCATACATTTCTTCATGTCCTCACTTTTTCTAGCCACTTGTAATCATCTGGTATTTTTGTGTGTGTGTTTGTGTGTGTGTGTGTGTGTGTGTGTGTGTGTGTGTGTGTGTGTGTGTGTGTGTGTGTGTGTGTGTGTGTGTGTTTGTGTACAGGTATGTTTTGAATATGTAGCTGAGCAGCTGGATGCAGTGGAGTCATTCTGGAGCTTTGCAATTGAGACTCTGTCCCTGTCTGTCCCCTTCCTGTGTGTGGGAACCTCTAAAGAACCACTTGTCTATCTTGACAGACCTCACCTTGACTTTGGAGAACTGCTTATCGGTATGTAAAATACATAGACATTACTCAGTGTAGGCAACTAAAAGTTAGTCAGTTAAGGTTAAGAAAACATTCCTGTTATGGCTAACTAATAGAAATATGAACACTCATTTCCTGTGTAAGATCTGACTCCTTAGTCTGTGTGTGTGTGTGCGTGTGCGTGTGCGTGTGCGTGTGCGTGTGTGTGTGCGTGTGTGTGTGTGTGTGTGTGTGTGTGTGTGTGTGCCTGCACAGGTTGCAAAGTGGAACACACAGTGGATTTGGTGAATGGAGAGCAGGAGATCTTCCACTTCTCTGTCATGCAGTCATCTCTTCTCTGTGATGACCAGCAGTCCAGGCTCATTTTGCAGCCCATGACTGGCACAGTGGCACCACAAGAAAGGTTAATGACAATTCAACAACACACTCAATACAACTAAATAAAATTATATTCACCCAAAAAATAGTATATATTTATTTTGAGGTTCAAAATGTGTCATTGTACATTATTTTGAAAAAACAACCACTGACTCGTACATAGGTGATTAAAATGGCAAATATTAAAGCTTTGTGAGGAAGTTGCAGTGTATCTATCATTTGTTGCTAACTCTTTCGTGCAGGTTGCCACTGTCTGTGTCCTTCACACCTTGCCGAGAGGGCTATGTGACCTTCAGATTAGTTCTGAGGGTGAAGAGGAAGTCGGAGCCACTCACACTCACAGTAAAGGCTGATTGTTTCAGCATGAGTACTTCTGTTCAAGTTGAGAAGCCAGAAGGAGGCCTCAGAGAGATAAACCCTAACCACAAAGACATTCTGGACTTTGGAAAGGTCGGCACAAATACTCAGATGAACGAGCCTGTGCCTTTATAGTTGAAGTTGAAACTTGACAGTCACCATCCTGTGTGTGTCTGTGTATGTGTTATTTGTAGGTGGGGATTTCAGAGCAATCCACATTTAATTTCCTGGTGTCCAATCTGTCAAGATTCAGCCTGGAAGTGAGCTTTGATCTAACAGGTCCCAGTGAGCTGCTACAACACTTGCAAGCAAAACCACAAAATGATACTATTGAGGTTGGGAAGCAGCTGCGATCTTCACTCTTCTTTGGTCCACGGAGCATTTGTAACCTCAGGGACGTGAGACTGAGTATCAAGGTGATCACATATCAAGTTTTATTAGGGTTTTTACAGAATTCTCTACTGACAAGAAAAAAAGTTTTATAAATAATCTGTAAACAATTATGAAGACCTTATCTACTACTTTTGTATTTTCTCTTCACCGTTCATAGAGACAAATACTATTGTAAGTTTGATGCCAAGTTATGTCATTATTAAATAATAAATTCCATTAGACTTTAAAAGAACACACCATTTAATGAATATATATGTAAAAGACTCCATTCCTCCTCCTGTATTTCTCTCGCATCTTGTCAGGTAAAGCATGGGCCAGCATTTACATTTACCATCGAAGGCAGGGCTGTAGCACCGAGCCTCGAATTCTCCTTCACCAAGTTCAACTTTGGCAAGTCCTTCCTGTACAGCCCGGGCATGGTGCCGGCCTCCCAGACTCTGCTGATCAGCAACAAAGGCGAAAGGGACATCAGGTAGCTAAGTGTGACAGTCTGTTTGTCTCCATGTGTCAGGTAAAGGTGTTTACTGCATAAATAAATGTTTTATTCTGCTCAGAATGTGACAGTTTAAAGAGTTTGAGAGTTTAAAAACAAGCCTGATTTGGAAAACCTACTGTGCTCTACCTCACTCTCAATAGTGTCCAGTGCCAGTTCAGAAACACCTCCTACCTAGAGATGGACTTCCAACCAGCTATTTTGTCCCCTGGTGCTGTGATGGAAGCACCAGTCAACTTCTATCCTCGTGAGGCATGCCGTTACCATGAAAAACTGTCCTTCATCTTAAACAGCTGTGTCACGAAACACGTAGACATTCTCGGTCAAGGCATCAAGATGAAGGTGGGAAGGAACAGCGAGAAGAACTAATACCAAAATGAATATGTTATGTAATTTGTGCTGCGCAGCGGCAACAGGACCCTGGGAAATTATTTTCTGAATGATGAAGATGTACAGCACTATTCAGACATGGCGCTAATTAAAGGGGAACGGACTTCAACACAAGAATGGGACATAAATGAAACTGTCTTAAAGTGTAATTCCAGCACAAAATCATCCTATGGTTTTTTTTGGCATTTACATACATCAAATAAGCCATCAAGACAGTTTTTTGACACTGAATAAAGCAGTTTCAAGTTAAAAATCAGTACTTTTTTACCAACATTGTTTAGCTCGTCAGCGGAGGGGCTGCCAGTTCAGTTGTTGCCTTTGTTAGCTCAGTTTATGTCTCTGGTAACTGAAGATCCAGGCTTTCAGGAGGTTTTTACGGGGAGACAAATTATCCGCAAGAGGTCTCCTCCTTTTCAAAGCAAATGGACCTTGTCGCGACTAATTATCCAATTTAAAAAGCCACTAATGCTACGTTCACACTGCAGGTCTTAATGCACAATTACGATTTATTGCTCGATCCGATTTTTGTTTGGCTTGTTTCACATTACGTCTTTAAATGTGGCCTGTCTGTGTGAACAGCTCACGCTCCTGAAGTGACCCCATGCACAGTTGATCGTTGATGACATCGGTATTTACGGAAGTGAACATGGCAACGGCAATCGGTATTGTAGGACTTTATGGCCTTATGCCTTATTCTCCCTCCACTGGCCGCCTGCTTCACTGCTGTCCCCCATGTTTGTTTTGATTCTGTGGCACACTCTTTTTTTCAATCAACTTTATTTGTCATTCATTTCCAACAGTGCAGCGCGGGTCAGAATGACGTCAAAGGCACATTAAATGCGACCTGGCTGTTCAGATTGCGGTCACATTTTTAAAAATCTGATACGTATCCGATTCAGTAGCACATTTAAAAGTGGCCTGATTCTGATTCTAAAATGTCAGATTCAATAAAACTTGTGCTGTTCACACTGTCAAAAACAAATCGGATCAGGGTCACATATGAGCGAAAAAATCAGATTCAGGTCACTTGTAACTGCAGTGTCAACGTGGCCTAAGAGGCTCAGTGGGATCTTGTCGGCCACATGCTCATTTAAATCCATTCTTTACGCAGTTAAAGTATTTAAGTATATGAAAACATTGGAAATAAATTGACACCTTATGGAAATTAACGAAATGGAAACCGTGCAACTGAACAGGTAAAATACTGTGAAGCCACACTCAGGCGTTTGCTGGAAATGATAGTGACCAAAGACCGTTTGCAGGATAAACAAACAATACAGGCCAAGAGACACAGACCTGATGATTTAACAAGTAAAACACTGAAAAAAGCAAAGCTTCTAAGAAACAAATGTTCTAAAAAGTGTTTTTGAAAAATGTGGCTTCAAACTGGATAAAAAGTCTGGTAGACTACAACCCTGACGCATGGTGACAGACACTGCAACCAAATCTAACGCACCCTGTCCCTGATTAAAATGACAGATTTGACTGTCAATTTACTCTGGTTTGAATATTTTTGGAGACATTTAAATGCAGAACTTCTACATATTATATCTTTAATATATATATCCTGTTTATGTATCGTCCTTTCGTAGCTGGAGGTGGAGGACCCCAGGCAGAGGAAAATTAAATTGGGATCTCTGATGTTGGGTCAGAAAGTGAAAAAGCAAGTGGTTCTGGTCAACCGCAGCCCTTTAGACCTTTCCTTTACTCTGCTGCTTAACACAAACACACCACTGGACCCAAGGGTAGGAAACACACACACACACACACACACACACACTGATAAAGAGTGGTCTGCGCAAACAACAGGTAATATTCTCCTCTCCTCCATGTCCTCCTGCAGGATTTGTCATTCAGTCCAGCAGGTGAGCTGAACCTAAAAGCCTGTGTTGGCTCATGTAATGTAGAGATCAGGTTCACTCCTCGTCAGCACATACCTCCCTTCTCTGCTGAACTGCAGGCAGAGTTTGCAGGCCTGTTACACCCCCTGCTGACCATCCAAGGCCGCTGCCAGGTAGGCTGTGCAGTAAATTTAATAGTCACTTAAAAAAATAGTCATTTTACAAGACTGGAGAAAATTATGTTTGATGTACTATTTTTAAGAGTTATCTTCACATATAAATTTGGCAGATGTCCATTAAAAAACAAGTGCTGACTTATTTGTTTAGAAATAGAATAAATTGAGATGTATAGTGGCTTTCCTATAAGTCACTAAAGGTGCTGCAATGCCGGTGGATTTAATTGACGTGCATCATGTGGCACCAGCTGTGTAACCATTGTTTTCCTTTGGGGAGAGTGGTGGAGACAACTCAGAGGAACCACTACCCTTGGTGCAGGCACCGCTCGGTTCAAGACAGAGAAACGCCTTGCAAAAATTCTAATTCTGAAATGAAAATCTACAGTGGTTAAATCGCCCTAAGTTTATGTAACATTTTAACAACAATCCTTTTTGATGTAGACTGTAGTTGTCTCTCAGATGTCTTCTAATCATATAAAGTGTTTATCCATGAATTTAGAATGTATTTATTCAAGATAGCCTCTTGAAATGACTCGTCTAATTTTTGAGGGGTTCCTTCAAAAAAGTGGTGTTACTGAATGGTGTTAGTAAATGTTTCTGGTGCTAATTTAAAGGAAGAATATATATACATTTTAATATGTAAAGAATACTCATTTACTTTTAATGTTACTTCCTAGTAAAAAAAATGACATAGAAACCTCCCACTAGTTAGGGCAAGCAAATAAATAAATGGTTCTTACAAGATAAATGACACAAAGTGGATCTGATTTTAAAACAATGTTAAAAGTTTGCTGTATTAACTCAAAACTGTAATTTGGATAAAGTCATGTTAACCACTAGTTGTAATTTTAAATGTCAGGGTGTGGAGGTCCAGCTGGACCAGGACCACCTAACCTTTGGAGCTGTTATTCAGTGCTGCCAAGCCAGAAAAAGGGTTTTAATGATGAACACTGGGGACATTGGTGCCAGGTAAGGTTGGATATTATACAATCCAATTACAGTAAGATACAAACCTCCTACAAACATATTGCAGCACAGGCCTGTGAAAGTTCTCATTTGTCCAGGTCATCCTTATCCCCAAAGTAATTTCAGTCAAAAGCAACTGGACTTGGTTTTTGTCTAGTAAGACGTTTTTTTATGCAGCACACACAGACCATCAAACAACATCAGCTCTTTTTAACATTTGTGCTTTGAGAACATCAGTTCTGAAGCTTGTGTTTGGGACTCTTGAGTTATTCTATTCTTTTTATTCATCCGTCTAACTTGTAACCAGGTTCCAGTGGCAAACCGAGAATTTTCCTCCAGAGTTGTCCATCACACCAGCTAAAGGCTTCATCGCTCCAGGCATAGAGGTTCCATTTGAAGTGACTTTTGCCCCTGTGGAATTGATTGATGACACAAGATATGAGAACCTGTCTTGCTGTGTGGAAGGCTCCTCCTCACCCGTTGCCCTCACTGTAACAGGCTCCTGCATCGAAGCCTCAACTAGTAAAGAGGTTTGATTGATGCAATTAAATTATGTGAAATAAGTCTAACTAGATTGATAAAATTGTTGGTTTTGGCTCGAATAGATTGTCTGGAATGGAACTGTGCTATAATTTATTCATTCATCTTCAATCACTTGTCCCTATTGGGATCGCTGGAGCCGATCCCAGCTGACATTGGGCATGAGGCGGGGACAGGACACCAGTCTATCACAGGGCACATAGAGACAAACAACCATTCACACCTACGGGCAATTTAGGGTCATCAATGAACCTAACACCACACAAAAGGGCCTCAGCTGGGATTCTAACCAGTAACCCTGGTGCTGTGAGGCGACAGTGCTAATCCCCACACCACCGTCACAGCAACATGTGCTATAATGATTTAGCTATAATATATATATACTGGAATCACAAGGCAAAGTATTCATTCTTGATTTATTCTGAAATATTGTTATTTTTTATCTTTCAGAATTTGATAGAATATCAACTGTGACTTTATCACTCCTTTCTATACATGTTTTTAAATAACCAAGGCACTTCAACAAAAACCTTTATTTTGTGAAAAAAAAAACAATGATCAAAATCAGAGAACAGTAACCATTGTGTCAGAAGAGAAGATTTCAACAATGTTTTCTTCTATAGGATTAAAAAATGAACAGGAAGTGTAGAGGCCACAGCTTTGAATGACTTCAGCACATCTGCTCCCACAGGACATCACTAGTTTCTCACACTGCTCTGGTTTGATCTGTGTCCATTCTGACTCACTCTCTTCCACAGTTCACTAAGAGCGTGCTCACACTATCCTTTTGGCCGCGGCCAAAACCGGTTTTTCAGCTAAAGTCTAGTACCTTTAAGTAGTGTGAGCGCACCCGCTCAGCGCTCAACTGGGGCCAGCTGGGCCGCCACGGCCCGCTTGAAAGAGGTGGGCTTTAGCGGAGCCGTTTGCACATGTACGAGCACGAGCGTGCGCACATGTACGCGCACGAGCACGAGCACGAGCCCGGCCAGAAGGACAGTGTGAGTAGGCCCTAACTGGAGTGGGTTAATTAAGGCCTACTGACACTGTCCTTCTGGCCGGGGCCAAAACCGTTTTTTCAGCTAAAGCCTAGTACCTTTAAGCAGTGTGAGTGCACCCGCTCCGCGCACAACTCACTCTTTCAAGCGGTTCACGGCCCGCTTGAAAGAGGTGGGCTTCAGCGGAGCCGTTTGCACATGTACGAGCGCGAGCGTGCGCACGTGTGCGAGCACGAGCCCTACAGCAGTAGTGTTATGTCATGTCATGTATGTAACAACAACAACAATGGCGGTGAAAGGTTCATGTCGGTGTGATGCGGAGGTGGAGTGTCTACTGCAGATTTGGTCGGATCAAAATATTTAAAAACAGTCGACAAGACGCACAAAAACTCAGAGGTCTGTGGAAAAGTTTGTAAACAAAGCCACACACGCGATCAATGCGTGTGACGTGTTACGGCGTGATGGCGTATGGACAGCAAGAAGCATTGGCCGGCCCTGGCAGTGTGAGTACAAACGGGGCTGGGGCGCAGGGGGGAGAGGGAGGGGGGACAAGTACCCTAAAGCCCGGGTCGCTCTTAGGACGTGATCACACTGTCCTCCCGGACCGAGACCCGGACTTTAGGGTACTTGTCCCCCCTCCCTCTCCCCCCCGCGCCCCAGCCCCGTTTGTACTCACACTACCAGGGCCTCGGCCAATGCTTCTTGCTGTCCATACGCCTTCAAGCCGTAACACGTCACACGCATTGATCTCGTGTGTGTGGCTTTGTTTACAAATCTTTCCATAGACCTCAGAGTTTTTGTGCGTCTTGTCGACTGTTTTTGAATATTTTCATCCGACCAAATCTGCAGTAAACACTCCACCTCCGCACCACACCAACGTGAACCTTTCCCCACCATTGTTGTTGTTGTTAAATGTCCGCGCATGGTCCGTCCTTCTTTTTTCTATGTCCGAACAGGCGGACATAACGCTACTGCCGTAGGGCTCGTGCTCGTGCGCGTACACGTGCGCACGCTCGTGCTCGTACATGTGCAAACGGCTCCGCTAAAGCCCACCTATTTCAAGCGGGCCGTGGCGGCCCAGCTGGCCCCAGTTGAGCGCGGAGCGGGTGCGCTCACACTACTTAAAGGTACTAGACTTTAGCTGAAAAACCGGTTTTGGCCGCGGCCAAAAGGATAGTGTGATCAGGCCCTTAGACTTTACTTTGTTGCCAAGGATTTTCCAGAGATTCTCTATGAGGTTTAGATCTGGACTCTGACACTTCCTTCCTCCAAATCTAACTGACTTCTTTGCACACTTTGGGTTCAGCCTTTCCCCACTCAGACTCTGAACATAGATCCAAATAAATGGAAGTTCAACAATGTCATGTCATGGTTTGGGGGTCTATGTTTTCTGCAGCAGGAGTTGGGCCTCTTGTACAGCTACATGGCAGGGTGAATGCAAATGTTAATGTGAACCTCCTTCACCAACATGCAATATTTTCACTGCAATTTTCTCCCAATCATCTGCAGTTTTCATGCACGACAATGCCCCCTGTCACACTGTAAAACAGTCCAGAGATTCTCTATGGGGTTTAGATCTGGACTCTGGGCTGAACATATCAGGGTTTTCAAAGAACTGCTTAACATGTTTTGCAGTCTGACAGAGGGCATTGTCTTGCAATGTACTGTAAACATATATATATATATATATCATAACCTAGTCTGATGACTAAAATAGACTAAAATTAAATAGTTAGCAAAAACAGATGAGGTTGACTAAATATGATGAAAACCCAAAAGTACTTTTGACACAGGACTAAAACTAAATTTAAAAGAATGACAAAATGAACACTGCACACTCTCCTTTACTTTATCAGGTGTGGGTTGTGCTGTGAACACTGTGTATGAACGTGTTAACTGATATGACTGTGTGGACATTTCAGTAAAAGCCAGCATCAGATAATGTGAGACTTTCAGCTTCTTTTTGGAGAGTGTGTCTGTGTGTCTGTTATCTACTTTATTTAGAATAAGTTGAAGGTAATTAATACTAACAGGTCTTACCTATAATGTAACTGCATTTGTACTACATAATACTTACCTCTTTCTGACTGCATGTCTCCAGGTGGTGAATTTTGTTTGCCCAGTGCGTGGCTCTCACACCCAGACCCTGCCTGTGTTCAACCCAACAAACCAGCATTGCAGCATCAGACCGGCCCTGAGGGGAGTGCAGTGGAGTGCTGTGCCCTCTGTGAAACTTGAACCTCTCCAAAACAAGACATACAAGATCACATACCAACCGCTGTCCATGACTGCTAATGGAAAGAGACATCTGGTAGAGGAGTACAAACATTGATACACAATCAGCTAATTATTTGCAGCCTCTTTTTGTGTATATTCGGTGCAGTGTTACACATTACATGTGTAAGGAATGAAGTGTGACATTAACTTCATCTCAGACATTAACTTGTCATATCTCTCTTTAATTCCTCAGGGATCAGTCTTTTTCTCCTTCCCTGATGGGACAGGCATGCTTTACTCCACGGAAGGAACCGCTGAACCTCCCAAGGCACAGGACACCATTGTGCATGAACTGCCTGCCAAGACTCACCACACACAGTTGCTCCCTGTGCACAACTGGCTCTCCAAGCAGCAGAGGTAGAGCACACACACACACACACACACACACACACACACACACACACACACACACACACACACACCATTTAATCACCAGTATCTTTAAACCATATATAAACCATTATTAAATATTACATGTTATAATACTGTATATTTTTGGCCACTTGGGGGCAATGGAAACCAGTTGCGAACACAGGGGTATATTCATATTTTTATTAGTGGTGGGACACGATTCAAATATTTATTTAATTAATTAGAGGCTTTGTAATAATTAATCATGATAAATCGCATATCAATATTTGACACAAGTAGCAACATTTTTCAATTTAAATGGATTTTGATATATGACTTAATATATTATAAACAATAAAACAGTGCTTGGTAGAGTGTATTCAAGAAAAGTGGAAACCTAACACTGCAAAAATATTTAGAATAATATCCTTGGAATAAAATAAACAGTTTAACATAGTGCTTTTTACATATGTTTTCAAAAACACAGAAACAAAAATGATCCATGAATTAATGACAGTCCCTCCAGGAGCGTTGTCTGTGCTAACGTTAGCTGCAGCATGTTCAGCATTGTCCATGCTAATGTTAAAAGAATAAATTGTGATTAATTGCGTAAATTTTTTGTTGCGTTATTTTTTCTGTAATTAATTAATCTTATTCAACGCGTCCCACCCCTAGTTTCCACTGTAGCGGGTTGCCTGAATGTTCTTTTCTTGTTGTGCCAGCCGGTGTTAAATCAGACAATTTAATGATTAGGTTTGTTTTAAAGGTCAATCCCTACATGGATAAATGACTCAACACATTCATGAACCCACTTATTAAAAATCACCAGACAGAAGGATCACTATACAAACAATAATCAGAGCCGCAATGCAAACTCAGTTTAAATCCGTGTATTACACAATGAGCTACACTTGACATCAGAGAATGTCATTTAAATAATTGTCAAAAGGGTCAAAGAATGAGATAAGATAAGATATTCCTTTATTATTCCCACAAAGGGGAAATATCCTTATTACAGCAGCAAAGTGGATAGCAAACATAGAACAAGTGTCAATAATAAACAATAAATTGTAGAAAAATATGAACAATATAAACACAGATAAATTTAAGAGTAACAATGAAAAAAGGAACAATTTATTCAATATTTTTAAATATTTTAAATTCACCTGAGCGAAGTATTAATGTTCCCCAACAGAAAGAGTCCAAAGTTAAAACAAAAATCCCTTTTTGGTTTCAAGCACATCTAAATAAAGAAAGACTTTCAGTTTGTTTCATTCTGTTTTAGTAGGTTTTTTTTGTAGGAGTGAATCGTCTTCTCCAACAAAATAATAAAAATAGGATCTCTGTAAAGATTCAGTTTTGTTTTTCCCGTTAGGAGTGGAGCCTCTTCCCAAACAATTTAACAAACGATCTTTGAACAAGTGAATCTATTATCTGAGAATTTCAAACCTGCAGTCCTCAAAGCAATTTCAGTCAAAAGCAACTGGACTTGGTTATTAGTCTAGGAAGACGTTTCACCTCTCATCCAAGAGGCTTCATCAGTTTATGTACACATCTGACCAGGCTGGGACTGGTCCAACTAACTGGTGTGGAAATCCAGGTATTTAACCATTCACAAGGCCGATGATGTCACTGGAACCCTTTGTGCTCCAAAAGACAACAACCGTTGTGTACTTTGTAACGTCTGCTGTTGCTATTGACAAGAGAAGAGTGGCTGTAAACCGGATAAAACACATTTCATATACATCTGTACAATAAAAGTCTGCAGTTATTTTGTTATTTCAAAACTTAAAAGACACATGGGGACACATTGTGCTACAGGTGTGAACAGACGAACTGATAGCTGAACACTGATCTGATCACTGAAGACGGATGTTAAAACCAGGTGAAAACAGGCCCTCTGTCACAATCTTCCGACTTTTTTTCCTCAAAATATTACAACTTAAATACAATCTTCCGATTTTATTTCTCAAAATATTATGACTTCCTATTGTTACAGGCGCCCCCTTCCCACTGGTTTCCATTCAGATCTAGTCGCTCTCATTGGCTCTTGGAGTCCCCGACAGTTTCAGATATTTAGCCTGCTAGATATCTGGAGTGAGTCTGCAAGCACCAGTGAGCCACTTAGCTTACCTCTTTGAAAAGATCAACCATCCTCAATTTGCCTCCAATCTGGGCCTTTTGTCAGGAAGCTCCAAACGCTGCCGGCGAGCAGAAAATCAAGGCTAAAGTAGTGGGCACTTGGCATTAGCAATCAGTTGCTTATTCACACCCCCAGCAGTTAAATTATTATTCATTTAAAAATCATGTTCCTGATATCGTGTGTGGACTAATATTCACTCTCTTTTGTTTAGTTTTTGGTCTCTACCTGAGAGAAATAATTGACTCTTTAGCTGCTTAAAGGTTAAATATATGTTGAATCTTTATAAAAAGCTATATTTGAAATTTTTTTTTTAAATACACCCACGGGGCATTTTGAGGTCTACAGAATGAAAGTATTAAATTTCCATAGAAAAACATATATGTAGTCTGAATTAATATTCATTTTTTTTTTGACAGGTTTGACAATGACTTCCTGTCCTTTTCTGTTTCCATTGTAGCAGCCAATAGCATTGGGCGTTGCTGGTTGCCAGGGTTGTCTGTTGTTGCTACAAAAACAAGAATCATGTTGAGTTGAGAGCTAGCTAATGGATTCCACAGTACTCAAAGAAAGACTTCCAGTTGAAGACTGACACGTTACATACTGTTGTCAAATTAATAGATTAGTCCACATGAGTGGTTACCCTGAATGATTCATCACTGACATGGAGCAGGCTGATCACTGACACACTCTGCAACAAACCTGGCAACCCGACTGCTGGAGTTATTTTTTGTTGTTGCAACTACGATCTTGAAACACTAGATGGCGCTGTTCTGCTTATTCTCCATATTCTCCATATTCAACCTTTAATATTCTTAAATATGTTCTCTCTCTCCCTCTATGTGTGGGTATGCAGCCTTCCAACAGGTAAAACCTACATAGAACTTTGCAAAAAAGGAGCACAATCTGTTTTAAAATGATTAATATAATACTTCAGGCAGCAGAGCAACCTTGTGAGTGTGTCACTCTTAAATAAATCTTTGAAATCATTGGGTATCCATGATCTTGTAGTTAACGATCCAGTTAATTCATTCAGCACCATTTATTATAGCCTACCCTCCATAACCAACTGCATAATGCTTAGTGCTCTCAGTGAAGCTGGCAGGCAACCACATGCGGTCTGTGTAGCAGGTGAAAAACCCTGCTGTGCCCCGTCTACATGATGCTGTGCATCCGTGCCCCATGTATTTTTGCTGTAAGGCTAAGGGGAGCTGCAGGTGATAATTATCGGCAGTTTCATCATGACAAACCCCCTTTCACTAAGATGATGATTATTGCAGCTTTAATTCCCAAGTCTGATCCATTCAGTCTCCTGAATACAGTAAACAGCCACTATCAGCTTTTGTGAATACATTGTATTCATTAAAGGCCCCTGTCAAATTTCAGTAGCACTTTGGAGCACTTCACATATACACCCTGTGCTCCTCAAAAATATGTTTTTAGAATTTCCAGTACTAAAAGTGAAGTGGAGGCAATCTTAGCGCTTTAATTTAGCAAACCTCTTGCTGCATATTAAAACTTAAAATGTGAATAGTGCTGAAATGTACTGAGGAGAAACATGCAGGCTCTGTTGGGACTGATGTGCAGTACAGGACGTGTTTCTGTGTGCTCAGGTTCCGTGTGCTGATAGAGATCCTGAAACCTGACAAGCCAGATGCTACAGTGTCCCTCAAGGGTCTAGAATACATTGATGTCCCTGCTCTGGCCAGTCGGGACTACAAGATGTCTTTCTTTACATACAGAGAGGGCCAGTACAACACCAAGGTTTGATCACACACACATTTCTGTGAGAAGATCTGAATATATTCTGGAGCCTTGTCCTCACATCACCCTTTAACCCGTCTCTTCAGGTGATGTTTCGTAATGAGGTGTCTGGTGAGTACTTGTTCTACCTTGTAACCTTCAAGGCCACACCTCCAGGAGTCCTGTCCACCATAGAGCTGGTGACCACTGTCCGTCGGACAGCCTCTGCCATCGTACAGGTGGAGAACCCCCTGACAACAGTTACCTGCCTCACCACTGAGTGTAAATGCTCTGACATCAGTGCTCCACCCCAGCACACTGTGCCAGGACAGTCCAAGGTGGATACTGACTACATCTGTTTTGGTACTGAAAAAATTAGGGCTGCCCCCGACCGAGGATTTTCTTGGTTGATCATTGGTCGTTATTTAGAGCGATTAGTCGACTAATCGATACATATGTATTTATTTTCCCGCTATAAGTCTCCCGCCTGTTAATGAGACCGGCAAATTATTTCAGATTCTAATTCTGAATGTTTTAGAAAAAATCAGCAAGGAGACTGTCGGACATGGGCAGGTAGCTAGGCTAATGTAACTTACATGTTTAAGGTGGTAGGTCATGTTCGTCTTACGTTACATGTTTAAGGTGGTAGGTAATGTTCGTCTAACGTGACTTACATGTTTCAGGTGGTAGGTCATGTTCGTCTAACGGGACTTCCATGTTTCAGGTGGTAGGTCATGTTCGTCTAACGTGACTAACATGTTTCAGGTGGTAGGTCATGTTCATCTAACACTACTTACATGTTTCAGGTGGTAGGTCATGTTCTTCTAACGTTACTTACATGTTTAAGGTGGTAGGTCGTGTTCGTCTAACGTGACTTACATGTTTCAGGTGGTAGGTCATGTTTGTATAACGTCACTTACATGTTTAAGGTGCTAGGTCATGTTCGTCTAACGTTACATGTTTAAGGTGGTAGGTCATGTTCGTTGTGGACGAGTGATAGACAAAGTTTTTCTTCTAAAGTTTGCATGTGACCTTCTTGGGGTCATACTTGTTCTTTTCAAAGTGATCCCATATTTTAGATGTCTTTCCCGACATGATTGGATATTAATTATAAACTTTCTAACCATGATGTCGAAGGGACCCGCCGTGTTAAAAAAGAAAAAACAGACAGTGAGTGAGTGTCATGACTTCCTGTATCGGGCCCTACAAATTAAAAGCCCTCCATCCTTTTAGGCCAGCCGCCAGTCACATCTGACAAGACACAGCTCCTTTTTTCCTGCGACAAATGGACTAATGAAAGTTTTGTCGGCTAATGATTTTTTGGTCGGCTATATGGGGGCAGCCCTAGAAAAAACAGCTGTTTGATCACAAATAAACTTTAATTGGTACTTTGTGTGCGGGTCCTCTCTTTAGGGCTCTCTGAGCATAGAGTACCTGCCCCTGCATGCAGGAGAGTCTACAGCCCGACTGACTCTGTATAGTAACGAATTGGGCTACTTCCACTACGACCTGCTACTTAGAGCTCTGCCTCCATCACCAGAGAAAACCGTCCACTTCAACACTTCTCTGGGCAGCAGCCACACCATACTTGTTAAGTTCATCAACTACTCCCGCTTCAAAACTGAGTACTCTTGCAAGGTAAGAAAATATTAGATATGTCCTAATGGCTTATAAATGTTGGTACACCATGTTCTTGTGATGGTGTATGTTCCGTCAGCTCTTGCCATTTTCCTTTTTCTCTGTTAGTTTTGCACTTACTAATGAATACAGTCACTAGATGGATTCTTTCAAAAGTGGCACGTCACCAATTTTTACACATACACATCCATGTTCTAGTCATGAGCACTACTACTCAGCCTGTGAAAATAATGTATAATGTGTTGTGTGGACCCTGGTCCCTTCATTTTGTAAACTATCATTAATCCCTTGTTTTTGAGCTAGAACTGTTGAATTAATTTATTAATTCATTAAAATGTATTAAAACAATTTTTTTTTTCATTTAGCAGCTGTGTTGTTATATTCGTGCATTTGCCCTAGTATGTTGCTGGTTAAACATTGTCAAGCTTTGTTGTTGTTACGAAGTGGCAAAAATTCATCATCGACTTAAGTTTATTTGCCTCAACACAAACGCAGAATGTGCTTCTGATTTCTTCATCCTTCATGCTCTGGTACTCTACATTCTTGCATGAGAACAGTTTCTGTATTTATTTAGTCTGGCTCAACAAAGTGCTTGGACAAAGCACTCTTGCTCCCCTTCCACTATCAGTGTGTTACTGTTCTCAAAAATCCCTTTGCTACATAAAACAACAACAAAATCTAATGTGGAGTTGGGTGTGGCAAATGTATTGATATATTTGCTGTAATATGATCCCCTACTTGTAATCTCTGTCCTACAGACTGATTGCCCGGACTTCATAGTGGACAAGACCAGACCCCAGGTGGGGTCAGAGGCCAGCGTGGAGGTTTGTTTTGAACCTCATCAGCTGGGGGAAGTGAGAGGCCAGCTCAGCCTGTCCTCAGGAATTGGTGGTGAATACGTCTTTCCCTTGCATGGGATCTGCCTCTCTCCCAAAGCCCAGGGCCCGTTTAGCGTCAGGGCTGGTCGCAACATTACTATCCCCTTCAAGAATGTATTCCTGCAGACCACTGCTTTTTCTTTTCAGGTAAGGAAGCGATGACCTGAGGGCCAGGGAATTAACAAGATAAAAGAGTGGAATAAAAGTTAAAAATGTGGTATTTTTCAAGGATCATTGGAATCACTGACAAAGAAAGCATTCCAATACAACCACTGTGCAGAAAACCAATACATTTCTTGAAATCCAAGTAAATAATTATGAAGTAACCAGCTTTTTCCTTTGTTTCTGTCATATATCTTGTTATAATGTCAGATGTTAATGCTAACCAAAGTCTCAAATGATGAGCTAAACGTGTTTATACGTAACCATTTTAACCCCCATGAGCAGAGCTGCTCAGGATACAGACTGATGTCAAAGTCTTCTTTCAGTCAGTTTTTTTTCACTTTCTCAGTGGTCTGACATCAAGCCTGCTGGACACGCCCACAAAGTACAGCTACGCACAGCTACAGTAGAATTTGCTGCTGTTTACTACATGTAGCTGCATGCTAGTGTCAGAGAAGGCTGTAGTATGTGTCACTAGTGTTGCTGCAATCACACCACATAAAAAGTCGATCTACAGACACGATTTGAATGCGTGTGGTGTGTGGTGTGTGGTGTGTGGCGTGTGGCGTGTGGCGTGTGGCGTGAGGCGCGTTACCCGCGTCGCAATGGATGATATTCGTGTCCAACGGCTTCAACATCTCATCTCATCTCATCTCATCTTCATCCGCTTATCCGGGGTCGGGTCGCGGGGGCAGCAGCTTTAGCAGGGGACCCCAAACTTCCCTTTCCCGGGCCACATTAACCAGCTCTAACTGGGGGATCCCGAGGCGTTCCCAGGCCAGTGTGGAGATATAATCTCTCCACCTGGTCCTGGGTCTTCCCCGAGGCCTCCTCCCAGCTGGACGTGCCTGGAACACCTCCCTAGGGAGGCGCCCAGGGGGCATCCTTACTAGATGCCCGAACCACCTCAACTGGCTCCTTTCAACGCTAAGGAGCAGCGGCTCTACTCCGAGTTCCTCACGGATGGCTGAACTTCTCACCCTATCTCTAAGGGAGACTCTAGCCACCCTCCTGAGAAAACCCATTTCTGCCGCTTGTACTCGCAACCTCGTTCTTTCGGTCATGACCCAACTTTCATGACCATAGGTGAGGGTAGGAACGAAGATTGACCGGTAGATCGAGAGCTTTGCTTTCCGGCTCAGCTCTCTTTTCATCACAACGGTGCGGTAGAGCGACTGCAACACCGCCCCCGCTGCTCCGATTCTCCGGCCAAACTCACGCTCCATCGTCCCCTCACTCGTGAACATGATCCCGAGGTACTTGAACTCCTTCACTTGGGGTAAGGACTCATTCCCTACCTGGAGTAAGCAATCCACCGGGTTTCCTGCTAAGAGCCATGGCCTCAGATTTAGAGGTGCTGATCCTCATCCCAGCCGTTTCAAACTCGGCTGCGAACCGATCCAGTGAGTGCTGAAGGTCACTGACCGACGATGCCATCAGGACCACATCATCTGCGAAAAGCAGAGACGAGATCCTCAGCCCACCGAACTGCAACCCCTCCCTACCACGACTACGCCTTGAAATCCTGTCCATGAAAATCACGAACAGGATTGGTGACAAAGCGCACCCCTGGCGGAGGCCAACCCCCACCGGAAACGAATCCGACTTTCTCCCGAGGATCCGGACACAGCTCTCACTTTGGGTGTACAGAGATTGGATGGCCCACAGAAGTGACCCCCTCACCCCATACTCCCGCAGCACCTCCCACAGTATCTCCAGAGGAACCCGGTCATATGCCTTCTCCAGATCCACAAAACACATGTAGACTGGATGAGCATACTCCCAGGCCCCCTCCAGGATCCTTGCGAGAATGAAGAGCTGGTCCGTTGTTCCACGTCCAGGACGGAATCCACATTGTTCCTCTTCAATCTGAGGTTCGACTATAGGACGAACCCTCCTTTCCAGCACCTTGGAGTAGACTTTACCAGGAAGGCTGAGTAGTGTGATACCCCTGTAATTTGCACACACCCTCTGGTCCCCCTTTTTAAAAAGAGGAACCACCACCCCGGTCTGCCACTCCCTTGGCACTGTCCTAGACTTCCACGCAATGTTGAAGAGGCGTGTCAACCAAGACAGCCCCTCCCAACCCAAAGCTTTCAGCATTTCTGGACGAATCTCATCAACCCCTGGGGCTTTGCCACTGTGGAGTTGTTTGACTACCTCAGTGACTTCCGCCAGGGATATTGACAATGATTCCCCATCAGCCTCCAGCTCTGCCTCTACAAAAGAGGGCGTGTTAGTCGGATTAAGGAGTTCCTCAAAGTGCTCCTTCCACCGCCCGATTACCTCATCGGCTGAGGTCACCAGCGCCCCGTCTTTACTGTAAACAGCTTGGACGGTTCCCCGTTTCCCCCTCCTGAGATGTCGAATGGTTTTCCAGAAGCACCTTGGTGCCGCCCGAAAGTCCTTCTCCATGGCTTCTCCGAACTCCTCCCACACCCGCTGCTTTGCCTCTGACACAGCAGAGGCTGCAGCCCTTCTGGCCTGTCGGTACCTTGCAACTGCCTCCGGAGTCTTCTGGGATAGCATATCCCGGAATGCCTCCTTCTTCAGACGGACAGCTTCCCTGACCACTGGTGTCACCACGGTGTTCGAGGGTTACCGCCCCTTGAGGCACCTAAGACCTTGAGGCCACAGCTCACCGCTGCAGCTTCAGCAATGGAAGCTTTGAACATTGCCCACTCCGGTTCAATGCCCCCAACCTCCACAGGGATGCCAGAAAAGCTCCGCCGGAGGTGTGAGTTGAAGATCGCTCGGACAGGGGCCTCCATCAGACGTTCCCAGTTCACCCGCACTACTCGTTTGGGTTTACCCGGTCTGTCCAGAATCTTCCCCCATCCTCTGATCCAACTCATCACCAGATGGTGATCAGTTGACAGCTCTGCCCCTCTCTTCACCCGCGTGTCCAAAACATACGGCCTCAGATCAAATGATACGATCACAAAATCGATCATCGACCTTTGGCCTAGGGTGCTCTGGTACCACGTACACTTATGAGCATCCTTATGTTCGAACATGGTGTTGTTATAGATAATCCGTGACTAGCACAGAAGTCTAATAACTGACGACCACTCGGATTTAGATCAGGGAGGCCGTTCCTCCCAATCACGCCTCTCCAGGTGTCTCCATCATTGCCCACGTGGGCGTTGAAGTCTCCCAGCAGAACTATGGAGTCCCCTACCGGAGCCCCATGCAGGACTCCATTCAGGGTCTCCAAGAAGGCCGAATACTCTGAACTGCTGTTTGGTGCATATGCACAAACAACAGTCAGAGTTTTCCCTCCTACCACCCGCAGGCGTAAGGAGGCCACCGGGGTGAACTCCAACACCGTGGCGCTCAGCCGGGGGTTTGTGAGTATCCCCACACCCGCCCGGCGCCTCACACCCTGGGCAACTCCAGAGAAGAATAGTGTCCAACCCCTATCCAGGAGAACTGTTCCAGAACCGAGACTGTGTGTGGAGGTAAGCCCCACCAGATCTAACTGGTAGTGCTCCACCTCCCGCACAAGCTCCGGCTCCTTCCCCGACAGAGAGGTGACATTCCACGTCCAAAGAGCCAGCTTCTGCTGCCCGTGTCTGGTCCGTCGAGGCCCCTCACCTTCACTGCCACCGTGCAGCAGCGCACCCGACCCAAGTGGTTCCACCTGCGAGTGGTGGGCCCACAGGATGGAGAGGAGGGAGGCGCCACGTCACTTTTTCGGGCTGTGCCCGGCCGGGCTCCGTGGCAAACCCGGCCACCAGGCGCTCGCCGGCGAGCCCTCCGTCTGGGCCTGGCTCCTGGCCCCGGGCTTCCTCCGGGCAGGGTCTCTCTTCCTCTTAGTTGTTTGTCCATTGAGTCTTTGTGAACCATTCTTAGTCCGGCCCCTAGCCTGAGACCACTTTGCCATGGGAGACCCTACCAGGAGCACTAAGCTCCAGACAACACAGCCCTCAGGTTCACAGGGACACACAAACCTCTCCACCAGGATAAGGTGATGGTTCCCGGAGAGGCTTCAACATGCGAGTTGAAAATACAGAACTTTTCAGATGAATCGTGTGATGCCACGTCAGGGCTGAGATTGCGGTAAGCATCATTACATCCGGGGGATCACCAAGAGATCATCACAGCCACCATTGTTGCAGTTCTTGACTACATCACAAAAACCAGCCTGTTGTCATGAATATAATATAATTTATATAACTCTGACCGGTGGATGGCAGCAACGTGCCTTTAGGCATCTAGTCTGCTGGAAATCTAAAAGAAGAAGAAAGCTGTCAGTGCAGCGTGAAGCGTATCCCAACGGCTCTATCAAGAGCCACACACTTCATCTGAGAGCTCATTTCTGTTATTTTAAGCACTCAGATCCCTGGTTAGCACTAGCAGCACTTCCCATTTAGCTCAACAGCAGAGTAGAGCTGCCGGCTGCTATCTCACTGCCTCGATGCTCCAAAGACGCAACTGGCGCGATACTCCAAATATGATAGCAGCGCATGTTACTCGTGTTTCTTGTGATTTTATTGCGTCTGTCTAGTGCGGTGTGATTACAGCTTTACCCCCTAAATTGAGAGCACACGCCTGCTACAGCATGTCTGGTTGTCTTTTGTTTATAAAGAATTCTTTGTGATTTCTGACGGTAGAAATCTCTGCTTTATTACTCAAGAGTCTATTGGTAATGACATTAGCTACATGTTAGAAGCAGTAATAAAGATCAGGGGAGGAGACCAGGAAGTGCTGACCAATCAGAGCAGACTGGGCTTATTGGGAGGGGGACTTAAATAAACAGGTGCTGCAACAGAGCGTCTCAGACAGAGCAGCAGCCATGAACAATAGAAGAAAATAAAGTGTTTTTTGAACATAACAGCATCTAAACATATTCTAGTAGACGGGTTAGGGGTTATGGTTAGGGTCAGGGTTAGGGGTTAGTGTTAGGGTCTACACAAGCCTTTTTGCTGAGGAATTCGACACTGATTGTGGAAAAAATAACAGGTGAACATAGGACCCTTTTTAAAAAAAAAAATACATACATACATACAAAGCAGGGAACATAGATACGCTCCCTGGTCAATCATGTTCAGACTCACTGTTGGCTGGTACTCACTTGCAGATATGGAGTGCAAGCAACAGGACCCTGACTACAGTTCACTAACGGCCACCAGTGATGCAAATAAAAAGGGTTTTCTGAAAGTTGCAGTTACTTTAGAGTGGATCATTTCCTTAACATTATATTATATCTGTTTTATTTAACCTGAGCCTTATTTACCCCGTTCCTAGGTTGATAACCCCTGTTTTAGTGTCAAAGAGTTGGACACCATCCTCTCCAAAAAGATCCAAAACATCCTGGTATCCTTTGAGGCCCCTCCAGGAGGCTCTCCAGGGCCGTGGTTCGGCAGGCTGACAATCTCCAGCCAGCGCTCCAAGGGCCACAGCAAACCTTGTTCTTGGGTCTATTACCTGAAGGGATACCGCCCCGATTCGTCTTAGAGAACCCATAATACATGCACAGGAAACCATTTTGGCTCAAGTCTTCAATGTGTAACTTATTTTTATGATGTTTCAGTTGATGTGTGGACAAATTATGTATCCAATACCTTAACTATAATGTTAGTGACAAAAATTGCAGCATTACCCTGTGTATGTATGTGGTTAAAATTATGTAACAATCATGTCATAATTCCAGCGTCTTTAAGTATCTGGAAAAGCGCTATATAAATTTGATGTATTATTATTATTATTATTTTCATTAATATTTAAATAGTCAAGTGAATAAAACCTGAAGAGAAAACCTGCCCATGCCTGTCACTGCACACTCATTTCCACACGGGGGCAATCATGTCAAGTGAGTTTAACAGTTCTAGTGCTTCAGTGATGGGGGAAGATACATATTGACCTTACTTTTTTTGGCCTTTTGGTCATCCTCATAACCTGCATATCAAAGTGTCAACTTTCCACTTGGAGTTAATTTGTCCAAACCACTCTGTGTGGTGTTAGACATATGGCACATTGCAGGCAAGACTAGCTACTCAGCTGAAAGGGCAGAGCTAGGGGAGACGCTCATTACCAAAGGTTAGATTTGTCACATCACACATACATGCACGCACAGGCACACACACACACACACACACACACACACACACCCACAAACACACACACACACACACACACACACACACACACACACACACACACACACACACACACACACACACACACACACACACACACACACACACACACACCTAAATCTCTAATGAGGAGCTGGACTGACAGTTCAAGAGACACTCCTCTCACATCTTTTAAACAGTCACTGCAGGAGATGTAGGTGCCGTTCTTGTGTGGCTCACTTTGTCCCAATGGGAGGATCAGAGCCTTTTCTCTGGGAGGAAGGGGAATAGAGCACTGTCACTGCTCCGGTTAGACATTAAACAAAAGTCAAAGCAAAGCGGACGTAATCTCTTGTTTTACACCCCTCTGTTTGCTTGTCACAATGTTTCAGAGTGGTCTCTACATTATTACATGGAGGGGGTGTTACTGCTGTCAACAACCAGACCCAAGATTAAAAAGCAACAACCAACAAATCCTAACCTATATTTTTACATTTTACAAGGACAAATAGTATATTCACTCAAAGCTTCACATTGTACCTTTTGTTTGCACATCTTCCAGTATCTTCAACAAAGTCCATTTGGCTTCAATCCAACCCTTTCTCGGATTCACCATAAGAACATTAAATCATTGTACACAATTGTATCGCAATAATAAGTTACAGTAAATAAGTGCAACAGAGTCGCTGTAAACTCTGCAAACCTTAAAAACATCACTCTCCATGAGAATATAATGCTATGTTTTCCGTTATACAGATAATATTGGGGGTATGTAGGATATGCAGGTCGGGTGGGTGTGTTTCGGGGTGGATGCTGTGATGTAACTGGGGAGGTGGGGGGTGGGGGCTTCTCTCTCTCTCCCCCATAGAGCGCAGCATGAGCGCTCCGCAGCAAAAGGATGTGTGAGCAGGCAGCGCGCTACTGTAGGGACGGAGTCCACAAACTGCTCAACAAAGAACAAGCCAAACTTCGAGCCCAGGAAAGCCGCGAGCAACCGAAACCCGTAGCCGGTCAGGACAGCGAGTCCGCGACGGCAGCGCAGTCCGGAAACAGCGGCGCTCAGCCCGGTGGAATCGACGGGCTCGTCCGCTGGATAGTCACCAAAATGAGCGACAACAAGAACATCTCCAGCCGGGAGTACGCTTCCAGCAAGGAGGAGGTGGCCGTGGCTCAGGAGCAGTTCTTCGCCCCGGAACCGCGGAGAGGCATCTCCGTTATTTTGGATGTGAGTATAGAGAGCCAGGCGGACAGTGGTTAGGCAGACGGGTTCGGTGGGGTTAGGTGGGGTAAGGTGGGGTAAGGTGGGGTTAGGTGGGGGTGTGAAGATAAAGACATATCCAGTGAGCAGTGCGTACGGACCGGGGCAGTGCGCACTTACGCACAGAAACGATGTAACGAGTGTAACTATAAAGGCTTATGGCTCGAGCTCAGCTGAGCGGCCAGGTGATTTTCCTCCTTAACTTACACTATGGACGCACGTGTGTGTCGGCGATCGAGTCCGTGATCCACCCCGGCTGGACACTCTCAGATCACTGTGCATTCATTCTTGCTCCTTGTTGCCCCGTCTAAAACGAAAAAAAAACCCACAATATTTTGTTGAACAGTACTCTCTCCTCGCTTATTTTCCATAAAAATGCAAAGGTCATCTTAAATTGAGGTCAGTGGGCAATAACGTTACTTTTAGTCGGCTTTCTGTCGGTTCAAAGAATGTCCGAAGCGCCCCCATAGACACGCAGCACCAGTGAAGTCGAAGATTGTTTGTTGGGTGCTTAAGGCAGTTTTATCACCACACTTTAGTTATATATGAGAATCTTTTACTAGCCTACCATATTCGTATTGATCCCGTTGTTACCGAATATTTAAACCTGTGCACAGGTGCACCCCGCTGTGGGCGCATTGGACAATTACGCACGTCGATTAAGGTTGGGTTATTTTCAGGGGTGCAGATCCACTGCCCCATTTCTTCTCTCCATCTCCCTTTTCTCCCAGTGTATGGGACTACTTTATGCATGATTAACTGATGTGGATGGATATGGAAATATGAAGCCCTTTTTTTAAAGCCTGCTGATCATCTGCGTCTGTGTAACTCCCCGTTCATTTGTGTGTTGTAGTGGAGCAGAGCAGAGATGGATGTGGAGTCAGAAATATATTTAACCGTATTTCTTCCACCACTTCAATCATATCTTATAAGATGTGAATCTGAAATGTGAAGAATGTGATTCATATTTTTGAGAAATGCCCCCGGCATCTGCACCCATGATTTAAACCTGTGCAGAGATGCACCCCAGCTGTGGGCGTATTGGACAATAACGCATGTTGATTTAGGTCAGCTCATCAATACAATATCTTTCATCGGCGCCCCACTAAATCGTCTCTCCGGAGATCAGCTGATGATGCCTTTAATGCTTCACACAGTGCTTTTAAAAACACAAAACAGAAAAGTAGATCAGTTTCTGCAGACCCTGACCACGACCCAAATAGACTTATAAAGAAAGGGTAGCCCACATGAGGAACTAATTATGAGCAAGACCAGAGGGCCAATGTATCCTAGTACCCTAGTAAAAGAATTCTGTGTGAGTGTGTTGAGGGGTTGATGTGGGTAGAGTCCAATTTGTTGCTGATACTCCCTCAACGGGAGGCTGTCCACTCAGACAGATGTAGTACCGACGGCTTTCTTAAGCTTTGAGTCAGGAGGTCCCAGATGGCTCTTGACCTGTTTCTGATGTGTGACACAGGAACAGCTGCTCTGTTTTCATCACACCTGGTCTCGGTTAGATACTGTACTGTATTTCGGAAGTTTACAGGCAAGAAATGTTGAAGAAAATGTTGAATTTCCACAATTTTACTCTTGACATTTCTTTTACCACTTCAGGCCCAGTTAAAACACAAGCTTTCTTTTGTATTAATGTCCCACTCACTGCTTATTAACATTTATATGTTTTTTCACTTTATTTTTTCCCTTTTTGTTGCATTTTACCCCGTCTGCACTGTAAAAACATGAACAGTTAAAACACAGTGGCAGCAGACGGAGACGGAGCCTTTGAAATTGCAGTAAATAACCATATTTAATTACAGTATTTATGCATATATTAACAATAGTATACTGTAAAAACACGAACTGTTAAAAAACGGTATAACAACTGGCAGCAAAGTGAAATAACAGTAAATAACTATATTTAATTCAGTATGTATGCATATATTAACAATAATATACTGTAAAAACATGAACTGTTAAAAAAACGGTAAAACAACTGGCAGTAAAGTGAAATAACAGTAAATAACTATATTTAATTCAGTATGTATGCATATATTAACAATAATATACTGTAAAAACATGAACTGTTAAAAAAACGGTAAAACAACTGGCAGCAAAGTGAAATAACAGTAAATAACTATATTTAATTACAGTATGTATGCATATATTAACAATAATATACTGTAAAAACATGAACTGTAAAAAAACGGTATAACAACTGGCAGCAAAGTGAAATAACAGTAAATAACTATATTTAATTCAGTATGTATGCATATATTAACAATAATATACTGTAAAAACATGAACTGTTAAAAAAAACGGTAAAACAACTGGCAGTAAAGTGAAATCACAGCAAATAACCATATTAAATGACAGTATATTTAATGTAATTAAACGGATTTTGACTTTAAAATGTGCTTTTTTTTTTTTTACAGTTTATTACATGTAATTCTGTGATATGGCTATTTAGTATAATTTTACACTATCCGTCTGGAAACCATGCTGCCAGTCGTTTTATCATTTTTTAACAGATTTTTTTTACAGTGTGCTTCACCCGTTGGATAGCGCCTGACACTCCCCTCACTCGTGCGATGTCTGGCCCCTTTCACTATCGCCTCTGTGTATGTTGTAAAGGCACCATTGGCTTAGAGTCGCCTAAGATGATTGAAGAAATACAAACAAGCCAGAGGGTTTTTTCCCCTATCCCAGAATGGTAAGCACAACACTGTGAGAGACTACCCAGTTTACGCGATGCTGCAGTGTGACAGTTATCTGCTATACTCACACTTTGGGCTGGCCGATACATTGAACATACTTGATGTATTGCAGCTTGTTCTACGTGGGATGTATTAAATGACTATATGACAAACAACAAGTACATATTGTCATGTCGTTTTTTTTTATGCCACCGGTGTTGTGCCGACCGTCGACTTGAAACAAAGAGGCCGGTAACTACACATTTGCAGAATTTATTTAATTTAGCTGTAATGTCAAATGGCCATGGTTTGAATTAATAGCTTACTATTTTGTTAAATTTCACTTGGTTGTGATTGTAGCATGTAAGTTAAATATAGTTCCTACAGAAACCACTGACAGACAAGAATGTTTTAATGCAGACATGTCGCAGAGGCGACTTCAACCATCATGCTGGTGTGATAGTTTGCATTAAAGCCCCTGAACCCCCAGACAGGTGTTTTCAGTTAACTGGTTGATTCAACCTCTTCTCAGGACTGTGTGGGTGTGTCTACTGCGAATGATTGACATATTCCTCAGTCTCCTGTTAGCTTTGTTTCACCTGTTAAGGCGGGACAAAGGACACCTTTATCAGTCTTAGTGGTAGACGGACATTTACGACCTCATAAATTCCTATCAAATTCTCATCAAAGCCCCGCCCACCTTCAACCCAAGCAGAGGTCTAATCAGCCAGAAGAACTGAAAACACCTGTGTGGGTGTTCAGGGGTCTTAAAGGGTTAAACTGAGCATCTAATATTATCATATTAGTATGTGTTTAAGAGGAGATTTCAAAATATCAAGATATATATTGTGATACAGCATTAAAAATGCCATTTTAGTCATAGGCCATATTGCCCAGCCCAACCACACTGATTGGTCGATACTACAGGTGGGGATCTTTGGGTGTCTCACGATTCGATTAGATTCCAAATGGATTTTTTAATTAGTACACGCTTCCGGACCTACTCCAGTCCTCGGAGAGCCAATAAGGACAGTATGTCATGAAAGCATAAGATTATACTTAATTTTTGGAAAAAGGTATCAACCGTTTTCAATAATGTAAACACACAAAGGCAAAATTATGACCACATTTTTATCTATTCATGCTTAACTTGCATAGTTTTTTAGTTTTTCTCAATTCTCAGTGACTTCAAAAATTAGAGTGCTTTTAACATAGATAAAATGATACTTAGGCTAGTAGCTGCTTTATTTTTTAAGAATCTAGTCAATTTTCGTAAAATAAAATTGTACAAAAGTAATACTGCAAAGCTGGTATTTTGCCAGTTTGTATACAATATAATATATTAGAGTAAAGTACTGTACATTTTGAAAGACCTTTAATTCTGAAATTCCATAGTGAAAGGTTCTGTGAAAATTATGCAATTAATCTTATTTCCATATTTATTTGGTATTTGGGCCTGGTTGTGTGACACTTTATTCTGAAAAACTGAAAACCGGACGTGGACACAACAAATATATTTGACGAGTTGTATTTCAGTTATCCTCTAAAGTTAATACTTCACCTCCTCTCTGCAGGTAGAGTTTTATACTGCAGAGTGAGACAGAAGGACAGTAAAGTGTTTACCTTCATGTCAGAGTTTTATACTGCAGAGTGAGACAGAAGGACAGTAAAGTGTTTACCTTCATGTCAGAGTTTTAGACTGCAGAGTGAGACAGAAGGACAGTAAAGTGTTTACCTTCATGTCAGAGTTTTAGACTGCAGAGTGAGACAGAATGACAGTAAAGTGTTTACCTTCATGTCAGAGTTTTATACTGCAGTGAGACAGAATGACAGTAAAGTGTTTACCTTCATGTCAGAGTTTTATACTGCAGTGAGACAGAATGACAGTAAAGTGTTTACCTTCATGTCAGAGTTTTATACTGCAGAGTGAGACAGAATGACTGTAAAGTCTTTACCTTCATGTCAGAGTTTTAGACTGCAGAGTGAGACAGAATGACAGTAAAGTGTTTACCTTCATGTCAGAGTTTTAGACTGCAGAGTGAGACAGAATGACAGTAAAGTGTTTACCTTCATGTCAGAGTTTTAGACTGCAGAGTGAGATAGAATGACAGTAAAGTGTTTACCTTCATGTCAGAGTTTGAGACTGCAGAGTGAGACAGAATGACAGTAAAGTGTTTACCTTCATGTCAGAGTTTTATACTGCAGAGTGAGACAGAAGGACAGTAAAGTGTTTACCTTCATGTCAGAGTTTTAGACTGCAGAGTGAGACAGAATGACAGTAAAGTGTTTACCTTCATGTCAGAGTTTTAGACTGCAGAGTGAGACAGAATGACAGTAAAGTGTTTACCTTCATGTCAGAGTTTTAGACTGCAGTGAGACAGAATGACAGTAAAGTGTTTACCTTCATGTCAGCTCATCTGAGCAGTTTCAATGCAATTACCATAAATGTCAGAATACGGGCGCACTACAAATGTAGGGCCCACAGGTTTGACTACGGAGAAGTAAATGACTGCTCTCTTGACCGCAGTGGGCATTCTTAGTATTGCCAAAATACTTGATTTTGCCAACCTTGCATATTGAATTAGTCTTGTCCAGCTCTGTCTTCCCTGGAGGTTGTGAAGTTATGAATGGATGAATTGATTTGGGATTTTTACATGAATAGATTGTTTTGCCCACCCTTAGTCAATACACAGTGCATGCCACGCCCTCTGACTTCAGCAGTGAGCTCTTTCTGGTGTTTTCTCTCCAGTTCACCTTCTGCCTTGACTAGAACTATGAAATGTTAATTGTTTTTGCCATTTCCAATTATTGTTGAACCCAGCATTATTATCATGGTAAAGTCCACACCAAAGGGATTGAGTGATTACTGTGGTGTGTGTGTTTGTTTGTGTGTGTGTGTGTGTGTGTGTGTGTGTGTGTGTGTGTGTGTGTGTGTGTGTGTGTGTGTGTGTGTGTGTGTGTGTGTGTGTGTGTGTGTGTGTGTGTGTGTGTGTGTGTGTGTGTGTGTGAGACTGCAGGCAGCATTCTGCTCATTAGACCCTCTCCGCTTGCTTGTTTCTCATCCTTTGCTGTTCTCGTCTTCTCCTTCATCTTAACCCTGGTGCACCCTTCTGTCTGTTCTTTAAACTCCTTCCAGCCTTCGTCTGCTCCCCCTCCTTCCTTCCTTCTTTTCCTTCTTTCCTCCATATCCTCGTTGCCTTCTACCTCTCCTCTCTCCTCAGACCTAGAAACATCCATTCTTGATGAGGTTTAGGATATGAACAACAGTCTGCCTCGCTCTGTCTTCTGTTTCTATTTTGTTCAATCGTTTCCTGTTTCTTTCTATTGGCTGTCACTCTTTTTCTTCTCACTGTATTTCTGTTGCCACTCTATACACGCACAGAGACACACACACACACACACACACACACACACACGCACACGCACTCGCACACGCACACACACACACACACACACACGCACACTCACACACACACACATTCACCGCCTCCTCACAGTGACGTGTTCTCCACTCCAACTTGTCTGTCTCCAGCAGCTCCAGAGTTGGCTGTTTTATGTGGAGTTGAGTGCGCCCTGGGGTGCAGCTGTGAAGCAGAATAATGCAGAACCGTTTGTCATTTTGAATGTTGTGCATCTCCACAGTTATTGTGTGCGTTTAAAAGGACATGAATGGCCAGTTTGTGATCAGGTTTTTGGAGTACCCCATTGTGCGTTTGAGCATGTACACCATATCCGGTCTCTCGGGAACCTGGATAAGCCCTTAACCTGTTTAGCAGAAACCTGTTACCTGAAGTACTCCAAATGAAACTGGGAAAAGGTAATGTAAGAGGCTTGTTCATATTAGAGCTTTGATACTTCAGGCTTGAATTGGGTCAGGTTCATGCAAATTTCCCAATGTTTTTATTTATTTCTTTTTTAAATGCAGACATGATAGTCTGTTTTGTTTTTTTTAAATCGATAATTGGAAAATAATCTATACTAATATGAGTATCGGATTAGATAGTAACTTTGTCTGAACACAGCTAGTGCTGTTGCTGGAGGACCTTCACCACCAATTTTAGTAGAAAATGAACAAAGTTAAAGTGCCGTTTGGAAGTATTTAGCACACGAGTGTAACGACCAGAGAATCGCTAGGGATGTTAATGAGCCGCTAGCATCCAATGATAAACACTAACGTTAACGGCGGAGCTAAGCAGCTAACTTCATAGCTAACCTCAAGTATAGACTTGGAGAAATGAACCGTTTTTCACATTTTTCGGGTTAGGATCTTTTGGGACGGGCCTGAAATCACGGCCAACGAGACGGAGAGCCCCGCCCACACTGCTCTCCATTGACACTATATTGTGTGATTGTGCCTCCTTTTCAATTCTTTCCTCTAGCAAAAACAGAGAAACGCATTAAAGCTGCTGTGTGGTGGGAAGTACGTGTTTACAAGCTGCCAAGTCCAAAAAGTGAGCCTTTATAAAGCCAAAAGTGGATACAGGAACATAGTAATGGGAATTACCATTAAGGTGCTAATGGAAATAAGCTTCTCGATCGCATTATATCCTACGAAAAATAACTCCTGTAGCTAGCATAACTGCTACAACCACGAGGCAAATAATTAGTGTTAAGTCAGTTAGATATTATCGTTCATTTGTATTATGGCAACGCCTACTGATTTACAATGAAAAATTAAATTAAAAAGTTTGTTAGCTCACTGCTAACACATAATGGGAATTACTATTAAAACGCTAACGGAAATTACCATCAAAATCTTGACCCCATCCTAATATACGATTCACTTCACATGCTTGTAAAACCCCATGTGGTCATATTTCCTGTCAAAATGTTCAGTGTCACGTACAGAACTAAAGTTACATTTACATTACATTAACGTACATTTTGCTGCATTACTGTCACATTCTCTTCCTACAAGCATTTATTTTTTGACTGACAGAGAGAGATGTGGGCACGGTTTCAGCAGAAAGCATTTCAGAGAAGAGAGTATTGCTTAGTTTTTATTATTTTGAAACCTTGTTTTTTTATACTCTCACACTTTTTTCATACAATATTTTTATTCATTCAAATGTGGCTGGCTGGTTCATTTTTCTGTAGTGTGACAAATTCAGATCCCATTTTTGTCATTGCTTTACACAGACGTTAACCCACTTCTCCTCTATCCTTCTGTATGTTCACTGTGTTGCACGTTAAAAGGTGTTTTTTCATAAATCTTACTATATACTCTGCTTTAAATGGTTGCTAACAAACATGATTGATGCATGAAATGAATCATTACACAGTGCAACTCCATGCATCTCCCTCTCTGTTCCAAAATCAGGCCATGGAACACTTTCTTTCTGTCTGTTCATTTCATCTCTTGCAGCCCCCTCACCGTGTCTTCCACCTCTTCTCTGTCATTGTGCTGTCTCCTTGCAGTTGTCAGTAGGAACACTACAGCGCACCCTGAAACACTGATGAAAGAACCTGACTTGCCACTTTCAGTTCCATAGGGAACGGAGCTTTCACTGAAGCTATAAATTAGCTCCCACAGTTATGTGCATACAATGTGGTACACACACACACACACAGCAAGTTCTGTGTGTGTGTACATAATAATTGTGATTTTTATCCTCTGCTACACCAATAAACTTCTCAGTCTTGTCGCTCCTAACAAGTCTTATCACAGTCCACTGCTACTCCACTCTATCTGGTTGAGACACACACACTGTGTGTTATTGTGCATGCTTTAGTGTCTGTGTGGACTGCACAGGCTGCACAAGCTCACAAATTGGATGGGAGACGAAATATTCCTATTTGCAGTTATTCACCCATTGGGTTCTTTTCGCTGCGAGGAATTGGTCGTTCTGTTGAAAACACACATCATTATTTGTGTTTAACCAGTCGTCACATCAGCTACATTTCCTCCATACTTCTAAACCAAATTTCTTACACTGAACATTGTCTTTTTCTGAAGGAAATGTGAGAGTTTTCTGAACAAATATGAATGAATAGTTAGAGGTTGAATATGGAGAATGAGCAGAACAGCACCATCTAGTGTCTCAAGATCGTAGTCGCAACAACAAAAAATTATTCCAGCAGTCCGGTTGCCAGTTGATCATTGTCAAATATAAATATAATAAGTCATGTTAATATCAACTGAGACTAAATGCATTTTTTTATGGAAAAGAAAAAAGAAAAAAAAGCGTTAGTGAGCGGCTTGCTCCACAGCTGCACTCATCTCAGCCATGTTGTTTAAACTGAACAGTCGCTTCTCGTTTTGTCACACTTAAATCTGCCTCAAAACCAATGCTGATTGGTTCAGTTGCTTGGCAAATTTCTCCAAATTTTCTCTGCTGCAGGTTATCAGACTGATCTGAGAGTAAAATACAATGGAGCTTGCGAGATCAGGGCGGTCTCACGAGGCTATAATTCTATCTTTGGCAGCGAATGGTCCCAGTATTCAAATCTCGGATGAGCCCACAACGCCCACAAATCACTTAAATAATGTGGTATATTTATGTGGGATTAAGTGTGATGCAAAAGCGGGTGTCGTAGAGCCTTTGGAAATCCACTGATTTCACACTTTAAGCTGATGTGAGTCGGTGAAATCAAAGTCCTGACAAAACCAAGTTGGAATCTTGGTGAAACCTTTTGTTCAAAATGAGCTTAAATTCTTCGCCCTTACACTTTGACCCTCACCTATTACTGCAACAGCCTCTCACTAATGAGAGTCAACACAAACAAAAATAAAGGAAGCATGTGGATTTGTAGCAAAATAATATGATGATTGTCTCAGCTGATGTCTTGTGACATTGCTCCGTCTATAGGAAAAGTAAATCAAATGAAATGTTTCCCATCAAAAATTGCAGACAGGATGTTTCATGTGGCTTGCTGGTATACTGCATCTGTGATAAGCTAATATTGGCTGATTTATTAGGCCCTCTTTAAATTTCTTTCAGTCTTTCAAACTGCACTTGTATGAAAGACTCTGAAGACTCTGAAGAAATGATTATTTAAGTATAAGTTTAAATTAATAAATTTGCTAAAAATGCTTTTAATGACATACAGGAAGTAGACACATCAACATGAACACATGGATAAAACAGTACTAATCAATTTAATATCATAGCCCTTCAGTAGATATTATTTTTTGTCAAACGCTCATACTGTCATATATTAATTCCAACTTTTTTTGAGATTGTGCCCATCTGTCTCATTCATGTGACGTAATATCTCAGGAACCTCACTGCAGATACCTTCAGTGATACTAACTACATTGTGTGCTTTCTCTTCACAGATATTCAGAAGAGCTGACAAAGATGGTGAGTGAATTCACTGATTCTCTGATTAGTTCATATAACGTGTCCCTTTTGTGATACACAGTATGTTGATAAATAGTATGATTTCATTTGACAGGAGTTTTACACATACACTACTCTTAATAAACCCTTGCCTTATTATCATTCATTCATCTTCAACCGCTTATCCCGGGGTCGGGGTCGCGGGGGGTGCTGGAGCTGATCCCAGCTGACATCGGGCGTGAGGCGTGGTACACCCTGGGCAGGACGCCAGTCTATCGCAGGGCACATAGAGACGAACCGAGACAGACAACCATTCACACCTACGGGCAATTTTAGAGTCATCAATTAACCTAACACATGCATGTCTTTGGAATGTGGGAGGAAACCGGAGAACCTGGAGAAAACCCACGCAGACACGGGGAGAACATGCAAACTCCACACAGAAAGGCCCAGGTCCTGGAACCTTCTCGCTGTGAGGCGACAGTGCTAACCACTACACCACCCTGTAGCCCAACTTGCCTTATTAGAATTATTATATTATTTAAACCAGATTTAATTTAAAAAAAAACATAAATAGTAGAGGACTTATACATTGATGCCCTAGTAAATCAAAAATTCCGGCGTAAAATCATCCCATGGTCTTTTTCGTCAAATACGCTCATCAAATAAGCCATCGAGACAATTTTTCCGTGTAACAACTATTAGATATCCTGGACAGTCACTGACAGTGATTAGCTTGGGGCACTACGGTGAAGGCATTCAAACGTCTTTTCAACCACTAATACTGCTCAAAATAACACCAAACCTCTGCAGCAGCATGAGAAGAGTCCCTACACAGAAAACAAAGCATCAATGGGCTCCTTCCTTTTGGATTGACTTTAGTAATCGACTTGAATGGACTTTAGTATGAGAGGAGCTGGTACAGGGGCCAGTAGGTCAGTCTTTCAAAGCCCTCATTAAATAAACTCTGGGTTCACTAACTACGTTGTGGGTGCTTTTTTTCTGTGTAGGGACTCTTCTCATGCTACTGCAAGGGTTTGCTGTTAGTTTGAGCAGTATTAGTGGTTAAAAAAGACATTTTAATGCCTTCACCGTACTGCCCCGAGCTAATCAGTGTTAGCCACATCATGCTGTTAGCGACTGTTAGCGACTCTATGGGATTTCTCTGTTAATAGTTGTCACACAAAAAAATGTGTCTCGATGGCTTATTTGATGAGTGTATTTGCCAAAAAAGACCCTGGGAGGATTTTACGCCAGAATTGCACTTTAAGGTCTGTTTTCTACTATGATGTAACTGTTCAAACAAATAAAGACTGACAGATTCTTTTGAAGGGTTTCTTCAACATAAGAAAAAACATTTTTGAACAAGGTTGACTTGACTTAAATGAATGAAACAACGGTACCTGTATCTCCTGATTGTCCATCTGTATTTTAATTTTGATGGAGATCTAGATACAAATCATAATTTCTTAACATTTTTATAGACTTTTCTTATTGGTGGCATTTCCAATATTCACATGCAGATTTTACTAAAAACATTTGTACTCAGTGGAGTTACCCCCTGTGTTCTTTCTAGAAATGGCATGTCAAACTGAACTTTAGGGAAGGATTTTCAGTCAAATAACAGCGTTAGCAGATTGCACAGCCTTGGCAGCTGTGTATACAGTCTGCTCTCTGAACGTTCAGTTCTACTTCAGTTCTATTTTCATACAGTTCGCATCTGCAGTTTTGCTTTTCAGGGGCATTGACAACAACCTGCCTCTAGCCCGTTTTGGCCTTGTTGGGTAGGTTATCAGACAGATGATTGTGTTTCAACACTAATGTGAGATTTATTGTATTGTATTGTATAGTGTATAGTGGAAAACTACATAGCATGGAGCTCTGTCCATCTGCTGTCTGAGCAGCTGCTGCACTGTGCTGTATTCTTAACATGTTTGGATATTTAAGTTTTCAGAAGGGGAAAGTTTATATTACTGTGTAGCTCTGCCAGTAGCAGTTTGTTTATACCCTCTGGCATCTCATGTATTGCTACTTCCTCTCGATATATCTCTTCATCTTCTCCCCGTTCTGTTGCTCTTCTCCCTTTACATCTCTTCCTGCTCTACCCATCTTTCCTGTTTCTCATCATTTAATTCCATCCTCTTTTATCACTGTCGCGTAGACTTAAAAGAATTGAACTAATGAGGAAACAGCATATAAAGCTGTGCTTTCATAGCAGCCAGATGGCCATTTGCTCTTCCAGTGTGTGTGTGTGTGTGTGGAAGGGGTTTCTCTCCTATCCAAACTGATCACGTCTTTGCCTCCTCTCCAGTACAGCTATATTCCCCAATTGTATCTCTTTAAATAAGATATCTGTACACTTAAATGTGCATTTCAATGGTGCTCAGTTATAACCATAGCCCCTGGACCTCAGAACACCGCACCGTAAGTAGTGCTCTGCAAGGAGGACCACCTCTGCAGAGATGAATGTTCGTTTGAACAGATGGACAGTGTTCGGTTTCCCTCCATGCCAAAAATTGTAAATGGTAATTGGTAAAAATAATTCGATTTGGGTGCCCTGTGATAGACTGGCGTCTTGTCCAGGGTGTACCCCGCCTCACGCCCGATGTCAGCTAGGATCGGCTCCAGCTCTGAAGCAGATTTGGATGGCTTCAGAGCTGAGCCGCGCATCTCACCCACCTGATCGACGGATTTACCACACTTCTCACAGCCACAACCTTGGAAACCCATCAGCTACCTGTCTTACTGCAGATAAGCCTCTGGGGCCAACGGCTAATATTTCAGGATTTCCAATGTAGCCAGCAGATATCCTCTTCTATTTACGGCCTGATTACTTGAGATGTGATAATGGAGTTGAGAGATAGCATCTCTATAAACTGATATCTGGATATAAATGCAGATAAATAACAACAAAAAGCTAAAGAAAAGCTAATTGTCTTAAGAAGATAACAGGTGGGTTCTGTGAGGTGATGTCTGTGTCTTTTACTGTCCACATGGACTGTTAACCTGCATGCTCCAAAGTGATTAGTCAATTCTACTCGGACTACAACGTAAACCAGATCACTTCTGCTGCAAAATCTTGTCCTGTTGCCAACGGATTCTGCTTTCACATGCATAATCTGACACAACTGCACAGTTACACAATGCTTTAAGTAGTAAAAAAAAAGTGCCAGTACTCCCCTTATTCACATGTTGCCATGTGTATCGGAAGGCCGATGAGTGAATAAAAGATACTCAAAGATAGTCTTGATTAACACAACATTCATTTATTCAAATTTCCTTGTAAAAGTAGTAATACCACACTGTAGAAAAAAAATCCTGTCTTCAAAATGTTACTTAAGTAAAAGTACAAAACAATAAACATCCAAAATGTACTTAAAGTACAGAACGTTAATGTACTCATTACACAGAATGGCCCATTTTAGAAGATTATATCACTGGATTATAATTGATGGGTTAATGTAAATGTCACGTTGCAGCTGATGAAAGGTGGGGCCAATTTTAACTATTTTATTTACTGCTATATAGCTCAATCTAAAACAACATATTGTAGTGAGTGGGACTTTAATATTCACCCTGGTACTAGAGTGTAGTTCTATACATTGTTATTTAATTTAATTATGCATTAAAATATGACTGTCCCGGGATTGTGGTCTCTTCAATGTGTGCATGATGACGTAGTAACCCCATTTTCGGGTTACGTGTCTGCGCCATCTTGTTTTATTTGTTTTTGTTCTGGCTATGAAAAATAAACGCGACACACGCTTGTGTGCTCAACCTGAGAAGTTGTTTGGATCTCAATGCGATTTCCCCTAAATTATATAAATTATATATTTTTTTTATTATTTTGTATTGAGAATCAGAATCTGTAAGTAACTAGTAACCAAAGTTACCAAATAAATGAAGTGGAGTAAAAAGTACAAAATTTCCTCTGTAATGTAGTGAAGTATAAGTATAAAGTAGCATAAAAGTGAATTTCACTGGGTGGCTGGTGGCACAGTGGTTGGAGAAGTCGCCCCATGTAAAGAGGCTGAAGGTCCTCGAGGCAACAGCCGCGGGTTTGACTTCGACCTGTGGCCCTTTGCTGCATGTCTCCCCCTCTCTCTCTCTCACCCCATTTCCTGACTGTCCTATTTAATAAAGGCTTGAAAACTGCCATAAAAAATATTCTTTAAAAAAAAGTGAATTTCTCAAGTAAAACACAAAGTACCTACAATACCTGAGTACATGTACTTAGTTACTTTCCATCACTGAATATTCATGTACTTGCAGAAATGGCAAAAGTATATTCTGGATTTCAACAGAACAGTCAGGTTTAAGAACAAATAATTGGTCCTTTGACCACCAGTCTGGCCATTCACCTTGAACAAGGTTATTGCTAACGTTCGCTTGCTGCTCCTATTTTTCATTTTCTGGCTCAGTAGTATTTTACAGAACTCTCTGTCATCATCCGACTCCGTTCCAGTTCCTGTTCTCTTTGAGCCTTTTAGGAGCCGGGCCAACTTTACTGTCCTGTTTTTAATCTTTTGCTTTTGTCTGTTTATCCAACATTGCTGTGTCTCATGAGTTAGTGTTAATGTGACGTCAACTTCTGTGACAACAAACTAGTGGGCATCACCTAATAGTCTACCGGCGAGAGCAGAGAGGCAAGCGTCACGTAGTGCGCCCTGGGTAATGTGGTTTAACTGCCATGAATCGCAGAGAGATGGATTAGGAGAGACAAGGAAAGGGTTCTGGGAGCTTGTAAGAAGAAGTGGGGGTACTGTGTACCGGCCCATTTAAAGCACTTCAGTTACAGATAAAGATTAGGCTACACTAATATTTGTAGATTTAGATTCCAGTCGTGACTGTTAGTGGTAGGATGTTTCCGACTGGTGTGATCCAAACATTTCCATTAACACACCGTTGATTAGATGTAATGATTTCCAAAATGTATATATGTATATTAGGCCTATAAAATGTCAAAAATATGTTCCTGCATCTGTCTGACCTCTGGTTGTTAGCACAAAAGCAAGTGTAAAGTATGTAGACACTGCACAAAATCAATGTATCTGAAGTAGTAGACTAGTGATCATAAACCATTTTTAGAGATGATTTCACTTTTGACATCATTGCTGTAGATGACATTTTTATCTCGCCCAGGGCTATTCTGAGAAATAGTTGTGCCGTTGCAACAAGCTGTGGCATCAGCTGTCAACATTTTAAATGATTGCACTTCCTAATTACCAACTGCTTAGATACAGAGCGTCAGTTAAGACACAAAATTCATTTTCATTTCATGCTGATTTAATCCTGAGCACAGACCAGTTAACGTCACAAACGAGCTGTAGGATTGTGTGCAACTTCATGATAACAGTCTCTTGGGGTGTTTCAACAACACCATTGCTGCTGGAAACAGACTTGAAAGAGGCAGATGCAAGTTCGGTTGAGTGAGGAGCAGCAGAGCAAGAAAAAGAAGAGACTGAGAGTCAGGGAGGAACAAAGAGAGAAGAAGAAACAATGGTTATAATGAAGAAACATAGTTATGGGATGTATGGAACGCAGGCTGGAAAGGAAGAACCAGTGAGCAGAAGCTGAAGAAGAGCTATTTTTAGCCTCCTCCTCTCTCTTGGGAGAAGACCAGGAAACTGTTTTAATGAGTGAGACAGGGAGAAGGGAGATGCTAACGGGGAGAGGAGAGAATTGTTAAAAGAAAAAGAAGTTGGGGGAGGGAGAGATTGACAGAAAGAGAGGCAGGAGGTGGCAGAGTCTAAAAGGGAGACGAGAGAAAGAAAAAAGAGCAGGGCAAAGAGAGGAAGAGGAGCGAGGGAATAAGAGAGAGTGCCGTATATATCTGACAACAGGTCAGTAATTTAGGTTTAATTGGCTGAGTTCTGTCTTTGAATTCATAGCACATATTTCAGGGCCGGCCTTCCTACCCCCAAGCTGCTGAAACAGCAAGGTGTGTGTGTGTGTGTGTGTGTGTGTTTGTGTGTGTGTGAGTGTGTGTATTATGCATGCCTACCTCAAATCCAAGTTGCATGCATCAGTGAGCTTTTTTGCGTGTAATATGTGTCAGATTGCCTGAGCTCCTCTGCATGCGTACGTGTGCACGCCGTGTGTGTTGTTTGCGATTATCACGGCTGACTCAAAGGCATTGTTATGCAACAGTGTTTCAACAGCCAATGAAATAGTTGCATCACTTGACAGCACTTAGTTTGCAATTTGCACTTCTAGCAGCACCTCTGATACGACACCGGTCACCAAGCTGCTGCTGTTTGAAAACGTAATCTCTGCAAGTAGAATAGAAATGTTATGAAATAATAACCTGGGTTTTTGTTTTAATTATATGTTCTCTGTAACTGCTGAAGGAATGAAATCAAGTTGCATTTGCATTTTAATTGCACTTCCATACTACACTCAAACTGCATTCAGTCTTGGATCCTTGAATCCCGAAGCCATAAAACATAATTCAACTTTTATTAAACCTTGTTTTTTTGGTAACACGTTCTATCACATTTTACCCCTTTTACCTGCTTTGGACTAGAAGAAAGGAACACACACTCACAAGTTTTAAAGATATTTATCAGGACCATGTTATTGTTTATCTGCAGATTTGTATCAGTCCATCTACCAGTATAGGCTTTTTCACAGCACACATTTATAACAGCACACATTTTGACTCGTCAAAGCAGTGCTACTGTTAACATTAAAGGGTTGCATCTAGTGTCTCGCAACAACAAAACATAATTCCAACAGTCGGGTTGCCAGGTTTGTCAGACCCGGAAGTAGCCTACAGGAGACCAGAGTCAGTTTGAGCCTGTTTGAACCCGTCCCCTCTGGCAAATCACACCATAAAAACAAGTATTGATGAGGAGTTTAATTCACAGTTACCGTTAGCTGTTAGCATTAGCCGTTCCAGCTAAGTAAAGATGAAGGTGATGTTAGCGATCAAGGAGAAACGTAGCCATTTGGGCGTGCGTTTTAATGGCGTTGAACTCCTTTATCTCAGTCCATGGAGTGAATGCTTGGCCTGCCTATACTGGACAGTTGCAAGGTCCATAGGTCCGAGTCCCGGTGTTGGGCGGACCTGATGCTTGGCCTGTAGACTGGTTGACTGCGGAGTTGGTTCAGCGGGGCTTGTCTGCTCCCGTCCCGGCCTGGATTCAGCTCTTCAGGTGACTACAGCTCTGCACTTGGCTTGTTTCTGGCTGTTGTTTGTTGGTTAACAACAAAAAAAAAGAGTTCTGACCGGTCCTGTGGGGCTGGTATCGCGAGTTCGATGCAATTTGCCGGCCGGACAAAAAGGCAAAGACAGCACAAGGGGTTTTACTATACTTATAAAAGATAAAAACGTATCGTAGAAAACTTATAAAGTTGCTCGATAAAAATAGATTAATAAACGAAAATATTTTAACAAGAAAACAAAATATAAAGTAACGTCTCTTGCTAACTTTTGGACAACAAAGTTGAACAAAAGGAACAAAAGAAAAAGAAAAAACGCAGAAAGAAGAAGACGGGGAGAAGAGTTAGATGAAGAGAGAGTGAGTGAAGGAAAAAGAGTGAGCAGAAGAGGAGTTGACACCTCTCTCTGTGTTCCTTTATCCCCCCGGAGGAGTGAGAAGGAGGATCTTGGCCTAACCCAACCCTCTGGTTCTGAGCGAATTAGCTGCTTTATATTCTAGCATTCTAACAGGGAAGATTAAACTACCTCTGGTTGATTTTCCGTTATTAATCTTTCTTAAACCACATAAATATAATCACAAACAAGATACAAATAATGCATACACAGCTACACATTTGAAAGAATGTCTTTGAACAGCCAGTTGCGATGAAACAGCGAACTTTAACTGTTTTTCAAACTTTCCAAGTTCTGTTTCTTGTCCTTATCACTGAACGTCCCTCTGTCTCCTGGGTGAGAGAGAGGCCGACCCTTGAGTTCAAATTGCGGTCAGAATATCTCACATTGAAACAAGTATAAAAACATCTTATCTCACACTCCCTTTTTGTGACGATGAGCAGATAGTCAGACAGGCAATCCAAAGTGTATTCACAAAAAGAGCACTCCCTATCGAGGTTCCTACACCTGTCAAAAATCATATGTTAATTCAGACTAAATATATTATTTTATGGAAAAGCAACACTTTCATTACCCCTCAAAACGCCCAGTGGGTGTATTATTTTAAAAATAATAATAATAATTGTCCCAGTAAAACAGTGAGCCAACATGCACATGAACTTCTCTTGAAGTTGTGTTTAATGATGCATGGATTTATGCAAGGTCACTAAACTGAATGAACCGGTGACTTTCCTGATGAATGTATGATAATGCGATAGGCCTTGTGTTTTTACGGAAGACATGTTGACACTGTAGGAAAAGCACAGGTGTAAATAATGAAATCAATCATGGTTGAATTCCATTTAGCTGCTTTAGTTTAAGGATCCTGGTGCTGCGCATGCTGGCTTTAGCTGGTTTTGCAATTACATAGTTTCACGGTTTCATAACCATAGAAGCTACGGTATCTGTGGTGTCTGGATTCCTGCATTGTTGCCCTGTTTTGTGTGTGAGAGTGGTCGTGCCACTCAACTGAAGCATTGAGAAGAAGAGCTGATATTCCAGCCTTATATCACCCAAAAAAGAATCTTAAATCAGGAGTATGGAGCATTTTGTATAGATCTATAAAATGCACAGGGCGTTGTAGAAGATGGATATCCAGTTTGCAAAGTGACTGGAAAGAATCCAACACCTAATTGGTAATACACCATCTTCAAGATGATCATCCAGCTCTTTATGCTCAAGCCAAGGTGAAAAATGAACTAGTGAGTGAAATATTACTTAGCTGGACCAAACAAGGTTAAACTGGGATGGAGGAGTTCACAACGTGTTCCTGTTTACTGTCTGAATCTTGTGGGGATATGTAGTAGTTACCAGGATGTAACTCCAGTTGTATTGTACTGTCTTTAAGGGTTAAAAATGTAAACTGTTAAGTTAAAGTCCATAAGTTAATAATTAAGCAGGTCTAGAAAGTAAATGTTCTTTGGTTCAGAGAAACGGCGGCAGAGTGAGCGCTCGGCTCATCAATTATAGCTATGCTGTGTTTTTCCGTTGCATGCTCAGTACCACAGACTGTATAAAAAATGGACGTAGCCCGTTCTCTCAACTTGATCTAATCATATTCGCTTCTGACAGCTGCCATCTTGTTGGACTTTGACTCCTCCTCACTTTACCTGTCAGTGATGACACCAAAGTCCAGAATCTCTGTGTACTGAATTACTACTAAACTACTGAATATAGGAGGTGGCTGCGGCTCAGAGGTAGAGTGGGTCATCCTCCAATTTGAGAGATTGCTGGTTCGATCCCAGATTCTCCGCTCCGCATGTTGAAGTGTCTTTGGGCAAGACACTGAACCCCGAATTGCTCCCCGCGCTGCACATGGTTGTGTAAATGTTTTGTGAATGGTTACATTAGATTAGATGGTCTGTAGATGTCCACTGCCATCAGTGTGAATGTCTGTGTGAATAGATGAATGTGACAAACACTGTGAAAGCGCCTTGAGTAGTCAGAAGACTAGAAAGGCGCTATATAAGTTAATTTACTATTACCTCTTATATAGTGAGAAGTGAACGAGGAAGTGACTTTGGACACCTCACAGGAGAGGTCTCATTAGGTTATTATATAAATACCATGGTTGTGTGGGGCCTTTAACTGAGCCTCTGGCCCAATTTCTTTCTAAAGCCTTGTGACTGAAACACCTGATCTAATAAAGGGGGAAACATTTTGGACAACAACAACTTGGTGGAGGGACACGTTTTTGTGCCTCCCTGTTCTCAGTGGTCCATCTTGAAGGACTTCCCAATTCCTTAAATGTTTTTAGAGGAGTGAGCTATAAGTGATACACCAGTGTACGCTTTGCAGAAGTCTTTTTGGCACCCACGGTGAATTAAAAAGACATCAGCAAGAGAAAGCGAGAGAGAGAGAGAGAGAGAGAGAGAGAGAGAGGGAGGGAGGGAGAGGATATTTAAATATTAGAAAAGACAGAGAAAAAATACATAAAATATATATAAAGAGACAGAAAGAAAATATATACATTTATAGACAGAGGAAGATAGAGAGCCAGAGATTAAGTATATGTAATATACAGAGAGAAATGTTATATATATATACACATACATAATCTGTCCTAATCTGTCTAATCTCCGGCCGCACTTTGCTGAAGACCACAGTTCTCTGACCACCACAGCAGCTCGGCACCGGCCGCACTTCGCTGCCGTTTGGCAGCCCAGATGATCTAATTATAAAATAATTGTGTTTACCGACCCTGTCACCGGCCCATTAACCAATCCAGCCCACCTGGAATCTTCACGTTTCTCCGGATTAGCCTGCGTGTCACACACAATGACCCAGGAGAGCGGGCTGGATATCACTCAGTCAAATACACGTCACTCTTTAATTGTGTAGTAGTTTTCAACCAAATGTGTGTTTGTGTGTGTGTGTGTGTGTGTGTGTGTGTGTGTGTGTGTGTGTGTTGTAATAAATTAATTAATATATTATTATCATGGCTTTAAAATGCCGTCTTCCAGGCAAAGACATCTCATTTTGTCCAAGGCCTGTTGCCTCGTACCCTCTGTCCTCGTGTCTCTTCTCACCTCCTCCGCTCGCATCTCCATCCCCCATGGCCTGGGTCAAGACGGGGGCATAGGAATCCGAGATGCACCAACTGGGAAATGGGAATGGCCTTCTGACACAAGCAAGGACACAGACATATTCCATCTGTGTTCTCATCAGTGTGCGGGTAGATTTAGGACTTTTTTTTGCTTCTTGACTTTTGACTCATCAGCCATCTGCTAATTATCGTCACAGTGTTTGACATAAAAACAGGAGGCAGACGGAGTTTAGGGAGGCTTGTTTACCCATTCTGTCAAGACTAGACAGAATTAAAACCTTAAAGCTAAAAGCAAATAGGAGGGTGCAGCTGCTTCTGTTCAGTGTGGCCAAACATCACTGTTTTTACAGTTAATTTGGTTGTGTTTAGTTTGGTGGTATTTAGTTTGGATATCATGCTCTAAATCCCTATTCAGGCAAGATACCTTTTATGTAAGTAGGGTAAGGTCATTTTTCTCAGGGCTTTCAGTCCCATCAGAATGCGCCATGTCAGTAATTATTCCAGACAATGTCAGTAAAAAACGATGGCAAAATGGTCCAGAAAAAGTAGCGTAGAGCTGGTATGATTGAAATGACGAATAAAACACAGCGATTTCCTGGAAAACCACGCAAGTCGGACAGGTCAAATTTCTTAACTACGTTCAGCACGCGAGACTGACCCACCCTGTGAATTATCATGGGATGACATCATACCATTCAGAAGTTATTCCTGCAAACCTGTTTTTGATGAGGAAAGTAAAATCCTTTGTGTGCTGTTTTTTTTTTGTAATAAACAGATTTTTGTTTCATGCGGTAATTATATGACTATACAACAGAGGAATTGGTACCTAAACACATCCTTGAGGGCACAATGTCAGAGTTTTAAAGTTAAGAGGCAAGAAAGGTTTAAATGTCAGTGGTCTCTGTCAAGTGTTTGAATCGTCCCGACAGCGCCAACATGCATCACTGCGGTCACATTGCGTGATCAAAACCTGTAACAATTACCAAATGAACAAACAAATGAATAAATGTTTTGAAATGAATGACAACGGCTTTGAATAACATATTTTAAATGAACAAGACATGTTTACAACATGCATCAACAGATTAATCATCAAAGAGAGAATAAAAAATGCTAGTAAATAACAGGATTTCCAACTGTGTATTGCTAAACATGACTTGGGAGGGAAAAAAGTCAATTAAATGAAATTGTAGTCAACTGGTATAAAAGAAGAAAGGTGAGTTTTAATCGAAAAGCGCATCTTGACAATGACGCACAGGACAAAAATATTTTTTTGAGCTGTTTATTTGTGAGAAATTATAAGAAATTTTAGCAATGACGAGTACACTAGTATGATGTCCGGTATGTTTCATAAATACAAGAGTAAGGTCGATAGTTTCTGTTTAAAATATACTGTTTGATTCGTCCCATATATCTGTTTCAAATTTCCCGACCAGGCGACAAATGTCAACTTACGTTCAAAGTTAAAAAATCAGTGTGATCATTATCATATGTATTTAATTACACTTGTAACTAAGATAATACACATATGAATCGTTAATCACATGATAAAATTATTTGTATACGTAAAGTCATCTTTTAGCTGAAAAGTTTTTCAATCGATCCGGTCTCCCCTACCTCAGGTAAAACTTGTCCCGTCCAAATACGACCCTGTAAAACATTTGTTGATATCCAAATCATCAAATCATCTCCCGTCAATACATAGTTTCCTCCCTCTTTTGAGCATGGAGGCACTTGAAGAAGCACTTAAGTCTTGTGTTTCCTTAATTGTGGGATATCATAAGGCTACGGAGCATGCACATTGAGACAGGGAGTCGACGTAGTGTGTAAATCAAGTAACCCCTCCCCCCTCTGGTAGAAAACAGGGATTTCTTAATCCTGTGCCAATTGTCAATTTATATTACAGGCTTCCTGAGGTAAGACTATTTTACTCACATCCCCACATTAAACTTGTCCCACCTGAATAGGGCTTTAGTCAGACCTGTCAATCTTTCCTTTTTTTCCTGGATTGTCTCTTTCTGTCTCTCTTTGTCTACCCTGGTATCATTCTAACTGCTCAGTCCTTTTATTCTGTCCTCAGTGTCATCTGGGATACCTGCTACTGACACTTCACACCTCCCTGAAAACTGAAGCTTTTCTCTTCCTTATATGAAGAGAGTTTGAATCATTCATGCCCTTGTATCTCACTCAATATTCAGTTTTAACAGGAATCATGTAAAAGAAAGTGTTTATTATTTTACCTCATTACTAGTGTGTGATGCAAGATGGTGGGATGTGTTACAGATTTTTCTGGCCATAACAAGCTTCTGTTCATACACTGAGATTATTAAAATCCACTCTCACTGGCGCTGAGATAACATCACAACCCTCTGTCAACAATATTTGCACACAGCTAATGAAGTAGCAAGCTGCCATTACTCCAGTCATCTCTGCTTGAAAATTAAAGTTTGGTTCTACTTCTCGCGGCAGTAAGTCATCCTCACTTAGTATAATTTACTACTACTACTTTCTTCTCATTTGGGTTCAGCCTTATGTGAAGTCATTCTCTCTGTGGTTGTCATATACATATTTTTATTTAGTGTTGCCAAATGAGTGATTTTCACTCTAGATTTCGCAACATACAAGACCTCTTTAGTGATTTTTTTTTAAAGAGCTTGGCTTAAGGTCTTGCTTCAGGCTTTTTTTTATGCAGAAATATTCTAGCCTTGTGATACCATTCTAAACTTACCAGCTCCATTGTAATTTACATGCCGATCAATCTGGTAATGAGAAAATTTCGAGCGGTTTGCCAAGTGGATGTCCAATCAGTGTTGGTTTTGAGGCGAGTTTGAGTGTATCCTTCTGTTGAATATGGCGGCTTCAGGTTAGAAATATTCTCCTTTGAATAGAGACTTCCTTAATTCTGAGTGAATGTCCACTCATCCCTGCTCAAAACCAAAAACCTGATTGAAACGCTGACATTTTTTAAAAAAAGTCATAAAATATTAGAAAAAAGTTTTAAGATAAAAGAAAAATATGGAAACAAAGGTAGAGAACAAATGGTGACACACAAGCCTTCTCTGACAGATGCTAACGTCTCCGGGTCTGCAGAGCTTTTCTATATTATTAGACATAGATACTGGAGCCCCATGAAGCCCATGAAGAAAAAAAGTTTCTGGGCTTCGGGGGTTACTTGCAGGGTATGCGACCCACTGAATATAGGCAGTAGGGTCCTTCCAACATACACACACACACACACACACACACACACACACACACTTTACACCTGGCCAAATTTGACATCGCAGCTGGTCTGATCCCATCGCAAGATGGACAAATAAGTTTGTTTACTTTTTTCAAGTAATTTATCAACCTTCCATGAGTCTGTTGTCAGGGTGTGCCAAATGAGCAGGAATATAAACACAGTAAGAGGATGAAGAGAGCTGTCTGTGCTGCTGTGAACAGAAAGAATGAAACAGAGCAAAAGGAAAGACATAAATCAGTTGAGGAAGAGAAACTGACAAGTAGCAGACATGAAGGACAGGTGTGAGAGACGAGGCAGTGCAGGAATACAGCATGACCCGTACAGGAGCATCTCCATGGTTTATTCGGCAGGAGCCAGCTTATTCACTGGTGTACAGTTTTTTTTTTTTAAAAAGTCTATATCATATCTTTTTGATAACAGTCTGTTTCCTAAAGCTGTGTTTAAAGGTCGACGTGTTAACAACCTGAAGTTTAAAGAATTTGTTTGACATTTTGTGAAATGCATGCAGGACATTCACTTTCTCTCTTCAGTTAGATGAGACGATTGATTGAAACCTTTATTTAAAACAGGGAGGGCCATTGAGAGCAATCTCTCTTTTTCAAGGATGCCCTGATTATAGTGCACATAGACCATATAAACTATACAAGCACACAAAGTTACAGTATACAGTTATACAACAAACAGATCAGAACATTAACACAAGTAATAGAAAAACCGAAAGAAAAAGAAAACTATTAAAAAAAAAACCTGCATTCACACTGCTGAATGTCAGACAGAAGAGCTTTCAATTGATCAAAAGGATGAGCTTATTTTACATGTTTCTGCATAAAACCACTCTCATGTCAAAACGATAAATATGAGGCTACTATAATAAAGCTAACATCTAACACAGCATAACACAAAGATAATAATCTGTAATTCCCCACACTGCTGTTGCTGTTCTAACAATCTTGAAATGTATATTTAATGTTGTGTCTGATTGTGCTGTGAAAGTTTATTATCTTTAATAGAACTGTTGGGAAACAATAATGCTAACATCTAAATGAAACTAAGCACATGCTTCTTGTACAGTCCTTTGGTCCAATTATATAAACAGTGACAGTAATATTAGTTTGATATTTGGATGAATAATTCCCCAAAAGGCACTGACACATTCGTCCATCGAGTCAGTTTAGTATCCAGGCAACAACAGCAAAAACACAGCCCAGAGCAACAGCTAGTAGCCAACTGTCACTCAAAGCAGCCACACCCTTAATTATGCAGAACTTTAAGCCTTTACATCATTTAAACGAGTGAGTTATAAAAAATTAAAAAACACCCCGTATAGTTGGTGTGAATAGTGAAATGATCTATAGAGACCAAAGCTGTGTTTGTACCAGACTGTAAACTTCTGTTTATTTCTGTTTTGGAGCCTATAGTGAACACTCAAGGAACTGCAGTTTTTGGCACTTCTTTGGCTTCATTTCTCTGTTTTATTTTGACAATAATGCGATGATACTGATAACGTGATCATTTTGGCCACTATAATTGTGAAATTCCTTTACCGTTTCATCTTGGCTTAATGTTGATGTTGAGTTGGCACACAGTCCTCTAGTCCAATAAGACAACCAGCCAGTTATTCACTCCATCAGATATGCAGTCATGCCAGGCTGGGCATATGTTTCCAGACAGCCGGGCTTCATATCAACAAGCTGGTTGTTTGTGTGCAGTTAGTGTAAGCCACTTAATCTGCCACTCAGCCCCTGTTAAAGTAATCACACAAACAAATATGCACACCGACCAAGAGTGTAAAACCAGGCAGTAGTGTACACATGGACTGAAACCAGCACGGAAACGCAAGTTACACAACCAACTAACTGCCCTGATACAGTCAATGTGCAAGTTTAGTTTGTAAACTATGCTGTGGAAAGAACGTATACCTTATGGCAATGATACAGCAGCACTATAGTAATACACAAATCCCATGTGAGGTTTCAGGTCTAAGATAAACCTGAATAAGGAATGACATATAATTCATTTTGTATTGTAAGTAGCAGTAGTAATCTATTAATTTAGAAACCGATCAAAAAAACCTCAGAGCTAATCAAAACAGCAGTGCTGAAAAATAAAGCCAACACAGAAGTGCTAAAAACTGAAGATCCACTAATGGCCACTTGAGGCTCGCTCCAAAAGGGAGTCAATCCCCATAGACCACAATGTTAAAATGCCCAGATTTAAAAAAAAAAAAATCAGTTTGAGTCTTGAAAGTTAATTCCCCTGTTCATGACAACTGTACAGGGGTTACTGTTTATATAACGTATCTGTTTTCATTTGAAAAAGGCTTAAACTTGGTGGAATACCCGGAATGAGTCTGGTCTATCTCGCCCAAACGCCCCTAATTTGCATGTGAGTCGCTCGAACAACTTTTTTGTTGTGGGAGAGCAGGTCCAAAAAACGATTGCTCAAACCCCTGAGAGAAGCCTGGTTGCTGATTGGATGTAGCTCTCAGTGGGATGTGACGTGTGGTAGAACAGACACCACAGCGAAAAAGGGTGGACGCTTTTATCCAGTGGTGTAGTGGAACGCAGCGCAGAAAATGATCTGTGCACACAAATCTTTGAATAGCCAGTTGAGAGGGCGAGCCCTAAAACTTTCCAAGCGGCCACATTTTACCCTAATGGAAACACGCCTTATAGCTTTATTTGCCTTAGCTCCACCTCTTTGCCAATTTCTGGACTAAAAGCAGACAGAAGCAACACTGCAAATATAGTAACATGTTTGCTTCATTACCATATGCCGATTGTTTTAAGGCAAAGGCCTTTTACACCCTGGTAAACATATCAATGTATACTAATTGTATCAGGGTGTCAGTAGCCAACAATGTTATTTTCACCTCTTTCTTTTGCCTAACCCAAGTATTTTTGTTGACTAAACCTAACCAAATTGCTAAAATAATGAGTCAACAATTCAAACCCTGGTCTCCTGGGTGAAAGTTCGATGTTTTGCCCCACTCACTTACAGTTAACTATCACAATACCACAGGTTGTGGCTCTTTGATGGGGTGGATGAGGGGTCGGGTGTAAATCATCAGATCATGCGGCAAAGGCTATTTGACACACCATTTTTGGTTAGACTTACATTTAATCTTAAATTAATATGTACAGTAGTCAAATGATCAGCATGCATGTACATTGAGTCTCCATCTGGAATAACTAGCAGGAAGGATCGTGACTGAACAGTAAAAACGTTAGACTAAATGTACAGTGCATCCGGAAAGTATTCACAGCGTTTCACTTTTTCCACATTTTATTACGTTACAGCCTTATTCCAAATTGTATTAAATTAATCTCTGTCCTCAAATTTCTACACATAATGCCCCATTATGACCATGTAAAAAAAGGTTTCTTGAGTTTTGAAAATGTATTAAAATGAAAAAACAAAGAAATCATGTTTACATAAGTATTCACAGCCTTTGCTTAATACTTTGTAGAACCACCTTTGGCAGCCTCTACAGCCTCAAGTCTTTTTGAATATGATGCCACAAGCTTGGCACACAGTTTTGCCCATTCTTCTTTGCAGTACCTCTCAAGCTCTATCAGGTTGAATGGGAGACGTCTGTGTACAGCCATTTTCAGATCTCTCCAGAGATGTTCAATCGGATTCAAGTCTGGGCTCTGGCTGGGCCACTCCAGGACATTCACAGAGTGGTCCCGAAGCCACTCCTTTGAGATCTTGGCTGTGTGCTTCGGGTCGTTGTCCTGCTGAAAAATGAACGGTCGCCCTAGTCTGAGGTCAAGAGCACTCTGAAGCAGGTTTTCATCCAGGATGTCTCTGTACATTGCTGCATTCATCTTTCCCTCTATCCTTACTAGTCTGCCAGTTCCTGCTGCTAAAAAACATCCCCATAGCATGATGCTGCCACCACCATGCTTGACTGTAGGGATGGTATTGGCCTCGTGATGAGCAGTGCCTGGTTTCCTCCAAACATGACGCCTGGCATTCACACCAAAGAGTTCAATCTTTGTCTCATCAGACCAAATAATTTTGTTTCTCATGGTCTGCGAGTCCTTCAGGTGCCTTTTGGCAAATTCCAGATGGGCTGCCTTGTGCCTTTTACTAAGGAGTGGCTTTCGCCTGGCCACTCTGCCATACAGGCCTGATTGGTGGATTGCTGCAGAGATGGTTGTCCTTCTGCAAGGTTCTCCTCTCTCCACAGAGGAACGCTGGAGCTCTGACAGAGTGACCATCGGCTTCTTGGTCACTTCCCTGACCACCTCCTTCTCCCCCGATTGCTCAATTTAGACAGCCGGCCAGCTCTAGGAAGAGTCCTGATGGTTCCAAACTTCTTCCATTTACGAATGATGGAGGCCACTGTGCTCATTGGGACATTGAAAGCAGCAGATATTTTTTTGTATCCTTCCCCAGATTTGTACCTCCAGACAATTTTGTCTCTGAGGTCTACAGACAATTCCTTTGACTTCATGCTTGGTGTTTGCGCTCTGACATGAAGTCAACTGTGGGACCTTATATAGACAGGTGTGTGCCTTTCCAAATCATGTCCAATCAACTGGATTTACCACAGGTTTTTTAATTTTAATACATTTTCAAAACTCTCAAGAAAACTTTTTTCACGTGGTCATAATGGGGCATTATGTGTAGAATTTTAAGGACAGAGATTAATTTAATACAATTTGGAATAAGGCTGTAACGTAATAAAATGTGAAAAAAGTGAAACGCTGTGAATACTTTCCGGATGCACTGTAGACGCTGCAGCTCATCAGTCAGCCACTCAGAATGGTGTCATGTGTATCTAATTACCTGCAGTCTTTAATCACTGACGCTGGTGCTAACAAGCCCCAGAGTGCCACACGACGAGGGAGACAGAGGAGAAACTAAAGGAGAGGGGAAGTTCTGTCAGAGCGACACAAGGGAAGTGTTTTAGCTGAAGGACACAAGAAGAAAGTCAGACTGTGCTCTCACTATTCTGCTTTCTTCTTGGAAAACCAATACATTGTTTCCCTTAAGTTAAATCTAGAGAGAATATATTTATACTTTATAATACAGTTTACTATAACTCAAAAAATAAAAAAATAATTACAGGCTGAAGTTCGTTTTGATGAAACTATAATACAAAGACTTACAGGCAATGACTCGGTTTGTAGAAAATAAGTAAATAATAAGAAATGAGACATGAGGAATTACAAGCAAGTACTCCCAGGATAGAGCATTAATTCAATTTTAAAATGTATTCATGTTTATTCATTCAATTTCTGATATGTTGCTTTTTTCTTTTTAAAAGCTGAGCAAGGTAAATTGGGAGATTAGGAAATGGTCTGAAATATCAGCATAAAGTGTACCCAAGTTGAGCACTTTATTTAATGAACTAGTCAGAATATTGCATATTAATATAGCAGATGTATCAGTTACTCTAGTAGGTCTATGAATGATGGCATCTTCTTTGGTTATCAGGTCCAATATGTTAGTCATACTTTCGTTCAAATGATCAATGTCAATATCTGGTGATCAATAGACACAGCCAATGATCATTTTTCGGACACTTCTAGACAGGGTTGTTTCAATGAATATTGAGTGAAAGTCCAGCGTAAAATTATCCCAGGGTCTTTTTCAGTAAATACACTCATCAAATAAGCTTTCAGGACAATTTTATTTGTGTATCAATTAAACGTCTAACAGAGATATCCTGGACAGCTGCTAACAGTCGCTAGACGAATGCTGCTAATACTGATTAGCTCGGGTTAGCGCGGTGAATGCATTAAAACTGTTAGGACATGGTAAAACAAGGACTCAAATGCAGTCATGGAACGATTTATGCAGGCTTTATTTCTGACACCCTGGGTCAACTCTTAAGACAGAGCGATAAATAAACAGGCTATAAAAACCTCTATACTCGTCAGTTCAGACGAGAAAATTAACAAGCAAAACAGACGTGGCAAAAATCATTAAACAAATAAACTGATAATCACTCCAGAGGGAGGAAAACGCTACAGGCAATAACTACGCTGATCTGAATATCTATCTTTGAAAGTTACACAAAAGAAAATCACTCACGAGGAGGAAAAACAAAGGCACTATGAAATTTAACTAGCAACAGAAGCTGACCAAAAAAACTTAAGAAAACAAAAATTAACTATTCTTCAGAGGTGCACTAGGAAGCAGAACTATAGACGAGGCAATGCTTGGAGAAAAGACAAGGCTGTGGCAATGACTGGCTGTACAGGACGAGACAATATACTCTGGCAACAAGTCAGGGGAAGACGAGGACTATATACACATGAGGGAGGATGACACAGGTGGACACAATTAGGTAATCAGGGAACACAGCAGACCGGTGACACAGGAGGAAGGGCACGTGACCTGAAACGAGAGGAAGATTTCTTTTCAAAATAAAACATGAATTTCACAAGACAAAAAACCCAAGACAGGACACCTCTCAAAAATGCAAAAAGCAAAATCATACAGAAACTCCACATCATTTGTAAACCAAAACCAGTTATATTTCAAGCAAGATGCATAGTGAGTGAAAATATTTTTACTCACTATCATATGAGTAAAAATTCACATGAAAAGTTGAAAATATAGTTGAGTCATCAGGGAAGCTGTTGCACAGAGAATTGAACTGATTTTGATTGTAAGAAAAACATTTTGTGGCTTCCTTCATTAGTGGAATCACAAGACTTAGGTCAGGGTCAAAACATTACAACCATTATACAAAAACTTAGTTCCATCCTCACACCCTTCAGCGGGATTAGAGACTGAGTGTTCATGGAATTCCTGGTTGTTATCAGACATAATTTTGTAGAGAAGAAAGCATAGAAACAAAAAAGAAATAAGAAATAACTAAATCTGGAAAAAAAAGGAAGTGTCCGATGGGCCTATCATGATTACGAAGAAATTTTCGAGCTGTGTGATGTGTCTAATGCTTGGTCTGGTGGGCCGTTTGTTTTGATGAACACATTGCAGTTGGCAAAACAGGTGGACTGGACTTTCCCCTGTTTCTTGAAGAACAGTGCGCCTCTCCCCCCTCGTGCCTCCATGCTCTCTATAGAGTGGCGAAAACGAGAGGAAGTGCTTAATGGGCTGCCCTTTACACATGCAAAAGAAATTATTGGGTGCCCTCTAGGGTGCCCCTTCATACAATACATTATGATGATGTGCCCTCTAGCATAAGAAAATTCAATAACGTGCCTTAACAAGTGCCCTTCTAGTGCCCTTCTACCTGTCTGGGGCCTCCATGGTTGAAAAAGTGTTGCTAAAGTGCCCTCTATAGAGTGGTGAAATGAGTGAAATGTGCAGAATTGCCCTTTTTATTTATTGCCCCTGCCCTTCAAACAGTCGGAGTCCTCTACTGTTGAGGAACCTTGCTTTCCTTGTAATACATGCATATTTTTTTTTTATCAACAAAGCGGACAATTGTGGCAGGTTTTTACGTCTTGTTCTTTGTTGGTAAAGTGTGGCAAGTTTCAATATTATTTTAATCTATAGATATGTTTTCGTCACGCAGGAAAGCAGTTACCTGAGCCATTTGCAATGGTGGCCAACTTTAATGCAGCTTTCAGCTCTTCAATGTCCTTTTTAATTTCTTTCGTACTCATACTTGTGGTGACTGGCTGCTGCCGGAGCCTTGCCTGGTGGATGATGTCTGCTGACGGAGCCTGGGCCTGGCCTGGTGGCTTAGCACAATCAAATCATTATCTAGTGCTATGTAACCCATCGGACTGAAATATTTCTTAGCGACACCTGTGATTGTGTGATATTTGCGTTCGAGATGAGTGATTGCAGAGAAAATCCGAGGCGACGGAGCTTCTCTTCTTCCACACTCACTCAGTATCTCTATGCGTGTTGGCTGCAGGGCTGTGGACGGATGGCTAGTTTTTCTAGAATGACTTAATTTAAACCCTGTATGATGCTGAAACCCTGAAATCATATTCAGTTCACCCTTTACAGCATTGGGCGCCGAGTGAAAGCAAAAGAAAGAAATCTTCTGCTGTCTTAACTCACCTTTCTTTCAGCTTAGCTAGCTTTGGATGAAGACTTTAAATATATAGTTTCTCTTCAAAGTGCATATCCCTGTCCTGGGAGGCATTGCAAGGAACACCTATGATAACAGAAGTGTGTGGGCTAGGCTCACCCTCTCGTCACTAATAGCAAATAAATACACGTCAGAGCTTGGCTATTTAAAAGTGGTTAATGTGAATGAATATGTTTTATAAACAAAAGTCTCTATTGATGACACAATTTTACTGATTTACTGATCACTGGCTGTATTAACTCTTGGCACACACTGTTGTGGTCAGTGTGACATCCAGAATTTTATTCCAGAATCACAATTGATCCGCCTTTATACTCCAGACTGTATCTGGACAGCTGAACATATTTGTTTTAATTGCAGCCTGAGTGAGCGGTGGTGGTCACTTGGCTGTGTAGCTTGATCCTTAGACAAGGCTCCTATAGCAGGAGCTGCATGAGTAGCACGTCCCTTCTGGCTTTTGCAGTTTCATTTCGGTTGGTGATGGATGAATCCTCAAAAACAACATTGTACGTGTCCATGGGCTTTAACGGCGTAGAGTTGTGAGGTATTCAATTCTCTCTCTCTCTCTCTCTCTCTCTCTCTCTCTCTCTCTCTCTCTCTTTCACACACACACACAAACACACACACGCACACACACAGATAGGGGTGGGCGATATGGCAAAAATATCATATCACAGTTTTTTACAGTACTTCCCTATGTAAAATATATATATATATAACAAAACAACAAAGCATTTAGGCAAAATAACCTTTCTGAAAGAACCTTTCTGATCAGATTTTAAACAATTTGTGCAATTTTGCCAACTTGTGCTAATGGACATTTAACAAAAAGCTACAAAAGCTACCCGTTGCCCCTGCTGGCTGCGGAGTGACTGAAAAATCCTAAATAAATGTGTTGTTGAAGCTAAAAAAGTCATCTGCGTACATAAAATACAGCCCATTTTGTAAGTCTTTAACCCAATCCTTCACACACAAATATGATCCTGATCAATCATGCAAGATGAGGAATAGTTATGCATGTAAGTTTTTTCACTTTCTTGCAGAGTGATGGATATAAGGATTAGTACCATGCACGTCTGTTTTAGTAAAATCTCCTCATCTAAGAAAGCAAATAAGTGTATTTCCCTATTCCTTTGAATTTGCAGGGGTCAAAGAGAGCGACTGGATAGCATCTACGTGGGCACTCTGTCTTCCAAATTAGACATTCACGAATCACAATGGAGTGTCTTGTATTTCCTGTAGTTTTTAATAACCATACAGCAGTAGTTGTGAATGAGTTAATGTTGTGATGCAGGAGTGATGTGATGTGAAGGAAACAGCGGAGTGAAAAGTAGAAAGGATTGCAGTGTGCAGGTTCCTTTGGTGGCCTAGAGAAGAAAGAGCCAGGGAGGGAGGAGACCAGAGAGGATTTCAGTCTCTTTGTTCACCGTCTTGGTCTTCTGGATTTGGATCAAAGGCTGAGAGTTAAGAAGCCCTTTGAAGACGTTTTCCTCACCTGATGCTTTCTGCCCTCCACTTGGTCGGGATCAAACCCACCCTTTTTTCGTCTTATTCACCTGGATTTGTATGGTTTAAAAACGGCAAAAAGCACAGGGCTAGAATGAAAGGATTTAGATACTGAATTGTAATTTTATAAACATATTTTACGGAAAGAAGAGTAAAAACAGGATGGTTGGATTGGGGAGCAGTATTTTGAACTCATTCCAATATACATTAAGAGTAGAACATAATAGAGTATTTTATCTTGGAGCCTTTTCCTTTAAAAAGATCCAGGATATCTGAACTTTGCAAAGAAGCAACAAACGTTTGGGTGTGTTTTAATGTGCACCACAGATGTTGGGCCTCATTTAGCAACATTCTCTAAAATGTCTTCAATTTTCTCTTAATTTTCTGTTAAGAGAAAAAAAAGATTAATCCCACTTGATGATAATTGTTTTTTAGCATATAGTGACACCTTTTAAAGAGGTGCTGCTCACTTAAAATGTTTTTTGAGCTGTAAACTCATTGATGTACCTGAACTGTAGTAATGAGGGGTTAACTTGTCACCCGGCTCCCAAAAATGACTCAGGAATCATGGATCTTTAGTGACCATTCACTCAGTTGAGTCCTCACAAATGTTACGCTATTAAATGAGAAATTGCGTCAAACACAGACATCTTATAATGTTTACAACCCAACAACAACATAGAAGTCTAAAGTATGCTGCCAAATGTTATATTACCTGCAGCAACAAGTTAATTTGTATCATGAAATGTCACCTGTGGGGCTGAGTGAGCAACAGTCAGTCTGAGATCATGGATCAGGTTACATCCAGGTACATCCGCGAATCATGCAGGTGACTTTGAGTCTGTGAATCGGCTGTTTGACGAGTCTGAGGGTACGTCTACATGATCGAAAACGACCTTTTTTTCCATCCACATGGACTTAACTCAAGAAATATCTGCGTCCAGACAAAACCAGTGAAACCGGCTAAAAACGCTGTTATACACATGCCAGGCCTGGATGTGGCCCTGTAACTGGCACAGAAATACAACAACAGAGAAGAAGAGACGGGGAGACGCTGTGGAGAATACAAACACCGGAGAGTTTCTCTCCAAATCTGGGGTCCATTTCACAAAGCAGGTTTAGTGAAAACTCTGAGTCTGTTAACCCTGAAATGAGGGAAACTCTGAGTTTTCCGTTTCACAAAGGGAGGTAACTCAAACCAGAGAAGGAGGGGTAACTCTAGCCTGTTCTCTCACAGAGTGAGGTAACTTAACCTCTCGGTCAGTTACCATGGTAACATGCTCTCTGAACCTAACCTGGTCGGGACCAGGTTTTTCTCAACCCTCTTTCAGCCAGACACGGTATTTGATTTCCTCATTCATTCAGTTAGCAGGCGAGTTTTAGCGTAGTATAGTTCCGTCTGTTTTTTCAGAAAATCATTGCAAAAATCAGTGCTTATAAGTTATATTAGGTGGCGACTATTTCCACTACCATAGCATGTCCTTTTGATAATGATCCCATGGATGAAGGTGCAGCATTACTGTGCAGATAATTAAATATTTGTCGGGAGATGATTATCAGGCCGCGCATGGATGTTCTTGCATTTCTAGGGAATTATCTTTTTGAGCGGTACTGTTTCACGTCACAGTCCATCATTTACATACACAACCTCACCCGTCCTTACATTTCCAACATTAACAACCAAAGTCATGCTCTCACATCCCAGCAGATATTGTGTGTTGCGCTGCGTTTTTTTGCAAAAGGGAGTTTTTTTATACAACGTATAAAACAGCCACTTACGGTAATATTTACTTTACAATGTAAAACATGCTTAAAATGAGGTGTCACCATTAGATTTAGCGGAGTTTTACCTGTTTAAACATTTTTTTTATGTTTCATCTTAAGCTGCTGCCAAGTGCGCTTCTCCTCCGTGGGAATGCACCTAAATGAAATGAATTATGGGCTACCCCCAAGCAGATCCCCCTGTGATATTATTGTGATTGCAAAGGACTACATTTAAAATTACGCATTGACCCGAGCAGCAATGTTCTCCCACGCCGTCTCCCTCTCTTTTGCTGCTGCAGCGTTGTTACACTTTTGGCGAAAAACCAGCTCTAACTCACTGTATGAGCGCATATATATTTCCAATTCCAGTTGTAGCGTAGCCCGCCTCTTCCCTGTTGCCATGGTGACTCGTCGAATCAGGGCTCCATTGATGCTGTCTTTTTTTACTTGTGGTGTACGTGCTTAACTCCAGGTCAAACTACTCCAAGTTGATCAAACTAACTCAAAACTGCTGTTCTGGAACTGAAAACTCAGAGTTTCCTATCTTAGAGTAGATCAACTCAGAGTTCAGGGTTAGACTTCCCAAATCCTCCTCCATCCTAAAGAGAAATGTGTCCCTGTTTCTGGTGTTTTGGACTCTGATGCACCAATCACTCTGCAGTTAGTGTCCTCAACGAGCAGAGGGTGCTGCTGGAAGCCCCTTCCCCGTCCCAAAGCACTCACAGGCGGGCACCTTCTCACTAGATTTAGAGACTTTTCACATCTTCTTAGAACTTTATTTATAAAAAACAACTAGTGACCAATTTAGCGACTTATTTAGACCCTCAGGGGAAAGGGTGACATCTGTGCTCGGCCTAATTCATTCCCATGCATATGGCTCAGAGTCCAGTTCAGTATACAGTCTATGGGTCCGTCTCTCTCCTCTCACGCAGCAGCACTGTTGTTGTTATGTGACACCGCAGGGTTAGAGGACAGGGGTGGGGCGATGGTGTCATCGGTTATCAAAAGTATCAACGCCATGGGGGGCATTCTCAAATTTTCCCACTCTGAGACAAGGTTACAAAAAAGACCATTTTCAGGCTCTGATGACACCTGCTGCGTGTGGATGATTGGCCTAACCGATACTAAAGATGTGCAAAATCTTATTGATCGATTAATTGATAAGTGGCAATTCTTCTGAGAAGCTGAATTTCCCTCTGAATAGGTTAACTGTATGGACCTTTTTAATGGAATTCCATTACTAGGCACGAGCCTTGGTCCTTGTTAACTTCCTGTCAGCTGATATCGTTCACATTCACTGCAACAGGAATCAAGGTCGGACACATTTAGAATGTTTATGTTTACAACTTTGAAAAGGTCTATACGTAACATTAAATGCTATCTTCCTTATGATATAAAGAAAAAATCTAAATCATATTCCTCAATCACTCACTTGAGGGCAGGGAATAACATTTTGGTAGCACTGTGGCCCCCAACTGAACAGGGGGTTGATTTTAGAAAAGAGCTGTGGTGGTGGTGCTACAGGTGTTTTTGCAAAGTACTTGTTTTAGCCATGGTGTAGCCTACGGTACTCACTGAAGTAAAGTATAAACAATCCCCCAACCTGGTCCACTGCGGGGGGCCTCGCCATCTAAAAGGGCCCCGCCCCGCACCTATCAACATACAGCACTGGTCCACAGAGAGTAAGATAAGAAGATCTGTTTACATTTTATTAAGCGGATGGACTCACGACCACATTTCTCACCAAATGTATAAAAGAATCTGCATTTCATGGGTTTTAATTGACTCAACACACCCTACTGTTTTAAATCAGCCCTAACCTACAAGTCCAATGATGAGGCATAGTGTCTCTATGTCCTCAAATTTAGATAAGTTGAGGCCCTCTAATGTGAGGAGGACAGCCCCCTATGGCAAGCCAGTTTAACATTTAATAGCTAGACTGGATATGTACTGCAGGTATTTGTGGTTTAATTCTTCCTTGTCAAAAGGAACATATCAGATATCGACAGTAATATTCTTACTCGTACAATTGACGTCACCTTTGCCGTTCATGTGTATTGGACTTTCACTTCTAGAAATCCACAATTACATTTGATATATATAGAATGAACATTTTGGATATCTGTAATGCCATTCTTCCAGTCATAATTTTAAAATGTCATTTTAGATGTGTACATAAACACAAAATGTGTTTTAAAGCTCTGTTATACCATCATATGATTATATGATTCTTATGTGTTTTAATGTCCTTGTCACAACAATTACAAGTAGCAGTCGTTGTTGGTAGGAAAAATCAAATGTCCCCATGCGTTAGCCAAACATTTGTTGACATTGAAAACAAGATGTTTTTTTCTTACCTTGATAAGAGTACTCTCAAACATTCATAACCACCTCAGAGAAGATCAAAAATAAGAAAGCATTGGTAAATCCCACAAACCAATGGGTACTAACAAAATAACAACAAATACTGGATCTGAACAAAAAAGGGGGCGCATTTTTCCGTATATTGCTTTCTGCATGAGGCCCATTGTATCATACAATACTTTTTTCTATTGAGGAATTTTCAAATTCTAAAGTATTATTTTGGACACAAAGAGTCCTGAAGAGCTACTGGCAGTTTTCATTTGCTCTTCGGTCTATTATCGTTCTTCGTCAGTCGAACAAAATCCTTTCAATCAGCAGAATTTTCTTCTTTGTCCTGCCCTGTCTGATCTTTCTTTTCTGTTCATTCCACCATCCTTTCTCTCCCTATCCCTCCCTCTCTGCAGTGAAAGCTGCACCAAGGCTTTTTTAAATGGGCCTCGGTGTAGCAGGATTCCCTGGCCGAGCCACATTTGGCAGCACTGCTGAAACAAAGCGGAGTGGGCATTTGGCCCCATCACCATTGTCTTTCTTCCCTATATCCCTCCTCACTGCACCCCTTCATACATTCTCTACACTTCCCTCCCAACTCATCCCTTCCCTTTAATCTCCCCCAGCTCCTGCTACCTGTTTTCTCCGTCTCTCACTACTTTTCTCTCTGTCAGTGTACACTACAGTTTCTCCGCATAATCGTGTCTGTTCTACCCTCGCTTTCCTCTCTCCATCCTTTCTTTAGCTTCTGATCTCCTCTCTAAGGAGATAGAGCTGACATTGTGTAACAGAGGGATGTAACAGAGAATAGAGGGACAGACAATAGGAGAACTAAACAGAAATGTTCGGTCAAATAAAGCACTTTAATCAGAGATTTTCAAACTGTGAAGCATGCTTCTCCTGGGATAGTCGCAGTTGCAAAAAGGTACTGCTAATAGCTATTTCGGAATACTTTTAATGGTGCTAATTTAATGTTAAGAAACATGTTTACATCCTCCAGTGATAGTTCCAAGCTAGTAATAGAGGGAAGACAAAGATTAGGAGTGGCAAACCCCTGATGTGTATTTGTGTTTGCCTCTAAACTTAACGTGTCTAAATCATGGAAAAGCTAACAAAAAAACACTTAAGCCTATCACGGCCTATCAAGTGGACAATCCATGTTTGAGTCATCGGATTAGCCTTTTTCACAGGTTGTTAGAGAGCTACACATCACCTTTTAAGCAGTCCTGGATCTATTGATTTATGTTATGAGAAAGGAAAGACCAAAGGCCAAGGGAATTATGAACAAGGCAGCAACAAAACAAAGCCCTTAATCAGCCCAACCAGATTCTCCAATTGAAGTGCTTGAGGTGTGAAAGCTAATCATTGATTCACTGATGTGACCTTTTCAAACACTCATACACACACACACACACACACACACACACACACACACACACACACACACACACACACACACACACACACACACACACACACACACACACACACACACACACACACACACACACACACACACACATATCCTCTTAAGAACCAGTGATGAGATGAGTGCTGTATTGTGTCCTAAACAAAACAGCACAGAGTAAAACAAAGTAAAAGTAATTCAACCTCTGTAACCTGCCCTTTTCCATTCAAATGTTCTAATCAGGGTTTCTCAAATATTTCTTTTGCTTGCAGAGTTTACTTTCAGTGCTGTTTTGGAAGAAAAACTTTTCTTTGCGCGACACACTCACAGTGGCACTTTTCAGCTGTAGCCCCTAGACCTCATGGCTGCCCACATCTAAAATTTTATTTTAAATTATTTAAATAGGTCTGGTTTTGTGCTAATTGACTGTGTTTCCCTGGTTGGTTAACTTTCAACCAATTAGAATGGGGATGCAGGCCTCTCAAGTCACTCTTTGGTCACGCACTCCCACCACACATTGTATTGCTCACGGGAAACAAAAATCTATATTATGTAGCAGTGCCCATAAGTTCTCATTTTGTGGCGCAGTAGCGCTGCTCTTCCTATTGAATGAGCAGGACTCAAGCACGTCTCCCCTGGAGTTCGTTCCAAAAAAAAGACAGGGGCTGCACAATAGTCAATCAGAAAATAGCACTATTGTGTCTGAGTAACATTTAACACAACAACCTATGAAAAAAAAGTATATTTATCCTGGAATTATTCGCATGATTCTGCTGCAAGTGCTCCGAGCATCACTTTGAGCACTGAGTAAGTCATCTCCTGTTTTAATGTTACATTACTACAAATTCACAACTTGTCAAACTGTTGCTCCACTCAAGAAAGTGTTTGTCTTCTGTTTCTGTCCTCTAAAATGTCTGACACTGACTACAGTGACTTGTATCTGAGCAAAGTTTGTCACTAGAGAGGTGTTTTCAAATTTCCCTCCTGAAGGTGGAAATCTCTGTATCCCGGGAAGCTCTAGTTTGAACGTCACTAATCCATAAACCAATCACTGTCTAATATGTGAAACACTATCGACAGGGGAACAACTTGGACACAACACAGAGAGAAAAATGTGAAACCTCCAGGCATCCTCTTGTCTCCACAGTGATTTTTTGTCTTTTTTTTTTTCACTCATTTTTATCTTTTATTTGTTTACTCCATAAACTACAGAAAGTGTGACTCAAACAGCTGGTCTGTGGTGTATTAAAGTGTTAAAGCCACCCACATAAGATTTCACAAAACCCCTTTTTGCGTTGCTTGAGTTTCTTATTCATCATGTCATTCACATTGGTTTTGAATGGCAGCTTGCCGCTTTAAAGCTATGTAAATCATAAATAAGTCATAGAGTGTGGTCTTTACCTACTCTGTAAAGTGTCCTGAGATAACTTTTGTTATAATTTAGCACTATAAATAAAATTGAATTGAATTGAACATTGAATAATCGCCTCCGTCACGTTTGGTGTGAGTGCCTGGTTAGACGTACACTAGAAAGGGTCGTCTTTCATTTGACAGATCGGCAGTCCAATCCCTGTCTCCTCTAGTCCACAAGTGTGGTCCTTGGGCAAGACACTGAACCATAAATTGCTGCAAATGGGTGTGTCAATGTGGTTTGAGTGATCTAGATCAGGTGAGATTAGATGGACAGGTAGCCTCTGCCATCAAGTAGTGGAAAAAGTAGTGGAAACTGTATGTTACTATTCATTTACTTGTTGCAAATTTGTTTTGTGCTTGCAAGTAAAACTAACTAGTCACAACTGAAGAGAATGAAATGTTCCTGCAATGTGTTTCATCCTCTGTAAATGTTCACAAGTCATAATCTCAGCTCAGTTCAATGGCGTGCCAATTTTGACGAAGAAAAGTAATGAAGCATGGGGCACCTGCCAATGGAGGTTTTGGAAGCAGCATCCATTATCTCGCCATAATATTTGCTTGTTGCTGGATTACAAAATAACTGGGAAAGGAAGTACCTGTCACAGCACTTGAAAAGGGAGCTGTCTCAGCATCCAAAAAGCAGCGGGGTTCCCGTGGTGAACATAACTACAGTAGATGATTGGCAGTGCTGCTGATCAGAGGCAAAGCTGCTCGGTGTTCTTCCTTGAGCTTCATATTGGGAGAGAATAACAGCGGCTGCTAATTTCTGACTTTTCAGCTTTAATGAGCAGCAGTTGGGAGCTGCCACTCAGAAGAGGATGTGTGTGTCTGATTAGTATCTGTGCACGCTGTCTGTGTGTTTTATTAGAGGATTGGGGGGTCTTCTGTTATGAGCCTGAAAGCACCAGGGGCACTAAACACATGACATTTACGTGTCTCGCAATTAACACCACGGGCTCGTTGGGTGTGTCTAAATGTGTGTCAGTGTGTGTGTGTGTGTCATGTGCATAATAACTCTGCCTAAAGGTCTCTTAGGGGAATCCACCAGGTTGGAGTAGACTCAAACAGTGACTCCATTTATTTGTGATTCTCAAACTTTGCTTTGTATTAGCTGCACTATTGTGTGAAATTGGGAGACCTCTTGAACTGTTCACAGCTTCAAACTCACCAGCCGACTGATGACAGAGCGCAGAGATAATTATTTCTGTATGAGCTACTGCACACAAAGGCAAACATTAGGTTTCTTCTTTCAGCATCCTGTAATAAAGTACTTAACAAGCAGCTTACCTCTGCTGAGATCAAGGCAACAGTAACCCTAGTTACCACTCAGTTGCCCCTGGTTACAGCATCCCTCTGTTCTCCTTCCATGAGGCCTTATGGGCTGCTGTTGCCATGATACCAATGTAACCCCCCCCCCCCCCACACACACACACACACACACAGACATACCACGACCGCCCCCCCAAAAATTCCTCCACACCAGAAAGACTAACAGCTCTTTGCTGAGGACTTGGTTCTTCTCACAAACTGTGGTCAGCTGTTGTCCTTATGTTAGCTTCGTATTCTGCACTGAACTGAGTGACAAAATTTGTTTTTTGTTTTCAGGGTTAATTTAGTCTAAAGCTCAAAGTCCTTTAAAGATTCAATCAATCAACAAAAAATGAATCAACTACCGATTATCACTTATTTTGATGATTAAAGGTTCAGAGTGTAGATCTAACGGCATCTAGTAGTGAGGCTCCAGATTGTAACCAGTGCCAACTTGCCGTTTTAGGGTGCACTCACACTTGTAATGTATTGTTTTGTTTTGTGTTTGCCTTTGGGCTTCTGTAGCTGCCTACCTGTGTGTCCCTCGCTGTACCCTGTAGTTCTGTGTGTGTGTATGCACGCCTAGCAGCAGTAAAAGTCCTGTGCGATGTCTGCCTCGTTAAAGAATAGAATAGAATAGAATAGAAATACTTTATTGTTCCCAAGCTTGGAAATTGCAGTGTAACAGCATCATTACACAAAGAAACATCAAAGCAGTAATATAAAAATACAATATAAAAGATACCTAAAAAATACAATGTATAAATAAGTATAACCCCAGAATATAATTTCTGGGGTTAAATCTGCAGAGTGAGTGGTCTGCCTATGTCCGTTTGTGCGAGGGGCCTCATGGTTGGACTCTACAGGGAGGCCCTGGATAAGTAAGCTACACCACTGACTGCCAGACAACAGCACATATTGGCCAGTGTTCTATTGCTGTTGCAGCCTGTAGCACTGCCCTTGGGGGCTGTATTGAGTAACAGGTGTGGGCCGGTCCTGTGAGATTAAATTTGCAGGAAATGAATGAGCAAAGAAAGAGTTGTCCATCCTCATTCTATTCTCTGTCACTACCTTTCTGACAATACTGAACTCCCTCTCTGAAGATGCATTGCTGTGTGGTATGCACAAAAGTGCCTTCATCAGTTGAGTCAGATTCCTGAACTTACCATTTTTTGCCTTTCGAGAGAAATGCGGTATAAAACAGTAGAGGGTAATGAAAATTGTGAGTCTCCTGGGGAAATCGTGAGGGTTGGCAAGTATTCCTTCAACACTTAACTGTTTTATTTACAGCCTCAACAATCCTGAAAAACAAAAGTTTCCCACTGGCTCTCTGTTCATACTGGCTCACATATCAGCTCTTCTCTGGTCCGTCGCCCTCTCCTCACCTCGAAGTCTCTCATGTGATGATGAAGAGAGACGAGTTGTTGAGGTCAAGAAACAACCTGAAAACAATATCAAAGAAGATATCGCGTTGTGAGCCATAGCTCTGGGGAATGTAGTGCTTATCCATGCATGATTATGAGCTAATTCAGAGGTGGCAGAAGTACTGAAATTATAACACAGTGTAAAAAGTGTTTATGCTCTGCAGTTCCTATTGTTGCTAGGGGCAGTGGCAGTGTGTTTTCAACTTTAGTCTTGTGCAAAATTGCCAAATAATTGTTTGTTCCACCGTCACAAACATACAAACATGCTGCTGTTTTGTCCTAGGCCTATATGAAAGTAAACTGGGTATGTTTGGGTGTGGACTCCTGCTCAGACTAAAGAAGCCATTTAAAGACCTTCCAATGGGTCGTGGTAAATGTGTGAGCATGTATTTTTTTTCTACGACTAATCGGTGATTATGAAAATGATTGCAGGCTGGGTTAAAGTTGCACTCCGAAGATTTGAGTCACATTCATGGTCACTGTTTTTTTTTCAGCTCTTTTGTAAACTTTATTAAAACACATTCACAGACCAACGGCTGTCAGCAGCATCACTAACATGGCGGTTTATTTACATCTAGCCCGGCAATTAAATAGATTGAAATCTTACAGAGTTCAACTTTACGCCCAAAAAGCTACCATGGCCATAAGTAAGTGTTCAATGTCATGTGTTTGTAACATTTTTTTGTAAAACAGTCTCTTAATTATTGTGGCATGTTTCTGCTTGAAGCGCAACATTAATATCCTGTTTATCAGGCTTATCCCGGTTATGATCATATATAACGTACATACTGAGAAATTAGAGCAAGAGATTGCAAGATTGGAGGGAAATTGCAGCATAAACACATAATTTATCCACTTTCTCTCTCTTCACCGGCACACACAAACACACACACACACACACACACACACACACACACACACACACACACACACACACACACACACACACACACACACACACACTCTAACTACTCACTAAGCTATTCCTGAAAGGAGCTACGCTATAACAACCTCCAAGGTTAATGTCAAACGTTGCATTGTATATTTTCTTCAAGCGGTAAATCTGATCAACGGTTGACTCTGGACCTATTAACCTGACTCCTCCTCCATTTCAGGTGCCTGGTCCATATTCAACAGAATGATCACAGAGAAAAAAGAGTTAAAAGTTGCCATGTTATTTACATTGAACAGTCGCTTCAGGTAAAATTAAATGGAGCTCACAAGATCAGGATGGTCTCACAAAGCTATTGACCTATAGTCAAACGGCAAACCTGCATATGATGACACCAATGACTGTTTACTGTGCATTTTGTAAAGCAGTCTCTCATATATCTGCCATCACGGTCACCTCTGATCTTGGTGGGAATTTAATTTTTATTTCATGTTTGCCTCCCTCCACACCTGCATCCATGCCTCTCTCACGTCACAGGTGCTCACAAATTACCGACACACTTCACTGATTTACTATCAAGCTAGATTTAATATTCACCTTGCGGCTGGTATCCAGAACCACATCTGTTACCGACAGACATACTCTTACGTCACATCACCCGGAGCAAAATTCTCATTGTGACAGAGCTCATTGGTTTGCAGCATTGGTTTGCAGCATAGCTTCGCAGCGGGAGCCACCTGGGTTTAAATCCCACACCGGGTCCTCTCTGTATGGAGCTAGAATCTGTTTGCCCAGGTTTTTTTAAAACACTGTCAGAGTTTGTTTAAGGTTTTCTTTCATTGTGTGAACAGTGACAAGCGACCCATTGTGTTCCTCTCTCTTCTCCTCTATTCAGAAGATCGTCAGTTTGAGCAACGGCTCCTCTGGCAGCATGTCCAAATGTCCTTTACTCGTATTCACTTCAACTACAGACAAGACTCCCTGAGAGATGCAATGACAAATCACCCTGTTGGCCATCTCTGCACAGTACCTTATCTCTTTATCTTGTATTAAAATTATACTGCTGCCAGTGAACCCACAACAAACATTTGTCAAGTTAAAGTTGTACTCTTTGATTTGATTTGAGATACCTTGTTTCTAGCGGCCTCTTTGGCAGTAAGATGCAACTGCAGACGTGCCTTTTCTTTCAGAGCCTCCATATTGTCACGTTCATGGTCACTATGTGTGTTGACTATTCATTTATTTATCTTTGCTCTTTTATAAACTTTATTGAAACACATTCACCTTTCTACTTCCAGTCCGTCCCCTATATGTTCCTCTCTTGCATCCATACACACACGTTCCTATTACACTTCTGCCCTTACTACCAGTCTGACTCAGATGTTAGAATTTCTGATAACAAGTGAACGCAGCATAAGTGACGATCTGGGTCTACAGACCAACAGCTGTCAGCAGCGACACTAACATGGCGGCTTATTTACTTCAATCGCCACAGAAACGTCAGATTGGAATGCTCAGCAAAAACACAACAAGTGCTCATTAGTGGATCATATGATCAATCACTCTTTGATAGATAGTAACTTAAAAGACAATTACAGTAAATAGATGACAATCTTACGGAGTACAACTTTAAAGGCCAGCAGTTCCCTTTTCAGCTGACAGACATTAGCAGCTCATAGAAATTCAGTCAACATCATTCATTCCTTCATTCATTCATGCTGTTGATTTTTACTCTCGATGCTTACGGATCGTCGCCAAACCAAGTGCTTTTTTTGTTTTTTGGTGCCCATGTTGACCGGTTGGTGACGTGTCAGCTGTTTAACATCTAGACATTATGTCACATGAACAAAATATAAATATTAATACACTTTGTGTTTTGTTTATGTGGACAGGATATCAGCATTTTCTTTCTAAAACCAATATAAATGACAGTTATAATGTCATGAAATTCCAGTTGAGAACTGATAACAAATTGGAATCAGGGAATCATTTGCGTCTGAGCTTATCAATTCCTTTTAACGATGGTGCATGTTATTCTGTCAGTTGGAGGTATTGCGTGGTGTAGAGGTGGCTGTATACTAAATATCTCCTGTTCATTACTGACTGGCAGGTTTATCAAAGGATGGATTGGCACCACAGGGCAGGTGAACAAAAACACTCTCTCTAAACTGTTATGAACAAATGTTATCTAGAACTTCTGGAAGGGTCCCAAAAACGCTGTCAATGTACAGTTGTATTATTCGTCTTTTTTTTTTTTTAAAGAATGTGCATCTCTCAAGCGGTTTGGGCCATTTCCTGAAAGCTACCAGAGTGGATCCGAGCTGTTGACAATGTGTGTGTGTTTGAATGTGTGAGTGCCTTATTAGAGGTTTGCCTTGTTGCAGCTCATCCTCTTCAGCGTATCGGCTTTGCTCGCTAACAGAAAATGATTAAAGGCAAACTTTGACCCTTGTCTTCTGTTATCTTTCTCTCTTATCCTCTCTCGTATGAGGATTCAGCGTTCCATGGCAGAGAGAGGGGAGAGGATGGGGTGGAGATATAATTGAAACATTTTAATCCCCTATGGAAATAAATCGGGAGTTATTTATTAGTAGTTCTGTGTGTGTGTGTGTGTGTGTGTGTGTGTGTGTGTGGGGGGGGGGGGGGGTAGTTGGTTTCAGGACCGATAAGGAAGATGAAGGAGAGTACAGTGTGGAAAACGGGAAGGCCTAGAGTATAGGGAGCACAGAAAAGCGAACACGTTCTCACTCCTATTTCGCTTTCCTTCTGATGTGGTAAAGGGGTAATAACAAAAAGTGTGCTCTGATCTACTTACGGTGGCTCACGTCGCGTACATGTTTACATAACATCCATGTGCAGAGTACAGGTAACAACAACAAACATCTTGAGAGACAGTTAGCCTCTGGCCAGCACTTCTCCTCAGAGGCTAGTTGTCAGGATTAGCATGCTAACTCTGTCATCTGGACCTGGACTGTGGTCATTCCTGTGGTGGTGTTTTTCACAAGTGACACGATGGTTTGCTCTTTGATCAACAGTATAAACAGATGGTTTAGGAACACACCGTGTTAACGTTAGCTCTGTTACGTTAATTACATAGCAGCACTTGGACCATGACTTGCAGTACTCCCTGCTATCTATGACACCTACACTAGTTTTACAGTTTATTAGCATGGCAATGTGTTGAATATCAGTTTAATCTCCGCTAGAGACACGGGACTCCCACTCCTGTTTATCTACTAACGTGTTCTGTTAGCCTAGCTCCCGGGCGGTGGAGCTAATGTGAGCTAATGTGGCTAATTATGTAAACGTCACCCGGACAGACGTATCTCCCTCCCCCCAACGTCACATCAATGTCCTTTTTTGGTAAGAGGAAATGAGGAGGAGTCAAAGCCTGGCAAGATGGCAGCTCCCAGAGGCGAATATGATTGGATCAAGTTGAGAGAACGGGCCCCGGCGGAGAGGCTATGTCCATTTTTTATACAGTCTATGGTTTCTAAGCATGCACGAGCTCTGGGTGGGGTTGTGTGGCAGTGCTTCACAGCACCGCCTAGCCACCTGATGTGCATACTACATCGAATTTCACACACTTTTGCGTCACCATTTAGGCAAAATTGGGGTTTTTCCTTTTTCTCAGCTGTACCTTAAGGAATGCATGTCAATAAGTAACCAGCTATATTTGAATATGTAACATTTCGTCTTGTGAAGCTATTAAAACTGTTGTTAGTTCATGGTTTAGTAATACAATGCTAATTGTGCTAGCCCATCTATGGCATTTTCAATGTTAAGTTTGTATCCATACTAATTGTTATATTTCGTAAAAAAATTCAAATTCGGAGCACAAACTATTATTACAGTGTTGTGAACACATACAGCTCAGTGTCTGCTCTCTCCAAGTTGTTGATATTGTTGGCTTTGAGTCAACCGCTACGCTGCATAGCGTCACTCGCAACTTTTTAATGGATGGCTAATATAGCCGTTATATAATAATTAATTAATTAATAAATTATTGATATAGCCAGATAGCCCTTCCAGCTAAATTGTCAATATCAGGGCCAGTATCCGATCTTAATATCCTATCGGCGCACCCCTAATTTCCTCTATCCATGTCTTCCTCTCAGTAGAACTGACTCCCCCCCCCCCTTCTCTTCTCTCCCCATCCCTCTTCATTTCTACTCTACAACATCTTTTTTTTCCTATACCTGTCAGACATTTCTACAGCTCTATTAATCATTACTCTGTGCAGGCCGTGTCAACAAGTCCTGGCCATGTGAAACTCTTTGTGAACTAAACGGCTATTCTAGCCTGTTAAGTGTAACCGTTGCTCTTGTGGAGCACTTTGTGTCGTCTCAAACATCTAGTTAGATTTCGGTGAAATGTGTCATCTGACTGTGACCCAGGCCTGTTGAGCCGACAAGCTGCAGCTGGTAATGAGAATGCTGATGGTGTGAATGGAGCTCCCTGATGTCTGAGCTGGTGAACATCTCAAGGTTGAGTCAGTTGGATCGGCTCAGCAGGTGATTACATGGGTCTTTGCTTACAGAAGCACGTTAAACCAGTGCTTCCCAACCTTTTTCTTTTCTCTTCTCTATTATTAAGTACACTGACTTCCCCTGACTAAAGCCCCTTTCACACATGCACTGCAAACCTAAAATTATTTAGACATTAACTGGCAGTCGGACTGGACATCAAATAAAGTCTATGCTCCCATCTCTCTAGTACAAAGACCAGGGAATCTCCGAGTGAGTACATGTGGGAATACAGCCGTATATTCTCCGGTGTATCCGCGGAGTTGAACGGGGCGTCTCGATGATGTTTATCATGCGTCGGCCAACAGCAGAAGAAAATAAAACTCCAATGGTGAAGAAGAAAGCTGATTTACACAAAGATGGTGAGGAAAATGTCTAACTGGAGAGACAACCAGATTCAGGGAACTTCTGTCGGTTACGACTAACGCTGAAATCATCAGACACATTCAAAGAATGGCAAGAGATGCTGTTGTTGGTGACCACATCAAGAGCCGGCTTCATAAGTAATCCGCGTCATGCCCGACCTTCGCCTAAACCAAACAGAATATTGTATGTGTGAAAGTTGTGTGCTGCATGTGTGAACGAGAAACTATCTCCAGACCTGATTCTCCTGACAATGTCTGAAGTTCCTATGCGAAAAAAGCTTACATATTTTATCCATCCATCCATCCATCAGCCCCCCGCTCGGGGTGGCGGGGGGGCTGGAGCTGATCCCAACTGACATCGGGCCTGAGGCGGGGTACACCCTTGATAGGATGCCAGTCTAATACAGGGCACATAGAAACAAACATTCACACCTACTAATACTAATTTCAGAGTCATGAATTAACCTAGCCTTTGGGAGGAAAAACGGAGAACCGGCAGACACGGGGAGAACATGCAAACTCTACACAGAAGGGCCCAGCTGGGATTCGAAAAAGGAACCCTCTTGCTGTGAGGCGACAGTGCTAACCACCAGACCACAGTGCCGCCCTTTACATATTTTATGGATTTCAATTTTGTTCAATGGATGGATCAATGACAGCAACATGTATGCATTTGAATACATTTGAGCTGATTAGCTCCTGTAATTTTGACATAGTCAACATTTTTATCTACTCCAAGAAATTTTAGTGAGTAAATCAAACAGAAATTGTAAAATTGGGGAGACAGCAACAGGATTTTGAAAAGTCAGGGGACATGTTCGCCACGATGCCCAGTGGAAATTATTGTCTTGTAGTCAGAGGCAATAAATAGTAGCGTCTCCTTGGTTACATCTCAAGCGCTTAGTTTTAAATAAAGAAGATACTTTAATGCCTGTAATGAGAACTAATCTGTCTATACATTATCATAATATGTACAGCTTCCCTGGCAAAATTGTTAATCAGCGGAGCCACCAGGGCGCCATGTGATAACATTAACATCAAAGAGGACTGACACGACGTGCTGAAATGACCTTGTTTAGTACGCTGACGTTCTATTATCTGTCATTAAACACCATCACGCTGCATTAAAGACGCATTGTTGTGGGCAATGGTAGTCAATTACGATGGTGGAGGAGTATATCTGGCTACAACAGGAACCATAAAACCATTTGTGCAAATGAGGCCTCCCCAAAGGGCTGATTGAAGCACGAGAGGAGGCCAATGGATTTCAGATGGAAGGATCCACGGCAGAGGCAGGCACCTGAATGCATCATCCACACAAGCGCACTGACACGCTGCTATTATCTGCCATCACCTAGGATTACTCATCATTAGGATAGACCCACACACACACATACACTCAGAATAACTACTGAACTATGTGTACCACACATACATCTTCTCAACAGCATTGCACCCTTTGTGTTGTGTGCAGCCACACTCCTCTAATAATAACATTATTATGTTCAGCCAGTAGATTGATGATGATTACATATCATTTCACTCTCCGCTGAGACAGAAAATAGATAAGAGTGAATGATGATCATCCACCGTGGCTCATCTCTTCATCCAGACAGACAGACATTGTAATGTTTACACCAGGGAACAATCTGTCACTGAGGAGATTGAGAGAGGGTCATATCCTTCTCATTAAGAAATATTATGATCCACATCTCTGTTTTTATTTAAAAATTAGGACAGTGAGGAGTGAGGGGCGGTCTAGAGCATGACCTACAATCAACTACCCCTTTTAATTCACTGTATGATAAGACATTTTCATGTTTCGCCATACCGCTGCATATCTGAAACATTTGAACAATTAACTCTTTTAATAGGCAGCAACATATTTAATGTTGTTTGCAGCGAAGAGTGCTATGGCCGGCAAGCTGTAGGCATGTTGAGAAATTTGTGAAAAAAAGCGAAAATCTCCAGATTTTAAGCAGAGTGAGACCTCTTGAAGCTCTCCCTCTCTTCCCTGAGCCAATAGGAATGCGCTCTCTCTCTCTGAAATTACCTGTGATTGGTCAAAGTCTCAGGCTAGATTTTGTAAAGCCTGAAAACAACCACAAGGTGGTGCAGAAGTCTGATTTACAATATGGTAAAGAATTATTAAGGAACTTTTGCCCAATATCGGCAAATGAACCTGCCTTCCCCAGGTTAACTGCACACCCTCCTTACTACAGTTATACATTTAACACAACAATTAATAACCCACAGCTAACTCTCTTTAACAGGGAAAAACACACTGGAACACAACCATTTGTGATACAAAAACTATTTGTAACACTAATAAATGTACATTTAAAAAATTACACCAAATGGCATATTTTTATTTTATATGTATGACAGTCGAATAAGACATTATAATTAGGGATGCTCGATATTGGCTTTTCTGCCGATATCCGATATTCCGATATTGTCCAACCCTTAATTTCCGATACCGATATCACCCGATACCGATATATGCAGCCTTTTTACACCAAAATTCATCACATATCACCTATTATGGAATTAACACATTATGCCTAATTTTATTCTGATGCCCCACTGGATGCATACATAGATGCAACACGGCTTTTCAAATGTAAACACAGTCCGTACAAAATAAGTTATTGAAAAAAGTGCCATTCATTTATTTGTTTGTGTTTTTAGAGAGAATATTTTGCCTCAAACAATACTACAGACATTATCAAAACAAGGAAGATGCATAGCTTCAGTCCAGAGTAGTAAACAAACATAGTCCTCTTTTTCCAGACTGAGTAACCGGCCGTAACTTGGCAAATAATACAATCAATAAATCAGCAGTTAAGCTCAACATGCTAACCTGTAGTGGATCTAATGGATACAGCACCAGAAATTAGCTTTTCGACGTGACTGTAAACAACGCTGTACAGTTCGGGTAAGCACTGGTCTGTGAAATACTTGCGACTGGGCATTATACAGGCATAACGGGGCTCGAGGAACTCCACAAGTTTGGTGAATCCGGCATCCTGAACTATAGAAAAAGTTTGTTTCTCAGTGTCGGCTATTGCTTCTTTTCATCACTTTGCTGCACAGATTTAGCGTATCACTCCGCATGATTCTTCTCGAGGTGGGTGATCAAATGTGATGTATTAAAGGAAGACGCCTTGTTTCCTCCTCTCATAACCGACGCCTTGCAGTCATTGCAAAGCGCACATTGACTGTTAGTAGATGACACTTGGAAATACTTCCAAACCTCGGACATCTCATGCATCGGGAGAGCTGAAGCTTGTTAGCCACGGTTAGCAACCTACGAGTGAAGTGTGTTGTTGTTGTTATACGTCATCAAGCACGCGCCTGTAAACGGCCCGTGTTGCATTCAGGTACACTCGGAAATGCTGAAGCCTACAGAACTAACATCGGTTGTAAAAACCTGATACCGATAATTCCCGATATTACATTTTTAACTCAATATCGGCCGATAATATCGGTGGGCCGATATTATCAGACATCCCTAATTATAATCTATCAAAGGGTGAGTTAAAACAATGGGGATTGATCATTGGTAATGAAAGCACTTCTACCTTCTGTGGCGACATCCCCTTACTATATTAAAATGTGCCGCCAGTGACACCGCTGACAGCAGTTGGTCTTTCGGTTGAGATCATCACTAACAGTTAGGCTGCCTTTACTTGTTATCGGAAATCAGGAACTTCCAACTTCTGAGTCAGGCTTGTAGAAAGTGTCATAGGAACATGAGTGTGTGTGTGTTTGGATTTAAACGGTAACATTTAGGGGAAGGACTCGAAGTAAAGAGGTGAATGTGTGTCAATAAAGTTTAGCAAAAAAAGAACAGGCTCGCCTGCAGTTACATCTTACTGCCAAAGAGGCCGCTAGAACCAAGGTTTCTCAAATCTTATGGAGTACAACTTTAAATAAACTCGGGTTCGCTAACTACGTTGTTTTTATCTGTAGGTCAACACACATAGCAACCGTGACTGTGGCAAGATGGAGGGGGAACAGGCTTGTCTGCAATTACATCTTACGGCCAAAGAGTCCGCTAGAAACAGAGTATCTCAAATCTTACAGAGTACAAGTGTAAAGTCACACACACCGTGTTCGAATTTTTACTGACTACCTTTTTTAGATGTTAGACCACAGTGATGGCTGTGCATTGCAGCTCATTAACAGCAGAAACTGCAATGATTCCCATTGGGTCTAACTGATAGACAGGTACTTTGGAACATGGAACATGACATACATTATCAAAAGGGTAATGGAGAGCGAGCCAGTCATTATTGCAAATGGAACCCCTGTAGGGTAATGCAGGACCCCGCGTCAAAGCATTACTATTATGTATTAAGTATTACTGGGGTTTTTTTGTTTGGTTTGTTACAAATGCCATACATGTATTATGATAAAGGATAAAAATGCAGGTTTTCATGCCACAATACCTTATCTTGTGTAGATAGTTAGATAGTTACACAGTAAGCAGATTTCGGTCTTAATATAATTTGAACAAAGGTCTATGGTGATTGAATTTCTTTTGGAGCCAGCATCAAGTGGACACAAACAGAAACATATCTCACTGACAAGTATCGTTTTCAGCGTCCTACTAATAAAACTGTTGTCTTTTTTGAGTATCAGGACAGTCACTTGTTTTAAAGAAGGATGAGGATCTACTTCTTGTGATATATCAAACTCAACACTTTCATAACAGTAACAAATTTAATAACAACTTCTCATCCGTGAAATGCCATTCCATGTTGCTTAGTTTGGGTATTTATTTCATTAGAACATGAAAAAGCAAGTCTTATTTTACATATACGGTCTATGATCAGAAGAGGTCTGAACCCCAGAGATGCAACTCACAAGCCTAGATGCAGTATCTTTGTGTATATATCTATACTTAACGAGAACCACTACCTAACCTTAACCTTACTTAACTACTGTCCAAAAAAATCCAAATATCGGGGGGGGGGGCACTCCACTCCACTCCACTACGGTTACTGATTTAGACACGGGCAACACTTGTGATTTTAAAGATTGTGGGTTGGGCTAAAATAAGTGCATTTGTAACATACCTACACTGACGCTGTAGAGACATGATCGGACTGCGGTCTCCTGGGTGAAAGTCAGGTTTGTTTGACCCTCCCATCACCCCGACCTACCTCCTTATGCATTGTTGGCCGCTCTTACTCAAGTAGCACTCGCTCCCACCGTCTCATATCACTGTGGATGGGAATGAGAAGTCTCTTAACTCACTGACAAAGCAGGTGATTGTGGCTTTAGAAGTAGTCAAGAGAGAAAGAAAAAGATGAGAGAGGGCTAGAAATAGTTATATAGTGAGTTGTGTGCGTGTGTCTGTGTGTGTGTGTATGTGTGTGTACACAGAGAGAAAGAGATGGCGAAATCCTGAGCCTATAAAGAGGGTCAATTCCCCTTTTCTTGTTGCTATGACAACCCATCATGTACCGCTCCCAAAAAAATGATAAACAGCCAGAAATACAGAAAGAGAAGAGACCGGAGAGAGAAAAGCAAGAGCGAATAACTTCTTTAGAAGCAAACATGATTAAATTTATATTAAAACACATGGAGACTTTGTGTGTGTGTGTGTGTGTGTGTGTCTGTGTGTGTGTGTTCCTCTGTCATGTAGTGAAGGAAAGGCACGCTCGCTCTCTCTTCCTCCTCTGTGCTGTGTGCAGGATGTGGAGCCCAGCAGGAAGAAGGAAGTGCTAATTGCTTCTCTTTAGTCTGCACTGACAAAACCGCTCTGACCGTCTTCTTACTTACTCTCTCTCTCTCTCTCTCTCTCTCTCTCTTTCTCTCTCTCTCACACACACACACACACAAACACACAAACACACACAAACACACAAACACACACATACACACATACCACAACCACCACAAGTCTGTATTAGAGAATAACTTGTGTCTCTACCCCAGCGTGTTCACCCTTGACCCTTCCTCCTGATGGTCCAGAAGACATGGCGTCCCTTGGCGCTTGTCAAGCAGAGGCTCCACTCGCTGATGCAGAAATGCTGGCATTATTCCAGAGCAATGATAAGTCTCTCTCCCAGTGGAGGGGGGGGAGGGGTTTAGCCACACGGTGACGCGTTTTCCTGTAAACGCACAACTTTAGTATCGTTTTGGCTGACCAGCCACACGCAGCCGGCGTTATCAGGGCCTGAAAAGGGTATCTTTTGAAAACGGGTCCCAGATTGGGAAGATTTGAAAGCGCGCCCCCTCATGTTCAACGATGCCATCATCGCCCCAACTTCGATCACTAACCCCCGCGGCATCACACGACAACAACAGTGCTGCTGCGTGAGTGCTGCTGCGTGAGACGGACCCATAGACTGTTTACTGAACAGGACGCTGAGCCACATGCATGGGAATGAATTAGGCTGACCATTTATTTCTCCTTTTCCCCTGATGCTCTGAATAAGGAGCTAAATTGGTCTCTAGTCTCTTTTTTATTAATAAAGTGGCTCAGAAGGTGTCTCTGAAAGTCTCTGAATCTAGTGAGAAAGTGACGCCTGTGAGTCCTTTGGGACGGGGATGGGGCTTCCAGCAGCACCCTCTGCTCGTTGAGGACACTACCTGCAGAGTGATTGGTGCATCAGATTTCAAAACAGCACAAAAGTCTCCACTAACACCAGAAATAGTGACACATTTCTCTCTAGGATGGAGGAGGATTTGGGAAGTCTCCAGATTTGGAGAGAAACTCTCCGGTGTTTGGATTCTTCACAGCGTCTCCCCGTCTCTTCTTCTCTGTTGTTGGTGTATTTCTGGGGCAGGTACAGCTCCACATCCAGGCCTGGCATGTGTACTACAGCGTTTTTGGCCAGTTTCACTGGTTTCGTGTGGACGTAGAGATTTCTTGATTCGAGGCCGTGTGGGAAAGAAAGGTTGCTATGTACCCATAGTCTGGACTAGAGATGTGGGCTACAAAGAATGAGAACCATTGAAAACGTAACCTGTGCGTAGTTTAATCTCAACAAAATACCCCGTCAGAAAAAGACACAATTGATAGTTAGCCAAAGCCTTAAACCGAGGTAACGGTGGTTGTTAACTTTCTTTGTCAACCCAGGTTCCTTCATCAGGCTCTGCTCGCAAGGCGTTCAGAACTCCATCTGACTCAAAATGGGCCAATAGCTTGCCACCTATTTCTGTTTATATTACAGCAAAGAGGAACACTGTTGCCGAAAATAAAACAAGAGAGGAATACTGGCAGAAGATTACTTATTGTGTCCATTTGTAAGTTAATATATTTATATTACCACCCGATGCCTACTGTTGATTTCTAATGTAACAGCTGCACATTCTAGAGCTTGATGCAACATATTTAAATGTCGGCATGTCGACAAGTGAGAACTTTAATTCATGTTGTGGCATTGTCCTGCAGTAAAGTACTTGTGGACACAAGTGTTCCATTTGATTTCAGTCATAGTGAATATCTATTTTCCTACTTGTCTCATTGATTACTTGCTAGGGCATAGGGCTGCACAGCTTAAGTTTAGAAAATAGCCTTTTTGGCTGCTAATGTGGATCACTTTAGGCATTTAGCCAAATCAAAGTGAAATTGTATCAAATTATATTTTCAATATATCCATACACCAGTCAGTTTTCTAATTGGTGTTCTGTACTAGGACTGACACGATGATGGAGGTTTGTTCCCAGTCTGCCCCGTTAGAAGAGGCTCCTCCTCCTCCTCCTCCTCCACAGTCTTACACTCTTCTCTGTGGCACTTTTGACCACGTCCACTCGCTTTAACCTCCTCACCCACAGGTTCACCTGGATACATTTAGTATTTTCTGAAGGAAATCGATAAAACCCTACACCTTCTGCTGTATATCAGGCGGCTCAACCCCAAACACAACACATTTTCATTTTTAACTGTGTAACACTGTTTACAGTAGCAGCTGGATCGCTTCAGGTCAGTGGAAGCTGCTCACGTTCTGCCACCCGGAAGGATCTGGACGCCTGTTGTTTGCAAAAATTCTGAAATATCGTCTAGAACTCATCACTGTGTCCTGTATAAATCCATTGGTTGCAGCTTACAGTAGATCTAAAAGCCAATTTCACTGGGTTCAGTTCAGTGTGTTTACTTTAATTGTCCTTCATATTTGAAACACTTTTTGGTTCCATATCGTTCATCATATCCACTCAGACACATGCAATTTACCCTTCTTTTTTGTATCCTCAATTTCCCAAGAAATCGGTCGCAGGTCATTCTAATACAAAGCTCCATCTGACTGGAATAATCTTCCACATTCTCTTACATCCATTACCTCTCTTCGCTGCTTCGGGACTTCTTTTTCTCATCCAAAAAGAAGCTTTTCATGCTTTTCATTTGCCAGTCAAACTACTCCAACTCTTCTTTATGCTATGTATTCATTGTGTCTTTTCACAGTTAAGGTCTGGTGGGGGTGGGAGAGTGTGAGCGGGCCGTCTAGGTCTCCGTATTTGTTGTTAGTGTTTGTCATGTAGTGCTGTTTTTGTTTGTATGTATGTGTTTTATAATTTTGTTTTGGGTCCATGAGACCCCTTCGAAAATGAGTCGCTGCATCTCAAGGGGCTATCCTTACAATAAATTCAAATTCATACCACAGGGGAAATTAAAACGGATATACCGCACAGCACTACTTGTCAGCAAATCAGGACCAAGCATAAAAACATAATACGAAGTGGTTATGTTATTGTATGGTTATGTCATACAACACAGAAAGTGACCTTTTGTTGCTATTAATGTATGCTTCCTGTGAGTTTATACAGTAGAAGGCTTCTTTTTCGAGCCTTCCAACTTAAATCAGTCATGCTCGCAATGAGCACGAAACTGTCAAGTTGATATAGGTGAATCAAACCTCGAATCAGTCTTGAATTCAGCCTGATAATGATGGGGTGTGGGATGGCATTTTCACCACCTGTAATTTGCAACACAGTTATGTAGATCAGACTTTTTCCATGATTGGGTAAATAAAGAGACGCTGTGTGGTATTTTCAAAATGAAGAGCTGATGAAAGAAAAGGTCTAAAAATGCCATGTTTATTACTCCTTCTTTGGGCGTTGTAATGACATAGCATTACACCACAGGGTTTCATTCTTTCTGCGTAATACGGAGGGAAGATTCACGCACTTTCAGAGGTAACATTTCTAATTGTGATGTAATTTTGATAACTATCAATCCCTAGCTAACAGCTGAATGAACGGGGTTACAGGTTTGCATGAGTATATTACATTATACTTAAAATAACGCAGCAGGCTGTACAACAATAGACTGTCAGATAAAGTGGGTAAATATCACAACAAAAGGAGAGAATGCGGTCATATATGGAACTACGGAGTCCCTGAAGGGTCATAGAGAGACTTTTTTCGGAGAATGCTTCTCTCTTCCCTCACAATAGTGTTCATCATCCATTCCTTCTAGGTCAAGGCTACCTCGCTGAAACTGTGCATGTGGGGTCCAAACAAACTGCCTGCCTTTCTACATTGACTTTGATGATTTTGATGATAACGGCCATAATAATAGAATATTTAATTGATTCTATTATAACAATAATAATAACAATACATTTTATTTATAGGTGCCTTTCTAAGCACTCAAGGACACCGTTCATTTGTTAAAACAGTGCAACACAAACAATAATAAAAATTTGGAGTAAAAAATATGATCAAATCACGTGAACCCTAACAACACAGTGAAAATTAGATCAAAGGGAAAAGGCAGAATGTCAAATTGAACAGAAAAGGTTGCAATTCTGTCCACAGAAGCGAAACAGAACATGCTGAATGAAATATAAATATTTATATCATCATTTCATCCCCGATTTCTGAAAAACATGAATTGCCCCCCCCCCCAAAAAAAATAATAAAAAGACCCTAAATTATTCAAAATTAAACAAACGACTTCAATTTCTTCACATTTTAGATTCACATCTAAAGAGAAATTAATGAAATGGTGGAAGAAATAATGTTTGACAAACATATTTCTGACTCCACATTCCATCTCTGCTCTCCTCCACTACTATGCAAATGAATGGGTTGACACTTAAATGATGATTTACTAATGTTACAGTATTAAGTGGGCTCAGGAACATTGAGGACAAAAGCAAGCAGTGATACACACTGTTGGCTGTTAAGTACAAATAAACAATTAAGGTAAGCACAGTAAATTATTCCATGTGCAGTCCTTTTGGAATGATATGGCGAGCATCTACGAAGTTCTGATTTATGATGGCATGGTATGAGTTGCACACGGGGAAGGGACCCTAATCCTGACATCTGATCTTCACCCCTGGTGGTGCCGATCTTCTTTCCTAACTCTACAAGAAAAGAAATAAGCACTTTTCCTAAATGTTCCAAACCTTTGTTTAGGGGGGTAATGTGATGTGCGATGAATGAGAGTAAAAGTACTATATTTCCCTAAAGTTTTCATCCCTCAACTATATAACTTTGGCCTCTAACATCACATACACAACACACTCCAAGCTGTATACCTGGAATAAGACACAGTGCGGCCCATCTCCTCCCTGCTGTTTTTAAATGAACATTTTTGAATTTGGGTAATTTCCTTTGCATCAAAGTTTTTGACAGTAAAATAATGGTAATTTCAGCAAATAGGGGAAATCTATGGTGTCTCATTTGGCGGAGACAGGGTGCTCCTGGCTGTTACATCACCTCTTCTGTTGCCAATAGATGAGGTTAGTGAGGAGAGTGGTTGCCAGGTTTGTTGTGCTTTATTCATAATGAGGTTTTCTTAAAGGAGTTGCAGGGTGAATTGGTGGCTGGAGGACCAGGACAGGCAGCTGAAATGTTCCATGGATACTGCCCAGTAGCTGACTATGATGCCTGGCTGTCCCATCATGTGAATGCAATTTCACAATGAAGAACAAGCAAGAGACACCTTACATCATGCTTCATCTGTGTGAGAGCCCATCATGTGACAAGAAAAAAACAATCTATTTGAGTATATAGCAATAGTATAGCCTGCCAGGGTTATAGAAGCTGTAGTTTTTTGTTAGACAAGTGAAATTTGAGAGCATTTCATGCTTTAGGAAATGGGGTTACGTAGCTAGCTATTTGCTTTGCTTGAGTGTGTGTAAGCATGTGTGTGCTTTTCTGGTGTGTTACTGGAGAATTCCTAAGAGGGTCTAACCGGGCTAGCTGGCTGCATGCAGCAAATTGGGTCACTGCTGAATTAAACACCAGTGCCTCTGCTTTCAGTGCTGCTCCACTGCCTCACCAGAGAAGGGCAGGTTAGAAATAGTCACAGCCTTAGAGTCCTAACAAACAGTCGAGCCTTGGCGGACAGGCAGAATGGGACTTGTTCTGTGAACATAAGAAGTGACATTTTCAGAAGTCCACCTCAAACAAACACACCTTCTGTCGAGGAAAGGTTATGCCAAGTGTCGTTTCTTACCCCATATCACTTTATGCAGCAGAAATCAACATGGCACAAGATCGCATAGTCAGCTTCGACTTTGTGTTTCTCTAACAAGTAACTAAAAGAGAGGAAGGATAAAAGATATGGTGAGATTAAAAGGGAGACGGCTGGGTGTGAAGTTAGGTGAAGAGGAGGGCCAAAAAGAGCGTGGCTGGCTATGGTTGTGCAGTTCCTGGAAGGTTTTTGGCACTTTGCTGATCTGTTTGGAAAAGCACGTGAAGCTCTTTCTTCCTGAGTTCTTAAAACACAAGCCAATTTAGAGAGTCAAGCCAGCATGCTGTCTCTTCGCCGGATGTAGCAGCAGAATGAAGAAAGAAAGGGGCAATAAAAAAATAATACATTCTTGGTAGTAAAATAATACATTCATATATATATACTCTTGCCTAATCCTGTAACTGAGAAACAGCAGAGGGGATAGATAAGGCAGACTTAAAGTGAAATTCTGGCATAAAATCATTCTAGGGTCTTTTTTGGCAAATACACTCATCAAATAAGCCATCGTGTAACACCTATTAATGGGGAAATCTGGAAGAGTCGCTAACATCTGAATGCGGCTAACCCCGCATTCACACCATAAGCGATGGAGGTGATTATATCGCTCGGAACGTAATTATTGTGTCATTTTTCATCACATTTTTAATCATCGCTTCATCCCTTCAATCGCAGGTAGCAGTCGAGGCAGCTGGCTAACTGAAGCTAACCCCCGGCTCAGCCTACTGTGCTGTTGTGCTAAATGTGAAGTTATGCTAGTGCTTACCAGGATCTGAATGCTTCTAAAAGAACAGAAATTAGCTCTGAGGTAGATCAAACCGGGATACGCTTCACTCTGCACTGACTGCTTTTTTCTTCCTCTGTATTTCTGGCTAAAGGCACATCGCTGCCATCCACAGTTCATAGTTATGTCCATTATATTATATCCATAGGAGCAGTGTGATTTCCCCCAAGGACTGCAACAAAAGCAACTTTGGTGAGCCCCTGGATCTGTCACGGAGAACTTCGATGACGCTTACAGCAATCTCAATGCTGATGGGCTGTCGCGGTACATCGTCACGTCATGTCGCTTGAAAAGTAAACATTTTTCATCTTCAAGCGACCCGCAATGGACACTATGGACGCGTCACTCTTATCTTTCTATTATTGCCTGAATAGCATCGCCCGAAGCGACATCGCGCGTCATTGCGACATTGATTTTGAATGGCAACTTGACGCTTTCATCGCCTCCATCGCTTTTGGTGTGAATGCCCTGTAACACTGATTAGCTCGGAAGCACCAATGGGCTCCTTCCTTTTGGATTACATTTGGTAACTGACTTGAATGGACATTACTATGAGAGGAGCTGGTACCGAGGCCAATGGGTATTCTCTTTCAAAACCCTCTTTTAATAGGTTCGGGTTCTCTTACTATGTTGTTGGTGCTTAATTTTATGTGTAGGGACTCTTCTCATGCTGCTGCAGAGATTTGCAAGTTATTTTCAGCAGTATTAGTGGTTAAAAAAGACGTTTTAATGCCTTCAGCGTGCTGCCGCAAGCCAATTAGGGTTAGCAGCGTTACATTACATTAATGACTGTTAGCGTCTGTTAGCGACTCTATGGGATTTCTCCGTTAATAGTTGGTACACGAAAAAAAAAATGTCTCGGTTCATTTGATGCATGTATTTGCCGAAACAGACCCTGGGATGATTTTGCGCCGGAATTTCACTTTAAGAGCAGTACATTTCAAACCCATTGTAAGTTCTTCTGTGTCTGTGGTTTCCCAGCTCTCTGCAGTGGTCCCATAGCTCAACATGCTGCATCCAGTCAGCCACACTCAAGGACAAACACACTTTGAGGGCAAGAGAATTAATATTTGATAACTAGCTCTGCATCATGTGGTGAAACAGACAGTAAGGCATACTCGCAAGTAGATACAGGATGGAGTCGAAGCCATGAATAGCTGCTCCCTTCTGCAATGTCACCACTCAGTATTGGATAGATTTAGATGGAGAATAAAAAAGCTGTTATAATTAATTAAGTCACATCGCACATGTGGTCACCCCGGGGTCCTACTGTATGTCCCAACTACCCTGTAAAAGTAGCCTCAGTTTAGGCAACTGCAGCTTCTTGGTTTAGGTCAGGAAAGGATTTGGTGCTATAAGTAGATTTTAATTAAAAAAATATTGTTTTCGGTGTAAGATGGGGCCACCGCAGCTTTACTCTTAGCCGTGTTGGAAGTACAGTACATTGTGTGCTGCAGGAACATCCAATATTATTGTTGTTCTTGCACAATGAGAAACAGAGGTACAGGAGGAATACATCTTCGATTTTTTTTTTTACAGATTAATCATAAAAGGGTCTTTAATGGCTGAGTACAGCTGTATATCCCTCTAACAGGGAAAGATGTAAAGAAGTTTCTGAGGAACACATCCTGAAATTCTTGTTTTTGTTGCCCTGTAGTGTTTTAAATTCTCACCCTGCTGCAGTGAGGAAGAAGTGTACTCGAATATACTTCTACGTGACATCATCACTGTTGGGTCTGGACATAGGTATAACAGTGAACTGTCAACCAATTAAAACAGTAAACCCTTTTTTCAGCCTGGTGTTAACCTCTTAATGAGCTGACGGCCTGACAGGGCGCCCGGCTGACTTTACAGGCTGTAGCCTTAGATTTGAAGACTGAAGATGTTGGTATCACTTGAAACTAGACCACCTAAGGAATCCATTGGTATTATCCTGTTAGCTCTTTGCCTCTGACCTCAAGGTATCTGGATGAAAAGAGGTTCTATAGGTACCCATGATTCCCATCTTTACAGACATGCCAACTTTATGCAGACCCATGCAATTTTGGGGAAAACAATTTCTGCATACTAGGGTACCTAAACAGTCATGAATTTGGAATATAACCACAAACTAGAGACCTAGGGCATTCAGAGCATGGAGGGCATTCCTAAGTGTCTTGATAAAAGTGCTCAACATCCAATATTCATAAAATTAAATTGGTACAGAAATCTTGAATTTAAAAAAAAAAGGAATTTTGATGCCAAATTAAAGTATGGATTTCATCTATCTAACAAATGGTACCAGCGGTACTCAATCGATGGCCTATTTGTGGCCCCCCGATTTCTTCAGTATGTGTTTTGGTTTGGTCAACAGGTGTATATCAGGACTTGTCTCCATGCCAACGATACACAGACAGCCTGTTACTGGGTCACGCTGCAAGCACATTTTCAAGTTTCACGTCAGTTTTTGAAGCGGTTCGCATATTGCCACTTTGCCAGAGTAGGAGCATAGACTGCGCACGGGGGAAAAAAAGATTGCTTGAAAATGGCATGTTCCAAGTTCTCTGCCAAAAGAAAGGTGTTTTTTCATGACACTTTGATTCCTTAGATCTTGATATGTTTGTTTACCAAAGGACTCTATGGAGGTGCTTTTTTTTTTTTTAAACTCATTGTTAAACTGAACATTTGTTTGGATTTCAGCATGCTTGATTTTTAACTCCATCCTAATATATTTGTTTTGGCTGACATTTCTTGTTTTATTCAAATATTTATTTTAATTTTGTCAAAATGGAAATTACATTTTATTTAAGTTCATATTGTTGTTGTTGTTTTGAATAAAAAGGACATATTTTGAATATTACAGTACAGTATATCACATGTTGCCTGACCAACCTCAATAAACGGACCTTTGAGGTATTGAAAAACATCTTTGTGGCCCTTGAAGATTTGTATTTGAGTACCTCTGCTCTAAACTGTTAACATTTCATCAGGTGCCAAACCACAATGTTTATTACAGATTTATGACTAGAAGAACTGACACACAGTGCTAAGCTGCATCTCAAGTGAATTGTCAGGTTCTCAGCTTTCAGATGATGTTCACTTCTATGTGCTATCTACAGTTGACCTTATATCTCCCCTGAACATCCCCGTCCCCCAGAAAAAAAGGTGGTGGAATGTCATGAGGTTAAATAACATGAAGTAGGTATGGTATGCAGTTACCTTTGTTATAATGTACCAGAGAAACACATGATACACCTGAGGAAGAGTCTGTAGGTGGGCTCAGGAACACTGAGGACAAAACCATTGTCAATTACTACACTACATTTAAAAGTGCAAGTTAAAACTCTACCATGCAAAGTGAAATCCATATATCAACAACACCTAGAAACAGTGCCGGCTTCTCTAGGCCTGAGCTCATCTGAGATGGACTGAGGCAAAGTGGAAAAGTGTTCTGTGGTCTTAGTCCTCATTTCCAATAGTTTTTTGTGAATCATGGATGTCGTGTCCTCCAGGCCAAAGAGGAAAAGGACCATCCAGATTGTTATCAACGCAAAAGCCAGCATCTGTGATGTATGGGGGTGTGTTAGTGCGCATGGCATCATTCGTAACACACATCTGTGAAGGCACCATTAATGCTGAAAGGTACAAGCCATTAATGCTGGAAGGTACAAGCCATTGATGCTGAAAGGTACAAACCAAATATGCTGCTATCCCTGCTTGCTTCAGCAAGACAATGTCAAGCCGCATTCTGCAAGTGTTACAACAGTGTGGCTGTGAAAATGTGTCACACATTATGAAGCGGAAAATAGGCCTATGTGGACCCTAACACTACCCCTTAGCCCTGACCCTAACCATAACATCTAACCCTGACAAAAATTCAGATTTATATCAGCAGAGGCAGAGGCTTATGCGACCAGGGAACATAGGGATGACCCCGGTGACATTACGGTGGCTAAGAGGACTTCTGTTATACTGTCTATCTGGATCAAAAAGCTGCAATCAATCAATTCTGTGTTTTCCAATGACTGCGTTTATGTTTAAAGGCAGAAATTTAATTACAAGCAAGTACTCAATATGATATGAGATGAGAATGAAGATGCGTTTCCCTTAATGATATTGTCTAATATTGGCTAATACTTTGGTATGAAGAAATGTCTCTGATTGTGAAGATGCTTCCTACTACAAAAGATTTAACAGTTGCGTGTATATGTGTGTGTGTGTGTGTGTGTGTGTGTGTGTGTGTGTGTGTGTGTGTGTGTGTGTGTGTGTGTGTGTGTGTGTGTGTGTGTGTGTGTGTGTGTGTGTGTGTGTGTGTGTGTGTGTGTGTCCTGCAGATGATGGTAAGCTGTCTCTGGATGAGTTCCAGGCTTTCTTCTCCGATGGTACGCTGAACGAGGAAGAGCTGGAGAAGCTGTTTCACACCATCGACTCTGATAACACCAGGTCAGCACTACTATACCATTACTGAATGTGTGTGTGTTTCCCTACAGTATGTGAGATGGCTGTGTTGCTGCATGAAATAAATCTGCATACAGTACTTCTACATTTGTCTGTGTCTAGGTGTTTACGTGTTCACTCCAATGTGACTTTTGTCTTTGATCACATCTCACTATCAATTATGAAAAAGAGGCGAGATGTACACAGCTGCTTTCCTGCTGTACAGCCTCAGTATCACACTTTTCAATTATGTTTGTGTGTGTGTGTGTGTGTGTGTGTGTGTGTGTGTGTGTGTGTGTGTGTGTGTGTGTGTGTGTGTGTGTGTGTGTGTGTGTGTGTGTGTGTGTGTGTGTGTGTGTGTGTGTGTGTGTGTTTAGGTTAAATGTAATTCATCCTGCAAACAGAAAATGTCAGATTAAGATCTGAAAGCTCTTTTTATAGAGAACCTTTTGGATCAGAGCCTTTACATTAACTGACACTTTAAATCTTAAAGTGACAAAATGATAAATCTGACAGTGGGATGAGATAATGAAAGAAGAGTGAAAACTGAACTAAAGTCAATGTTACCTATTTCCCCGTCTTTCACCTTCTCTTTCTTGCTGTTTTTGTTTTGTTTTGTTTTTTCATTCATGATCCTGAATCATGGACATTAACCTCTCTACAGTGCGTCCACTGCTCCTCAGGACAGAGTTTCGATTGACTCTCATTAAATCAATCTATTGACCCTTTACAATCAGCCAATCAGCTGGCTGCAATCAGGAGAAGTGTGCTGACGCAGTAGGATCTGTGTAATCAAAAGACTGGCTCTGTTCATTTACACAACCTCAAAGACCTACGGGGCCTTGAAATAAAACGAAATGAAGCAGAACATAAGCTGACCTTTATCATTGTTGTAGAATTGAATTAGGTTCAATATATAAATCCTCCAGCAGGCTCAGCCATTAGTGGAGATTTTTTTTCTTTTTCAAATCAGTGCAGCAAGTAGACCATGCAACCGCAGGCATCTCTCTGATGTCAGCCATCTTGCCTCTTTCAGATGGTCACGCTGTATAAATCTTCTTCACTGCAGTGAATGCAGTCAGTGAGGTTTCTTCTCATTAGATTTAAGTAGACTTGGCAGTCACATGCCGGGCCTCAGCATTATCATGTGACAGCAGATAAGGTTATTGATTGGTCCGACTAAAAGGAGAAATGACAGCGTAAGGGTTTCCTGTTGGAGCAGGAAGTTGATGGATGGAGAGGAGGGACGGAGCAGGCACAGACTGAACCCTGTCCTGCCTCCAGTCATTTGTATATCTGTCTCTGTCACTCTTTGGCTTCCTCCCATCTCCGGCTTTTTTTCACCCTCATACTGTTTTCTGATGTTTCTGCCAAGCTCATCTCTTTTCCATCCTCCATCCTTCTTTATTAATGTGCCCATCACTCCCCTCTCACTCTCCCATCCTGTCTTCAGCCATTTCTGGCTTGAAATCCTCCCTTTCTGTTTTCACATAAAATATTTTAACCCTTCCCTTTTTTTTTCATGACAGCCCAGGCCTAAAGCAATATGTTTTTGGGTTGTCCGTGTAACAGGATAAAATGATGAAGTGATGACATTTTGTATCCCAAAGGTCAACTTCGCTGTGACATCGCAAGGTTTGATAACTCAGGAAGATGTGTGTGAAGCATCCATGTTTCACCAAACAAATTCCTTAAATTCCTTCAAAGTCTCCACTACATATATTATGCAAGTCTTCAAACCAGTCTTTGTATCATCTTAAAGATGTACTCTGTAAGATTTTCATCTATTTTATTGCCTTTTAAGTTAATATCTATGAAAAAGTGAGTGTGAGCCTCACTGCTCACAGGACAGACGGGAAATGAGGCAGAGACAGCGTTGTCGGTGGTTAACCGTTTATTCCAGGCTTTCCCCAAACATTACTCAACATAAAACAACTACACAAACGAGCAGCCGTCCCTCTGACGGCCGTGGTCGGGTGTCTGCTGCCTCTTCCAGGGTCGTCGCCGCTCGGGTCCTCTCACAGGACCCAGCCTACTGCAAGAGGCAGAACCAGGTTACAAACATGCTTATGTAGCTGACTGATTACCTGATTCTGTCCAGCTGTCTGATCACCGGCTGAGCCACTCCTCCCTCTCCTCCGGCAGTCGACACCTTAACCACACCCCACTGCCACATACCCCCACCGCCCGACTTAGGCCGGGATCCCACCGGCCGCAAGCCCACTCCCCCCCCCCTCCGCGGAGCGGGAGAGAAAGTCAGCCACGACCATGCGGTTACCCGGCCTATGGATCACCTTGAACCGGAAAGGCTGTAATGCCAGATACCAGCGAGTGATCCGCGCGTTGGCATCTTTCATGCGGTGGAGCCATTGGAGCGGGGCATGGTCCGACCAGAGGGTGAATGAGCGCCCCAGGAGGTAATAGCGGAGGGCCCCGACCGCCCACCGTATGGCGAGGCACTCCTTTTCCACCGTACTGTAGTTCACCTCCCGCTGAGCCAGCTTTCGGCTAATGTACAGTACGGGGCGGTCGATCCCCTCCACCTCCTGGGACAAAACGGCCCCCAGCCCACTGTTCGAGGCATCGGTCTGCAGGATGAAAGGGAGAGAAAAGTTAGGAGTGTACAAGAGTGGCTTCCCACAGAGGGCTCGCTTCACCCTCTCAAACGCCAGCTGACACGGCTCCGTCCACTGGACCGGATCTGAGGCACCCTTTCGGGTCAGGTCGGTGAGGGGGCTGGTCAGCTCTGAAAAGGCCGGAATGAACCTCCTATAGTAACCGGCCAGCCCCAGAAACCTCCTGACCTCTTTTTTTGTCTTGGGTGTTGGGCAGGCCGCAACTGCTGCGGTCTTTTGCACCTGTGGCCGCACCTGCCCGCCCCCCAAGTGGTACCCCAAATACCGTACCTCCCTCCGTCCAACCGCACACTTCTTCGGGTTGGCCGTGAGCCCCGCCTTCCTCAGAGACTCGAGCACTGCCCCCACCTGCTGCATATGCTGCTCCCAGGACTCACTATGAATGATTACATCATCCAAGTAGGCCGCAGCATATGCAGAGTGAGGCCGCAGTACCCGGTCCATGAGGCGCTGGAAAGTAGCTGGGGCCCCGAACAGCCCGAACGGAAGTGTGACAAACTGGTACAAACCGTACGGAGTGGAGAAGGCCGTCTTTTCCCTGGACTCCAGCGACAGGGGAATCTGCCAGTAGCCCTTGGTCAAATCCAGTGTCGTGAAAAAGCGAGCCGTGCCCAGCCGATCCAGGAGTTCGTCGACCCGGGGCATTGGATAGGCATCGAATTTGGACACCTCATTGACCCTGCGATAGTCCACACAGAACCGTATTGACCCATCAGACTTGCGAACCAGCACAATGGGGCAACACCAGTCACTGTTGGACTCTTCTATTACCCCCATCTCCAACATGGCCTGAAGCTCCGCCAGAACAATTTTCCTCTTGTGTTCTGGCAGCCGGTAGGGTCGTGAACGCACGGTCACCCCTGGGGGTGTTTCTATGTGGTGGTGTATGAGGCTTGTGCGTCCTGGCAGGGGCGAGAACACATCAGCAAAACGCTGCTGCAACGAGGCCACATCTGCTATTTGGCTCGGTGAGAGATGGTCATCAAAGGGGACCGGTGCTGAATAGTTTGATTTTGCCACCTCCGGCCCCAACTCATCTCTCTCGATCACCGTAGTAGCCAGAGAAACAGCAGTCACCTCCCTCCAGGCTTTAAGGAGGTTGAGGTGGTAAACTTGTGTCGCTCCGCCCCTGTCTGAACGCACAACCTCATAGTCAACATCCCCCACTCGCCGTGTGACCACAAAGGGCCCTTGCCACTTGGCGAGCAATTTGGAGCTAGATGATGGTAGCAATACAAGCACTTTATCTCCCGGTGAAAACTGTCTAAGTTTTGCCCCTCTGTTGTACAGACGCTGCTGACGTTCCTGGGCCTGGAGCAAATTCTCCCGTGATAACTGACCCAGTGAGTGGAGTTTTGCTCGCAGGTCCAGGACGTGCTGCACCTCGTTCTTGCTGGTGCTTGGACCTGCCTCCCAGTTTTCCTTGACCAGGTCCAAGACACCCCGTGGTTTTCGGCCGAACAGGAGTTCGAAGGGAGAAAATCCCGTGGAGGCCTGGGGAACCTCCCGCACTGCAAACAACAGAGGGTCCAACCATTTATCCCAATTACGGCTATCCTCGTGCACGAACTTACGAATCATGTTCTTTAGCGTTTTGTTAAACCGCTCCACCAGGCCGTCGGTCTGGGGATGGTACACACTAGTCCGGATTGAACGGATGCCCAGTAATTCGTATAGTTCGCGTAGTGTACGTGACATAAAGGATGTGCCCTGATCAGTCAGGATCTCTTTCGGGATCCCAACTCGGGAGATAACTTGAAACAGTGCCTGTGCAACACTCTTTGCAGAGATATTGCGCAGAGGCACCGCCTCGGGATATCGGGTTGCATAGTCCACTAGGACTAACACAAAGCGATATCCCCGTGCACTCCGGTCTAATGGCCCGATGAGGTCCATGGCAATTCTATCAAATGGGACCTCCATTAGTGGTAGTGGGCGCAACGGCGCTTTTGGGGTGGCCGGCGGATTGACTAACTGACATTCGCGGCATGATGCACACCACCGACTTACATCTGCGCGAATGCCCGGCCAATAAAATCGGGCCATGATCCGGTTCAGTGTTTTGTCATAGCCTAGGTGGCCCGCCATGGGGTTATGATGAGCCGCCTGGAAAATTGTTTCCCGACGGCTTTTGGGCACCAACAACTGGGTGAGTTCTTCGCCTGTCCGAGCGTCACGACTCGCTCTGTATAACCTGTCCCTAATGACAACAAAATATGGGTGAGTGAGTGCTGTGTTAGGGTGGACCTGGCAACCATCAATTTTCATCACTTGGTTAAAGGCATGACGGAGGGTCTCATCCCGAGACTGCTCAAGTGGAAAATCTTCCATGGGGGCTATCTGCAGGGCCCCCGGAGCCAGCCGTGCTGGCCCCGCCGGCCCCACGCCCCCCCCGACGGCGTCGGGATGCGGCACCCCCGTCTCACCACTAAGCACGGCACACCACCCGCATTTCCCTGACGTACGTGACCGCACCCTCATAGTTTCCCCCGCTGGGCTAGCAAACCCCGGCCAATTCGTGCCCAAGATTAGAGGGTGCGTGAGGCGAGTACTAACTCCAGCCCTAACTCTATGCTTTTTCCCTTTAAAAAGAATTTCTAGAGGCACCGCCGGATAATCGTGAATATCCCCATGCACACACCTCACCTTCACCCACGATGCCTCTAGCAAAGCCCCCGGTCGAACCAAGCGCTGGTGGATCATGGTCTGTTCACAACCAGAGTCCAGCAGAGCTTGGTGTGTACCCCCCTGTATACATACCGGTATACGGTACGTCCCTTCCGAACCGGGGGAGGGAGCTGGCGGTCCCGCAACCCGCACCACTTGTCCCACCTCCATGAGGGGGCACTCCGCCCGGAGATGGCCGGGCTGCCCACACCGCCAGCACCCCTGCCCTGGCGTCTGAGGAACCCCCCGGGGTGCCGGTCGATCAGACACGTAGGCTGGGCCCTGCGGAACAGAAGGCAGTGTGTTATTAGTGGACCAGAGCGGACCGGGCTCCGGGTGTGTGTGTGTGTGCGGGGCAGGATGCGGTGCAGCGGCCGCCGGGAATCTCCTCCTCGGGGCCGGGGTGGGACGGCCCGCAGGGATCGCCGCTGGCCTGGCCTCCTCCCTCATGTTCCGCCGGGGAAGGGAGAGATGGTCCTCCGCGAGGACGATCGCTGCCTCGATGGGGGGGGGACGATGGCACTGGACCCAGTTGGCGGTGGACGAGGGTAAGCCGGCGATAAACTGCTCCAGCGCCACCTGTCCAACGACGTCCTCGGCGGAGTGGGTCCCCGGCTGGAGCCAGCGCCTCGCTGCCTCGAGGAGCCGCTGCGCGAAGGCGAAGGGGCGGCCGGCTTCCTCAAAAGAGAGCCCCCTGAACCGCCGCCGGTGTCCCTCTGGCGTACTGCCCAGCCGGTCCAGGATGGCTCTCTTTAGGTGGGTAAAGTCGTGGCGAGAGGCCGCCGGCAGGCTGTGCGCGGCCAGCTGCGCCACGCCGGTAAGCAGGGGGAGAAGCCGGACCGCCCTCTCCTCCTCCGGCCACCCGCACGCCTCCGCCGTGCCCTCGAAGATGTCCAGGAACGCCTCCGGATCATCCTCTGCTGTCATCCGTTGAAGGGCAACAGGCGGAGGCCGGCCGCGACTGGGCTGGGTGGCCGGGCGCTGCAGCAGCTCCTGCAGGAGAGTACGATCTTCCCTCTGGGCCGCCACGATGTCGGCCAGGGCACGGGACTGCTGCTGCTGGAGAGTGGTAGTGCTCTCCTGCATCGCGGCGAGGTGCTGGAGGGCTAGCGACAGCGGGCTTTGGGCTTCCGTCATGTCCCTTTTCAGGTGCCAGATGTGAGCCTCACTGCTCACAGGACAGACGGGAAATGAGGCAGAGACAGCGTTGTCGGTGGTTAACCGTTTATTCCAGGCTTTCCCCAAACATTACTCAACATAAAACAACTACACAAACGAGCAGCCGTCCCTCTGACGGCCGTGGTCGGGTGTCTGCTGCCTCTTCCAGGGTCGTCGCCGCTCGGGTCCTCTCACAGGACCCAGCCTACTGCAAGAGGCAGAACCAGGTTACAAACATGCTTATGTAGCTGACTGATTACCTGATTCTGTCCAGCTGTCTGATCACCGGCTGAGCCACTCCTCCCTCTCCTCCGGCAGTCGACACCTTAACCACACCCCACTGCCACAGTGAGTTAAAACAATGATGATTGATCACATGACCCACTAATGAAAGCAGTTGTTGCGTTGTTGAGTATTACGGTATACGTGTCTGTGGAGACATTCCCGGACTAGATGTAAATAAGCCGCCATGTTAGTGACGAAGCTGACTTGGTTATGCCGCGTTCACTTGTAATTGGAAGTCAGGACCCTCATCTTCTGAGTAAGGCTTGTAGTAAGGACAGAGGAACATTAGGAAAATGTGTGTGTGTGTGTGTGAATTTAAGAGGGTAACATATAGGGGACGGGCTGGAAGTAAAGAGGTGAATGTGTTTCAATAAAGTTTATAAAAGAGAAAAAAAAACACAATTGTCAACACACATAGTGACCGTGAACCTGACAAGATGGAGGCTCTGAAAGAACAGGCTCGTCTGCAGTTACATCTTACTGCCAAAGAGGCCGCTAGAAACAACGTATCTCAAATCTTACGGAGTACAACTTTAAGTAACATTTAATAAAATGTCATAATTAAGGGGGAACTTCAAGGATCTAGTATTACACTTACATAAAGTTGAGAAAATTCTAACAGACAGAAAAAGAATGGTCAAAATTTGGTGCTTAGAGATTAGATTAGAGCCAAATGCAGAATTGAGTGAAGGTGACCTGTGTGAAGTAGTAACTAGAACTGACTTAATGTGTAAAATCTACGGAGGGACCCTGCAAAAAGCACAAATAATGCATAAAAACTATTGAATGTGAAAACCCTTAAATCCCTAAGTTATAATATTAAGAACTAATAAAACTTCCCCAACAATTCCCCCGTACTCTCTTTGTAAATCATAAATAAGTCATAGAGTGTGGTCTTTACCTACTCTGTAAAGTGTCCTGAGATAACTTTTGTTATGATTTGGCACTATAAATAAAATTTAATTGAGTTAAGTTGAATTGATGGATGATAAGTCTTATTGGTATCCCAATAGGTTCCTGTATCACTTTCAACAGTATTTCTTTTTTACTTCCATTGTGAAATGCAGCATCTGAATCATCTCCCATTTGCATAATGAAAATCTGCCACTTTTATTTATAACTATATACTATAATTTATAACTAAATGTTGGAACAGCTGCAACACAAACGCAAACACACTTTAAACTGCATCTCATTCGTAAACGGGAAGAAAACATTCATGTTGACTTGACTTGTAGTTGGTATTTTAAAGCCCATATGTCACAAAGCATTTAAGTTAAACAGCTGCTAAATTAAAATAAAATCAGACTGTCTAACAAGAAGCAATCAATCCAAACACAGCAGAGAGTCTGTGGCCTTTTGCTGATTCTAATTACTCAAATAGCAACGGAGACGTTATTTTCAAACCTCAGTTACTGATGCAACATTTACTGAACACTCATTTTTAATTGAAGATATTTTGCTGATTTGAATGCAGCTCTGCCTCATGGCAGTGTGTGCAGATGCACTGTTCGGCTTCTCTCGCTGGCTGCAGCACTCGGAGCATCTGAAGTTGACTGAGAGTCCACCAAATTGCGCAAAACGTGTCATTCCGTGCATTTTGGCAGACTTACGATGCTCTGCTCCACAGGGAACCGGACACACTGCCCACACTGCCAACACTGCCGTGACACAGTCACAGAGCTGGAGCAAAGTACATCCCTTTAAGATGAACAGAAGCACAGATGGGGTCTTTCCGCCTGTTCCGCCTCCACTGTCCCCAGTTCTCCCCAGTTCTCCCATCATCAGTGACAGCTCACATCCCTGTTTTTGGCTGGTTCCTCATCCTTCATTCATTCTCTCTTCTTCTTCTTCTTTCTGTCCATCCCTTCGTCTCCTCCCTTATTTTTGTCTTTTTCTCCTGGTAAGTCAACCAGGGAAACTCTTCTTTACGCCAGTGAAGAACTCACTGCCAAATGAGTCCCTGCACAGTGAACTGAGCATGAATGATGGCAGCGGATTGATTCAGACTCCTGTCAGAGAGTCTTGTTAGATCGCTCCCTGCCTGCCAAACTCCATATGTCCATGTGTGTGTGTGTGTGTGTGTTATTTAGAATGCATGCAAAAAGCCTATCCTCTGTTTCTGATCCTGTTCTTCTCCATCCTTTTCCTTCCTTCCTACTTTCCTTTCCTCCCTCCCCTTCTCTCCCTCTGCTGCTCCTCTGCTCTGCTGTGAAAGTAATGTTGACACTAAGGAACTCTGTGGTAAGTAGACTAGCCCTTTAAAACACACACGTACTCTTCCCTCTCGCTGCCCCCATTCCCTCTCTCTTTACGTGAATGCAATTATTTTCATTTAAAATATAAATTCAGACACTGCAAATCATTTAAAAAGTATTAGTATAAATGTGCCAATTTGCCTGTGTGTGTGTGTGTGTGTGTGTGTGTGTGTGTGTGTCTGTGCGTGTGTGTGTGTGTGTGTGTGTGTGTGTGTGTGTGTGTGTGTGTGTGTGCAGACTACTTTGCCAAGCACATGGGGGACTATGAGGGAGTTCTTGCCTCGCTGGAAACACTCAACCTTTCCATCCTCAAAGCCATGGACTTCACCAAAAAGGTAAGTGTGTGTACATGTGTGTGTGCACTTGTGAACAGTGGAAAGTCGAAAGTCGAAAGTCGCTTTTCATCCCCCTGTGAAGATCATGTTAATGTAATGCCTAAATGAAACACACATCACCTGTGTAACTATTATATGTAGGGCTGGGTATCGTTTGGGTTTTTTCCGATACCGGTGCTAAAACGATACTTTTAAAACGGCGCTGCTTCCTAAAAGGTGCCGATATTGATACTTTAAGAATAAAAAAAGGGCGATCAACGACAAATACCGTCTCCTGTAGATACCATTTGTTTAGGAACCGGTGCCGTGTAGGCATCATGTTTCGGTTCCCAACCCCAGTTATAGGTCTACGGAAATTGTAGGTGTGTTGCCAGAGGTTGGTCAGATCAGAAAATAAGGCCGCTGGATGGACCACATAAAATTTTATCAGGGCCCTGAAAATGCACCCACATGGGTCAGTCAAGTCAGGACACATGTTAAGCTCAGCTACATAAACTATCAACGTTAGCTTGTTACTAATGTTAGCTTTGTGAGAGGTTAACTTTTAGATTGCCGTTCATTACATTACATATTTTTGAAAAGTGTTTTCTTGCCGGTGCTGCCTCCATCTGCTGCTAACGCAGCTTAACCGGGAGAAAAACATGTTAATTATTAATGCAGCTAAAGGCAAGTTTACCTTACAGGTTGATTGTTGATTCCAAAACATTAATGTTTCTGCGTTATTAGCTTTAACATTTAACCTGCGTTTGAGAGGCTGGAGGATTTTTATTTATTTCACAGAAAGAGCTGCTGACATTAAACAGAGTGTCCTGAGACAGACAGCAGCACGGCTGACAACGTTTCTGACAAACAGAATGAGCAGCCAATACAAAATACATGACAATAATACAATAAAATATATCAAATAACAAGTGAAAACAGCAAATATATATGAAAATCTATCATGCAGAATATCTACAGCCAGGCGTGTCTGCCTCCAGGTTATTTCAAACTTCTTTCAAGTCCTCCAATGAGAGCAGGACCTGGAGTTTCAGGTGTGTCTGTAATTAGTTCAGGTAAAGGGAGCAGCAGACTTTCTTTATTTACACTTGATTAGAAAGTGTCATTAGTTGGGAACCTGTGTAATTATAATATACGGTTGCACGCCAACTCCATATATACATATGAAATAAGAGCACGCCTAGCAGCCTAACATATAATAACAGCCTATTTTTCTCTACTCATTCGAATTGAATACTTGACACTGAGAAATACGTATTATTGTGTTAAGAACTGTTGTGCAAAATTAACATTTTTAAAGTGAAATTATAGAAAAAAAGTGATTTTCAGCTATACATTTGTGACTTAGAAACAAAACCGCAATCTTCAAATTATATTCCCTTAAAATATTTCTCTCTCTCTCTCTCTCTCTCTGGATAAATACAGCTTTCCTAGAAGTTCAACAAGTTATTAGTGAGCTATAAATATTCTAAGTTAGGTGTCCCATCATAGTGCTTTAGACCTGTTGGCCTCAGCTTCGCTCAACCCTGTACCACACCTGCTCACCTATGTGTAACTCCAAAAGCTCTATTTTTAGAAGAAGAAGAATTCCTTTCCACAGCACCTCGGCAGTGCCCAGGAGATGAACTGGCACCTCTCCAGCCACCAGTCCCGGACTCAAACCAGCGACCCTCCAGTTCCCAAGCAAGTCACCTATGGACTGAGCTATTGCTAGTAGTACTAGTTGCTGGATAGTGCAGGGCACTTGAACATCGTAGCATAACTCAACCTGCACCTGCTCCTACATGTGACTAGTTTAGGCAGGCTGTTACGAGGTGCTGGTGCGCATGATTATTGATACTTTAAATATCAATACCCCCCCCCCCCCCCCCAACTATGAAGGACAGTCAGCTGCAAAACACATTTGTGTTACTCTAGTTTTCCCCATGCGCTATATATAGCAGCTGGTCCACAGCCACACTCCTGTATCCATGTTGATGCTAGAGTTCTGCTTCAGTGTGTGTGTGTGTGTGTGTGTGTGTGTGTGTGTGTGTGTGTGTGTGTGTGTGTGTGTGTGTGTGTGTGTGTGTGTGTGTGTGTGTGTGTGTGTGTGTGTGTGTGCGTGTGTGTGTGTAGTACTTTGACACTGCCCTGTGTGTCTATATCTCTCTCCACCAGCTCTGTCTAGGTTTTTTTCAGCTGCAGGCCATTGAGCAAACACTCAAACACAATGTACGCACACACACACACACACACACACACACACACACATACACACACACACACACACACACACACACACATGCAAACACATGCTCAGGCTAGTTTCTCTCTAATGAGCAGCCATTGTATTGTTCCATCAATCACTCGAGTGTCGCTTTTGTTCTACTGCTGTATCTCTTGTACTCTCTTCATACTGTCCTTTTTTCCTGTAACACACACACACACACACACACACACACACACACACACTTCTTTCTCTGGTGCTGCTATATCATTATATCCTCTGTTCCGGGCAGTGTGGAGGAGCTCCAACAGTGCTGTGTAGGGGGGGGACCAGCTCACTGAGTCAAATAGCCGAAGTGAAGTGCAGACACTGCTGATGTGTCCAATATCGATGGAGGCTTTGTGTGTTTTGCGAATTTCACAGCTACAGTAGATTTTACTGCGGCGGGAAAGCTTGGAGGCTTGACTGTCTTTTTTCAAATGCAGTCCAGAAGCTGCAGCTTTCAGTCATTTAGCAAATGTCTATTTTTAGATCTTCATCTGCATTGTAGTTTTAGGGGTTGGACAGTATAAACTTTATAGAAAGTACACAGGTATAAATGCGTTCTATGGTAGGGCTGCTCGATTCATTTTAATCCATTTTATTTCAATCACCACTTTGGCTTCTGAAGATCATGACAACAAGATAATCAGAGGGACCAATTGTTGTGCCATATTCTGTTTCACAATGATGCTCTTGTTTTGTCTTGCGTTATAAAGCCAGAACACCACTTTCCTTTTCAGCTCTGTGCTTTTTCCAATTTCACGCAGTTACTGACTGGAATGTTTACCAAAATGTTGAAAAGATATTTAAGAGTTTTCAGGTTGTGAGCAAAATATGGAACAGCGTTATAGTTTTCCATGTACCGTCGTTTAATGAAGACATGGCAGCATGTTTCCTTCTTCTGTCCTTTCTGTTCGCCCTCCGGGCTACACATTAAACTTTTTGCTACAGCTGTCATACAACAACAAAATAGAAACACAGGACCAGAATTATTCCTTTACATACACAACCTAAACTTATTTATATTGTTATATATTTTTACTTTATATTTTATAATTTATTTATCTCTTTTTCATTTTTACTTTTATTTGTTTTTCTGTCAAATTATATTTAGAGTTCAAGGAAATACAAAGACAATTTTTAAGTTTAACAAATTCATGATGTTTCCAAAGTCAATGAATAATATTGTTAAATGACTGTGATCTCAATATGGACCAAAATAATTGTGACTATGACTTTTACCATAATCCAGCAGCCTTGCACTATGGTATGAGTTTGCCCTTTAGTATGCATTTGAATATATTATGATATAAAGTTACCGGCAGTGCTTCAAATTATACATATACCTGTACATTTCTAAATGATACATTTATATAATGTAAATTTCAGGCCATACTGCCCAGCCCTATGCTTTGTTTTAATAGTGGCCACTGCAGTAGTGGTTCAGACAGCCATGACTCGAACTGTTTGTGAGCCAAGAAGAAAATCTGCAGGAGCTCTGTGGAACAACCCATAACTCTCTCATTCATTTCAATAGAGCCAGTCTGGCAATGAGTGGGGTTGGCAATGTAGTGTCATCTAGCAAAGCACTGTATTATCCAATTATATACAGGCAAACGCAGATTCCTAATTGATTACTTTGTAATGTGAACACCGTAATCTATACCCCATGGTCATTGTGATAGGAGATAAAATAATTGCCATTTTGATAATTTTGTTATAAAATCTTGTCCACATATTCTGAAATGCTGTGCAGTATTTTGTCATCTGATAAGGCTTGAAACACACTAATCTGTTACTCAAACTGGACCTCTTGGATTGTATTACATTGTCTCACAGGCACCTTAAACAACATGCCCTCCAGTGCAGCCCCTGTGCTGTTTAAACATACAGTAGGGCTGCATATACAGAAGAGATTTTGAACATGGCTCATAAGAGCAGTTCATCAGTCAAAGTGTGTTATCTTCAGTCCACACCATAGACTGTATAACAAATGGACGTAGCATACCCGTCGAGTTCCATTCTCTCAACTTGATCCAGTCGTACTCGCCGATCTGAATCTCCATCTTCTCAGGCTTTGACTCCTCCTCATTTCCTCTTACCAAAAAAGGGCACTGGTATGAAAAAATGGACCACCCTCAGTGTTGTCATGGAAATATGACCTAAACATACAGACTAGAATGTTTTTTTGTACCAGGCCAGATGATGCTGTGAAACCGGCCTGTTTAACATGGGGGTCAATGAGAAGCTGCTCTGTTATGAAACCTGCTCCTAGTGGACACTCAAAGAACCAGGTTCACAGGTCCACCTGGAACTTACTTTATATCACTTAAATCTTCCATTATACTTATACTATACTTATAATATACCATATCCATACATATATGGATATATATATATATATATATATATATATATATATATATATATATATATATATATATATATATATATATATATATATATATATATATATATATGATAAATACCATCATACAGCAATCAGAATATGCTAAAGAAAAGAACACAAGGCAGCTCCGCATAAGAGTATGCATGCAAAAAAATATATTAAAAAATATATATTTTTTTTTTCTTTAAAGGAGCACTTAACCATGTGTGTATATATATATATATATATATATATATTTATTTAAGGCTACATATATAGCCATATGGCTATGGCTCCTATATATATATATATAGAATATGCTAAAGAAAAGAACACAAGGCAGCTCTGCATAAGAGTATGCATGCAAAAAAATATATTAAAAAAAATACATATATATTTTCTTTAAAGGAGCACTTAACCATGTGTGTATATATATATATATATATATAAATATATATATATATATATATAATATAGCTCAGTCCATAGGTGACTCAGCTGGGAACCAGCTGGGAACCAGCTGAGAGGTGCCATCTCCTGGGCACTGCCGAGGTGCTGTTGACCAAGGCACCTAACCCCCAACTGCTCGGGGTGCTGAGCTATTAGCAGCCCCCTTGCTCTGACATCTCTCCATTAATTGCATGTATATAGGTCCTGTTTGTGCATTTGTGTGTATTTCGGGCCTGTGTGTGTGTAACATGAATAATAATAACGGAGTGAAAAAAATGAATTTCCCATTATATTATATTATTAATATATAGACTGATAGCTGTCTGGAAGAAACCAAGTGCATCTTTAAGCCTCCATCTGCTGCGTCAGAACTCATTTGCTTATGCCACTTAGGCACTGTGTCACAGCCGGCTCATAGCCCACAAATGGGAAACACATGGGTATACTAGCAAATTAAGTAATTTAAAACAGATATATAGATTGGATGATTGTGTAACGTCAACAGTGTAGTGAGTGGATGAGTGGAAATGTGCTGTAGGGGTATGTGTGAGAGGAAGTCTGCCTTCTGCACTGCCCTGTCTAATGTGGTGTGGGGCACATCTGGCCCAGAGCTGTGTCTCAAATCAGATACGTTGGTACACTTACATGTAGTACATCTACACCGTGCGGTGGTTAAGGGGACTTCGCCCAGAAAGTTTTGAGCGTCAAACACATAATTTCCTGCAACTGGGTGGATTTGTATGTACCAACTTATGGTGGAAATGTCTATTTATGTAAAGGAAAACTAAAACTAAAATAAAATATGACTCAAAGCAACCAATTTTATTGGGAATTTATTCTCAAAAACTCAGAACAGTGGCCCTAATACTCGTCATAGTTTACAGACTACAATTTTGCCATTTAGTTATTCTCGCTCTATTTTGTGGCTGTGTTGCAGAAGCTTTTGCCGTGTTTATTTCATCTATCGGAGCGTAAGTACTGTGGCCCACAGCTTCCACTTTGTAGCAAAGTTGAGGGTAAATTGTGTCCAGCGATCCACGCTCAACATTTGCACCATATGGGTACTCGTAGTGCACTGCAATTTTGCCATGCTTCGTCAGTGTAAACGCACTATGCACTCAAAAAATATATATATAGTATAAAGGTGGAAGTGTGCAATTTGTGACACAGCCCAGGTGTGCACCATGCTGCTGATTACTAATCAGGTGATGAAACCAAGCAGAGGGGCTATCACAACTGCGTAGCACTGATTATGACTGACAGTCAGTCTAGTTATCTTATTTAGTTCTTAAAAGATGTAACACTTCATTTAAACTAATTTGTATTCATTTCTATTGTGCTGAGTTCAGGGGTAGACTTTTAAAATATAGTTCTTAAGAAAGCACAGAGCTGGTGCCTGAGCTGTGAAATGTAGTCTGCAATTTACAGACAGCATGTTATGGTGCACAAAAGTTCTGCTAGTGATATAATGTACTTGTATTATTTTTCACAAGTTATTGTTGTTTCATTTAAAAGAACAAATACAAAATTTAAATTACATTGTTAGACTTTAAATCAGATGGTGCAGATTACATTTTAAACTCTTACTCAAAATCCCTCCCTTTCATATGGGCAACACTTTTAGTATCTCATGGTTAGCCAATTCTGGTATTAAAGGGCGCCCCTTCATAGGCTGGAGCTTATCTGCTCCTCTGCAAAGGTCTAAGTGGACAGTCTGAGTGCTAATCCACAAGTAGAGATAAGAGCCCGAGTCACTGGGCTGGCAGTAAAAGCTGCATATGTCTCAATTTTAGAGGTTCAATGTGTAATATATGGCCAGTGTGATGGGAATTTATCATTATATCAAGACACAGGACAAATCACCCTTGTGTTCTGATATGTTGCTCTAAATGTCATGCCAGCTGGGCTGTTTGCACCACCTGTATTTAAACTCTACAGAACCTGACCTTCGGGGCAGATCTTGAAGACGGCCTTCCTTGTGTGAGAGTGGGGCTCGGGTGTGACGCCAGAGAGAAGCGACAAGGGGTTTTTGATTTGTTTGCGGGGAGTTAAGGAAAATAAATGGGTGTTGCTCAGCTCCAAAGAGTAGTCTGTTCGTGAGTTTTTGTCAGCAGGAAAGAGTTACTTTAGAAGCCCTGTAAACTTCAGAACGCTACACTTGCAAGTAAATGATTTGGAAACAAACTCACATGGAGAAAGCCGATCTAATTGCCTCTTCATCTTTCTTCATCGACCCTTTGACTCATATCCCAGGACACCAGATTTTTAAAACATACAAAAAGAACTGTCCACAATGCAGAGATATCTACTGAAATGTGCATGCTAACCAGCTAGCCTCACCCTGCCCTTTTCTCTAATGGGGCTGTTAAAAGTCTAACGTAACACCCTTTCAAAATATGTTTGAATGCAAACAATTACGATCGCTTCTTTTCACGTTTTTTTTTTTTTTACGCCACTTGGGCCTTGAGAGGCGGAAGTGAGTGAAACTGTAGGGTCCAGTCTGACAGGAGGAAGCTCACAGAGCCAGTTAGACTGTTAGCAGTACAACTGTTAGCAGTACAAAAGTTAGCGGCTTTACAACTAAAGCTAAATCTAAAATGACCTATACCTGAACTGGGATTCTGTGTTCAAGAGACTGTTGCAATGGATGGCAATGCCCTGGAAAGTCTAGCTCCATCCCGGCGGAGATTGCTCACTCAGCAGAGGCAGCTTGTAGATGATGCGGCTTGCTAGCTCCACGGCTAAGTCAAGGATGTGTTTGTGCAGCTAGTCTCTGTTATCACCATAACATAGCTTTCGTGCAGCTGTTGGTAATCTGCAGCCTCGGGTCTTTCAGCTTGGTTACGGGAGAGAAACACGCTTTGTACAGCAGGTTAATGCCCTGGCTATTGGTCTCTGTTCGCAAGTGACCTCTGCCAGAATGGACCTAGACTCTCTGGGGACCTGTCCACTGCAACAGTCTCTTAAATGCAGAATCTATGTTACATTTTTGAGAACATTGCAGGTTTATTGCGTGTCTAACTGTACTATCTTGAGTTGTGTCATCTAAATCATGAACTTCTTGCACAAGGTATTTTTTGGAGAATATAACCATGTTTTTCACATTTCCCCTTTAAAGTTGGAGCACCATTGATTCTCATTTCTTTCTCATTATTTCTCCTGCGCGCTTCTTGACTTTCCCCTTTCTTTACTGTTGGTCTCAGAATTTACCTTCTCACCCTGCCTACCCTTCTGCAATCATCTCTCTCTTTTCTTTCTCCCTCGTTCTGTCAAAAAAGATAAATAATTCCACGCAATGTAGTGTGATATTTAAATGTCATGAATTAGAAACAGAAGCAGGGCATCAAATTGGTTAAAAAAAAAAGGTTTCAAGACAACGTCCGTGTAAAAACTGGAGAAAATCTCCAAATTATGGCAGATGTGAGGAGGGGGAGTGGGTGGAGCTAAAAGACAGAGTGTGATATTAGATTGAGCAGAAGGCTGTAGCCTGAGCCCTGGCCTTTCAGAGCCCAGTGAGAATTGATTAGCTCTGCATTCACCTCAATGAATATAGACAGAGAGAGAGAGAGAGACGGAGTGGAATAGGAAGGCAGACTTTGATTCTGCTGTTACTACAATACTCTACAGAAGTGAGTGTGTGTGTGTGTGTGTGTGTGTGTGTGTGTGTGTGTGTGTGTGTGTGTGTGTGTGTGTGTGTGTGTGTGTGTGTGTGTGTGTGTGTGTGTGTGTGTGTGTGTGTGTATGTGTGTGTGTGTGTGTGTGTGTGTGTGTGTGTGTGTGTGTGTGTGTGTGTGTGGCTTTAACCCAAGGGTGGTTTGAATAAAATGGCTCTGCACATTATTCAACTAAAAAATATATACCCCAGCAGTATTGGCTATGCTATGGCGCAAAGAAAAAAATTCTTGCCGTGTTAGACAGGATTTATAAGATTACAGACTGCTATTGGAATAAAACACTAGACAATGCATTATGCTGCAATGCTGCATAATCCTCCAGGCAATTATTTAATAATATACATGGTCTGAATGTATTCTTAAAGAATATAGTTTTATATCCACAGCTGTAATCCATGCAGCTGCTAGAAACTAGAGAATACCCATGCTCTCTGTCTGTGTCACCATCACTCATCTTCCTACTCTTCGTGCTCCCAGAGGGACAACCAACACACTAATAATTCATGCAAATGTGATATTTCCATTGAGTTCATGCAGTATTCATTATTTTGACTGCCAAGGTATCAATTAGTGGAAGCAGTTGTTGCTGTGTGTTTTAAGAGGCTCATGAGATCCATCATATTTCATAAGTGCTTCTTGGTGATTACTGAACTGGAATCACCTCTGACCTTGCATCAAATCAGTCCAGGTATTAATTATAATTATGGTGCTGATACACAGAGGAAGCAGCAGAGTATTAGACATAATTAGCTTTAAATTACTGCAGCAGCTTAAGAGATGCATAAACAGCCCAATCTGCTTTGTGTCTGCTAACTGTGCTTTTAAGCAGACATGTGACTGAAGTCATTTAGTCCAAGTCTCAACTAATTCCAAAGTCATTTTTTTATCTTGTGCAAATCAAGTCGAGTCCTTAGTTAAAGTTTGAATAAGGAGTCGCAACAACAAAAAATAATTAAAAGCAGTCGGGTTGCCAGGTTTGTCAGACCCGGCCCAGTAGCTACAGAAGACCGGAGTTGGTTTGAGCCTGATTGAACACGTCCCCTCCTGCAAATCACACCATAAAAACAAGTATTAGAGAAGTTTGACAAACAGTTACTGTTAGCCGTTACAGCTAAGTAAAGATGAAAGTTAGCTTCCCGATCAAGGAGAAATGCAGCAATTACGTGTGTTCTAATGCCGTTGAACTCCTTTATCTCAGTCCATGGAGTGAATGCTTGGTCTATTCCGACTCTGGTTTTTGCCCGTCTCCACTCACTCAGCTGCTGGGACAAATAAGCAGCTGCAGGATTTGTAAACTCCATTTCACCCAGTGCCAGCCTACAGTAGCTGCACCAAACAACAGACAACCCTGGCAACCCGCACCGCCCAACGCCATTGGCTGCTGCCATGGAAACAGAACAGGACAGAAAGTCATTGCCAAACCCCCCAAAAAAATTAAACATTAAGTCAGACTAAATATATTTAATGGAAAAGCAATACTTTCATTCTGTACCCCTCAAACTGCCCTGGGTGTATTGTTTATATTTTAAAATATAGCTTTTAATAAAGATTCTACATATTCAACCTTTAAGGCAAGTCGTTTTCAACACTAGCTAGCTACAAATTTGTGATGGAACAGATTGTATCAGGCTAACGTTAGCTCAGCCATCACAGATACTTAGTTACGTTACACAGACACTTATAATGTAAGCATAGACAATTTTAATATTTTATATTTAAACTGAAAACATAAAATGGGCACAGACAAGTCATTAAAGTCATCATGTCTGTCAAGTCAAGTCTTTTACTTCCATGTCCAAGTTGAGTCTTAAGTCATTTATTTTCCGTCAAGTCAAAGTGCAAGTCATCAAAACAGTGACTTGAGTCAAGTCCAAGTCACCAAGTCTCAAGTCCACATCACTGATTTTAAAGCAGCAGCCAACAAGTCTGGCAGATTGAATTGACTCAGTCAAATTTCGAATGTTTACAACCCTCACTCCCCTCTCCCTCTACCACCGAGCTCCTCCGCTCCAACAAATCGAGTGCTCGTCTGTGCGCGTGCGCCAAATTCCTGTGCATTTGCCTGTGTCTTCTCTGATTGTTAAGCAGCATGGAAGATGCGCGAACATGGAGGGGGGATCTGTGGCGTGTGCACGAACTGTGAACTGTGCTGAGTGAACAGGATGATACAGGCGCTGTGGATTTTTGCAAAAAAACAACAAGCTCTAGGTGCACGTAGAGGCGCGTTTTTTTTCTAAAACCAGATGATTTATGTTGTTCTGTTGGAGCATAGTGTCAGCTTCAGTGAATATTATCTAACAGATGTTTGCTGACTGGGACTTTAAGTAATTTTCATATTTTAGTACTGACTTTCAATTTTAAAGGAGTAATTGAGTACCATTGGCAGGCTATTTCAGCCGCCGCTCTCCTATCCCACTCACACTGCATCATCCATAATGATTGTGATTGGTTTGAAGAAATACAAACAAGCTACAACATTTTCCCCTGTTCCAGAACATTAACCCGTGCAGCCAGACTTTTCTCCAGCTCTGACAAAGCTCTGTGGGGGTAGGTCAGGTTACTATTGTGACAGTAACCACAGAGGCATGATACCTTGTGGACAGTTGTCTTGGTAACAGGTTGAGTTGATGTCAGTCTATACTGAGCCAGCTTGTTCAGAGATCACTCAGCTATCCGTCAGCTATTTGCCAACAGCCCCCACGCATGTCATCATCCAGCCTCACACGCAGGGCAGACGTGGGCTTCATATTGCATCTCTGACATCTTCCTGACAGTTTTGCACTTTATGGTAGTTTCTCTGGTAACTCTAGTTTCCAAGAGGGATCCCTAACTTTGTGAATGAGATGAAAGATGACGGCCACCAACAATAATGAGAAGCAAAGGAAAGTTTGAGAGATAACTTTAGGAGAAGGAGATGCTGACAGTTTGTTTGGCCAAGAAGGATTTTGAGAAAGCCCCCCTGCATGTCTGCTTCTTTACGACAGCGGCAACTTACTCATATTCCCAGACGATACTTCTGAATGTCATGATTTAGACAACAAATCGGTAATCCACAGGGATGAAGCAAATGTATTGGACTGCTACAAATTCAGTGTTGTTTCAATTGACTTGCTTTTTTTGTATGAAAGCTTTTATGGCACTATCAGAATCAGAAGTGGTTCCAGAAAACTATTTTAATTGACTCTCCAGTTGGTGGAGATAAATAACGGTCCCATGTGGACTGTGTGTGTGTGTGTGTGTGTGTGTGTGTGTGTGTGTGTGTGTGTGTGTGTGTGTGTGTGTGTGTGTGTGTGTGTGTGTGTGTGTGTGTGTGTGTATTGGTGCTGATGAGAGCTGAACCCGGCGAGATAAAGAGAAGAGGGAGAATTCATTAAAATCTCCTGTCCTGTCTTTCCTTTATAAATGCTATGTTTAATTAAGCACTCTCATTAGCACTTCATTTTTTCAAGCTTTCACTGAGGGAGGCACCAGAGTCACACACACACACACACACACACACACACACACACACAAACACAGTTTCTCTCAGACCAAAATCTTGTTAAGCCTGTCTTCTTTAAAAATTGGTGTAGGAAATTGTTTTGCGCGGCGACTGACTCTCCACAAGCTTTGTAGCTGCATCTCATCTCACTCTTCGGCCCCATCTCCTCTTCCTCTCACCTCTCTTTTCTCTCCTCTCTCATCTCCCCTCTATTGTCTTCTTCCACCCCCAAGCCATTGCCGCATCCACCACCTAGTCCTCTTCATCCACTTCCTTTCTTCATGAAGATTAAGGTGAAGCGGATCACGGGGGCAGAGGGAGGTGATTTGGTCTGTACACAATAGCGTGCAAGGGGGGATGAGGAGAGAAAGAGGGGAGATATATTGATGGAGCAGATCAGAAAGGGAAGAAACCTGAAGTAAAGATGAGAAGGGGGTGTGGCGAGAGGTTGGCACAGAGTGATTATGGCGATGAATAAAAGGACGAAACAGAAGTCAGCGTGTAAAGCATCTCAGCTGGCTCAGTCAGTGGGAACGATATGATTCTTCGCGGGGCATTCATCATTTATTCATTAGGATTTGACAGGCTTTCAGACGAAGATTGTGCAAAGGTAGTAGGCCTATAGTATGTTGAGCTTTAAAGCTGAGCCTGCTTTCTTGAACTTTTATTCTTGTAAGAGCTAGATTGGTTTTCACACCCTTTGTGTATGGAGCCCCAAAACTGACAGAAGGCAGTAAAAAGTTATCAGAGAAGTCAAACATCTAACTGAATATATGAATAAACTAAAGGCCATCTTATAATGGGATCACTGCAGTCACAACACCAAATTGGGCCAGGGGCGTAGAGTGGTGGAGCAATGACCTCTTCCCTACTTCCTATCCCCCTACTTCCAGCCCCCAGCTCGGTTTAAACACCCATTTTCAGCCTTTGATCTCAACTACACACCTGTTAAGTTTCTGACTGTATTTTTCACGGTTGCTATCACGGTAACAGAAAGACAGAAATATAAACACCTGGCAAAATACTCAAAACCACCTCTGTAATAGTTCCTGCACTATCCGGCTGTCAAGTCATGATGTAACGGCCTTTCAAAATATGATTTCCGCGTCGAATCTCATCGGTCCAAGCTAGCCTCGCGAGACCATCCTGATCTCGATCTTTGTATTTTACTTGCAGATCAAAAGTGTGCTGCAACGAGAATCGACTGTTCAGTGTAAACAACATGGAGGCTTCCATGGATGAGATGAGTGCAGCTATGGAGCAAGCCACTCACTAACGCTTTTTTCTCTTGGATCCTTCTGTTGAATACGGACCGGGCTCCTGAAATTGTGCCTTTTATCCATAAATTCACGTTACACAAACAGAAAAAATCCTTTACCTACATGTTGTTTACTTTCTGAGCTTTGCCTCGACGCTGTTAGCATGTCATGCGCTTCGTTTATCTGATTGGTTGATTTGGGCCTTGTGTTGGTGATAGACAGATGGTTTATCCAATCAGCAACCAGTATTCTGCTCCTTATCAAAAGATCTCCAAACCATATGCTGAGCAAATGCGAATCAATCCATCTGGAGGAGTCAGGCTAGGTCCGAGCCTCCTGTTTCTGCAACATCTCAGTGCTGTGTTTCCCCCGTTGTTTGAACAGATCTTAGTTTTTAAAAAACAATGGAAGCGTCAATTTAGCTCTTTTCTATCGATGTGTCTCACTAAAGGTGTCTCACTGAAGAAAGTGAGTGATGTAATTGTTCACATATTCGGCCGTTGTTGTCTGTTTTGTTTCAAAGAAGCGTTTGGACCCAGAAATCGTATTTGAAAGGGTGTTAGGTCAGACTTAAGAGCCGGAGACAGTAGAAGTCTCCCAGACCACATTTCATCATGATGAAACACACACACACACACACACACACACACACACACACACACACACACACACACACACACACACACACACACACACACATACACACACACACACACACACGCACACTCACAAGGTGAAAACAATAGTGTCACTGTTGCAGCTTGTAATAATACTGAATAGAAGAGAATAGAAAAACGTTATTGATCCCCGGGGGGAAATTTGGTTCCTTATAATTGCTACATTCTTGAAAAGAAAAAAATACAACTTACATAAAGAAATATATAAAGAGAAATTATAACAATGGACAATAACACTGAATAGAAATGACAAATAAAATAGAATAATAATATGTAAACATATCCTGAAATAGCCCAGTTAGCTCTGGTTGGTCAGCGTTTCTTTGTCTTTCACATCTGCGCTCTCTGCAGCACTGCACCGTCAACACTATAGCAGCACTTTTTATCTACAGTATATATAGTAAAGTGGTGACATCACAACCATACACCTAGTGGTCCTAGTGGCTTGTTAAAGGCACAGTTTCTGGAGACAGGTGTGTGCATTTCTTTTTGGACATAATGTTTTTAAAAGTCCACAGTATTTATATAGCATCTATACCTGCTGTATGATTTAAGAAAAGGACATGCAAATGTTACTTTTTACAATATGGGACATTTAAAATTTTAAATTGACACTACCTAATAATCATATTAGCCTAATACATTATTTGGACCAAAAGAAACACATTTATTTATTCATATTTATCAAGTTATAGCTCAGGTAAAATAATACGAGAAGACTTATTGCATGCTTTCAGCATTAAATTATCATTTGATCATTTGTTCTAGAATGTGAGGGCACTTCATGGATTACATACATGGCAAGTTTAATGAGTGCAAATATACTATAATTCCCAAGGTGATTTACCTGCAGTGCACAGGAAGCTGTGTGTACTGAGTGTGTGTCACATGTGCATTAGCCACCTGGTGCCAGGAGTTCAGTCTGGGGCATATCTGCAATCACAGCAGCCCAGGGGCACAAACATTAACAGTATATTATACACATGTATCACTAAGTGGTGTCAGCCCCGATAGCAAGAGCATCCCTCAGAGGAGGTAGAGTTAGGAAGGAAAAAGAGAGAAAATAAATGAAGAAAGGAGCAAACAAAAGCTGGTGGAAGTGAAGGAGCTGATATAATGGAACTGAGTTTGAGATAAGGCAGAGAGAGGAAGAGGTGAAGGAGTTCAAAGACACAGCTCCATGTTGTTCTAATGGTTACCATCAGTGTCTGAGTGAGGAGGAAGTTCAGCAGCTCAGTGAGTCAAACTCATTACTGATCACATGGTTTCATTTCATCATGCAGCAGCTGAGTGCTACATTACTTTGCTAAAACATTTCACAACAGTGGCTTATCTCTTTCATGTTAACGTTTTTTTTGCACTATGATTGAGCTACAGATTAATGCACCAGATGTAATTGTTTGCCTCCAGCGGTCTCTCAGTCAAAACAAAACCAAAAGACTTTAGTGACATCCTGAAGTAGCATGGGATCAGTTGTGATCTTCGTCACTATTGCCATCATTGCAGTCAGGATTCCTTACCCGGAGTCGAATTATCCGAGGTTTCCTCATCTCCAAAACAAACTGAGTGGGTGATTAAGATACTGAATAAAGCAGTTTCACTGTAAGAATCCGTGTTACTCTGGCGCGGATGCAGGACTCCTGGAGGGGCTGCTAATGTTTGCTCAGCTTGTTTCTCTGACAACTTAAGCTCCCAATGTGAAATGACTGAAATCCTTCATTTGGCTAGAATGTTATTAAAAAAAGACCAAGATCTAATGTGAATCATAACAATTTGTCTTAGGACTAGATAAAGAGTCAACACTGATGCATGGGAGGATATGACAACTGGTGACCAAAATGTTCCATTACCAGTGATGGAAGAAGTAACCTAATCAGATCTTTTAGTAGTAATACCACAGCGTAGAAATACTCTGTTACAAGTAAACGTCCTGCTCATCTGAGATGGACTGACGCAAAGTGGAAAAGTGTTCTGTGGTCTGACGAGTTCACATTTCCGATCATGGACGTCGTGTTCTCCAGACCAAAAAGGAAAAGACCTTCCAGATTGTTATCAACGCAAAGTTCAAAAGCCAGCACCTGTGATGTATGGGGGTGTGTTAGTGCCCATGGCATCATGGGTAACTTGCACATCTGTGAAGGCACCATTAATGCTGAAAGGTTCATACAGGTTTTAGAGCAACATATGCAGCCATCCAAGCAACGTATTTTTCAGGGGCGTCTCTGCCTGCAGTCCACACCTGTCTCCCATTGAAAATGTGTGTGGCGAACTGAAGTCACGCAAGAATGGGGAAAGAATTCCACCAACAAAGCTTCAACAATTAGTGTCCTCAGTTCCCAAACGCTTATCTGGCTGTTAATTCTGACGTAACACCCTTACAAAATACGGTCCAAACATTCCGTTTAAATAAAACAGACACAACAGCCGAATATGTGAGCAATCACATTACACCTTCATTACAATTCGTTTTTTTTAAGTTTGTCCCTGCCTTAATGACAGTATAAATCCAAATGTCATCAATCTCCACAGGCTCCGGGAGCCTTAATTCCCATAGAGGAGCACAGATGTTAAGCTTTGGCTGTCTCGGCTTTCTGCAGTCCTCTCATGTCAGCTCGGTTTAGTTGCAAGGTGATGTTCTGTACAGAGCGGAGGTGGACATTGTGCTTGTACAATCCTCTGACTGACTGACTGCATCCTCAGTGTCTCCCACGACTGTTAATGATGTGGACATGAATAATTTGTGGACAAATGTGTATGTGACAGTGAGAGAGACAGAAAACTGGTAGTGTGTGTTGTGTTGTCAGCTGGCTGTGTGTGTTGACTGATGAGGTTACACCCAAAGCATGAATAATGCAGAGGACTGTAGAAGTGAGAAAGAGAAAGTCAGTGTGTGTGTGTGTGTGTGTGTGTGTGTGTGTGTGTGTGTGTGTGTGTGTGTGTGTGTGTGTGTGTGTGTGTGTGTGTGTGTGTGTGTGTGTGTGTGTGTGTGTGTGTGTGTGTGTGTGTGTGTGTGTGTGTATGTGTTCGTGTGTGTAAGGTAATTGGGTGAAAGGAGAGCAGTGATAGAGGAACACTAAGGGATTTATTACAGAATTGAGGGAGTGAGAAAGTTCAACACAAAGAAACAGAAAGCGCAACATAATGTGCAGCACCCTGTCCTCCTCTCTTATCGCCTTTATTTTTTTTTTCTCTGAACTTGCGTTTTTCGCCTCCTTTCTCTCCCCTCTTATCTTCCTTTCCTTAAGCACAGGTCTTCTCTCCCTCCGACTGTGTCTCCCAGCCCATTTCCTCCTTGCCTCCCTCCATTCCCATCTCTCTGAGAAGGCAGATACACTGGCATGATATCTGAAGAGTCTGTATGTTTCTGAGGCCTGTCAGTAGGCTCTCCTTCTGTTTAGAAACAAACGTAGGCACTCTGTCTCTTGTTAACCACATCCACACTTCCAACTGTCACTGCCACCAGATAAATCTCTACAGTAAACAAAATATTTGATTATGTAGTGTATATTTCTGTACATATACAGTTTATGAACATTTCTAGCTACTGGGTGAAATTACAACTGTAGTTGCCAGATTTTATCAGCTGTTTTTAGCTAGCTAATCCATCAGCTCAATGAATTGGTTGAAATTTGCTGCTTAGCTTATACTTAAGGGTTTTTTGGAATGATAGCTAGCTTTAAAGAGGACCTAGTATGCTTTTCTATATTTTCTGACCTATAAATGTAGTTCTAATGTTTTATAGTCATGTTAAATAATACCAAAGTGTCAAATATAAAAGTAAAACTGTAAGCTGTGAGTTCGGCCACTTGTATGCTGTTTTGCTGTTTATTTTGGAAGTTAACCTGTTAAAGCTACCGTTAGCATGTTATGCAGCTAACGTGGCTAGCTTTCATATAGACGTGTTTTCAGGTGCTGGGATAACTGAATCCGTATATGGTAAGGGGCGTAACATTTCCTGGTATGCAGTATAAACAGACGACCAATCAGAGCACACTGGGCTTTTCGGGGGGGTCAGTAGGTCAGACAGAGCCTGTGTGTATATGGGTGCTGCAGCAATAGACAATATGAGACCTGAAAAATACAAATATGACCCTGAAAACTAGCATAATAGGGCATCTTTAAAGATAAGTTTGACATAAATAACGTTATCTGGGGAACAGTTGGGGTTGCTAGAGTTCAAATAAAGAGCAGGGCAGAGCCTCTTACGTTAGCCGACACTGATAGAATCCAGTACCGGCTCCCGCAGAGTGTGGCAGTCGATGTGTCATGAATAAGGCTGTTGTTTTTTTTCAAGTAAGTCGTGCTGGGACAATGTGTCTTGTACATACATAATAGCAAGGTAAAGTAGAACAGCACTCTTGCTGGAAATGAATGTGTTAACAGCTTGGTGTGGCTCAGTGCAGTTAAAGTGGATAAGAAAAACAGCAGGCCTATACTGTCATTTGCCTTTGGATTACCAAATAGACCTTGTGCATTAGAATATAAAAGCATATTAAAATGGATAATTAGCATGAGTAATCAGAGTCACCAGGAAAAGAAAAAAAAAGAATAGAGGACCACTTAGCCTTGGGAAGCCCCTAAACAATGGACAACTTAGCACCAAAGATGATGAAAAAACCCACACTTGCAGAATGCTGTAAAAATACTGTTTTCCATATTCAACTTTTTAGGTTTTCATTGAGGTGTAAGAGTGTGGCTACAGGTCTGGCCTACTTAACACGCTGCTTAAAGGTCTTTTCAGTGAAAATATAGTGTAAAAATCTATCAAAAAGAATGGAACTACTGCTTGTGTTGTGCTACACATAGATGCAATACATGCAGGAAATATTAATGTAACAAAAAACTCTGCTTAGTGCTTTAATTCACATTAACTGCACACGGCTAGAGTCGTGCTCATAATAACAGAATGCCAGGCTCAAGTAGGGCTCACTTACCACTCTCTCAGGTTCAGGTCGGGTTGGGACAGAAATATGCAGCCCGAGCCGCACTCTAGTGTGTGTGCGTGTGTGTGTGTGTGTGTGTGTGTGTGTCTCCATACAGGTTAGTGTCCTGCTAATGGACTGGTAGATGTCTCCAGAGGAGGGGCAACGGGTGGTCATTCATATTAGTCCACCATCAGTGCTCAGCCACACACAGCCACACACATACGCACACACACACACGCACACACAGACACGTTGTGCACTCACTGGCTGAACTCTCTATGAGTGTTGCAGCTGGGATGTCTTCATTGTATGAAGAAGCTAAGATGGTATAGTGAAAAAGGATGGGGGAGGAGAATCATAACCAACAGAAAGAGTCTGAGTTGTGTGTGTGTGTGTGTGTGTGTGTGTGTGTGTGTGTGTGTGTGTGTGTGTGTGTGTGTGTGTGTGTGTGTGTGTGTGTGTGTGTGTGTGTGTGTGTGTGTGTGTGTGTGTGTGTGTGTGTGTGTGCGTGCGTGCGTGCATGCGTGTGTGAGCAAACTGACTTAACAAAGCAATGAGACTGTGAAAGAGTGTGTGGTTACTGAGGGTGATGGGGAAGAAAGCAGCCACATGAAAAAGGAATATCTTTCTCAGTGTGCGAGGACTGCTGCTCAGATATAATTTCCTGCATACTGCTAAAATGGTGCTGCTTAGAGACATATTGACTGGGGTTGCTAGGAAACCATTTTAATTGGTTGATGTGTTAAGCTGAGGCAGGGTTGTGGGGGTTTTCAGAGGTAGTGGGCCAGCTGGGGAGCTGCACTTATGCTTTCCAACACATCAAACCTCTGTTATCCTCGCAGGTAGACCTACTGTAGAGACAATGAGACAGTGGTAAAGTGCAGGTAGCGCGTCTTGTAATTCTGTGCGTGGGGTTCGTCTCCCACGCGATGTGAATTTATGCGTAGCTTTAAAAGAAAATGAAGAGACAATACTGCAGCTGTAGAGACTTGTGAAGTAGAAGGTGATACCACTTGAGCTGTGAAATAAAAGAAACACCATCAGTGAAAACCAACGCAACTTCTTACAGCACACTTTTATTGGCTGCCGTGGCAAAACAAAGATCAAACCAATAGAAAGTAGTAACAATTCTAAAAATTGGCAGCTCAGGAAACCTCCAGAGAGAACACCTTAGTAGGCTGAAATGCGGGCGTCGTACTGCCTGAAGCAGTTTGAAGACCAGTTGAAAGGAAGTGCATGAGCAGAAAACTGCTGCAGGCTACATGTTGGAAACTACAAGCTGTGCATTCTTTTTAATTCTCTGCAGGACTATGAGCCTGTGTCTCTATCTCTGAGTCGGAGGAATTTGACACTATTTGTTATGCTCTCTGTATGTCTGTTTCAAGCTCTACGGTTTCTTTCACACCTGTATTTCACTTTATTTGGTCTTGACCGAGGAAAATATGACCTGTTTTCCTTTTTAGTTATGGTCCGATTGTTTTTGTTTTTACACTGACTATTTACACATGAAATATGAGCTGTAACTTTGGGACTGACAGCTAACTCAGTCATTGGACACATTCAATGTCACCCTGCATCATCAGTGCTAGATGGACCCACGTAGGAAAGTGGAATTCTAGTGACAAAAGGCAAAAAGACTGTATTCTGCACTCTGATTCCCCTATTCACACACACGCTCACACACCAGTAGCAGCAAGCTACCATGCAAGGTGCTGGTCAACCATTGGAAGCAATTTGGGGTTCAGGACATTTATGCATGTGGACTGTCAGCAGGTCATGCAGCACTTTGGCTTCCGTTCAGACCGATGGTGTCACTGCGTGTCATGTATTTAACTTAAGCCAGGCCTTTTGCACACTAAGGGTGGCTAATACATATGAGCACAATTTCTACTGTGATTGCTAAAAAAAAATTAGTTACCGCCTTTATAACTTTCCATAAGTGTAAAATCCTTTCTGTGAGTATTGCAAACCATTGTGCAGTGTTGTGGCATCTTATAAGCCTTTAAGTATGTTACTCACACTACATGTCTTGGATAATTTAGGCATGTATATTATATATATGAATATATATTGTACATCGTTTGTTGATATATATATTGTTGGCCTATATAGCCACACCTCTGAGTAACAGCTGCAGCCCTGAATAATTACTAATCGCCTTCCCACTACATTACCCAGCTTTTTCTGGCCTGCAAACAATCCAGTACATGCAGAGGGAGAGGAGGTGCACAGATTTCAAATAAGTCGATTTTCTTGAGCCCATACTATTTTTGCTCACTTAATTTACATCATAAAAATTACACAATGATGATAACAAATGTTACGAGGCCTATTTTTTTTTTTTTAAAAGGAACATTTATTGAACTTAAAAAAGGCGTCTCCAGCAACACAGAGCTGCCTGTGGACGCCTGTCTGTAAATAACGCTGGGAAAAAAACTATTGGCGAACGCAGTAGCCCACATCGGCCGATACCGATGTGGGCCACCTAAAACACGCAAATACTGCACGAGTGATAGACCCATACATATGTAAGATATCTGTAATTTTGACAGAACCAGAGATTGTGTCAGCTGGAGACCGTGTCTGAATCTCTGATGCAAAAGCACAAGGCACAGGGACGTCTGTGAACCACAGCCCCACAACCTTACCTGGTCAATGGACCACAACAGACACTGAGAGGAAATCATCACCATTTAGTTACTAATCTTGCACTAAATCACCAGTTTTAAAAACAACACGACCACCTACCTGAAGCCTACAATTCTCTCTAAGCTCTAATATTTGTTGCTTGTGTTGTTTATTAAATCCTAATTTGACGGCACCCGCCTGCTACAGCATGTCCAGTTGTGTTGTGGTTTATAAAGTGGCAGAAATCAGTGCTTTAATGCCCCAGTCCACTGCTAACAACATTAAACGCTGCAACAGAGCGCCTCAGACAGAGGATGCAGCAGCCATGACCAGGATGAGAAAAATAAAGTGTTTTTGATCATTAAAGCATATAAACATGTTCTGGTAGAAACACAAAATGAAATACATTCATAAACCCGAAATAGAGTTTATATATTACGCCTTTAATGTTACACATTAAGAGCAAGTCCTCAAACTCCTTTTTGGGAGTCAATCACACACACATCAGACTTTCACCCCGTCGACTGTGGTCTGTGATCCGTTCATGTCAAAGTTGAACTTAGTTAGATGACATATGTAATTGTTTTAATCCAAACCACAGTCTTTTCCTAAACCTGTTGCGCGTAGCATCAAAGAAGTGACAAGAATTGAGTGAGAATGGGTTGCAGTGGATCAGAAACATTGAGATTCAACATATTTGTGGTTTGCAGAGATGTACGATTCCAACATTTTATTCTGACGACTGGGTTGTTTATTGAGAGTAAACACAGTGAAAGCAACACCTTCAGAATGCCTTACGTTTGACACTCCAGCACTTGTCCTGGCACATTGGGAGGGCTGTTGTGACATTATTTAGACCAAACAACACTCCACCATAATTATATCAGCCCTGTCACAGAGGTGGATAGAGCAGCCAAAAACTAGTACTCAATAAGAAATAATTTTGTACACTGAAAGAGTATATAGACTGAGAAATCCAAGACAGTCACTAACAGTAATTAATGTAATATAATGGCTAACACTGATTAGCTCGGGGCAGTACAGTGAAGGCATTAAAACAGCTTTTTTAACCACTAATACTGCTCAAAATAGCCATTCAGTGTCACATTATGCACATTTAAGTACTTAATGGTGTGCAACAGGAGGACAGAAGACAAATGGCCTGACACTGGTTAGAACGAATGGCAACAATGATTCTAGCAGTAGTAAAGTGATTTCAGTTGTTAAATCTTGTTTTGTCCTTAAAAAACTTTGGAACATTCTCAGATTTTCCTTAGCTGAGAATGAACTTCTTGTCTATAAGAGCTCCCGAAATGGATACCATTTTATCTGAAAGCTAGCTTTCAGGATCATATTAATGTTCAAATGGTATTGAAGTTTATGCATAATTGTATTTTGAATAGACTGTTATGTTGTGGGCTATTGTTTTAGAGTGGCGAAGAAACACTGATTTCCAGGAAAACAGATACTCAAGTGAAACTTCTTTAAGGTAGTTTTTCAGGGCTAAATGACAGGACATTGGATTGCTGCATAGACCCATCGTGCATTCACACCAAAAGCGATGGAGGCGATGGAGGCGATGAAAGCGTCAAGAGGCCATTCAAAATCAATGTAAATGACGCGATGACACGCAAAGTCGTTTCTGGCGACGTTCTGAAGTGATGAAGCCTCATCGTATGTGTCGCATGAAACTTTTTAAGCGACATCGCTATAGCTGTGCTGTAACAGCCAATCAGCATTGAGATTGTGGTAAACGTCATCAAAGTTCTCAGTGAAACATCCAGGGGCTCACCAGTCTGTTCCTGTGGATATAATATAATGAATATAACTATGAACCGTGGATGGCAGTGACGTGCCTTTAGGCATCTAGTCTGCCAGAAATACAGAAGAAGAAGAAAGCTGTCAGTGCAGAGTGAAGCGAATCCTGCTCTGATCTACCTAAGATCGGGCAGCACCTGTACAGCTACGGAGATTAAATCACTAACGGCCTGATCTCACTGCAACACAAGGGCTCTTTTAAGAGCCACACACTTCATCTGAGAGCTCATATCTGTTCTTTTAGAAGCATTCAGATCCCTGTTAGCACTAGCATCACTTTTAAACACATCAACACATTTAGCAGAACAGCAGAGTAGGCTGAGCCGGGGGTTGGCTTCAGTTAGCTCGCCGCCTCGGCTGCTACCTGCGTTTAAAGGGATGAAGCAATGATCAAAAATGTGACAAATGTGAGCAAGCGATGCGATACTCGTGTTCCATCGTTTTTGTTGAATGCACAGTTAAACATACTCCTCAATAACCGATACTGGTGTTGGTATTGATACAACTCTAGCCTAAATACTTACCTGCTTGGTTGAGGTTAGAGAAAGATAATGGCTGAAACACAGTGTTTCAGGCTTCAAGTCTGAGTTAACATTTTCAATATTTAATATAATAATTTATATTTCAATATTAAAGATAATCTTTTCCCCAACTTTAACCTACGCTAAAGCAGTATTCTCTTTTAATGCAGAGAAATGAGATTAGAATTGATTTCTCACTGACCTCACTTTAACAAAGAAAGCAGGTAAAAGCACACTGCACTTATTGCTTTAAGGTTAAAGAAAACTTACATCAAGGTCAAAAGAAGTCACCAACTGACTGGTTGTTTGTGGAAGGTGTTGAACAAACAAAACAACAAACAACATCTTTAATTAGTTTCTGTTGTCTGTTAGCTTGTAACTGTCAGTGACAGCTATGATGGCAGTGTGTGTTGGGCACATTTTTAAAAAGTTATTAGTTACAGTTACTACTAGTTACTTCTCCAAAAAAATGTTAATGAATTAGTTACTGAGTTACACATTATAAAAGTAAGTAGTTCCCTGCGGAAAGTAACAATTGTTTTTAAATGCTCAAATGTGTCAGAGAATTTGGACCCCACCATCACCCCTCTTTAATGGACCTACATATACTCCATGTGCATGTTGAGTTATTCATAATAAATCTGAATATTATAATAAAAATGGACATTTAATACAATAAATCCCCAGTGTTGGGCAAGTTACTTCATAAACATAATGCATTATGCATTACTTGTTACTGTAATTTCAAAGTAATATGTTACATTTTAATGTTACTGTATTTGAAATGTAAGGAATTACACTACTATTGCATTACTTTTAAGTTACTCTTACCAAAATAACAGGAAATATGGATTTGGCATTCTAGATGTAGCTTCTTATGCTCAATAAGCTCATTACACATCCAGTGGAAGGCAAATTTAAAATAAATAGACAAACAAACAAAGAAAATACAGATCTGTGTGTGTGTTACACGATGGAGGGAGTGGAGATGTCAAGGGGGTTTGTTTTCTTTCTTTTCTTTTAATGTAGAGCACTTTGGGCTTCTTTTTTATATATATATGAAAGGTGCTATAAAAATAAAGGTGATTTGATTTGATACTGATCTGTTCCGAGCTTACTAGGGGCTTTCTCTGTGCTTTCTCGGTGTTGTGTCAGAGTTGTTCTCCTGTCGAACAGTGTTTCATATATTAGACAGTGATTGGTTTATGGATTAGTGATGTACCAACAATAGCAGGATATGTTTGAATTTCAACTGGCAGAGAAGTTCACAGACATCTCCTCCTTCAGGAGAGGAATGTGAAAACACCTCTAGTTACAAAATTTGCTCAGATACACGTCAGTATAGCCAAGATCCGGCAGAAACAGAAGAAAAACACTTAACTATGTCTGAGTGACAATATCAGCCTACATCCTTGTCACCACCAGTACTCCACTGTACTCCATTATCTCCATCTGAGACACGGAAGATGGAATAATTTCCCCTAACAAGACCAACCTCTATAATCACTGATTACCACCTACAACCCCCTGTAATCAGCCACCGCCATCGTATGACAAAGGACTGTGTGTGTGTGTGTGTGTGTGTGTGTGTGTGTGTGTGTGTGTGTGTGTGTGTGTGTGTGTGTGTGTGTGTGTGTGTGTGTGTGTGTGTGTGTGTGTGTGTGTGTGTGTGTGTGTGTGTGTGTGTATGCTTGAGGGGAATGCTGCTATATGCTGTGCCGTGCTATATATGTGTGCAGATGTGTAGGTGGATGATAATGAGGAGATTTATGGTTAACCGTAGGAAGATGAGAAGAAAAACATGTAACAGATACACACACATACACTATACATACACACTCACATGCTTAGTGACCTGATCTTTTTGTTTTGTCTCGTGGACTCTGTGTGTTGCCTGTGTGTGCTATTGAAATAAAGCCTTTGGTGATGGTGGATATTTATATATATACACACAGTATATACAATGACAATATTGAACATCAATCTTAATACAAAACCAACTACATCAACACCAGCCCACACTTGTCCCTCATTCCCTGAGAGATTTGAGCGAATACACAAACACACACACACACACACACACACACACACACACACACACACTTGCAGGTGCTAACAGTAATACACACTGTAGCTAATCACCAGGCTGTGTTCAAGAGAGTCAGCGGAGAGAGAAGGTGTATCTCCTCTCGGGACAGTGATCTGTGTGAATTATAGATCACAGCTTTTCTATCCCAGGTTTTGTAGACCGGCCATGGGGCACGCTCAGCAGAGGAAGAGAAACGTACAGGAGGGACAGAGAGAAAGACAGTGAGGAGAGAGGAAGATAGAGTCAACTGTGGATTTTTTTTAAGGATACTCTACAATTTCACAACACACTGCTTTTTTTTTTTAGAAGGCACAAATAACCTCACCCTGCATTTTCAGATCAGTCCTCTGTGGTGTCGATGCTCTGCGGATGCTGTATTCCTTCATTCTCAGAAGCAAAGCTTGTTCACCAGCCGGGCAAAGTGCCCCATTTTGCGGCTAATACTTGTGAAAACCTTGAATGTTCTAGTTTTGTGCATTCCTATTCAAAAATGTCTTTCATCGAATTACAAAAGCTTAAACCATTCCTGGGGAAACTCGATTATTAAAAAAACCATTAATGCATCTTTGCATCAATGATTTTTTAAATGTAACCATACAGAGCACTTTGTTTCCACACGGACGATTATTATGGCCACACATCTGTTACCAGTTGTTAAGCTACACCACATCCATGGTAGATACATGCCGTTAAGAAGAAGTTATAGCACGGATTGCAAAGTGGAGGAAGAGGGAGAAAATATCGAGGTGTGAAGAGAAGAGACAGGCAAGAGAAAACGACAGAAAAGTGTCTTAATTTGGGATCATTTCAAGCTGAAACTGAACAAAAACTTATAGTAATACTGCTCAAAACAGCAAACCTCTGCAGTAGCATGATAAGAGTCTCTACACAGAAAACAAAGCATCAACAACGTAGTTAGTGAACCCAGAGTTTATTAAAGAGTGTTTTAAAGACTTACCCACCGGCCCCTGTACCAGCTCCTCTCATAGTAAAGTCCATTCAAGTGGATTCAGTGATGGCAAGTAACAAAGTACAAATACATTGATACTGTGCTTAAGTATAGTTTTCAGGTAATTTGTACTTTTAGAAGTTTTTATTTTTCTGACAACTTTTTACTTTTACTCAGTAAACTTTTAACACGATTACCGTTACTTTCTACTCCTTACATTTCCCAAAAAGGCTTGTTACTCTTAAAAACAAACAAAAACGCTGTGAAGTATGCACGTCAGCCTGTAGCCTGTGTTTGCTACAGGCTTCCGCCTGACATCTTGAGTGAGGCAAGACAGAGACACGGCTGTCTGTCCGTCAGTAAATCAGATTGATGATTTTTAGACCCAAGAGGGCTAAGCTATGTTCCAAGAGCTTTGAAAACCTTCTTCTTGAACAAACAATTTTGGTAGATTTGTTTTCCCTGCCTTCACATTAGACTCGCATAGAGGGATGGGGTGATGTAGTGTAGAGATGAAGATGGGCTAATCAGTGTTAGTCACATCCAGCTGTTAGTGACTACCGAATTCCTCCGTCAATAGTTCATACACAAGAAAACTGTCTCTATGGCTTATTTGATGTATGTAAGTCCCGAAAAAACCATTGGATGATTTTGCACTGGAATTAATCTTTATTATCCAAAGGTCATGCTGTATCAAGGTTCAAAAACATTATCTTATTTCATGAACAAGTGCCTTTATTGGACTCATAATGCACTCTCTTCAATAAAACTGAATACTAATTTCTGTCGATTGTATTACAGATAGATGTGAGTTTTATGCTCTGAGTTGAAAACCAGAACAAACTGACTGGTCTTTTCCACTTGATCTGAGGAGGATGAGCCTCTTCTGTGTGTGTTTGTCTGTTTGAGTGTATGCTTGTGTAAAAGCCATTGACTCTGATAATGAAAGTCAATAAAGCCTGTGTGATTCTGCGCCTCGTGGGAGTGTTTGTCTTTGATTAGAGTGCAGCAGAGAATGGCTGACTGCACAGGAACTTTAATTGTCTCTGAATCACTGCACTGTGACTTCTGACAGTAAAGCTGACATGACCGACTCTCTCTGGAGTAGCCTAGACAATTATGGCCTGGTGGCTGTTCTCATGTGTTATTCTGACACATCTTTTGATTTAAACATGCCTTGGCAGCACATGGGATGTGGCAGTTTAGTTTCTTGTCTTCATCAAATGTAAAATATTAAAGTATAGCAGGGGTCCTCAACCTGAGGCATGTGTGTCCCCAGTGGTTGCCTGATATTGACAGCAGTTTGATTGACTTACCCATTGTATTCTTTGAAGACCCATCCTCGTCTGCCCCTGACTGACTGGTACTTGTTGCCTTCTCCACAGAATGCAGCGCAGGTGGGAAAGAAATGGACTGCCAGAGCAGGCTCAGTAGACAGCAGGATTAAAGCTGCAGAAGGTTAAAGGCAAAATCTACTAGAACTCAGAGTAGATTAAGACCTCTTCCTGCAGCCATCTCTGTCCTGAGCCCATCCAACCACACAAGCATGTGCTTCATACAGTGTACAAAGAGTTATTCATTTCATTGTGAGGCCATTTCATAGCAGAATTTCTATGACGATTACCATCTGAGCTCTCCAGAAACACAAAGTGGAATTAGCTGCGGGCGTGAGAACATGGCTAAACCATTATAAAACAGTAAATATCCGCTCTATAGACAATGAAGTGGACTACATTTTTACATTTTTGTTTGGTCCCACACTTCATACTGTACTGCACTGTTATGGAGTCTCTTATGTAATAGTTTAGCTTTGAATTATCTGCAGTGTCGAGTCTTTGGTCACAGTTAACAACAGAACTTTCACCGAACAAACATGTACACACACCTGTACTAGATGACCTGTGATTGGCCAAAGTCACTACCTAAATTTTCTAAAGCCTGAAAATAGAGCCAAGAGTTGGTGCAGAAGTCTAGTTTTCTCTCAGAACACTTTAATTACAATATGATGAAAGATTAGTACAGAATGTTTGCCCAAAAATGTCAAAGAATAACCTTCCTACCCTAGCTTTTGTTTATATGGCACACTGAATAACAAGAACATTTACCATTGGCCTTCATATCAAAAAGGTGGTGCCAGCAGACGAGGCAATCAACTGGGGCCCCAGGGGGGTCATGAGGGCTGATAAACTTGGGAAAAGTTTGCAATGACAGTAGAGGAACTGACCTCCCTAGGGGGCCCCACTTGACTTCACCTACTCCTGTTATAAGTTTTGTTTTGTTTTTTACTCCCATTGCAAGTGACATGCATTATTCAGTTTAAAAAACCTAAAATGATGATGAAAGCTGGTTCGAGGGGCCCCTGTGAATTTTTGCGGAGGGCCCCAACAGACTCTAGAATGGCCTCTGATTGGACTCCCCATCGTCACTTGACTGTTCCGAAAGCCCTCTCCCCGCTTTCTGTTTTCAGACAGTACACATGCAAATTACAGTGTTAACGACAACAGGTTTGCCACTGGACAAAATACTGATGATTGGTCCGAAATGTCAAACGAAGGCTTCTCACTTCACCAGTGACTTTCAACTTTTCAGCTGTAAGTGGTAGTTTAATCATATTAAAGTTGCAGTCGGCAACATTTGTTTGATCATATTCACTGAAGCTGACACTATGCTTCGATAGAACAACATAAATCATCTGGGGTCCGTTTCACAAAGCAGGTTCAAAAAACTCTGAGTCTAACCCTGAACGCTGAGTTGATCTTCTCTGAGATAGGAAACTCTGAGTTTTCGGTTCCAGAACAGCAGATTTGCGTTAGGTTGATCAACTCAGAGTAGTTTGACCTGGAGTTAGGCGCGTGCACCACAAGTAAAAAAAGACAGCATCAATGGAGCCCTGATTCGACGAGTCACCATGGCAACGGGTAAGCGAAGGGCTACGCTACAACTGGAAATGGAAATATTAATGCGCTCATACAGAGAGTTTGAGCAGGTTTACACCGCTGCAGCAGCAAAAGAGAGGGAGACGTGAACATTGCTGCTCGGGTCCGTGCATAAGTTTAAATGTAGTCCTGTTGCAATCACAGTAATATCACAGGGGAAACTGCTTGAGTGGGAGCCTATTAATTTATTTAATTTAAGTGCAACCCCGCGGGGGAGAAGCGCACTTTGCAGCAACTTAAGATGAAACATAAAAACATACAGGTATTCAAACAGGTAAAACATCGGCACAATCTCATGGTGACGCCTCATTTTGAGCATGCTTTACATGGTAAAGTAAATATTACCGTAAGCAAAAAAACGCAGCGCAACACACAATATCTGCTGTGATATAAGAGCATTACTGGTTGTTAATGTTGGAAATGTAAGGAGGGATGAGATGGACTGTGACATGAAACGGTGTTGTGCCGTATTCAGCCCCCTCGCATTATAGTTGATATTCTGGATCAGAAGGCTATATAGGAGTAGTTTATATACCGGTAACCCAACTAAAAGCACACACTTTTGAACCTATGAATTGCAAGAAAAGCTGGGATTATATTTAGGAAACGCTAAGTCAAATACATTCAACTTGCTCAAAAGATCCATTTCATTCATTTTGTAATTATGGCTGCAGTATATTAAGGACGTCTATGCGCGGTCTGATAATCATCTCCCGACGAATATTTAATTCTCTGCGCAGTAATGTGTCAGCTTCATCCACGGGATCGTTATCAAAAGGACATGCCATGGTAGTGAAATAGTCACCTCCTGATATAACTTCTATATAGGCCTACTGAATGATTTTCATACGTTGTATACAAAAACTCCCATTTGCAAAAAACCGCAGCGCAACACAGAATATCTGCTGTGATATGAAACGTTACCGCTCAAAAAGAGAATTGCCTGGAAATGCAAGAACATCTATAATCAATAGTTTGATAATCATCTCCCGACAAATATTTAATTCTCTGCGCAGTAATTCTGCACCACGGGACTGTTATCAAAGGGCATGCCGTGGTAGTGAAATAGTCGGCACCTAATATAACTTCTAATGTCTGAATTTTGCAGTGATTTTCTGAAAAAACAGATGGAACTATACTTCGCCAAAACTCGCCTGCTGACTGAATGAATGAGGAAATCAAACACTGTGTATGGCTGAAAGAGGGCGGAGACAGAGAGAAACTCAAGGTTTTCTGAGAAAAACCTGGTCCCGACCAGGTTAGTTTCAGAGAGCATGTTACCATGGTAACTGACCGAGAGGTTAAGTTACCTCTCTTTGTGAAACAGGCTAGAGCTACCCCTCTGTCTCTGGTTTGAGTTACCTCCCTTTGTGAAACGGAAAACTCAGAGTTTCCCTCATTCAGGGTTAACAGACTCAGAGTTTTCACTAAACCTGCTTTGTGAAACAGGCCCCTGGTCTTAGAAAAAAAAAAACACGCCTCTACGTGCACCTAGAGCTTGTTGTTTGTTTTGCAAAATCCAACCCCCCGTGTCATCCTGTCCAGTCAGCGCAGAGCTGACTGTCAGGCACAGTTTGTGCACCCCCCCCCCCTCTCGCATGTTTACAATATCACAGGCACACACCCCAAGCTCTGCATTCGCTAAATGATGTTAGCAGTTGTAACAAGCGGAGGAGCTTGGTGGTAGAGAGGGAAGGGCGTGAGAGTTGTAAACATTCAAAATTTGACTGAGTCAACTCGATCTGCCAGACTTGCCGACGGCAGCTTTAAACAACAACAGAAACAAGAGAAAATACTTTAAAGATGAGTACTAACTGATGTCTTTGGCAAACCTAAAGCTATCTCGGGTAACTCTGGCCTGGGTTGTTGAAGTTTAAACCCAAATCCAATAATGAGCAGGATAGAGTTACTGATGTTAGCCTACACTGTACAGCTCTTTTGCCTGTACTGGATGTAACAAGGTAGTGAGCTAGTTAGCTGGACATGCTAACAGTTGCAGTTACATTAGAGCATGCAAACACATTGTGAAAGCCATTCTTAGTTAAACTATTTTAGCTCTTGCGTTTCTTATTTTGTAAAGGCTTAAGGCACCATGGGTCTCATTCACAAAGTTTCAACATGAGGCGAAATCCAAAGCTTGACAGGCCTGCTGTGCATAGTCCCATAGTTGCGATTGGACCGTCACTGTTCAGGGCAGGTGTTTTTAGCGAACAGTCAAATCCCTGAATAATTAAAAGTGGGCAGTGATAAGCTTATTAGAGTTAAAGCAAGAGCTCCAGTCTTATTTGAAACAGCCCTCTGGCAGTTCACCATGTTCACACTGTCAGTGGTGCAGCTCAGGGACTCTTTGATGCTCTCGCCAGGATGCCATCTCTGTTTTTTCATTCCCCTTTTAAGAAAGTCTTGCTCTGGTTAACAAACTTCCAACTGTACACATTCACAGGTCTTGAATAGATTTCCCCTCAAGGTTCCCTTGCAGCAGTTGAGTGACAATTTAAAACAGGTCTATGAAAATGATTGATTACCTATTGATCAATATGCTTTGAGGGGGGTCATCCCTATGTTCCCCGGTTGCATAAGCCTATGCCTTCGCTGATTTAATTTGGCATTTAGTTTTTTGTTTTTTTTTACTCATTTGTTTTTGTTTAGAGGTAACGGTTAGGGTCGGGGTTAGGGGGTAGGGTAAGTGGAAAATGAGGGAAAGGAGAGGGAAAAGGAGAGGGGGAAGATGGCAGCAGAGAGAATGAAAAGTACCAGACTATTTTTACTTCTGCCTCCCTGCATGCTGCCTGTCAACTTCGACCGTCAAATGAACTATGGAAGGAACACAGAGAGCTTCGTGCTGAAAGTGAGAGAGGCTTCGGAGCGCTTGTGCGATGAATGACTCGCTTTTAGTTTCAAATGGGTTTATAAATGACATACACCGTCATAATTGTTCCTCTTTCTTTTGTTTTCCCCAGGTTTATGAGAGAGGAACCAACGTGGAGCAGTTTGTGACCCGTTTCTTGCTGAAGGAATCAGCCAATCAGATCCAGTCTCTCCTGAGCTCCGTGGAGAGTGCCGTGGATGCTATTGACGAGCAGCACAGCCAATCAAGGTGAGCGTGTATGTTTGTGTGTGTGTGTGTGTGTGTGTGTGTGTGTGTGTGTGTGTGTGTGTGTGTGTGTGTGTGTGTGTGTGTGTGTGTGTGTGTGTGTGTTTGTGTGTGTGTTTGTGTGTGTGTGTGTGTGTGTGTGTGTCTACACACATCATGGCATAGTGTGTAAAACTCAGATTGTCAGTGCTCATAATGGTAACCAGGCAGTGTTTCAAGCACAGATCTTTTCTGGTTAAAAAGTCTGTCACTCTTGTCTTCTTCTTCACACACACACACACACACACACACACACACACACACAGGTTCCTATCATTCTCTCCGTTATCCCTTGTCTTCATCCCCTGTGGATCCTTCCATCCTAATTCTTTTATTATTATTCCCCCTCTTTTACCTTTTCTCTCCTCCTACCTCTCTCTGTTTTCAGTCATTTACCTGCCAAGGTGAGTCCACGGATCTCAGAGAGGCGCAACGAAAACACTGTTCCTGACTATCCCCCGAACAACAGAGTCAGTGCTAGGGAGGCTGTCAGGACCATCAACACTGCTGCAGGTGATAGAAACACACACACACACACACACACACACACACACACACACACACACACACACACACACACACACATACACAGTGTGCCCACCTGGATTCATGGTTGGAGGCCATTGGTCCTGAGCTTGCACTATGTGGTAAGCCTCGTATCCACAATCTTTTGAGAGGAGATCACTCTGAAGGAGCAGAAATCAAAGGCTACATTCACACTGCAGTTCTTAAAGCACAATTCAGATTTTTCTGTTTGTCTGTTCACAATATGTCTTTAAATGTGGCCTATCTACGGATTGCTGTGTGAACAGCTCACGCTCCTAAAGTGACCCGTATGAGCAGTTGATCATTGATGACATCATGCCACAACGGTGTTTACGGAAGCGAACATGTCAACAGCAACAGCGGTATTGTAGGACTTTATGGCTTAATATAAAACTAAACTAAAATGAAAACAAGTTCATTGAAAACACTTCACTCTCCCTCCACTGGCCGCCTGCTTCAATACTGTCCTCCATGTTTCTTTTGATTCTGTTCTTGGCTCCTGCCTGTGTTACACTTTTTTTTTCAATCAACTTAATTTTCTTTTCCAAAACAGTGCAGTGCGGGTCAGACTTTGTCAAAGTCGCATTAAATGTGACCTGGCTGATCAGATTGCGGTCACATTTTAAAAAAATCTGATACATATCTGATTCAGTATCACATTTAAAAGTGGACTAATTCTGATTCAGATATGTCATATTTAAATGCGACTTGTGCTGTTCATACTGTCAAAAGCAAATCAGATATGGGTCAAATATGAGCGAAAAAATCAGATTCAGGTCATTTCGAACTGCACTGTGTGGACGTAGCCTTAGTCGGACTGCCACTGTGCAGTTCATCATCCTCAAATACACTCATTGCTATGTGATTTACTCTACATTGTAAACTTCAAATAGCTACCTGCACAGGTTTGATGCAGCTTTCCTACAGCGGGCAGGACAGATAAACAGATGGAGGGAACAGGATTTAGAGAAGTGAGAGAGAGGAGGGAGAGATAGGGGAGAAAGAAGGTCAGGGGCTGAGAAGTGGAAAGAAGGCTGATGAAGCAAAGATAGAAAGTAGAGAATTGGTTAATATATCTCTGAAAGTGTTAAATCCATCCTGCAAGTGTATGCAAGTCCAGTTAGCACTTAACACCTAAAATCTGCCGTGTACTTTTTTTTAAGGTGTGTGGGGGTGTTACAGCAGCTAAAACAGACACAAATTGATGGAGGCTGATGCAGGACCCTCTCTAGCTCTGTGCATTCCTTCCTCTCTCTCCCTCTTTTGCTCCGTTACAGTCGTCCTTCCACCACCAGCTGCTAGTTAACACTGCAGTGCGCGCTTGCTTCGACACCCACTGGATCAAAGTGCTCACTGAAGAAATGACACTTGAAAAGTTGTTGAGATATGGCGCCACTTCATCACAACACAACACAAACGTCACAGAAGAAGAGTCAAACAGTCAGAAAAGTCAAAAAAATGCAGTTGAGTCAGAGCGTAGGGAGAGTGAAGCCTCAAGGAGCAACAAAAATCAGTCACTCCAGACGTTATTGACAAGTGTCAGTTAAAGGTGTTCAGTGCTGTTGTTTTAGGGTAAGTGTGGCATTTTTTCCTCGGACAGTCGGGTTGTAAATACTGACACACTTGGGTAAACATTCTAAAGGTCATTGTTCATGCATCTGTTCTACATCCTACAGTTGTATAGCAAACAGGTGGTTTAGAACAGGGATGCTCAATTATAATTCAAAGAGATCCAATTACAGAAATGTTCCTCAAACAAAGGTTCGAAACACCAAAATGTCTAACTGGGTCATGATTCAGTGCCACATACAGTCCTGAAGTAGCCTAGCAGTTGTATCAACGTCTGTATGTAATGAACAACAGTACAATTCAATAATATTTTTGCATGGAACTGGAAGGATTATAAATAATAAGTACTCTAGTAATAGTGTATCTCAAAATAACTAATATATAGCATAAAAATTGTGCCCTCGCAAAACAGAGGAAGGGACCGGATGACAGGCTTTATCCCAGCACTGTACATCCAGTGAGTCAAACTAAGAGAAATTAAACAAAAAGTATAATTTGAGTCTTTTTTGTTATCTCCATTTCACGTCTTAACAGTCAACCAAAAAATGTAATAATCAATCTCTCAACAATTGAACAGCTTTTACACCGCTCTTTCCCTTTCTTTCTCTCTTACATCCCACACCCCCAGATCATTTATTTTCTGTGCCCTAAGCTCTGATTTGAGTGGGTATGTCTGGTTTCCTAGTGGCACTTCACATTGCCTTTTAATAATCCCCACGGTCTCGGAACATAATGAGACATACTGGTACTGAACTGCCCGTGGGAAGAGTAAACATGTAAGAATGCCCATTTTGAGCTGCTCAGGAGGGTGGCTGGAGTCTCTTTTAGAGATAGGGTGAGAAGTTCAGCCATCCGGTAGTAGAGCCGCTGCTCCTTTGAAAGGAGCCAGTTGAGGTGGTTCAGGATCATCTAGTAAGGATAAACCCTGGGCGCCGCCCTAGGGAGGTGTTCCAGGCACGTCCATCTGGAAGCAGGCCTCGGGAAAGACCCAGGACCAGGTGGAGAGCAGTGGCAACTGCTCTAAGACTGCAAGGGAAGCTCAGCTTCCCCTTAAATGTCATAAAAAAAATGCAGCTTTTGTTCAGAATCAGCTACTTATCACAGGTAACCAGCACACCTTCCTTCTCATTCATCCACAGTGCTTTACACAGTCAGACGCTCAGCTTCTACTGACTTCAATGGGGAAGCGTAGAGCGGTCTGTTCCACTGCAGCAAAACTAGATGCTCATTGGATAAATGCTGGGCTTTGTCCCACCCATCAGACGCTCAGCGTCTCTGGGGCTCTACGGGGCAGTGGGCTGGCCTTCGCTCGGCTTCTGCATGATGATTGGATGAGCTGTCTGAGGCGGAATCCTTTTTTGATTGACAGCTAAATGAGCGAATCAGCGATCTTTAAAAATAAACATCCAGCGGAGTATTTTCCAAGTTTTTCATTCCGTTGTTCTGAACTGATCCGGAGACTTTACAGATCGCCAGAGACGTTTTCTTTGTTAAAAACTACTAGTTGTCACGGACCAGACAGATGAGGACCACAAGTGCGTCACGTTTTAAGAGTTTTATTGAGGGTTCCAGAGAGGGGAAGGGAGTGCGATGTCGTGAGCTTGTGTGTGTGTGTTCCCCAGAGACGTCTCGTGCAGGTGGTGGTGGAGCGTCCAAGCTGGCCTGCAGAGGAGCTGGAGTTCCGGGGCAGAAGATCATACAGGTCCAGAGGAGAAGGCAGGTCGGGTTTTCCAGGGCAGACGATCAGGCAGGTTCAGGGGTGAAGACAGGTCGGGTTTACCAGGGCAGAAGATCAGGCAGGTTCAGGGGCGAAGGCAGGTCGGGTTTACCAGGGCAGAAGATCAGGCAGGTTCAGGGGCGAAGGCAGGTCGGGTTTACCAGGGCAGAAGATCAGGCAGGTTCAGGGGCGAAGGCAGGTCGGGTTTACCAGGGCAGAAGATCAGGCAGGTTCAGGGGCGGTGCCGGAGTCCTCCGGCGGTTGGCCCCGATGGCGTAGCTGGTGGCAGATCTGAGGAGTGTGGCGCGGGCCTGAGACCAGGTACGGCGACATTGTCGAGCATAGGCCGCTGACTGGATCCGTTGTTGGCCGGGCCGCCGACTGGGAGTGGTGCCGGCCGGGCCGCCGACTGGGAGTGGTGCCGACCGGGCCGCCGACTGGGAGTGGTGCCGACCGGGCCGCCGACTGGGAGTGGTGCCGACCGGGCCGCCGACTGGGAGTGGTGTCGACCGGGCCGCCGACTGGAACAGGTGTCGACCGGGCCGCCGACTGGAACAGGTGTCGACCGGGCCGCCGACTGGAACAGGTGTCGACCGGGCCGCCGACTGGAACAGGTGTCGACCGGGCCGCCGACTGGAACAGGTGTCGACCGGGCCGCCGACTGGGAGTGGTGCCTGGACGGAGGTCTATGGCACAGTCGTAGGGCCGATGTGGGGGCGTTAGAGAGGTCAGGGACAGAATCGGTGGGTACCGAACAGGAGGGTAGCATGGCAGAGCGCAAACAGGTCCGGTGGCAGTCCTTTCCCCACTCAGTGATTGTCCCAGTCGTCCAGTCAAGGTGGGGGTTATGCTGGCGAAGCCATGGGTAACCCAGGATGAGGGGTTGGCCTGGGGAACGGAGCAGGTGAAAACTGATAGTTTCATGGTGGTTACCTGAGAGCAACATTGAGATGGGGGCAGTGACGCTGGTGACTGTGCCAAGGAGATGGCCATCCAGAGCTCGGGCTGGGACAGGACAGGGCAGATGTTGACTCTCCAGCCCCAACTGATGGGCCAGCTCGATGTCCATGATGTTAGCCTCGGCACCGGAGTCCACCAGGGCTGCAAAAGTATGGGTGGTTTCGGAGAGGACAAGTCGAACTTGAAACAGGGGCTTACGGCTGGTGGAGGGTTGGGTGATCATCGAGCTCAACCGGATCCCTCCTACATCCGATGAGCTCCGGCTTTTACTGGACAGGTGGCGACACAATGACCATTGGCCCCACAGTACAGGCAGAGGTTGGACGAGAGGCGACGCTGGCGCTCTGTAGGAGTGAGAGAGGCACGGCCAATCTCCATGGGTTCTGGCGGGTCGAGCTGGCTCTGGGGAGTGACTGAAGAGGGTGGCCGAGCAGCCGAATTACTCAGAGTGCGGACAGACGGCTGGGTGGAGCGTCCCTTCTCCCGTCGGCGTGTCTGGATCCGACGGTCGATACGAACGGCAAGGGCGATGGCCTCATCGAGTGTTGAGGGTTGGTCATGCGAGACGAGTTCATCCTTCACATAATCCGCCAGGCTGTGAAGGAAGGCATCCACTAGTGCGGCCCCGTTCCATGAGCTGCGCCTTGCCAGGGTTCGGAAATCAATGGAGTAGTCCGCCACAGTCCGGTTCCCTTGGCGGATGGTCATCAGTTCCCTGGACGCCTCCGCTGTTGATGAGCCCAGGTCGAACACCATTAACATCTCCTCGACGTAGGCATCGAAGGAAGCACAAGCTGGGGTCTGCCGGTCAAACTCAGCGGTTCCCCACAGTCGAGCCCGGCCCGTCAGGTGTGTAATGACGTACCCCACTTTGGCCCCCTCTGTGGCGAAGGTCCTGGGCTGTAGCGAAAACTGGACCCGGCAGCTGGTTAAGAATGCCCGTACATGAGCCAAGGTGCCATCGAAACGTTCTGGGTTGCCGCTCCTTGGCTCAGGCGCACAGGGAGCTGGAGCGTTGGGGTCTGGAACAATCGAATGCTGAAGAGGTGCTGGGGCAGAGAGGAGAGAAGGCGCAGACAGAGCAGGTGCAGTTGCAGGTGTAGCTGGGGAGGGGTCATGAGCAGGCGGAGAGGTCAGGTTTGTGAGCATTTGCAGGACCTGGGTTAGCTGTTGTTGCTGCTGTTGGATATGCTGTTGTTGTTGGTGACCGAGCTGAATCAACGATGAGATGTCTCCAGCCATCCGTTGAATCGCTCCCTCTGCACGTTCGAGGCGCTGCATGGCAGTCGGTGGTTCCATGCTGGGTGTGTCGTGCGCTGGGTCCATGCTGGTCAGACCGTACTGTCACGGACCAGACAGATGAGGACCACAAGTGCGTCACGTTTAAAGAGTTTTATTGAGGGTTCCAGAGAGGGGAAGGGAGTGCGATGTCGTGAGCTTGTGTGTGTGTGTTCCCCAGAGACGTCTCGTGCAGGTGGTGGTGGAGCGTCCAAGCTGGCCTGCAGAGGAGCTGGAGTTCCGGGGCAGAAGATCATACAGGTCCAGAGGAGAAGGCCGGTCGGGTTTTCCAGGGCAGACGATCAGGCAGGTTCAGGGGCGAAGACAGGTCGGGTTTACCAGGGCAGAAGATCAGGCAGGTTCAGGGGCGAAGGCAGGTCGGGTTTACCAGGGCAGAAGATCAGGCAGGTTCAGGGGCGAAGGCAGGTCGGGTTTACCAGGGCAGAAGATCAGGCAGGTTCAGGGGCGAAGGCAGGTCGGGTTTACCAGGGCAGAAGATCAGGCAGGTTCAGGGGCGAAGACAGGTCGGGTTTACCAGGGCAGAAGATCAGGCAGGTTCAGGGGCGATGGCAGGTCGGGTTTACCAGGGCAGAAGATCAGGCAGGTTCAGGGGCGAAGGCAGGTCGGGTTTACCAGGGCAGAAGATCTGGCAGGTTCAGGGGCGAAGACAGGTCGGGTTTACCAGGGCAGAAGATCAGGCAGGTTCAGGGGCGAAGGCAGGTCGGGTTTACCAGGGCAGAAGATCAGGCAGGTTCAGGGGCGAAGGCAGGTCGGGTTTACCAGGGCAGGAGATCAGGCAGGTTCACAGGCAGGTCCGGGTTGTACAGGAGTCAGGGAGTAAAGCCAGTGAAGCACGATACAGAAGCAACTTCGCAGACGGTCTGACAAGGCCGAGCTGAAAAGCAGGACTCGTTATGCTGGAGGTGGTGAGTGGGAAATGCACTGCAGCTGGCAGGAAAACGGGAGCAGAGCAGAGACAGGTGAAGCTGATGAGTACAATTAGTGAGTTGCCAGGCAGAGAGAGAGAGCTCATGACACTAGTGTTGTTTTTGGCGACTCTGTTCTGTCACGCTGCGGTTTCTTTCCCTAACGAGCAGCGGCAGCTGCGGAGCTTCTCCCCCCGTCACCGTCACTCACACTCACACTCACAGGCGCTCACACTTCACAGTAGCCTGGCGCAGCAGCTCCAACTGGGCCAAGGCTTTAAGCAGCCTAGCTCTGCTGCCATTGAGAGGTTACTGGTTACCTGGAAAAGAGGCATAGTTGGTACGACAAGGTCACAGGTCATTTTCTCGAAAAGGACCGAAGGGTAGAATTAACATATAAATAAACAAACACATTTATGATGTAGGCCAGAAAAATGAGCTTCCCCTCCTTGAAAGACAGCAGCCAGCAGGTCGGACCCCAAACTTCCCTTTCCTGGGCCACATTAACCAGCTCTAACTGGGGGATCCCAAGGCGTTCCCAGGCCAGTGTGGAGATATAATCTCTCCACCTGGTCCGGGGTCTTCCCAGAGGCCTCCTCCTAGGTGGATGTACCCAAAACACCTCCCTAGGGAGGCACCCAGGTTTCATCCTTACCAGATGCCCTAAACCACCTCAACTGGCTCCTTCTGTTTTCACAGAACATACCAATTTAAAACAAATGTTGATATTTTGCTATCTTGAAGATGATAATTGAATGCCTACACAACGAATGAATATTGGGATGTTGGGGTCCAGCCCTAATAGCAATACTTTATATTTTCTACTATACTATTTCCTTCTATTTTCCTAAGAGTTCCCATTGTTACACCACTGAAGTTACAGTATGCTATGCAAAAGGCATCTCTTTATAGTTTATAGGTAAAAACTGACCTGACTCTCGCCAGATGAATTTCGTTCCGCCTTGACTCCACCTAGCTCCACTCAACCTTCTGGGATCGCTCCATAGGAAAGTAAATTCAAGTGGTCGAGCCAATTGGTACAGCCGGGCGGGGTTTTTATTAGATTTGACAAAGCGGAGAATCAACTGTTATGATTCAGACAACAATGTGAGGAAGCAGGCGTCAACATCGATGCTGCTATTTCATCTGTGTTTCCTAAGTAGCACGTCAATAAAGATGACGGACAAGTGGTTTATACAATCATATGCAAGGATTTGATTTCTGAAGTCACTTTCCTATGCAGCGATCCCAGATGTAGGAGTGAAGCAAGGCGGAACGAAATTCATCTGGTGAGAGTCAGGTTAGGTAAAAACATACAAACCCTTGGTATCCGGCTGTTCAGTCTATAACACCCTTTCAAAGAGGCTTGGGCCAGCTTGGACCCGTAAATCACATTTTGAAAGGGCGTTATGTGTGCCCTTAAGCTGCTGTCTCCACTCTAGTTCTTTCTACTGCAAAACACCACCCTCTCATTGTTGTCCTAAAAATTTATCAAGCATCTTTCTACAAAATCTTTCACATTGACAATGATGTCTCAAATATAAGATGGTAATGCTTTATTGACTCGAACATGCTGGAGTTAATAATAATATGGTCTGCACTAATATACCAACAGCGTGTGAACTTATAATCCAACCCAAATTAGAAACCATTTAAAAGTGTCCATTGATAACTGGTAGAACAGGTCTGTGTTTCTTTGAGTACTGAGTATTTGATTGAATGCTTCGGAAAAACCAATAGAGCTGTTGTCACAGCCATTATTGATTGAGTGAGTGAGCAGTAGAGCAGAGATGGACACTTGTGTGTTTTAATAAATATAGTGTTCGACATGTGACCTTCACGCTGAACCAACTCTGTGACACAGAAAAAAGCGTTTCCTATAAAAGGTCACATAAAAAACATAAAATGCTCACTGTTACAACACGCATATGTATTCCAAAGACAGCTGTGTGTGACTTGACCTGTTTTAGGGCTGACTTGAAGCACAAATTAGGTTTAAGAGTTGGTTGCCTTGAGAGGATTTTGTGATTTATGGGCTCACTGAAAATTGAATTAAATTGGTGCAGTTAAGTGAGGAGAGTGGTTTTTAATAGTTTCCTTCTATAAATCCCTTTGTCATTGTGATCATGCACGCACACACACACACACACACACACACACACACACACAAACACACACACACACCGATTCTGACATTGCTGTCAGATTGGATGGGGCATGGCAGTGATGGCTCTTTAATCATTTTGAATACAGCTTACATTTTGACAGCACTCTGCCAAAGAACAGTTTACTCTTTATCCTATACGTCTCAATAAAATGCAGCCTTATAGACGATACACACTGTGCTCTGACAAGAGAACATTTTATTCCCAGTGTTGACAGTGTTACTTTTAAAACGTATTCCACTACAGATTACTGAATACAAGACTTTTTTTATGCGTTATTGTAATTAACCGAAATACATGAATTATTATATATGCATCATGACGAAATGCCTTTTTAAAGTCCTGGTGTGACAGTCACCACCTCATCCCAGGCACTACCAAAACAAAAATCAATAACTGTGCAATGGAGCAGGTGTGCTTCTACGAATACTCAGGACTTACCTTGGATGATCAACTTAAATGGTGTGAACATGTGGAGCTTCTCTGTGTTAAGATGGCTCAGAGAAATCATTTCCTCAGGAGGCTGAACCTGTTCAGAGTCAAAAAGAACAATATGTTGTTATTATACCCTGCCATTTTTGAAAGATACTGCATGGCAGCCTGGTTTGGCTCAAAGTGGCCAATTAAAAAACAAAATTACAACCCTGGTAAAAACTGCAATCAAAACCATAGGACACTAAGGTCAGCCATCTCTTCAATCCATCAATGATGGGAAAGTAATAAAACAGGCACGCAGGATCCTCAGTAGGTGCGTTTCCACTATGGTCGACTACTCTAAATAAGGTGGGTATATCTCGCAAGGCCTCTTTTGTCCCCTGAGATTTTCCCGATTGTTGATTGGATGTAACTGTCAGTGCGATGTGACGTGTGGTCATACAGAGGCCTCAACAACACGGTGAAGTAGCATAGACACTTTTATCCAGTGGTGTAGAAGAACACAGCACAGAAATTCTGGATTCAATTTCTGACCTTTGGTCCTTTGCTGCATGCCCCGTACCTCTCTCTCTCTCTCTCTCTCTCTATCTCTCTCTCTCTCTCTCTCTCTCTCTCTCTCTCTCTCTCTCTCTCTCTCTCTCTCTCTCTCTCTCTCTCTCTCTCTCTCTCTCTCTCTCTCCCATTTACAGACAAATGCGTGCAGACACACACACACACACACAAACATCGTACTGCAGCGGGGTGACAGCCTGTCTATCAACAAACACTTTTACAGCGTTTACAGTGTTTTCTTCCTTGTTACTTGAACATAAGTTGATGTTGTGAATCATATGGGCCACCTTAAATCAAACTACAACTATTCTGTATTTCTCTTGAGGAAGAATGCGCCAGTGCATCACTGATTAGCTGATCAGCTGATCACAGCCGATCCAAACCCATTCAGAGTGATAAGTCACCTCTGGAGTCTCGTAGATCCCTCTGGGGCCTTTTTTTCTTAATGGAAACGCATCAAGTGAACGGACATTTGAGAGGGCGTGGCCTGAAACTCTTCAGGAGGCCACTCTATAGGGCTAATGGAAACACGCCTAATGACCCAACACTATCCTCCACCACAAATATGAACTCCTACCATGAGGAAAACGTTTCCGAGTGAACAGATTTAAAAGTAATCATTTTGAACTCTCATTCATCTCTTCAGCCATCACACTCTTAAAGATGTACTCATTTCAAATAATTTTCCATCTATTTAATTGCCTTTTAAGTTACTATCTATAACAGAGTGAGTTAAAAAATGGTGACTGATCACATGACCCACTAATGAAAGCACTTGTTGCCTCTTTGCTGAGTATTCCAATCTGTGTGTGTGCGGAGACATTCCCTCCCTAAATGTAAATAAGCCGCCATGTTGATGACACTGCTGACAGCCATTGGTCTGTAGGCCCAGATCGTCACCAATGGTCATGCTGCACTCACTTGTAATCAAAAATCGGAAATTCCATCTTCTGAGTCAGGTTTGTAATAAGGGCAGAAGTGTAATAGGAGTGTGTGTGTGTGTGTGTGTGTGTGTGTCTCTGTCTGTCTGTCTGTCTGTCTGTCTGTCTGTCTGTCTGTCTGTCTGTCTGTCTGTCTGTCTGTCTGTCTGTCTGTCTGTCTGTCTGTCTGTCTGTCTGTCTGTCTGTCTGTCTGTCTGTCTGTCTGTCTGTCTGTCTGTCTGTCTGTCTGTCTGTCCGTCCGTCCGTCCGTCCGTCCGACTGACTGTCTGTCTGTCTGTCTGTCTGTCTGTGTGTGTGTGTGTGTGTGTGTAAGAGGGTAGCGGACGAACTGAAAGTAGAGAGGTGAATGTGTTTCAATAAAATTTAAAAAAAAATGTCAACACACATAGTGACTATGAACATGACAAGATGGAGGGGGGACAGGCGCATCTGCAGTTACATCTTTCTGCCAAAGAGTCCGCCAGAAACAACGTATCTAAAATCTAATGGAGTACAGCTTTAAAAAAGCAGCATCCCTCAGCTTTAGAAGCAGTTATCTCGCTTTTTATTCCAGATTACATCTTACTTTTATTTAATATCTATCATTCATGTTCTTAGGATTTTGAGGATTTTTTAATTTTATTTTTATTTGTTTAGGTTTAACATGTTTGTTTTTATGCAGTGCTATTTATTGTACCTTTTTGCCCTACGAGTCTATGTTTACTATGAGTACGTGCAATACCCAGCTTTATGCAGGATGCAGACCACCTACTTTATGGATGATGTGAGCTCTATTTTCTTATTGTGTCCATCGTTGTATTGTTGGTTCTGTCACTGTGTACGTTGTTTATGTGCAGCTGTACTCGGCACTTTTAGCCCATGACAAATTTCCTTTGGGACAGTGAAGTTGATCTTGTCTTTTCTTATCTTATCTAACAGCTCTAGTATTTACGTTGAATTATGTATTTAAGACACTTTAAGAAAAAAGACAGAGGTGAGAGAATGGCCTGCTTGTTAGAGATGCAGATTACACCTTTTGTGCTGTTTATCCTGTACATGACAGCACAGGGATCAGAATCCTTCTTGTTGGCTTTACCTACAAGCTTTCTTTGCTTTTTTTAATCATAGACTTTACAAAAAAAGGACGTAGCATCTCCGTCGAGGTTCATTCTCTCAACTTGATCCAATCGTACTCTCCTACAGGAGTCGCCATCTTGTCCTACTTTGACTCCGCCTCATTTCCTCTTACCAAAAAAGGGCATGTATGTGACGTTGGGGGGAGGGAGATACTTCCATCTGGCTGACGTTTACCTCCGAGGAGAAGTGAGGGCCAGCAGCTAGCTGTCACTCAAGAGGCCACGCCCTTAATTATTCATAAACTTTAACCTCCAATAAAATAAAAACTAGCCTGGTACAAATAAATTAACCACCCTCAGTGTTGTCATGGAGATATGACCTAAACATACAGACTAGAATGTTTTTTTGTACCAGGCCTTAAACAGGTTTAATGTTGCCGTGAAAACTGCCTGTTTAACATGGGGGTCAATGAGAAACTGCTCTATTGTGCAAACTGGACACTCTGAGAACTGCAGTTTTTGGCACTTCCTTATTGGATCAACCAGGAAGTCGCTGTGGTGGGCTGCATTGCTGTCGTGGCTTGTAAAGAAACATTTTATTCTGAGTTGAGTAGTATCTCCTTGAACTGACTCACTCCGTTATACAGCTTGTGGCTCTTGACCCTAGCACAGGTACAGATGTGTTGATGAGACAATATGAAGAAGAGATGACTGAGGCCAGTGACAGTGACATAGCAGTCAATAAAGCATAAAATAATAAAGTAACCCCCTGTGCACACTGTATATGACAGATGCACAGGCAGTCAAACTAAACATCTTCTGTATTAAAAACTTTTATTTTTATTTTATTTCATTCAGAAACATACAAAGTGCAACCAAATGAAACAAATAAATTATTTTACATACGGATCCTAATCCTAAACCAAACAACTGCAGAGACCTGCTGATGCCCTGAATACAAATCTACGCAGTTCTTATGTGACCTTGAGGTGGTCTGAGATAAACAATAAAGCATTTGCTTTCAACCTAGAAAATGAAAAAGTGATTCTGTTTTTATTATTAGAGAGCTTTATGGTAAACCAGTGGAGCATCCTAACTAATGAAGAGGATGAAAGCCTGCTTTTCATTTTGTGTGTTGCTCATTGAAAGTGAATGTACAGAGTAAACGTTAAAAGCAATTCTTATGAAATAAATGAAATACATCTTCTGTCATCTCACATAAAATCGTTTCAATATAAAGAATTCAAGAGAGTTTTATAAAAACGGTGCATGACTGCAGAAGAGCTTCAGTATTATTAGACTCTAACAACACTCCATCCAATTATAGACAGTGTTTACAGGTGATACTGTACATGTGGCTCAACCTAAACATCTTCTTTAATGAGGAGAGCACACTGTTTGAGCTGAGCATCTGAAATAAGTCTCATTATGAATACATTATTATAGGTCATGTACAATTCATTCTATATACTTGTCTGCACCAAAATGTAATCATTGCTGCTTGTGTGCATCACACCAGCGTTTCTTTTTGTTCTGTTCTGAGGCTTCAGAGTGTGGAATCAATGATGTTAGGCATACTGTTTTGTGTCAGGGCTCATGTCTGATCTACAGCTTGAAAGGTTTCTCTTTTTGCTTCACTTCTAGTGCTGCGTGGGTGAAAAATGGATTCATGTTGGATGAGTCGTTGAAAGATGACAGCTCAAACTGACAGGATTTTCACTTCTTTCTCAAATAGTCCAAACATCTGTTACCTGTCAGGGGAGCGTGTCCCAGGATACGTCTGAGCTTTCAGCGTGTCAGAAAAGGTCTCTGAGCTACGGACTGCAGACACATGCTCAGAAATATTCATGCTGCTGAGTGATTTCAGCACAGGTGGTCATTGTGTACATAGCTTTTCAGCATCACAATCACCGTAGCTGTTGCTGAAGGATAAAGCACAGCTTAATTGCAGCATTTCTCAGCCAGTTTGGGAATTGGAATTGGAATGTTTCCGCTCATGTGTTTATTTCCGCAGTAGATACAAGTGTTTTTTGTAATTTTTGCATCAGTGCTCACTGTACTTAAAGTGAAATTCCGGCGGAAAACCATCCCAGTGTCTTTTTGGGCAAATACACTCATCAAATAAGCCATCAAGACAATTCCTTCCATGTAACTACAGTAACTAACAACAGCAGCTTTATTTCTCAAAATAGGGAAATTAAATATAATAAGCTGCTGTGTGGCTCCCACAGGTGTCCTTTCATACATTTTCAAAAACTGTTTATACCATGGCTTGGCTGAATACTTGATGGTTATATTTACAAATGAGCATTTACATTACCCATTATGCCCCACTAATCAACATTTGTCAGTGCCAATTCATTGCTTTCCATCTTGCATTAGTACAGAGTTGTGACTAAATTTTGACTGAGAGACTGTCCTGTCTTAAAAGGAGTTTTTATGCATGTGCACATGCAAGACGGTTAAATTCACTTTTATGATTTTCATGATTTTTCCCTCTTTTCATGACAGTTCCTACCTTGCTTGTGGTGCAGGGCTCTACGCAACTTTGCGTTGTGAGCGTGGGAGTGCACCTATGCTCACCTTTTTTTTCAAAATGTTCACAGACAGGGTCTGATGTTCCCTGGTCTGTTATTTTTTATAGTTTAATAGTCCCGAATTCCAGAGAAAATAGGCCTGTGTAGACACTACCCCCTAACCCTAGCCCTGATCCTAACAAAATGCCAAATTAAATCAGTGAGGCATAAGCTTATGCGACGAGGAACATAGGGATGAGCCCATGAGGGCTGCCTGGCTCTGCTAAAATCAAAGCAGTCTTAAGTACTCTTTGACTTAAGACTGCCTTCCCTTTTTGTCATTTCTCAGTTTTTCTGCCCCCTCCCTCTCTTCTATGCTGTAGGCTGTAAAGCAGCTCTGACAGCTAAGGACCTTGATGTCAGCTGTGCTTTGTCTTGAGTCAGGACAAGTCGATTGATTAATGACTCCCTCTCTTCTCTCTCCCCCTCTCCCTGTCCTATACTGCCCAACCTCCTCTGATATGTATGACATACTCCTGCACTCCTGAGTCATTTCTTCTTCCTTTATTGTTCTCCTGCACTCATGTGTAAATGCACACACGACGTCGCCATGAAGTTTTCTTATCTACCCTTTTCATGCCATAAAAGCAAATAGAGAGGTATGCGTATGAGGTTTCTTTTCACTGTGAATTGATCAGAGAGTCTCTGCAGTAACGCAGGCAGAGAGGGGAGGGAATGAGAAAGGAGCAGAAAGGACCAAGCTGTGAGTGGGAGACTGGGGTAAGAAACAAAGAGCGAGGAAAAGAGTAAGAGGGGGGAAAAGAGTAAGAGAGTTAAAAATATCCACCACCATGTTGAGGTCAAGCAGGCAGTGCTGTGTTGTTTGCTGTGTGCAAGGCTTAAGTGCTTTCTCTTTCACATGGATATAGATTATTTATCATGTGTTTCATTTGATCTTTCACAAACATTTTCCTGTGAGCACCAATTGACCGTTTAGTGGATAAATGGATAAATTGACCATATATTGGGAATCTAAATGGTTACATGCTCGCCTGATTATTGCTATTCTTGAACAGAGTTTTTTTTCCTAACAGAATCTGTAATCCAACATGTAGTTAGTTAGTGAATGATGATCTCCTTGCCCCGGAGGTAATGATCAGTTCTACTGTAGGTATAAGCTAAGGGACTTTGACACAGCCATGTGGTAACCTTCTGCCTCCAGTCATTTCAGTGAGGGAAGGCAGCAGAGGGGAAGCAATTTGGATCACAGTGGTACAGTAGGGGTGAGAAACGGCTGCCCACGTGGACATGCACACAAGTTGCTGTGGCCAGCATCTCTTAAAAACACTTCAATTCAATTAAATTCAATTTTATTAATAGTGCCAGATCATAACAAAAGTTATCTCAGGACACTTTACAGAGTAGGTAAAGACCACACTCTATGACTTATTTATGATTTACATAGACCCAACAATTTCCCCGTAGAGTACGGTGGCAACGAAAACCTTCCCTATAACAGGCAGGAACTTCGGACAGACCCAGCTCTGTGGAGGACGGACATCTGCCTGCACTGGTTGGTTTTGGAGACTTTTGGAGACTCTAGGAGCAACAAGTAGCCCTGCATTTTCCTGCAGCGATCTAGTCGGGTAATACGGTACTAGCTCTTTAAGATACGACGGAGCCTGACCAATATCTTTAGCTAATGCTCACTTGCAGGTTGTCAGGGCCGTTGTTGCACAATGGTGTGCGTAAGCTAGTTACCAGAAATGCTAATGATTGCAGCTTTCTACAGAGTAGATCAACACACAGTGTAGTCCATTCCACACTCTTGTGTTTTTGGTTTTGGAAAGTCTAGAAAAATACTGTTTTAACTACAGCCCCATGCACACTACTTGGCTTGACAGGCCGGCTGTGCTAGTTAGTTTGCTGAGCTTTGTTTAAACAGGTGCTGTCTCAGAAGGAGTTTCACTCAACCTCCTCAACCCCGTTGTGTAAAGCTTCCTTAATAAGTATCTGATTTGTTAGTTTCTGATTTGTGTCTTCTATGCAGAAATCTTTCAGAACACGTGTATTGTGTGCATCTGTGTGTGCCTCCCAGCTGTGCGTGACAATTGCGACTGTGATGGAGAAAGAATAGAGTCACCATATGTTTCCCTGTCTGTTGAGACAGATGTCTGTTAAAGTAGGAAAAACAGCAGTTGGTAATTAGTCAAAGTAATATATAATAAATTGCACTCTATTTGTTAGAGATCAGATTTCTTTAAGCTGATCATTCTGTCTCTTTTGCACAGTCCTAAAGGTAAATACTGTTGATTATTACACTGCCATCATCATGAAAAGGAAAAGTTCTGATTCACTGGGGTGATGCACCTCCATGACGGGATGTCTCCAGCACTGTTAAAGCCATACATGGTCTTTGAGTGGGTTGGAGTGATAGAGTGGGCCTGTGTGAGGAGGAAAAGCCCTCAATTTGTCAATGTGCAAACAGTAAAAGATGGTTCGCTACTCTATTCCAATTCAAATATTCAAATATTTTGCATTCTTATCACTAAATGTCTGGTAGCTGCAACAGAAAAGTTAATAATTACCTGATGATCTTACATCAATATAATAAAAAAAAAACCTGCTAGTTAGTATACGACTAGATATAAAACAGTGAGTCCGCACACCGGAGTCTGCTCCTAATAGCGTTTAATGCTGTATCGCACCATGTAACGTTTCAGGCCCCTATCTCTAAAAAAGTAGTGATAATAAACAATAAACAAATATTAACATAAAAAAATAAACATGAGAAAAATACCCCAGAGGTGTGTTACACAAGTCTAGAGTAACATGTTAAACATCACTCCCACAGTAACAGGAAAATACATAGAATATAATATCAGACCATTAGCTAGGGGAAAAATGTCCGCACACAAGAGAACCACACATCCAAGCGCAGAGAGAAAAGAGCAACATACACAGACATCTTTGACCGGGCAAAATGGCAACAATTCACCGACACAACAGAATGATTTCAGACAGATTTGCAGAAAAGGCCTCAAGTCAAAATCTTTATTCAACCCTTTTGGAGCTAAAGTGTCATGGGTATAGATCCAAAATGCTACCCTTTTAAGTAGCAGACAACAACATCACCTCCACGGCAGGGCTCTTTAATCAGTTCATGCCCCAATATCTGAGAGTCCACACATTGTGCCAGGCTTGTAGTATAAACGACTGACCATAAATCTCATATTTAACAAGAGACAATCTAAGGATAAATATATCACCAGCCACACAGTCTGATTGATAAGTCATCCGTTGGCAGCACAATGCAGACCTGTCAGCCATGACTGAAGACACAATAGACCTCAAACAGCAATCTGCTTTTAAATATGTGTTATACGTTCTCTTCATTGTCAGCTAAGATAAAAACATGAGAAAAGCCAACTCCAAATGCAGAACGCTCTTACCACCCAAATCTGCTCTCTTCTTTTACCCAACAGAAGAGTAAAAATAAGAAAACAGTGGTGAATACCACAAAGCAATGGGTTCTAACAAAATAAGAACATTGGGCCTCCTGCATGAATGTTTTTTATATATCTTAATAGTGCATTGCCCGTAGAAAGCTAGTATTACTATGGAAAAGTGGTAACCCATTGAGCCTATACATGCTGTATGTTAAAAACTTCATTTTAAGCACCACAATAATCTACTGCACATATCAGTGTTAGCGGTAGCAAGAAGATAGAAGCCTTTTCACAGTGGATGAGGTGTTAACAGCCAGAAGAGCTCTGCAGGGTTTGGGGAATTCTAAATGAGAAAGTAACAAAAGGCTATCGACCTTTACAGTTTAAATAATGTCCATGAATAATATGGGACAATGTCATCCTCGTGGTCAGCTCATACAAATCTCAGAAAATATGCTTTTCCAGATGGATATTTGTTCTTGCACAAAGCAATAAGAGGAAAGTAAGGAAACCCTATGTGGGATTCATAAAATGTGCGCTAACAGCTTTTCTGTTCTCACCCTCCTGAGAGTGAATCGCATTTGAACTTAAATTGAATGCGTGTGCCAGGCACTTTGAAATTAGCACAGGGAAACGTCCCAGTACCCATATAATGGCAGCAGGCTTAAGTTCCTTTTCAGACAAATAAGACAATAAGAAATACTTAAATAAAGTACTAAATATTTTTACACACTTTGTCTATCTGCGACTGGCCTTTCTGTCAGTATATTGAGAGTGCTCTCCACCACTGAGTTTGTAGTTATGACCTAAATTTAAGGTTGGATTTATGTTGAAAAGTAATAATGCAGACTTGTGAAAATTCTATTATATAATAATATAATAACACTTAAATCCATCCCCAGCTGCACCTTGATCCAACAGCATAATCACCAAGCTTCAAAAGGCTTTTACTCTCATACACTTCTTTAATTGACTGGGACACTTATTTAAGTCCATCACAATGACCACTGGGCTCTTATCTTCAACTGTCTCCATGGTTACAAACTACGGCTTAGTTGGTGTGTGTGTGTGTGTGTGTGTGTGTGTGTGTGTGCATGCATATTGTTATAAATTTGTTGTAGTTTTGGCTAGATCTAATCATCTTTAATAAGTTATAACAGTTCAGATTATTGAATGAATAAATAAATCCTTGTAGAACATTTTTCTTCTGTGTTTTCATGAAGTCAATTGCTTTCCCGTCCACATTATTAATATTTCACAGGACAAAATACCAATTCATTTTCGTGTACTGTTAAATTTTGATCTTACCTAAGAACAAGTGGGAAGTAAACAAGAATTGATAAAAAAAATCAAATAAAATCTTAAATTGTAAGTACACACAATTTCAGATAAAATGTGTGCGTACAGTATGAACATTTCATTCATGGGGCCCATTGTTAGCAAATCTCTGTTCATCTTGTTTTTATCCTCTTCCACTTAGCAACACTTTGAGGCAGGCTTTGCATTCAGCATGAATCGCTCATGTTTTGTTTTTAAACCTTTCGTGGAATACCCTGGTGAAGAAAAATGTATCGGTGCCTGTGGAAGAGCAGGTTCTGGACAAGCTGAAGTCAAACCTGTCGCCAGGCCACATTGATATTGGGAGAGGCTGCAAAACCTTTGATAATTATCTCCATAAATCTATAGTAAACAAGTTCTCAGAGCAAGAGGAAAGGTTACCATTGTTAAAGGACAAAGGCCCTGTTTAGACGAACACGATCTAGAAAGGAAATGCAAAAGTGGCGTTGCGTTCTCACTTTTTATTCCGCATTTAGACAAGAGTCTTTGGGGGGAAATCTGCGTTCATACGCAAAAGTGTGTAAATTGGATGTAGTGTGCACGTCGGGTGTCTAGGTAGAGCTGTGAAGCACTGCCACACAACAGCACTCAGAGCTGTTGCATGCGTAGAAACTTCCTCTTCCTTCTCTCCCTAACAGCGGAGAAGCAGGACGCCGTACAGTGGGACAGGGTTCTGCAGAACGGTCTGCAGCCTCCCACCGCCTCGGCTCCACCCAGGACACTTGAACGTCCCACTAATGGAAACAGTCCCACATGTGTGTTGTTGTTTACCTGTACTCTGCACATGGATATTACGGAAAGACGTACGTGACGTGAGTCAGCGAGAGCAGATCAGAGCACACTTTAGTGTTTTTACCCCTTAAGACGGAAATACAACGGTGGAGCGTTATTAAGATTTCCACTCTGGAGGGTGGTTTCACTTTTTTGCGTTTTTAAGCCCCAAAAACGCTAAACTTTCTAAACGAAAGGAACAACCGATAAAATATTTTGACGTTTTCACCCGCGAGCGTTGAGGTGTAAACAGGGCCAAAGAAAGGCAGTGGGAGATCTGAGAGTTCTAGGATGACAGACAAGAAAGTCAGGCATATTACACACCAGTGACAGCCAGCACAAAACTTCCAGCTTTGGCAATATACCTTTGCATTTATCGCACCGGTCTGCATGTCCCCTGAGGTCAAAAAAGTGACTTGGAATTGCAATTGAACTAATATCACTGGATTCTACCATAGTTTAAATTCTAAAGATAAAGATAAAGTTCATAAACTAGTCAGTGTGTGACTTGTGTAAATGATATCCAATAAAAAGAACAGAAGTAAATAAGACAGAACAGACATCTGTGAACTTTTGAATCACTAAATTTGAGATAATCAAACAACAGTGGAGCTTTTATCATGAATCATGTGAACACATTTAAATACTGGCTGCCACAGAATGGAAAGTTAAATTAGGTGAATGTTGAATAACTCAAATCAGGTTTAATTGAGGAGAAAGTCAATAGAGACCCCCCTGCTCGGATTTTTAAATTCTTAGCCCTCCGAAAAGGCTTGACAGGAAGCACCCTGAAGCTACAACTCGTCTTTTGTCCTTTGTCTTCTTTATTTCTTACAAAATGATGACAGGTGACCTGAAATGATTAACCACAAAATAACAGGTTACACAAGACGATATTTATTAAATTATAGCTCTTAAATAGTTCTTTTTTACCTTTAAACAATACCTTTTACCTTAAACATACATATTTTTAATATATATCGTTCAAATGTCTGAATTATATTATATCAATATATTTACAAGCTACACATTGTTAGCAGGCTATTTCTCAGCTACAGCTTACCACCGGGCCATGTGCTTCTGCCAAACAGTGAAAGAACTGCCAAGATCAATAACACCGGGACGCGGGTTACGCGGGCTTTTCAAAATAAAATACAGAGATACAAAACTCTAAAATAAACTGCTCAGAGCTAGAAATAATGGTAAAATAATGAAAGTCTTGACACCCCCTCCCCTCACCCCGCTGCTAGATTCAAAAGGCTTTTACTCTCATACACTTCTTTAATTGACTGGGACACTTATTTAAGTCCATCGCAATGACCACTGGGCTCTTATCTTCAGCTGTCTCCATGGTTACAGACTATGGCTAAGTTGATGAGTGTGTGTGTGTGTGTGTGTGTGTGTGTGTGTGTGTGTGTGTGTGTGTGTGTGTGTGTGTGTGTGTGTGTGTGTGTGTGTGTGTGTGTGTGTGTGTGTGTGTGTGTGTGTGTGTGTGCGTGCGTGCGTGCGTGTGTGTGTGGGGTGGAAAGAGCTAGCTCCTAATTGACTCGCTGTTAAAGCTTTTAATGAAGAGCGGGCAGCCTTCTCTCCAATTAGGTGTGAGGGGGTCATCAGGGGATGAAAAGAGGATGGCAGCTCGGAGGGAGTGGATGAGGGGGGGAGGAAGAAGATATAGGGAGGAGAGGAGGAAGTAACCAAGGGAAGAGAGGGAAATAACAGGGAAATGTGTGAATGAGAGGAAAACAGCACGTTGTTTTTTCTTTAGTGTTATATCACATTTTTTTAGTCGTACCATCACATACAGCCATCATCAACAAAGACAGTGAAAGACAAACGGAATTTTCCAGTTCTGCACATTTCACTCTGGAAGTAAAATAATTAAAGGAGCAGTGTTGAAGCATTTTAACCTAAGTGGACTGTAAACACATCCAAGGTGCCCCTGTTGAGTTCATTCAACAAATAAAACTTTACGTCCATGCTGTGCTACTCACCTAATCACGTAGATGTGTGGAAATCATTCTAGTTCTTTAGAATTAATTGATAACACAATCTTGTGTTCAAAAATGCTACAAGAAGCACTAATCTGTTAGCCTCCATTGTATTTTACTCGCAGTAAAATTTGGAGAAGGTTGCCAAGCGACCGAACCAATCAGCGTTATTTTGAGGCTTTTTTCTCTGTGATCCTTCTGTTGAATATGGACCGGTACCGGAAATTTGGCCTATACTGTTAGTGGGTCATACTCTTTGTTAATCTGATTGGTTGATTTGACCTGTATGTTGGTGATAGACTGATGGTTTGTCCAATCAGCAACCGAAATGATCTCCAAACAGAGTTCCCAGATGGATATGCAGAGACAATGAGAATTATGCAAATCAATACATCTGGCGGAGTCGGGCTACTAATCTGTACAAACAATTCAAAATATTACAGAGCTTAATTCTGTTCTGATGAATATCTCTTCCATGGTGACGTGTGGTCATATCATTCTATTATGTTCTACAGTTAGTGATCATGAAATATTAAAAAGCGTCAGTGCAAATGATAGACGCTCCTCTACCCCACTGGAAGTCTTTCTTGCTACAAAGTAAGCATTTTCTGCCAAAGTAAAATATACCAAAGCTAATACAGGGTCCAGAGTGGCATCTGAAAATCCTCCTGAAATAAGAGTTGAACAGAGCACCTCAAAGGAGCTGGCCTCTCATCCATCCATTTCTCTACTGTCTTTGAACAGGACAAGTTCCTTCCGGTAAACAGATATAATTGCCTATTTATCAGCCACTTTGGAACCCACACTTTACATGAAATATTCATGATGAAACAATGCAGCTGAAAAGAGACAGATGAGAAGGACTAAGCAAAGATTTAGGTTTAGTATTATGTGGTATATATTCGTTGTGAACTCTGAGTTAATCTACTCTGAGATAGGAAACTCTGAGTTTCCGGTTCCAGAACACCTGATTTGAGTTAGTTTTATCAGTTCGGAGTAGTTTGACCTGTAGTTAAGCGCGGGAGAACATTGTTGCTCGGGTCAGTGCGTACGTTTAAATGTAGTCCTGTTGCAATCACAATAATATCACAGGGGGAACTGCTTGAGTGGTAGCCTATTCATTTATTTCATTTAGGTGCATTACCGCGGGGAAGAAGCGCACTTGGCAGCAGCTTAAGATGAAACATAAAAACATTGTTCAAACAGGTAAAACCTCAGCACAATCCCATGGTGATACCTCATTTTTAAGAGGTTTGACATTATACAGTATATATTACCGTAAGTGGCTGTTTTAAATGTTGTATAAAAAACTCCCTTTTGCAAATTGCGCAGCGCAACACACAATATCTGCTGGGATGTGAGAGCATGACCTCGGTTGGTAATGTTGGAAATGTAAGGACGGATGAGGTTGTGTATGTAAATGATGGACTGTGGCGTGAAACGGTACCGCTCAAAAAGATAATTGTCTGGAAATACAAGAACATCTATGTCTGATAATCATCTCACGACAAATATTTAATTCTCTGTGCAGTAATTCTGCACCTTCATCCACGGGATCATTATCAAAAGGACATGCCATGGTAGTGAAATAGTTGCCACCTAATATAACTTCTAATGTCTGATTTTTGCAATGATTTTCTGAAAAAACAGACGACTGAACTATAGCAGAACTATACTACGTCAAAACTGGCCTGCTGACTGAATGAATGAGGAAATCAAATACTGTGTGTGGCTGAAAGAGGGCGGAGACAGAGAGAAACTCAAGGTTTGCTGAGAAAAACCTGGTCCCGACCAGGTTCGGTTCAGAGAACATGTTACTGACTGAGAGTTTAAGTTACCTCTCTCTGTGAAACAGGCTAGAGTTACCCCTCTGTCTCTGGTTTGAGTTACCTCCCTTTGTGAAACGGAAAACTCAGAGTTTCCCTCATTTCAGGGTTAACAGACTCAGAGTTTTCACTAAACCTGCTTTGTGAAACTGACCCCTGCCCTGTTTACACCACAATGCTCACAGGTGAAACATAAAAGTATTTTATCAGATGTGCCTTTCGTTTAGACGGCGACTGTGTTTTGGGGTTCAAAAACGCAAAAAAGTGAAACCGCCATCCAGAGTGGAAATGTTAATAACGCTCCACAGTTGTGTTTACGTGTAAAGGGGTAAAAACACAAAAGTGTGCTCTGATCCGCTCATGCGGGCTCACGTGGCGTACATGTTTCCGTAACATCCATGTGCAGAGTTAAGGTAAACAACAGCATGTGGGACTGTTTCCATCAGTGGGACATTCAAGTGTCCTGGGTGGATCCGAGGTGGTGGGAGGCTGCAGACCGTTCTGCAGATCCCTGTCACACTGTACAGCCCCCTGCTTCTCCGCTGTTAGGAAGAGAAGGAGAAGGAAGTTTCTACGCATGCACCAGCTCTGGTTGTTGTGCAGCAGTGCTTCACAGCTCCACCTAGCCACCTGGTGTGCATACTACATCGAATTTCACACAGTTTTGTGTCACCGCATGCACCCAGAATTACCCCCAAAGACGTTTCCTTTCTAGATCGTCTTCGTCTAAACAGGGCCTTAACCAGCTGAGAGAAATGTACTAAACCAAAGCTCTATAACTTTATTTCTCCGCCCAGTGCAGCGAGTGGGGCTGCAGGAGACTGAGCTGATCAGTCAATGTAGATAAGGTTCATATGTTCAGAACACATATACAGCAGGAGAAAATGCAGGTGTGAGGAGGGGGTCAAACGAACTCTCTTACCCAGGAGGCTGCGGTTCATGAGTCAGTGTAGTTATGTTACAAACACACTTATTTTACCACCCATGATCTTCTCCTAACCAAGTGGTTTTGTTGCTTAAACCTAACCAGATTGGTTCATTCAGTGTATCTAGACTGTGTATGTTTGTGTATTGCAGGTGCAGTAGAGGTGAGGAAAGAAGGTCTGGACGCTCAGATCAACCGCCTGGCTGAGCTGATCGGACGACTGGAAAATAAGGTAACGATTACGGACACACACACACACACAAACACACACACACACACACATAAACAGACGCTCAACCTGTTTTGGTCAGGTATTGCCTTGAGTTACATTAATTCACTGGAGGCTACCTAATCATAACCATATATGGTTAGTGCCTTGGTAAGACAGATGTGCCTAGTCTGTCTTACTGGATGTACAGTGCTGGATTATTCCAGCCTGATGTCTGGTGCTGGGCTGGATGTCAGGCCCTCTGCTATCTATGTTGCAAAGGTCCCATCCACTCTGCTTGATTGGAACAATTGTGATAGGATCAATGGAATAAAAGGTTTTCCCCCTATCCTAGAAAGATAAGCTGGTGTAGCTCAGCGCTGGAGTATGGTCTAGGAGTGCAAGACTACTACATGCCCAACCCCAACCTTAATCAAAGCTCAAGTCTTAAATGTCAAGGCTGGCAATAATCAATATATTGCTAACTGTCAAGAAATGACATTTAAAGGACAAAACCAACAATGTCATTCATTCTGTTAATAAGTATTGTTTTTGTATCCAAAGTATATCTTCTTCCTCTGAGCCATAGAGCTCCATCCAGAAACTATTAAAAACACATCAATGAGCCACACAGTTGCACTGGGAGACATGTTCATTACCATGAACACACTCTCGGGTTTATTCCGCGTCAATCCCATATGCTCTATCCTGCTGCTGCTGTTAATACTCACCAGCCATTCAACACTTACTTAAAGGTTGAATCTGTAGAATCTTTATTTAAAGCTATATCTTCTTTTAAAAAACATTAGCTGTGAACATGTTTTTTTCTTTGTCTTTCATTAAAGGTTGAATATGTAGAACCTTTATTAAAAGTTTTTTTTTTTAAAGAAAGGGGCGTTTTGAGGTGTACAGAATGAAAGTATTGCTTTTCCATATTTAGCCTGAATTAATATTTCAAACATTTTTTATGGGTTTGACAATAACTCTGTCCCGTTCTGTTTACATTGTAGCAGCCAATGGCGTTTGGCGTTGCGGGTTGCCTGGGTTGTCTGTTGTTGGGAGCAGAAACAAGGAATCATTTTGAGTTGAGAGCTAGCTAATGGATTACACATCACTCAAAGAAAGACTTCTAGTTTAAGACTGGCTAACGTTAAATACTGTCACCAATGTCACCCATTGGTGTGTGGAATACAGTTTTGAAGCCAGTAAATTGGAATCTTGGTCGTCGCCATCTTGGTTTTTTGAAACGGGACAATACCATATTTGGACAAGAGGGCGGAGCTCTGGAGGTGTCCTAAACAACTTCAAGCTGTGTGTCGCTGTCGTTTCAATGGTGCTGGCTAAGCTTAATTTATGAAATAATATTCTTTCACGGTCGCATGCACTAACATGCACACACACACACACACACACACAGTTGGTAAAGTACTTAAATTACTTTTTGTGAGAAGCAACTAGTAACTTATTACTAATTTCCAGTAACTTTCCCAACACTGCTCATGGCCTTTTAAAATTAGAACTCCACTCAAGCCCACTGATCAAGGATTCATTTTTTATGAGCTCAGAGCACTGCAAACAAGCAAAAAGCGACATTCAGGGCCCCAAAAAGGCAGATATCAGGTAATTTAGAAGAAAAAAAAACAAGCAAAGAATACTTTCAAAAGTTATTAAGAGACAGACTAATACATTGTCTGTTTGGGAATTTAATGGAATTCGTGGGCTCACATTGCCAGACCAAACTCCATGGTGCTGTGTCAGCACTGAAGTATGGACTGGCTAGATGGCTTATAATTCTGGGATAGGGGATTTAAACCAATCACAATCGTCCTGGGTGGAAGGTGCCCTTGCAAAGGAAAAAAGTGGAGATAGAAGAGGAACACCAACATCAACGGATATCAGCTCTGTACATCTGTTGATGTAATTGACAATAAGCAAAATACAGAAGACCAGCCATATTCTTGAACCCTATTTAAAGCTTTATGGGACCAACTTTTTCTCCCATAATATGATTGATATAAGTACAAAGATATTCATGATAGACATTTTGAACATTTCTCTGTCTTACAGGGAGAGGTTATCATTTTATGCTTGAATTTAATAATTTGAATATCTGATCTTTGATAGAGGCCTGCCAAAGGCCAATCCAGCCACACAGAGACGGAAAAATTATTAATGTAGATCAAATATATATAAACATACTTCCTGCTGGCATATTGTAAGGAAGTGTACATTAAATAATAAGATTGTACTGGTGGAGTGTGTGTGAAATGATTAGATGCTCTGCAGAGGTTAAATTGCATAAATGGTAAAAAAATTGAGTTAGACCAGACTTGACAGACATACTGATGGACTGAGAACCCTGTTGCACTGTTGGTTTCTCCTTTCATTTTCTTTTTTTAGCTCTAATTATCCTTCAGGCTGCTAGGACTCTATCTATCTGCTGCAAACAAGCCAGTGATATTTTCCCCCATACAGTTGAGCATTTGTAAATTGGGAGATCTTACATTGGCAAAATTGGAGAATGTCAAAACAGCGTACTAAAATCAAAGCATCTGCAAGGGACATAACAAAAGGACAAAGAGAAGAAAGAAGCAGGGGGTTGAATAACAAGTTAAATACTAAATGATGAGAAAGGATGTAGGTAGGGAGTGGATGAAGAAAGGGAAAAGGAAATTAAAGGCCTTGTGTCCAAACTTTTGCAATTGTATTTTTTTCACACTCCCGCCCCTTTAGAGCAGCTCTCTAGTCACAGATGCCTCTTTATCCTCCTCCCTCTCTTCCTGCCCCTCCCTATTTGTCTCTCCGTTCCTCTGCTTTGCCTGCATCCCACCCAGTACTGAACATGCTGAGGCTAATGGAGCCCCAGCAGACTCAGCTGTCTTTGGGAGAGTGGGCTACTACAGCAGATAAAGCTAAGAATAACTAAACACAATGTCCTGCCAGGGGGGAGGGAGGGTAGGTGTGGTAGGAGGGAATAGGAATCAAAGAGAGAAATAGAAAATACAATTGTGGACTGGATTGGTTTGTGGACTACCGTTTTTAAGCCTCGAGTTAGGCATTTTAGTTTTTTTGAAACCGGACGTGACCATATTTGGTCATTGTCGTATGAAGGCTGTGCACTAAGCTAAACACTAAAGAGACAAATTCATGATTTTCAACTAGCAGAGGCGGGTAGGTAGGTAGCTCTGGGTGCTGTATGTACTGTCAACTTTGCAGAGACACGGTCAGTTGAAAATTGTCAGTTCCCCTAAGGTACCAGCTAGCTTTGTTAGCAAGGTGCAACTGAATGCTGGATAAGACATTTTTAGACCACCAAAATGTTACAATGAACTCTAATGAACAGCAAACCCACTGTGAAAAGGTAAAAATGCTAAGACTTAAAGAAAGACAATGCCCAAAAACAAGTTCACAGCTGTTTTAATGTACACAGTGCCATGGATAAGAATTACCAAACTTCTATCCTGACGCTAACACAACAACCTGCCAGTCACAACGTAGCCAGGCCCGAAAGCATCCCCTGCTTTATTGTCTTTTTGTCTCTAAATGGGACCATCATTTACTAAATAAACAACATGCTGTATTGAAGAAGACTTGAAACGAGTGATTGAGACCATAAACTCATTAGGAAAATGTTTACTGAGGGAATAAATCATGTGACTAGGGTAGGGCCATTTTTTCATTGAGCTCTATGCAATCAGACTTTTTTTGGCACGACTACTACTACATTGGCTTTACTTTTCTGACTTAGAAACGTCATCCATCCTTTTATATAGTAACTGTAGTGGGTTTCTTAGACATTACCTTGTTGCCAAGGAGTTTCCAGAGATTCTCTATGGAGTTTAGATCTGGACTCTGGTCATTTCATTGTTTCAATAATCTTAGCTTTAAGGAACTGCTTCACCTGTTTTACAGTGTGACAGGGGACGTTGTCTTGCATTAAAGTTGCAGCTGATTGGGAGACAGTTGCAGTGAAGGTATTGCATGTTGCTGAAGGAGGTTCACATAAACATTTGCATTCACCCTGGCATGTAGCTGTACAAGAGGCCCATTAACTGACTTCTTTACATACTTTGGGTTCAGTCTTTCCCCAGTCCTACGCCCAACATAATGTTTCCATCAAACACAAATAAACTGAACGTACTCTTATCACTGAAGTCACTCTGGACCCGTTCTTCTCCGTCCACACAACATGCTCCTCAGCAAGGGTCTAGCCTTTTTATTTTTTCTGCTGATGAGAGGTTTGATCACTGCAGAGTGGGCTTTCACTCCAAAAAGTCTTAAACAGTGAGACTCTTTGTCTAGAGACAGATCTTAGCCCTGTTCAGCACTGAACTGGAGACCAACTCCAGCTGCAATGTTGAATCGATTCCCCATTGAGAGTCTTTGCATAATCTGGTCCTCTTGTGCACTTGTTTTACGTAGACGACCAATCTTTTTGAGGGACTTAAATTAATCTATGTCCTTGTAAAGTTTCAAAATCTTGAAATCACAGACTGTGAACGTCCAACCTCTCTCTGATGGCTGAGAGGATAATCCCTTTGGCCTTCATCTGGACAACCTGCTGTCTCAGGGTTTCAGTCTCCTTAGAGCAGCTGCCATCTTACAAAGTAACCAGGAGAGCTGCAGATAAATAGGGTGTGTCTAACAATGAAGTCAATGTCACCAGGTGCCAGATTAAAACCAATAACTGGGAGGGATCTGAAAGTGTTCTCTAATTTTGCTCAGCGCAAAGTGCCCTTGCTATTTTTTTAAAAACATGCTAATGCTGCAGTGGTATAGTAACAGCTGATATTTTATTTAAAAAAATACAATATTTCAGATGAAATCAAGTGTTCATAATTTGTTCTGTTTGATCACTGTATGTACCAGGTGTGATTCCTATTTATAAATGACCTTTAGCCCTTGGCCCTGGATGTTAATTTAATATACTTCTGACTAATTGTCCAGGTTTAAGTAGAATCGGTTCATTCAGTCGGGTTACCTCTATTGTAGAAGAAATGATTGAAATGCCTTCTGACAAAGAAATGATCAATAATCACCTGTGACCCTGAAACCCTCCTGAGAGCCCATTACTCCACTCAGAGGCTGACTTGTATACAGTGACTTTGGCACAAAGGCACTCTATCTCATGGATGACTAAACACAGTCAAGTCTGATTTTTACCAGTTTAGGCAGGTATGAAGACGGGATCTCCTTAGGAATGATTCCTTTATGTAGTTTCTTCTCTGTGGAAAAGTAGATAGCAATTAATTGAAGCTTGAAAATTGTAAGGGCAAAGGGTAAAGTAGAGATGACAATGACATTGCTTTAATTTCTCCATTCTTTTGCCATCTCAACAAGCCAAATATGTTAAAAAGAATGATTTGATGAATAAGTGATAATGAAAGAAAGAGTAAAATGAAATGTTAAATAAAGCTTTGGTTTACAGTGTAATTATTTGGTATCATTAATACAGTTGTGATTAGTCAACTAATCGATGCATATATATATACATATATACATATTTCCCACCAGTGACTAAATAACATAATTCAACATAATTAATAACCATTGTTTGAATTGTGTGCACAGCTGCGGCAAATTATTTCAGATCCTAATTCTGAATGTGTCAGAAAAAATCAGCAAGGAGACTGTCGGACATGGGCAGGTAGCTAGGCTAACGTTACTTACCTGTTTAAGGTGGTAGGTCATGTTCATCTAACGTTACTTACATGTTTAAGGTGGTAGGTCATGTTCGTCTAATGTTACTTACATGTTTAGGGTGGTAGGTCACGTTCAGCTAACGTTACTTACATGCTTAAGGTGGTAGGTCATGTTCGTCTAACGTTACTTACATGTTTAAGGTGGTAGGTCACGTTCGTCTAACATTACTTACATGTTTAAGGTGGTAGGTCATGTTCATCTAACACTACTTACATGTTTAAGGTGGTAGGTTATGTTGGTCTAACGTTACTGACATGTTTAAGGTGGTAGGTCATGTTCATCGTGGACGATTGATGGGCAAAAGTTTTTCTTTCAAAGTTTGCATATGACCTTCTTGGGGTCGTCCTTGTTCTTTTCAAAGTAATCCCATATTTTAGACATTTTTCCCGACATGATTGGCTATTAATTATTAACTGTCTAATCATGTTGGAAGGGACCTGCCATGTTAAAAAAAATAGACAGTGAGTGAGTGTCACAACTTCCTGTATCTGGCCCTTCAAATCAAAAGCCCTCAAGCCTTTTAGACCAGCCGTCAGTCACATAGATTTTCACTTAATTTTGACAGACACAGCTCCAAATTTTTTAATTTTTTTTTCCTGCGACCAATGGACGAAAGTTTTGTCGGCTAATGTTTCTTTGGTCGCTGTGGGTTAGTTGCAAGGCCAAATTTTCTGATAGCCTTGAGTCGGACGTAGTCCTTATTAGATTTTTATTAGTAGATATTTTATTATTATTATTATTTAGATTTCGACAAATTGTCGGCCCGAGGACCAGACTCTTAGGGCGCTCTCACACTGTCCTTCCGTACCGGGCCAAAACCGTTTTTTCAGCTAAAGCCTTGTGCGTTTGAGCAGTGTGAGTGCACCCGCTCCGCGCATAGCCTTTGTAGTTGAAAAAGTCAGTTATACAGATAAAAAAACAATGTCCAAACCTGGGAACCTTTTACGTAAATTCTTTCTTGAGTGAGATATCTTTCCATCAATACGAAAGTGGTCCCAGATCTGTTCAAACAACAGGGAACACAGCACTGCTGCAATTTTTGGAGATATTCAAGGTTTGGACTCGGGAAATAATACTTTGAACTTTTACTTTTAAACACCAGATGGGAATACTAAAGTGACATAAGCCAGGTTGTCTCTCCGCCTCACTCCCCGTTGCTGCTGCCTGCGGTTAGCTAGCTAGTGAGTCTGAGGTACCAGTAGATGCTGCACTACTGCTGGCAACCAGCTAGCTGTTTGGCTCATTTTCTGTAATCAGTGAAGCATAAAAGTATGGTGGAACTGGCGGGCGAACTGGCTAACTAACAAACAGCTACCACAACAAACAACAGAGAAGGTCAGATTACAACACACACAGCGGGAGAGTGACCGATCAGGACACCATTATTCAACTATATCTAGAAAATAGTTGTTTACTGCTAAATTCATTTTCTGTATATCAAATACAGTGTCTTTGAATACATGATCCTCTCATACTCTTATTTTGATTTATTTCAAGGTTTCTGTATTATCATATGATTTTCCACATTGGGGTAATTACCCCTGAAATCACCCTTCGAGTGACAAATGACAAAAGCAGGAAAACACTGCTCTGGAAAAGAAGATTGCTCACCAAACTTTTATTGTTGGAAAGTGTATTTCCAGAATAATTTGAACTAAAGAAAAGCACATGAATAGTGATTTTCTGTGGATTACATTTTCAAAAGGCCAGACAGTATAATGCAGCAATCATATCAAAGTAAATATCTTTGAGGAGGTGTATTGAATGTGGCTTTGTCTTTCTGTTTGGCCAGGTATTACCTGCCTCAGTATTAGGACTGCAGGAGTCTGGAACGGGAAGTTCTATTATCATACCGCGCCAGAGTGAATCATGACCTGTTTACTGAATGAAAAATAAGCCAGCTACACACTGAATGATGTGGTGCCTGTCGAGATGTAACTAGCGCCATGTGCTGGCACCACTGCTCTGTGATAACACACTGGGAATCCTGTTACCTGCAAACCAGCCTCAAAGTGGCTGTGTTGCCTGGTGTCACCTTCAGATTCCCCACTGTCTTCCTCCGTGCTCCCTTGGGAGTTTGTTCATTTTGTAAGAGAATATCATTATTTGGGGCTCTCTGTGTGCCACAGAAAAGAAATTGTGTTTCTCACCTGGAAAAAATCAGCTTCAGGATGATGGCTTTTGATCGTAGCTGCTGATCTGGTATAGGTGATACTGAGGCTGAATAGAAGCAAAGGGATGCAGCTTTCTTCTCTTTTCTCAGCAAAAGAATGGAATCCTGTTTAAAAGAACTCAGCCAATTCAGATATTATCTGACTAATGAATATCAGTTGGATCATTTATTCTATTGGTAGGCCTAAGCTGGATCATCCATCTGTATCACTCTCAATGCCTAATTGCAGTGCTGTGAGATGACACGGTAGGGAGTATGCATCGAAGTGTTAAAAGACTGAAAACTCCACATAAGGAGGGTGGCTGAGGTGGTGCATGGGTCAAACACACATAGACCTGGGAGAGAGTTTGTGTCCCATGTGATACCAAGTCAATGTTGACTTTTTAAAGAGGCCCTAGTATGCTGGTTTTCAGGGTCATATTTGTACTTTTCTGGTCAACTACAATAGGTTTACATGCTTTGACCTTTAAAAAACACCTTATATTTCTCATATTGTCCATTGCTGCAGCACCTCTGTGTGGCGGCTCGGTCTGACCTACTCCCCCCCCACCCAGAAAAGCCCAGTGTGCTGTGATTGGTCGGCTGGTCTGCACTACTGTGATTGGTCAACTGTTTATGCTGCGTACCAGGAAATGTTACGCCCCTTACCATATACGGAATCAGTTATCCTAGCAGCTGAAAACACGTCTATATGGAAACTAACCAAATGCTAACATTAGCTTTAACAGGTTAACTTCCAAAATAAACAGCATAAAAGTGGCAGAACTCACAGCTTACAGTTTGAGCCTGTGTGTAGCAGCATGATCAATAGGGAAGTCAGGATTCTGCTACGGAGACAAATCCAGGAAAATCTCTAATAGTGACCGAGACCCTAGAGTTCAGAGCTGAGCACAGCCAACCCAGACGGTCTGCAGGGCTCACATCTAAATACAAGTACTTTATTATTTGATGCTTGACGGTCAGAAACATTATAACTACATTCATAGGTCAGAAATGATGGAAAAGCATTATAGGTCCTCTTTAAGTAACCTTCAACAACAACAAACCTAACCAGGTAATGAGAGTGCTGGATGTGTACAGAAGCACATTTTTGTTAAACCCAAGTGCTTGAAGAGTCAGTCAACGCAGGGATGCTACCAGTGTTAATATTGGCGAAGCAGAATGTCCACCTTGGGAATAGTCTATTGGGTAGGCTGTGCAGTAAAGAAAACAGCAGACAGTGAGTCTTCACCTGTAAGTCTTTTATATGCTGAACAACCAACAACACACAGCGCCTTTCATTTCAGTCCAGCTGTGACCAGGCTGCGTACCAACAAGCTCAAACCATTCATCCTGCAACTCAGTATGTTTCCAGTATCTTATACAGTACGTATTTGTGTGTGTGTGTGTGTGTGTGTGTGTGTGTATGTGTGTGTGTGTGTGTGTGTGTGTGTGTGTGTGTGTGTGTGTGTCCTGCCCACTGTGCCAGACCCCATTGCCTTAGCTTTCCCCCGCTGCTTTTGGTAAAAATCTCAGGTACCCTGCAAGCGATGCAGACACTATTCACTCCCAGTAGCAGCAGTGATACTCATCAGTCACCTTGGTGACAGAAACCTGCAGCGTTGATTACAACAGGTTTATATAACTGTGACTCACAGGCAGAGAGTAGAGGAGAGAACTAGAAATCAATTCTCAACATCCTCACACACAGACATATAAATACACTGTACATTAGCCAACATGTCTTTACTGATGTCTATGTCAGTGTCTACTGTCTGAAGAGCATATTTAAACTTAACTATTAATTGTGTCACCTTCACTTAAGTGAAGTGTGAAGAGTGTGAATAACTGTCGGCCCGCTTAAACCCCTTCCTCGAAGCGTGGGGATCTAATGAGAGAAAAACTCATTATCTCAGGAGCTTAGAGGGCAGTGTCTTTTTATTAAGCTTTCAAAACAAAAACACAAGTGCGAAAGTGTAATGAATGGATAACACAGTGTTAATCTGCTCCAACATAAGCTGCAAACACTGGCATGTAACTGCTTCCTACAGTAGGTAAGATGGTAGTATGTCACAGTTTAGAATAGAGGGGACTCTAGGGGGGTCTACCCACAGTATTTTTATAATTTTTTACGGATGAGCTCCATTTGAGGCTTTTTAATGCCCTCTGGCTTTATATTCAAAGTACATGTCTTAATTATTGAAAAATCTAAATTTGTAAAACCTCAAAAACTGTTGTTTACTTATACTTATACTCATACTACGAAGTACTCATAACGACTGGAATTATTAAATATTCATTGGAAAATAGTTAGATGCATGCCAACATTCGTTTATTGGAATATTACACACATACGCACTGTTCGTCACGTTATCATGTGCTATCTGTCTGTTTCTCTTTCTCTCCATCATCTGCAGCTACAAGTAAAATGAATGATTAGTTAACCTTAGCTTTATAGTTGTTTTTTTCGCAAGAAATACCCTGCTAATGTGTGCTTTGGGGTCAGACTGTTATGGCCCACCAGCTAAACAATGCAGAAGTAAGTGCAGAGAAAAGCACTATTTAGGGGTGCAGATCCGATGTCAGGATTGGGGGGGACAAAAAGTGATATTTTTTTACCTTTATGTTTATTTATCCTTTACAGCCAACAGTGTATCACTGCTTACTTAACTGTTATATTAGTAAATCATAACCTTAAGGGTCATGTAATATCTCCTCAGCCCCAGTTCTTCTCTCCATCTCCCTTTTCTCCCAGTGTATGGGACTACTTTATGCATGATTAACTGATGTGGATGGATATGGAAATATGAACCCTTTTTTTAAAGCCTGCTGATCAGCATCTGTGTAAGAAACCCCGTTCATTTGTGTTGTTGTGGAGAGATGGATGTGGAGTCAAAAATATATTTGTCAAACAGTATTTCTTCCACTATTTCAATTATTTCTTTTTAGATGTGAATCTAAAATGTCAAGAATGTGGAGTCGGAAAATAAATGTGTTCAATTTTGAGGGGGGGGGGGTAGTGTTTTTCAGAAATAGTCCCCCCCATCTGCACCCATGGCACTATTACTGAAAAGTTACTACAAAGGTGTTGGTGTTGAATGTCCAATCCAATCAAGGGTTATATTAGAACCAATAACACTTTAAGTACATATTGTTTTATTTAAAATAGTGTACAGTAACATTAGGACTCTACACAATTCACTGCTCTTTTATTTCTATGATTTATAACCCGGCTTTTGCTTCAGTCTTTTAATATAATATCACAGCATCATGTGCCCAAGAATGCTCCCAAGTCATTTTTGCAAGTCAAAGTCAAGTCTCAAGTCTTTGAGCTAGAGTCAAGGCTTGTTTGGTTATAATGAACATTTAATTATCTGCTGCTTTCCATCTGCTTAGAACACTGCATAGCTACATCCAAGGAATTCAAAGCATGTACTGTATCATCATCACTCCTTTATCTTAGCAAACAGTATCATCTTCGATGACTTGTTTGGCATATGATCACTTTAAACTAGCCCACAATCACTAGACTAACAGCAAATGCACATTAGTCTGGGCCCCCTCAGTTAATTTCCGATTTCCAAGGGCCGTTATCTACGGTGCGGAGCAAAATGCTTCTGGAAGCAATTGGATAAACCTACAACCAAAAACAACAACTAATCGGAGGTCTTTGCTCAGTGAAAAACAATGGCAGCTAGACATAGCTAAACAGTACACTAAAATGTGTTAATGAAAACATTTTATGTGAGAAATAGTCGATACATAAACAGAATATTGAGTCATGGTTGACCTTGTCTAGTTTGACAGTTTGATCTATGTTACATAACCCTGAAAAACTGGAATGAACGGACCTGCAGACTAGAAGTTGACGTGTCAGTCATCGTCTTAAAACCACCCCACATGAAAAGTTGTGATTAGTCCGAACGGTTCCAGGAGACTGGAAATCTGCCAGAACAAATGAAACATGAGCTTGGTAGATTAGTGTGGTTTCCAGGCTAACTTTGAGGCAGGCTATTGCAATATAGTATTAAAAAATTGTAGCTAGCTTGCTATAGTTGATAATATCTATAAACAATATTCAAGACCATGTGCTAGAAATCAGGGGCCTCCTTTGTTTACTTTTATATGAAATCATGAAGGGAAAGCTTGACGATATAGCAACCATAGTGTAGAGGACATCCCTGCATCTCTTCATTTTGCACACAGGCTTATTAAAATGTAATTTAAATTATTTATACCAAAGCTACTACATCATGGCATTTAGTTTGAATTGCCATTACAGTGCTCTTGTATGTTTAGATCTTTAATGCTGATATAAATCATTCTGTTTAATTCCCAGCTTCTCTTATTGGCATGCATCCACCGCCTCTTTGAACCTCCTTCCCATTTTCCCTGCTGAACTTTATTTTCCGTTTTAAAAAGACACCACGTCCTGCTTTCATGCCTGTTCCATCTCTCAGCCTGTCCACTAATCCCTCTCGTTGTGAGTGATTAATGTCTGCTTCAAGCTGTTGCTGTAGTAGTTGCTGTCGTTGGTCTTGTTGATTGACATGTCGCTGCTGTTGTTGTTGTTGTGCTTCTCCTTGCAGACAGTCTCGCTTGATCTGCACCAGAGGCTAACAGACACAGATGGCACGGCCAGCGCAGTAAGTAGACACTAGATGAATAACCACTGTACATTACACTGCAAAGCACAGCCCCAGGTGCAGCATCACTTACTACCAACCACTGCAGTAGTACCTCAGGCTGAGTCTTACAAGACTGAGATGGGTTTTGTGATGTAATTAACATGACACAGAACTTCTGCTCAGCCAGCGGCGTCCAGAAAGTATCCAGGTCCCTGATCTTTTGGATTATTTCCCAGGACAGGTGTTTATTTCCTTTTGTTGCCTAGACCTGAATAATTTACACATACAGAGGATTCTCAGGAACAATGCCTCTAACAATATCTAACACACATGGGGGAAAAAAACGTATCAGCTGTCCCTAGAAATATACCGCAATCAGGGTGTGTGATGCTCTCTGTGATAATGATCAATACTTCAAAATCCACAAGCATTGTGTGGGTTTATTTTATTTTCACACTCAAGGCTACTAGAATTGAATCATAAATCAGAATATTTTCACTTACAGAAGCTCAACTATTTGATACCATTTTTAGATATAATTTCGACCAAGACTGCTGTGACATCCAGCAATTGTAAGCCTGTTTGAAAACAGATAACAGTGTGAGTGCATTAAATACAGCCAAAAGCTATCTTAAAGGTCTGAATGCCTGCAAAAAGCCCCAAGCAATTTGTAACTGAGAGAAATACAGATACATGCACTTTACACCAAAATATCTGTAATGCTAAGAAGGAAGATATGAGATGAAGAGAGTACCTGCACTAAAAAGAACTTAAGGGTGTTGGTCATATGTGTTGGAGAGTGGTTTAGATGGTGAGGTTCCCTACACTATTTCTTGTGTAGAAGGAAACGGTTCGGCTGAGTTACCGGCAGCAATATACTGTACAGAACCTTTCCACAAGAACAATTGATTAATGGAATTGAAAGGGTATATTCTATGTGGTTTCTACATGAATCATCACTACAACACCAGCCAGATGCATAGAATTCACCTTTAACTCCTAAAATTCTGTCTGTACAAAGACATAAATGTGAATGTGCAGTAGTGGAGTGTAAGTGCATTCACTCAAGTTCTTGTATCTTACTTGAGTATTTACATGTACTATATATATACTGTATAACAGCTCTACTGACTTTGCAGATAAAGTATGATGTATTACAGGTTAAAGGTTGAATATGTAGAATCTTTCTTTTGAGGGGTACAGAATGAAAATATTGCTTTTCCATAAAGAAATATATTTAGTGTTAATTAATATTTAAAAAATGTTTTTAAGGGTTTGACAGTCACTTTCTGGCACGTTCTGTTTCCATGGTAGCAGCCAATAGCGTTAGGCGTTGCAGTTTGCAGGAGTTGTCTGTTGTCCGGCGCAGCTAATATAGGCTGGCACTGGGTGAAATGCAGTTTGCTTCGGAGCCTCAGCAAAGGGGGCGTTATTTGCTACTGGGACGAGTCTGTCTCCCGGTTTGAAGCCGGTCTCAATTAACATTAAAAGCCACATCTATTTCAATTCTCTCTACAAGTTCTTGTGAATGTACAAAACTTCTCAAAGCCCACAATGGCCCGTTTAAACAGTTTCTAAGCTGCTTCATTGGTTCATCACTTGACATGGAACAGGCTGATCGCTTGACACACTCGGTAACAAACCTGGTAACCCGACTGCTGGAATTACTTTTTATTCTCGGCTAGAACTATTTACAGCAATTTTATCATCAATTCATCACATGTACCTGTGGTCTGCATTATCTAAAGGATAATCAATAATCAATAAGTTTTCGCACTGTTACCAACCCAGAGTTGTGCTTCACAATAAAGGATTAAATTAAATGTTTAATTAAATTAAACACTGTAAATAAAAGGAACCGCAGAATTGAGAACCATACAAGTATTAAGGTTAAGTACAGCCATGCTAGCAGCTCTATGAAGCTACTTTGGCACAGCAGTGCTTAGAGTTAAGTGCTACCTGATGATTACGTTATTACAATTGCTCCTAATGGGAACCTGTGTCCTTCTCTGGGGACCCATAATGTCTGTACAATATTTCATAGCAATCCGTCTAATAGTTGTTGAGATATTTTAGTCCTGACTAAAGAAGTTGACCAACTGATCAACACTGCCATCCCTAGAATCACACTGCTTGTGTGAGGTACATCTATCCCCAGATCTGTGCTAACCTGACTCCACCAGATGGCTTGACTCTCATGATTATCATTTTCTCAAAAAATCCATCTGGGAACTCGTTTGGAGATCTTTCAGGAAGGGGTGAAAATACTGGTTGCTGATTGGAAAAACCATCTGTCAATCACCGTCATACGGGCTAGATCAATGAATGATGTACTAAAAGCGTCGAGGCAAAGCTCAGAAAGTAAACATGTCAGTAAAGGATATTTGCCGTTTGTGTAGCGTAAATTTACAGATAAAAGGCCCAATTTCAGGTGCCCAGTTTATATTCCAACAGGAGGATCCAAGAGAAAAAAGTGCTAGCAAGCGGCTTGCTCGATAGCTGCCATGTTGTTTGAACAGTCGCTTCTTGTTTCGTCACACTTAAATCCACCTCAAAACCAACGCTGATTGGTTCGGTTGCTTGGCAAAGTGCCCCAAATTTTCTTCTCCGCACGTTACCAGACTGATCCGTAAGTAAAATACAAATGAGCTCAGAGATCAGGATTGTCTCACGAGGCTAGATCTGTACCACAAAGAGCTAAAAACCAGATGTAAATCTGTTTGCAGGAGACCAGCGTAATAATCATCTGTTAAACCTTTATCCATAGCAGTTACGCCACTTATGGCTCCCAGTTAGCTGATAGGAAGCAGAGAGAGAGAGCCCTGACTAGTTGTCCAATTGATATGGGCACCAACACAGAGAGGTTGTTTTAAGAAAGTGCCCATATGCACTAAGAGGGACATGTTTCAAGTTGCGATTTTCCTTTAAAATGCATGCAAAGAAACACTGACCCTTAAATGCCCTTCAAGGGACATGTAAGAAGACATGGAATAGGACAATTAAATAGAGGAACCTGTAGAAACTAGAGAACATCTTGTGATGGGATCACACCAGCCTCGATGACAGATTGGGCCAGAGGTGTAAAGTAGTGAGGCAGTGGCCCCTTCCCTTCTTCCTACGCCCTTACTTCTGGCTCCCTTGCTTGGGTCACGACAACACTAACCCCTAACATTTTAATGGTTGCACCAGCAGAAATAGTTCCAACATGGGCAGAAGTTACAACTTTAATCTTACACCTAGCCCTTACTAGGTATAAAAATTAAATAGCAGTTGTCATGGCGTCCCAATTTCTACAAAAAGTTCAGCATACAAATGAAAATAGTAAAAATCCATAAAACAACAGTAAACATTTGTAAGAAGCTCTTCAACCATCAGTTCTGATGGAGTACTCTGGCAGCCAAGGTGCATACCACATGACGCTCACATCCTCGGTTCAGGTGAAACCTTAATTGCAAAATGTTCCACTCACTCCCTTCATTTATCTGCCTTCAACCACTCAATAAAAGGTACCCAAAAGTAATATGATTCCAACATATACAACAATAAAGTCATGGTTTAGCTCCACATGAGAAAAATGATTTGGTTGTCCAATATTCATTCACTTTCAACTGCTCAAAAAATAAGAGAGAGATGAAATCACATGCATTTTAAAAAGCAACCGCCACACTGTGAATGACCTTCTAAAAGAGTGGACTCACCAACGTGCATTAGTACCCCAGTTAATGTCATGTTCAGGTTTAATAAACACAAAGCCGCAGCTCCCTGCTGCTCATTGTTTGGTATTATAAAACAGTTGGTTTTGCTCATTCATTTCCTTCAAATAAAATGGCCTTTTTTAATATATCAGGACAAAATTGCTTTTTCTTTTGCCTGCACCTTAAAGCAGCAGTCGGCAAATCTGGCAGATCGAGTTGAGTCAGTCAAATTGTGAACGCGCCCACCTCTACGTTCATTGATAAACAGAATGGAGTAAATGCTACATGGAGGCAGGCTGGCTAACTTACTCATAGATAACTGCTAACATCATTTAGCATATGCGTAGCTTGAGGCATGTGCATGTGATATTGTAACATGCACGAGCGGGGAGGAGTGATCTGTGTATGCACAACTGTGCACTGTGCTGAGTGGACAGGATGACACGGGCGCGGTGGATTTTTACAAGCAAGCTCTAGTAGCAGGTAGAGGTGCGTTTTTTTTCTAAAACCGTATGATTTATGTTCTTACATCCGAGCACAGCGTCTGCTTCAGTAAATATGATCAAACAAATGTTGCCGACTGGGACTTTAATAAATCCAGTGAAATGCCCAATCAGCCATACAGTATGTATCATATTTGCATTTGTTTTTCATTTGTCTTATTGAAGGCACACTTCACCGATTACTTAAACTGCGCTTTCAGGCTGTCGTGCCTGTTTGATAAATACATCTGCAGGCACAATTTGTTTCTGAAACAAAGTGTCAAGAGTTAATAAGCCTGGTATTTAATTCATGAAATGCTCCTTTAAATTGTCTACCATCCACCTTTCACCTCCTCTCCTCGTCTCTTTCTCTCACCCTCTTGTCATACATCCGTGGCTATCATCCCCCCTTGAACCTTCTGTTCCTCAATAACGACCCTCCCCTGCATCTAAACACAGATTACTTATAACAAGGCCATGCTCCTCTTCACCTTTTTCATAATTTCACACTTCCTGCCACAACTCATCCCTTCCCCCCTGACCTTCCAATCTCCACCAGAGGAAGGATTCAAATGGGATTACTCGTATCTCCACCTGCTTGTCAAAGCAATCATCCCTTCTCTCGGCACAAATACGCCTCGGCGGTTCATGTCACAACCCAGGGGATCTAATAAGATCATATACTGTATAAGAGAGATAAAGATACTTTGAAACCGCAGTAGTGGAGCTGAATTTGCATGTTCATTTTACTTGTAGTGGACACTCAAGCAGCAGTGAGCGACTGGCTCACAACGATTCTGACATGTGAAGTATGTAAATCAATCACATACATTGTATCTTGTCAGTCTTTTGATCCTCTTGAGGAACATCAGAAAAGGGGAGAGACGCAATAAAAGAAGCTGAGGAGGACACAATATGGAAAAAGAAAATGTAAAGGGATGAGTGTGATAGAAGGGAAGATTGCAGAATAATAAGAGGGAGACGATAGAAATGAAAAAAAAAGACAAAAGCCCACGCCATGCTTCTGTTTTTAAGAAAGACTGTTTTTAATTGTGCCTGAGGTGTTTGTTTTTTATTTTTATCTCAACAACACAAATTTGTTATAGAATAGAATAGAATAGAATAGAATAGAATAGAATAGAATAGAATAGAATAGAATAGAATTACTTTAATGATCCCAGACTGGGAAATTATTTTGTAACAGCAGTAGTGGGTCAGCAAATAAGAACTTTGTACATAACATAAATAGAATCCAATATATACATAGTGTATATATACAAAACAAAACAAAAAAAAAACAGTAGAGAGAGCAGAGTTCTCTGACAGGCAGAGGTGAGAGAGTTATTATAAAAAGTGATGGATTGTGGCAGGAAAGACTTCCTGTATCTGTTGCTACGACAGCGAAGCTGAAGCAGCATTCTGGAGAAGGAGCTCCGCTGTCTGACCAGTGTGAGCTGGAGAGGGTGGAGAGGATCATCCATAATGGATAACAGTTTTTTCAGTGTCCTCCTCTCCACAACAGCCTCCAGAGTGTCCTGTTTGCAGCCAATCACAGAGTCAGCCTTCCTGATCAATTTGTTGAGTCTGTTGGTGTCGCTGGCGCCAATGCTGTTTCCCCAACAAACCACAGCAAAGAAAAGTACACTGGCCACCACAGACTGATAAAAGATCTCCAACATCTTGCTGCACACGTTGAAGGATCTCAGCTTCCTCAGGAAGTAAAGTCTGCTCATCCCCTTCTTGTAAACAGCTTCAGTGTTAGATCTCCAGTCCAGTCTGTGGTTGATGGTAACACCCAGGTACTTGTAATCCTCCACCGCCTCCACCTCCTTTCCCAGAATGCACAGAGGTTGGAAGGCCGTCATCCTCTTCTTCCTGAAATCTATCACCATCTCTCTGGTCTTGCTGATGTTCAGCCGATGTTCTGTCCAGTCCACTTCACAAAGTTGTCTTCCAGTGCCCTGTACTCCTCCTCCCGTCCCTCACTTATACACCCAACAACAGCCGAGTCGTCAGAAAACTTTTGCAGGTGACACGACTCAGTGTTGTACTGAAAGTCAGTGGTGTATAAGGTAAACAGGAAAGGAGACAGTACAGTCCCCTGTGGAGCTCCTGTATCACTAACCACCACATCAGACAGAACACTGTATGCAGCGTCTTTGCACAGTAATGTTTATCTAAATGAAACACATAATTAAGTAGAAGTCACTGAGCGCAAACCAACGCCTACACTCAACAGCCTTTCCCTCTTGCAAATGATCGTTCATCTCCTGAGCTTGATCTTCCAATGAAGTTTCACATGAATGCACTGATGTTTAACAGCTGTCCTGGATATTGTAGACTGACACACAAGCAAGCAGTGAGCATGATTGTGTGATCTTCTCTTCACTTGAATAGCGCTAATCCCAATACCAAACATCACAATACCAAAATTATGACTTTGGTATGTTACCTGTCTAAAATTACTTGATACCAATACTGAACCGATACCACGTCAGAGAACTCCAACATCATCAGAAGTAATGGAATACAATATTAGATGACAGCATGTGGAACTTTTTTAATTATCTCTTTTTATTAAGTAGAACATTTTAACTTAAAAAGTCAAAATGAAAATATTTCTTTTTTTAAAAGCTGCAAACAACATGTTTAGTTCATAAAATGAGATAATCCTTTATTCAAACCACAAAGGGGGAAATTGCAATTTGCATTTCATGTTGATAAAGATGTTGATACAAACTACAAGCCGTTCTGTGCTCTACTCAGATATTATGTTACATCCGGGGGATATTTATGTTATCCATCTCTAACCTGCAGCTCTCTGAATTCTTTGAACAAGTCCACATGTCTGTCAGCTTGATGTTTCTCCAGGTTGGTCTGTATCGCTTTAAAGCATCATTTACAGATGGGCTCTGTGGTGTCCGTGGGCTGGACACTGTCAGCTACATTTTAGCTCTGTGCGTCTTATAAACCAACCTAGGACGGTCGTCAGGAGCACTGCTCTGCTTCATCACCGCCCCGCTGTCGCTGAGTTCATGAAGTACGAACACTAATAAAATGTGAAATACTATTGTTTTTAACAGCTGGGTACCGTGGTACCTTTGTAGTATTGGTTTAAGGTGCAACACTATTAGCAAAAAGCTATCATTTCGCTGCCTAATCTTTCATACATCCTTTGTTTTGCTATCAGTACCTAGCATTGCAGTCCTCGATTCCAAGCTTCTCTGCAATCACCTGCGACAAACTATGTTTCTATTCTGCATCTCTGTATTCTTTACTTTGGCTTAAGTTTAGCCTTTAGCCCTGATTTTTTACAAGAGAAAGCCATCCTTTATTTGCCCTGCAAGAGGAAAATATATTTTTTTACGTTAAAGTTGTACTCTTGAATCATATTACTTTGGGCACATTTTATTGGGTGGTTGAAACTTTGAGATACGTTGAGATACGTTGTTTATGGCGGCCCCTTTGGCAATTATGTTGCGTTCACACCAAACGTGAATGGCACAAATACAATCACTTAAGATGCTCGTATCGTGCTGCTTGCTCATATTTGTCACATCTTTGATCTCACCAAAGCAATTTCAGTCAAAAACAACTGGACTTGGTTATTTGATTTAAGACGTTTCACCTCTCATCCAAGAGGCTTCATCAGTTCACTTACGCATCTGACCGAGTTGGTGGAAGTAGGTTTGGACTTCGTTAGTGCTCTATTGAGTCTTGACGACAGTCGTTGGATTCACTGGGGGCCATTTGTGAACAGTTGTTCTTTGAGGTCAGATTGTTGAATCTACTGGGAAGGGATGAAAGGGCAGCATTGTAAATTGGAGATAAGTGGTGTCTCAGACCTCCTCCTCTGTTTAGTGATGGTTTCTCTTCTTTTGCATAGATGGTTTCTTTTACTCCTCTTTCAAACCATCTGTCCTCTCTGTCCAGGATGTGGACATTGTTGTCATCAAAGGAGTGGGCTTTCCCCTTGAGATGTAAGTGGACAGCAGAGTCCAGGCCCAAGGAGTTAGCTCTCCTCCTCCTCCTCCTCCTGAACTGATGAAGCCTCTTGGCTGAGAGGTGAAACGTCTTCCTAGAAAAATAATAAGTCCAGTTGCTTTTGACTGAAATTGCTTTGGTGATAAAGATGACCTGGACAAATGAGAACATTCATAAGCACATCTTTATGCATCGCATCATTCGCGTTAATCGCATATAGCAGCCGAGGCGGCTAGCTAACTGAAGCTAACCCCCAGCTCAGCTTACTCTGCTGTTGTGCTAAATGGAAGTGATGCTAGTGCTAACAGGGATCTGAATGCTTCTAAAAGAATAGAAATTAGCTTTTCAGAGGAAGTGTGTGGCTCTTAAAAGAGCCGTTATGTTGTAGTGAGATTAGGCCGTCAGTGATTTAACCTCCGAAGCTGTACAGGTGCTGCCTGGTCTCAGGTAGATCAGACTAGGACTCGCTAAACTCTGCACTGACTGCTTTCTTCTTCTTCTGTATTTCTGGCAGACTAGATGCCTAAAGGCACGTAGCTGCCATCCACAGTTCATAATTATATCCATTATTTTATATCCACAGGAACTGACGGGTTTCCCCCAAGGGCTGCAACAATAGCAGCTTTGGTGAGCCCCTGGATGTAACATGGAGAACTTTGATGACACTTACCGCAATCTTATCGCTGATTGGCTGTCGCGGTGCGATGCTGCCTGAAAAGTTCAATGTTTTTAACTTTATTTGCGCTGCCTCCGCCTGAATCGCGTGTCATCGCGCCATTTACATTGATTTTCAATATAGAGTTGTCACTCAATTCACGTCTATCACGTTTGGTGTGAATGCCCCATAAGATGAAACTGCAGGTGAGCCTGTTCTTTCAGAGCCTCCATCTTGTCACGTTCATGGTCACTATGTGTGTTGGCTATTATTATTTTTTCTCTTTTTTAAACTGTATGGAAACACATTCACCTCTCTACCCTCTTAAATCGACAAACACACACACACACACACACACACACACACGTTCCTATTACATTTCTGCCCTACAGGCCTGACTCAGAAGTTGAAAGTTCCCATTTCCAATTACAAGTGAACGCAGCATAACGATCTGGGCTGACAGACCAACCTCTTTCAGCAGTCACTAACATGGTGGTTTATTTACTTCTAGCCCGGAATGTCTCCACAGACACATAGATTTGAACACTCAGCAAAAAGGTGCTTTCGTTAGTGGGTCATTTTATCAATCACCATTGTTTTAACTCACTCTTTGATAGATATGACCTTAAAAGGCAATTAAGCAGATGAAAATCTTACATCTTTACACACACACAGGCCTGAAACACATGCATGAACAAACACAACCTATATACATGCATTAATGGAGAGATGTCAGAGGGGGCTGCCAGATGATGAAGTGCCCAGAGCAGTTGTGGGTTCGGTGCCTTACTCAGGGGCACCTTGGCAGTGTCAATAGGTGAAATGGCACCTCTCTAGCCACCAGTCCACGCTCCATTCATGGTTTGAACGGGGACTTGAACAGACGACCATTCGGTTTCTAAACCAAGTCCCTACGGACTGAGCAGCTGTCAGTTGACTCACTGACAGCTTTTGAGGCCTGGACATAAGCCCTAGATTGAAGGCAATGTGTGAACTTTTCAAAGAGGCGAGGCTAGATGGTGCCTCACAGATCTATCAGGCTGCACATCTGGAGTCGCCAGGGACTCCAGGAGCCAATGACAGTGCAAGACATTGGATAAGGGAAAACCAGAGGGAAGGGGAGAGAAGAAACTTCACTGAATGTGCGGCCGCGGACAGGCCCTGCCCAGGGACCGGTGAAGCACTGACGCGAAGCTCAGCTCTAGGCCCAAGCCACACGCAAGGCATCCTTGAACATCATTTCAAATACACTGGGTTTTCAACTGTTTCAACTTTTCACATTACTTTTATAAAAAAGAAGAAGAAAAGACAAACTGTCGTCAGACAATAGCCGATGGGTTCGGTGATGCGTGACAGCGTGTCTTTTGCTTTCCACACAGAGTGTTGACCTGCATGCAGCCAAAGCCTGCTCAGATATGATTTAGACTACAAAGAGAAACCCGACTGCTTACGCTCCCCAAATCTTGTCCTGTTGCCTATAGATTCTCACATGCAGAATCTGTTTGTACTGTAGGGATTACTAAAATCAGTAGGATTCATCCTATCAGGCCCGAAGAAGACAATCTGTCCAATAGTTGTTGAAAAATGTTGTGCCAAAGTGGTGGACCAAGCAACCGGCAATGCTTTGATTAAAAATGCAGCTTGTGCAACACTTTAAAATATCTTACCAACAACCAAACAGACGAAGATGATAACTACTTCCAAAAATATTTGGCAAAACAGAACGATGCCAATTGAGAAAGCAAATTCCTATGGCAAGATTAATGAGTAAGAGCTTCTGCATAAGGCTTAAATATTTAACGTATAATCCTCCAAGAAGTTGTAGATAAGTGGAACAGACAGTCGGGAGGTGTGCAGAGAAAGGGAAGTTCACAGAGGGACATTCAGGGCGCTGAGAAGACACCTTGTGAAAAATAAATCAAGAGGTTATAAATATGGATATTACCGTATGAGCAGGTCCTGCACTCTACAGCAGCGCTCGCTCAGATTGGTCTGCTCTTTGAATCGTCCCTAATTCTGTAACAACACCAGTGCTGACTCAGACGAGATGAGACCAACCTTACAGCTGATACAGCCTACTGTACATACTGGTGCTTTGTTACTCCAAATGTAAAATGATTATAAGAATTCTGATTCTTTTACCCTTTAATTTTTGGGGAGGGCTTACCTAAGCTAACCGTGTGCTGGCGCAAGCTGACACTTAAATTTTAGACCTTTCAGTCAGAGACATACTTTTAAGGTTGAATATGGAGAATGAGCAGAACACCGCCATCTAGATTTTAGTCGCAACAATAAAAAAATAATTGCAGCAGTCGGGTTGCCAGGTTTGTCAGACCCGGCCCAGTAGCCTACAGGAGACCAGAGTCTGTTTGAGCCTGTTTGAACCCATCCCCTCTGGCAAATCACACCATAAATCAAATATTGCAGAGGAGTTTGACTGACAGTTACTGTTAGCAGTTAGCGTTAGCCGTTCCAACTAAGTAAAGATGAAAGTGATGTTACTGATCAAGGAGAAACGTAGCCATTTGGGTGTGCGTTTTAATGGCGTTTCTCTCCTTTCTCTCAGTCCATGGAGTGAATGCTTGGCATATACTGACTCTGGTTTTTGCCCGTCTCCGCTCACTCAGCTGCTGGGACAAAGAAGTAGCTGCAGGATTGGCAAACTCCATTTCACCCAGTGCCAGCCTACAGTAGCTGCACCCAACAACAGACAACCCTGGCAACAAGCAATGCCCAACGCTATTGGCTGCTACAATGGAAACAGAATGTGACAGAATATACGTTCTCAAACCTGTCAAAAAATGTTAAAATATTAATTCAGACTAAATTTAGATTTTAATGGAAAGGCAATATTTTCATTCTGGAGCCCTCAAAACACCCTGTGGGTGTATTATTTAATATATAAATATATATCTTATAATAGCTTATAATAAAGATTCTATATAATCACAAAAATCAACCTTTAACATTTAATTGTTTCTATTTTGGTTCTACAATTTTTAACTGCAGTTCTGTGTAGCATTGACATTCTTAAAAGTCTTAGACAAGGCTTTCCGAAGCACTCCTTGCCTTGGTATTCTCCACTCACATCCTCCTATTCTGACTGTGGCTCTAAATATCACCTCTCTCCATTCTTTCACAAAGCAGCAGATTATGGTTCTCTAGCTTTAACTCTTGAAGTCAGCTTTTCTTCTCCCCGAATCTTATTGAAAATTTCCAAACCATTTTCTTAGTGGCATTATTATGCATGTCATGGCACTTTAAGTGAGAAACTGATTCCCATAAATTGTCACACTTGATGGGCCACATAAAGACATGACATTTCTCAGCTCGGCAGCCTGTCAGTTATACTTGTTTTATGTCACAAGGCCTTACTGTCAATAATTGAAAGTTATATCAAAGCGTAAAAGGAAAGGACACAAAAGAATGATAAATGATTCCTTATTGAATTCCGATTGATGTTCAATGTCAAAGAACACAGTAAATATTGCAGAGCGTGAAGCTTTGGTAATATGTATGTCTATAGGTTTGACAGTCAATTTTTGAGTGAAAAAGCATCATTCAGGCCCCCGATGGAGAAATACTTGAAATAATGAGGAGAATAATGATTGGTCAGAAACAGAGTTCAACAGAATTTACCACTGAATTCAGACTATCAAAAGTTAAAGGAGGCAGGAGAGAGCAGGATGGTGAACCTACCCATAATTCTGACTACGCAATGACAGGACAGGAACAATACATCAATTTAGTTTATTAGGAATATCCTTGAGAGGTGCTGCATGAGTCCCAATAATAAAGTGTTACAGGGTTATATGAGCCTCAGCTGAAGTAGCTATATACAACAATTTTTAATTTAAATACGTCGTGGTGAAACTTAAAGGTTGAATATGTAGAATCTTTATTAAAAGCTATATTTCTTTTTCTAAATTAATATTTAAAACATTTTTTGACGGGTTTGACGATGACTTTCTGTCACATTGTGTTTCCATGGTAGCAGCCAATAGCGACCGGCATTGCAGGTTGCCAGGGTTGTCTGTTGTTGGGTGCAGCTACTGTAGGCTGACACTGGGTGAAATAGAGTTTGCCAATCCTGCAGCTGCTTATTTGTCCCAGCAGCTGAGTGACTGGAGACGGGCAAAAACCAGAGTCAGTATAGGCCAAGCATTCACTCCATGGACTGAGATAAAGGAGAGAAACGCCATTAAAACACACGCCCAAATGGCTTCTCATTGATCGCTAGAACGGCTAACGGTAACTGTCAGTCAAACTCCTCTGCAATATTTGTTTGTATGGTGCAATTTGATGGAAGGGAAGGGTTCAAACAGGCTCAAACAGACTCCTGTAGGCTACTGGGCTGGGCAACAAACCTGGCAACCCGACTGCTGGAATTATTTTTTGTTGTTGTGACTACGCTCTTCAGACACTAGATGGTGGTGTTCTGCTCATTCTCCATATTCAACCTTTAATGCAAAAATTAAACATTTCTTGCTTTAATAAAATATTGATAGTTGGTGCCAATGGATGCTTATGTGGACTTTACTCTGTCCAATAGCCGACCCTTGTTAACCGGACATTAACCGTTGAAAGAAAGGAGTCCCAGTTTACCTGTCTTGGAGAGTGGCTCGGACGCAGACTACTCTCTGTATGCTGACAGCTGCAGACTTGGACCGGTCATGCAGCCATGATATTGCATGCATTGGCATTGACACAGCCATTTTCCTGGAACTGCTTGCATAGCCACACAACTGGTACAAGTCTGCAGCTATCTGCAGAGTGTAAGTCAGAGCCTGTCTCCACTACATCTGCAAGGTCGTCAACTGTAGCATTTAACCCTCCGGTCCTCATCAATATAGTGGCATGTGTCATGTAGCTCTCCTACTGCAAAAACACATTTTAAGCTCTTTTTTCCTGCTAAGTTCATGGCTTACATGATCGTCTGCTGGACAGCACTCACAACGGCCAGCTATGGAGCAACACAGAGTGTGCCAGGCAGAGCCACAGCTAAAACACCAGATTTGCTGGTGCCTAAGCTCTCCAATAATAAAAGGGACATGTGGTTGAGTTGTAGTTTTTTTTATAAATTATATCTGTTTATCTGTTTAACTGATAGTATTAATCTGTCACAAGTCTTATTATCGGGTAAACGGTTAATTATTAACACCCATAGCAACAGTGTAATGGTAATGTATTTCAAGAGGAAATAATACGATATATTGCCATATCAATATTTTGGCCCACCCTACTATATACTATAAAAAATACTAAAGAAGCATGTGAATGGGTAATAAAAAAATCCCATTATAATCAGTCATGTCTGACAGGTCTGTTGGTCTTATGAGATCTGGATCTTTTCAGTGGCTCTTGTCTTGATGTATGAATGGTGGCACTTGTTCCCTGAATGGCTCCAATCCTCTGGTGGCTGTTTGTGTTCTTGGCGCTGGAGATTTTCTCTGTAAATTCAATAACCGCTCCTACCTGCATTAATCAACCACAACCCACTCTCCCTCTCTGTGTTTGTTTCTCTCGCCTCCCTGCTTCACTCCATCCCTCCCTCTTTTACTGCTGCGACACATTTAGTCCACTTAGCCTGCAAAAGTGACAGCTCTGTGTGTGTGTGAGTGTGTGTGTGTGTGTGTGTGTGTCTGTGTCTGTGTGTGTGTGTGTGTGGCTCTCTCCTTCAACTCTATATATTTTAACTTAGCCTTTATTGCCTCCTATCTCTCTGTAATTGACTTCATGACCATTTTGTTGCAACCAACTACCGAACTTCCTGTACCGAAAGGCCCCGTTAATTCGTTTTTATTTTACAGAATGAAGCCATAAGTTGTTTTTGTCTCTGCAACAATAACACATTTTATGATTAATTTCATTATTTAAATAATAAAGCAAAACATTAGGCTCGCCTTTGAACAACTAACAGTATGAATTTAGAAGATATTTGTGAATGCAACAGAAGGTCAGAGGGAATAAAATAAAAAGAGAGTGGAAAAAAATCCTCAGGATCAAAGCCCTGACACACACACACACACACACACACACACGTTCTCACACAAGACTCTTTGTGAGGACACTCATTGACATAATGCATTCCCTAGCCCCTCTATCACGACTAAGTTCAGTTTCTAACCAAAACCTAATTCAGAGCTGAACCTTAAAACTAAGTCTTATCCCCCAAACAGGCCTTTTAAAAAAAGAGGACCTGCCAAAATGTCTATACTCTGTTGAATAAATTCTGAATTGGTCCTCACAAAGACAGCTATATGAGTACACATACCCTCATATACACACACATACCAACACAAACACAGTACAGTGTCAGCTGCGGTCAGTCCTAGTGCCTTAATCGTCTCTTGGCCATGTATGGCTCAATGAATGTAGATCACACTGTCAATATAACTAAGGTACTTTGTACAGTAGAGACAGAAAGTAAATGGAGGTGAGAGACAGAGTTGTCTGCTCTACTGTGAACGCCGATAAAGTTGGTGACGTAATTCATTTATTTAAAAGAGAAATGCAAAGTGAATATCACACATGAAAGTTGTTGTATATACATATATACAACAACATATATATACAATATATCAGAATCAGAATCAGAATCAGGTTTATTGCTAAGTATGTTGGACATACAGAGAATTTGACTCCGGCTCATGCTTTACTCACAGTTTCCAAACATTTAACAGGACAAACCTAAACATAACAATAACAATAACAATAACAGAACAATAACAGAACAACACAGAACAATAATTTAAGATAAAAAAATAAAGGTAATATTAAAAATAGGTTAACAAGTAAATATGAGAAATTTAAAATAGAAAGATAAAATAATTGTGCAAAGTAAAGTGACCAGGCTGTTATAAATATCTTTGTTATATTATTTACAATGATATACATAAGGTGCATTAGGTGCATTTGTCTTGTATGTCTGGCATGTGTGTGTGATGTGTCGGGTGGGGTCAATTGTTCAGCAGTGTGACGGCCTGGGGGTAGAAACTGTTTTTATGTCTGGCTGTTTTTGTGTAAAGAGCTCTGTAACGCCTGCCAGAGGGGAGAAGTTCAAAGAGGTGATGTGCAGGGTGTGAAGGGTCTGCAGAGATGGGAACTGCCCTTTTCCTGACTCTGGATGAGTGCAGGTCCTGGATAGTGGGCAGTTTGACACCAATGATTCTCTCTGCAGTCCTGATTGTCCGTGTCAGTCTGTTCTTGTCCTGATTGGTGGCCGATCCAAACCAAACAATGATGGAGGTGCAGAGAACAGACTGAACTATTGCCGTGTAGAACTGGATCAGCAGTTCTTGGGGCAGGTTGAACTTCCTCAGCTGACGAAGGAAGTACATCCTCTGCTGGGCCTTTTTGATTATGGAGTCCACGTTGTGGCTCCACCTCAGATCCTGGGAGAGGATGGATCCCAGGAACCTGAAGGTTTCCACAGCAGACACGGTGTTGTTGAGGATGGTGATGGGGGGCAGTGTGGGGGGGCGGCTCCTGAAGTCCACTGTCATCTCCACAGTTTTGAGCGTGTTTAGCTCCAGATGGTTCTGACCGCACCAGAGGGCCAGCTGTCCCACCTCCCGTCTGTAAGCAGACTCGTCACCGTCCCGGATGAGACCGATGACGGTTGTGTCGCCTGCAAACTTCAGGAGTTTGACAGATGGGTCACTCGAGGCGCAGTCATTTGTATAAAGGGAGAAGAGCAATGGAGAGAGCACACACCCCTGGGGAGCGCCTGTGCTGATGGTCCGGGTGCTGGATGTGATCCGCCCCAGCCTCACCTGCTGTCTCCTGTCAGTCAAAAAGTTAGTAATCCACTGACAGGTGGAGGCTGGGACGGTGAGCTGGGAGAGTTTGTAGTGGAGGATGTCCGGGATGATTGTGTTGAAAGCCGAGCTAAAGTCTACAAACAGGACCCTTGCATAAGCCCCCGGGGTGTCAAGGTGTTGCAGGATGTGGTGCAGTCCCATGTTGACTGCATCATCCGCTGACCTGTTTGCCCGATATGCAAACTGCAGGGGGTCCAGCAGGGGTCCTGTGATGTCCTTCAAGTGGCTCAACACCAGTCTCTCAAAGGACTTCATGACCACAGATGTCAGGGCCACAGGCCTGTAGTCATTTAGTCCTGTGATTGCTGGTTTCTTTGGGACCGGGATTATTGTGGAGCGTTTGAAGCAGAAGGGGACTTCACACAGCTCCAGGGATCTGTTGAAGATCTGGGTGAAGATGGGGGTCAGCTGGTCAGCACAGACCTTCAGACAGGAGGGTGACACACCGTCTGGGCCTGGAGCTTTCTTGGTCTTTAGTTTCTTGAAGAGCTGACACACATCCTCTTCACAGATCCTGAGTGACGGTGGGGGGGAAGGGAGGGGTGATGAGGGTTGTGTGATGGTGGAGTGGGTGATGGGTGTGAAAGTTGGCGTCTCAAACCTGCAGTAGAAGACATTCAGGTCGTCAGCCAGTTGACGGTTCACTGCAGTGTGGGGGGATGGTCTCCTGTAGTTGGTTATGTCCTGTAGACCTCTCCACACTGACGCAGGGTCGTTAGCTGAGAAACTGCTCTTCAGCTTCTCAGTGTAGCATCTTTTTGCCACCTTGAAATACTTTGTCAGTGTGTTCCTGGCCGTGTTGTACAGGACTCTGTCCCCACTTCTGTTGGCCTCCTCCTTGGCCTGGCGAAGCGTCCTGAGTTTTGCAGTGAACCAGGGTTTATTGTTGTTGTATGTGCAGAAGGTTTTGGTCGGCACACACATGTCCTCACAAAAGCTGGTGTAGCTTGTCACAGTGTCAGTCAGTTCGTCCAGATCTGTAGCAGCAGCCTCAAAAACACTCCAATCAGTGCAGTCAAAGCAGGCCTGTAACTCCAGCTTTGACTCTGTGGTCCATCTCTTCACAGTCCTCACTACAGGCTTGGCAGATTTGAGTTTCTGCCTGTAGTTTGGAACAAGATGGACCATACAGTGATCAGAGAGCCCCAAAGCTGCACGGGGAACAGAGCAATAGGAGTCCTTTCAAATAGTGTAGCAATGGTCCAGAGTGTTTTTGTCCCTGGTGGGACACTTAACCTGTTGTCTGTATCTAGGTAGTTCACGGCTGAGGTTTGCTCTGTTAAAGTCCCCCAGCACAATGAGCAGGGAGTCTGGATGCTTCCTCTCCTCGTCCGTTATCTGGTCAGCCAGGTGTTGCAGGGCCTCAGTGACACAGGCCTGAGGTGGGATGTACACACCAACCAGAATGAAAGAGGAGAACTCCCACGGTGAATAAAACGGTCTACAGTTTATGAAAAATGTCTCCAAGTGGGGGCTGCATGTTTTCTTCAACGCTGTGACATCTGTACACCAACCTTCGTTAATATAGAAGCAGATTCCGCCTCCTCTGCTCTTCCCCGAGAGCTCCGTTACCCAGTCCGCTCGTAACAGCTGGAAGTCCGGTAGATGTAATCCTGAGTCTGGGGTGAGTTCACTGAGCCAAGTTTCAGTGAAACACAGGGCGGCAGATCTGCAGAAGTCCGAACTCCTTCTGTTGAGGAGCAGCAGTTCATCTATCTTGTTGTTAAGGGAGCGGACGTTCGCCAGGCGAATCGACGGGAGCGCTGTTCGGAATCCCCGCTGTCGGAGCTTAACGAGCGCGCCGGCCCGTTTGCCCCGTCTGCGTCGCCTGAACATCCCGTAGACAGCCGCTGCTCCTCCGACTAGAAGTTCCGAAAGGTATCCAGAATCGGTGAGAAATGTTGGAAAATTGTGTCCGGTAGACTGTCCATAATGTAAAAGTTCCTCCCGAGTGTACCGGATCACGGAAGGACAACTTAAAACGCAAAAAACAAAAAAAAAAAAAAAAAAAACTGCGGAGCTAAGCGCCGAGGCAGCCGTCCTTGGCGCCATCTTGGAATATATATATATATATACAGATAGATAGATAGATAGATAGATAGATAGATAGATAGATAGATAGATAGATAGATAGATAGATATGAATCAAGTATTAATTACTTGTTCTGTAATTTTGCTCTCCTGTGTGTGTGTGTGTGTGTGTGTGTGTGTGTGTGTGTGTGTGTGTGTGTGTGTGTGTGTGGACAGTGCCTATAGAAGGTCATGATACCCTATGCATTCCTCCTGTTAAAGTAAATTTCTTTAAGGAAAGTATAGCATTCTCAGCCTGGACCCCATTTTTTCATGTTTTTGTGTCTAAATGACTAATGGGTGCAACATTTTTTCAAATTGATCCAGTATTGAGCAAGCCATGCAGCTCTGCACTCACAAGCCAAGCTAAAATATAATTGAACAGGACAATTGCACAATATCAATATATGTCCACAAAAAGTGTTTGTTTGTCCACTAAAAAACCCAAATTGTTATTATAAGTGTCTGACTACATTATGGTGAAGCAAAGAAAAGTTTTTTTTTAAATAAAATATTTTTTTGTGTTTCAAACATTTCTGATTTGTGCCAACAAAATGTGGGGCTACACGTCACACAGCTTTCTTTGACTAACATCACCTTTGGGCCGGGCTGAAGTTGTGGTTAGTTGTGCTACAAATGGATCGTAGTACTCCGATCCATACACTGCACCCCTGCAGTGACCATTTTGACTGGGATAACTACTGCCAACTGACGAGGAGAAGACATCCTACCAAAGAACATTTTCATCAAGAAAAAAATGCTGTCCCAAGAGTGGAGACACTTGCTGCAGACAGAGCAGAGATAGGCTAATGCTATTAGCTAAAGTTACTGTGTTGACCTGCATCAGCAGCTACACATCAAAGCATGGCAGGATAACGGCAACTTCTCCATCTTGCCATAATGTAGTTAGACACTCATAATAACAATCTGAGCCCGTCAGTGTCAAAAACACACTTTTAGTGGATGTATATTTTGTGGATGATCGTTCTTGCCCTGCGCGATTGCATTGCAGCTCAGTTTGCGGCAGGGCTCTCCTTCAATAGGTACTGGGCCATTTTTAAAAACTGTTGATCCCATGAGTGACTTATACATGGAAAGTAGTGTCCGAGTTGAAAATACCAACATTTTAATTCTACTGTTGTGTGGACCCCATACTGCACTGTTCTGTTGATGTATGTGGGGTGTGAGAGTACTCCACCCCTGCACTCCCTACTGAAAACATTCGTACAGCATCAGCAGAGAAGAGTCAGAAAACTCAAGTCATGTGAAATCCACAGCAATATCTTGGCGGATCTAAGGTTTGCAGTTAGCATTCAGTCATATGCACTGCTGGTCATACGAGACCAAATCTTCTGAGGGTATTAAAGTGATCAGAATGCTTATGAATCCAACTTCTCATGTGTGAGCAAAGGAAAAAATCATCCCTCTGAGACCCCAGGGAGAGATCTTTTATGCGGCTGTTATAAGTTGTGACATTATAATTTGTGACATTATAAGTTGTGACATTATAAGTTGTGACGTTATAAGTTGTGATGTTATAAGTTGTGACGTAACGCCCTTTCAAAATATAAATTTCCGGGTCCAAGCCTCATATTTCTACACCACAGTGCCGTGTTCCCTGTTGTTTGAACACATCTGAGTTTTTTAAAAACGACGTCATTGTCATTTTACCTCTTTCTTATTGATGACAAAGGTGTCTAACTGACCAGAGAGGTGATCGTTATTGTTCACATGTTCGGTCGTTGGGTCTGTTTTGTTTCAACAAAGCGTTTGGACCGGGAAATAGTGTTTTAATAACAGTCACACTTAACAGTTGGATATGAGCATCAGTCCAAACGAGGTTTCATGTTTTGAGGTCAGAACAAGTTTCACTGACTTTCACATTCAAATCACAGTGCAAATACTGTTTATCTCTTTAAACGCGCCCTGAGATGCTGCAGAGAAGCCCCAAGCCAAAAATGCATCCCAAATCAAGAGACATAAACACTGATTAAAGAAATTATTTGGAAGACAGATGGGAAAGCAAGGAGCAGAATGAATTTATCGACGTTGGGAGGAATTCATGAGCGGAGGAGAAGAAAATCCATCTGGGATAAGAGGGGGTACATTTTTATAGATTAAATGCATGCAGTCAAAAAGTTTGTTGTTTTGCCTAATGATAGCCTCTACTTCGAGGTCATTACAGTATATAAAAAAGCTCACTGTGTTTTGCATACAAACAATCAAGGTAAGTCTGAAAGAATGCAGAGTGAGTTATGAAGAAACAATGAGGCCGTAGACAGCGGTACAGACCAGTGCTACCTCGGGTGAATAGCTACGTAAGTTCCATCAGTGGAGCTCACAGGGAGCTGCCGTTTAAGATGTATGTGTGTGTGTGTGTGTGTGTGTGTGTGTGTATGTGTGTGTGTGTGTGTGTGTGTGTGTGTGTGTGTGTGTGTGTGTGTGCGTGCGTGTGTGTGTGTGTGTGTGTGTGTGTGTGTGTGTGTGTGTGTGTGTGTGTGTGCATGCGTGCGTGCGTGTGTGTGTGTGTGTGAGAGAGAGAGAGAGCGAGAGAGACAGGGAATCATATGAATAAAGAGAGACGAGCAGCCTAAGAGAGAATGTGTTAGTCAGGCAGAGGCAGATGAAAAGATTGAGAGGTGGTGGCAGTGAAAAAATAATTTGTCCTTGAAAATATTTCAGCTGGTATCACATTATCAAGACATCACCTCAGGGATTCGCTGCAAATACTAACACACTGTAATGTACCATCGAATAAAAGATAATTAGCACTGATGAACATGTGAATATGCAGGGTATGTGTCAGTTATACAAAGGTTTTGAGGAGCATATTACGTTTTTTTTTAAACAAGCTTTTTAGATGTTCATTTTTTATGCAAGTGATTTGTTCAGGTGAAGATTTCCTCTCCGTAATAGCCCTGTACATAGCAGTTTGTCAGTGTGAGATTGGTTGTTGTTTTATCAGGCGGAATATAAATGAGCAAACATGCGGTCCCACAGCGCATTAGTACATTATGAAACCTCAAAGTGTTCAGTGCACTCATTCACCCTAATTTCACCAGGCAACCTTGCCCATTTATAATTGCAATTGTCTCAGAGATAGAATTTTAATACACACGATAACATCTGTGAGCAACCACACTCTGTTTCCATTAACTGATGCTGTAACTGGAGGTTCAAATTACACTAAATATCTTTGTTTTTGCTTTTGTTGCTGGTTTTCAGAGGCTAAGAGCTGAATGCTGTTTCACTTGTCAGTCAAACAGTGGTGACAGGATTAATTTCCTTACATTCTTATCCATTCACACAAGTTTGACTCCAATTTAACCTACTGTAACTGTTTTACAGCCACTGTATATATTTCCAGCGTGATTTACACATTTTGCCTTAAAATATTCAGTGATATTTGTTTTTTCAAAATTTCTGAAATTAATAAAAAATGAAAAACTAGAAGAGTAGTGTTGTAAAAGTTATGAGTCCCTAGATGTAATCCTTTGTGGAGGCACCTTTTGCTTTAATTACAGCCATCAGTCTGTTTGGATGTGTCTCTACCAGCTTTGTGCACCTAGATTGGAGAATATTTCCCTGTTCTTCCTGCAGAACTGTTGGAGTTCAGTCAGATTCTGTGGTGAGCGCTGATGGACTGCTCTCTTCAAGTCCACCCACAGATGTTCTGTATGATTCAGGTCAGGGCTGTGACTGGGCCACTCCAGGACCTTCACCTTCCTGTCCTTTAGCCACTGTGTTGTTCTTATGGAGGTGTGTTTTGGGTGGTTGTCATGCTGAAGGTGAACCACCTGCTCATTTTCAAGTGTCTAACACAGGGCTGCAGGTTTTTCTCAAGAATGTGGGTGAACTTGGCAGCATCCATTTTCTTTTCAGTCCTGACCAACTGCCCAGTGAAGAGAAACAAGCCCACAACATAATGCTGCTGCCACCACCATGCTTCACTGTAGGGATGGGCTGTTTTGGGTAGTGTGCCGTTTTTGGTTAAAGGACTTAGCACTTTTCCAACACTGCTATTCTAGTTTTTCATTTTTTTTATACATTTTCAGAAATGTTGAAAAGAAAATACCTTTAATGTTGAAGGCAAAATGTGTAAATCACTCTGGGATTTAAAAAAAAATGTATTATTATTTCAGTGTAAAACAAAAACAGTGACTATTTCAGAAGGGTGTTATGACTTTCTATAGGCACTTTTCTCCTGGAAATCCATCTAAAAAGTGTGGTCGTCTTATTTTCAGGGTCTAGATTGAAAGTCCAAATCAGTGCTTCTATAGATACAGTCAGTAAGTCATTGTGAGCGTTACATGTAAGTATACAGACACAAAAACAGACGGATCAAAAATCTGTAAAACAAGTTCCTTTCATGACGAGCCATCAGTAACAGTTTACAGTGAAATTGTTGACAGTGAAAACTCATGTTAGCTTACAGTGAGGACTAGCTAACAGTGACTGTGAGGGTCCTGAAAGATGGAGAGACACAGTGATTGTCCCAAAAAAAGTGCCTCAAAAGTCGGCCAACAACTGTTATGACTCCAATTTTAAGATAATTATTATAAACGCAGCAGAGACATCAAACAACTGTCAATCAGCCAAGAAATAGGGTGTCACAGAAGGTAATGTTCAAAGATGGTGAGCCCAAGAAGACCATCACAGAAAAAATTACCGTGGTCCTCAAATTGCCCACTTCTAGGAGATTGGCAGAAGAATGTGTGAGTACGTTGATGAAAGAGGAATGAGGGAACCCCCATTACGAGAGCCGTTATTCAGCTGATGGCTTTCAAATTTTTTTTATAATCCGTATTTTTAATAGAATTATTTCTTTATAAAAACAACAAAAACATATTTTTCCAAATACTATTAAAACTACTACTTAAAAAGTAGGGTCGTCTTATATTCAGTCCAATATGGTAAATCGACTTGTACTTATATAGCGCCTTTCTAGTCTTCTGACTACTCAAGGCCCTTTCACAGTGTTTGTCACATTCACCCATTCCCACAGACATTCACACTGATGGTAGTGGCCATTTACATACAATCTAATCTAACCATTCTCACTACATTTACACACCCATGCGCAGCATGGGGAGAAATTCAGGGTTCAGTTCAGTGTCTTGCCCAAGGACACTTCGACATGCATCGAACCGCCAATTTCTCGAACGGAGGACGACCCACTGAGTCACAGCGGCCACAATAAGGAGGAGCACAGTTGGACACCACAGCACTAAATCATCAGAATCTATCTCTCTGACATGGAGATGAGCTGAGGCCTGTCTGGCACATGCTACTCCATGGCTCATTTTATTCTGTCTAATGGTCCTTTAAAACATGACTCTACAACAGCACCACTGCGCTCTGAAACCCATTATTCACAATGGCTTGCAGAGCAAGCGGCTTTATGCTGTGTCAAACATTAGGGGCTCTAGTGGTCAGCTCACTCTTTTAACACCTGGGGGTCCACACAGCCACGCTATAAGCACCCAAGAGCCTGGTCAGCATGTGCAGTGCACAACGAGGGCCATGGTGTTCAACTTCCTTCAAAAGTCCTGGACAACCCACTGCATAGCTGAGGCATGGAGCCCCCCTGGCAGTCAAAGGCCCCAGGGCACTTGCCTGGTCCATAATCAGGCCATGGTCATACCAAAATTGGATTTACTGTATATTTGGACTGTCAAATAACATTACTTTCTGAATTTTAATTATCTCACATCTCTTATTAGAGTTCAGGCTTCCTAAGACAATGTATACAAATTGAGCCATTTTCTCGACTGTCTCAAGGTAAAATGGAAACTTATCACATGAATTTCCATGAAATGGTCCATTGCCTGATGTACTGTAAAGCCCCTTTCGCACTGGACAAAAGTATTTCTGTCTTTAAGCTTACAATCAGCATTCAATCCTGAGACAAAAGACTCTGCAGTAGTCACAGGTAATTATTATCAGTGATAGAAGCATAACACTGGGGAGAAACACTCCATGCAAGCAGCACACAAATATAGTTCCATCGAAAAAAGAAGTAACCAGCCTCTTGCCTCCATGCTGCTTTCTACTGAGTCCTTTCCCTGGTTTCTGTGTGTTTGTGCCATCGAGCATGGCACACGAGAAAAAAAACAGAAAAACATAATGGCATACTCATCTGGTGTAGTTTTCTGCTGCCCTGATGGTTTGGAAGAGACTCCCACCACAAGCAAATTCTGTTGATAGTTTTAAAAAAAACAGATCAAAACTAATTTTATTATTGCCTGTCATTAGATTATTTAGTTAGTAAGTAAGTATTTTGTCTTTTTATGGCTTTATTATTGTACAGTTTTTTTGTTATTGCTTTCTGTTTTATTACATTTGTCGTTGATTTGTTGTTTGTAAGACACTTTTAGCTGCATTTTATGTTCTTAAAGGTGCTTTTAGACACATTAAAAAACCTGCATCTACGCGCTAATATGGGTGGACAAAGGTTTTCTGTGTACTGCTGCTGCTTATTGTAAAATATTTCTTCTTCTGCCAATGCTGCAGTCAGCAGGTCAGGGCACTGTAAACCACATACTGTAGTCATCCATCTATTATTGTAGCCCAGGGAAAAAATATGCAAATTCTCCCTGAATTAATGAAGGGGTTCTGTCTTTCTTTCCTTTTTTTTTGGAATAAATAAGGGATTCCCGGGGCACAGAGCAAGAAGGAGGGAGAGCACGAGAGAGGAAAATATGGAGGAGGGGTAAGAATAGGGAAGAAATACAGAGCCAGTGAAGGAGGAGGAACAATTAATAGGAGAGATGAGATGTATTATAGGGGGGGAAATGAGAGAGGGACATATAGGCACAGTGGAGATTGTAGGAAAAAAAGGAGGCGGGAGAAGGCAACACACCTTTGAGATATCAAGAACAAGAACTGGGGCAATGAAGAGAAGTGGGTGAGGAATGGGATGTGTGGGGAGATGAGGACTAGAGAATGAGAGAAGGTGTGAGAAGAAGACCTGAATGTGGTATTTCCCAGTTCCCATGGTAACACTAGACTACCCCCCCCCCCCCTTCTCTACAACACATACTCTCACATCTTTCTGTTCCTCCATTTCCACACCCAGTGGGATAACATCCCACACTACAGCATGCTTAACACACACACATGTTTAACACATAGTTCAGTATGTGTCCTTGATAGCTTGTGATGAACTCTGCATATTTTATACAGTGGTCCTGCCAAACACTCACTTTGCATACGGATACAGTATGATGAGACAGAGAGTACATGACATACATTTTTAAATCATTTACATTTGACATACTTTCAGCTCATTTCAATTTGCCAGTGTGCATTAAGTTTAAAGTGTAAAATTTCTGACAAAAAATGACTATGCGTGGGACACACTTACTTTAGATACACCGTTTTTCACTGGCACTGGAACCATTAAAGTGCCATCAGTCATTTAAAGGATACTACAAATGCATAAAAATTCACACATGGTGGATTTTAATGAGGAGCAAATAAGCAAAAGACAAAATGTGTCCCTGAAAGATCGGTGGCTGCTCTGATCACACTGAGCCACGTCGCTGCAGGCACAGCTGCTTCAAGTACGCCTTGGCAAAGAGGTCGCGGAAAAGCGGCGTGGTGCGCCTGTGGAGCGGGGCTGCATGTGTGACCGGGCTATCAAATGTGATTAACACACACATTATACACAAACTAATATCCTCTAATCTCCCTCAACTCCTTGCATGTGGTCTCGCTCTCTCTCAAAGACGTTAGATCTATAAAGCCTCCGAGCTCAACAGCTAACTAGCTAGCTGCCGCTAACAGGAAAGAAATGGTAGTAGTAAAGCCCACCTCTTGCTTGACTTGATTGGCTGCCTGTGCAAAGTCTGACATTGATGAGCAGTGCAATTCCACTGCTTGCGCTGGACAGCAAAAATTAGTTTAACTTTTATGCTAGAAAAACCATTGACGTGAAATTGTCCCCGGGCCCGTCGGGGGGGGGGGTTTGTTTTTCTCCAAAGGTCTCCTTGGGTCCCTCCCACCTCCAGGGTGCTTGCCATTACTAAAACTATAAAGACAACCTTGTCCCGAGCACAGGGAAGACACACGAGGGGCATATCTGGAGTGTTTGGTGAGATACTCTGGTTTGTTTAGAGTGGTGTGAAAGCTCATTCCAACTCTGACCCAAATATCAGAAGTCAACCCAAAAACAATGCATTTACTAGTTGTTTTATTAAATTTACACTTCAAATTGATTCAACCTCGCAAAACAATGTATCGACCGATATGTGATTTAACAAAAAACTTTCAAATCCGTATCATCCATTATGACCATACCTCGCTTGTCTTCTGTGTAATCTTTCTCTGGAATCAGGGCCTACATTCTCCTTCACTCACTGTCTCATCAGCTGCTCATAGTGCTCGCCTTCTTCTAAAATATTATAAACACCAAAGCAAAACCATTAGAGCCAAGATCGTTAAAGTTTGGTGTGGCTACATTGTTACTTAGACCAAAAAGTTTTATTTATTTTTCATTCCATCAGAAAATATTTAATTTAACAAAGATGCAGACGCTTTCTTTGTTAAAAACTTTGGTCTTGACCCTGTTGATTCAATAGATGTACAGGGATAGATCGGGTAGATTAGATCATTAGAGATTCCAAACTTTTCCCCAGAATGCCAGACTTTATTCCATCAAGCCTTCTTCAGGGTAGTGTCAGATATTTTCTGTTTACTCTAAAGTCACAATGAACTGGAAGTTTTAGCATCTTTAGCATCTGTAGTGTGATGACATGCTATCATGAAATATCAGCAATTTATCAACACTATGCTTACGTCAAAACTGTTCACCAGGTTTTTTTGTGAACTGAAAAGTAAGATGTGAAAAAGTTGACAGGACTCAGCTGTTGTTGGCAGCAGCAGCAGATGAATGGCTTTTTAATGGAGCCCAGGAAAAGACACGAAGCTATAAATACAAGCCAATGCAGAAATCTCCATTAATCTTTACGACACAGTGATAACCAGTCATTTCTCCAATCAAACAGACTTGTAGAGTCAAAGCATTTCCTTTAAACAAACACATACTGCATTTAATAATTGTCCAGCCCTATAGGTACAAGAAGAGAATACCATCATATATGTTCTTGCTGAAAACACAGACAACATCCATTATCATATATATTGAAAGCTCAGGGGACTTCTTCAGTAATATAAAGTGATGAGCTGCAGACCTCTGCCAGGAGTGAATATTTTCAAAACTGGTAGGAAAATCCCAACAGACGCTCGGTTTAATATCCTTGCACTCCAATTAATGTAATTGCATTTTAGATATATGTCCACCACTGTAACTCTACATGTCTTGCCTTGCCTTTAGTCTATAATTTCCTACATTCAGCATGATCCCAGAGAAGGGGCACATTGTTGCTTTCCATCTATGGGGAAAATAATTGTGATTTATTTTTTTCCACCAAACCCAAGAGCTATAGGCCTGAGATGGGACTTGATCTTAATATATCTATAATTTATGTGAATCTGTTTTATTGGCAATTATATTAATTCATTTTATTGAAGTTATCTGATTAAATGCACAACATTCTGGGGGTTCTGTACCTCATTTGTCCCAAATCATGGCGTAGCCTTCTTAGCCAGTCAGAGAAATCCCCAATGCTGACTCATCTTTTCTTCCTATGTAGGTCACATTTTTGGAGGAAAAGGCAGAATTGGTTTCTGCCTTTTCCTCGGTCGACTTTGGGGCGAGCAGAGGCAGCTTGCTGGTATCGGTCTTTTCCTTCTCCATGGTAACAGAAGCACCGATAGCTGAGCTGCTAAACTAATCCCTGGCCGCTCTGAGTTACATTTTGAGAGACTGTTGCTCTAACCAGAAAAAATAAAAATACACTTAAAATGTATATATGAGAAGCTGCGTGACAAGTTTGGATGCTACAGGGTCACATGACAGGGGACGAAGGGCATCACTTTGCCAGATGTTTTTTTCGATTGTTTGTTTTTTACAGCCCAGGGTTGCTCCATCTGTTTCCTGCAGAGGCATTAAAAAGTAAGAAAAATTGGGATGATATGATATAGGGCTACTCGTCTTCATGCAACCTCCAGAGGGGCATCTCAGCCAAAGAAGACAAATAGGTTGTTGCTCAACCTCAGCTTGGCCTTGTGCACATCCCTGGTCCTGAGCAAAAAGTGATGTATTTCTTTACCTCTAATATTAAACATCAGTACCACGAACTAACCAAAATCAACTGATTACGTTTTAAAATTATTATTTGTGAGCAAATATAATTTACAGGTTTAGGACGTGTGTCCACATAGTGGGCCTCATTTATCAATCTTGCGTGAAAACGGGCGCAGAATTGGTCGTACTACAGGACCCACGTGTGATTTATGAAACATTCGTATCCGACCAATCTCAGCGTATGAATGAGCGGCCCTTGATAGATGCGGCAGCTGAATTCGATTGTCTTTAACATGGTACGCCCTTAAATATTCCTGGTTCGGAGGCCTCGCCCACTGAGGTCAAACATGGAGAGGAAGAACGCTGGTTAGAAAAGAAACTTTTCCGACACACAGATCGGCATCCTGACATCCGAGATGGAGCAAAATAAGGACGTGCTTTTTGTCAGTCTTAAGAGTGGAATAAAAGGGGCCCATAAAAACGCTGTATGGAAAAAACTAATGGAGGGAGTCAAACCGAAGCAGCGCTTCACTGTGACCCGAGTGCGCCTGTGCGCACTGTTGGACAGGTGTGCCATATTCAGCACCCCTGCCGGGAAATGCACCCCTCGCATTATAGGTGATATTCTGGATCAGAAGGCTGTTGTTTCGACCTATAGGAGTAGTTTATATACAGGTAACCACATTAAAAGCACACACCTTTGAACATATGAATTGCAAGAAAAACTGGGATTATATTTAGGAAACACTGAGTCAAATACATTCAACTTTCTCAAAAGATCCATTTCATTCATTGTGTAATTATGGCTGCAGTATATTTCCACAGAACATAAAAAAATGTGTTGTTTTGTGTTCGCTATCATCCAAGTTTGTGATTTAAACTCTTTAAAATAGTTTAAAGACTGTAAGTAACCAATGTTCTGAGCGTTGTGGGTTAGCTGTATATAAACTACTCCTATAGGTGGAAACAACAGCCTTCTGGATCAGTTACCACCTAAAATCCGAGGGGGTGCATTTCACGGCAGGGGTGCTGAATACGGCACAACACCGGCGCTCTTGCTCTGTAGCGGGGTTTGCCAGCGGGGTTATTAGGTATTCCATAAGAGAATACCTTTGTCACCTAGTACCATACCAAGATGTTAATCATCTGATACCTTGTTTGATGAGTACACATGAGTACAATCAAGTGCTCCAACCACAATTTTTTTTTTAATTCGTTTTAAGAATCCGTTTTGATCTGTTCTTAATATGTGACTGCTTATGCTTAATGACAGCTGAGGTTTGTTAATTATTTTCAGCCAGATTTTGCTGTGCTGCACCGCAAATACACAGGCTAAAATTTGCGTACACGATCTCAGACCAGGCGTGATATTTGATCGTAGCCGCCGCTCATGTCCAAATTGATAAATGCCGAAGTTTGCCAGGAAATGGTCGTACGCACGTTTTTCTGCCGTACGTTCGATAAATGAGGGCCACTGTCTTTTGCTGGCAGAAAGGTACTGGGTGCTGGGGAGCACTTAATCCCAGTGCCTTGTATAACTGCCAGTGGGTCTTGTTTGTACAACAACAACACCAGTGTTAGCTAGGTGGTTATAGCTAACAACAAATACACAAAAATAAAATACAACACTGACCAGCAACATTCTGTGTCAGGTCAATCTGCTTCCACAAATGGGCTTTTCTGTCTTTGTTGTGATAGTTTCCTGAACAGGAGCACTGGTGATAACACTAGCGCTTTTCTGTGTGGTTTATGTGGTTTGCCTGTTTGTCAGTTTATCTACTTCAATATGAAAATATGAGCTGTAAAAAAAAAAGGTAATGTGGCCTGTTACCTTCTTGGATGTACCTCTGATGCCTTTTTCGGCAAATACACTCATCAAATAAGCCATCGAGACAATTTTTTTTCATGTTACAACTATTAACGGAGATATTCTGGGAAGTCAGGATACTCTTTTAATAAACTTTGGGTTCACTAACTACATTGTTGGTGCTTTGTTTTCTGTGTAAGGACCCTTCTCATGCTGCTGCAGAGGTTTGCTGTTATTTTGAGCAGTATTAGTGGTAAAAAAAAAGACGTTTGAATGCCTTCACCGTACTGCCCCGAGCTAATCACTGTTAGCCATGTCCGGCTGTTAGCGTCTGTTAGCGACTAATGTTGTAATGGAGTGTTGTAAATATCTCCGTCAATAGTTTTAATGAAAAAAATGGTCTCGATGGCTTATTTGATAAATGGATTTGCCGAAAAAGACCCTGGGATGATTTTTTGCGCCAGAGTTTCACTTTAAGACGGAGAGTGCGGTTCACACAGAGCAGGAGAGTTAGAGGCTCCTGATTTATCACCTCTACAGGGCCACAGTGACAGAAGGGAGCCGATGTAATCGTACTGATCTGGTCAGGGAGGCAGGATGGTTAATGGAGTGGTGGTGATTAGATTAGCAGAGGCTACTGGGCAATGTAGTGTTTCTAATTGAGTTGGTGGGATGTCTGTGTATTGTGTGTGTGTGTTCATGTCTTAAGGAAGTCTGTGCAGCGATCTATCACTTTTATTGGTGATTCACACACACACCCCTCCCCCATGCAATCATTGCCTAATAAATCACATACACACGCATGTAACATGTATCACTACGAACCAGGTGTTACTTCTTGCAGCTTAATGTTGCAGTTATGGTGTTGCCTCATGACACCAATTTAAGTTAATGGTAGCACACAAACAGTGATGATAAGAGATAAACACTCATTAAATGCCAGTAAAACAGACAATCAAAGTGACAGAGGCACACTTATGCCAAAAGTGGATGCAGATGTGTTGAACTTGTGTACAAGCTGCAAGAGCTGTAAGTAAAATCTGCCAAATTTAGAGAGCTCTTATATTTGGGTATTTTACAAAACTATCTTAAAGATTATTAAGAAATATTCTCAGGGACAAGTAACAGATTAAAACAGTACCAGACAGTAGTGGGATAACAGCAGCCAGCAGGGGTAACCAACAGGGTAACCAGAGAGAGAGAGAGAGAGCATACATACCCTACAGATAAATAGGATTTAATCACATCTGTATTCTAGAGGAGACCCAAAATCTAGCCAGAGAGATAGAAGAACAGGGAGAAGAATGGGAGCACGGAGTTGAAAAGAGGATTAGTGTTTGATAGAAAATAGTGTTGCATGGAGTATGAAGGGCCCTCATGTGAGGCGGAGGGCCCACAATGATACTAGAGCTTTGTCAGCGCTGGAGCATAGTCTGGCAGCATGAGTTAACGTTCTAGTAAAGCCCCCACCACTGCGATTTCCTGACTGAACCATTAAGGAAGTGCCAGTTTGTCTAGTGGCCACTAGGGGCAGCTTTCATAATAGAGCAATTTCTCATTGAGCTCCATGTTAAACAGGCTGTTTTTTAAAGCATGAACCTATTTAAGGCGTGGAACAAAAAAACATTCTAGTCCGTATATTAAGGTCATATCGCCTGAGGGGATTTATTTTGTACCAGGCTAGTTTTTATTCTATTGGAGGTTAAATGTTAATGAATAATTAGTGGCGCTGCCTCTTGAGTGACAGTTAGCCACTGGCCCTCACTTCTCCTCGGATGCTTGTTGTCAGGTTTAGCATGCTAACTCCGTCATCTTGACCTCGACTGCAGTTATTCGTGTTGTGGTGTTTTCATAAGTGATGAAATGGTTTGCTCTTCGATCAACTGTAAAAAAAAGGTGGTTTAGGAACACAACGTGTTAACGTTAGCTCTGTTATGTTAATTAAATAGCTGCACTTGCACCATGACTTGCAATATAACGTTAGCCCACTATCGATGACACATACACTAGATGCTAATCTGGAGCAGCGGGAGGATTTGGGCCCTGAGGGTCGGTGTTTTATAGTCTATGGGAATGATACTGTGTTGAATATCAGTTTAAATCATAGATCATAACGCTGGCTGCCTGCACTTGACTCCCCGAACCGATATGTTCTCTACTAGAGACACGGGAGTGCCTGCACTTGACTCTCATGTTCCCGGCTAGAGACCTCCCGTGGAGCAGGCTTTTTTTACCCTCTAAAAAAGCCTGCTCCATCCTGTTCCCCTTTCAAAATAAAAAAAATTACTTTCGTTCCCTCCTGGTCCTGGAAAACAATCTCAGCAATTGACTCCCACTCCTGGTATCTAGTAGCATGTCCTGTTAGCCTAGCTCCCGGGCGGTGGTTTTAATGTGGCTAATCTAGTGTACATCAGCCAGATGGACGTATCTCCCTCCCCCCAATGTCATATCAATGCCCTTTTTTGGTAAGAGGAAATGAGGTGGAGTCATATTCTGAGAAGATGTTGACGCCCAGAGGTAAGTGCGATTGGATCAAGTTGAGAGAAAGGACCTTGACATAGACGCTACGTCCATTTTTATACAGATCTACTACAGTATAGGAGGAAAAAATCAATGTGGCTTGTTTGTATTTCTTTAAACCATTTACAACCATCTTAAACAATGCCAAACTCTGGTTGGGGCAGACAGTGCCCTTGCAAAATGGATAAGGGAGAGAGGGGGAGGGGAGGAGAATGAGAGACACATAGGATGTCCCATTTAAATATTTAAGGCGCCTTAAATGCAACTAAGACATTTCAAAACATTAAAAAACAGTTATTAGTGATTCATTTTGTTGATAACTTTAGTTCTTACGCAGCTTGCATGCCATGTGGAGTTCTGCAGGGCTCACTTCTGGGCCCCATTGTATTCAATTTATATGTTATACCCCTTGGCCATGATATAAGTCACTTCAACGCTTATTTGTCCTATATCGTCGTTATGCAGATCACACCCAGTCACATTCAGATTTAAGAATTGAATAAAAAACTGTCTGGATCGCCTTCCCAACTGAATACTGATAAGACCGGAAAACAAAGTATACTAGTATAGTTATAGTATAGTATATAGTATTTCTTGTTGCCTAGACTACTGCAGTCCATTGTTTATTTGTCTTAATGATGCAGCGGTTGCCTGTCTACAAATGGTGCAGGTTGTAACAGCAAGACTTCTAACAAACACCAGAATTAGAGAACATATCTCTCCGGTCCAACTGGCGTTACATTGGCTCCATATTAATTTAAGACTTAAATTTTTACTCTTAAATTCACCATAGTTTGTCTTCACTTTACATTTCAGATCTTTAAACCCTTATTCCTAACCAAGCCCCCTTAAAAAACTGTCAGTGAAGACGAAGACAAGAGAATGTAGGTGTAGGTGTAATAAAGTGAATTATAACGTACAAACATCAACTGCAGGAAAGCACTGGACATTATAAATTTATATCCAACAGAATGAGATTATCTGAGGGTAGATTTCTTTTGTGTGTGTGTGTGTGTGTGTGTGTATCTGTGTGTGTGTGTGTGTGTGTGTGTGTGTGTGTGTGTGTGTGTGTGTGTGTGTGTGTGTGTGCGTGTGCGTGTGCGTGTGCGTGTGCGTGTGTGTGTGTGTGTGTGTGTGATATGTGAGTGTGTATGTATGTGTATTGTGAAGTCTCAGTGAGACTGCTGGAGTTATCTAGGTCATAGTGAGCTACAGCAACAATGACACATAAAAAGCTGAAGATATCAGATAACTTTAACTGCTAAAAACAAATGCAGCAGCACTTCTTTGGTTTGTCTTGTTATAAGTGCAATTTAATATATAATTGCAAACAGTCATCCAGGCTCTAATTGTACATCTCTACCTCAACCACTTCCACATATACACACACAGAGGCATGCAGATACACATACCTTTCACACAATGAAGCTTCTGTCTGGAAAGGGAGCTAGTGTACTGTACAGGAACAGAGACATCTTGCAACCAAAGCTCTGACTATCTCTCTCTGACACACGCAAACACATAAAGGTCACTGGAGATGTAACAGTTGTCTTATCTCAATCGTCTTCCCCAGGAAGCGTCCATCAAAACATTGCCATGGGCATTGTGAGATTAGGAACATTTTGCTTTCACCTGCAGGAGACGGGGACAGTGGAAGGGCTCTGCTTTGTGCCCCCCCACTGCAATCCAGCATCAGAGTAACTGTGTGTAGCTGTAGGGGATGCATAGCACTTACACCACAGATGAGTAAAGGATTTGCAGTTGTATCGCAATGCCCCGGTAGCTGCAGATGCTATCATAAAGCTGCTGTAGTACCTAGATAACAACAGAAAGTAATCTTCACATGTAACTAAAACACTGCAGCACGGAGGATTTCAAAGTGTGAGACGGGCTTCCCCAGAAGGGCTCCACACTGTTTCCATGGAGGCTCAGTGAGTGAAAGTGAAAACATATCACATTGGTTATTAAAAGAAGATCACATAGAAGAGCATAATGTGTGTGAATTGGTTAAAGAAATGGGTCAAAGAAATTCCCCAGAGTAAAAACTAATAAATGCCTTAGGACAGACCTTTAAATATTGGAATCCGATAACATAATCATCAATCAATAACTGATAGCTATATGCTAATGTAGCGGATAATATTTACCATGTTCACAACCTTACTGTTGCGTGTATTAGAGTTATACTCCGTAAGATTTTCATCTATTTAATTGCCTTCTAAGTGACTATCACAGAGTGAGTTAAAACAATGGTGATTGATCACATGACCCACTAATGACACAGTTGTTGCCTTTTTGCTGAGTATTCCAATCTGTGTGTCTGTGCGGCCCAGAACGTCACTAACAGTTATGCTGCATTCACTGGTAATCAGAAATCAGGAACTTCCAACTTTTGAGTCAGGCTTTTAGTAAGGGCAGAAGTGTAACAGGAACATGTGTGTGTGTGTGTGTGTGTATGGATTTAAGAGGGTATCATATAGGGGACGGACTGGAAGTTAAAAGGTGAATGTGTTTCAATACAGTTCACAAAAGAGCAAAAAATGATTAAATAGTCAATTTTTACAAGAAATACCCTGCTAATGTGCTGTGGGTTCGGACTATTTTGGCCCACCATTAACATTACAGTTTAAGGTTATAAAGCAGCTTTGCTTAACAACTACATTACTTCAACATAGCAATCCTAGAATAGCTTTTTTTAATCCTTCTGATAGGCCAACATGGCTTCAGTATTAGGTAAATATTGTTATTTGTTGGTTTAGAATGCTCTTCAAGGCACTACTACTGCATTTTTATTTTGATTCAAATTCAAAAAAGATTAATTTCAGACATAATATATGACTCAACACAAGAGAATAGCAGCAGAAAAACAGATAAAAACATAAATAAATAAATATACACCTCCAGAAGGTAAAAGTAACAAACATCCATTAGTCAACATTGTTACAAATCTGACTGCTGCAGGAATGAAGTCAGAACGGTCGCAAACTGATGGTTGTTTGGATGGAGATTTTCTGTAAACAAAGACTTTTGTAGAATGAAAGAAGGTCACAGAGCAGAACTTTTTCACACCAGTAGGCCGACTGGTGCGTAGGAGAGGACCACGGGTCGACCGTTTACAGCAGTGGTGCCCAACCCTAATCCTGGAGAGCTACTGCCCTGCATTTTTTAGGTTTCTCCCTGCTCTAACACACCTGATTTGAATGGATTTCAAACCTGTGACAAGCTTCAGCTGCTTGATAACAAGCACATCATTTGAATCAGATGTGTTAAGGCAGGGAGAAACCTAAAACAGGGCAGGGTTGGGCAGCCCTCGTGTACAGGTATACATCTGTACGCGTGGACAACCAAAGCATGTCTTACATTGACGTTTTTATGTGTAGGCAACTCAAAGCACTTGGTTATATTTAAAGAAAGATTGTGGTGCAGGGAAAATTATTTTTGTATCGAAAAAGACGACGCTGACACTGAGAAATGTCAATAAAGACAGAGAGTAAATTCAAAAGTCAAGTAAAGCTTGCCTTGTACTGAACCTTATACTTGTTTGCATTCATATCTGTCTGCTTGTTATAAACACAATGGCTTACACTAATATTATAAAAATATAAGCACACAACTGACCCCCATCTCTCTCTTTCATTGCAGTCCTTGCTGCTCATTCGTCAGGAGATGGTGGTTTCCCAGAAGAAGCTCGGCGACTTTTGTGAGGCTCTGAAGCAGTACCTGAAGAATGTCTCCACTCAGAGAGACTGCTTTCAGTAAGTCATTATTGCTCCACTTTTTCACAACCATAACCCTAATCTCTTTTAATATTGAATGTGCTCTATTTTCAGTGTCAGGACCTCACGGTTTTTCTCACTTTATGAAGTACTATCTCAAATATTCCCATCTCTGGTCATTGATTGTGTCAGTATTCTTTGGTGGCACACACGCACACGCACACACACACACACACACACACACACACACACACACACACACACACACACACACACACACACACACACACACACACACACACACACACACACACATTTAACCTCTTCAGAGAAGCTTTGAGTGGGTATTTTATCATTATCTTTCCAAAATCTAAAAAATAAATTGACTGTTGCTGGAACTCTGAGGTGGTTTGGATCAGTGGGATACTAAAATTGTGTTGCATACCTGAATGTGTATAGTATTGTAGCTGTAACAGTCTGATAAATCCTACACACGTGTGTATTTTAAACCTGCTGTGCCTTCCACTCGGATACTCAGGGTGCTGCGAAATAGTCTATTATTCAGAGAGATTTCCCAAATCCCAGACTCAATATGCTGTATGCACAGTCCAGGGTCATTGTGCATTTGCCCTTGGCAAGACTTCAAGGTTCTGGCTTTGCTGAATTTCTTTTGTATCACAGTTTCTCCCACTAGTTACTGCCGTCTGTACTTGAAGGGTCTGCAGGAGGGGGCAGAGACAAAGGTATGAGGCTTGACCACTCCGTATAGCACAGAATGTATTAACGCATCCCCATATTCAATACTTATAGAGTCATTTAGGACAAACACCTTATTATGTGTATGTTAAAGGTTGAATATGGAGAATGAACAGAACACCCCCATCTACTGTCTCAAGATTGTAGTCGCAACAATAAAAAATAATTCCAGCAGTTGGGTTGCCATGTTTGTTTCCCAGTAGCCTACAGGAGACCGGAGTCTGTTTGGGCCTGTTTGAACCCGTCCCCTCCGGCAAATCGCACCATAAAAACAAGTATTGCGGAGGAGTTTGACTGACTGTTAGCGTTAGCCGTTAGCGTTAGCCATTACAGCTAATTAAAGATGAAAGTGATCAAGGAGAACAGTAGCTATTTGGGCATGCGTTTTAATGGCGTTTATCTCCTTTCTCTCAGTCCATGGAGTGAATGCTTGACCTATACTGACTCTGGTTTTTGCCCGTCTCCGCTCACCCTGCTGGGACAAATAAGCAGCTGCAGGATTGGCAAACTCCATTTCACCCAGTGCCAGCCTACAGTAGCTGCACCCAGCAACAGACAATCCTGGCAACCAGCAACGCTATTGACTGCTACCATGGAAACAGAACGTGACAGAAAGTCATTGTCAAACTTAACTTAATATATTTTTTATGGAAAAGCAATACTTTCATTCTGTACCCCTCAAAACGCCCCGTGGGTGTATTATTTTTATTTTTTAATTATAGCTTTTAATGAAGATTCTACATAGTGAAGCTTTAACTGATTTTTACCTGACCTCACTTAAGGCTAACGTGTTAGTAAAGCTGATTAGCCGGATGACTTGTAGGTGAAAAACAGATGCATCACTTTTATTAGGCGTATACTGAGACAGTTTGTTGGATATCTTAGCTAACTAAGAGGAGAACTAACGTATCGGCATTCGCCACCCCGTATAGATCTGCAGAAGTACCTTACTACGTACTGTATATTGACACAGGGGCTATCTTTCCACAACTGTGGCACCCATGTAAGTGATAGAAAAAATATGTTACTATGTTGTAACTAAATATGTTATGTTACCACATGTCAGAGGGAATTCTCCTGTAGCTTCTCACAGGCATTCTCTGACAAGGGGAGACAACGCTTCCTATCTATGTCATGGTCACGGTGTTAGTTCATGACCATCCACACGACTGGCTGCTTAGTTAGCAAATAGCTGTTTCTGCCCCCCATGTACTTGCAGCCTGATAAGATGAATTTTCGTGTGACATGAACACAGTTCTCATGTGATCTCGTGTTGCAAGAATTTTGCTGCTGTGCCAAGTAAGCACTTAAGCCCCAAGGCCAGCAGACAGCAGTATAGATGATAGACAAAGAACTGGTTGAGAATTAATTATTTTTAAACAACCCTGCTGCAAGCAATGCACAAGCACCAAACCACAGTTTCTTCTTTTTTCCCTCTTCTACCCCGCCCCAGACTTCTGTAGCCTTTTTTGGGCCAATTTAAACTTTTGTGGGCAGTGTCAGGCTTCAGGGCAGGCAGGCACAAACCACTGGGAGACGGAGGATGAAAATGATGCAGCATAATTAATTTTAAAATTTAGAGCAATTATGTATATATATGGTGCCTATTGTAGATGGGCTTCATCGTTATTCAACATTATAATTGATAATGATGGCCCCTTAAAGTGTAAGTCCGGCGTAAAATCATCCCATGGTCTTTTTCGGCACTTACATACATGAAATAAGCCATCAAGACAGTTTTTTAGTATGAACTATTGAGGGAGAAATTCGGTAGAGTCGCTAACAGCCGGACGTGGCTAACACTGATTAGCTCGGGGCAGTACGGTGAAGGCATTAAAACGTCTTTTTTAACCACTAATACTGTTCAAAATAACAGCAAACCTCTGCAGCAGCATGTGAAGAGTCCCTACACAGAAAACAAAGCACCAACAACGTAGTTAGTGAACCCAGAGTTTATTAAGAGTGTTTTAAAGACTTACCTACTGGCCCCTGTACCAGCTCCTCTCATAGTAAAGTCCATTCAAGTGGATTACCAAAAGCAATCCAAAAGGAAGGAGCAGATAGATGATTTATTCCAGCAAAACACGTAAACTCTGTGGTTTGTGGCAGTTTGGTGAAATATAAGTTAGCCATTTTAATGCCCTCACCCTACTGCCCTAAGCTAATAAGTGTTAGCCACGTCTGGCTGTAAGTGACTGTTAGTGACTCTCCAGGATTTCTCCGTTAATAGTTTATACACGAAAAAACTGTCTCTGTGGCTTATTTTATTAGTGTAATTGCCAAAAAAGACCATGGGATGATTTTACTCGGGAATCTAACTTTAAGACAATGAACCCAGGAAACAGTATACCTGCAAAATATATGCATGTATATTTGCATTTCCTATTCCATTTTTTGGTTAACATGATGTTGAAACGCGGCACAGTGGTGTGGTGGTTAGCACTGTCGCCTCACAGCAAGAGGGTGAAAAATACTGTTTTGCTCAGTATGTGGAGAGTGTGGGCATACAGTACCTTACTGTTGAATTTAGATACTACATTTTAAAATCAGTTACTTTGTCATCCATCCATCCATCTATGGTTAGACAAAAAATTCTGTAATTCACAAATGATCAAGGATTTTCAAGGTCTGGTTCCTAACAGTTAAAAAGTGTTACTTCAGTAAGTCACAGTCACACCCACTTCACACTCCATGAGCCAAACATTCAGCTGAGGTCAATAAAAGGCACACACACACACACACACACGTACACACACGCCCTGCAGATGTAACTCCGGTTATTTTGGTGATGCTGTTTGTTTTTAGCATCAGCATTTCTACTGGTTTGTTGGTTCGTGTGTTGTCTAACTTTATCAGTAAATGTGGGGGCAGCACGATGCTTCTAGGTAGTTGAAGTAAATAACGTATGAGGGAGAGGAGGCTTTGTTGATAGGCCTGCTCATTACTCTTGAATACATGTTTCTCTCCTGCGTGCTGTCTCGTTCTTTCTCTCTTTTATGTCACTCCGTGTCTTTCCTTCTCTCTCTCCTCATTTCCTCATTTAATCTTGTACAAACTAACTGAAACACATACAGTTAATCTGGCCTCTGCCGCATCGCTCATTATCTTTATGGGTGAATGTGTGATTACAGGCACAAACACTTAATCCTCCTGATGTAATTTCCTTTAAAGTCCTTTTCACAGGTATCAGAGAGCAGCTGCCTGTCCCCCCAGTGCCCTCCTCAGGTTCAGAGAAGAACTACTTTTCAGACTGCATTTGCAATGCAAAGTCCAGTTTCACATTACATAGAATACAAGAAAAGTATTCCAAAGTATGCACTGAAGTTTGCATAAACAGAACATTTACCTTATCAATTAGTTTTAAATTATGGAGGCATGTGTTCAATATAAGATTAGTTAGAAATGCTATAAAATACCACTAACAATATGAATAAACTGTTCAAAAATTAAACAAATACATTGTGAAATATTTTGAGAAACCATTAAAACTCTTTAAAATACATTTTTTATAATGACATGTTATTTCATTTTTTTTTTTTTATTGTAGTATTGAGTTTCATTAATAGGATAAAATAATTTCAACATCTGGCTCCTTAATGTGTAAGGACTCTCCTCATGCTGCTGCAGAGGTTTGCTGTTATTTTGAGCAGCATTAGTGGTTGAAAAAGACATTTTAATGCCTCCACCGTGCTGCCCCGAGCTATTTAGCGACTGTTAGCGACTCACCAGGATTTCTCCGTTAAAAGTTGTCACACCAAAAAAATTGTCTCAATTGCTTATTTGACGAGTGTATTTGCTGAAAAAGATACACTCGTCAAATTTTACTCCGTAATTTCACGTTAAGGTCTGCTAAGGTGAACATTGTGTAAATAGATAAGTCATTAATTTATATTTTATTTTTCTGACATTACATATTTACGCAGCTAACAGTCGTTTTACAAAATGTGTTATTTGAGGCCCCTTGTCGGCAAATGCCTTTTTTAGACACATTCAAGCTTCAAAATGCACGATTGGTGTATTGACTTTCTCCTAAAACAAAACATTAAAATCTCTTAAACCCGTGTTAACCACAGACCTTCTCTAAGGTATCTAACTAAGAGCTAAGTCAGACACCCATTTACTTCAAGATGAAGGAACCGGGAGTGCAAAAATGCTAACTCACTTCTGTAAGTGTAGAGCAGTGCATCCCTGGCACAGAGCTGTGCACACTGAATAAGAGGAGAAGAAAAATGAAAACCCTTTGGGCTGAAGGAACAGGACTGTATCAGCAGATGGACTTAATCCATGGCCAATCACATCCGCTCTTATAATCCCTTCTCAAAGCAGCAAATAGCATAATGGGCTAAAGTCCTGGCTGGAGTTGCAAAGCACAAATGTAAATATATACAGCACTTTGAATTCATTTGTTTCCTTATGTTGAAAATGTAGTCCTGCAGACACAGACATTTGTTGGTTAAGACAATCATATCTGTACAGTTAAATATTTTCCTGTGGGTATAATCGTGTTAAGAGATTAGAAATGTTGCTTTCAGTTAGTCATGTGTGTACATTGTATGACCAACAGTAGTGCCACAACTGCAGAAAGTGTAGTCTCGACTGGACTTCCTAATCCTGCTGACATAACAGGAAATATTGCGTTGGTTATACCCTGAGATCTTTGATGCCTGCTTGGATCCATGTGCTTTCACCGTCTAGACTGTGGAGTAGTTTACCAATCTGCTGTGGAGAAAAACAGATGTTTTAACAATGTGAAAGAGGCAAAACAGTGATTTTAGAGAGGCTTTTGTTTGCTCTATGAAAATCGGGATGGAAATTGTGTTTGTGATAAGAGGTACCCCGAGCAGGCATAATGCAGTGCAATTTCATGCCAAAACAAGAACAAGAATGGCAGAGTTCCACCTGATCTGCATAATCACAACCTCAGCTGCTTCACTCCTGTCATTGAGATGCATTTAAAGCCACACAATTACCAAACGGGCTCAAATAATGGAACTGGGACAGATGAGAATGGGATCACAATGCTTTGGTGCCACTTTTACTGCCACTGAATCAGAGGCCTTTGGCTCTTGTCACTCCTTGTGTCTGAGGACATGGGCTTCATACCATAACTCATACATACAAATTCCTTCTTAAGTGGCTTGTATGCATTTGGAATGTTCTCTTAGGTATGACCATAATTTACACAATAGTGGTCCAGACCTGTCTTAGGAGTCATGTGCAGTTAGTCCGCTGTCATCCTAACCTCAATCTTTCACAAATGGGTTGTATATTTCATAACTCTGAAGCTATTTTGATTTTAAAAATGGTCATCTATCCTTTTTATTTATATTTGAGTAATATTTTTGTTTTACTTTTTATCCCAATTTAAATTGTAATTGGTCACATTTATAAATTGAAACATGAGATGGTTTTACATTCCATTACTATCAGACCTGTCAAGAGGAACATCCTCCGCTGCGATGCCTGATCACATTACCTCTACATGTTAACAGCAGGAAAATACTGTTGACTTTAAACCAGGTTTCTGTCGGTCAATGGTGCAATTGGTTTCTGCTGCCTCAAGATATAGCAATGCACCAACAAAGCGCCTGACCACTCCTCAAGACCAACACACCCACGGGTGCACAGATTGCAAGTATATTTGCTGCTTCCACTATGTGCATGCTGGGTGTGAATCCAGTAATGACAGTTGTGCACAGTTTTTGGCGAAAGTTAAAGCAGTTAGGCCAAAAATGTTAATTTTTAACAAATGGACTCCACAAATAAAAGAAACAAGTGGCTGGCAAGGCATGCAGGGGAACTCAACCGCCAGAAGACGCTCAGGCAACGAGGCAACTCAGGGCAAACTCAGGAACTCAGGCAACGAGGCAACTCAGGAACTCAGGCAACGAGGCAGCTCAGGGCAAACTCAGGAACTCAGGCAACGAGGCAACTCAGGAACTCAGGCAACGAGGCAACTCAGGAACTCAGGCAACGAGGCAACTCAGGAACTCAGGCAACGAGGCAACTCAGTTACGAAGAACTGAAAAGGCACACAAAGAAAAACATCAGCACTAGTTGGCAAGACTGCAGCAACAACTCACTAGGAGAGAAAGGTCAGCTCTACCAACGAGACGGAATTAGGTGTCAGGTGTATATATTGAGGTGATAATGATTGAATGGCTGCAGGTGTGCCTCGTCAGCCAAGCCCTGCAGAGGGGGAGGAACAAACAGGCAGGGCAAAAACACCAAGACACAGAACCCTCACACTTACGATCCATTTTTCTGCCACCTAAGGCCAAAATATTGTTGCTGACAAGCTGCAGATTTTTCCAGCACAGTGGACAGTGGTTCCACTTTACCCAGTGATGTCCAAATGAAGCTTGGTGAGGTATTAGTTGAGTGGGTTGACCCCACTAGATGGCACTCTGGATTTAAAGAAAAAGGGCTCAAGGAATAGCATTTCCCTTTCAGAGCGCCATCTAGTAGTCACAAAAGTAAAATTAAAAAAATGCTTCATGAAGCTTTATTTGGCCTCCCTGCAGTAACTTTACCCTTACATACTTTCCTGCATTGGGTTGTGAAAAATAGGGAGATTTCTTTCATCGGTGTATCTGCCCTTAGTGTAATTTTTCATTTCTTGCCTTGTTTTATAAACCTGATGAAGGAACCTTTCTTTGATATTCAATAAAGGATTTTTAAGGACAATGAAAAAAAATACATTTTAATTGTTGAAATGAGAACCAGAAGGTTAAATAATAAGGCGGTAAACTGCAATGCATTTAGTCTGCACTGTTTGCACTGACTGCCACCAGGTGTCACTTCATCCATCTCTGTCCTGTGTAGTCAAAACGCTGAACCAGAATCCAGAAACGGCCAACGGGTTCTTCTTCTTCTTCTTCTTCTTCTTCTTCTGCATTACTTACAGGGTTGCCAGATACTGTGACAAATATCCCCCACAAGCTTACTTGTTTCCTTCACTGTAATATCGGGACATTAGCAGGAGAAATTCCTGATTGAGAGCTAAGATAAGGTTAAAAATCGGGAGTGAATCAGGAGAGTTGGCAAGTGTGCCCTCACAGCCCTCTAGTGCAGCAGTTGCTTTGAAAACTGAGTGACGCACTATCAAGTAAACCTGCACAAGGAACCTCTGTGGATTATTTCCAGCACCTTGTTGAACCCATACTTTAACACATTAACGCCCTTCTTGGGACAATATGGAGCCCTTGTTCATTATAGCAAAATGTAGCTACCCTGTAGGGAGCCTTTTAGAATTGGTCAATAACATCCTACTCCCATTAGCACTGACCTGGTCACACATTGTTCCATTGTCTTATTGCAATATTCCCTTTTACACATGGGATGCAATCTTCAAGCCCTCATCACAATGTTATGTGCTGTGGCATCAATATTGTGAGGGATGATGAAACAATTCACCATCTTTTTTTCCTGAAACCAAAATATAATTTTGTGTGTTTCTTTTTCATTGCAATAATACGTCTTTAATGGGCCCCGGTCTGACATGTTTCATTCCTTTTCTATTCCTACCTCGTATCCTCCATCTTTCTTCTCTTTTACTCCTTCTTCCATCTTTCTCTTCTGTTTTGTCTAATCTATCTTTTCCATCACTTATGCAATCATCCATCCACTCACTAAAACTCTCACTTCCACACCACCTTCTCTCCTCTATTATCCTCTTGTTGCCTTTCTCCTCTGTCTATGCTCCAGTGTGACCGCGGTGCGTCTGCCGGACGGTTTATCCTTTGTCGTCTACGAGTTCTGGGACGGAGAGGAGGAGTGGAAGAGGTATGTTTTCAGTCACATATGGCTTTAAATACTTCACAGTAATAATATTTTCAATCTCAAGCCTAAACCCCCTGGCTAATATCTGTCACTCGAGCCAGTATTAAGAGCTTTTGGAATTTTCTGTGGTCGTTTATGAGTGGCTGTGCAAAAGCGTTAATGCCGCCAAAGTAGCAGTCCTGCTGTGACACTAAAAAACAACAGGGTGAATAAAATGTGTAAGTATTGAGAGAGGCCCATTGCTCTAAAATGTTTTATTGCTAATGCTGATCCGCATTATGAGTATTAAAAGTATTTACCGAGTGTGGACATTCATTCAGTTTCTGTAAAAGCCCGAGAGTCAGCAGGCTGGCTCCTCTGGAAGTTTTTTGGAGCTGAGCATGCCGTTCTTTTCCGCCATTCTTTTTATTGATTGGTGATTGCCAAATAAAGAGATCCCTCACTTTTCTTCCATTACTGTCATGAGCCTGTTGGAAAAATTCCTCCGTCCGCATTTAATTAGCATTCATGGGCCTTTCGCTGGCTCCAGAGTTGCTGAAGCACTTGAGTTGCATCAGGTACTCATGATTTAGTGATGGTGCTGGTGCTGGTGCTGGCCATGGGGAGAGGTTGCTGATGCAGCTGCCTGCTGATCTGAGATTCTGCTCCACCGCACACAGCATCCTACTGCCATTAATATTTCAACTCTTACAGTAAAGGCTGAGGGCCGTGCTAAGCGGTTTGAGGCCATGTGTGATTGCTGGCGTTTATGAGTGGCTGTGCAGATGCCTTCGCTCGTACACGTACATGTTATGTGGGTATGAGTCTGTGCTCTCTCTCACCCTCCCTTCTGATTCCAGGCACCTCCAGTCGACCCCCAACAAAACCTTTCAGCATGTCAAGGTGGATACACTGTGCCAGCCGGAGGCCGTGTCCTCCGTAGCCGTGCCAGGTGAGTGGTGAAACACTACAGAGGGAAACAATAGAAGGGGCTGTATTTTCAGCATCAGTCATCAGTGATTTTAAACATTGAGTTTACTTGTCATGAAGAATATGCCTATGAGAAAACCTCGTCAAATCTGAGTGATTCACACTAGAGGCTTTGCAAATAGTCAGGTGATGTGATGTTAGCGGCCATAGACTGTCAGCACTTCCTCCCACTGTAAAAGTGAGGCCAACATGTCCCGGATACGGGCGCCATGTTGAGATTCGCAGTAGAGATGGAAATGAAAGTTCAATGACTGCTTTCAATCATGATGTTTCACCCCATTTCATAGCATCAAATAACGAATTAAAACTACACTTATCAGAAAAATTCAAAACGTACTGCTAAATAACTAACTAAAATGACAGAAACCATCTTTGTGAAAAGATGATTGACGTATGCTTTTTTAATTATTATTAGCTTTGACCCAGGGTCTTTTATCTGAGCGCTCCGCCTTTTTTGTGCAGCCCCTTCGAGTGCTTCCAGTTACAAATCTTTTGAGGAAAGCACTGGTGTCATCGCAGGCGCTCCTGTTCAGGAAACTGTCACAGCAAAGACAGCCGGACACTTTGTTAGCTCGTTGTTAGCGTGTGTAGCCACCTAGCTAATGTAAATGCCCCTGGGCAGTGTTTCAAGGAACTGGGATGTAGCGTTCCCCAGCGCCCTGCAGCACCTTTCTGCCAGAAAAAACACTCTTTGGAGCCACGTCCTCACTGCAGCCAGCCACCAGGGGTGATCCAGATGTTTTGGCTAGTGATGCCTAAATGAAGCTTCGTGAATTATTAGTTGGTTTCAAGAAAAAAGCTAATAGAAAGGCAGTTCAGTGTGCTTTCTACTCTTTGTTGAACAGAGAGCGCCATCTGGTGGGCTCAGAACATAAAGAAAATGGTTCATGAAGCTTCATTTGGGCAACTTTTTATTCTACATAGAGAAGAGTAGGGTGAGTTATACAGTAATAGAGTTACAGGTAGATGGTGCTGAAAAAACAAATTCATCTTCAGGGGACTAACAACAAATCAAGTTATTAAACTAATGAGCTATCCAAGAACCCACTGTGGGCGCACTGTACATAACAGACAAGACCTAAAAGGCAACAAACAGCAACATATTCATCAAAATTGATGGTTCAATTCATTGATAATTTTTAATATTCCAATATTATCTAGTCTCTATTTTCTTTTTGTCTCATTAAGAAGAACAGCTTTTGTATTCAGTGATAAACATCTGTGGGTTCTGTCATAATTGCATAGTATTCAGGTGTGAATAATAACATCCAGGCAACATACTTTAATTGCAGATCATTTTTGGGGTTTGATTCATTTTTTAGTTTGTAAAATATCACAAAAAAGTGTTCCCAGAGCCCAAGGCGGTGTCTTAAAATGGCTCGTTTTGTCCGACAGACAGTCCCAGCCCAAAGATGTTCAATATTCTAAAAAAAACATCAAAGAGAGAAAATCAGAAAATCCTCCCACATGAGAAGCTGTGAACAGCAAATATTTGGCTTTTTTTTTTTTTTAAATATAAATGACTTAGCTTATTAACCACTTATCAAATTGCACGTGATAAATCATTAAACATTTCCGCAGTTAGAGTTATTTAGAGATGAACAGAAACTGAGGAAATGATGTCAAAATACACGACTCCGGAGCAGAAGTGAATGAAAACACCGTCTCCTTGTAACCCTGAGAAACTGATTAGTGTTCGTCAGTGAGGCTGGCTGTGTAATTACTCAAAGCTCAGAGGCATTCGGAACAATTAAAGCATTATTTAAAACGCCTGACACTGGCATGCATCCACGCTCTGAGGCCTCGGCTGTCAGTGACTTGAGGGGACGCCTGGCAGACTGCCATTCCTACTTTTTTCCCGTCTAACTTGCATTTCTCCTTCCCCAGCCATCTTCTCCCCCACTCTGACTTCTTTCTTTCTCTGCACGCCAAATTTATCCTCATCTCAATCTGTATATTCTCATTTCTTGCCTATCTTTCTGTGCGTATTCCCCTCGGGGCCTCATCTGATTATCAAATTCAATTTTCCTGTTGATCCCTCTAACCTCTTTCTCACCTTTCATCTCTCTCTGTGTGTGTCTGCAGCCGCCTGGTGCAGCGTGAACAGGGACTGAGCATGAAGATATTCAACTACACGCCACGACTCCTGGACACCCCCCTCCCCCCCGACACTAAAACCAACCCTCTCGTACCCCGTTTCACCCACTCTCATCCCCACAAACCCCTCCCCTCTCATCCCTCACATTCCTCAACTCTTTTTGTAAGTACATGTTTACACAGTGCAAATGAATGGTGTCAACTGCAGTGAAAATTGAACAAACAGTGCATTAGACGATGTGAGATTCCCAATGCGTTTGCATCTCACCGTAGTAGTTTGCTGGCTCATGTTGGATATTGGATAATGTCATGTTCATGTTTGAAGTAGCTTTGAGCCACTGTAAAGTGGGGTTTGTCATGTAGCAAGGACCCCGGCGTTGAGTTTTTCATGTAGCAGTTACTGTTTTTGGGGTAGTGCATTTGGGGATGTGACTGTTTTTCACTCCTGTTAGGGTTGACCGCAGGTAGCTTATTTAGTTAGCAATTACAGTAGCTGCTCATTTCGCACCATTGCATTCTCGTTTTGTTTTGTAACCGATGAAATGCTTTAGACGTTATTCTCACATCAGCCATTCTGAACTCACATCGACATGAGGAGTAATTGAGGACTATCTAAGGACCTTGCTGCAGGATTAGCTCGCAATCTCAGGAAAACTAGATGCTTGGATTTATCTCGAAGGTTAGCTAGCTTCCTAGCTAGCTGTCAAACCTACTTTGTGAGTCTCTACGTGACTGAGCTGGAGTTGTGTCAAAAAATATATACATTATGGTAAAACCAAGAAGGCCTCGGAGCAGTTTTAGAGTACATAATATATATCACATACTAGTTGTATGGTTGTAGTGTCTGCAATGATATGGATAAGTGCTAGCTAGAGCTAGCAAAAGGCAGTAAAATCACACATCTAGTGGCTCAATAACGAATAAACATTTATTCATACAATAATAATAATAATAATAATGATACAATATCCAAACATGCCACAGGTTTTTGGAAAATAAATAATACATTCTGAAGGTAAGAATGACTAAATAATGCAAGGAAGGCAGATATAACAAATGTGATTACCACTATAGGTTATAGTCCTCCTCCTACAGGTCGATCATGCTATCAGAGAACCAGGGTAACTGTTGTAACTTCGGGTTTTGATTGATTACTTTCATCTTTCAGACTCTTCAAATCCAATTGAAGTACATTGTGTACAGTGGCTGCTGTGGGAGTAATGTCTATGACAGTGGGAAGGGAAGGGTTTTAATGAGCAACACAACCCGAAGCCCTATAGAGGACTGAATCTGACAAAATCATTAAATCAAATCAAATCAAGTTAATATGCCAGAAAATGTATACACAAATGAATAAATACATGTCAAGATCAAAGGGAAATTAAACAGAAAAGTAAATGAAAAAATTACTACAATGGTAAATGAATAGAGAAGCAAAATAAAACAGAAATATCAATTGATGTAACACTTAATGCCTACATTTGTTTGTGGTACATTGAATGGAATATTGATTTATGCGTTGACTTTTTATTCCGTCAGGTTCACCCTTTCATAAAACCCGAGTCTCTGTGAAGTCAGATGACACACATGGTTCCATCAGATGGTGACATTACCTGTAGGTCATCCTTAATGATGAAACGATGTCATTCTTCACAGATATTCGGGGATGTGGATGATAGATGGTTGTGATTGACAGGCGCGTAGGGAAATATTCAGAGAGGTGGTGGTTTATATTTCTTCATGTCGCTTTTATTTCATGGAACACTTTGGGGTTGACCCTCTGAGCATGGACACCGGGTCATATAAGAGGTGAGATGAATAGATAGTTTTGCTGTCAAGGGATATTTAGACTTAGACAAGAGTCTGCTGCTACCTTGAGACAGAAGAGACATAGTAAAGACGTAAAGGCAGCACCTCACTGTTCTCCACGCAGCTAAAGTTGCTTTTCTTTCTGCCTTCAGTTTGTGTATTCCTGGTCTGAATTGGCGGTGGGTAGCTTATATTAGCTGTGTAAGTCTAGTAGAGATTGTACATATGAAAAATGTTGTTCTATTATGATTATATTTGTATTTATTGACATATTTTAGTGCTATGGTGCAAATTTATCCTCAGTGAAAGTGGCAGTGGCTTTCTAGGCGCTGTGGCTTCTCGTAACAGTCTGTTTGAATCCGAATACCTACCATCAGAAACTTCAGACCGATCAACCATCTGAATGACATTGAATATGAAGCCTTAAACATTACCACACGGTAGAGGAGCTTTTAGGGGTTTTCAAAAGATGACTTTTTTTCTTTTTTGGTGTGATGTAAACTCTCAGTAAGCGCTATTTCAGTGCGGACCTCTCGGCATCAGATTACGCCACACCACTTTTGTGTTGCATTGACATTATTATTCATACAAAGAAAGTTTTTACTTTTTCAGTTAACAACATATCACTGGGGAAAAAATGACTTTGAAATAGTCCTCACTGTACACCATATCACTCAGCATACTGTAGCTGATAGATCAACCACCTCAGCATCAGTGTCTCACACAATGATCATGTTTGTTCCCACTATAAACCCCAACTATAACTACAACTATATCCCCAACTATTAACAATACCTATGGCTCAACTGGAGGACTGGGTCTTGTCTCTCAAACCAGCTGAAAAAGACCCACATTTGGAAGCAACATACTCACAATATTGTACGATAGAGGTCAGGTTTTGCCGTAAAAGTGGCTCGTTGCATGACAAAAGGTCAGGGGTCAATCTTTGACTACTCTGCATACATTTTAACTTGGGTAGAATGAAACCTCAACGATAAGTACACATAAATGTGATCATGTGGCTACAAATCGGCTAAATTGGCAACCTTTCTTTCCTTCCTTCAGCCTAATTCATGCTGGAATACACTCTACATACTTCAATTAGTTAAAGGTTGAATATGTTGAATTTTTATTTGGGGTCTTTTTAAAAAAAAATAAAAAATAAACCCACAGGGCGTTTTGAGGGTTACAGAATGAAAGTCCTGCTTTTCCCTAAAAAAAAAACTTTTAGTCTTCATATTCAAAACATTTTTTGACGGGTTTGACATATTCATCCATATTCAACCTTTAAACAAACTGTCTTCTTGACCCACCTCTGTTGTCATCATCTGTTGATCTTTGACCCAAATCTTACCTGAAAAACATCCATTCACCGTGGGATGACCTGAGGTTGAGTTCAGGTCGAAATGTCCAGGCTCAATCCTCCAGACACCTCACCTAACCTCACCCCCACGAACACCACTGTAATACAATCAGACTCTCACTCAGAAAGCACAATGTACAAATGAGTGAATATTGTGACTTAAAGATACAGTATATTAGAGGTTATTGAGTAGGATGAGAGTACTTAAGATATATAGTATTACTGTTTATTGGGTTAAAGATGTATTGATGAAACTTCTTCTTTATAGCCCTATACTTTCAAAGGTGCCATCTTGCCATCCAGCTCACTGTTGAGTCTATTTTCTCTATTTCCTTATGTGAATGACAGCCAGTCTGTCATCTGTCTGTACTGTGGTAGCTGTGAGTGGGGATCCAGTTACACTCATACTAATATGATCTAACACTGCACTGGGCTGCATTGAGCAGAGCAGGACTATGTGGAATGTGGAAGTGTTGAATATTATTAGATATACCGTAACAGAAATATGTACAACAGTAGGCCTATAGAACAGGCATGCATAGGCGTTGCTGCTTTATCTGTGAAATCTCTCTACTAACATACTAATCTCTCAGCGAAAATCCGGCGTAAAATCATCCCATGGTCTTTTTCGACACTTGCACACATAACATAATGACATTTTTTTTCGTGTAACAGCTGCTAACAGCTGCTAACAGCTGGACGTGACTAACACTGATTAGCTCGGGGCAGCACGGTGAAGGCATTAAAACGTCTTTTTTAACCACTAATACTGCTCAAAATAACACCAAACCAAAACAGTTGTCACATGAAAAAAACTGTCTCGATGGCTTATTTGATATGTGCAAGTGGCAAAAAAGACCATGGGATGATTTTACGCTAGAGTTTCACTTTAAAGGCACCATGTGGAGTTTTTGACCACCAGTAGCAGCACTATGGAGCCATGTTTTCACACATGGGTCCCTGATTTGTTTGTGTGGTGCAGGCAACAGGATATACATCCGTGCCACTGTGTGCCGATCGACAGTAAGTAGCGCTAAAGTGCCAAGAAATGTCTTAATCCACCAAAAAAGGCAAAGTAGATGAAGGCTGCTAGCAAACATGGATGTAAACGATGCATGATTTGAAATAGTTTTAAAAAGTGGCTTTGCAAATGTGAAAGGAAATGCAGCCAGCATGTTAGAGCTCAAGGATACATGGGATGGGGCTGCTGTGTCATTTAGCACAGCTGCAGTTCACAATGGATCCAGCCCAAACTTGCAGGGCTTTTAAGACGCAGCTATCCATATACAGAGGCTAAAAGTCCTCGCTGCAGCCGCCCGGGTTCGACTCCGACTTGTGGCCTTTTGCTGTGTGTCACCCCCTCTCTCTCGCCCCCATTTCCTGTCAACATCCAGTCGTTCTATTCAAATAAAGGCATGAAAAGGCCAAAAAAATATCTTTGAGGGGAAAAAAAACGCAGTTACGATATCACACAGCATAATGATTTGTGTTATTATGTGACGTCTGTCACTTAGCTTATGTTAAATTACCAAGAATCAAAATGACATGCAGACTCTAAACTAAAAAAAAAATACATTATGAGATGTACTTCTATCCTAAATCCTGTCTCCTGTTCCCAGTAGCAGAAATCCATAATAATCTATTTTGTCTTAAATTACATCATAGTCGGTGACATCATCTCGTCCTGACTATATCCGTCTGCAGTTGGTGCAGAATGCTGCAGCAGAAACCACATCTCTGCATCCCTTGATCGATTACCCTGGCTCCCTAAAGAGTTCGGTTTATTCTGTTAAGTCCCTTTTAAAATCGCCCGTCGCTTCCGCTCATATCATTTCTGATCCTTCAACACCTTTCCGTTTTGCGCTGAGGCCACTGAGGTTTGGGATTTTGTTGGTTTTTTTTGTCTTGTGTGGGGTAAATAATTGACAGTGCTAAATTACAGATTGTCAAAGTTGCTTGGCTTTGATTCTTTTCAAGCTGGACATAATATAGATGTATTTAATATCGGACTCCCATTCATTGCTGCTTCTATGGCACCGTATTTGAACATAAAAAAAGATCAGGGCCCGTATTCACAAAACAACCTAAGGCTTAAAGAAGCTCCTAACTGATTTAGGAGTTAGGAGCATTACATTCTCAGTGTTCTGACCAATCGCAGAGCGGTTCAGGATCTATGTTACCGCATCCACCCCAGACACATCTGACCAATGAGTCAAGTGCTTTGTTTTCCCAAACCTTTATTGAGCCGAAGTGAAGCTACATTTCGGTTCACTTCAGCTCGTCATCGACTGAGTCAGACCAGATCAAATGAATAGGTGTGAAAGCAAACCAGACAAAAAAAAAATTCAGTTTTGCATCTGGTGCACTGCAGGGAAGTGGACTAGAAACAGCCTAACCGATGTGAACGCGCCTTCAGAGACCATGTGGTTTTGTTCCAGACAACACAGGTCTAAACCATCCTGAACCTGAAACTGCAGCTGGGCTAATGACGGAGCACCACTGAATGTTAACAGGACTTTGGTTTGTTTACAACAAAGCTCCACAGGGAACCTTTAATATTTCACTTCCATTACTTGCACTCCTGTGCCAAATCTGGTTTGTATTCAAGAAGGAGCTGCTGTATTCTGAATAGAAACATAAAGCCATATTTGCATGGAATGGTGTTTACACGGCAGTGACTTATAATGCTGATAGCCATAGTTTAAAGTACTCCAGTGCTCAGCTGAATGCAGCCCCCGCGCTCCAATCGAGGGTTTCTTTCTTGTACATTGTGCCCAGCTTGGTTGGGTTGTGTATATGAGGTAGATAAATGTAAGCAATGCCAATACGGTTTCCTATTGATACATTCCTGAACGTCCCTCAGACTGTGCAACCTGTTCTTTTCTATCCTCCTATTCCTCAGTGCAACCTGTGCTTCGTCATACAATGGAAGAGTTATGCCATTGAAATGTAGTAAAACAGGCCCTGATTGAATGTTTCCTGGCAGCATGAAAAGCTGAAGCAGCAGAGGGCATAGAATATGTGGAGATGGGCAGCCTCAGTCTGGATCTGTAGGGAAGCTGGTGGACAGGAAGCGTGTCACCAGGTTTACCTCATGATACCAAGCCAATCAGGAATTTGCCAAACCGATCAAGGCCGTAACTCTTCCCTTCTATGACTCTGTTCTTTTCTATCCTTCAACTGAGTGCATGTCAACTGAATGTCCAGTAACTTCTTTGCTGTAGTATTAGGCCATGCTACTGTACTCTTCAATGGGTTTTGTGCATTTCTTACCTTCTTTCTTTTTCTAGTATTCCTATGAAGGAGACAGAGACTAAAATCTATTATTATAATATATCTATATCTATATCTATATCTATAGATATAGATATATAACTACAAAAACAGCATACCAGAATGAACATTCACTTTTATGACAATGTTTAATGAAATATTAATTCTTAATGTATGTTTCAGTAAAACTGCTTTCTCTTAAGTGTAGAGACGCAGGGATGCAAGTATTATATTTGGTCTTTTAAGAATATCTTGTTGAAATTCTAGATGATGTAGAGTGATGCAATTCAATAAAACTATAAAAACTGAAAACTGTGCTCCTTGGCTTTGATGGGGAGTTTCTCTCGTGATATGAAGTCTAATCATCCTGCATGGCAATCATCGATACACAAATGTTAACTTAATGCTAAGAAGTAAGCTTTAGGGGCGGCCGGTGGCACAGCGGTTAGAGCAGTCGCCCCATGTAAAGATGCTGAAGGTCCTGCGGCCCTTTGCTGCATGTCTCCCCCTCTCTCACCTCATTTCCTGTCTGTCCTATATTATAAAGGCTTTAAAAACTGCCAAAACAGAAATAAGCTATAAACAATCCAGTTCACCTGATCTCAACCCAACAGGACTGGAACAGGACGTGATACACTCATTAAAGAGGCGGCTTATTCGTCATGGTTACGGCATTTCCCAAAGCCATACTAATTCTAAGCAGCTTTTGAATCTGTATTGTGTCCACATGGGAAAAGTGGTAAATTAAGTGTACTTACAGCAGACAGTATGCATGCTATGTTGGATACTTGAGTGTGTTGTACATTAGAACGATGTATTGTTAAAATAGAAAGGTCTACAAGAATGAGTCAGCAGAGATGTCTCTCAGCCATCAGGGGGAATTTATTGAATCAGAGGTTGACGATAGCCTTAAGCACACTTTCATCACAGAGTTCCAAGTGTCTCTTAACACAGCTCCCCCTCTTACACTGAGGTTTGTGTGTTGACAAGGTTTACACACTCTGGTTTCACAACACACACACATACGTTTATTATCATTAGTGTCTACTTTGTGTCCAGTCGTTATCAAACATGCCCAAATATAGTCCTATTATTCTCTAAACAGGTTGTGAGCTTATCAGGCCTATGGTTCCAGTTATTCACTTTCTCAGTCAGGTTTCTTCCACAGTTGCCGGTGTGCACTATTCTCCCAATATGTACTGAAGATTGTAAATGAAGCTGCTAACAGCTGTAACTAAACCAGTGGTGGAATTAGTTTTATTTAAGTTAAACTTGCAGCACCACTCTGTAAAAAGTCCTAAATTTAGTGTTTTCAGCAAAAAGAAAAAAAAATGTACTTGTGTGTATCAACAGTAAGTCTGCTTGTTGGGAATGGTCCCTTGTGAGTGTAATTATACAGTAGATACTGTATATTATTGCTGATGCATTAGCTTAGAATTATTGAGTTATGGCCAAAAAGGCAATGTCAGGTTGGTGACCTTGACCTTTGACCCCATAAAATCAAATCAGTTCATCCTTGAGTCTAGGAGGATGTTTGTGTCAGGTGAAGACAATCCCTCCAGAGGCTACTGAAACATCGTATTGGACGGAGAATCGGACAGACGTACAGACAACCCAAAAACATAATGCCGACGCAGCCGCTGGCGTGGAGGCCTGAAGTAATTTGTTCACAGTTTTGTTGACATCCAATGTGCATGTAGAATTTCCATAGTGTGAACTAATTATGTCGATTATTTTGTATGTGAACTGCTACAACAGCACGTTATGATGAGTGTAGAATCAGTATGTGATATGGCTTTGGGATACATTAACTCAGCTTCTGTCGCTTTGACAAAGACTCTTTCAAATCTGTCCCTTTGGACTCTCCTAGTGGGAGAACAGGACTAGGACTTTAGCAGCACTAAACAGCTAGAGTGTCCTTGTAAACAAGGGGCCTGTGGAACCAGCTGAGGGGGAAATGTAGCCACACTGGCGACTACAGTCAGTGTCTGATTATTTATATACATATATTTATTTAGTTAGAGCAGTTAGAGCTGGTTAATGTGGCCCGGGAAAGGGGAAGTTTGGGGTCCCCTGCTAGAGCTGCTGCCCCACGACCCGACACCGGATAAGCGAGTGAAGATGAGTGAGTATGAGTGAGTGAGTGAGATGGATTTTATATATATACTCATTTAACAAACATTTAACAAAGGTTTCATATAAAAATTATTTTATTCAATTATCTTTTCATTAACTCAATATTCACTGTTAATGTAACTACTTTACATGTCATTAACCATTTTCAGAATGTTTTTTAACATACAAAAAGATATTACAAGACTTATTTACACACTCACATATGCTTAAAGATCATTCAAAACATCCTCCCTCCTCATCAACGCAGTCTTTTATGGCCACAGTGGATACAAACAGGTTGTGGAAATATTCCCAATCTGGAAACATTCAAACTGTAAATGATAGAGACATGACATTTCCTACTTTGCTGCATCAAGTTCTAGCTGGGTTATATGTTACACTACTGATATTTGAATTTTGTGCCCACCATTAAAGTGAAATAAAGTGTTGAAGAAGACGACAAATGTGTTTATAACACCCTGCCCACTATCAGCTCTCCATCTTACCCACAGACTGGATGTGGATGTTTTCTGAATACAGGCAGAGCTAATGCTGATATGCACAAACAAATGTCGATCAACTACAATACAACAATCTGCAGAAATACCTGAGGATTTCAATCGGATTATCTCAGTACGGCAAGAGGCAGAGCTCGTCGTACAACCCTAATGAAAGGGACATACCTCGACACCGATGGATGGATATTTACTAGATTTAATCCACTGTGGTAGGGTAAAAGCCATGGGTTGCAAGTAATGAGGGGTCTCTTGATTGTTCATGGGCCACGTCCATTTTTAAAGACAATTTACCACGGGCTCTTTAAGGGAGAGGCAAAGGGTCACCGCCGTCTCAATAGAAAACCCTGGATTGGTGAGGGACGGGGGGCACTCAGATCTTTCCGAGGACCTGCATGACAGCGGTAGTTGTGCTCTGACCGAAGATGAAAGTTCCACAGAGCAGGGTCACCACTCCCCAGACTGTGAGGATGACTCTGGAGGAGAAGGTACAAGCCACAAAGAGACATGTAACAACTAAAGAAAATGTTGCAAACAACTCTCAAAACCTTTCTGTAAAATAAATACAATAAAGAAAAAGCATCATCCCTCTGGTCTTTCCCAGGGGTTTTCAAAGCTTCCCCTCAGACAAAAGGAAGATCGTTTTTGATATCCTGGGGAAGTGCAAGTATCTTCCCCTTCATGCCCCAATCCACAGCAGCTTCTGTGTCAATTCTCTTGTCTGCTTCCCCAAAACTACTAACTAACTAAAACTGCTAACTGTCAGTCACTCTACTGTAGGTAATACACCGACTATGAATAAGTACCTCATACGACCACTTTAAAATAGCCGGACTATGCCTTTAACATTTCAATCAAATGTATTCTTACCTGGTTTTACAGGACACTGGCTCCGACTGCATGGCAAACATCAAACACAGTCCTGTCCAAACACATCACAGGGTTTAAGAGTTGTAACACATATAGATATATACGACACATGATATATAGACACACACATTATAGTATATCTTTAAGTCTGTGACCGGAGTGGTACCTGGGAAGATGAAGATGAAAAAGGCGCTGATGCCTCCGATGACACTGATGACCTTACTGATGTCTGGTACAAACATGGCGATGAGCAGTGTCATGGCTATCCACAGCACTGTCAGCACGTAGCGGCTGCGGTTTTCAAACTCTGTTGTCACCATGGCGTACCGCCTCCGCCATCGGCTCAACAGGGGGTCCTGGATCACTGATCTGTGCAGGAACAGGTTTGTTTTTGATCAATTGCTAAGGCTACAGACAGTCTTTACGTATTCATTAGTGTCCATTTGATCCCCATTAGCTTCCATAAAGTGGTCGCTAGTCTTCCTGGGGTCAGTGGTTCTGTGTACAGCACTACTGTATTTACCAAAAATAAGACCGATGTAGGAAACTTTATTTAAACTTTATTGATTACATTATTTTTAACTAAATCAAGTCAAAATTTATAAAGCACATTTACAGACAGCTGAGCCGCACCAAAGTGCTTCACAAGAAAATGCAGTAAATTTGAGAATGATGAGAGAAAAAAAAGGACTCATTTGATTTAAGGGAAATGTAGAGAAAGACTAATTTAATTGAAGAGAAATTGTGAGAGAGACTCTTTTTATGATTCAACTGAAGTGATATAAAGTGACTACGGCCGTGTCCCTGACCTGCCCAACAGCAGGATGATCGGATAGATGGTGATGATGGAAATTCCAAACAGCAGCCTAGCGATGAGCATCAGAATGTCATCGCCGGTGTACGACATCAGAATGTCGGCCTTTACATCCTTTCCAAATGTCAGGTACCCATAAACCCCTGCAACAGAGTAAGAAGGAAGCTACATGTCAACAACAGCATGCCAACATCCTCGCACTGAAAATGCTAACTTGCTGATATTTGTTAAGTTTAGTGTTTAACATGTTTACCATCTTATTTTAGCATGTTGGCAAAATTATTATTTTTTTCTAATTAGCTCTGAACACGAAGTAAAGATTAGGCTGATGGGAATGTCATTAGTTTTGCAGCTATTTGGTCATATTATCGGACAAAGACATCTAGACCTGACGATGGGACTAGAGGATCACCAAAGTTATCACAAGTATCACTGAAGGGGACATTATGTGTGTTAAAGTTGTACTCCATAAGATTTGAGATACGTTATTTCTAGAGGGATCTGTGGGGTTAAGATGTAACTGCTGGCGAGCCTGTTCTTTCAGGGCATCCATCTTGTCACGTTCACTGTCACTATGTGTGTTGACAATTGTGTTTTTTTTCCTCTTTATAAACTTTATTCAAACACATTCACCTTCTTCCAGTCCTTCCCCTAAATCACACACACACACACACGCATGCGCACACGCACGCACACACACACACGTTGGGGACGATCTGAGCCGTCAGACCAACTGCTGTCAGCAGCGTCACTAACTACTGTAGATTTAAAAGAAATTTCACTGCAATCCATCCACTAGATGTTGACGTATTTCAGTTTTAGACACACACCATTCCTAGAACGGCTAACAATCTTCATTCATACATTTCAAGCATCATTTTCCAACTCAGAAGTAGAGCTGCGTGATATGAGTAAAATGTGATATGCGAATAAGTTATGATAATGATAGCGATAATGATATTACTTGCTGCTTGCAACCTTGTTGAATTAAAAAAAAAAAAAACTTTTACTGAAACCCTTTCAACTAACTCAAACAATCCCTGTCTTTAGCTATGTGTTTATTGCCAAAGTTGTTGATGATAAAAAAAAAGTATTTGTTGTGCAGCCCTGCCTAGAAGTTGCAACCTCCATAATATACTCCTCACTTCACCCTGACAGCACATACAGTAGCTGTGATGGAAAAAAGTGGTGCAATCATACCTCAGGAACAGACAAACCACCCAAACACACAAGAGAGGGGAAGTAGAAGAAGTAGAAGCTTGTCTGACCTGTGAGGGAGTAGATGATGAGACAGAAGATCATGGAGACCACAGAGATGAAGACCCAATGAGAGAGCCGCTGGTTCTCCATGCTGCTGTAGATGGCAATGGATGCCTCATGGCACTGGAACGAACACACACACACACGAGAAGATTAAAGGTAATATCAACTGTTGTGTGTTTGGTTTAGTGTTGGGCTTCCCATCAGCAAATGGTGATTGCTGATATATCTGCAGGTCTGTCTGTTCTGCTCAGACCAAGTCAACTCTGTATCTGCGTTTCAATCGTGGTTCAACACGCCCCCGTTCACTTACCCTCAGGGGAATCCCCATCGCCATCTTAAAGCAATTCTTACCTTTCTTGCATTTCTCAGTTAGAGCACTAAGCGATTCCCTCCAAAGTAAAACATTCTTTACATATCTGCTGTGATTGAAAATGGAGGAGGACCCGTTAAAAGGCTGTTATCAAGGTTGGGCCCTGCATGTAGCACATCATTCAGTAAAACTCCATTGAACTGAGCTCTTCAGTCAAATATCACAAGTTCCTGCCCAGGTTTCTGTGGGTGGCAGAGATGAGGACTAAAGCTTCACTCTGACTCGAAGCGCACTTAAGTCGCACACAAATGTGACTTGACTTGGACGTGCCCCCCCAAAGACTTGAGATTTGGGACTCGTTCACAATCTTTTTATTTATTTGCTTTTTGGGCATTAACATCACAAGCAGAGTGTCATTCTCTCCCACCATGCGTAACTTTACGCATCTGATGTGCAAGCAGCTACACTACAAATATGAGACCATGGAGAGCACGTCACCTGCTGTTGACGGGGCTGAGGTTAGTTTTAAGATGGATACTGACTGATATTTACCCCGGTCCCAGCCTATCCGTCAAATATACAACTTCAAACTAACTTCACCCCGGCAAAGAAGTTGCTGCTACAGTTCATTACCATTTGTCATATTGTTTGTCTTTAAAAACTTTATGCAAAACTAAATAAGATTGCTACTAATGTTAGCTTTGTTAGAGACTAACTTTTGGATTGCCGTATGTTGAATGAAATGTTTTTGAAAAATCTTTGCTTGCCAGTGCTGCCAGATAGCTGATAGCCAATAGCTAGAGGCAAGTTTACGTTACAGGTGTATTGTTGACCATGTAACGTTTACTGCCTTATTATTTGTTTCACCTTTATTTCACAGAAATTGACATTGACACATACATTAAAAATCTCTTTTTTCCGAGTGCCCTGGCCAAGATAAACAGCAGCACGACTAACAGTGTTTCTGACAAACATAATTAGCAGCAAATACAAAATACATGATTAATATTAAAATATATCAAATAAGTGAAAACAGCAAATATATCAAAATCCACCATAATCATGAATATATCATGCAGAATATCTACAGCCAGGTGTGTCTGCCTCCAGGTTATTTCAAACTTCTTTCAAATCCTCCAATGAGAGCAGGACCTGGAGTTTCAGGTGTGTCTGGGATTAGTTCAGGTAAAGGGAGCAGCAGACTTTTGTTTATTTACACTAGATTGTATCATTAGTTGGGACTTTGTGTAATATACAATACGGTTGAACTCTATAACTCTGCAACTCTATATTATTATTTATTAAAACCTTTAAAGACTTGATTAGGACTTGCTGCTGCCCTAAGAGACATGCCCATCAAAGACTTGAGACTTGAATGCCACTAGCAAAACGTGACTTGTGAACATCTCTAGTGGGAGGTGGACCAGAACATCTGAAGGTACCAGGTTTACTTCCCTTAATCGATCGGTGGTGCCAGCTGTGTCTAGTCATTATCCAGCAGCTTCTGCATTTACTTGAGAAATGTGCCCTCGTCTCTTCTGTGGTGTCTGCATGCACTGAAGAGACAGACAAAACTTGAGGGCGTAGTCTCTAGTATTTGGAAGAGGACATCTGGGTGTACGGAATGACAATGGGTCAACCAAGCTATTGGGGCTGTATTTGCTGAAGCCTTCCATCCTCCATCTTCTGCAAGAACAGCATGTCCTCACTGAAGTCTCCAAAGCAGACTCTGTGTCTAGAGCTGAGACATTCAGCTGTGGGGGATTGGCCTTTGTTTCTCCTTCACATTGATATGACCAAAACATGGGGGGAAGAGGCATCCATTGTCTAAGGGTGCACTCACATTTGGCCCAGTTGATCTGCACCATGCTCAATCCCGATTGTCCCCCCCTCCGTCCTCCCTGCTGTCTAGGCCTAGCCTGCACCCACATTGCTTCAAAAGATCCAGGCCACGGCACGATTGCTTCTTGCTTATACGACATAGGCAGGGTTGACGGCATTGCAATGCAGCGCTTTGTTTTCGAAAACGGGTTCCATAGACCAGTTAGATCTGACCATATCTGTAGTAAACATTCCACCTCTGCATCAGACGGCTGCAAACCCTTCGTCAGCATTTTCTTTAACATTAGCAAGCAGGCAAATGTAAGCCAGCTAGCTGTGACTTAGGTAAGCTGCATGGATCTCGCATTGTTTTCTTCATAATGCTAGCTCATTAAGTAATTTGCCAACGGCAAGCTAGCCAGAGCAGCCATGGGTGTCTGGATGAATTAGCTAACATTAACCATTAAAGTCATTATTTTGCAATGTCAGCTACCTAGCAATTCGGCCGCATTAGCAAGCGAGCCAACATGAGCCAGCTAACTTATTAAAATCAGTGTTTCCACTACTACACGATTTTTATCATCACCGGGGGTAAAAGGTTTTGCCCACAGACCCAACCTAAACCCTCCCGCGGGAGGTCTGATCCAGTACATCTCCACGCTGGAGCGTGATTAATTTTGAGCGACATTGCTGACCAGGGCTGTTGGTAGTCAAGCCTGAATAAAACTCACCAGACCCATCTTAAATAGTCTTTCTACTGTTACAACAATCACCACGTCATTTGGTTTAAATAAATCCTTAATTCACAGAGTAAGACATGAAAATATGCTGGTTCTGAAATCAGTTATTCCCTGCTGTCCATGGAGTGTAAGCCAAAACTTGTTCTTTAGAGGGAGACCAGTTAATTAGCTAAATAAAATGGCCAAAGAATATATATAAATATTTTTGTCCAATAGACCAACACTAGTTCGGAATAAACTCCAGTGAGATGTTATACAGATTCACTTAAATTGGGACCGGTTGTTGGTCAGAGAGATTGTGTGCTTCTCCTGAAACCAACCTCAGATTTTTCTCATTGGTTTGAAACTCAGTGCAGGGTGAGGATCCAAAGGTCTTATTATCTCTGATCTCGCTGCAGGTGTGATGAACTGAGATGAGATAGGGAATTAAATGAAGGCTATGGGCTCCAAGCACCACAATAGGGTGAGTCAAATGGCAGAGGTCAGGATACAGTCTCTTGTCCCCACTTGATCCCAGCTGCCATTGTCCCGTTTTGAATCTCACTTCTCTTTTCCTGCATCCCCTCCTCCACTCCTCTCAGGAGCTCACCAGCTCTCTTTTCAATCCTTTGCAGTGCAATCACTCACCCCGAGGAGTGTTTCTCTGTGTGCGTTTGTGTGAGGGGACATGCATCAGTCCGTTCCTACCTTACCCTCCTTTTATTAGATCCTGCAAGGCTTCCTCAGGGGTTACCTTGGCAACTTGGGAAGTTACACATCAGTCAGTCTTGCTTTAGATTGACAGTATGAGCTTTTTCCCCTGTACTATACCCTGCTATTAAATATGAAAAGTTCACTCTGCAGAGATCCTGTGGAGCACAGCGGCCCCAGGCTGATGACCTTTACTACACTTAAACACACAATCCTAAGAGAGTCCAGCTCCCGAAGATTGAGAAAAAACACACTCTTGTTAACTTCTGTAGCAGATCAATGTCTGCCTCTGTTGCATCATTGAAATATGCTGAAGCGCTTATTTACCTCTAGTGGTGTCCCACAATGCAGATATGTTTTCTTCAAGGTTTTGTCTGAAACGTCTGCCTCCAACCCAATACAATTCTAACAGTTCCGATGGCAACTGTTCACAATGAGCTCTAGATTATCCAGAGTAAAGGACTGATGTATATTCTCTTCTTTGTTAAGTTAAGAGTTAACGTGAGAAGATTGATACCACTCTCATGTCTGTAGGGAAAAAAATAAGCTACTGCCAGCAGGCAATTAGCTTAGCTTAGCAAAAAGACTTTCTGTTCAAAGCAGGGCTGGGCAATATAGACAACATCTTTTATCCTGATTTTCTGGTAGTACAATAAATAAATTGTCTATATAAAATAACCACATGGTAAATGTATGACCTATTTTTGTACAGTCCTATGGAAATTGAATACTTGATAAATGAAAAATATTTTCTCCTTTTGATAAGAACGTTAGTGCAAACAGTTTCAAGTGAAAGTATTTCCAGCTATACACTGACTATGTTTGCATGCCTGCACACAAATAGTGTGATAAAACAATCAAAAAAGAAACATGCTCTGAAGCACATCATAACTACACAGCACACCTATTACACAACCCCTGCAGCCAAGACAACATTACTTTACATTTTTATTGAGATATGCTCAAAAGAGTTGATAAAATGGCTGAGTGTATACCATCTGCCGGAGGGCAGTAAAGCCTAAACTCTGCATTGAAAATATGAGATGAATCATTGCCTGAGAACATATATTGATGTAGAGACTGGTGTTTAGACCTACGCATAACCCTAGTCTGTACCATGACAACAATAAAAAGAGGCAGGAAAGCCCGTTGTTTTTTTTCACAATATAAAGTATATTTTGAAAGACCTTTTGTTCTGAAATTCCACAGTGAAAAGTTCTGTGAAAATTATGCAATTAATCTTATTCCCATATTTATTTGGTACTTGGGCCTGGTTTAGTGACGCTTCAGGGCGCACTGCCACTGTCCATCCGTACCGTGCCCTATGCTTTAGGGTACTTGCCCCCCCCCTCCCTCTCCCCCCAGGCCCGTTTGTACTCACACTACCTGGGCCTCGGCGCGAATGCTTCTTGCTGCCTATACGTCATCACGTCACACTCATTGATGTCATCGCGATGCGTCGCTTTGTTTACAAATCTTTCCATAGACCTCAGAGTTTTTGTGCGTCTTGTCCGGCTGTTTTGGAATATTTTCATCCGACCAAATCTGCAGTAAACACTCCACCTCCGCATCGCACCAACATGAACGTGAGCCGCCATTGTTTTAAATGTCCGCGCATGGTCCGTCCTTTTTTCTATGTCCGAACAGGCGCACATAAAATGACGTCAGAACCGCCGTAGGCCTCGTGCGCATGCACATAGCCGTACCTGTGCAAACATGCTTTACAAAAGCCCACCTCTCCCAAACGGGCCGTGGACGGCAAGCACTCACACTGGTCACACAAGATAGACTTTAACCCTGGAACCTGTTTGGGCACGGTACGAATGTACAGTGTGTATGCGCCCTTATTCTGAAAACTGAAAACTGGACGTGGACACAAAAAAAAAAATTGACGCAATTTGAAGACTTTAGTTAATACTTCATCTCCTCTCTGCAGGTAGAGTATTATACTGCAGAGTGAGACAGAATGACAGTAAAGTGTTTACCTTCATGTCAGAGTTTTAGACTGCAGAGTGAGACAGAATGACAGTAAAGTGTTTGCCTTCATGTCAGAGTTTTAGACTGCAGAGTGAGACAGAATGACAGTAAAGTGTTTACCTTTTTGTCAGCTCCTCTGAGCAGTTTATGATTGAGGAAAATATGGTTTCTGTATTTTGGCTAAATCCTCCCTTTAAGATCAAATGGTTATGGAGAGTTCATGCTTCATTGCTAACTGGGTAATCTCTATGAACAGATTCGGCACAGAAATTTAAAATCTAAAGGCAACGGGACAAGATTTGGGTAGCTGAAGAAGTATGGCACAATTTGTTGCCTGAGCAGTATTTCCCAATTCGTTTGAGCAGGCTTTGATTACATGCGGGTAAACAGTCCATGTGGAGAGCAGAAGAGGAGGAACGCATTAGTCGTCACGCGGCCACCAAACCCATCTACTGTCTTCTGATGATGATTTCACTTTTTCTGAGCTTTTTGTTTTCTGCTGATATCCGTTTATAGCGACAGCGTCTCTCAACATAAACTCCATCCAGAGCATCCGGTGCCTCAGGTGTTATACCGGCTCACTACATCCCGTAGGCCAGACACCTTGCTGGGGAATCACTTCAATGTACTCACATGTATTTGCACTTTAGCAGCCATAACTGAAGCATTTCCACACACAGCTGCACACTAGGTGGCCTCCAGCGCTACCACAGCATGATGTTTCAAACACATGTTAACCATGTCTCAAAGGGTCTTACATGAATGTTATTTAGTATAATTTGAATTTGTTGCACTCACTTGGAAACCGAAGCAGATGGTCGGGATGACGCTGAACATGGAGGCCCAGGAGCTGATCCTGCACACAGACAGAAGGAGAAACGAGTAATTTCTCTGAGCTTCACAAATGCCAAAAGAAGAAGAAATAAGCTATTATTAGGGTACCATTCATAATGCCATGGCATTTACAGATGCTTCACCATGGAGTTCATCTGTCAGTCAATAGGCACACGGCTGACAAGAGCAGCCAAGGTAAGTAAGTAAGAGAGACAGAGCGTCTTAACAGTGACACCAGAGTTCAAAGAGAGGAGAAGGCGGGTTTACTTTTTCTGTTCTGGTGGCCTGGATTCAAAGCAGATTTATGGATAAGACACTTGACGGTTATATTTCCTGGAAGCAACCTCATTATATGAACCTGTTGTGTTAATTAAGTATAGACAAGAAAACCTTAAATACAAAACTTGACTTTTTTTTGTTCCAATTGGTTTTCTCTTCATTTCCACCCAAACTGTTGAGGTTTGAAGGCAGATTAAACACCTTGCTTCAGTCAGGCAGATAAGCATATATTCACAGACACAATCGTTGCAATACAATTTTGCCGAGTACAGAGTCTGTTGTCATCGCAAGACCAAAACAAATTCAAAAGAATACTTTGATATTTTTGGGGAATAAAGTTATTTGTGTTCTTGCTGAGAATGATATACTAACAGGGTTAAACACAGTCTTTGTAGAAAGACTGGTGACAGCAGGGAGCAGTTAAAGGGTGTCGTAGTCCCAACAACAAAAAATAATTCCAGCAGTCGGCAGTTGTGTCAATTGAGGAGACAGGAGACCGGAGTCTGTTCGAGCCTGTTTGAACCCGTCCCCTCCAGCCAATCACACCATAAACAAAAGTATTGCAGAGGAGTTTGATTGATAGTTAGCTTTAGCCGTTCCAACTAAGTAAATATGAACGGGATTTTAGCGATCAAGGAGAAATGTAGCCATTTGGGCGCGTGTTTTAATGCCGTTTCTCTCCTTTCTCTCAGTCCATGGAGTGAATGCTTGTCCTATACTGACTCTGGATTTTGCCCGTCTCTGGTCACTCAGCTGCTGGGACAAATAAGCAGCTGAAGGATTGGCAAACTCCATTTCACCCAGTGCCAGCCTACAGTAGCTGCACCCAACAACAGACAACCCTGGCAACCCGCAACGCAAATTGTAAAATCCCTTAAAAAATTAATTCAGACTTAATTTTTTTTTTATGAAAAAGAAATACTTTCATTATTCATTATTTTAAAAAAATGTAGCTTTTAATAAAGATTCTACATATCAACCTTTAACATAAAACCACAGGTGTGCTCATACATGCAAATACTCGATATGCTCTGTGGCTGCTGACTTTACATCCTTACTACAGCAACCTCAAAGAGCCAAAACTCAAAAAATACAGCCAGTGTACTGCCAGGAGAGGGCAGACACATATTTATTTATATTTTCCATTTTCATGTTTTTTTATTCTTAAGCACATGAGCAGGAACAGCTTAATGTATATTTATCCCTTCTATATGGAGTCAAGTCCAGTTTTGGACAGTTTTGTGAAGGATGTTAATCTAGGGATTTGCATTAGTGCAGTTTTCAGTGTCTCTATTCATTTTGGCTTATTTTATTTATCGTTTTCTTATGGCACTATTTATGAGCAGAAACAGCTAAATGTAGAAGTTAAAAGTATTGTATTCAATTATTCAAGTATTGTATTTTTATGTAGTATAGCAGCGATGCTGTTGAAATAAAACTCCAAAAACACTGACTGACATTTATGAGAACTGTTTTTGAAAATATGACTCTCGATACATGACCATCTACAGCATTCCCACTGAGCTTCACTGACAATTCAACTTGACTTGATGCTGAAAAGATTACTAAAAGATTAAGTCTGTTTGGTGCACAACGCGACTGACTGATGCGTTTCAAACTAAATACACACCAAGGTTTTCTTAGGTGATCTGAGTGAGGGTCTAAAATACAACATAGATATTTGGTAATTTTAACCCATTTCCAGGTGTTTCCATATCTGGAAAACTAGTCTCTAAATGTCCCGGTTTACCTGGAGTTATAAGAAAAAAAATCCACCTACCACCACGAATGAACGCGTTATATTTTGTGTTCATCCTCGTCTTTTCATCCATGCAAAACGTACAGTGTTAAAACAACAAGTTGACGTTTAGTTAGCCATTTCCCCCTACTACCAGTGTACAGGACTGAAAACTAGTGAGTTAACTACAGCGTTGAGAATTCACTGCACGCCTGATGGAACCAATTTGTCTGCAGCTAGACACATCTACACTCTGCACTCATTTTGACTTGACTAGCCATTGTGACCAGTGGAGCAAATAGATTGTTTGGAGCCCTGGATCCCATCATTTTACCTCCCCCCTTTCACACCCACACCCACACACATATACATACCCACTAGTGTAGAGAGGGGCGATGTGAACCAGAACAGAAGGCGAGGTGTGGTATTTGATGATGATGGCAATGGTCAGGTAGGTTGCAGCCAGAGTGCCGAGGACACTGTGAGAGAATAGAGACAAAGCACCTGGGTCAGGCACAAATCAAACACTGAGACTTTTAAGTCAAGGTGCAATGGATGAGTGGATTACTGCAAACTGACCACAGGGCCTCAGTACCTTCAGTCATTTAACCATATACACACATGACTGTGACACAGACTAGCTTCATCAGCATTTAAGGGGACCTCTTATGTTTTTTCCTTAGTTTCTGTCATATATATAATGTTGCAGTGTCTATTGTACATATTAAGCGTGGCCAAAACATTGAATAATGAGGTGTAAAATAAATCGCTGCGCAAATTTCAGACTGTCCTGAATGCTCTGTTTCCAAAAGATTTTTCAATTCTCTCAGCTTTGGTAAACATGAAGCTGCTCTGGGTCGACACTATCGGTTCTCTTCGCTCCAGACACAGCATGCCGGGCACACCCACGGGTCTCGATATATATTCAATTAATTGTGCAGTCCTAGTCGGTGGCACTGGAGAAAAATGATGGAGCCAGATTTAAAGTATAATCATGGAAATCACAGCAGACCAAGCGCCACCGAAGCCGGTGTGACCCAGCAACAGGAGACTGTTGTGCCCACATCTCTGCAGACCTGGCTCCATATCACACATCCAGGATCGGGCTGCTGACGGGCGCTGACAGAGCGCAGGACTCCGGTGGGATGACTCAATATTTAACGTTGTGATGCTTGGTGCTCAAAGTCAAAAGTTCATGGACAATGGTCAACATCAGATGTCAATTTATTAATATTAAGATGCTGGCCATATGATCTGCCCAGATAATTAGAGACTTCAACTGCATTCTGTTGTGCAACCCTATGTTAACATTACAATGACAAATTAACCTCCAGCCTGATTTGACAGGTGAATTCTGAACTGAATATAAGTGGAAATGTTCTCTTCAAGGCAATTCAACCTCTTAGCCTGGTTTTTACTGGAACGGAGGTCTAAGCTAGAGCCTAGTTTGTAAAGGACATAGTGTAGCATTAGCTAACGTTAGCATGTTAGACATTTTGACAACTTCAGTCTTCAAGTTCATATTTTCGTAGATGATGAAAATTAGCCAACCTATTGGGACCTCTGAGAAAACTATGAAAAGCCAGCTCTGGATTCATACTGGGATCATTTGAGCAGTTATACTGCATGCTATTCTTCATTGTTTACATGTTGTTACAGTAACTGATGCACTTTAGGGGAGCGTTCAGTCAGTCAGTGCATCCTCTGGTGGTGGTTGCACAAAAACAACGTGAGTGTGGCCTTTTCTTATTGTCACCTTTGCCCACACAAACTAGAAGTTAATTTAAATACAGCATACAAAAACACACACACACCTGATGTATTTCTGAATGCTGATCTCTTTGGGGATGGATAGCGGCAGGATAAGGAGGAGGCAGAGCAGAACAAGGCCAAAGCGCTGGTCTGTGTAGAAGTGGTACGGCATCTCTGACTCCGGCAAATCAGTAATGAGCTCATACAGGGAGCCACACACTGACAGAACACACAGGCATGACATGTCAGCACATTTATGAACCGATTCAGGAAATATAGAAAATGTTATGCACACTGTATCTGTCTCAAAGATAAAAAAATCTTAATATCACATTTACCTGATTCAATATTACTGTCCATCAGGGGATACTCAACACTACATACAACAAACATCATTCTGCCCTTTAACTGAAAAGAGACAAAAGCCACTAACAAGAAAAAAAACCTCAAGAGTTTCAAACTTCAAAGTTCAGGGAGGTGACAGACTCCAATTACAGACGTTGATGTTTCCTTTTCCAGGTGACATGGGCCAAATTTCAGAGAGAAACCTGCACTCACACATTAGAGCTCGACGGTTCATGGAAACCACTACGGGACATTTCAGAAAGGAGGTCTGTTCAAAATCAAACATGGATAACAAGGATAAATCTAAAAAAAGACTTGACTAAAAAAGTAAAAATCAGTGCTTGGTGCTTAGGCCTGCACACTACAGACTGTCCAACTCACACTTCTCCAGCTGGTCATCCAGGATCACCAGAAAGGCCACGGAGATCATGAAGAGATTGAAGACGAAGCAGATCTCACACAGCTGACCGATGGCTGGCCCGCACACCTCCTTCACCACCGCCTGGTAAGTGCACTGGCCACTGATGGACGAGGAGTAGCCCAGGATGATCAGACCACTGACCAGGAACACGAGGGAGACCTGAGAGGACGAAGGAGGGCAGAACCATGGAGCTCAGAGATACAGGTATTACGGTATACCAGGGTATTCAGAGATCCAGACAGCAGCATAATCCAGATTATTTTGGTCAATATTGAGATCACGATTACTCAACACAATTACCCACTGACTTTAGAAACATCGGTCTCCACTGTTGGAACAGGCAGCTGATCTGAGAAAGAGCTGCATGTTGGAGGCTTACAATATTACAAGACTAGTAAACACACCAATAGTTAATTAGTTGCTGATCCCAGACTGCCCTGGTACACAGGGTAGAAGAAGCGCTGCTGAAATAGAGTTGGCACAGCTGCTAATTGAAGGACCGTCTTACCATTTTTTGGGAATCCTGTGGGAACTTCCGTAACCATTCATCAGAGGTAGCACTGTTCTGTACCGCTCTCTACACTATTACACTGCCCTCACGAAAAGCCTGACTCAGAAGTTGGAAGTTCCTGATTTCCAATTACAGCTGAACGCAGCATAACCATTCAGTCCGCAGTCAGCAGTGTCACAAACATGGCGGCACATTTGCGTTTAGAGAGGGAATGTCTCCACAGACACACAGACTGGAATACTCAGCAAAGAGGCAACACATAGTTTCATTGGAGGGTCATATGATCAACCGCCACTATTTTATTTCACTCTGTGATAGACAGTGACTTAACTAACAATTAACTGGTTGAAAATCTTATGGATTACAACTTTACGAAAAACACAGCATATGCTAAACACAAGCCAATTGAGAGAACATCTGCATCAATTTGATAGAAACAAGCTGCAAAGACCACAACACAACACACAACAAGAAAAAGCATTGCAAAAAGAGTGTTTCCAGAGCCCAGGAGGGCCTTCCCTCGACCGCTATGCATCAGGATTAATGCCAGTGTCTTCTGGGTTAACATGTTGATAAGAAGCAGGAAGTTACTGAGCTCTAATGAGAGCTGCGGAAGATAGTGTTTCCCCAATAACAATACGAAAACCAACTACACAACCTAAAAGAGAGACCAAGGAAACAGTGGAGAGAGGAAGCATCCTTCAGGGTTATAGATCCCTGCTGAACAGCTAGAAGGTCAAAGTCTGGAATTAGTCATTGCAACATGTAAGCAATTATGCAAATAAGGTCTGGTGGGAGTGACTTTGGAAAAGAGCAAGTTTATGATCCAATTAAGCTCTAAAGTTACTGTCAAGTGTCCACTCAGAAATTTAGAAGCAGTGCAGTGTAATGAGGAGAACTGGCCTAATTGGGAAGTGAAGAGAAAAAAAACTTCTGCTTCAGGTCTATGACCTCATTTAGCATCAGCTAAGGTGTCCAGGTTTGTTTGGTCTTTTGAGATTATAGGAGGAGAATCCCATCAGAGCTCTTTAATAGTGCAAACCGAGCTTAACACCCACGTTAAACGCTGCCATTGATTCAATCTTAAATAGTATTAATATGAAAATATTAAAAGTACTAATTTTATGTAGGGCATCATCCCAGATCAAGATGTAAAGAATTTAGCATTCAACATTATAGAACGCATTTTTACTATGAGTAAATATAAATGTTATTTTTTCAATTAATCATTTTTAATTTTCAATAAGGAAAAAAATACAACACAGCCAATTAGCACACTTTGGTTGGTTATTTTAGTACTTCCAGAAGATTTGTTTTTTTTGCATTGTTCTGCTCCCATTGTTGATATCAAACAATTGTATAGCATTTTTAGTACATTTCTTATTGGCTGCTCATGTTCAACGACGTTAGGCTGATAAAACCATTTTGTTGGGATTAAGCTGAGCAGAAGTCCACTAGCCCAGGGTTTCTCAAATGGTGGTGCAATTATCCCCAGAGGTACACTGGAGTACTAAAAGGGGTACATGAGACCTTTTTAAAAACTTCATTTAAAAGCTACAGTCATGTGTGATGCCTCGAAATAATTATATTGTAATGAGTACAATAAAAAAAATATATATTTTAATAAACCACATTTTAAAACCAATGTTCCTATTTTTTTATGCAATTGTTAACAGGCGTAATCTGTCAAATGCAACGATCGCGTTCACAATTACGCTTGTTCGCGCAGCTTTAACTGCTGGGGCTCCTTCCAACTCATGAGGGCTATCAGCCAGCAAGGTATAGTTGGAATTCATACCACAGGGCAAATTCATACCCATGTTCTTTCTATACCATTTATACAGTCCACCCCTGGCTCAAGGTCGAGTGAATATCACCCTTCCATCTGTCACTATTCCCTTGCAGGCTTTATCAATTTTTGTTATGCCTGCACTCCTTGTGTCGTCGCGTCAGAGCTGCTCTGCCAGTTACATGTCACACGTCAAAATCCATTCCGTAGCAAAAATTACTACCGTCTATACCTTTTATACACTAGGTGTGGGCAAAAAAAAAACGATTCATGTAAAAATTGTGATTCTGATCTCCTAAGATTCATAATCGATTCATAACTTCCAAAAATCAATTTTTCCGAACTCTTTTTCCCGACTGTGCGCACTTTGTGGCTTCCATAGAACAGTGTTGCAGGAAGCTACCGGCTAATCAGTCACTGCCAGCCCATCCGTCATTGAAGGAAAGTGTCTGGGCCCACTTTAGATTTCACAACCTCCAGGGAAAACGGAGCTGGACATGACTCATTCAATATGAAACGTTTGCAAAATCAAAGTCAAGAACTTCGGCAACACTACGAACACCCTCTGCGGTCAAGAGAGCCGTCATTCACTTCTCCGTAGTCAAACCAGCCGGCCCTATATTTGTGGTGCGCCCGTACTCTGGCATTTATGGTAAATGCATTGAGACTGCTCAGAGGAGCTGACATGAAGGTAAACACTTTACTGTCATTCTGTCTCACTGCAGTCTAAAACTCTGACATGAAGGTAAACACTTTACTGTCATTCTGTCTCACTCTGCAGTCTAAAACTCTGACATGAAGGTAAACACTTTACTGTCATTCTGTCTCACTCTGCAGTCTAAAACTCTGACATGAAGGTAAACACTTTACTGTCATTCTGTCTCACTCTGCAGTCTAAAACTCTGACATGAAGGTAAACACTTTACTGTCATTCTGTCTCACTCTGCAGTCTAAAACTCTGACATGAAGGTAAACACTTTACTGTCATTCTGTCTCACTCTGCAGTCTAAAACTCTGACATGAAGTTAAAGACTTTACTGTCATTCTGTCTCACTCTGCAGTCTAAAACTCTGAAATGAAGGTAAACACTTTACTGTCATTCTGTCTCACTCTGCAGTCTAAAACTCTGACATGAAGGTAAACACTTTACTGTCATTCTGTCTCACTCTGCAGTCTAAAACTCTGACATGAAGGTAAACACTTTACTGTCATTCTGTCTCACTCTGCAGTCTAAAACTCTGACATGAAGGTAAACACTTTACTGTCATTCTGTCTCACTCTGCAGTCTAAAACTCTGACATGAAGTTAAAGACTTTACTGTCAGTCTGTCTCACTCTGCAGTCTAAAACTCTACCTGCAGAGAGGAGATGAAGTATTAACTTTAAACAAACACACCACCTGAAATACAAGTCATCAAATGTATTTGTTGTGTCTACGTCCGGTTTTCAGTTTTCAGAATAAAGTTTTACACAACCAGTATTAACAGAACTTTTCACTGTGGAATTTCAGGATAAAAAAGTTTTTAAAATATACACTAAAATATTCATAAATAAATTACTAAATAATAAATTAATTAAAGTGGCAAAATACCAGTTTTGTAGTATTACTTTTGTACAATTTTATTTTGGAAATGGACAGGATTCTGAGACATAAAAGTCGCAGTCGGCAACATCTGTATGATCATATTCACTGAAACCGACACTCTGCTCCGCTAGAACAACATAACTCATCAGGGTTTAGAGGAAAAAAACGTGCCTCTACGTGCACCTACTGTAGAGCCTGTGGTTTGTTTTTTTTTAATTGACCATGCCGTATCATCCTGTCCACTCAGCGCAGGGCTGTGTGAGAGCTGTCTGTCAGTCACAGATCGTGCACATGCAACAGATCCCCCCTCCCCCCTCGTGCATGTTACAATATCACATGCACACCCCTCAAGCCAAGCGTACTCATAGCATATGACGTTAGCAGTTGCTATCTATGAGTAAGTTAGCCAGCCTACCTCCGTGTAGCGTGTACCTCAAGCCGTTTATTGATGACAAAAAACAGGGAGGGAGCGGAGGAGCTCGGGGGTAGAGGAGGAGGGGCGTGAGTTAAATTAAACATTAATGAATTACATCTGGTCATAGATTTGCCTTTGTGTGTTTAAAGTAGAATCTTGTGCTTTCATGCCAGAATTTGCCACACTGTCTTTATTAGCTCTCAGAGGACTGGAGGAGATCCTGAAGCGTGTACTAATTCAAAAATTGATTTGAATAGTTATGAGCCGAGAATTATTTGGAATCAAAAATCAATTCTGCATCGAATCCTAACACCAAGAATCGGAATAGAATCAAATCGTGAGACACCAAAATATTCCCACCCCTACCGCACATCCCTAAACACTGATGTGAAAATGTCCCACTGGAGCGAATGCACAACAGTCTGACTCCTGACTAAAAATACACACTGGAGCGAATTGACTTCAAGCCTGACTACTTTCCTCTTTTTCCCTCTATAATTTTCTGTTTCACAGGCGATACTGCTAAGTCTTGGACGACCTTGCGTCTGACGCTGAAAGACTTTTCATTCTGATGCGGATAAAGGTTTCTCACATAGCGCTCAACGGCTTATCAACACATTTTTAGAGCTGATGATTTATTAGTCCAGATAGTTCTGGTTAGATCAACACTGTCAGTTATTGGCCTTTGTTTTATTTTTCCGCGTTCTTAGCCATAATGAAAAATGAGTTGCTGCACCCGTCTCTCTGCCCAGAGACACACCCTCACGGCAGTGCGATTTAAAACCGTGAGTGTCAATGGAAAACCGACTGGCCTTGGCTCACTTGAGCTCACCCACTTTCAGTGTGGTAGTGGAAAGAGGTCTTATGAAACTGTAAGTGTAACATACGACTGTCAAAAGACCCAAAATAGAAGAGACCTTGCCGTTCCGCAGCTGAGGTTAACATGGACGCCAAAATAAAAAGCAACAGGTTCATCGGCACACACGTGCTCACAGATCTCCTCCACCCCTACACTCAGTCACGCTCCCTGCGGTCCTCTGATAAGGACCTGCTGGCCACCCCCCACACCAGGCTGCAGACTTTTGGGGACAGCGCCTTCTCTGTCAACGCTCCCATACTCTGGAACAGCCTAGCACTCCATGTCCGCTCTGCCCCGTCCCTGCCTTTGTTCAAAAAGCACCTCAAAACATTTCTATTCACCAAGTCCTTTGACCCCTAACCCCCCAATTGTTAAGCGACATTGAGTACCATGAAAGGCGCTATATAAGTTCAAGGCATTATTATTAATAATGTGTTCTGTTCAGCTTAATATTGAAATGTCATTGAATCCTGCCTTAGAATTGTTAGTGGATAAAAAAAAGTTAACAGCTTGTTACTGGACAAGATAATTCACTCATTGTACTTCACATGCAACTCCAATTGGAGGCCCTGACAAGAATCAAACAGGCCAAACTAACTTTCTACATGACATTAAAACTGACACAACATGAAGGAGAAACACACTGGGCCTCATTCTGTCCAAAGTCTGCAGGGTGATCAATCAGAAGAAAGGAGCAGCAAAGGAGCTGATGCACTCAACTGAATACTTTTCAAACATCAAATTAATGAACCCACTCTCTTTCAACCGTTAGGTGATTTATCCACAAAGACTCCGTAGAGTTAGAAAGCAGCACAGCCGGTGCAGGCAGGGACACCGGGGGAACAGAGGAGTGATTTAAAGGTTTCTGTTCAACTCTCGGACAGTGGTTTGACCCCAACAGTTGTGGAGAAACTGGTGCTGAGATTAGTGGGAACTATTTGAACAGGATGACCGTGCAGGTCGAAGTGGTGACCTATTGGGGTGAAAAGGTTACATGCAAGAGGAGTTGTGGGTCTGAAGAAGAGTCAGACGGATGGAGTTAAAGTGCATGTGAAAGGGTGCCCGAGTGGAACATGGCCTCTCCCTTCTGGTGGAACACATCTCAATCTCCTTAATTGATCTCAGCAGTGCTCAGCCTTCAGGAGCCCAGATAAGATGCAGATACCAAAGCTTCCAGTTAATAACATTTAAAAACTTAAACTTTTGAGGGCTCAGCCAGCCGCAGCAATGCAGAGAGTCCCCCAACTCTACGGCAGAAACATCCTCTTTTGACGGTATTTTACAGCTTTAAATACCCACCAGCTCGACGGTGACCGCGCTGCGGATGCCCCCGGCTCTCTCGAAGGCCCAGGGAAAGTTGAGGAGTCCGGCGCCCAGGGCGGATTTGAGCATGATGAAAATGGCCCCCACGGAGCCGAGCCGAGGCCCGGCGGCAACGTCAAGCGGGGGCTTGGCTGAGGCTGAAGCCAGCAGGCTGATGCTCTCTCTGGCTAACTCCTCCATGCTTCAACCGGCGGGAAACTGACGGCAGGACACACTGACGCACACGCGCGCGCTCCCAAGCTACATACACACACCCACCCACCCACACGAGCTGCCAGGTCAGCTCTCAGCCACTCCCGGGCACGGTGCTGCGTTCTCTGGGGGCCGGGCCGCTCACTGAGCAAGGTGAGCCGGGAGCGGGGAGGAGGAGAGGAGGGGGGGTGGGGGGCTGGGGCTGCTGCCTTCAGGTGCTGTTCGGAAACTGTGTTCAACAATAACGGGGGCCTTTATGTGTCTCGTTTTTAATGACATTTTAATACACACATGTGAATTACAATAGAAGTTCCACGGTGTGATGCAGTGGAGCGCAATCCCATAATGAAAAAGCCTATTAGAATCTATAGTGTGTGGATGAAGAGGCGTGTCTACCATAACTTATCCAATTTACTATAACGTGGAAGCAACTCTGTGATATTTCCAGCATAGGGTCTCCCTGGTTCAATTCAATTCAGTTTTATTTATAGTGCCAAATCATAACAAAAGTTATCTCAGGACACTTTACAGAGTAGGTAAAGTACATTGACTAAATTTATTTAAAAATAAATAAATAAATAAAAAGCTGATTTAGTACATTGACTAAATTAATTTAAAAATAAATAAATAAATAGTAGATTTAGTACATTGACTAAATTAATTTAAGAATAAGTAAATAAGTATATTTAGTACATTGACTAAATTAATTAAAAAATAAATAAATAAAAAGCAGATTTAGTACATTGACTTAACCCTATAAAGCCTGACCCATGAAGAAATAGTCAGAAAATTCTAATTTTTTGGGAATGAAATGTTTATAATGCCCTAAAACAAAATCCCAATTATTTTTTTTTGCCACATCATTTTGTTTATGATATATTTTTTGTATCACATTTGATACATGGGGTTGTTTTGGCAACTTTTTGTTCACAAGTTATGTCAATTTTAGATACAAAAACAGATATTTTCCACACCATTTTGACAATATAGAACATTTCAGGTAGTTTTTCTCATTGTTTTGTTAACATTAAACTTTTTATAGCCTTTTTATTTCATGTTGTGGTAGCCACAAAAAAAATGTCGGTCCTTGTTCAGGCAAAGATGCACCTTACACTTCTCACAGCAGACATGTGAGAAATGATTGCCGGTGCAGTGCTTGCATCTCTAACGGGTTTCTCATGTTGGAAAGTGATCAATGCCATCCCTTCTCACATAAAGAGGCACACTGCAGCCTGGCCTTTTACGGGGTGGTGTTGGAGTCACTTCTGGAGAAGATAGTGGTCTGAGTTTGGCCTTTCCTGCACTTGTGAGACCAAGTGCCAACCAAAGCCTGAAAATTTGACCGTGCCATGGGTTTCATCTGGGGCTTTAGCTCTTTCTGGTCTCTTCTGTAGAGTTTCCATGCATTGATGACAGCCACTGTAACAGTGTGCCACCAGATGTACATGTACCATCTTCGTCATCTGTAGCTGAACGTGTAAAGTGCAGACAGCATATCAAGGAGATCAGCACCTCCTATGAACTTGTTGTATGTTTCAACAATGGCTGGTCTGGGTACCATTATGTAGGTTTTGGAATTGCAATCCCAGCGTTTCACATTTCCCACAGGTTCAATGCCACCAAAAGACGAATTCAGGTGCACTGCTTTCGTCAATTTTTTTTGTCCTTCGTGGTGCAGCCTTTCATCCTGTTCATCCAGATTGTGCCAACATGGTGGATTCCTCTCTCTTTTAGGTGTTGCACCAGGGGAACTGATGTTAAGTAGTTGTCTGCAAAGACCTTGTGATTCTTTTCCTGCTGGAAGTGTTGATGTCATATTGTCGCACTACTTCTCCTGTAACACCTACTTCAGAGTTTTCTCTGGCTGGATTTTCTGCACCTTGACAAACATCAAAGTCATAAAGAAAGTTTGTCCAGCATGTCCCCACATCTTAATACCCCCTTTTTGAGGTTTTGCAGGCATGTAGACACATAGATGAGATTTCCCTTGAATGGTACCATCATTTCATCAACTGCATAGAATTCTTGCAGAGAAACTGTTCTTGCATGGCCTGAACTTCCACAAATTATCTTTCTTTGCATCATCAGACACACTGAAGTTGTCCAGAAAGTCAATCAGTGTAAGCGATTTCAAATACCGATCTCGAGACATCACATTACAAACTGTAGGGAGCTTTTTCTCCATCCCATATGCATGTACATGCCTAGATCCTGCTCTATCTCTTTGGAAGTTGTGTTTACTGACCTACCCTCTTTTTGTAGTCTCTACAGGTTTGTTTGTTCTGTAGTTTCATCAGTGACAAACTGTTTGAAACACATGTACGGTCTCCAGTCACACCTCTCACCTTTGCCTTCCTCAACACATGCAATGAAATCGACCGATTGATATTTATTTTTCTCCACATCAAATGTAATTTAAGATGGCATTTCAGCCATTAATTAGAATAATAAAATCATCAATATAGTCTTTGTATTGTAATACATGTATTGATGTAGATTATATTACAAAATTCTGACATGAGTGTTCAGGGATAAATCACCTTATATACCTACAGTATCAAATTTGATACAGTCATTTTTAACAAGATTTAACTCTAAAATAAATAATGAACTATTAAATAATAATGCATTGTTTCAATACAGAAGATATTTATCATGAAAAATTAGTAACAAAAATGTTTTAATTCTTACTGTAAGTTCTTGAAAATGAGTAAATGTTTTCCTGAAAAAGGTGTGTGGCTGATCAGATGACAGCAGCCATTTTGAAAAGGTCAAAAAAGCCCCTCCAATGACTGCATTGGAATGATAATCCACTAGGGGGCCGAGTACAGGTATCAAGTCGTATACAACAGGTTTTTAAGGAAAGTACTGATAATGTTGATAAAATAGAGCTCTCAGAAACTAGCGTAGCAAATATGATACAAATGGTTTTGTTAATTAATTTTAAAATATATAAATAAAAAGCAGATTTAGTACATTGACTAAATTAATTTAAAAATAAATAAATAAAAAGCAGATTTAGTACATTGACTAAATTAATTTTAAAATAAATAAATAAAAAGCAGATTTAGTACATTGACTAAATTAATTTAAAAATATATGAATAAAAAGCAGATTTAGTACATTGACTAAATTAATTTAAAAATATATAAATAAAAAGCAGATTTAGTACATTGACTAAATTAATTTTAAAATAAATAAAAAGCAGATTTAGTACATTGACTAGATTAATTTAAAAATTAATAAAAAGCAGATTTAGTACATTGACTAAATTAACTTAAAATAAAAAGCAGATTTAGCACATTGACTAAATTAATTTAAAAATAAATAAAAAGCAGATTTAGTACATTGACTAAATTAATTTAAAAATAAATAGTAGATTTAGTACATTTACTAAATTAATTTAAAAATACATTAATAAAAAGCAGATTTAGTACATTGACTAAATTAATTTAAAAATAAATAAATAAAAAGCAGATTTAGTACATTGACTAAATTAATTTAAAAATACATAAATAAAAAGTAGATTTAGTACATTGACTAAATTAATTTAAAAATAAATAAAAAGCAGATTTAGTACATTGACTAAATTAATTTAAAAATTAATAAAAAGCAGATTAAGTACATTGACTAAATTAACTTAAAATAAAAAGCAGATTTAGCACATTGACTAAATTAATTTAAAAATAAATAAAAAGCAGATTTAGTACATTGACTAAATTAATTTAAAAATATATGAATAAAAAGCAGATTTAGTACATTGACTAAATTAATTTAAAAATATATAAATAAAAAGCAGATTTAGTACATTGACTAAATTAATTTAAAAATAAATAAAAAGCAGATTTAGTACATTGACTAAATTAATTTAAAAATAAATAAAAAGCAGATTTAGTACATTGACTAAATTAATTTAAAAATAAATAGTAGATTTAGTACATTCACTAAATTAATTTAAAAATACATTAATAAAAAGCAGATTCAGTACATTGACTAAATTAATTTAAAAATAAATAAATAAAAAGCAGATTTAGTACATTGACTAAATTCATTTAAAAATACATAAAAAGCAGATTTAGTACATTTACTAAATTCATTTAAAAATACATTAATAAAAAGCAGATTTAGTACATTGACTAAATTAATTTAAAAATACACGAATAAAAAGCAGATTTAGCACATTGACTAAATTAATTTAAAAATTAATAAAAAGCAGATTTAGTACATTGACTAAATTCATTTAAAAATAAATAAATAAAAAGCAGATTTAGTACATTGACTAAATTAATTTAAAAATAAATAAATAAAAAGCAGATTTAGTACATTGACTAAATTAATTTAAAAATATATGAATAAAAAGCAGATTTAGTACATTGACTAAATTTATTTAAAAATATATAAATGAAAAGCAGATTTAGTACATTGACTAAATTAATTTAAAAATAAATAAAAAGCAGATTTAGTACATTGACTAAATTAATTTAAAAATTAATAAAAAGCAGATTAAGTACATTGACTAAATTAACTTAAAATAAAAAGCAGATTTAGCACATTGACTAAATTAATTTAAAAATAAATAAAAAGCAGATTTAGTACATTGACTAAATTAATTTAAAAATAAATAGTAGATTTAGTACATTTACTAAATTAATTTAAAAATACATTAATAAAAAGCAGATTTAGTACATTGACAAAATTTATTTAAAAATAAATAAATAAAAAGCAGATTTAGTACATTGACTAAATTAATTTAAAAATACATAAAAAGCAGATTTAGTACATTGACTAAATTAATTTAAAAATACACGAATAAAAAGCAGGTTTAGCACATTGACTAAATTAATTTAAAAATAAATAAAAAGCAGATTTAGTACATTGACTAAATTCATTTAAAAATAATTAAATAAAAAGCAGATTTAGTACATTGACTAAATTAATTTAAAAATAAATAAATAAAAAGCAGATTTAGTACATTGACTAAATTAATTTAAAAATATATGAATAAAAAGCAGATTTAGTACATTGACTAAATTAATTTAAAAATATATAAATAAAAAGCAGATTTAGTACATTGACTAAATTAATTTAAAAATAAATAAAAAGCAGATTTAGTACATTGACTAAATTAATTTAAAAATTAATAAAAAGCAGATTAAGTACATTGACTAAATTAACTTAAAATAAAAAGCAGATTTAGCACATTGACTAAATTAATTTAAAAATAAATAAAAAGCAGATTTAGTACATTGACTAAATTAATTTAAAAATAAATAGTAGATTTAGTACATTTACTAAATTAATTCAAAAATACATTAATAAAAAGCAGATTAAGTACATTGACTAAATTAATTTAAAAATAAATAGTAGATTTAGTACATTTACTAAATTAATTTAAAAATACATTAATAAAAAGCAGATTAAGTACATTGACTAAATTAATTTAAAAATAAATAGTAGATTTAGTACATTTACTAAATTCATTTAAAAATACATTAATAAAAGCAGATTTAGTACATTGACTAAATTAATTTAAAAATACACGAATAAAAAGCAGATTTAGTACATTGACTAAATTAATTTAAAAATAAATAAAAAGCAGATTTAGTACATTGACTAAATTAATTTAAAAATAAATAAAAAGCAGATTTAGTACATTGACTAAATACATTTAAAAATAAATAAATAAAAAGTAGGTTTAGTACATTGACTAAATACATTTAAAAATAAATAAATAAAAAGTAGGTTTAGTACATTGTTCTTAAACTACTATAATTATTATTATTATTATTATTATTATAAAGAATACTATCTATAACAATAATGTGTCATATTCCTTTGTTAGGGGCCATATACAATAGTAAACATATGACTATTTGATGTTTTGTACTACAGTTATGTAAAGCTTTCATCTGCAGTCCTTGCAGGTTACACTTTAGGCATGCATACCTTACACGACCTACTGTGCTGAGATATGGGAGAACACATACAAAAACAAATACACATCAAATCTTCATCCTGCAAAGAAAAGCTATACGAATTATACATAGAACCACTCACAGAGAACCAACAAATTATTATTTATTGAACTGAAAACACTTACATTTCATGATCTGATTGACTTTCAAACTATACAAATAATGTTCAAAGTAAGTAATCACCAATTGCCTCATGGCATCCAGGACTTAGAGAAAGCAAATACAAGTTAAGAGGAACCTGGATATTCAAAAAACCACCAATAAGAACAGATACAAAACTCCACTGTGTTACAACAAAGGCTGCTGGGAGGATGAGATGAGAATGTGCCCATGTATCAAAACTAAAATAACTCTTTAAAGACAAAACATTCAATTCTTATGAGCTGGAGCACTGATTTTCTGTTTTTTTTGTTTGTTTGTTGTTGTTGTTGTTGTTTTCTTCTCTATCTCTTGTTCTTCTCTTTGTTACTGTTTTGCTGTGATTTGTTTTAATCCACGAGCCAAATATCAGATACCGACTAATTCAAAGTGAATTTTTACTTGGTTTATGATGAATAATTATAAAAAATAAGAGGGGGTAGGACCAGAAAAGTTTCCCTTTTGAACAGGAACTATATTATTTGAGTCATGTGTTTATCGCTTAAGATTCTGAGGATGCCATTTGTTTGTTTTCCTTTTTTGGCTTTCCTTTTTACTGCTTATTCGCTTTATTCCGTTTGTATACAGTTTTTTAACATGTTCAATAAAGATTCAAATAAAATAAAAAATAAAATACAATTTCGAACAGCAGTGAACAAACAGGACAGGACACAAAATGTAAAATTATATAAACCAGTCATCACATACAGAGCAAGAAGTCTTTGTTGGATCCAACCCCCGGTAATAACATTTACAAGCTATACGATTGGCTATACCTTGTCATTTTACTTATGCAATACAAACACAATCATAATGATCTGTCATTTTATTCAAATGTTTTGCATGTTGCCATCCTTTTTTCAGGTCCACAGCACTTTGCTTGTATCATATTTTTGAATCTTTGGATATCAAGTGATTCCAAAGTAAAAGGTTAAAAGTCCAGGCGAAGTCACAAGCAACTTGTGTTCAACCAACATCTAAATGTCAAATCTGAAGGCGTCTGATTCATGACTCCAGTCCAAGTCATGTGAACTTGAGTCACAGCTCTTTTAAAATCTCGAATCCGCCGAGGACGCGCTTAAGTCTCGGCCTCGAGGCGACAAACAGGAGATCTGGAGGAGGGCTGACGAAAGGAGGACATGTGAACGGGCGTGGCAGGAGGGGAAGCAGGAGTGTAAAACGTTAGCCAGCCTTTCATGCTCGCACAGACCTCAGTGGATAAAGTGGACGGGGAGAGGTACAGGCTGGTGGGACATATGATAAAAGAGGAACCGATGAATTGGAGAGAGGGGGGGTTTAGAGTTCAGCTCAGAGCCGCCACGGTGTCTCTTTCAACTGCCTGTCCAGGATGTGAGCAGGCGACGTGATTGGCCCGACAGGAAGTCCCGGCATCTGGGAACCGCGGAGGGAGAGAGGGCATGTGACCTCCACTCACCACCAGCTTTCCCAAATCTTGTTAGCACAGCTAGCTGGCTCCGGGGTCATTTCCCTAGTTTCCCAAGGCTCCGGGGGAGATTAGTTCTCTGGCGGAGCCGTCATCCAAGAGGACGGGTGACAGATTCACAGGCTGATCCGGCCTATTAGGCTCGGATAAGGAGCCAAAGCTCAGACCCCCGAGCACACCGACGCACATCACCTCTGATGAAATCAACCTGCATCACTGAATTCAGCCCATAACCAATATTAAAACCACGAGTGAGGTGGAATTAGTGCATTCAATCTAGAAATACGCCTTCTCAAAAGTCTGCCAAGGAAACAGACAAAATGCATTTCACTAACCTGCGGAATGGGAAGGAATGAACTCGTGTCACAAGATTGACCTCCACTTTTCTGTTCAGCCTTTAAAGTGTGTGCGGAGGCAAATGTTTTGGCAGGTTCCATCACATTACAAGGAATTGAAGAAAAAAAAGAATGAGGTCTTCAGGGTGTCCTGGCTGCTCAAATACAGAGGGTACTGTAACGTTAAAAAAAAGTACAGAGAAATGATTTTCAGAAGGTACAGGGACAAGGAAGGGCTTTAAAAAACAAACAAACAAAAAAATCGCTTTTTGTAGAAATATGGGCTATATATGTTATTTACGGTTACATATCCATATGTGTATGTAGATGTGCTTCTATGGATGTTTATATATAGGCCTATACATTATATGTATGTTACTTTATATATATGATAGGTTATTTATACAATTTTATAATATTGATTATTGGAGATACTGTGGGAGGTGATGCGGGAGTATGGGGTGAGGGGGTCACTTCTGTGGGCCATCCAATCTCCGTACACTCAAAGCAAGAGCTGTGTCCGGATCCTCCGGAGTAAGTCGTATTCCTTCCCGGTGGGGGTTGGCCTCTGCCAGGGGTGCGCTTTGTCACCAATCCTATTCGTGATTTTCATGGACAGGATATCGAGGCGTAGTCGTGGTGGGGAGGGGTTGCAGTTCGGTGGGCTGAGGATCTCGTCTCTGCTTTTTGCAGATGATGTGATCCTAATGGCATCGTCGGTCAGTGACATTCACCACTTGCTGGATCGGTTCGCAGCCGAGTGTGAAACGGCTGGGATGAGGATCAGCACCTCTAAATCTGAGGCCATGGCTTACTCCAGGTAGGGAATGAGTCCTTACCCCAAGTGAAGGAGTTCAAGTACCTCGGGATCATGTTCACGAGTGAGGGGATGATGGAGCGTGAGTTTGGCCGGAGAATCGGAGCAGCGGGGGCGGTGCTGCAGTCGCTCTACCGCACCGTTGTGACGAAAAGAGAGCTGAGACGAAAGGCAAAGCTCTGGATCTACTGGTCAATCTTCGTTCTTACCCTGACCTATTGTCATGAAAGCTGGGTCATGACCGAAAGAACGAGGTCGCGGGTACAGGCGGCCGAAATGGGTTTTCTCAGGAGGGTGGCTGGAGTCTCCCTTAGAGATAGGGTGAGAAGTTCAGCCATCCGTGAGGAACTCGGAGTAGAGCCGCTGCTCCTTAGTGTTGAAAGGAGCCAGTTGAGGTGGTTCGGGCATCTAGTAAGGATGCCCCCTGGGCACCTCCCTAGGGAGGTGTTCCAGGCACGTCCAGCTGGGAGGAGGCCTCGGGGAAGACCCAGGACTAGGTGGAGAGATTATATCTCCACACTGGCCTGGGAACACCTCAGGATCCCCCAGTTAGAGCTGGTTAATGTGGCCCGGGAGAGGGAAGTTTGGTGTCCCCTGCTAAAGCTGCTGCCCCCGCGACCCGACCCCGGATAAGCGGATGAAGATGAGATGAGATGAGATGATATCCTTCTGTTGAATATGGACCGGGCTCCTGAAATTGGGCCTTTTATCCATAAATTCACGTAACACAAACTGCAAATATCCTTTACCCACATGTTGTTTACTTTCTGAGCTTTGCCTCGACGCTGTTAGTACGTTATACGCTTCGTTGATGTGATTGGTTGATTTGATACGTATGTTGGTGATAGACTGATGATTTATCAAATCAGCAACCAGTATTTTCGCCCCTTCCCAAAAGATCTCCAAACCAGAGTCCCAGATGGAAATGCTGAGCAAATGAGAATCAAGCTTCTGGTGGAGTCAGGTTAGATTTCGGTACCCAACCCAGAGTTTCAGCTCTCACGTTGATGCAGCGATGAACTGTGTTCACAGATGGTTTTGGAAGTGTTCCTGAGCCCATGCAGTGATGTCCACCACAGAATCTGTCTGTTTTAATGAACATCACCAACATCCAGGATTGGTTTTCAAACAGAGATTTCTTTTAATGATAGCATGTATAGTTTATACTGTAAACAATGAAATCCTCATTTTCTTTGCATTTTACGTTGAGAAACATTTTTGTTAAATTGTTACACTATTTGCCGGTGCAGTCTTTCACAGAGAGGTGAACTCCTCCTCATCTTTATTCAGAAAGACTCATCCTCTTTTTCTACCCAGTCATGTTACTAACCTGCAGCCATTCAGAAAGACTCATCCTCTCTGGATGCTCTTTTTCTACCCAGTCATGTTACTAACCTGCAGCCAGTTAAGCTCATGCATCATGAGATGTTCCACCATCTGTTTTCTTGGAGCATTTCACAACTTTTGCTTTTTCATCACATTCTGTTTCTATTTACATTTTACAGTGTCCTAGCTTTTATTTTTAACTCTTCACAACTGAACTGTTGCGGTTCAATAATGACCTCTGCTCATTTGTGCTTTTCGAAGCTGCAAAAGAAATTCACAGGGTTCCAGTTGGTAAGGATTGTTCCAACAGTACTCTCCCTACATGCAACACTGTGGGGACACTGATGTATTGATGAGGACAGTAGTATAGCACAGGGGTAGGACCAGAGAAAGCATAGTGCTCCTCCCTACTTTTCATGGACGCACACACACTAGCCTATACTACAGGGTTAAATAGTCTGTACTGCACAGTTCATTTAGTAGGCTAGGCTACAAGTTAGCCTCTGTTTATACTCACAGCATCAACTACTATATTCAAGTCTGTATGTTTATGTACTGCATGTAGTGTTAATGTGTTTATTCCTGTTTTTCTCAAGCCCCAACCGCAGCGACTTCCTGGTTGATCCAATCAGGAAGTGCCAAAAACTGCAGTTCTCTGAGTGTCCACTAGGAGCAGTTTGCACAATAGGGCAGTTTCTCATTGACCCCCATTTTAAACAGGACGTTTTCACAGCATCATTAAACCTGTTTAAGACCTGGTACAAAAAAACATTCTAGTCTGTATGTGTAGGTCATATCTCCATGACAACACTGAGGGGGGGTGAATTTTTTTGTACCAGGCTAGTTTTTATTAGGGGCGTGGCCTCTTGAGTGACAGCTAGCCTCTGGCCCTCACTTCTCCTCGGAGGCAAACGTCAGCCAGATGGGCGTATCTCCCTCCCCCCAACGTCACATACATGCCCTTTTTTGGTAAGAGGAAATGAGGGGGAGTCAAAGTCTGACAAGATGGAGACTCCTGTAGGTGAGGATGATTGGATCAAGTTGAGAGAACGGACCTTGATGGGTATGCTACGTCCCTTTTTTACATTTTTTTGTTGTGTCTATATGTCTGACCATGTTTAGTCAATGTTTTTGTCTTTTTCTTAGATTAACTGTGTTTGTGTGTGTCTCAATGTGTGTCCATGTCTGTCACAGTGTGTGGCAGTTAGGCATGTATAGGCTCATTTGGCTACAACTTTTCCATATGAATACTTGCTTTCTACGGGCAATGCACTAGTTAGAAACAAGTTCAAACGCAAACCCAGAACCAACGCATTTCCAAAAGCAACAACAATAACCAAGCAGATCACTCTGATTATGCTTTTTATTTGATGAGATATATTTGAAAGAGTCTGTCAATGCTACCTTGTTGACCATGAGATCCTGAAGGAGGATCAACATGATGCCTGGTCAGAGTTCATTCATTATACAAAATATAAAAAACAATGAAAAGACTCATTTGAAAGAGATACAGGCAGGACTTACAAAACAGTGGATGGTGACACAGGAGGAGACTTGATCATCCGATGGTCCATGTGTTGGAAATGTCTGGGTGATTGCATGTGTGTTGGGGGGGTTTCTGTCTGCGTGTATGCCAACTGCTTTATTCTTAAAGTGCATACAGTGTGTTTTGTGTGTGAGCTGAAATCTCTTGTACTTCTGACTATGTGTGTTAGGGTGGGAACAAATTCAATAAATAGAAAAGTCAGACATTCCATCTTTAAAGAGAGTTTGGTCAAAGAAGAGAGAGGGAAATGTAGACAACACGTCTGTCTCAAACAGGCCTATTTCAGGGCCAGGTGTATACTGTGCGTTTTACATCATGTGTGTGACACTGTCCAATACTGTTCATTAGTCCACAAACACACACAAACACCCACAGACATTCTTGAACAGACAAGAGGCACAGAAACCGAATCGGTGTCCAGGAGACGGCTGGAGTCGTAGTACGCCGGCGTCTGTCGGGCTTGAGTTTAAGAGTCAGACGTCTGCCTCAATGGTTCGTTCGACTCCATGTCGTTCCACACCTCCAATGTCGCTGCTCAACGCAAGTTGTCCGTTGAGCTGCGTCTCACTTTTGGAGGTGAACCCAGATCTCCGGCAGCAGTTCAGGGTTGCTGTCAAACTGTGGGGTTTTTCCCCGTCGTCGTCTGCTGCTGCTGCTGGAGGTACGTGGGCCGTTTGATGCGCGGCTTCCTGCGCTTGGGTTTGCTCTTGGCCTTTGTGAGCTGGACCACGAAGAAGGACAGGACGACCATCGCTCCCAGGAAGGCGAACACGGGGATGGTCTGGCCCACTTCCTGGTTGTAGCGACCGGGCATTATCCCTGGGGGGATCACAGCACAGGTCACATTAGAGACTCCCTCAGTAACCACCTTCAACGTCTTTATTCTTAAGGCCCTTTCTTTCTTCACATCCATGTATATATTTTATAAACTGTTGTTTTTGTCATGCATAATTTTCACAGAATACTATGCACCCAAAAAGCGGCATTTTTTACCCAAAACAAGGGTGATTTTCCTGAGCTTTCGCACCGTGAATAAAGACACGAGAATTATAAAACAACAGATCCACTCCTTCTGTTTTAACCTTTCACAGTAAAAGCCCTAGACCAGTGGTTCTCAAACATTGTACATGACATACCTCTTAAAAAAATATCAAGCTCTCTCAAGTACCACCACTAACAGCGATGTTCAAATACAGCAGCGTAGGACGACACTATTCAGCTACAGACAGGAGGGTTTATTCCAAATCAAAAGATTATTTACTGTTGACGGTCTTCAGCCACAGCCACAGAACTGACATGTCAGTGTTTTCAGACCTCCTTCCTTCAAGTACCGACAGAGAGAGTTTGAGTACCACCAGAGTACCACCACAGTTTGAGAACCTGTGCCCTAGACAATGTAATTGTTGATCTTGCAGGCTGAGCACTCTGTCTTTACCATACTGAGTGTTTCACTCTGTCTTTACCAGACTGAGTGTTTTACTCTGTTTTTATCAGAGCACTGAGATCAGGGTTTCTGGTTCAAACTGGGATTCTTGCAGTTGTGCTTTGCATGGGCTGTAGCCTGGCTGCTACCGGCAGCCCTGTTGCTAACTGAGGATCCTGTGACTGTAGAGCCAGTCTGAGTTGCTCGATCTAATTGTTTGTTGTTTATATGAATATCAAAAGAAAGGAAAATATGTGTTTAATGGAAGGTGAGATTAAAACTTGTTGTCTAGTACAACAATGCAATTGTTTTGGCTCTGGTGTTGCTTGGCAGACACCTTGTGATGTTATCACAGATTCCTTTGTGCAGTTTATTTTAAACAAATGCTGTGTGTCCTGTTTTTGTTGGTAACGTTAGTTCTGAGGAAAACGGAGCACTTAACTAAGTTAAGTTGAAGGTTTAAAGTTTGTCCATTGCTGTGGACAAAATTCTTACACAAACGGAGATGCTCTATAACGAATCCCAGGTCAGATTGCCTAAAGTAATAACTTTGAACGGTGTATTACCTCCAGGCATGTCCCAGGCCCCGCTCTCTCCAGGTGACAGAGGTCTGACCTGGGGACGGTAAGCCCTCACGTTAGGCAGAGCCACTTTGTCCAGATCCACTGAGAGAAGCTTCTGGTGCTTCCACAGGTTACTGAGAACACAACAGGGAGAGCAAGAAAGGGTGAGACAGAGTAATGTATACAGTGAAATATGTGCATACGTTGAGTCCGTCACAAGGTTTTACTTCACAAGAGTGATTAGCTTTTACTTTGATTCTGCTGACGCCATGGAGGAAAGAAAATTGATGCCAAGAAGGGAATTTGGCCTCTGGTTTGACGGCGGTATGGGCTGGCAGAGTCACAAGTGGCAGTGTGTGTGTAAAGCCCGCCGTAATGGGACAGAAAAGGTGAGGCTGTTAAAAAGTAATGCATGAGCTGCACCATTACCAGTGAAATAGTGATAGAGTTAAGAATGTCTGGATAAATTAATCTGATATGTTTTTACACCTGATTCACTCTGCTGACAGGTTGGAAAAAAAAGACTGTTCGCTGCCAGAATAAAAGAAAATCCTTGTTAGAACCCCGAGAATGATTCAATGCTTTGTTTCACTGGAATGTGTTGCCCACCCACCGGGAGACATGCCTCTCCCTCTGTGTACTGCTGTGACTGAAGGCAAAGTAACTCAAATGTTGACTATGGCGGAGAGCACAAACAAGATTACTTCATATAATCTCTTTCAGACATGTCAAGAAATAGAATTACTGGGAAGTTTGCAGAGAAAGGCGTCATGGTCAAAACAAGCACCACATACAGACATTCAAACTCCATCAGAAGGACAAAGACGTCACAACACCAAACAACAGATGTCTGACAAGAGCTGTGCAAATGATTATTTAGAATCACAAATATAGACACAATTAATTACAGCCTTTCAAACTATTAAAGCTGTAGTGGGCAAGTCTGGCAGATCGAGTTGACTCAGTCAAATTTAAAATGTTTACAACCCTCTCGGGTTGGATTTGAACCCGGGGCTGATATGGCAAAGACTTTTAGCCTCAGCATATGGGGCGCCTGCTCGGACCACTGAATCACCGAGAAAGATTTCTAATAAAAGCAATGGGCATCATGCAAGAACATTTTCATATTCTTGTCTTAACTTTTTCTTACAGTGGAACCCACTGTTGAGTGTGCCGGGTCAGATTTAGCAAATGCCCCTAACTTCTTGTTCAATACCAATTTCAAAAACTCTTGTTCCCATTAGTCACAAATACATGAGTAAAGGGTGTCCAGGTTCAAAAATGACAGATATTCCCCTTTAATCAGTGTTTCATCAAACCTACCTGGGTGCTGTCTCATTGAGTGGCTGTGGCTTTGCCCAAGACAGGTGGGGGCAGGCTGGTAGTGGGCGGGGCTTAGGGTCTCCCAGGTGAGCCTCTAGAACTTTAGAGTAGCGGTAGAGATGGTTGCCTGGAAGAATGGAAAGAATATATCTTAATAATAATAATAATAATTATGATTGCAGAGTTCCAAGGCTGCACACATATGAGGAATATAAAATAGTTCAGGTGCTTAAAGACTGTCATGCCTGTTTATGTACAGGGGAAACATTTCCTTCCTCACCTTCCAGTCTCTGTGGCAGTGGGCGCTCGGTGCCCGTGGGCGGTGCTACCCTGCTGTGGGAGTGGCTGAGGCTGGGAGGGGTCATACTGTAGGAAGTGTACTGAAGGAGAGCGTCGAGCAGCCAGAAACAGTCTGAGAAATTAGACACAGCAAATGTTACTCTATCTGCACAGCCATGCTCTTTGTTGGAAGTCAAAAGTGCAAAAGGACACACACATGAGCACACGCTGAGGAGAGGTTACCTTTTTGTCTGTGGCTGTCGTCTATACAGTTAGAATCACCGTAGAGAGCGATGCGACCTCCACCGTCAGACGGGGTTTGGTACAGTCCCAGGATGGGAACTCCCTCCACCACCGCTGTCTCCTGCTTTAACACTTCCAGACCTGTGAAAAGAACACACACAGTGTGTGCAGATTAAAAAGCCTGCCTGTAAGCCTGCATGGCTGCTGGCCAGCACTGTGCTACACTAAGCTGGGTCTGATACTTTAAGACAGGCGCTGGTACCTTGGTCCTTTAGATTCTTAGCAATCACTATTCCATCTTCTGGGAAACGGGCGATGCTGCAGCCTGAGGCATAGTACACTTGGAAGGAGAAAGAATATATTTTCATTTTACAAAACAAATGTGTGAATCAAGTAATACTTAAGGTGACCAGAGGAATAATGCAAATGGAGAGTGAGTCGGGGTGTGTGTGTCTTACTGTCATGATCAGCCAAGGTGAAGTCTCCCTCGTACAGCCCATCACTGAAAGCCATCCCCCAGACTGAGATCAGGTCGTTCAGAGCTGGTACGTTAGCACCCCCTGTGTCTGGCATCCACCACTGCCTGCAGGTTACACCAAGAAAACTCTGTGTAAAAGCATTCATACAGGCAGGACAAATACAGATCCAAACACCTAACAATCAAATAGAGCTGGGCGGTATGTGTGATTCTCTTTATATGCTATATATATATATATATATATATATATATATATATATATATATATATATATATATATATATATATAGCATATATATATATATATATATATATATATATATATATATATATATATATATATATATATATATATATATATATATATATATATAGCTATATATATATATATATATATATATATATATATATATATATATATATATATATATATATATATATATATATATATATATATATATATATATATATATATATATATATATATATATATATATATTTATTTTAATTATTATAATTATATTTTTTAATTTTTTTATTTCTATTCATCATGTTCAAATTGATTTGATTTTTTTATGTATGTGTGTGTATGTATATATATACTGTATATGTATATTCTTCCATCTTGATAAATATTGTTGAATTATTGTAGGGAACCCTTCATGCCAACCCAAATAAATCAAATTTAAAAAAAAAATAGTTTGTGTTGTCTGTCATGGTGTTTGGCTCTGTTAAAGAGAGTCGTGGGTTATTCATTGTTGTTCAAAGTTAGAACTGTTAGTAAGAAGGATTTGCAGTTAATAGGGGCTCCCTGACTGTAGTGCTCTTTGCTGCAAACAATATTGTATATGTTGCTGCCTATTGAAGAGTTTGGCCATTGTTTTCAGCCATCATTCACATCCAACAGGAAATACTGTACTAAAACAGCCAAATCAGCCACTATTGCAAACTAAGCATTACTTTCAATTTGACATCTGCCACAAACACAGGGTGGATTAAGGAAAAGAAAAAAAAAAAAAAGATTTTCACAGAAATAAATCCAACTGGCGCAAGATAACTGCAGGAAAAACACTTTACAATAGCAGTACATGTTTGAGTGAAAACGCTTCAGGAAGGGAATGAACACATTTGAAAGACACCATAGGCGTTCAACTAAAACTGAATTACTCAGCAGAATATTTTCCCATCCATAAAAATGAGATTAAACTGAATCCGAGACTTTTAATCCTGTGGATATCGTGAAACAGCTGGGATGGGATAGGAATGGAGCTGCAAGGAGTTAGGATGAATTTGGAGCTGTGTATCTGTGGGTTGAGATATATTACATCTATTACAGAATGAGGAGGCATAGATAGAGTCCAACACTGCAGAGAGGGAGCCCGACAGTGACACAGCAGACTGTTACCGACACAAGGCAGTTTGTCTGGCAATCAGTAGAAGACGATGAAGCGCCTGAGGTAAGCTCTTTAAAAACGGAGGGAAAGGACACCAGGGCTGTCAACAAATAGAATCAGGTCTAATATACGTATATTTGCTTTGTAAAATAAAAAGACAGACATTTGAACATGAAAATGAATGTTTGATTGGTGGGAGGGAGCAGCACTATTGCGGCTATCTGCCTTGTGCATTGTCTCGTGGGCCTTGGCCAGAGCATGTGAGCGCTGTGGAGCAGTAAGAATTTCATAATTCGCCTCAGTCCACTCACTGCTCACCCCAAAAACCGAAGAAAATAAAAAGTTGGGTTGCATCAGATGAACTGCTTTTATATTGCCAGTGTGTGTGGCACACAATTTCCAAACATCCAGTTGTCATTTCTGGTCAGGCTGCTTCTATACTCCGTGTCGGAGTTTGTGAAAGCAGCAGTGCAGTGTGTGTCTAGTTAATCTGTTGGTGAATGATGCTACAACTCCTCAAGACCCAAGTCTGTGTCTTTGCTTTCTACCACAACAAAAACAGTCCATGCTCACCAACATTTTAGTGACAAGCAGCTCCTCAGAGTTTTGCTCTGCACCACCTTAAAGGTTGAATGTCTAGTGTCTCAAGATCGTAGTCGCAACAACAAAAAATAATTCCAGCAGTTGGTCGGGTTGCCAGGTTCGTTGCAGAGTGTTTCAGTGATCAGCCTGCTCCATGTCAGTGATGAATCATACAGGGTAATGAGTAATTTGGACTAATCTATTAATTTACAACAGTATTTAAAGTTAGCCAGTCGTCAACTGGAAGTCTTTCTGTGAGTGCTGTGTAATCCATTAGCTAGCTCTCAACTCAACATGATTCTTGTTTCTGTAGCAACAACAGACAACCCTGGCAACCAGCAACGCCCAACACTATTGGCTGCTACAATGGAAACAGAACAGGACAGAGTCATTGTTAAACCCATCAAATTTAAAAAATAATAATTCAGACAAAATATATAGATTTTAATCAAAATTCTACATATTGAACCTTTCAGGCTTGTTTTCTTTCTTTTAGAAAGCATACCCCAACTACAGTACTCATTGTAGTAACAAGCTGCTCCTCCACTCAGCCCCCTGTAGTCGATGTTTTGATCTTGTCAGTACATATACAGTTGCATATGTCAACCTTAATTAGAGTCTCTGAATCTGAAGTATTCCTCTATAACTTTAAATATTCGTGACACAATTATTAGGTTCCAACCACCCATCCTGACGACATTCTACAGAGCACCATTGAGATCATCATTTCCAGCTGTATGACTGTATGGGGCGGGAGCTGCACTGAGTACAACAGAAGAGTCCTGCAGCGTGTGTAGTGAATACAGTGGGGAAATCATTGGTGCCCCACTCCCATTCCTCAGAGACTTGTACACCACCCGCCTCACCCAGAAAGCGGTCATAATAGTGAGTGATCCAAGCCATCCCACACACAAACTGTTCAGCCTCCTGCCCTCTGGAAAGAGGTACAGGAGCCTCTGCTCCAGCACCACTAGACTCAACAACAGCTTTGTCCACCAGGCTGTTGGGCTGCTGAACTCTCTCCCGTCTCTCCCCTCAGCCCGATCCAGGGGGCGTCAGGAAGATAAAAATCCGCCCTCCAAGAGACATCCTCAACTCATAACAGACACACAAAAAATGACTCTGCAAACTGCACAAATGGACCTGCTGCTATCAATTGTTTTTGCACTGTTATGCCACCATCGGCACTTTATAATTATTTTTACTATTATTACTATTGTATTGTTTTGTTGTTACTATAGCTATAGTTCTAGTATAGTAGTAATTTATGTTGCACCACTTAACATTGTGTCTTGCCACTTTACTAATTGTGTCTTGTCTTTGGCTTGTCTAGTCTACGCATTGGAGAGGAAGAAACTTAATTTTGATTCCTTGTATGTCTTGTTCATGTGAAGAATTGACAATAAAGCTGACTTTGACTTTTGACTTTGAAGTTTAACAATCCAAAACTCAGCTGACCTGCTTCACCAGGACTGTGTGAGTTGATTAGATGGGTTTGGCAGTATTAGCAACATGAGCTTACAACACCAGACATGATTTTACTTTAGACATGATTACAAATATTGATAAGTCCACATACACATACAGAAATACCTCATGTAAAGCAACATCAACTGTTCTAATTTAGCCAGAACATTTTCTTTTGTTTATTCTTTGTTTATTACTCTTTTTCTTTATGTAGGGCCGGGTCTCTCGTAGTAAGACCTGAGAAATTAAGATTTAATGGCCTTCAACATTAGCCAGAGTTATTGCCAAGGTATCAATAATCAGCGTTAATAAGAATACCTGGTGTTTTCGTCATAGAACTTGACCTTCCTCATGACCGAGGTGTTGTACCAGTCGCTGAAGACGATGAGCGACAGGCCGTTGTCGATGTCTCTCCTCAGCTTCGTGATCTCTTCAGGGAAATACTCTTCTTCGCTATCCACCATCAGCAACGTGCCTACAGAGACACAACAGCACATAAACACATTAGCTTGTTATCTTTTGCTCAACCCTAAGCACACAGCACTGTGATGAAAAGCCTGTCTGGAGCTGTGGTGGTCTAATTCTGTCATGCATTTTTAATCTCTGTGCTCTTACCATACTGACTGGCATCGAAGCAGGTGATGGGCGCTCCGAGCACCTCCACAAAGTATCCCATACTCCTCAGGTGCTGGTACATGTCCCTGAAATTAGTGTGGATGTGGTCTCCATTCCTGGAAAAAGAAAAGAATCACACTTCAGCCGATTAAGGTCAAAATGTTATATTTTTTAAACCAAAAATCGGCAACAGGTGTAGTGAAAGGATCTAAACACACGCACCAGTCTAGAGGGTCGTTCTTCATGCGGAGGTTGTCTCTGGGAAAGTAGCCGGGTGGGTAGCGCAGGTTGTGGTACTGGTCCCACAGCACCCTCTTACTGCGCGGGGGAGTGGGCACGATCTTCACCTTGATGGGCAGTTTGACTGTGGAGGTCAGCTCACCGCCCACCTCAGACTGCACAGGGGTGAAAGGTCATGAAGATGAATGGGTCATCACTGAGGAGGGGTGCGCATGGAAATATTGTGTGGAGTAGTTCAAGTCATTAAAAAAAAAAACTGAAATTAGAGTTTGATTAAAAAACTAAATCCAGGTATTTGTTTTAAAGAGAAAAATAAATATGCACACATGCACAGAGGTTGGGGATCTTACATTAAGTAATAACCAGTAAGCTGAAGTACACACCCCCCACCGGCCTAAAAGAACATATTGCCATTGAGAGTGCAAGGAAAAGAGTTAGCTAAAAGTCATGGATAAATAGTTTAACTAGATAAACAAAAGGATCAATTCAATTTTGAACAACAATGCAAACTTGACAAAACCAACCTAAATAACAAAAACAGATCACACTTGGTGATATTTGAAGATGCAGTGGGTAGAAGCTCCCATGAACTTTGCTACATCCATGTTTAAATTGGTCTTTTTGCCTTTGTTACTGCAGCACGTATGGCCGGTGTTTCTGCTGGGCTGGTAACATTCTGTTGTGTTGAGTCCATTCTAGTAGTAACTAGAAGCGCACGGACAATTCAGAGCAGAGACGGACAATAACTCCTCCCTCGTAATCTGTGTGTGTGAGTGAATTAGATGAGAACCTGCTCATGGCTCCTCAGCTGTACAGGAAGTGTATTATTAATGAATTATTGGTCATATGTATACTAGGGGCGGTAATCTTTGGATGCGGACGGTTCGATTCAGAATCAATATTCGATTCAAAATGGTTCTCGAGTCAAAATCCATTTTTGAATTGGTCCATGCTTCAGGATCTACTCCAGTCCTAATTCTGGCATGAAAGCATGAGATTATACTTTATTTTTTGATAAAGGTATCAACTGATTGCAATAATGTAAACACTGGCTAAGGTTAATCGATGACCAAATGTCATTTAGTCATGCTTTAACATCCACAATTTTTTGTATACATCTCAATTCTCAATGACTTTAAAAATAAATTATATTAACATAGATACACTGATATGTAGGCTAATAGCTGCTTTATTTCTAAGAATCCTGCCCATTTCAAAAATAAAATTGTAAAAGTAATACTGCAAAACTGGTATTTTGTTTGTATTATTATATTGTTTGTATACAATATCATATATTAAAGTATATCTTGAAAGACCTTTTATCATGAAATTCCACAGTGAAGAGTTCTTTGAATATTATGCAATTAATCTTATTTCCATATTTATTTGGTATTTGGGGTGGTGTGTTTGTGTAAAGTTAATACTTCATCTCCTCTCTGCAGGTAGAGTTTTAGACTGCAGAGTGAGACAGAATGACAGTAAAGTGTTTACCTTCATGTCAGAGTTTTAGACTGCAGAGTGAGACAGAATGACAGTAAAGTGTTTACCTTCATGTCAGAGTTTTAGACTGCAGAGTGAGACAGAATGACAGTAAAGTGTTTACCTTCATGTCAGAGTTTTAGACTGCAGTGAGACAGAATGACTGTAAAGTGTTTACCTTCATGTCAGAGTTTTAGACTGCAGAGTGAGACAGAATGACAGTAAAGTGTTTACCTTCATGTCAGAGTTTTAGACTGCAGAGTGAGACAGAATGACAGTAAAGTGTTTACCTTCATGTCAGAGTTTTAGACTGCAGAGTGAGACAGAACGACAGTAAAGTGTTTACCTTCATGTCAGAGTTTTAGACTGCAGAGTGAGAGAATGACAGTAAAGTGTTTACCTTCATGTCAGAGTTTTAGACTGCAGAGTGAGACAGAATGACAGTAAAGTGTTTACCTTCATGTCAGAGTTTTAGACTGCAGAGTGAGACAGAATGACAGTAAAGTGTTTACCTTCATGTCAGAGTTTTAGACTGCAGAGTGAGACAGAATGACAGTAAAGTGTTTACCTTCATGTCAGAGTTTTAGACTGCAGAGTGAGACAGAATGACAGTAAAGTGTTTACCTTCATGTCAGAGTTTTAGACTGCAGTGAGACAGAATGACAGTAAAGTGTTTACCTTCATGTCAGAGTTTTAGACTGCAGAGTGAGACAGAATGACAGTAAAGTGTTTACCTTCATGTCAGAGTTTTAGACTGCAGAGTGAGACAGAATGACAGTAAAGTGTTTACCTTCATGTCAGAGTATTATCTTAGAAATCTTAGAAGTTGGGAATCGCGATTTTAACATGAATCAATTTTTTTGCCCACCCCTAATGATAATAACTGTGGTTCTCTGAAGGGATTTAAAATCTAAAGTACTGTTTCTATTCAAATAATTCAAATCAGATTGCTTGTAAATGTCTTTTTGTATTCCTTTATTATGGAAAAACCCACTAGCTGATGAAGTTATTTGCGCCCCATAAAATGGAGCGCCACACCCTGCATTTGGAACATGATGGGTGTCGATGGAGGTTATATGACCTGTTTTGGTGTTTTGGAACCACTGCTCCAGAAAAAGTTAAATCTGCTTAGAAGACAGAGTTCGGGTGTTGCTGCAATGACTCACATCGTTCTCTGCAGGCGACGCCACCGTGACCATCACATGACCTTGAGCGATCCCTTCCCACGATGCCGCTTTCTTGGCAACGGAGATGGACACCGCCAGGTAGCCGGCCCACGGCCAGAGCACAGGTGAATAAGAGACAGCCACGTCGATGTGGTCGCCGTTCTGTGGGAGGTAGGGCTGCCAGATGGGCTGAGCAGGAGAGAGGAACAACAAGTTCAAAGTGACGCAAAACCAGGTCAGTCAAGATTGGAACTCATCTTTCACTTGTCAGAACTCGAGGAAGTAGTGTTGTTTGTTTGATCGTGTGTTGTTTGTAGAGGAGCATTTAAAGAAAAGATTTGTGTTGCTTTGTGCACCTTGTCCACAATCCTGCCAGTGACACCCATGCCGTTGAGAATGGTCACATTGACGATGGTGGGCATCCCTCCATAGTAGATGGGCTGAGAGCAGTACGGCCACATGTAGGGACACTCCGTCAGGTCGATGTAGCTGGGAGAAAGACTGCCAGGAGACAAGGACACGAAAGAATACTGGATAACAAACCTATTATGTATTTTCTGACGGAGACAACAGCAGACATGCAGAAACAAGGTTACAGGAAACTGACAAACAAGAGAAAAAACTGGAGACAAAATGACTTTATAGCATGATTCCACCTGTGGTTTTGTTGGTCGCTATATCCCTGTCAGTATTTCTTGACTGAAACTAATGAATGCAAATAGTTTGATAATATTCTATTTCTTTGAGGTTTGGTAATGGATAAAGCACTCGAAACAGCACATACACAAACAGACACCTAAATAGAAACCAAGATACTATTTTTATTAATGAAACATGACTAAATGATTCATGCACACTGCATTCTACACTACTGTGCAAGACCTGACCAACAAGATAAGTATAAGAATCAGTTCAGATGAATGGTTTCCAGCAAATCCCAATCATACAATATATATGTAAATAAATGGGTATGAAAAATGTGTTTAAGAAAGGTATGCTGTTGGGGTCTAGGCAAGGCCAAAATGAAGGACAGTTATATGTATTTAATAAAAACTTGGTCTTTGAATCATTCGTTACATCCATCTTATCCAACAGATTTTCCAGTATTTTCCAGTAAATTAAACAATAAAGAGGCTTAACAACTATTTTTTAATCAATTCATCACACTGCTGACTGTAATTCTGAAGTTGAAGGGCACAGACGAGTTCTTGTTTTCAGGAATAGATCAAATTGTTTTAAGTAGGTTATTACGTCACCTAATCTTAAAACTTCTTCTAAAACTTCTCCTGTGGGTAGGGAACATATTCCAGCCTTATATCCGCCAAAAAAGCTTGTCAGTGTGGAGCATTTTGTATATCTATAAATCGAGCAGGGAGTTGCAGGAGATCGATGTCCAGTGTGGCGTCTCAAAGTGACTGTAAAACAGGGATGTCAAGCGGATCCAGTAAAGGGCCGCTGTGGCTGCAAGTTTTCATTCCAACCAAGCAAGAACGCACCTGACTCGACTTATTCAATCACCTGAATCGCCTTCGCTCAGTTGATTTGTTGGATCAGGTGCGCCCCCTGCTGTAAAGGGTCCAACACTTCATACGTTCCAACATCTTCAAGAGGATCATCCAGCCCTTTGTCCTCAAGCCAAGGTGAAAATACTGAACTAGTGAATGCCAGTTTAAACTGGACTGGAGGAGCTCCCACCGTGTTCCTGTTTACTGTCTGAATCTTGTGGGGACATGTAGTATTACCTGGATGTAACTCCAGTTCTATGAATATGTGCTGAACCCCTTTATTTATTTAAGATTATCAGCTTTCAAGCATTCATTACATAGGACAGACAGGAAATGGGCTGAGAGAGAGGGGGGACATGCAGCAAAGGGCCGCAGGTCGAAGTTGAACTTGCAGCCACTGCCTCAAGGACCTTCAGCCACTTTACATGGGGCGACTGCTCTAACCACTGTGCCACCGGCCGCCCCGGACCCCTTTATTGCATGTGCAGTTGATCATTGACGACATTACGCCACAATGCTGTTTACGATAGCGTACATGTCAACGGCCACTGGTGTTGTAGGGCTCTTCATAAAACAGACACATAATCTGACCGCGACCGCTACATTGGTTCGAGTCTTTAGCCTCTTTGAACCTAGCCTTCAGGCTTTTCACTTTACGTTGGCATTGCAACCAAGTCCTTCTATAGCCCCGTTCGGACATTTCTCTCCCAATGCTATCAAAGAACAGATCAGTTACAGTAAGACCGTTCAGGTGTAGCTTGCACCGAAGTGTCCCCCCAAATACTAATGAGGTCTAAAACTTCCCTCTTCCTCCACTGGCCGCCTGCTTCACTGCTGTCCTCCATGTTTGTTTTAGATTCAGTTCCTGGCTCCCGCCTGTGGCACACTTTTTTCAATCAACTTTATTTGTCATTAATTTACAAAACAGTGCAGCGCAGGTCAGAATAATGTCAAAGTCACATTAGATGTGACCTGGCTGTTCAGATTTCGGGCACATTAAAGAAATTTGATTCGTATCTGATTCAGTAGTACATTTAAAAGTGGCCTAATTCTGATTCTGAAATGTCAGATTCAATGGGACTTGTGTTGTTTATACTGTCAAAAGTAAATCAGATGTGGTTCACATTTAAGCGAAAAAAATCAGATTCAGGTCACTTGGAACTGCAGTGTGTGAACGTAGCCCAAGATTCAAAACGGACTAAAGCTTCTGTCCTTCATGAAGGAGATGGCTGCAAACTTGCCAGTCAAACTGCAAAACTACAGGTGATGAGTAGTTGATACTCAGGGAGACATTTTAAGTGAGGCACTCCGATTCTGTCAGTTTGAGCCAATCCTATTCCTCCTAAGAGAGAAGGCTGTGGCAGCTGATCTCCTTTAGTGTCATGCAATTGTTATGTATATGCTTACATGTGCAGGACAACATTTATAGATACTGTTAGATCCATGCAGCTGACCAACAGACTCTGCCTGTCTTCATGTGTACACAGGTGGCTGAAAACATGAAGTGGTGTCAGTGAGGTGAATCCTGTACCTGGCCTGAGGTCTGTAGCTGTTGAGGATCTGGTAGGCTCTGATTAGGTCAAGCTTCCCGTGGCCCTGCTCAAACATGTTGACCCCCGGCAGCCTGCGGGCCGAGGCGATCAGAGCCTGCTTCATGGAGGCTGGGTTAACCAACTCCCTGTTGAGGACGGTGCTGGAGGAGGACAGAGGACATGCTGGGTTAGTTTGTATCTGTGAAGGCCCCTACGTATGATACGTGGTAAAAACGCTTTGCGCCAGTCGTTCCATTCGTTTCCTATGAAGTAGGCAGCAGTGCTCAGATTTGCCTCTCTGTCGCTGCGCTCAAAGTTCAAATCAGTCGAACTTTGACCTTGTTGTCGCTGACCTTTCAAAAGCGCAACCAATGAGAAAGAAGCTTTGAGTGTGACATTTAGGTTGCCTAGGCAACCAGAGAGCGACATCAGGCCTGCTAGAAAGATGGAGGAAAAATGTACTGTTTGTTGGAGTTTCCTGGATTAGTCATATCACGATCTCAGAAGAAAACATAATGCAGGGTTTCGGGTAACACGGTTCAATGTGATTTTATAACATTCTAAGAGTTGATTATTACCTTTTGTGTTTAACACTGATGCAGAGAAGATGCAGATTAAAGTTACAGTCCCCCCAACAGCTGTAAACTTAGGGGAAACACTGTAATGCTTGGAGGTTTACGTATAAGCAGTCAAGCCAGGTTTGTGAATAGGCAGTTTACGAGCTAACGTGTGATTTAGCCTTTTACTGGTCTCTGCTCCCAACCTTGCGGTAATCCCAGCGCAAAAAGCTTATCATGTGAAGGCCCCTTTAGTCGGCTGGAGTCAGATTCCACAGCTTCTTATTCAGAACCGTGCTGCGGGGAAGAGGAGGGATGGGCTGGTATTTGTGCATGCGTGAGTGAGTGAGTGTGTCATTCTCCTGGGAGAAGGGAGAGGTGCTCGGGTGGTATGATGTCTAACCAGGCAACATGAGCTCACAAAATCGGCTCAGTTACAGCTGTGTAACGAGAGGGCTTTCACTATGTAAAGGCGGGTTATCGACAGACAGGGAATAATACCCGACATTAATCGGCGACACACTTCCTTCCTGTGGGAACCATTTCACTGCCTGCTCATGTTAAGGATTACAGAACCAGAGATAATTACACCATGATGTCAAACTGCTCTGCCGGTCAGCTGTAACAGCATCCGCACTTGGACTGTCATCACTTTAGCCAACACAGAAGAACCTCAGAGCGCTACACACTTTATCTAAAACTACTCAGCACAGTTTCCAGGGACTCTCCAAGCTACAAGGGAAGTGTTTTCATGACTAGATCGGCAGAATATATGAACATTTTGTCTGCTTTACATTTTAAATATTTAACATTTAAATATCAGGAACCCCTTCAGACCATAGAGCTGGATTTTCTAAATTATTAGTCAGACCTCTCTCTGCAAACCGCAAATATCAGTCCTGCTGACTGACAAGACTCTCCCCAGCTTCAGGACTGCTGCTGTGTATCTGACCCTGGTCCTTGACTTTGCTGGAAAATGGAGGCTGAGGCAAAGAGAATTTCCTCGAAAGGAGCCAAATATAATGTCCCTAACTTAGGCTAAACCCAGGTACTGAAGCTGAATTCTTTTTGTACAGAAACTAACATGTGTCTTTAGCAGAAGAAGCTGATTGATAGAAAAACACAACAACAAATCATAAAACCTGACACTAAATCACAAAACACAACAACAAATGTGAAAACACAACAAAACACAATAAAAAAAATCATAATACACAACAACTAATCATAAAACACAACGACTGAATCAGGTTGAAAATCTAAACGTATGATCTGATGATGGTGCTAGAGGAAAACTAGAAAGATCACAAAGTTAGTACGATAAATCATCTACTAAAGGAGTTCTCTAGGTCTGTAAACCGGGGTAGGTAAACTCAGATTTTACCCAGGGTACGGTGTTTACATGGCATTTAAGAAACTGGAGTACGCCCTTAACTCGAATAAAATCAGGTTTTTAAACTGCATGTAAATATGTGTGTGAGTGATGCAATGTCTCGACATGAAAGGTGTAAATACAGGTGTAAATAATGTGTAAATACAGCCGCTCATTATGTGGAGTATTCACAGCGGCAAAGTGGGCATGATGAGGATGTTTTTATTATGCGGCTCGCCTAAATTGAAAAGATGGCAACAAAAATGTCTGACTGGAGAGATGATGAGCTTCAGGAACTGTCGGTAAGGGGCAATGCTGAAATTATCAGACAAATGGGCTATAGATAAATACACAATTGAACAACTAGCTAATAAAATGCCAACGTTTTAAGATTCTTGCCTTTCTAGCTTGCATCGTAACCCAACTCACTCAATGCCAACATAGTCCGGTTTATACTGACCTGGCCAGGAGAGTAACGGCACCAGCCACCACGGGAGAGGCCACGCTGGTGCCGGACAGAGAGCGACACCCTTCCTTCATCCCTGAGCCCCGAACACCAGAACCGTAGGTGACGATGTCAGGCTTTACCCTGCCGTAGCCACCTGGCAGCTCCTGCACAGAGACGGGAGACAGATGATAAGATGAAGAAAGGAGACTAACAGAGTGAGAGAAAAGGCTTCAATGAGTTTTAACACGGCAACAACTGAATCTGTAATTCAACATTGACTTGATGATTCACACATTTAAAACTTACATCTCAGTTCATGTCATTACGCCATCACCGTGAAGTCACACTCTAGTCAGAGAGGCAATGTAAAGCCACTATTACACTCTCAAAGCTCTACTATTGTTGAAAAGATAGGCCTGTCCCTGACATCAGGTGTTGATTTAATATGCGATGTAACTGACTGGAAGATGTAATGTACTCTACCACAAAATAACAGCAAACAGCACGACAGAGACAGAAAAAGAAGGATTGAGTAGGAAGTTAAAAGGACTACAAAGCAGAGTGTGAGAAAGCAAGTGTAGGAAGAAGGAGAACATGAACAAAAGGTGAGAAAACTGACTTTAATAAAAAGCTGTATTTAATATTTTTTTTATGTATTCAGGTTGGAGAGCTGAGTGGGTGAGTGTCTGTTCCTTTTGGCCTCTTCATGGCTGGCTGACAGTGACTGAGGGGGCAGAGAGACTGACTGGATCAGTCTTAATCAGATCCAAAGCAGACTGCTGACTGATACATTTTTTTTTTAAAGTCGCGTGGATGTGTGTGTGTGTGTGTGTGATACAGATGATAAATCAGCAGCTTATATTATGGTTGACTAGCTCATAAAGCAGAGGGTAGATGGTCTAAAACTATCTTTATAGACAAATCTGGCGAGCGGTTTGTTTGTTTCGCCATCTAGCGGTGTGGCCATTGCTGCGGTGGTGTCTCCCTCTAGAAGTGGACCTTTTCTACTTTTACCTGTACTTTTATGCATGAAGAGTGCCCCTGTCTGAGGCCGTACAGTCTACATGGATTCAAACCTTTACCTCATGAAGAGTGCCCCTGTCTGAGGCCGTACGGTCTACATGGATTCAAACCTTTACCTCATGAAGAGTGCCCCTGTCTGAGGCCGTACAGTCTACATGGATTCAAACCTTTACCTCATGAAGAGAGCCCGTCTGAGGCCGTACAGTCTACATGGATTCAAACCTTTATCTCATGAAGAGTGCCCCTGTCTGAGGCCATACAGTCTACATGGATTCAAACCTTTACCTCATGAAGAGTGCCCCTGTCTGAGGCCGTACGGTCTACATCGATTAAAACCTTTATCTCATGAAGAGTGCCCCTGTCTGAGGCCGTACGGTCTACATGGATTCAAACCTTTACCTCATGGAGAGCCCCTGTCTGAGGCCGTACGGTCTACATGGATTCAAACCTTTATCTCATGAAGAGAGCCCCTGTCTGAGGCCGTACGGTCTACATGGATTCAAACCTTTACCTCATGGAGAGCCCCTGTCTGAGGCCGTACGGTCTACATGGATTCAAACCTTTACCTCATGAAGAGAGCCCCTGTCTGAGGCCGTACGGTCTACATGGACTCGAACCTTTACCTCATGAAGAGTGTCCCTGTCTGAGGCCGTACGGTCTACATGGATTCAAACCTTTATCTCATGAAGAGTGCCCCTGTCTGAGGCCGTACGGTCTACATGGATTCAAACCTTTACCTCATGAAGAGAGCCCCTGTCTGAGGCCGTACGGTCTACATGGATTCAAACCTTTACCTCATGAAGAGCGCCCCTGTCTGAGGCTCTACGGTCTACATGGATTCAAACCTTTACCTCATGAAGAGCGCCCCTGTCTGAGGCTGTACGGTCTACATGGATTCAAACCTTTACCTCATGAAGAGAGCCCCTGTCTGAGGCCGTACAGTCTACATGGATTCAAACCTTTACCTCATGAAGAGTGCCCCTGTCTGAGGCCGTACGGTCTACATGGATTCAAACCTTTACCTCATGAAGAGAGCCCCTGTCTGAGGCCTTACGGTCTACATGGATTCAAATCTTTACCTCATGAAGAGTGCCCCTGTCTGAGGCCGTACAGGCTACATGGATTCAAACCTTTACCTCATGAAGAGTGCCCCTGTCTGAGGCCGTACGGTCTACATGGATTCAAACCTTTACCTCATGAAGAGTGCCCCTGTCTGAGGCCGTAGGGTCTACATGGATTCAAACCTTTACCTCATGAAGAGTGCCCCTGTCTGAGGCCGTACGGTCTACCGTGATTCCCTGGGTGTGCAGATGTTCTCCAGAAATGGAACAAGAATATTAACAGAGGGGACTTTGTTCGAAACAGCAACAGCGCGCTCAGTTTTGGTTCACACTCAGAATAAATAGCATGCTGCCTAGCTTAAATCAGTGAAAAAGTAACGTCAGCTAAGTTAACACTGCTTAGCTAGCTCACGTTAGACGCCTCTATCAAGGCTGCCGTGGTCGCACAGGGTAAATTAACTCTAGGTGGTGTTTTTGGGAAATATAATGTAAGTTGCATGAGGTAAAGATTTGTGTCATTCACATTCAGTTTTTTTCTAAAGTTGAAGTTTCCCTCTGCTGTTGGAGCAGCAGAGAATTGCACAGGTTCTTCCTGACTTCCTAAACATCGTTGTCAAAAGTAATGCTGCATAGAAAGTACAGGTAAAAGTACACTTCAAGAAGGTCCACTTCATATGACAGCTCCCATTCAATCTCGCGCATACTGGAGGGAGACGACACCGCAGCAATGACGACTTGTACACTTCCGGTACTTCGCCGGATTCGTCTGTACATCAGTGTGGGCCTGAGTATGTGTTCCTGAACTCACCCAAGTGGTCATGCCTCTGGAGGAAAACCTTGCAATGTTGTCCTCAAAGTCGATCCCTCCGACCCCGATCACATCCATTTGGTCTGCTGGGTTGTTCAGGGTTCTGAGAGAGAGAGAGAAACTCACTGTAATTAATTTACAGGACTTAAAGAAAGCATTCACAGTTCCATCTCAGCGCTACCACAGAGAGCGCTGTTTTGTATTTTTAATGGCCTTCCACAGAGAAGGAAGAGTCAGCAGATGTTCAGCAGGGTCATAAAACCCAGCTGGCCAGGGGGTCGTTTGGATAATTAAAGCAGTCAGTGGTGAAGGGGAAGTAATAACAAGGATTTCATGAAAAACAACAACAGACAGATTTGTCTACAATGAGAACGTTGAAAAATCAGGAAGGTACTCATTTGTAGTGATTTGGCTCCAGAATACGCTGAGAATGCTGCGAGACATTAAGTGAGACTAAGTTGGCATTCAGACCAGATCAGGTGGTCCAGCAAAAAACGCAAGTCCACACATGCATTTTGAATGGAAATAGTGTGTTTAGGCTGTTGCGGTGGAAGCCACAGGAGGGGCAAGAGGGGGGACGGACTGAACTTTTGGAGATAAGCAACTTGACGCCACACTGCGGTGGCCAATGTGATCAGACTTGCCACAGTCCGTTTGAGGCTGTGTGAGTCCCGTACAGTTAACAGGAAACATCCTGCCTCTATCCCTGCCACAATAAACTTTTAATAAAGAAAGGGTACATCCACACGCTCGAAAACAACCGTTTTTTCCTCCGTCGTTCTTAAAAAGTTTTCCATCCACACGGCCTCGACTCCAGAAATCTCTGCGTCCACAGGAAACCGACTAAAAACGCTGTAGTACACATGCCAGGCCTGGATGTGGAGCTGTAACTGCCACAGAAATACACCAACAACAGAGAAGAAGAGACGGGGAGACGCTGTAAAGAATACAAACACCGGAGAAATTCTCACCAAATTTCTCACCAGAGTGTTTCTCACCAGATTTTTTCAACAAAAAACATCATCCCAAACCCAGCTCCATCCTAGAGAGAGATCTGTCCATTGTTTTAACTCACTCTGTGTTAGATAGGGACTTGTTAGATAGAAAATGAAATAGATGAAAACCTTAATCTTAGTACAACTTTAAAGATATATTTCATAAGATTTTCATCTAGTTAATTGTCTGCTAAGTTCCTATCTATCAAAGAGTGAGTAAAACAATGGTGATTGATCACATGACCCACTAATGAAAGCCTTTTTGCGGAGTATTCCAATCTGTGTGTCTGTGGAGACATTCCCTCTCTCAGTGCAAATACGGCACCGTGTTGGTGTTGGGCTGACAGCAGTTGGTCTGCCAGGTCGCGCTTGTCACTGCAAATTATGCTGCGTTCACTTGGGAACTTCAAATTTCTGAGTCAGGCTTGTAGTAAGGGCAGACATGTAATACGAAAATGTGTGGAAAAAAGTCAACACACACACACAGTGACCATGAACGTGACAAGATGGAGGCTATGAAACAACAGGCTCGCCTGCAGTTACATTTTACTGCCTAAGGGGCCGCTTTAAACAAGGTATCTCAAATTATGACTTTAACTGCCTGAGAGTTTGCGAAACAGCTGATTGTTTCCTGCAACAAGCTCAAGCTAGTCTCTTTTTCTTACTTTTTCTTTGTGAAATGAAGCTGCTTTCAGTTGCTGTCCGGAAATGTCAAGATCATAATGATCTGAAAAAACAGCCTAAGTCAAATCTAAAATCTACTTGTGCTACATGAGGGGGTGGAATAACACAACAGGATGTCACACCAGCCATAAGTGACCCTCCCACCACCAGAGAACCCTGCTGCAATTTGCTGGAGCTGCCTGAGGGTTCGGGAATGCAGCCTATAGCCCCTTTCCCACCGGACAAAATACCCACCAACACCTGGCTTTTGTCGGTACTGGGAAAGGTTACAGCGTAGACAGCTGGACACTAAACAGTGTCTGTCACTAGGTGAAATTTGATGTTTTTAATTAGGAAAGGAAACCAGTTGGGACAATATTGGCTAGAATGATTCATTATCATATCAAATTTCAGTAGTTTCCAGCATATATGCTGATGAATTCAATTAATATGACCTAGCATAAATTCATGCAAGCCTTTGCTAAAATCAACACTTGTCTGTTAAAAAAATTAAAATAAAGTATTGTTACTGTAACCCATGACCTTTGTAAATGAGACTCAAAGAGAGGAACTAAATTCAATGCTTTCTTTAAAAAAAAATGTTTTTAAAGAGCTGCAGATTTTTAATTTTTGCGAGTAAATCTCAGAGGATTAAGCGCCACATGGTGGGTAAACCACAACAGTCGTGTAATTAAAAGCAGCTTCGCTAACGCTAGCTGGCATGTGTGCATCGGGGTCAGTGCACGTTTGTGTTTCAGCCCACCCCCGCCAAACTCCAATGCACATGCAGCGGAGTAGCAGGATAGAGAGGGAAGCTGTGTTGGAGCTTTTTTGCTGCTAACAAGCGTTAGCAAATAGGTCGTAACGTGGTGGTATTTAGAAGGAGTCAGGAAGGACATGGTAACAGAAAATTCTGAGAGAAATGGTCATTTGGAGATAGCGGTGTTTCTCGAGACTTGCTTAAGTATGACGATGTTGTGATGAGCTGTTCCGTGTGTGTGACCAGTACGCTAAAGACATCATCTACCCGCCACCTTGGCAGCTGAGTGGAAAAGCTCATTTCAGACCCTGGCTGCAGATACCCTGAAAGAGATTATGGGTGATCACAAGGACAACTGCCATTGTTTGGAAGTTAAAGTGATAAGCTTACCCATACAGAGGTCCATCGTTGCCGATAGCAGAGACCATGATCACTCTGTTGGCAGTGAGCTCCCACACCTTTCCATCAACCGAGAAAATTGATTGGGAGAAAAAAAGTGTTATTTTCCCAACGGGTTACAGTTTATTACTACTTTAAATGTTCTATAGGGGTGCCAAAAAGTCACATAGAGAACATAGTACAGTCATTTATGTAGCAGTGTACATGTTCAGCTAAATTCAATTGATCATGCACACCTAGTTTAACCTGTTTGCATCAACAGTTGACCTGTTGGCTATATAAAACGAGTGTAACGTAGACGGATGAAGGGCAGTGTTTTCATCGGCCTGGTTACATATCAGTCAAAGCATTCTTGAGTGTGTCTCTTTCTGACAACTAGTGTCTTTTACCTTATCAACAAAGGGGTGGTCCATGAAGTCAGGGCCCCCGATGCTGAGGTTGAGAACATCAATTTTTTTCAGGATGGCGTAGTTGAAAGCATCCAGGAACCACGAGGTATAAGATACCTGAGAGGTGAGGAGAGACAAATTGACTACTCCTATAATTGAAGACAGATCTCATCAATGACTTGTGGAGAAGGCTTACTATAGTATCAGTTCTGGCTGTTTTGTACAGGATCAGAGAGTATACCTACTTTGCATGAAGCTGCACTGGAGCATTTTACAATAAATGAAATACAGATTTGACAGAAAAAATTAGATTTTTGGACAACACTTAAATAGAAAATTGAATACTCAAATGTAGTCTGAATAACAAGGTCTGACTATATTATTTAAAGAATATTTTGGGAAATACTATAGAAATACAGTACAACAGCAAGCAACTGGTAAACTCAGGGCGCACTCGCACTGTCCATTCGTACTCTAGTTCATTTGACCCGTGTGAGTACAACTGTTACCAGGCATGGCACACTTGTCGACCAAATCCTGTTGGAGAGAGTTGGGCTTTTGTAAAGCAAGAATACACATGAACGTGCACAAGTGTGTGCACTAGTAGGCGATTGCGTGATCATTGATGGCGGTCCTGATGTCTATTTATATACAGTATGACTGTTACCCACGACGGACATTTCAAAAGATGCCACCTGGTCTGATGCGGAGGTGAAGTGTTTACTGCAGATTTGGTCAGATGAGATAATATAAACAGTCAGACAAAACTCAATCTCCAAGGGGTGATGATGTGTAAGCAAGATGCATTGCAGCCGAGGCTCGGATCATGTCAAATAATGTGAGTGCAAGTGGCCTGGACACATCAGTAACCCGAAAAGGTTAAGAGAACAAACGTATACTCGAAAGGGGTTGAATGGGAAAATTACGGGAGTAACTCGACCTACGGTAGGTCCGGCAAAATACAGCTGGTTGGAATAAGGCTTTATTTTCTGGTTCACCTTTGTCAAAATCACAAGTGGGGGTGGGGATGGCCGCCTTTTGGACAGAATTACAACAGAAACGGGTCTTCTTGGTAGTGATGTTACTTGCCGTGTCGATCCTCCCTCAGTTTAAAAGTAACTCTCACGTTGTTTACGGCACCGTGCTTCCTGGTTTATTTTATTTCTGGTTCAGAAACCACTGCCGCGGAGTGGGGAGGGGGAGTTATAACAGACGGAGCGTGCGCAGACCGGAAGCCTGATATTACTCCGGGTAAGAAGTTGACATACATGAATACCCCGGTTACTAAAGGAGTTCTCTAGGTCTGTTAACCGGGGTATGAGAACTCCAAATTTACCCGGGGTACAGTGTTTACATGGTGTTTGAGAAATGTAAACGCAGGGAGGACAGAGAGCACCCCACTCCAATCAATCCCCCCTGAAAAAAAAAAGATTCATGCTCATCACGACTTAGAATATTAAACAATACTTCAACAAGTGGACTGAAGGACAGTGGAATGTTGAGGGCATGTATGTACCTGGTTGTTGGTGAACACTCTGAAGATGTGCAGCTCTGAGTCGGGGGCAAAGCCTTGACACTCCCTCATACTGGCTATCACTCCTGCTACAAATGTACCATGGCCCAGACCTGGAGAACAGGACAGGAACCAGATCATCATCCAATTCACTCACAAACACACGCAGGCACAAACGAAACACACGCACACACCCTCCTTACCATCATCCAGTGTCTTTTCATTAGTCCAGTTGGTTCTTTCTTTTACGTTCTTGAAATGTGGGTGCTTCTCACTCAGGCCTGTATCAAACACTGCCACCTTCACACCAGAACCTGTACTCACAGAAGACAGAGATGACATCATTTCCATAACGCATTGCATTTCTGTTTGATCACATAAACATTTTGAAGCAGATGTTTGCCCTCGTCCCCTCTATCCTGGCCCTCTGTCAGGGAAATCAAAGGTGTGGGTCCTAACCGGTGTGTCCCATCTGCCAGAGTACGTCTGCCTGCAGGATTTGGGCAACGTGGCGGGGGATGGCCCGCAGCAGACGCCGGCTGGAGTGGCGACCAGTGGCGTGCCAGAAACCAGAGCCGAGTGACAGGCTGGTTCGTCGGAAAGGCCGGGATGACTGCCACGACTGCCATTTTTGCGTCCCGCGGGTGGCGTTGCAGGGTGCAGCAGGTTCAGGTGCTACGGAGACAGAAACATAAGCTACTGTGTAAATATAAAGCAGAGGTTAAATTCTTCTACATCATAAATTTAGGTGACTACGGGTTTCCTTTTTAGGCTTTAGACTATCTTGCTTTTAAAATTTGAATTTCTACTTGGACACAGATATTTTTACCAAGAATGTTGCTTAAACTGACCTCCATGAAGGGCTGCATTGTGCTGTCTGCAGCTACAGCCCCTCCAGCAGACAACACAATCTTCCTGTGAACCTGTGAATCCTGCCTATCATGTTCCCATCCCTCATTGCTCCCTCTTACTTTCTTTCCCTTCCTTCTGTCTGTCTCCCTCCTTCCATCTTAGGTGTGAAGTGAGGCTGATCACGACACTTGGGCAGAACAAAGGATGACCAGGATCATTAGTAAGAGGAAAATGCTTCTTTCCTACTTTTTAATTACCTCACAAGGTAGCGGCTTCGTGGACTGAATGAATTACAATACAAATCCAGGGAACGTGATCTTACCTCTCCAGGTATTCCCCCCTCTTTGACCATTATGTCTCATCTCCATTCCCAAGGCTTTCTGCCTTTTTAGTTTTTTGTCCTCTTCTTCAGTCACACAGATATCGTGATGTATCGTAGATGATTGTCTTATAACATATCGAGTATCACAGAATCACTGTATTGTGACACCATCGTTTGATAGTACTGTATTAAGAATTTTAAAAAGCAGATCAAATGTTGGATATTTTCAAAAATGATAAAACAGGTTGAATCATTCTGATAATGTTCTAAATTAGCAGAACATTTTAAAACACAGCCAATATAATAAACTATAAAAAAAACAATGAACTGTTACTAATAAATAACTAACAGATATTATTGTTTGCTCAAATGCTTTGCACAGCTGATACCCGTTTGTTAATTTAATAAATGCTTTCAGATCAAGATTCAACGGAGAATTGCTGTTCCTTCTCAAGCAATCCAGGACAAAAAGGATACGTGACACATGGCCTTCACACTGACACTGCATTTGTATATGCAGGCTGGGGGCACACTGAAGGCTTTTATCCAGTGCCAATGCCGTGTGCCCCCCACCCCCACCCCTGTCCAGGCAAGCCCCACCACACTGACTCACCTACTCCCTTCTCGGGTGAGCAAACACAGAAGTTCTCTGTCAGTCCTCCCATCCCCCAACACACATACAAACTCTGTCCAGCATCAACACCCCCCCAAAGTTGGACAGCACCTCACATTAAGATATACAATCCTGTTGTACACCACAAACACAGTGGAGAGAGAAATGCATCCTCTGGCCCAACAAACAAAGAGACATTCTGTGAACTGTAGCAAACAAACAGCTTTCTGTTTCCTATCAGAGTTTTATATTTCTTGGGTAGATATGCCAACCTTAGAGACACTGGGAGCCCTTTTCCTTCACAGTAACACCATATTGTCAGACTTACAGGGAAAGTATTTGAGCATGCGGAACACTTTGCGTTGTGGTGTCACCCTCTTGATGTAAGGGTGGTCCTCTAAGGTCAGCAGGCTGCTGGGCGACGCTTGACGGATGTGGACCAGCTCAAAGTCGCTGGGGAAATTGGAGGCTGGGTTTTCTCTGGGAACAATGTGCCACTCCAGCTCTCCGTCCCCGGTGTTCCGCAGGGCGCTGCTGATGTACAGGCTGCGAGCTTTGGCGGAGAAATACCCTGTAAACCCTATGATGTATTCTGGGGAGAAAGAGAGGGGGGAGGAGAATGTTTCAAAGAACTGACAGGACAGATGTTATAATAAACTGTGGATTCAAGTGAGCAACATTTTATTGAACCAACAGTTCAATTAAAGCTAAATCTCTTTGTTAGCCCACACCCATGCTGAAGAGAGCAAGGAAAAATGGCCAAAAAAAATAAAGGGAAAACACTAAATCTTCAGGGTTCAATAACGTATTACACTGGTACTTTTCAATCGACCCTTTTTGAGGGCCTGTGCCTAATCACGACCCAGTTCTTCATGTTTTTGAAAATCCAAGAACTGGCTCTCAGCCAGGAAAACGTTTCCCGAGTGGCCCCAACTCTTTGCTGGACTAGAACCGGCACCAGAACAAGGTTTGCTTACGTCAGGGGCTGGAGGCAGGGTTATCGTAACCAAATACAGGAACGGAAATGTTGTGAGCGCCATTTTTAAAAACTCAGGGCTGACAACAACTCATCCATAACTCAACATCTTTCGAAAAATATGGTCAACAAAACTAAATAGAGGTCGGTGGAGGGGACAAACTGCCTCCTCTGAGTATGGTCCTCGGCTGAGGTCCAGAATAAACTGGAGGGAGCTTCCAGAACAAAACCTGTTTTAGTGGTAATCCGAAGGGAGACGGCTGCAGCAGGGTTTAGCAGAACTGTTGAGCAGATAACCAACAAGAAGCTAAAAAAGGACTACAGGGACCAAAAGAAGGACCTCAGGCGCAGCGGCAAGGGGCGACCACGGAGGAATCCTTACTTTGTGGTTTTGGACTCTGTCCTCGGCGACAGACCAGCGTGCAAAATCACCAGGGCATTGAACTAGGCCACAGCAATGCTGGAGGCCATGGTTGATGATACCCTGCTGCAGACTCCATCTTAGCTTACAAATCCTGGTAAGTTTCACGTTTTAAATGTTTTGCCGAACCAACTATACATTTCATAACCGTTTAGTTTACCAAGTAACTGATTACATGGGAGAAACTACCAAGTAAACCAAGTGCCTGTTATTATGAACAATCAGCTGTTTAACTTTGCCCTTAAAGTTTATGATTCTTTTCTAAATCCATAGACAGATAATTGATCAAATGGAACAACAATTTCATTTGCTTACCAAACAGGAAAAACAAGTCCGGCTTTTATTCCTGTGTTAGTATTTATTTCATCTTTAAGAATATGAAGACAGAGGGAGCATGAACAGAAAGGTGTGCTGGTTGGGGTGTGCACAACAATTACACTGTTATAATTTGGATGTAACTGACATTTGGGTGTGTCTTACTGTCCTTAGAAATAAGTTTGCATCTTGATATTCAGTTGGTAAAGGCACTGACATACATCAAATAAGCCATAGAGACAGTTTTTCTGTGTAACAACTATTAACAGAGAAATCCCAGAGAGTCTCTAACAGCTGGACGTGGCTAACAGTGATTAGCTCGGGCAGTAGTTGAAGGCATTCAAACGTCTTTTTTAACCACTAATATTGCTGAAAATAACACCAAACCTCTGCAGCAGCATGAGAAGAGTCCCTACACAGAAAACAAAGCACCAATGGGCTCCTTCCTTTTGGATTGACTTTGGTAATCCACTTGAATGGACTTTACTATGAGAGGAGCTGGTAAAGGGGCCAGTAGGTAAGTCTTTCAAAACACTCTTAATAAACTCTGGGTTCACTAACTACGTTGTTGATGCTTTGTTTTCTGTGTAGGGACTCTTCTCATGCTGCTGCAGAGGTTTGCTGTTATTTTGAACAGTATTAGTGGTTAAAAAAGATGTTTTAATGCCATCACCGTACTGCCCCGAGCTAATCAGTGTTTTGTCCTGTGTTAGCAACCAGATTTCTCCGTTAATAGTTCATACACAAAAAAAATGTCTCAATGGCTTATTTGATGTATGTAAGTGCTGAAAAGGACCATGGGATGATTTTGTGCCAGAATTACACTTTAAGTACCTGTACCATCATCAGTTTGCATAGGCTTTAATTGCGTATGACCTTTTCTCTCGATCTCTTACTTCGGTGTTGTGGTGTGTCTAGTTTATACTACAACTACGGATGCTAATTTGGACTTTTTCCCCCCCTGACATATAGCCGACCCTCGTGAACCAACCAGACAAGCAGGCAACTGAGTCCCAGTTCACGTGTCTGGGAGACCTCGTAGGTGGATGTGGTAGAGACAGGCTCAGACATATGCTCCGCAGACAGCTGCAGACTTGTACCAGTCAAAAGAACGCACAAGGAAAGTGGCCGCATGTGTCCACAACAATGCATGAAACATTGTGGCTGCATGACCGGTACAAGTCCGCAGCTGTCTGAAGCATGTCTGAGCCTGTCTCCTCCCCAACCACCTGCGAGCTTGTCAGCTGTGTGTAGGATAGCGCTCAGAGCTGCAGAGCAACACAGAGCACGCCAGGCAGACACACAACTGACACAGCAAAAATGTATTTAATAGTGCTGAAGCTCTTCAATAAGATACTCCAATAAAAGTTATGTGTGGTTGCACGCGTCACCCCCATGAGTTGAATTTTTTTAAATTTAAATCCATTTTTACTGATTAATTAGTCGAGATTCATATTGTGTGTTAACAGTTAATTATTTACATCCTTAACTACAACTTTAACAAGAATAAATAGAAGCATTTCTTATTTGCATATAACAACAAAACAGCCTGTGTTTGAGGTTCAACCTTATGAACTTCTGTGTCATTTTGTTTGCTTGATATATAGAAAAACCTATTTTTACTCCGGTGCAATGATCTACTATAATCATCTCCACTGGAGCAGTTGTGGGGGAAGCATATTTCCCATTACACTTCAGCAGTGACTACTGCTGAAGTGTAATGGGAAATATGTCAGTGTCTGACTCAAGAAATGAATATTTTGAACCTCACAGCGAGAGGGTTCCTGGTTAGAATCCCAGCTGGGGCCCTTCTGGGGCTGGGACGTTTGCATGTTCTCGCTGTGCCTGCTAGGTGTGAATGGTTGTCTGTCTCTGTCTGTATCTGTGTTCCCCGCCTCAAGCCCGGTGTCAGCTGGGATCGGCTCCACCGACCCCGACAGAGACAAGCCGTTGAAGATAGATGAATGAATGAATGTATGAATGGACCGGGCACCTGAAATTGTGCCCTTTATCTGTAAATTCACGGCAAATATCCTTTACTGACATGTTGTTTACTTTCTGAGCTTTGCTTCAACGCTGTTAGTACGTCATACGCTTGGTTGGTCTGGTTGGTTGATTTGGCCCGTATGTTGGTGATAGATAGATGGTTTATCCAATCAGCAACCAGTATTTTCGCCCCTTCCCAAAAGATCTCTAAATCAGAGCTCCAGATGGATATGCAGAGCAAATGAGAATCAATCCATCTGGAGGAGTCATGTTAGGCCAATTGTGCACTGTATGCTGTGTTTTATGTAAAAATATAAATACTCAATATTTAAGGACTCCAGTAACTTTGGATTTATGGATGATCAGGACATAAAAATACAGCATATAAAGGCCAAATCCCATTTCTCGTTTGAATTCCTCCCTGTTCCCCTTGCATCTTGAAAGTGAGTTACAAGGGCTAGGGGTTGAAAATCTATACCTACAAAATGGGACACCACTTCAAACCCCATACAACTTTACATACGGCTTTACGTAAGCAGTTTGCCAACATGCTGTCCTCAGCTGTTAAAACGTCTTTAACGCCTGGTTTGTATTATAGAATGTAAAAAAGCATTGTAGTTTGCCTAGCAACATGCTAACTAACGCATATGTCATTAGTTTCTTTGGTGCCTATGTAATAATCAATAACAACTCTTAGCCCTCCATTTGAAGCGTGAGTGTGAAAAATCTCCCTTTGGAGGCCCATCAAGCCCTCCCCTTCAGCCCTCCCCCTGATGCCAGATGGAATTTAGACACCCCTACCACTACACCTGAAAGTGCTAAACCAAAGGGTTAGAGCTAAGGGGTAGGGAAAGGGGTGAAATGGGATTGGGCCAAAGACACAGCTAAAACATATCCACCAGTTGAAAAGTTCCTTCCTACCATGTTCCACCACCTTGGAGGAGAACTCCAGTTTGAGGGTTAACTGGGAGCAGTTGGAGGCGGATGATGAAGGGAGGGGCTCTGCGTTGGGGACGCGGTGGGAATCAGATTTGCCTCCTTCCGTTGGTTCCATCCCAACCAGAGGTGGGAAACTCATCAACAGCCCAAAAAGCATGGATGCCCACACAGTAAGCAGGAGCATTGTGAGTTGTGAAGGAGCGCAAACCGTCAGTTTGACCAGGCCCTGTGAAACTCTAGCAGCAGGTGTGCTGTTTCAGATGTAAAAATGAGCAGCTAACTCCTGGTTCGGGGTCAGGGGTTGGGACAGAGCATTTCAGGTCCAAAGCTCCAAAACTGAGTCCATACTGCAAACGGCCTGAGCAGCTAGATGAATTTCTTTCTGCGTTTTCTCTCCATGGTGGTGGTCCAGGATGGTAGTTCAGTGGCACAGCCAGAGTAGAAACATAGCCGCCATGATGAGAACTGGAGGAAGCAACCAATAAGAGCAGTGGATGGATGCGAGGAGGGTGGGAGCAGTGATGGAAGAAGCTGCTGCTGTCAATTTAAAGTTCCACTGAAGTCCTTACTGGTTTTATCTGGAAGGAAAAGAGAGGGGAAAAAAAGTTGTCGTCGTTAGGCGTAAGGGTGTGGTGCAAAAACAATATATATTTATACATTTTCTACTTACATTGCACAATTCAAAAAAATGCTATTACACCCCAAACATAAATTAATTCCTATCACTTCAGATTAATGGTGGATCGATTTTGTGACCCCTGCAAACACATACTCTCAGCATATGGATTCAATTCTCCATCAGCTTCACACCTGTGGCTGCAAAACAATCTACAGCTGATCGCTGAAATCCAGGATTCAGATCAGAGCCCGACAATACTGTTGATGTCAGTGAACCACAATCAGTATTAAAAAATAGAATTAACATTAGTCATCTGATATTTGCATTAACATAAAACCTTCAAAAACACACAATAACATTCTGGGCAGTGATAATGTGGTTTTATAGACGTACAATGACGTGTCAGGGGCAGGATACTGTATAGGTGAACGAGAAAACTTTATTTGAAGATATGTCACAGTAAATATAGTCTTGCACTGCCAGACCTATCTTAAACCACCCTTGTTCGGACCACACCAGTTTTCAAACTCAAGTTTTGTGACTGTACCTTGCACTGCTTCGACTCCAACATGGTGTAAAAATCCAGCAGACAGACAGACAGATATATAAACGCCAGCAAAATAACCAAAATCGCCTCTTTGATTTTGCCTCGACAACTACACACACACACACAAAGATACTCACAAGGTAAAACAATACTAGCGGCGCAGTAGTGACTGGTAAAATAAAGAAGCGAGTACTCGAGCCATTGAAAAATTCTGACGTCCAAATAGAGTACTCATGCTCATCCATAAACACTTTAATATTTAAAAGTAGAGTTAAAGCAACACCATGTGGTTTTTCAACCTTCAGACTATATTTCCAAGACCCTTGTGTAAGTTTAATGACGTCATCTGTATCGCTTTCACTGGCACAATGCAACTTCGGATTCTGGGTCACCACCTGTGCACAAAAGCATTACAAAACAAATTGACTGTGTATACCGTGTTGATGTCACAGCCGAAAATGAATCTAAACTGAAGAAAGCAAAGGTTTTGTCAGAGGAGACCAAGAAAAGAAAAAGCAGTGGTTCCCCCTACCATTATATTAGGGGGCACCCCGCCAGCTCAACAGCAGATATACATACATATACATACATATTTTATCTTATACATTTCCTCTACATTTAACTTATTCTGGTTTAACTTTCTGAGAATTTTATTTGATCTGTATTCTACATCTACTTCATATATATTTAAATAAGAGTTTATTGTTTACTCTTTATTGTTTTTTTTATACTTTCTGTATTTATTTAGCTAAGAATCTATTCTATCTTATACTGTATTCTTTTTTATACCTCCTTTGTGTTTTTGTAAGCTGCTGGAAATTCAATTTCCTTGCGGGAGTTCATCCCAAACGATCAATAAAGAGAAGTCTAATTTGTTCAAACAACAGGGAACACGGCACTGCTGCATTGTAGAAATACGAGGGTTGGACCGGCTTGGACTTGGAAATCATATTTTGAAAGGACTTTACGTCACATCTTAACAGCCAGATACAGGCTATGATCAGCCCTGATGTATCATATATGTCAGGCGGGATCATTATCCACTAAAGTCGACTCAGTCGTTCCTGGGCCTCAGGTCTATCATTTGATGATAATCTGCTCATAGGTTTTTGAGATCTGTTGCTGACTTCCACACCAAATCAAGGTCACATCACCTTTAAAGAAATAACAAAGGGGTTTATTTTATGATCCCCTGTAACACCAGGGTTTAGGGGGACAGAAAACTTCCAGGGGCTTTGTTCTTTGTTTCAATCCCTCATCTAGTGTTCAGGGAAAGGAGCGTTTCCTCTGCTGTGCCAAGGGGCAGGAAGGGAGGTGTTGGTGCAGAAAGATATAGAATGTGGTATTCACCACTCCTTCCTCATTTGGCATTCATTAAGAGCTTGTGCTGCCCTCAGGGAACAACACTGTTACTAGATAGAGCCCGTACACTGAGATTAACTTTTTCTTAGCAGGCAAAAATAAGCAGCCACAGACCCAGAGAACAGACTCAACACCAACTCATAACTGAGCTGCTTGAAAACAAACTCATCTCAAACATCTTCATGCTGTAATGAAACCGTGAAGCCTTTAAGAGGCTGTCCACAAGACAACGGACTGCTTTGAATACACTTGTTGCATTTTTTTTAAACTATGCTGCAAATTACATTGCTGTGAGAAAGTGACTTTTTCAAAACTTTGTTGGATTATAGACTCAATTTAAAATAGATACAAATCCATCTTATTCCTCATCAATCTACACGCAATACATCATAATGACAAAGCAAAAAGGTTTATGAAGCCTGTACTCAGTACCCTGTTGAAGCATCTTTGGAAGAAATTCAGCCTGGATTCCTCTTATGTATGAAGCTACAGCTTTACACACTCTTTATATTCTATATTATAACCTATAGAAGCCTTTACACACCATCATCAACATCACCACACTCTTTACATCCGATTTTCCCCTGCTGCCAGATGTGCAGCAGAGTGATGGTTGGAGGCTCACTTGGTCTATTCAACATCTGCATCTAGTCCTGCCCTCAATTCTCAAAGAGATCCATTTAAATGCAGAGAGGTTTAAGTATCTCTATTAAGAGTGCCTAAAAATCCGATATAAAGAGTGAAGTGATGTTGATGGGTGTGTAAAGCACAGCACTGTATAGTCTACAACTAAACACACACTTACCACAGACAATGCAAACAATAGCTGGGTTCAATAAATGTTGCGTGTCATTTGATTCTTATTATTAAATTTAATTTTATCCGATGCACAAAAAACTACAACAACAGAATGACATCGGCCACTGAAAAACCCACATCCGTCAACCTGACCACTAGTTTTAACTTTTTTCCTCCATATGTTGTCATGTATGATACTCAGCAGATACTTGATCACCATGACGACACAACTATAATATTCGTTCTTCCGGGTGGCTAGTCACTAGTGAACAAACCCTTCTGTGTCATTTAACCAGAGTAAATGGCTTGAATTAGTGGGTGATCTGCACTGAAGTGGAAGTAGAATTTATTTACAAACTTCTAAGAATCTACATATTTGTACATGAGCATTTACCTGTCAAATTCCAAGTGACCTTGAGTAAAAGCAGTAAGAATGACGCTCAGCCTGAGTGGTTTACATTAAAAATGTAAATAAAGAAGACTTTACGGTATATTTTGGAGCTGTTAAAGCATGTCCTTTTATTGTGAAGGACTGAAGTATGGTCCTGGATAATTTGACAGCATTGATGTTAATGTGGATGAGCTCCCAGTGTTTACGGAGAGGAGATCGAGGTGTCCGAGTAGAGAGGAGCACAGGGCTAATTCACCGCTGTAAGCGTCCTTTTGACCCCTCATGTTAACACAAAGATAAATCAGGCTGTTATAACGATATTTGGTTACAAAGAGAAGAAGTTCGACTTTAGTTTAACACCATTAAATTAACTCTAAACATTAACATCATTTATATTTGGTTACAAAGAGAAGAAGTTCGACTTTAGTTTAACACCATTAAATTAACTCTAAACATTACACCATCATTTACATTTGTAGGTTCAACAGAAAGTTTGATTGAATTTAGCCAAAAACTGTTTGTCTGGAGACACAGATCTGTTCTCTGTGAGAAAATGTCTCCACAAACACGATGATGGAGGTTTGTTCCCAGTCTGCCCCGTTAGAAGAGGCTCCTCCTCCTCCACAGTCTTACGCTCTTCTGTGTGGCACTTTTGACCACGTCCACTCACTTTAACCTCCTCACTGCCCTGTTTCAAACATATTGAAATGCCCTATTGACAAATTATTTACACAGCGTTTGTACTGGGATGATTGTTGACAATTGACCACTGTAACCCTGAACACTACACTACACAGTTTCCAATGTATAGAGTCACGTCACAATAATCTGAATAATGGGCTATACGACTATAGCTACACAGAAACCAGCACAAAAAGATTCAGCTATAGGCTGCCTCAACTGACCTCAAACTGTGTGATATACGACTCCTTAACACATGCACACGCACCCCAAGCTCAACACCAGAGCTCATGAGAACCTGCTCCACGCCGACTGAGGGTCCAACCCTCCTCCCTTACACCAGAGGGACACCGAGGATGGGCATTCAGTTCCTATAGTATACCAACACTTGTGTTCTGTTATTGTGTTATTTATGAAACTCACTTTTTTTTGCACATTTAAGCACCCGTCTGTCCTCATTTTGGGGATTGATTTTCATTGATTATTAGCATTTACAAAACCGGCTCAATGACTGTGCGCTATGGATCAGCTGCTCTGTGAGTGATGAGCTTCAGTGCTGCACACAGCATGTGTGTAACATGTTCCAGAGCTGAGTGCGCAGATAAGCAGTAAGTGTGTGTATGTGTGTATGTGTGTGTACTGTGCACCTTCAGTCTATTTTATCCAGGAAAACATGACTATTGTCGGTAGGGCTGCAGCTATCGAATCTTTTTGTAAAGAAATAATAATAATTCTGCCTAAAAATTGATTAGAATTTGTGTTATTTTGCAAAAAAATATATTATATAATATGATATGATATATGATATGATATATATATATATATATATATATATATATAAATAATATGTCTGGGGTAGGCCTACTTGGTGTGGTACCCTAACTGGGGTGGGTGTGTGTGTGTTTGTTTGTGTTTGAGTGTGCACGTGTGCGTGTGTTTGAGAGAGAGACGAGATGTGTGTTGAAGGCAATACACTCGCAGTTTACCATGAATAAGTTTAATATTATACATTTCAAAGTGGTGCATACAATTCTACCTGACCCACGTGTTTACTCAAACAGGTTTCAAAGACAAATAGATTTGTTTAGAAAATGAATTAGCGATAGATATTATCAGGAAGAGCGACTCTCTTCCTGTTTAACGTAATAACAAACAACGAACAAAACTCCACTGACATATTTACTCAAACAAAAGTCTGATCAGGTGGGTAACGTTATGTTTAACATTCAGGAAAAACTAAACATGGAGGCAGACCCAATGACGGCTAATGTTACGCATTCTCTTCCTGTTTTAAACATCTGCCGTCACTACGGCAACTGTCCTCCTTAAACCAAAACAGCGGTGCTCGGTGAAGTGGCGTTAACAACGGGCTGCTTTCAGGTCAGACGCTGAATCATCTGTTGTTGTACGCAAGTTCTAGTTTGCAGACACAGTGCACTTTTGGCTTCTTTTTTAAGTGTGAAATGGCCCCAAACTTATCCTCTGCCTTTTCCGGATGTAGTGGTGTGCATTCGCAAAAACGTCTGTGAAACAATGATCCCTGTGCTGAACAGGATACATAACGCACAAGTTGGAATTAAACGAATCATCGTGGCAGAAACTTTGCCTCAAGGAATTTTTGAAATCGACTAACTCGAGTAATTGTTTCAGCCCTAATTGTCAAGCTGTAATTACAAATCAAACACTCCCATCATAGGATGGAAACAAGTTTCCGACCACATCAAGTATGATACGTGTGTGCTACTGTGCAGCAGGCACACTAGTTAGTGCAACTGCTATGAAGGGATAGAATTACAAATTCCAAGTAGATTTATATGGCCCAGGGGTGTAAAAACAAGTCCTGATCTTTTTGTCCAGTCCCAAAGTATAGGTGTAGCGATAATATCTAAACCTTCCTTTCAACTATTGAATCACATGAGTATAATTTCAGCCATCTGGGTCTTCTGTCAATACAAACACTAGACAACATTACCTATACCATTGAAGTGTTGGAATATTCAAATAATCTGGTCAACTCCTAATGCATACACAGTAAATGCGGCTTTTTTTAAGAACAGTGGTTTTGTAGTAGTTTACTGGCTCAAGTAAAGTGTTCTACATGAGACCCTTGAGCACACATCAACAATATTATCAGGTTCATATTAATCAGAAATCATAAAACCCTAATCTTTACTTCCGCTGTATGTATGTAATCACATGGCTATCGTTGATCAAGCTTAATGATTCTGTAGATACAATGTGCAGGTATGGGCCTACACACAACTTTAAAAGGCCCTGGCTGCTCTGACAGGAGAGGGCTCAATCTCCAGTTCCGGCTCGGAGCAGGATCTCAGCCCGTGCGAGACAACAATACAGCTAACAACTAGTGGTTTAGACCCACGGCTGTAAAAATAGCCCTCCTGGTTGGGGTAGGGCTGTAAAAGACAGGCTGTGTCAACATAACACCAAACCACAAAAATGGCATCAAACCTCTGGGCGAATATAGATTAGTAGCTAGAGGAGGACCCCCCACCACAATAAGGAGAGAGAGGAGGGACAGCGATGTGAGCAGGGATTAAAGTGGAGTCGGTTCTTTGGATGTTGACAGACGGGCGCCCAGAAAATCTCTTTTAGCAGAAATGTGGTGCAACTGCACCAGTTCTAGGAAGAACCATGCCTCCTCCGCAAACATGACACTGAAGCAAGGAATACATATCATAAGTAGTGGTGTAGTGAAGGGTATACTCAGGTATATGGAGTACCTCCACCTCTAATTCTGGTAGTTTACAGTACACCCACCTTTAATTCTGGTAGTTTACAGTACACCCACCTCTCATTCTGGTAGTTTACAGTACACCCACCTCTCATTCTGGTAGTTTACAGTACACCCACCTCTTATTATGGTAGTTTACAGTACAACCACCTCTTATTCTGGTAGTTTACAGTATACCCACCTCAAATTCTGGTAGTTTACAGTATACCCACCTCTTATTCTGGTAGTTTACAGTACACCCACCTCATATTCTGGTAGTTTACAGTATACCCACCTCTTATTCTGGTAGTTTACAGTACACCCATCTCTTATTCTGGTAGTTTACAGTACACCCACCTCTTATTCTGGTAGTTTACAGTACACCCACCTCTTATTCTGGTAGTTTACAGTACACCCACTTCTTATTCTGGTAGTTTACAGTACACCCACCTCTTATTCTGGTAGTTTACAGTACACCCACCTCATATTCTGGTAGTTTACAGTATACCCACCTCTTATTCTGGTAGTTTACAGTATACCCATCTCTTATTCTGGTAGTTTACAGTACACCCACCTCTTATTCTGGTAGTTTACAGTACACCCACCTCTTATTCTGGTAGTTTACAGTACACCCACTTCTTATTCTGGTAGTTTACAGTACACCCACCTCTTATTCTGGTAGTTTACAGTACACCCACCTCTTATTCTGGTAGTTTACAGTACACCCACCTCTTATTCTGGTAGTTTACAGTATACCCACCTCTTATTCTGGTAGTTTACAGTACACCCACCTCTTATTCTGGCAGTTTACAGTATATCCACCTCTTATTCTGGTAGTTTACAGTATACCCACCTCCTATTCTGGTAGTTTACAGAACACCCACTTATCAGCCAAAAAGACATTGGAATATATAGAAGTATAGTGTCTTTTTTTCTCAAAATAACTGTAAATAGTTGTGCTGGACATTATTTTTGCATGACACAATTATAAAAAGTGTGCCTACTCCGTTCGTGGTTACATACTCATCTACCTAGCACTACACCACTGATCAGAAGCATGGATTACCAAATGCTAGCAGCAGAAACATCTATGACCCTGCATAGTGTTTAACACATAAAGGCTTGCAGGGCAGGCACACAACAGCCTAATGTACAATGTTTCACCAATGGAACAGACCTCATCTTGTTCTATGCAGTGTTAGCGGTGAACTCCCTGAGCAAACTGAACATCCACTCGTTGAAATGCCTAAAGTTCACATTCGTTTATGAAAGCTTTAGTGTTGCAAACCCTAGGCAGAATTTCTGCTTCGATAGGACCATGAGATTAAATAACAATGTATAGTACTTCCCAGTGCGTCACGTGTACTCAAAAGACTGAATAATGGACCTAAACGCGTTAGCTCGTTAGCTAACTCAGATAAATGATAAAAACAAAGCAATGTAGCCACGCAGAAATGACGACGTTAGCGGCATAAACAAAGCCAGCCCCGGCAGACACATGCTGCACGCTCAGGCTCTCTGAGGAGGACAATTATTGTGTCGACACTAAAAAAACATATTTACCATAAAAACACGTATAAACGTCGCGAAAGCTTCACTTAACTTAACTATCCGTCTAAAATGTGTTTTGTAAACAAGAAGACATGCTAAAGGGCTTTTTGCTCCATCACATGTATCGCGTTAGCCAGTTAGCTCAGTGATATCTGACAGTATCTGCTGGTGGTTTGTGTTGATTACACTCACCGAGCTGAACCACGTCTTACACGGCACATTTATCCGCGTGTTTGCTCCACGGTCCGTGTATTAATGAGCGGATAGTTCCTCGGTAGGTGGTTTGTTGTCCACGGAACAAAAGCTAGCAGCAAACTCTCAACGCTACAGCCGCAGACCACTGACGTCTGGTTATGACGGGATGCCAGGTTTGAGTGTTTTATCCTCCTGAATAACCGCTCACAGATAGCTCATCCATATAATTCAGAAATGATGCGTCGTGACGAGCTGGCTGCTGTTAATATAGTAGGAATGTAAACTATAACTCACGGCATCATTATTACTTTCCTCCCACCTTTCAAAGGCAAATTTGATCATAGTGTGTAAAGCTGGGTAGCAAACCTGGCAACCCACCGGGCCTCCAGCTGCCACTTTAGCGCATGGATGTTGAGCCCTCTCTGTCGTGCTGCTGTTTATCCAGCAGGGGGCGCTGTTTACTGTAACGAAGACAGCAGTAGGAGCAGTACTGCATTAGAATCAGAATCAGAATCAGAATCAGGTTTATTGCCAGACAATTTTCATTGCAAGGAATTTGACTTGATTTGACAGTGCCTACATAAATATAAACATGAACACAAGCAAGACTATATATAACATATGGCATTGAATTATATACATGAAATATAAGTGACTGTATTTGTATGACCAGTGCAGGTGGTAGAGTGCAAGTTAAAGTGTCCAGTGAAAAAAAAAAAAAGGGGGGGGGGTTAATATAACACCTGTGATTTGGGTACGTTAATATAACGTATGAGTTCCAGATGTCGTTAATATAACGAATGACAGTTAAGTGTCTTTAACAGAATTCGAGGTTTTGGTCCTGATGGAGCGCAGCCTCCGGCCAGAGGGGAGAGGTTCAAACAGATAGTGTCCAGGGTGGGAGGGATCAGCAGCTATCTTCCTTGCTCTCTTCAGGGTCCTTGAAGAGTAGAGTTCTGGGAGAGAAGGGAGGTTGCAGCCAATCACCTTTTCTGCAGAACGTATGATACGCTGCAGTCTGCACCTGTCCTTGGCAGAGGCAGCAGCGTGCCAGACGGTGATGGAGGAGGTGAGGATGGACTCGATGATGGAAACTAAGATTTAAAATGCTTATTTCACCCATTTTAATGTAAGATACAAACCCAATAAATGATGCTACCACTAGAATTGATGTTGGATTAAAACCATACCAGTAGCCTGCCTCAACTTTAATGTGTAAAGTGTTTAGAAATATAAATGGATTTGTGCTGCCTCCAGCAGTTCATTTACCATAGAATTCAATGGAACAATGCCTGTTATAGGGAAGATTTCTGTTGCCACCGTACTCTACGGGGGAATTGTAGGGTCTATTAAAATCATAAATAAGTCATAGAGTGTGGTCTTTACCTACTCTGTAAAGTGTCCTGAGATAACTTTTGTTATGATTTGGCACTATAAATAAAATTGAATTTGAATTGAATTGACAATCTCTAGTATTATGTAGTTCCTGCCATGCATGTCTTCATAAAGAGAATAGCATTTTCATGACCTTTTTACAGATGCAGTGTGTAGTCTAGCTGTTCCCAGGAACATTCCGCCATTCATTAGCATGAGGCAAAATAGTGTAAAAATGTGACCTGACTGGATTAGTATCATGGTTTATGGGATGGAAGCATCATAAAAAGAAACAAGTTTAGTCCAGGAGTAGGCTTAATTTGTGTTTTAGAAACCTGCACTACATTCTTATTGTGCAGACGCAGTGATACCATACCAAACATTAATGATGATCATTAGTTTGTTTTGTTTTCTATCACCCAGTCCTACTAATGAAATGAAAGGAGCACCAGACAGGGAGAATATGTTACTACCTCCATAATATAAATTGAAATAGTCTCAAACTATGTACAATGGACTTACTTGATACTTTTATACTTGCGCTAAAATTGTGTGGCCTGTGCTTCGAAATATTCAACCTCTGTAGCCCCAGTGGGAATTGTGGGGTCCATGTTAATCTTAAATAGAGTACCTAGTCTGTAAAGTGTCCTGAGATAACTTTTGTTATGATTTGGCACTATAAATAAAATTGAATTGAATTGAATTGAATTGAATTGAATTGAACACACAGTTTGGTTGTTTTCACCATAACATTAAACTAGGTAGGCTAGTTAAATGCTAAATCAATCAAGCTGCTGCGTTTCAAGGATAAACAGCTAGTCATGGCCAGGGCTAGAGCCAACCTGAAGAACACCTCAATCTACACCAGTGAGAACTCTTCTGAAAGGCTGAGGAAGAGAGGAGCTGCGCTGCTGCCTGCTATGACGGAGGCGAGAGCAAGGGGAAATGATGCCATCATCAGGTATGGCCGCCTCATTGGGAGGCCCGGGGAGACAAGGCCAAAAGTAGACACTGAGCGACTCAGTTCATCTAAGTTTCTTTGCAAAGACAAAATGCCAAGCTTTACCCTAGGCCTACCAAAGACGGGCTTGGTTATTGCTCATATGAGCAAATGTAGTCTGAGAAACAAAATCCATGAAATATACCAAACTGTCCAATCTAATCACATACATGTCCTCACTCACCTAGACTCCTCATGCTGATGCTGAATTGAGCATACAGAACTACCCTCTATTTAGAAAAGACAGGAATAAAAACAGAGGTGGTGTTGCCTTGTATATACAGAGTCAAATAGCAGCTAAAGTGAGTAACGATTTAATGGTGGATGATAAAGAGGCTCTTGGGTAGGTTCACCCACCACATTCAAAGACTATACTACTGGATTATTGTTATAGGCCCCCGAAGGCTAGAATAGAATATTTAACAGTAACTAATCTCATTTATAACATTTCTGACAAAAACAAAGAATTGTTTATGCTGGGAGATTTCAACATTTACTACCTTTCGTCAGATTACCTTGCATCTTTTCATCATCTATCTAGTCAACACTTGTAATTTAACCCAAGTTGTTGATCAACCAACAAGAGTATCTGTTAATAAGGCTGGTACCAAGTCATCAACCTGTATTGATCATCTCATCTCATCTTCAGCCTCTTATCCGGGGTCGGGTCGCAAAGGCAGCAGCTCTAGTAGGGGACCCCAAACTTCCCTTTCCCAGGCCACATTAACCAGCTCTAACTGGGGGATCCCGAGGCGTTCCCAGGCCAGTGTGGAGATATAATCTCTCCACCTGGTCCTGGGTCTTCCCCGAGGCCTCCTCCCAGCTGGATATTGATCATATCTATACTAATGTTCCAGAGCATTGCTCAGAAGCTGTATCTTTAGCCATAGGTTTCAGTGATCATAACCTGGTTGCCATTACTAGACAACTTACCGTTCTAAAGGCAGGAAACAAGATAAAATCCTGCCGGTCATTCGGGAGGTTTAATCATGATTTCTATGTGAAGGAGATCAGTGATGAGCAGTGGTCAGATGTTTGTTTGGAGAATGATCCAGATAGTGCTCTGAGAAAGTTTATGGGAAGACTAACCAAGGTGGCTGACAAGCCCGCCCCCTTAAGGAAATACACAGCAGGACATAACAGTGCTCCGTGGTTGAGTAAGGAACTGAAGGCTTTGATGACTCAGCGGGATAATGCTCAAAAGGTTGCAAATCAATCAGGTTGCCTGAATGATGGGGGAAAAATACTGTAGGTTAAGGAACATGGTTAGCTAGAATAGTATCAACAGAAGCTCAGTGACGCTAAAATCAACAGCAAGGAATCACGGGAAACACTGAATGGAATTATGAGCGGGAAATCCAACATGGAAACACTTATGTTGACTGTAATGGGGTTTTCATTACTAAACCACTGGAAATTGCTAATTATTTTAATGTTTTTTTATTAATTAAATTGATAAATTAAGAGCCACCAAAGCGCTAAAGTTATTTATTTTATTGCCATTTACAGAGTGGTCAGTCAGTGGAACTCCTTACCTTTTAACATAAGAAGCATCACGGGTAAATATAGATTTTAAAAAATCACTCAAACAGATGCTGAGGGAATGGCCCCGCTGCATGCTGTACTTATAAACTTGTAAAATGATCATGTATCACATATTGTCAGTTTTAAAACTCCCTCATCTCCTACCGAGAGGCTAATGATGTTTGTGCAATGTATTGAAGTGTGTATTAACAATGTTTCTGACCTTTGCGATGTTGATAGGTTTTTGTACTGTATATATCTTTATATGTCTGTGGATTGTTTCATGTGGACCCCAGGAAGATTAGCGACCACAGCTGTGGAAGCTTATGGGGATCTGAGTAAAGCTTGAGCCAAAGAAAGTACAATAACACAATTGTATGCTTAAGCATATAACTGAAATCTCAATACAATTTGTTGAATTGTGTCTTTGGGTAGAGTGGTGTGAGTTGAGCCAGTTTTTACCAAGCATGACAGTTGTCTCCAACAGATCTATCCAAATATATTTCTGGATGTGGTGCATCCCTGTGCATCATCACTTTGGATCTAAAATAAGCACTTTTCAAAACACGACTTTCCAAAAAGGATTAAAATGGTCTTGAGCCAAGGCAGAGGTAAATTATGCCAGGGAAGTTTAAGGCAGTTTGAAGTTTCAGATTTAGTCACTTAATGTCGTGGGCCTTGTCATTTTGTGGAGACCACTCTCTATGCTAGCCATAAGGTGATGGTAGGCATTTCCTGGGAAAATAACAAATAATATTCCCTATGTTCATAAATGCAGTAGTGTGCTTTTTCCTCACTCACTGTATTAAGTACGGACAGGCTGTCGACAGGCACGGCTAAAACATTTTATTTTGATGTAGTGAACTCAGATTTAAAGCTACAGTGACAACATACATATGTTGGTTTCATCTGAAACTAGAGAATCTAGAGAATCCATTGGTAGTTGGGCTAAAGTTTGGTGAGGGGAAAACTGGCGTGGTCACTTCCAAAGGAGTCACCTCTGACCTCAAGATATGTAAATAAAAATGGCTTCTCTGGTTACCCACAAGTCTCCCCTTGACAGACACGCCCACTTTACTATAATCCAGACAGTTTGGGGCAAAAACTCATAGTTTTTCCCTATCCAGTACAACTGTTCTGTTATTTTGTCCTATTCTGAAATGGGGTTTATAACAAAAATAATTTCCCCCTGGGATTATCAAAGCATTTCTGATTCGGATTCTGATAGACTCTGAGCCACATGCATTGAAATGAATTAGGCCGACCACAGATTTCTTCTTTTTCCCTGATGATCTGAATAAGTCTCTGAATTGGTCGCTAGTCGATTTTTATAAATCAAGTTCTAAGAAGGTAAGAAAGTCTCTAAACGCAATGAGTGCTTTGGGACAGGGGAAGGGGCTCCCAGCAGCACCCTCTGCTCGTTGAGGACACTAACTGCAGAGTGATTGGTGCATCAGAGTCCAAAACAGCACAAAAGTCTCCACTAACACCAGAAACAGGGACACATTTGTCTCTAGGATGGAGGAGGATTTGGGAAGTCTCCCGATTTGGAGAGAAACTCTCCGGTGTTTGTATTCTCCACAGCGTCTCCCCGTCTCTTCTTCTCTGTTGTTGGTGTATTTCTGGGGCAGGTACAGCTCCACATCCAGGCCTGGCATGTGTACTACAGCGTTTTTAGCCGGTTTCACTGGTTTCGTGTGGACGCAGAGATTTCTTGAGTCAAGGTCGTGTGGACAGAAAACGTTTTAAGAACCACAGAGAAAAAAAAGGTTGTTTTTGAAGGTGTGGACGTACCCTAACTCTGATGCCCAGGGCCTGTACTCACAAAACATTGGATCCTCCCACTAGGAGGACTCCTAAATAACACTAATAGTCCCTAACTAAGTGTCCTCTTCAAACCTCTTCACAAAGCAGCTGAGACCAACTTTTACTAAGGAACTGGGAGAAGTCTTAAACTAAGAGAAAGGGCGGAGTTGACCCCTTTGCTATGGATGATGTCATGTTTCATCAAACTGTCATTGGCTGTTTGGCTGCATGTCCCCTGGGGACAAGAACGGGTCTTATTTCTAGCTCAACTTGTGCCTGAAAGAACCAACATAGTAAAAGGAAAATTCAGTTAGGATAACTGCAAAAGACAAGGGAAAATATATGCCATATATCTGTCTAGTACAGGGGTGGGCAATTCCGGTCCTGGAGAGCCACTGTCCTGCATGTTTGAGGTTTCTCCCTACCCTAACACACCTGAGACTAACAATAATCAAACTGTGGCAAGCTTCAGATGCTTGATAGCGAGGACATCATTAGACTCAGGTGTGTTAGAGCAGAGAGAAACCTAAAACATGCAGGACAGTGGCTCTCCAGGACCGGAATTGCCTACCCCTGATCTAGGTGGGTTGCCGGCAGCAGCCATTTTAGGATTGTTTGTGATAGGCTCTTAGTGAAGACGCCCATTTTTTTCATTTAGCCTTTTTAAAAGAAGAAGAAAGTGAAAGTGTCCAGTGCATGGTGTATAAACGTACAACAAATCTAATAGGATCTCTGCGATCGCTGCAAGTCTGTTGCACTGCAACTTTTTAATGACATTTTGAATCCTCTTACACTTTATGAATTTTTAATATAAATTGTTATTCTGGCGCAAAATCATCCCATGGTCATTTTGGGCACTTAATTTATGAACCATTAACAGAAAAATCCGGGAGAGTCGCTAACAGCCGGACGTGGCTAACACTGATGTAAGGTAAAGGCATTCAACCGTCTTTTTTAACCACTAATGCTGCTCAAAATAACAGCAAACCTCTGCAGCAGCATGAGAAGAGTCCTTACACAGAAAACAAAGCACCAACAACGTAGTTAGTGAATCCAGAGTTTATTAAGAGTGTTTTAAAGACTTACCAACTGGCCCCTGTACCAGCTCCTCTCATAGTAAAGTCCATTCAAGTGGATTACCAAAGTCAATCCAAAAGGAAGGAGCCCATTGGTGCTTTGTTTTTTGTGTAGGGACTCTCCTCATGCTGCTGCAGAGGTTTGGTGTTATTTTGAGCAGTATTAGTGGTTAAAAAAGACGTTTGAATGCCTTCAACTACTGCCCCGAGCAAATCAGTGTTAGCCACGTCCGGCTGTTAGCGACTCTACTGGATTTCTCCGTTAATAGTTGTTACACAAAAAATGTCTCGATGGTTTATGTGATGTATGTCAGTGGCGAAAAAGAGCCTGGGGTGATTTTGCGCTGGAATTACATTTGGGATTAAAGAGATGTTTTATCATTACAGATTACAGTTTTAGTGCAAAGAGTTTTAAAGTATGTTTTGATGATTAATCAGGATATCGGGAATCTCAATTATTTTGGCCAGGATAATCGTGACATGAAATGTTCACATGGTCCCCTGATGACTAGTGATGTCCAGGGCAAATGTCCCACGTGGATAATAAAATCTATTTTATCTCAATCTCTGGTTTCATCCCCACCAACTCCTGAGGAAGAATATCTGGGTCTTTGCCGACACATTCAGTCCTGCGGCCCGTTGGACCAATCCCAGTGGAGTGTCAAAAATCCAAATACAATCTAGCAAGTCAGGTTCGAGTGTTTTATTGGCACATACTACTCACCGTTTAAAAAAATAAAAAAAAGTTAATGGTAGAAGAATCAAAGTGTTATCATTCATTTACACACAATAACAAAAAACAACTGTTGTCAGGTAACAGTGATGAGTCGGCTACTTCATTTCGGACGACAGCATTTATATGAAATCACACAGATATATAAAAACAAAACAGGAAAAGGAAACACTTTTTCCAAATGTGCTGACATTCTGCAGAACTGCAAAATGAACTCATTTGGTTATTCATTGGACATGGTATACACGAGGTACTCAACAATGTTGCTGACTTATTCAACCACAGCAATTCATTTGAGTCTGTGACTCTAAGAGCTGATGTTTTATAACAGGGTCAAATGTTTACTTCACATAGATGCTATGCTCTAGGAGCAACCAATCAACTACGTTCCAGAACTAAGGCCACCTCGTCACACTGTACGTTGGAGAAAGCATGACACCCCACTCAAAATCTTCCAAGATGACCAAAGCTGTTTTCTCCGTGAAGAATGAAGACAAACTTTTTAAATACATCTTTACAAGCCTACAGAATGTGTGTTTGATATTTAAAAAAAGACACATTTGGGGTGAAGTATCTCTCGAAATGTAGATGGAGTGATCGTTTGAGTGTGCCAATATCAGTTCCAATGTTAGCATCACTTATAGTCTTTTATAGTCAGTTTAGTCCCACAAATAGATGAGACGTCAGGGCAGAGAACAGCAGTGGGACAAAAGAATATAAGATTTGAAATGTGACTAACGTCGGGGGAATGGAAAGATGACAGAGCATCCTGGAGTAAGACAAAAGACAACAACAACAAAAGAGGCAGGAAAAACTGAGGTCAGCTGACATGGCTCGGTTAGGCTTCCAGTACGTGTTAAAAAGTTCACAACAGCGACACACTTTAGAAGTCTGGGGTAGATCACAGCAACATACTCGTATAAGGAAGAAAAGACCACACTGAAGTAAGTGAAGGTTTACTCTGGAGGGGTTCTGATGGAGAAAATACATCAGCCAACAGGTCCAATAAAGAGGATGATTGCCACTCAAAAACAAAATTCAGTTGAACTGCATAGATTAAGTGCTTTGAACAGGTAAAAGGAGAAAAAAAAGCCAATAATCCTCACCAATAATCCTACATACTTTTGAGAGCTTTGCTTGAATTCAGAAAATTCCCTTTAATGCAGCCTTTTACCATGGAAACCAGGGCTGCAACGAACACTTATTTTCATTATTGTTTAATCTGCAGATTATTTTCTAGATGAATGGTGTGTTTGGTCTATAAAATTACAGAAAATATTGAAAAAATGGCCATCTCGGTTTCTCAAAATCCAAGGTGGACTTTAAATGTCTTGTTTTGTCACTCCAAAAATGATATCAAACAGAGAAAAGCAGTCTGAAAACAGCACTTTGTTGCTTTTGCATGGATGATCACTTCAAAGATTCATAGATTATCAAAGTAGGTGACGATTATGTTTGTGATTGACTAATCCTTGCAGTTTTAATTAAAACCCTTCCACAATATTACAAAAACCAAAATCCCTAGTCTAGTCTCATTTCAGATCATTGCTCTTACATAAAAGGCTCCGGGAACAAAAGTGTCACAAAACCTGATTAAGGAAGAATACAGACAACAGAGTGTGCTACAAGCTCTTGTTCTTTCACTGTCAATATTGTGGATTTATGAAACTTGAGTTCTTCCTGTGGAATTTATTCAGATTGAACTCACTTACAATACAAGGTTAGCCCTCCCACACTTATGCATAGGACCGACGGTTGCATATGCTAAGCTTCTTTATCTTAGACTATTTTATGATCATACACACTAATGTTTTTTTTTATTCTACATGCACCTCATTATCTTCAGTGGTTTCCTTCATTTTGGTTATGACTGTTGCATACAAATTAAGGACAGTCAACGGCCAAACTACATGGACGTGCAGTAGTGTTGCTGCTGTCAGCTTCACTTTTAATTCAGTTAGCTCTGTAGGTTTGGAAAGTACAACGAGGCATGTATCTTTATCATTTTTAAACAGATTATACTCATTTTTTACTCAGTTCTAAGTACTTTTTACCTGTTGGAGGGCCTTGTAGAAGAACACGCTGACAACCCTGACCCAGCCAAGAGCTTCTACGTCTAGCTATTTACCCATTACAATGGCAGAAACATTTGCAAACCTCTTCTTGCTGATACTGTTTGTTGATGGCATATGTAAAATTCAGATGTTGGTGAAACAGAGGCCAGGTAGGACTTGGGTTGGGTTGCAACAGCTGTTTGTAAATCTATTAATAAGTTATTACTTCTAAAAGGTTCACTAGCAAGATTCAAACTAGTGATGTACTTAATCAGGTTGCACCATTAAAATGTCTTAACTCGTACAGACTTAGTTATGTGTATGGAAACAGGAAGTCAGTGTAGCATCACGCGCTGTAGCGTAACTCCCAAACTGTGGTTTTAAGAGCAAACAATATAAAGGTAGGTATGATTCAGGGATGCACCGATTGGGACATAGTATTGTTATTTATTCCCCCTTTTGTGCCAGGGAACAAAGAAATCTGATAAATAAGAACTGAACTTTTAAAGTCATTCACTCCTTCATTACACCATCTTTGAATGAGCACACATGCACTCATACAAACAACCTTTAATATAACCTCTTACATGAAATGATTAGGATTATTTCTTTTAAGAACTGCTTCAAAAGCCTTTAACACAACATCTAGCCGGCACATAAGTGATGTAACAGCAGGTAAACATCGGCCACAGCAATCTGTGAATAATATTACATTACATATCATCTGGCATTATTATCAGCCGATAAGTCGCTGCAGTATTATTTTTGTTTTGTTCTCTCTCTGTAAACATGAAGAATATTGTTTCATAGTTAGTATTCATGCAGTTTTGAGTGGGCAGGATAGATCAGATTATGCTAACCTAGCTAAAATATTTTTTGTTCAAGGATTTGGTAATTTAAGGTATATAAAGTTACTTTTCTGAAACGTCCCAATTAAAATGATCAATGAACAGCATTTTGATCAAGTGTCGGGTCAGATATCTCTTAACTCCCATTTTAGCAAGCTGACCTTCACTTTCTCAGTGGGTTTAGTTAGTTACCGAACAGGTTTCTGTGCAACTGCTAAGAACCAGTTTGCATGGTGCAACCTGATTTAGTTGAGGGTTGTGTAGATGTTAGGTTTTATGTTTATGACCTAACGAAGAGCTGGTGCCACAAGCAGCAGAGACCTTTGCCTTCATTCTCACCGTAACCAACAATGCAACTGTGAAACCACAACAACACTTCATTATTAGAATACTGCTCTTCAACACGACGGGATCATAGCAGGCACTTGGTGACTGGATCTAGTGATCTATAAAAATCTTTGGGTAGCGTGGCTTAGTGGCCTACTGTCTAATGCAATACATTGGAGATTTGATACAAAACAGCTTCACAATCTTTCGACAGCTTCAGAACAATTAAAAGAGCAAAAATGGCAAGATTAGATAAGCTTAGAATTGACTAATAATAATAAAAAAGCCTTCATTTTGACCTTCAAGGGCGTGGTTTTGTTGCAGTCTGCTTGCATTAGCCACATCTTAACACAAGGTCTGTACAATTACTACAATAATAAATTCACAGCAATTTTCATATCAGGAATGAGTGAGGAGAATTTGTTTTCCCCTCTTCGAAAAGTATCCCTTTCTTCTTAGAAACGTCAGTACCCAGAACTCTGTTCAACAGATCCTCGTGGAAGGTCATTATCCAGTGACCATTTGGATGGAGACTAATAATCACGTCAACAATAATAAATAAATATGTAGAGACACAGGGTTTGACAGAACAAAAAGCAAAAGGAGTGGAAGGCACCATCCTGCCAGAGAAAAAGGGAAGGAACGGATGGAGAGATGATGTAACCTTTGGGAGTTCAAAACTGTACTGGTGCGTCCTTTTCTGGGCTCGCCAGGACACGCTGCCAGAGGAGTTCTCAGCTGGCACCGGTTACTTTTCAACCGTGATCCTACTTTTACGGGTAGCCATGGATGTAGTCAAGTCATTGTCTATTCTTTTTAAGGAAACGATTTGGGACTTGAAGCCACTTTGGGCTCCAACATCGGCAGCAACTTTGAATGGTGGTAATCAATGTTAAAAGTTGAGTCATTGCAGTGCCGTTTCCCCCAAAAGTATAAGGTGTTGATACAGTAGGGACTGCCCCCGTTTCAGCCATTGTACTGCTGTTGATAGCGACGGTTCAGCTCCCGCAGTTCCTTCTCTCGCACCCGCCGGGCTTTGTTGGATTTGGTGGAGCGGCTGGAGCGAGTGGACTGGGCCGACTTGGTACTGTGGCAGCGTGAGGACGCCCGCTTCAGGAGGTTCTGAGATATACAGCGTTGGAGGTTCTTCATAGAGGAGGACGCGGCCATGCTGACGATCCATGGGTGCTTGAGGGCCTGGCCGGCGGTGAGGCGCTCGCTGGGGTCCACCGTGAGAATCCGGTCCACAAAGTCTTTGGCCAGGTTCGACACGCTGGGCCACGGCTAGAGGGGGGAGACAGATGTGAGACAAGAAGGTTATTGATGAGCTGAGCACACTTGTAATGCCAGTAACCTAAAAAGTATAAACAGTTGGTTCTCGAAATCAGTGGTTTTCAAAGTGGGGGCCAAAGACAAAAAAATATATAATCTAATTATTTCTAATCATTATTATAAAATATAGTCCCATTTTTAAACAAAAATCTCAATTATAAAAAAATATTTATAATAATAGAACATATGAAAATGTTATTTGCCATGCTCATCTGTCTGATTGGCTGCCAGTCAAAGCATCGTTCATGATGCCATGACGTAATAGACCTGGCGGTTTGCACCATTTATCAAGCTGCTCTGTTCCACAAGCTAGCTCCAAATGGACAGGTTTTTGACAAAAGGGGCCAAAGGAGCAGCCCTGCTGTGGAGCACACTGCTGCAAAAAAACCTAAGAACTCATGGCCAACTATAATCAGAAGGTGTGAGGCAGCATACATTAAGTATGGCTTTACAGCCATACAGAAGAATGGCCATGATTGCCCACTGTGTGCTCTGAATGGAGAAAAAACATTTGAAACCTTCGAAACTTCAGCGTCTCTTGGTACAAAAACATCCGGCAGAGGCTGAAAAAAACGTCAGACTTCTTCAGACGTAATGAAGAGCATTTGGTCAGGCGATCTGCAGCATTCACACAGCAAACTACTGTTCCCGAGCGGGCCCTGAAGGCGTCATTTTTAAAGCTGATGTGTGATATATTTTGTAGAATTGTCGGTGGGTTTACAAAGGGGGTCCCCGGCCAGAAGCTGATGCTGTTTGGAGGGCCCTGGCATGGAAAAGTTTGGGAACCCCTGCTCTAACTGACGTGTGGGCACAGAGAGAAGAGAAAAATCAGGTGCGTTTCTACCTGGTACCTGGTATAAGGCGGGTCTCCCTCGATGAAACGCCTCTCATTTGAACCGTTTGACAGGCCGTTTATTGTCCCTGTTCAAGAGCAAACAAGCCTGGTTGCTGATTGGCTATAACTCTAAGCGGGATGTGATGTAGGTAGTACTTGACGCCACAACAACACACTCCATTTTCAAAAGCCGGCAAAGTAGAGAGTAGGCCTAGACAGTAATCCAGTGGTGTAGTGCTAGAAAATTATTTGTGCACGCGCATCTTTGCAGGGCTTGTTAAAAATGAGTGCTGCAGTGGCCCAGGTCGGATTCTGACCTGCGGCCCTCTGCTCTTTCTCCCATTTTTCTGTCAACCTCCGACCGTCCTGTCCAAATAAAGGATACGCAACATAAAGTACTCTGTACCGGTGAAAGCCTGTCTGTCACTAACACACACTTTTTAATAACTACCGGAGATTTTATGGTGGAGTGTTTTCTTATATGGGACTTGAATTCACGTCCGAAATCAAACGACCCCCTAATAAGTCAAGATGATGACTCTTGGTTTCACTGTAATTTTTGAACGACACAGATTTTAATAATGGTTGGATCTTGAAGTGCTCATAAAGCTGTCTGAATGTCAACTACAATATTCAAAATGCAACTATTCGGTTTTTCTCACTTGGAGAAAGAAGTGCTGCAGCGCGGCTCCGTTGTACCAACTTTCACCCAACGATCGAAACCCATTCAGAGTGGTACATCCCCTCCGTGCTCTGGTAAATCCCTCCGGGGCCTCTTTTTGTAATGGAGACACGCTGAGTGAGGGCACTTTTGAGAGGGCGTGCCCTGAAACTTACCCAGTGGCCAAATTTGACCTAACGCGCCTAACATTTCTAGTATATGATTTACTGAATATATCGTAAATATTTTAAAGATCCCCTCCAGACATATAATTACTCTGCTTTGAATTATAGGTGTTCATTTGTAATTAATAATTTGTGACTATTGATCAAATGCATATGCCTCCTTCATTGAGAGTCTGAAAACTGTGAGTGTGCATTATTATTCATTACAGTTTAAATGCCAGACAGAAGACGTTTCCTACCGTATTGAAAAGTCCATCTTCAGAGTCATGCAGTAGTGATCGGCACCTTTAAGGATGCACCCCCCCCCCCCACGTCATTTGCACACCCCGAGAAACATCTACAATGATGATTGACAGCTGGTAAAAGCAGTATGGTGCGTACAAGGGGTGGGAGAAAAACGTATTCACTGAATTATCAAGATTCCTTATCAACAATTTTTGTAAATGGATTTTTTTAATGCCTGAATCAATTCAATTGCTTCATTTGAGATCAAAGTGTGACTAAGTCTGGTTTTCAAAGTGAAGTGTTAGCAAAAATAGATGTATTAAGATGAGATTAATAGAATTATATCTACCTGTATCCCTTATAAATTAAAAAGAAAATACCACTAAATTGGTATTCCTGAATATGACTGATACATTCCAGCTGAGGACATCTCTGACTACAGAAAAAAATCCAACATCTTTACTCAATCAATTCAGAGATATTCCAATGTAATGTAAATGTCCCATATGTGTACACTGACATATCCATAATCCATAATTCCTTTACAATGACTGATATATTTGATGTTAAGACATCTCTGACTGCATACATGCTTAAAATCAAAAATGTTTACTCTGTCAATTTAGAGATTTCACAAAGTAAAAGTCTCTAGAAGTGTATACCGTATTTTTCGGATTATAAGTCGCAGTTTTTTTCATAGTTTGGCCGGGGGTTCGACTTATACTCTGGAGCGACTTACGTGTGAAATTATTAACACATTACCGTAAAATATCAAATAATAGCCCGGGCTATTATTTATGTCAGTCACGTAAGAGACGAGGCGTATATCAGCAATCGTCACACACACACACACACGTCAACCAATCAAAATTCGGCGGGGGCGGGTAATGGCAGAAGTGCATTGTGAAAAAAAGATGCTACCTGCTAATGCTTGAGCTAAGCGGCGCATTGTCTACCTTTGGAGTTGGCGGAGTTGTTCAGAAGTGACACAGAGGAAGAAGAGTTCAGTGGATTTAGTGATTAGGAGTGACTGTGATTGTTTGGTAAACGTATAGTATGTTCTATATGTTATAGTTATTTGAATGACTCTTACCATAATATGTTACGTTAACATACCAGGCACATTCTCAGTTCGTTGTTTATGCGTCATATAACGTACACTTATTCAGCCTGTTGTTCTCTATTCTATTTTTAGTTTAAATTGCCTTTCAAGATGAAATGTTTATTCTTGGTGTTGGATTTTATCAAATAAATTTCCCCAAAAAATGCGACTTATACTCGAGTGCGACTTATACATTTTTTTTTCCTTCTTTATTATGCATTTTCGGCTGGTGAGACTTATACTCCGGAGCGACTTTTAATCCGAAAAATACAGTAATTCAACTTTTTCCCATGGTCTAGCATTAAGAAGCTGAACAAAAATCGCAATACATTTTATATGGAATTGCAATGCTTAAAAATCACAATACATGTCGAATCATACTCACGCCGACACGCAAGCACTGATGTGGATAGGCCGACGGAGTGACAACGCCTGGCAGCAAGTAATAGTTTGCCATTTTCTAGTCTGCTCTGGTCTCTACAGTCTGAATTTCCCTTCATTGATCATCCATCTGCTTATTGCCCTGGTTTTTACCAGGAGCCTGACCGGATACCCGGATCTCATATCGGCTCTGATTTATTATTGTATATTAAGTACATATACACAACGACACCTACTTTCTAGCAGAGAGGGAACAGCAGCAGAAGACCACACTGACACGTTATTAAGCAGCAGGTGCGCCTAATAAAGTGGCCGTTGAGTGGAGATATATATATAGCTATATATATATAGCTGGATCAGATATCGGATGAATCAGGCCGATCCAGTCAGTTCTATTTTATTAATATCATACACAGAAATACAGTTACAGTGATCTAGTCACTTCAATTCTATGTTTGCAACAGCGGTTAGGGTTTCAGATTACATTTTAAAATATGTTTGCCGTGCACTTTACATGGAAGTGTTACCTAATTTGTTACCTTTTTTTAACAAGTCTAAATGTTTATGTCAAGCCTGATGCCTTCACTCACATGGTAAAGTATACGCTTCATTCATTCAACAGTAGGATCAGATTTGTATCGGCCGATACGCTCAGCCCAGGTATCGGTATCGGATTGGATCAAAAAAACTGGATCGGTGCATCTCAACTCTGGTGCTCAGCAAATATGCTGCTCTTGAGGTCTCACCCTGATCACCTTAGGGAAACCCAAGTGTGGAAGGGACAAACTCTTGACTGAAAAGAAAGGCACTTATTGATTGGATTTAATGTACATTTCCCCCATATATTAATTGTATATCACTTCCAGGATAAAACACTGCTGGGAATATTGAATGTCGCTGTGCTGTTTTTTTGGTTCTGTCCAGGTAGGTAGGTAGGTAGAGGTTTGCTGGCTATTCAACTTTATTTTGTCGGACTGACCTTCACTGGCATCCGCTCTTAACTGCCAGCGACTGCTACAATGTGCACTGGAGGTTTTAGGTCTCCACATCACACTTGTGTAAGCTGCATACTGGACCAAGATTGGCTTCCAAATTAGTTGTGATGTCACAAAAACATGCCTGTACATACAACCTTCAGTCAATGAAGATGGAAACCGCCTTCTAGTGTCACTTTTTTTGAGTGGAGGGGGACTTTAAAACTTGTATAAGAACAAACAGTTTGGCATCCGTACAGTTTTGTCCACTAGACAGAAGAGGGCAGCAGAGTAATATAAAGGTGAGAATGTCTACCAAGGACATTACTTTGAGTTCTGAACTGACAGCCTGTCATTTAACCATGTTGGACATTTGGTCTATTTGACTTAATATTATAGGGAGTCTTCTTGGTCTTTAAATGTTGTCTGACTCAATAATGGGTGTGGGGTATATGTAGAAATTTGAAGTGCCTCTACTAAAGATTGAATATGTTTTGCTTGAACAGAAATCATGTTTCCAAAAGATCTAATTTAACATAAAACAGCCTTGAAAGCAAATTTTCTCTGTCAAATATTCATTGTCTTGCCCAAGGACTGGAGGAGCCGGGGATCAAACAGCTGACCTCTCGAATAGAGGACGACACGCTCTACCTCTGAGCTGAAGCCGCCTCAGATATATAGTGTAACTCAAAGTGATCTCAATTTATCTTATAAAAGTGCCTTGTAAAAGTGTGTGAGAGGCGATTACTTAAAATACAGTTATTTTTTTAATTAATTTTTGAATGCTTCAAAGCGGGAGATCTACGAGATCTCCACTCTGCGGAGTGACCAATAAAATGTTTACACCGCGTACCACCTCAGAAATATGTATATATATATATATATATATACACAAACATATATATATATACATATATATATATATATACATACATACATATATATATATATATATACAAACATATATATATATATACACACATACTGTATATATATTGAACCATTATTTGGCCTTCCCTCCCATTGTTTTTAAAAGAAATGCCAAGAGCAATCTTTAAGGGAAGGTCTACTATGTACTAGGGTATGTTGAAAGAGAATAAAGATTTTTCTGCCATTGCTCTCATGAGAAATCCTTCTTTTTAAACGTAGTCTTTTATGTGACAACAAAGACCACAACACCTGCTTAATAATCCCCATATCATCCCAAGAAGTATTGATTCCAGTGGAAGGAAGGCCTGCTGTACATACCCAGTACTCATCCAGCAGCTCCGCTTTAGGAACCTCAGCTAAAAATACTTTTCCCCAGGAGGTGATTTCAATTATTAAACGTGTCAGATCTGACCCCATCATGCCTGTCAGGCACCTGAGGAGATGCAATCCATGAAAACCTAAATGATTCAGTTGAATGATCTGGCTCCTTATTAAATAATAAAAAAAACTACTTTGCTACTATTATTTGCGTTGGAGTGGCTGTGGATGTGGGGCAAACACTAACCAAGGGCCCCTCTTGTAAAGCTCACTGGCAACATAAACATTCCACGTTATGAAACAAAGGAACAGACTACTCAGCGTTCTTCCAACTAGATACACAGATAGAGCATAAATTATTTTGCACACATACACAAACTTAGAGGAAGGGAATATTGACTGAGAGGACAAATACATCAGAGCGAGTGCAGCCAGATAAAAGGTAAGGCTACATGAGACAGATACGGACGTGAGCTGTGAGATGAAGTCTGGTGTGTGAAGATGTGTGTGTGTCCATGTCCATGCCTCATGCCGTGTGAGGAATGTATTCCACATATGGGTGAAGTCTGCTGGTGTGTGTGTTTATGGGACAGACAGAGAGAAAGTGTGTGACACATATTCCTCCTCACCTCTCCAGAGAAGCTGTACTTCCCCTTGAGGATCTGCCGGTAGAGCCTCATGCGGTTGTCGTCCTCGAAGGGCATGGTTCCACTTAGCAGGATGTACGATATCACTCCCAGCGCCCACATGTCTACGGCGTTTGTATAGGGCTTTCTCACCAGGATCTCAGGGGCGATATACTCTGGCGTGCCGCAGGTCGTCTTCATCAGACACTCGTCTCCCTTCTTCCTGCTGCTTGCCAAACCAAAGTCAGTGATGATGATCTTGGAATCGGCTCCGGGGTGGTAGTAGAGCAGGTTCTCTGGCTTCAGGTCTCGGTGAGTGATCCCTAAAGTGTGGAGATATTTGACGCCATCCAGCACCATCTGGAGCACCCGCGTGGCGTCCCGCTCTGTAAAGGAGCCGCGAGCAATGATCCGGTCAAAGAGCTCTCCTCCAGTGGCCAGTTCCATCACCATGTAGACACGTTCTGCCGTCTCAAAGACCTCCATCAGCTGGATTATATTGGTATGACGTACGCGTCGCAGAACGCACAGCTCTGACTCGCACACCTCTCTCCCCTCCCGGTATCGGGTCTCGATCATCTTGATGGCGTACGGCTGCCGCGTGCTCTTGTGCTCTACGCGGACAACCCGGCTAAAACTCCCGCGACCGATCAGAGCTTTTATGTCGTACTTGGCTGTGACCCTGGGGTCAAACTTGGCTCGATATTTCGCCACCTTCTTCCGCTGAGGGTCCGAAAGATCGGACGGGTCCTTGGGGGGCTGGGCGGAAGCGGTGGGAGTGGCTGCTTGGGCCTGGGCCTGATATGGGGAGATGGAGCTAGCCTTGTCACCGCCCCCTCCACCGGCCCTACCCGTCTTGCTCCTAGTGCCATCCCCTAGTATGAAGTGCTTATAGATATCCGTCTGAGGAGGTTGGGGGGGATCAACCTGGAAAATACAGGAACACAAATTACAGACCAGAGCAGCACAACAAAAGCTGATTGATTTTCTGACAGACGTATTGATTCTTAAGTCTACAGTTAGTAGTGTAGCTCAACCAATGAAATACTTTTGAGGTTGATACTGATATAGATATTTAGGTGACAGTAATAATGGAATGATCTGGATACAAATCCAGACATCTTTTTTGTGTGTGACCAGGATACATACTGAGCGGGACATCTTACAATTTGCTATTGCACTCTGGGGGTCTAGTGGTGGCACGGTTTCTAAATCCCCTCGTTTGGCCGAAAGTTCCACCTGGCCAGTTAATCAGACAGTCTATAGTTAAAGATGAATCCCTCATTAAATGTAGCAAGGCTGAAAATTATTTTTATTCATATTATCAATTTATCTGTTGATTATTTTTCATGATTGATTGAGAAAATAGTAAACTAGACCCCATCTTGTGATAAGATCTCCTACGCATCCATTTTCAAACTTTGCCATCATTTTGATCTAAACTACACACCTGTAAAATGTTGTGACTGTATCTTGCACAACTGTGAAACTGTAACAGTGACAAAATCCATCTGCAGACAGACAGACGTATGAACACTCAAAACCACCTCTGTTTTAGTTCCAGCTGCAGTAGGTCGCCCTCGCACGTGTTTCGTCCAACCAACAATCAAGAACCAAAACATTTTCAGGATAATATCATAGAAGACATGATAATCAATTATCAAAATAGTTGCTGATTAATGTCTGTTGATCAACTTATCAAATTTCAACATTTTAAGATTGGGTCATGTATGTGGTCTGGGGACACAGAGGATGAACGCGCTGGAACAACGCAGACTACACCACATTTCACCAGGGTTGTTTCATTTTTCTAGAAATAAATAAACCTAAACCATCGGAATACTTTGATAGATGTTATAACCACATTATGCTCATGGGCTTCAATGATCAACAGAAAACCAATCCTCATTAGTTTTGATTTTCAATTCCTTGTTGAAGTCATTTAATAATCAAAGAAGCAATGATTTTCAAGTTTCAGTTTCTCAAAAATATTGCTGCTTTTATTTGTTCTATGACAATGCAAACTGACCAGCGAGGCTGATATTGTTTTCACGTTGTGAATCTGTGTGTGTGTGTGTGTGTATGTGTGTGTGTGTGTGTGTCTCATCATGGCAAAGGTCAAGAAACATTTTAGGTGTGTAGTTGAGATCAAAATGAAGGTGGAGTTCAAACATGGATGTGGTCTGAGCGAGGGCGCTGGCAGTAGAGCAGAAGGCCCCTGGCCTGATTTGGTGCTGCAGCTGGTACACTCCCATTGCAAGATTGTCACTAGTTTAAAATTATGTTGTGACATTAAGGGATTCAACAATAATCTCTGCAAGTAGAAAACATATTCAGCAGATAATCACAGCCCTATTAGGTCAATATTATCATAATACTGGCAGTAGTGTACATAGCAGTAATGTTAGCACTGCTGCTGTTACCAATAGTAACAGCATTTGTGGTGATAACAATATTATTAGCATTACTTGTAACAACATTATCCGACTGACCTTTTTGACCAGGTCCAAGTGAACATCCCCTGGAGGCTCAGGGAGGACCTTGCTGTTCCTGCACCCCATCACATCACCTTGAGCCACTTCCCAGCCAGCCACACAGGCCACCAGGAGCCCTGCCTCATCACTGCAACAGCTGATTCAACACACTCATGGGCATCCAACATCCAGGCTGTACCCAGACGCAGACAGAGGGTTCATGAAGAAAGCTGATTACACCCACTCAAGTCCCAATGGGATGGCATCAGCAGTCATAATTCATGAATACACGCGATACATCCACTTTAGTCCAGTTTAAAAAGTCCAACAGTTCATATTTGTATTCTGGGCAAGCATGTTGCGTGTCTCGGCTCCATCAGCGAGTACTGTGTAATGGTTGTCTTTTCTTTTTTTACCGTATTCTTTTATAGGCCTGTGCCTGTGGGTCCACACTGACTGACAGGCAGCACAGTCTCCAGGCAGGGGGTACCCCAAGCCCCTTGAAGAACCTACCGGGGCCCCATCTTAGATGGCATAATATGTTGAATGTTTGAGAGAAAACTGCATGAGTTCAGCTAGTATGGATGCTCATGGGACAAAAATGATGGATCAGGACAGGGGAGGGAGAGAGCTTCTCCAAAAACAGGTTTAAGTGCAGTTGTCTTAAGGAGAAATGACTCATGCAGGCAGAACTTCCACAAAAAACGAGATCATATGCTCTGATCCATGGGGGAAGCTGTCGATGTTGGCAGCGTCTTGCCAGAGATGGAGCAGCTCCCCTGGAGAATCACGGACTGGAGAAGAGCAGAGGGAAGCTCTGAAATGCAGAACACAACATGAAATATGTACCTTGAGTGATTACGGTTAGGCTCACACATGGACATTGAATATTGAATTGTAACATGACAGGAGCAGGTTTCACTTACAGCAGCGGTGTCAAACTCAAATTCCCAGTGGGCCAAATTTAAAAACTGGGACAAAATTGTGGGCCAAACTCAATATCTACAAGAAAAAAAATGTGTATGTTTTCCCTTCTCTCCAGATGTGTAACGTCGAACCTTTCCAGTGCAGGTCCTTGTCGTAGTGTTTCTTATGTTTTATTCTTCCATTGAAGCCATGGTGGCTCTGCAGACGAGACAAACAGCTCTTTACCTTCATAAACAGATAACCTACCTCCCACCGCGGCTGAAAGCTCCTGTTTTCCATCTTTCTTTTGGCCGTTTTTGGGGAGGGGGGGATTAAGTTTGTCTGCAGAGACTGGTAGCATGGATGCTCATGTTTGTCAACAGAAAAGTAGCGCTGTGTGTGCTTTAAACTCGCAGGCCAGCTCTCAGAGAACCTTGATATGATCTTGAGGGCCAAATATAATTACACCGCGGGCCAGATTTGACCCACGGGCCTGAGTTTGACACCCCTGACTTACAGCACTGTAGGTCAATCACTGAAAGGCAAGAGAACTAAACACATTGTTATTTTTACACAGCGTTTTGTATAGAAGTTGCTTGATGAGGCCATATTGTGAAACTTTCAGCCAAAATATGAGTACAGCTATCCAGACATGTTCCGACAAGGCCAAGAAAACAAGAGACCGCTTTGCCATTGTGAAAAATAGCTGCACTGTCACAGATGGTCGCTTCTATCCGAGGATCGTATGTTGGAACTCCTCTTGATGTATTGTTAAAAGTTCTCAGCACAACATGTTTATCAACTTACATTACTTTTTCCGTTACAAGAGGGATTTAACTGGAAACGCCCCCAGAAACACATTCAAAGTAACGGTATTCTATAAGCGAAAGACACCAGGACACATTAGAACATTTCTACCGGGAATGTAGTGAACAAGTGCAGTAACGTTAGGTTTAGTTGAGATAGAAAATGTCCAGGCCCTAACTTACTCTTCATGGCAATGTTTTTTCTTTAGGCAGAAACTCACTTGACCGTTATTTTCGGCTAACACCCGGCCAGCCTCCAAAAGTTCCACACATAAACCGACATGACAAGTGTAAAAGTCACTCCAATCTCACCTCAGTACTTCTCCGACACAGCGAAGTGTGTACGCAGGCTAGCTAGCCTGCTAGCGGCAGGGCAGGACTCCCGACGCTGCCAAACCCAGCCTCCTCACCCCACTCTCACTCAGCTGGGCTCTCCATTTTCACCCCGTACTTTCCAAACTTTTTCCCCGAGGACAAACGAGTCAACTCCGTCACTTCATTTGTAAGCGACAGTTGGTGTCAATTCCGGAGTTTCACGGTTCGTTTCGGAAACGAAGGGACTGTACAAAAACACGTAAAGTTGCCCCGTCGGTTGCTTTTGTGGACGGTGTTTTTCGCCCAGGACCACCTTCACACAGACGAGTGAAGAGACATAAGGCAGGGCGCGGGTTCCGGTTCACGTTTTCAAAATAAAACGCTAGTTGAGGATTCTTAGTGCAGGGTTCATACACCGTTTCCAAGGTCAAATCAAAGCACTTTTAAGGACCATGCAGCTGTGGTGAATGACATATTTCTATGGAAACATATACACACACAGTATAAACAACTGAAATTGTGTTTTGTAACACCAGAAGGAAATCAATTCAATTTCTCTTCTGCAGCTGTTTGTTGTGAAAGAAACACAGATGCAATTCCAAGCGTTTTCAAGCATTTCATCCAAAATTCAAGCACTTATCAAACCTTGAAAACACTCCATTGAAATTCAAGAATTTTCAAGGATTTTGAGCACTCATACTAACCCTGTTAGTGGTATTTTATGTGGAACAGATTTTTATTTTATTTAGGAGGTGTGTTTTTCTCCACAATGTTCTGTATGATGACGATGATTATGTATGTTTTTATAAAAAAAAAAAAAAATATTGAACATTAACACCACTAAGGATACATACTTATATAAAAAGTCACACTAATGACAAGACAGGTGCAGTGCTCCCATGTTTTATGTATTATCTAGCAAGTTATGTTGGTTGGACACCCTGCTTTATTTACTCAATTTACAGCTGGTGTTAATGAGTTTGTGTGTGTGTGTATGTGTATGTGTGTGTGTGTGTGTGTGTGTGTGTGTGTGTGTGTGTGTGTGTATGTGTGTGTGTGTGTGTGTGTGTTTGTGTGTGTGTGTGTGTGTGTGTGTGTGCGTTCGTGTGTGTGTGTGTGTGTGTGTGTGTGTTGCATAAATTATTCACAAATGAACATCTTAAATCAAATTACATGAACATTACAACATTGCACCTACATGGCACCAACCGTGTCATGCTAGCTTGTAAAAGGGGGAAGGGGGCTAGACAATGCTAAGGCAAAATTGTGTCGAGGGAAAAACTGGCATGGCCATTTTCAAAGGGGTCCCGTGACCTCTGACCTCAACACATCTGAAAATGGGTTCTCTGGTTACCCACGAGTCTCCCCTTTACAGACATGCCCACTTTATGGTAATCCAGACAGTTTTTCATCATGTGGTACAAATAATATGTTATTTTGTCCTATATTCTAAAATAGAGTATTTGAATATTTCTGTATACTAGGGCCCATAAACAGTCTTGAATGTCATTATTTGGGTCTGACTGTAAAGTTTTACAGGCACAAACTAAAGACCCGGAGCATCCAGAGGAGGGATGGCTTTCTAGGGTATATTCACAAAAAAGGGGGTTCTGAGTGGTTCACAACAGAAGTGATCGCCGTCCAATTTCTATAAAATGAAATACCTGCAGAAATCTCCAAATGTCAAGAGTTTTTTTGTATAAGGGCGCACTCACAATGTCCATCCCATTCTGCCGGTAACTCATACAATATACAGCTTCGTTTTCCCACTGCACACTTTGTATGCTCTTAATTTGAAGGCCCAATCCTCCCACTTCCGGCGCAGTCCCATCCGTCTCTCGCTTGCCTGATGGAGCTCCTCTTCCACCCAAACTTCTTTTGTAGAGAAGGGACGACCTCCCTGGGCTTTTTTCGACCCAGTTAAACCCTCACCGTCACTTCCTGGATACAGTGAGAAGTGCCTCTGACAAAGTGCTGACTTCTCTCTTGGAAAAGTACTAGAGAGTTTGTCTGGCACGTCACCAGCTAACTCAAGTTGAAGTTCAGGTTAGAGTGGTTCCATACAGCGTGACTCTCTCCTGACCCTCAAGGAACACAGACTAAGAGAACGGGTGGTGTTAAGCCACATTTCCCTTTCCTAAATTCCACACTTTCTCAGACGGTCAATAATAAACATCTGAATACCAATTGTTAAGATGCTTTATTGTGTAAATAAATGGTTTTTAAATCCAACTTTTAACGTGTATGTTAAACTCTGACTCTGTGTGCCATTATGTTGCCAAGTAATTACAAGACATTTTCACATAGGTGTTGTAGCTCATATAAGTGAGTGAACTTCAAACCGAGACATGTTCAACGCACAGCAGTTTTGCATTTTAAGAGTGTGTTTAACTGTGAACCTGTTACTCTCAGACAGGAACATTGGGATGGACAATGAACCAGGAACTACAGAAGAAAACACAAGTCTGTGCTTCATCGGCTTTAGATGGAGTAAACATACTGTAAATAAAGAAAATAATGATCCATTTAAAAAAAAAAAAAATCATAAAATGGAGACGAAAAAATTCAATAAATGAGATTCACAGTTGCCGGCAAGCTGTAACCATGGAAACCGGGCACCATTCTACAGCCAGCTTGAGTAGTTTCATATCATCTACAGGTCGGCTGTGTTGCCTTAGTAATCTTGCTTTGGTTTGCATATATTAATATATTTTATTTTAGAAAGTGATATTATAGTCTGTCATCAACACAAACATTTTTCCAAATTTATCCAGACCTGGAAATGACTCAAATTGCATTCCATATTTTTTCCCTTCTGTGTAGGAACCCTGTTAAGCACACTTCTACATCTATCTAGGACAGACATCTGATCAAACTATGAATGGCACAAACCTTTAATAACGTAATAGATTCTGGTTCATTTTGTCATTCCTTTATGTGGTGGGGTCCCACTGGGACACTCTCGGGAGCCCCTGGTGGCCCGTGGACATCTTCTGGGGATCAACTAAGCCAGTTAATTCACAACAGACGTGCATCAGTTTCCTGTAATTCCTATACACAGTAAAGCCAACTTAAATTCACCACCAAACCACTTCACTATGCCTCCAGTCTGAAAACATTATGTATGCAGGACTCAACCATTTGTTTAGACGCGTCTCTCATGATGTATGAAATTCTGCGTACACACATATTTTTTCATTTCTGAGCACCTTTCGAGTGGTTGAAATCAGTATTTTGGATCTACTCCTGTTGATTTGCAGCGGACAAAGCAAAGAATGCATCTCAGTTGCAGTTCCTGTAGCATGGGCAGCAGGGCAGTTGCTAGGAATTCTGGGCCCCCTGAAAGAATATCGGTGTGGGCCCCTCTATCCTATTCCTTGCCACCTTCAATTGTATTGTTTTTCAGTGTTCTGCTGTGGGGTCAAACTCAGATGAAGCAGGCACTGCTGATTCTGGAGCAGCAGAGGATAAAGGTTTATTGTTAAATTATATATATTGTATACAATAATGGTGGGCGTCAGTAGCTCAGTCCGTTGGGACTTGGCTTGGGAACCAGAAGGTGACTGGTTCAAGTGCTGATATGGATAAAATATTTTTAAACCATTCAAAAGTCAGTGTAAACTGTCCAAAATTCTAAATAGTCTTTTTTTTACTTTGTTGTTGTCAAAAAAACAGAACAACAACGACAAATCTTTGAACAATTAACTTTTTTTGTATTTAGACTATTCAAATGTCCCACTAATGACACATTTTACAAGACCACATTGAACACATCATGAAAACGTAACTGACCTTCGTCAGATGCTCATAATTACTGAGTAGAAATTGAATGGGTCATAATACAATTGAATGCAGCCTCTGAATGGGCGCTTACTGGAGCACTGTCCGACAGTGTTATGTGCGAAACACACAGTCACGGTGGTAGCCCCTAAATTAGTAACGTTCAGTTATAGCTACTCTAGGAACCGTCGCTCTACAATGACCTGGCGATTTTTTTTTAATGAACTGGCGACCTGTCCAGAGCGGGGCCCGATGACAGCTAGCGTAGGCTCCAGCCTGCGCCCCGTCAAAGGTAATATTACAGACATTAAATGAATGAACAAGCAGGCTAATTGCTTAAGCCGCCCTCGGTAGTTTACTCTCACCATTCTTAAAAAAAAAGGTTTTGATGTCTTGGGCCCCTGCTCTGCTGTTCCTACACCTGACCTCTTTCTCAACTCTTTTCTGGTGTCCAGACTTGTGTTTTTTGGGGGGCATACTGACTCTGCTGCAGTTAGCTTCTCTATCGGCTAGCACTTAATTCCGATGAGGAAGAACCCCGGGAAGAAAGAGCCGCGGTGTGGACCAAACCATTTTCTAAGAAGGGGCCAGGGGGGTTATTGAATAGAATAAACATATATATAGAGTATTGTACAACTTGTGGCTTTGTTTTAATTCGGATTCATTCGTATGAATATATATTAGTTCAGTGCATAATCATTTTGTCATAGAGGCTACTGGAGCAGTGTGTGGGCCCTGGCTGGCTGTGGGCCCTTAGAATTGTCATCACCTTTCCCCCCTATACGACGGCGCTGATGGGCAGCAAAGTACTGATGTTTAATCTGTTGTACACCACATGGTGTCACTGTACACATAAAAGTCACTTTTCATAAAAGCCTTTATATATCCCAACTCATGCCTCCGCTTTGCTTGTAAAAGAGACTTTTCAGTTTCACCCTGCGTGTTCATAAGCAATGTAATAAAGAAAACATGGCCTTGACTTGACGCAATACAATGCATAGGGTTCCCTGTACAATGACCATGGCTTGTACAGCCTTTACAGCACACAGCAGAGTTTCCGGGAGTAGCATTAAAAGTGGGGAATTAGTAAGAAGGAGACAAATGTTCCAGAAAGAGAGTGAGAGAGACAATAAAATCCATCTTATGATGCCAATAAAGCTCCTTGAATTGGATTGAGGGAGTGAAAATGAGTGGGAGAGGGGGGCGGTGGTGACAGAGGAAGACAACGGATGACAGATGGTGGGTACCAGACAGAAATATAGGGAGAAATGAAGGGAGGATGGAGCAGAGGGAAGAGGCAGCAGAGAGTAATCAAAATGGAAAAAGGGAGACGCAGAGAGATAGAGGGGGAAAGAAAGACACAGTGCGGCCAGGAAGGAGGGTCAGAGAGGCAGAGAAAAGACAACGAGAGAGGATAAATAACAAAGAGAGTCAGTCTCTGAGGGCCGGTACTGCCCGGCCGGCCTCTCTGCTCCATCTGCAGTGCAGCTGAGGTCAGGGCCTCTCCGGCTCTGCAACCCTCCGCTACGTCATCATCCTCATGATTGATCACCGCTTTGTCGCACTCTGATTAAGATGCTTTGTCTGAGCGCTCCGCCTCTATTGACACTTGTGTGTATTCCTCCGCATCTCAACTCTCAGCTCAGCTCTCTATTCATCCCCCCCCCTCCAATCTCTCTGTCTTGCGCTGTCCCGTTGCTCACCCTCTATCTCCCTGTGCCCACCCCCAAAGGTCAATTTCATCTATTAGATCAAGATTTGCTGACTGCTATATTATTTATCCATACAGAGGAAGAAGAGCCGCTCTATTAAAAGCTCGACTGACACCGTCTGTGTCTCTGGCTTCATTAATATTACCATAGCTCCCCCTCATTTGTGTGTGCTTGCCCGTGCGTGCGTGTGCCTGTGTGTGCGCGTGCGTGAAAAGACTGCAGAGGATGAGTAAGCGAGTGAGGGTTAACAGTGAGTGGACAACTTTATGTGTGTTTTTACACGCTGTCCGGTGCAATGGGACAAGGGCAGAAACTCTGGAAAATGACATCCTGTGTCAGATATTGTTGCAGGATATTACTATTTCTGTGCTCTCCTTCCTCGCTAACTCTAGCTGGGGCTTCCCCAGAGTCAGGGTCAGAAAGAGAGAAAGAGGCAGAGAGAGAGAGAGAGACCACTGCAGCATGCCATCAGTACAGTTTGGTCATAGTAAACTCACTATCGATTACCACAGGTGCAGAATTCCCTGAAGGAATATTATATGACTTCTATACAGAGATAAAAAATATCACAAGGTGCATCCCACTCAGGGTTAGGGTATTATTGACCATCTCAGGCAAGCTATTAGTTTCCAGGGGAATATTATGAGGACATTACAGTGATTTTTTTCTATTCTTGTCATGAGGTGCAGAATCTACACACAGGTGCCATGACACAGTAGGGTTTCATTTGATCCCTGTTTGTCTGGAACACCTGTGGTACTAACTTTTATAGTCCAGGCGATGGTCCATAAATTACTGCATCTGCTGTGTCTAATTACTTTACTGGAGTTCTGGAAATTTCTCAAAGTGATCATGTAACTAGTCTGGCTTACCAGATGTACAATACAAGTATTAAGCCTGATATCTCCGTTATCTAGTCATAGTTTTCAGGCATGTGAGGGTGCAGAGACCTGGAGGGAAAAACACACTAGGACCCAAGCTACCGCACAAGCCTGACAATTTTTGTGTGTTTAGATCGCCTATCAACACAGATAAATGTACAAACTGCAAGTCTTAAGGCCCAGACACACCAAGCCGACATCATGGAACTAGCTACGACAAAGGCCGACTACCGTGCCTCAAAGTTGCGATGGAACCTTGGACTGTGTATGGACGTAGTATACCCGTCAGGATCTGTTGTCTCAACTTGATCCAATCCTCCTCGTCTATAGGAGTCTCCATCTTGTCAGTCTTTGACTCCGCCTCATTTCCTCTTACCAAAAAAGGGCATGTATGTGACGTTGGCGGGAGGGGCGTACGTCCATTTGGCTGACGTTTACCTCCGAGGAGAAGTGAGGGCCAGAGGCTAGCTGTCAATCAAGAGGCCACGCCCCTAATTATTCATAAACTTTAACCTCCAATAAAATAAAAACTAGCCTGGTACAAACAAATTCACCCCCCTCAGTGTTGTCATGGAGATATGACCTAAACATACAGACTAGAATGTTTTTGTCCCAGGCCTAAAACAGGTTTAATTATGCTGTGAAAACAGCCTGTTTAACATGGGGGTCAATGAGAAACTGCTCTGTTATGAAACCTGCCCCTAGTGGACACTCAGAGAACTGCAGTTTTTGGCACTTCCTGATTGGATCCACCAGGAAGTCTCAGTGGTGGGGGCTTGGTTCTGAGACAGGATTCTGTAGAAACACAGCCCAGGCTTTTCTCTCTTTGGATTATGTATTTCACTGTGATGGCAGCTGGAATTTGCCCTCTGGATAGGCGTTCCCATAAGGGCTTTGATATTGTGTGACAACTCTTAATTTAGTGAGGGCTCATAGCTGTATTATAAGAACTGGATACAGTGCCGCTCAGCCTTGCAGCAAATTTTTTTTTCCAGTGGACACTGACAGTACTGCCACCGTAAAACAGACACCTGTGAAAGTATTGACAGGACATTGCAGAACTGCAGAGCTGCAAACAAGGTCTACCATGACTCTTTCTATCATGATTTTTTAATCATTGGACTTTCGATATTGTAAAACTTTCCTTGAGCTGAGAAAAGTGGTTTAAATATGCTTTGCTTTACGTTGTGAGATCACAATGTAAGGGCTGTTGGCAGATCCCTCGGGGCCACCTGGAAAGAAACACTACAACGCATACCAGGGAAGCAAACCAAGACAGCCTAGACATTTTTTGGCTTATGCACCAGGCGAGCAACTCACATGGAAGGGAATAGTGGAGTTGAGGTCTCATATCCAGTTCTTATAATACATTCATGTAAAAGCAGTGGAGCTCCATCTGCGGCTTAGCGACGGTTATGACTGTGATTTTAAAGAAATACAAATAAGCCAGAGCGCTTTCAACACATTAAACATAAAGCTGCCACTCTTTGCTGTTGAGACCTCAAATGCAAACTGAGCAAGATGAAACCCGAAAACAAACACTTTAAAGAAAAGCCTGTGTCTGTGATTATGATACAATGGGGAATAGAACAAAAAGTGAATTTTTTTTTCACCTCTCCAAGATCCCACAGGAGACACTTTTTTATTCTCCTCGGGACTTGAGTGGGAGCGTTCGGTATCCACCGCCAGAGGCAAAATACCACACCTCAACAGTGTACACACAGACCTCTGCTCTGGTCGGGTTAGGGGTGACATAGTGCTCTGGATGCTATGTACACTAAGAACTAATCATTTTTGGTTTACACAAACCTTCTTCTGACCATTTCTGCTTATAAATTTCAAAAAGAATTGTTTTAATTTGACTAACACTACAAGAAGAACTCTCTCTCCATATATATATATATATGGAGAGAGAGAGAGAAAGCGAGAGAGTCAGTCTGAGTCCCGCCTTACCAATTATGTTTGCAAGTTCCCTTGCCCAATAATAATTATTTGAAAAGTCCCAACAGAAAATTAGTTTGGCAAGTCTTAGTGCACTTCACACGGATCCTCTCCCGTGTCACCACATACTACAAGGGCTGGGGCCATTTCATGCACACCTAGAAAACAGGCTCTGTTCTTTACTGTGTCACACACTATTGGCTTACAATAACCCCGGACCCTGCACCATCTAAAATAGCACTGACTGTTTCATACAACGGTGTATATATATATATATAAAGAGCAGGACATAGCAATGTAAAGCATTGTTACATTTGACTACATTTAGACAAAAAGAAATGATTGAAGTAGTGAGTAGTTATATTGGTGACTATACCCTATGTTTCTTTGGGGAACATGTGGTGGTTTGACTCATTTTTCATTCAATTAATTTCATCAAAGAGCTGAATGTGTTGTGGAACAACCTGATCACACTTGTTCTGATGACTCTAAAAGCAAAGAGAACAAAGTGACACAAAGCAGGGTTTAGTTCAACAATGTTCTGTAGGCTGGGCGTCCTCTAGTCCACTACCTGGTGAGGTGTTCGCCCCACATATGCTCAGTCCTTAGCAGTGGCCAGGGTTCGAATCCGGGCCATGTGCCATTCTCTCGCCCCCCCCCCCCTTCATGTAATTCAGCTGCTCTAATAAAATAAAAAGAAAAAATAAGCTGAAAAAATATTCCGAAGGTTAAATGAAAGACACAATACTATATATAATGTTCAGTTCATTGCTATGGCAGAGAAAACATATATAAGAAAGGGATGCCGGGTTACATGAACATATAGTCAGGGAGTGAAACAGTGAAACAATGAATCATACAAAGTCTATTGAGGAAGGTAAGTTATGAGTTTTCACAGAATAGAATGGTACAGATTCACAACAGCATGTGTTCAAAAGCTTTGCCTTAATGAAATAATTTAGTGTATATATATATACATATATACATATATAATCAGAACTATAAAGAACTCAGTGTTACTTTAACCACAATTTCAAACAGCATTTAGACTTTCATGTTAGGAAAATGGACACATGACCTCAGTATTACAGATCCTGGCTACATCCCTAATAGAGGTAGATGTAAAGTCGTGAGAATAAATAATACATAATATATGGGTAATACTCATCTCCATAAAGAAAATGTCCAAAGGAAAAGATGACTGACAGGTAGACAGCAGGTAGATAGAGTTGTAAGCTGGCAGTTAAGATGGACTGAACGACAGAATGGAAAATAGAGCAGCTAACAAAGTGACAGGCAGACACAGTGACAGTGACGAAGGCAGAGTTTGGAACAACTTCTGTCCAATGAGAAGGCTTGAAAGTGGGAAGACAAGTGGAACACTATAGACCTGGACCCGATTACCCCATGTGTTTCTGTGTTAGCTAATGGCAACCTCTTTTCTTGAAATGGGTCCAGTATTGAGTGTGAGCGCTGCAGCCTGGCCGCTGTGAACTGAGCTGCGATGTCATCAAACGTGGCACATGCACACCAACAATATACGTCCATTAAAAGTGCTTGTTTTTGTCACTGCCCAGAAGTGTCTGACTACATTATGGAAAGTTGGAGAAATCTCTTTCTGAAATATTAGGGGATGTTAAGACAGAAGTGGAACTTCAGAGAAGGAGAGTATTGTGCAGCGTAGTTTTGTGTTACCTAAACAATTTTTAATAAAAAATAATGGCTCCACTTGTCACAGCTTTCATAGACTACCGTTCCCTCTGGATGCAGAGAGGCTGAAGCTGTGGTTAGTTGTGCTACAAATGGATCCTAATAACTCCAGATACACTGCACCTCACTGACCTCAGGTCTGCAGTTTGATCTGGACACAGAGGAGTCAGACACAGAGGAGAAGACGTCCTACCAAAGAACATTTTACTGAAGAAAAAAGTTGTTCCAAGAGTGGAGACACTTGACCAGACAGAGCGGAGGGAGGCTAATGCTATTAGCTAAAGTTACTGTGTTGACCTGCATCAACAAAGCATGGCAGGATAACAGAATCTTCTCCATCCTTCCACACTGTAGTCAGACACTATACTACAACAGACACTACACTGAGCTGAGCCTGTCAGGGGCAAAAACAAACACTTTTAGTGAACGTTTATTGTTTGATTACATTCCAGCGTGGTTCACAGCAGCCAGGCTGCAGAGCTTGACGCAATACTGGACCAATTTAAGAAAAAAGTTGTTGCCAGTAGTCACATAAATACATACTGTAAATAGCAAAATTCCCCTTTAAAGGTCCTGTGTGTAACATTTTACATGTATCAATCATTTTTTATTGCCAATGGGTGATTACATCACTTAAAAATTGAGACCTTCACCGACTTTCTCTGTTTACCATTACAGGGTCATCCCTATGGGCGCACTCACACTGTCCCTCTGTACCGTGCCCCGTGCTTTAGGGTACTTGTCCCCCCCCTCCCTCTCCCCCCGCAGCCCAGGCCCGTTTGTAATCACTCTACCTGGGCCTCTATGAATGCTTCTTGCTGCCTATACGTCATCACACCGTAACATGTCACACGTCACACGCATTGATTGACGTCATCGCTATGCGTTGCTTTGTTTACAAATCTTTCCATAGACCTCTGAGTATTTGTGCGTCTTGTCCAACTGTCCAACAAATCTGTAGTAAACACTCCACCTCCGCATCACACCAACGTGAACCTTTCGCTGCCATCGTGTTAAATGTCCGTGCATGGTCCCTCCTTCTTTTTTCTATGTCCGAACAGGTGAACATAAAATGACGTCAGAACCGGCGTAGGCCTCGTGCTCGTACATGTGCGCACGCTCGTGCTAGTACATGTGCAAACGTGCTTTACAAAAGCCCACCTCTCCTAAACAGTCCATGGCCGGCCAGCTGGCCGCAACTAGGCCCGGTGCGGTTGCACTCACACTGGTCAAATGAACTAAACTTTACCCGTGAAACCTGTTTGGGCACGGTACAGATGGACAGTGTGAGTGCGCCCTATGTTCCCCGGTCGTATTAGCCTATGCCTTCGCTGATTTAATTCAGCATTTTGTTAGGGTTAGGGGTTATGTTTAGAGTCAGGGTTAGGTGGTAGTTTTAGGGTCTACATAAGCCTATTTGTTGGGGAATTCGGCACTGATTGTGGACAAAAATAACAGATCAGGGAACATAGGTTACCTGACTCCGCCAGATGGATTTATTTGCGTAATTTGCATTTGCCCTGCATATCAATCTGGGAACTCTCCATTGGCGATCTTTTGGGAAGAGGCGGAAATACCGGTTGCTGATTGGATAAACTACGCGTCCATCACCACCTATGTTGGTGATAGACAGGCCAAATCAACCAATCAGATCAACGAAGCGTATGACGTACTAACAGAGCGTCCGGGCAAAGTAAACAACATGTCGGTAAAGGATATTTGCCGTTTGTGCTACGTGAATTTTTTTTAATTTTTTTTTATTGGGTTATGCAGACAGGTACACAAGGAAAAGTATAATATTTGTAGAGCGTGTCTGCTTTAAGGTGAAAAAAAAAGACAAAAACCCCAACATGAATCCTGCTATCCCTCCCAACAACCCACGTCAGACACGATCACAATAACCCACCAAGTAACCGAATAACATCAAACAAGTGGATAGGTAGAGTTAATAAAATAACTCTTAATAATCATTAAAAAAAAGAAGGGTTGGTGGGGTTGTCTGTCCTTCCAAGCACTAGGAAGTGTCCTCAGCATCATCAGGAGTAACAGTATGACTAGACTTACTAATAAGATAAGATGCCCGGTCCATATTCCAACAGAAGAATCCAAGAGAAAAAAGCATTAGTGAGCGGCTTGCTCCATGGCTGCGCTCATCTCATCCGTGGAAGCCGCCATGTTGTTACACTGAACAGTCGCTTCTTGTTGCATCACACTTTGAGCCGCCTCAGAACCACCGCTGATTGGTTTGGTTGCTTGGGCAAACCTCTCCAAATTTTCTCTGCTGCAAGTTACCAGACTGATCTGCGAGTAAAATACAATGGATCAATACAAGATCAGGATGGTCTCATGAGGCTAGAACATAGGACCCTTTTTGTTGAAAGTGGGAAAAGGGTCCGCTGTTCCCCGGTCACATACTAAGTGGGGAACATAGGTATGCTAACCCTATAACAGCCTGTGCACTGACTTCTGTGTCGCCTCTCTCCAGCTCGCCTACAGCCAACAGTGAGAGCTAAATGAAGTCTGCTTACATCAACACTGAACCAGCAGTCCAAACATGCTGTTCTTCTGTCATATATTACCTTGTGGTAGTAGGCTACAACAAATTTTTTGACACACGTGGATAATAAAAATCCTACAGGAAACACTAACATGTGAAATATTATGGTTTTAGGTGGCTAATGTTAGCTTGCTTTCTTAAGTCCAGTTCAGACCAAAGATTCACAAAGCAACGAGTTGAAACTTGCAACTACTTGCAACATGCAAGTCTGCAGCGTCCTGAAACCTGCCAGTTCAGACCAAGGAGACGAGAGGAGACGGCGTATCATCGCCATAGCAACGCCTCTCTGTACTTGTGTTCTAACCTCTGACTTTTCAGGCTTGTTTTCGTAGCTGGATCTAATTTGTAGCATTATAAAAAATGAGGACAGAGACAGTGAGATACTTGCTACAGCTGCACTTCTAGTTTTATTTCCCTGATTCACTGCTTTGTTCTGGATTACGGCCAGCGCTCCCTCTCCTTATTCGCTGGCGAAGACTTGAGCCGGCTAGATTCTCAACGAGACGGGTCAGTTCACGACCCTGCAACTTTCACCTGAGACATTCGAAAACAGTAGCGTTGCGAGCGTTGCGTTGCGTTGCGAGCGTTGCGAGCGTTGCGATGCGAGCGTTGCGATGCGAGCGTTGCGATGCGAGCGTTGCGATGCGAGCGTTGCGATGCGATGCGATGCGATGCGATGCGATGCGATGCGATGCGATGCGTTGCGATGCGTCGCGATGCGTCGCGATGCGTCGCGATGCGTCGCGATGCGTCGCGATGCGTCGCGATGCGTTGCAAATCTTTGGCCTGAAGCGGACTTTATGTGCTAATGCGGCCAAATTGCTAGCTAGCTGACGTAGAATGTACTGCCTTGAGTGGACACAACAGGTAATTCATCCAGACTAACGGTGTGCCACTAATAACAAGTTTTTTTTTTTAGTTACACAGAGAACTTTTAAGGCAGGTTAACTTTCTTTTGCACAACTTTATACTTGTCTTGTAGTATCCCCTACTATAAGTACAGATTGTGCTGAACTGATCCTCCGAGTTTAATTTCCACTCAGTAATGAGATCATGTACCCGTACTGTCATCTTTCCACTCTGGTGGCATCAATTCCAATCAAACTTCAGCACATTTGAATCTCTCCATTCAGCGAGACAGAGGTAACTCAAAGGCTACACTGCAAAAAGAAACCATTTCTAAACAAATGAGATAATCTTTCTGTAATCTAAAATTGACCCCTCAGTGCACTCTGTGTTTTCTCTAAAATCCTTTCCCTAGATTTTCAGATTTTATGACAAATTGATGTTCCTGGTTTGAGGAAGTTACTCAAACTTTTACGCTCACATAACTCTTTCATTACTAATAGGATCATATCAAAAATGCATCAGTATCCAGCAAAAGTAATGTTTTTTCTTCCAGTTTCAAATGTCTTTTTCGATGAATGATGGATGGAAGGCACACATATTTCCTGCTCTCTTCCCTTACTCACGGCTGACTTTAACAACCCAACAGTTACTTCGGTTTTAGTATATCAGGTTGACTTTAACCAGGTTCTTAATGACATCTATAAATAAATATATCAATAAACATGTAGATCTCCAATCTCTTAGCTGATTACGTTGAAAAGCTTCTGCCTAAAGGTAGGTTTACGGTTGCCATCCAAGGACTCAGCACGCGGAAAATAACGTCTTAATGATATATTTATTTCAAACGATTATAAAAGATGAAAATTAATAAACAAATGGAGAAAAAAAATCTGTATATATACTACTATATATAAATAAAAAAGTCTATTTCAATAAAATTTGAATTTGACTCGTTTGAAAAGGGATAGGAAGAAGTCTCGGTTTGTCAAGTCCTATCCCCATTCTTCAGCATTAACAAATGCAAAATCCAATAACATAAAATAAACGGACAATACAAGAAAACTACTCCAATCGAGCTTTTAAGAAAAATTAACGAGTGCCATTAACAACTGTAAGATTTCCTTTCTCCTTCTTCATTTCTGTACTTTTCAAAGATACATCTTTTTTACATATAAAAAGAAAATTGCATTATATTCATACTTTGTTTAATAGTTTCGTCAAGACTTCAAGATTCCATAAAACCACCCCGCAAATGTAAATACACATACTTTTTAAATTAGTTTTCAATTTTACATTGCTGTTTCAAGTTTCGTTTCCCCTTTAAAGTTATAACCCCCCTCTCTGTCTTTGTATTGTATGTTTACAGGTGCAATTTATTTTTTGCTTTATATATTCTTTGTGCAGTCTTAAATTCTACCAGATCCTAAAACTTTAAGGTGTGTTGTTTTAAATAAAGTCTATTGGTGTGTTCATGATATCCTACATTGTTTACTATATGAATGGCTCATTTTTGTAGTGTGTCAAGAATGGTGCGGGGAATAACTCTGAGTAGCAGGACCCAAATGCAGACAAGGACACCGAGTAATAAACAAAAACGAGAAACAAACAAAAACCAGGGAATGGGGAAACAGGTACAGGGTCCAGGTGGAGACGAGCAGAAAACCAAACGCGGGGATCAGGAGACGAAACACGAACGGGTGGAGGAAAAAAGGAACTCGGGAAACTATAACAAAAGAAACAAAGAAACGATTAACAACACAAAACGCAACACGGATAGACAATACGATCATCGAAAGTAGGTAGCCAACCAAGAGAGAGACACGAACCACGAAATAGCAATATGGTCTGGCGCCGAACGTCAGTCACATTCGGCTATTTATCCAGACGTTGACGAGGAGATGAGCCACAGCTGGGCAGAACCCTACCAGCTCCAACAGACAAACACACAGAGTAAGACACAAGCAGGGAGAAATAGACAGAGGGAGACAAACTCACACAAAAGGAAGAGGGAAGAGACCGACAGGACCGGAATCCTGACAGTGCTTAGGGATTGTAAGGTGGTTTTGCAGGTGTTGCCCCATACTTCCACACAGTGATTTAAATATGGTAACACAAGTGAACTACACAGACTCAGGCTCTTTCATTCAAAACGTGCCTTGCTTTCCCCATCATTCCAATGCTCCGTGCTACTTTTGCTCTCACATGTTTTATATGCGGTTTCCAGCAGTTTGTGATCAAGAATCACACCTAGAAATGTATTTCCATACACTTTCTATTTCAACATTATTTATCATTACTTTTAGTATTTATTTTGCATTTTACCATACAGCCTAAGTTTGGCTTTGTTTAAATTGAATGTTCGTTATTTTATGTTAGTAGTTCACTCATTTCTGCTGTGACCACCTCCAAAAGCTGCTGCAAAATTTCCCCATCATAGAAAAGATTAGAGTTATCCTCTAATAACACACATTTCCAGAGGTCTGACACCCTACATATATCATTAATAAAGAAAATCAATATTTTTGGACCAAAAAACAATTCAATTCAATTCAATTTTATTTATAGTGTCGAATCATAACAAAAGTTATCTCAGGACACTTTACAGAGTAGGTAAAGACCACACTCAATAACTTGTTTATGATTTACATAGACCCAACAATTCCTCTGTAGAGTACGGTGGCAACGAAAACCTTCCCTATAACAGGCAGGAACGTCAGACAGACCCAGCTCTGTGGAGGACGGACATCTGTCTTGACCGGTTGGGGAGGAAGAAAAGGAGAGAGAAAGAGAGAAAAGACACACAGATGGACAGAGAGAGACAGACAGACACACTTCCAGAGATGCAAGCAAAGCCTAACAGTAACTATTATATTTATAGTAATGTGAATATAACGTATATGTTAAGACAGTTAATACAACAGAATAGTAGAAACAAGCACAGCTAAGGTGACAGTATATGAAAATGATAATAATTATGGTGGCAAACATGATCAATGATGAGTAGTGGCAATAGCAGCTACGATACAGCTACAAATTTTATGGTTTATTAAACTAGTGATAGTATATATGAGTAACAGTGATAATAGCAGCAGGAAGCATCATGTACGACCACGGCAGCAGGCACCACCACGATCAGCAGAGACCTGCGAGACGACAAAGCACAAACAGCTCCGGGGAAGAAGCTGAATTAGTAACATGCATTGATGAGACATGAATGATACAGACAGAGAGGAGAGAAGCTCAGAGTATCAGGAAAAGTATTATCCCCCGGCAGACTAGGCCTATAGCCGCATAATTAAGCAGAACAAACTCATCGTAAGCAAACAACGTTATATTATTATCACTAAGCATATTGAATTGCACTCCCCTATTTTAACAAACTGATGTGTATTCCCTTCTCATCCACTCTAGTTCAAGCTTTCTGATTCCATACTTTTCCACTTTTTTGATTACCAAATGACGATCAATTGTGTCAAATGCTTTTTTCAAATCTATAAGTTCACCCTCTGCAATTTTCTTATTATCTATAGAACTGGTAATGTCTTCAATTAACTCTATTAATGCCATTCATGTACAGTAGATCTGTCTGACCTGAATCCACACTGACTCTCAACCAACAGTTTGTGCTTCTCAATAAAATGATCCAATCTACTGATACAGTTTTTCTAATATTTTAGAAAACTGAGAAGGTAAAGACACAGGCCTGTAATTAGTAATAATTTATTTCTGTCTCAAGCTTTGTATGATGGGATGACTTTGGCAGTTTTCATTTTACATGAAAATACACCGCTTGTGAAAGATAAATTACAAATATAACTTAAGGGTTTTACAATTACACTAATGACTACCCTGATTAAAGCCATATCTGTAGACCTTTTACTCTTACATTTGCTAACAATGTCTTTAATCGGGACGGACTGAACTTTTGGAGATAAGCAACTTGACACCACGCTGCGGTAGCCAATGTGATCAGACTTGCCACAGTCCGTTTGTGGCTGTGCGAGTCCCATACAGTCAACAGGAAACATCCTGCCTCTATAACTGCCACAATAAACTTTTAATAAAGAAAGGGTACATCCACACGCTCGAAAAAGACCTCTTTTTCTGCACCGTTCTTAAAAAGATTTCCATCCACACGGCTGTAACTGCCACAGAAATACACCAACAACGGAGAAGAAGAGACAGGGAGACACTGTGGAGAATCCAAACACCGAGAGTTTCTCTCCAAGTCTGGAGACTTCCCAAATCCTCCTCCATCCTGGAGAGAACTGTCGACTGTTTCTGGTGTTAGTGGAGACTTTTGTGCTCTTTTGGACTCTGATGCACCAACCACTCTGCAGTTATTGTCCTCACTGAGCAGAGGGTGCTGCTGTGAGCCCCTTCTGATGCACCAATCACTCTGCAGTTAGTGTCCTCACTGAGCAGAGGGTGCTGCTGTGAGCCCCTTCCCCGTCCCAGAGCACTCGACAGGCGGGCCCTTCTTCGCTACTTTTTGCAACCTTCTTGGCAACTTTATTTATAAAAAGTGACTAGCGACCAGACGGGGGGCGTTCTCAAATCTTCCCACTCTGAGACCTGGTTACAAAAAAGACCATTTTCAGGCTCTGATAATGCCGGCTGTGTGTGGATGGTCGGCCTAACCGATACTAAAGATGTGCGGTTACAGGAAAATGCGTCCTCGTGTGAACGGGCTCCAACAGAACCACAACCTTTCTCTCTTCTTCTTCTGACTGACAGTTTTGGTCCCACACTAACAAAAAACTGTTAAACCCATTAACCACATAATTCATGTAGCTTATAGTTGTATCATTGTCTTTAAATTACTGAGGGCAGGTTATATTCATTGATCCATTGCAGATAATATAATTCAACACATTCCATATGCCCTTGATATTATTTTATTACCAGTTAATACTGTATTATAATATTATTTCTTACATTTCCTCATAATACTAGTACGACTATTTGTTTGTAGTTTGTACTATTATTTGTTTTTGCATCTTTTGTTTTTACTTTCTGCTTCTATAGTTCTGAATTTTATGAATTATTTAGACAAGGTTTTTTTTATATTTTTAAATCCTTTTGTCATCCATGGCCTATCTATACTGCATATGCTTGCTTCTTGTTTCAAAGGATAGTGTTTATCATTTAATAATTTAAATGTTATCAGGAATGTTTCATACATTTGTTGGTATCAGCCTCTATAAACACGTGTTTCCAATTTTGTATTAATAATGCAATTGTTGTGTTCTTACTCAAGGACAGCCAGAGTACTTCTTAAAGTTTACAAAGTTTATTATAAAAACAGCAAAGAATGTTCATCTTGGCCAGGGACACTCTCTGGGGTCAGAAATGACAGGCATCTTGGTTTTTAGCCAAGCAATTGTTGCAACCACTGAGTTGTTGTGATTGGTTCAGAATGTCACTGAGGCAGGTTCCGGTTCCTCCAATGACCCAGCAGCCCTTACAGAAAGAAAACTCCCTACTGTAGCTTCACTTCCTGGTGGGCTGACCCTTCTCATCTTACTGGACTTGGCCTGGAGCTTATCTGCAACATCCTTTAATTATGGCATCTGTGTTAAGTTGATAATAATGTGAAAGACTGCTAAATCATTTTTATTTTACTTCTATATGTAGACAGTGAGTAATAACAAAACTTAAATTATATTGTGAAAAATATCAACACTTTTCAGTATGTCAGAGTTTACCATCTCCAGGCAGCCTGCTGTACCCTACGTCAGGTCTCTACTTAACAATGTCTGAACTTTATTGTTCACTTTTTATGTTTCTTGTTAATAATTTATTGTCATTGTCGTCAATACTATTTTCTGTTTCAACAAATTATTGATGGGTACAGTTTTGCTGTTAACTTACTGTCACTTTATTATTTTTACCTTTTTGTACTCTCATCTTATTTTTTATATTTTGTATTCATATGTACTTTATTCATCTTATAGAATAATTTCATGAGTACTGCACCCTTAATCTTATTGTACTTGTACTATGACAATAAAGATTTTCTATTCTATTCTCTATGTCATGTTTCCATCAGGGCAGCCCTTCTCTCCTGTTTAGTCTCTGTGTTTTTGTCTCCCTCTGTCTGTGTTTTCCTGTATGTGCTCTCCTCTCTGTGTTTTCCTTGTGAGCTGGTTTTCCGGGCCGGCTGATCCAGGTGTTTCTCGTTGGCACTTATCACCTGCCTCCCTGTATATTAAGCTGGAGTCTCATTCGTGGCCGGATTGTTATTGCCGATACTCCAGATGTCTCAGTAGCAGGAGCGGTAGCGTGTAGCAGGGCTGGCTTCATCCTTGTGTCAATGTTTCTCCTCTCACTCCTCCGTGGACCTATTTGTGACTGTTCCCAGTGTTTTGTTGTTCCAGTTGCCCGTCTCCCTGTCGACCTATGACTGTTCCTAGTGTTTTGTTGCTCCAGTTGCCCGTCTCCCTGTCGACCTACCTGTCAGCCTGCTTGTCTACCTGCCAGCCTGTCTCCCAGCGTACCCCCCTCCTGAGCTCATTCCCCGTGACCAGTTTTTCCCAGTCCTCTCCATGTTTTCCCCTCGTTCTTTGTGCACCCTTTGTGTCATGTAAGTTTCATTAAATCTGTTAAAACTGACTCTCGAGTTCCGTGTCTGCATTTGGGTCCAATCCTCCATATTTTCCCTGTCACCGTCCGTGACACTCTACTTCTTCTTGCTTATTCACAAATGATTTCTAGCATGACATCTGAATCCCTGACTAAACAAGGTCAAGGTCAAGTTGTATTGTCAGTAATGTAGGCACCAGGGAAGAATGAAGAAGAATGAATGCCATAAAAAACACTATCTCTGGTTTTCTGTCATGCTTCCTTGCAAAAATACAGAATGTTTCAGCTGTTGAAGCCACATATTCAATTTAAATTTGAAACGCAATTTTGTACAGAATGAAGACTGTGGATTTCATTCCCCGTGTTATAGTGTCAGGAACATTTCTCAGCCAGTATGGAGAGAAGGAACCATAACAGTGATCATTTGTCTCTTTAATGTACATAATGATATTAATGATTGTATTGTTGTGTAAGTTTTGTTTTATGTCATTCAACAAGTGAACTTTACCCTTGTTTGGTATTTTTCAGTTTTGTTCACACAGAGAAAGTAGCAAAGATCGTTTTAAATTGCTGTTAAAACAGTATAGCTTAGAATTTAATGAATAATAATTTCACATATTTAGTCTGTAAAGAAGACTGGTTTACAGTTTGAATGGAGTTGTGGTTGTACCCCTTTTCTTGGAGTGGATATACGTATGTATATGGATGGTTGAAGTGCATGGTTGCGGCCACTTCAGACAGTTAATGCTTATTAACGTAATTCATTTTTATTTATTTACTTTGTGTGTGTAATATACTAGTTTCTTTAAGATACTGAAGTATAGAATGAAGTCTCAGTGTAGAGAAATGGTGATGTCTGTAGTGTCTGTCAAATGTCAGATTTTGTTTTCTGCAGTTTGTTAATTAATAGGGAGCTGCAGTTGTTTGTCCTTGTTGTGTCATGCTTAAATGTATGTTTCTTATGTGTAAGTGTGAATGTTTATGGGTATGTTGTGTATATGTCCGACCCCAGATAGAATAGCTGATGCTGCTGCGGGTGCTGATGGGATCCTAATAAAGAAAGAAAGAAAGAAAGAAAGAGTTTAACTTATACACTATACAAATATGGAAAGCTATGCATGTGCATTTGTTATCATTCCACTTCTGATCAAAAACTAGCTAGTCATTTTGCTAACAGCCAAACATCAAGCAAGTCCAACAACCCAGTGTCAGGCCTGGCGAAATTAGGATTCAGATGCAGTCAGAGAACCAGTATGACAGGCTTTTATTCTGAAGCACTTGTATCTCCTTCAGAGGAAGTGACAACAAAACGGCTTTAAACTCTACCTCGTCAACAGACAGAGGAAAGACAAGAAAACAATAAACAGGGCTAGAAACTGAAATTCGCTCCCAAAGGAGGAGAAACCAAAAACTCTACACTGGTCTAATAATGAATAAACTAAGAAACGTTACAACAGAAAATCACTCTCGAGGAGGAAAAGGACAAAAGGCTATAAAATGATCTACTCCTCACTGTGCTAAGAATAATTACAAAATCAAAGCGCTCCACAAGGAGGGAGGAACAAAACAAAGGGCTGTGACTAACTAGAAAACAAAAAGGGTTCACAACTGACCAAAAACCTTTATCAAAATCAAAATCACTCTTCGTCAGAGGTATACAAGGAAACAGAAAAACAAGCAAGGCAATACTTATCAATTTACAAGGCAACTCTGTGGCAAGGCTGTGAAATGCTGGAGCTTCATGACACGACGAAATTCTCTGGCGACGTGACAGGGGAAGACAAAGACAATATATACACCAGGGAAGGGAGCACAGGTGGAAACAATCAGGGATTAGGGGAGACACCAGACCGGCGACACAAGAGGAAGGGCAAGTGACCTGAAACGAGAGGAGAGTTACTTTTCAAAATAAAACCATGAAATTCACAAGACAAAAAGCCCAAGACAGGACATTCCTCACTGCGGTGTGACAGTACCCCCCCCCCCCCTCTAGGGCCGACTCCTGACAGCTCAGATAGTTCAGGATGGTCCCAGTAGAAGTCGTCAATGAGGCTGGGATCTACAATGTGGCGAGACGGGATCCACTGTCTTTCCTCTGGTCCGTATCCTTCCCAGTCAACCAGGAACTGTCTGCCCCGGCCCCGGTTGCGTACAGCCAGAAGCTGCTTGACCTTGTAAACCGGCCCTCCATCGACCACCTCCGGAGGCGGGGGAGGTGCTCCGGCTGGAACCATGGGGCTCTCTTTAGCAGGTTTCACCTGGCTGACGTGGAAGGTGGGATGAACGAGGGAGGGACCGAGGCAGACGAAGTTGGACCGCTGCGGGTCCTACAAGTCTGGCGACTGGGAATGGTCCAACGAATCGTGGTGCTAGTTTCCTGTAGGGAACCTTAAGGTGCAGGTTCTTGGCGGACAGCCACACCCTTTGGCCTGGCTGATAGGCAGGAGCAGGTCGCCTCTTGCGGTCAGCTGTTCTCTTGACGCGATCCCCCTGTCGGATCAGCACCTGTCCGGCGGCTGCCCAGATGCGGTGGCAGCGGCGGACCATGGCGTGGGCGGAGGGGACCGACACTTCCAGCTCATTATCTGGGAACAGAGGTGGTTGATAGCCGAAAGCACAGTTAAATGGCGAGAAGCCCGTGGCTGATGTGGGCAATGAATTATGAGCATACTCAACCCAGACCAGGTGTTTACTCCATGTGGAGGGGTTCTGTGAGACCACGCACCGGAGGCCGGTTTCCAACTGTTGATTAAGGCGTTCGGTCTGGCCATTGGCTTCCGGGTGATACCCCGAGGTCAGGCTGGCTTTGGCGCCGATGAGCCGACAAAACTCCCTCCAGAACCGTGATACAAACTGGGGCCCCCGGTCTCAAAACGATGTCCTTGGGGAACCCGTGGACCCTGAAGACGTGGGTTATCATGACCTCGGCCGTTTCTTTGGCGGATGGCAACTTGGGCAGAGCAATAAATCTCACCATCTTAGAAAATCGATCAACCACCGTGAGTACGGTGGTGTTACCTTGGGAGACCGGGAGCCCTGTGACGAAGTCGATGGAGATGTCGGACCGCGGTCTGGAGGGTATGGGAAGTGGCTGTAGAAGGCCCATGCGGGACCCGGAAGACGTCTTGTTCCGTGCGCAGACCGAACATGCCTCCACGTACTCCCGGACCTCCGGCTCCATGGATGGCCACCAGAACCGCCAAGAAATGACGAACATCGTCCTTCTGACTCCCGGATGACATGAAAGCAGCGAGGTGTGAGCCCAATGGATCACCTGTGGATGTAACTCGGTGGGAACAAACAAGCGATTATCTGGACATCCACAAGGTGATGGAGCACCACCATTAGCTCGCTTCATCTCAGTTTCTATTGGCCAAGTCACGGCCCCAACCACACGGGTCAGTGGAAGGATGGTTTCAGGCTCCTTGGCATCAGGCTCGGGGTCGAATAATCGAGACAGGACGTCCGGTTTAACGTTCCGGGACCCCGGCCTGTAAGAAAGGGAAAAGGAAAAGCGGTTAAAGAATAGGCGAGAGTTCAATCTCTTAGCTTTTCTGATATATTCCAGATTTTTATGATCGGTCCAGACAATGAATGGATGTTCGGCCCCCTCCAGCCAATGCCTCCACTCCTCTAAGGCGAGTTTGACCGCCAACAGCTCCCGATTGCCGACATCATAGTTTCTTTCCGCCTTGGACAGCCGCCGCGACAGAAAGGCGCAGGGATGCATCTTGCCATCTCGTTCAGAACGTTGAGACAGGACCGCACCTACTCCTTAATTGGAAGCGTCGACCTCCACCACGAATTGGCGCTGTGGATCTGGCATGGTGAGAATGGGAGCTGAGGTGAAACGGTGCTTGAAAGTCTGGAATGCCTTCTCAGCCTCGGGCGACCAGTGGAACTGCACCTGTGTGGAGGTAAGAGCATGGAGAGGGGCAGCTATTGCGCTGAAGTCTCTGACAAACCGCCTGTAAAAGTTAGCAAACCCCAGGAATTGCTGAACCTTCTTGCGGCTGTCGGGTGTGGGCCAATCTGCCACAGCGCTAACTTTAGCCGGATCCATCTGCACTCTTCCAGGAGCTACAATGAAGCCCAGGAAGGAGATGGTGTCGGCATTAAACACACTCTTTTCGGCTTTGACATACAAGTCATTGTCTAACAGTCTCTTTAAAACTTGGTTTACGTGGTCTTGGTGTGTGTCAAGGTCAGGTGAGTAGATCAAGATGTCGTCAAGGTAAACATACACAAACTGGTCAAGAAAGTCTCGTAATACGTCGTTGATCATGGCTTGAAACACCGCAGGGGCATTGGTGAGACCGAAAGGCATAACTCGGTACTCGTAGTGGCCACTTGGCGTGTTAAATACAGTCTTCCACTCATCGCCCTCCTTTATACGAATCAAGTGTAGGCATTTCTGAGATCAAGTTTGGTAAATACTTTGGCCTGTTGTAACTGATCAAACACAGAGGACATGAGAGGGAGAGGATAGCGGTTCTTGATTGTGATTTCATTGAGTGGGCTGTAGTCTATGCAGGGTCTAAGCGACCCGTCTTTTTTCCCCACAAAGAAAAACCCAGCCCCTGCTGGTGAGGATGAGGGTCGAATCAGGCCCGCTTTCAGTGACGCCGTGATGTATTCTCTCATGGCCTCCCTCTCAGGTCCCGAAACGGAGTACAGATGCCCCTTGGGAATGGCAGAACCGGGAATTAGGTCGATGGCACAATCGTATGGGCAATGAGGTGGTAAAGAAAGGGCCTTGGTTTTGCTGAAGACTGTTCTGAGGTGATGGTAGCAGGAGGGAACCGAGCTCAGGTCCGGGTATTCGGCGTCTGTGGCAGGGTTGGCAGAAAACAGGTTAATCTCTATGACTTCTTCTTCCTCAGTTACAGGGGAAATACAGTTCTTAGCGCAGTCTGTTGCCCATTTTCTGACCTTTCCCGTTCTCCAGTCTATGGGGGGGTTGTGCAAAAACAGCCAAGGTTGTCCCAAAATCAATGAATGAGAGGAGGAGGTGAACAGATAGAAACGAATAGTTTCATGGTGATGATCAATGTACATCTGGGTGGGTTCGCTGATGTGCGTAATAGCAAATAGTTCCTTACCATTTAGGGAGCTGGCCTTGATGGGTTTGGCTAGCGGCTCAGAATTGAGCCCCAACCTTTTGGCTAATCCCCAGTCCATCAGGCTCTCGTCCGCCCCCGAGTCTATTAACCCCTCCAAATCTGTAGCTGTGTGATGCATTATCGTAACTTGGGTGAGTGTGCGTGGCACAGAGCTAGAACCCGCAACGTGACTCACCGCCTTGGATTTCTTGGCTGGGCATGATAAGACAAGATGGCCGACCTCTCCGCAGTAGAAACATCTTCCCTCCAGCTGTCGCTTCCTCCGCTCCTCCGGTGTCAGCCGAGCTCTTCCCAGCTGCATGGGCTCCACCTCTCGATCGGTGCTGGGTTAGGAAGGGGGATCGGACGGTGAACGAAGTTCCAGCGGGCAGCTCGCGGAAGGCGAGCGTGTTGTCCTCTCTGCCGGTCTTCCGCCTCGCTGCAGCCAAAGCTGGGTAAGCCAGTTGTCCGTCCGGATAGCCAGCGCGATGAGGGAATCCACGTCGGGAGGTAAGTCCAGAGGGACGAGGAGATCTTGTATAGGGGCTGCCAGCCCCTTCAGGAACACATCGTATAAGGCCGTGTCGTTCCATCCGCTCTCCACTGCCAGGGTGCAAAACCGGATGGCGTAGTCGCACACGGAACCGCTGCCTTGCTTCAGACTGCTCAGTTCCTGTGCTTTCTCACGGTCAGAGGGGACAGGGTCAAATGTCTTGGTTAATGCTGTCTTGAAATCTAGGAGAGAATTGCATATGGCTGAACCGCGACTCCATTCAGCTGAAGCCCAGGCTTTGTCCCTACCGGTCAGATGGGATATCATAAATGCAATCTGGGATCGTTCGGTGGGAAAAACATGGGGTGCCAGTTCGAAATGGATTGAACAGTCAATCAAAAATACCTTGCACAGTCCGGGTTCTCCGCTATACTGGGCTGGAGGAGCCAACTTACAACCGGCTCCTTGGATGGGCGTGGCCAGAGCTGGTGCAGCATTAGTGGTAGGGAGCGGAGCTGTAGGTTTCTGTCGCGGAAACTGCCCTAGTAGGTCTTGGAGCTGGGAGGATAGGTGGCCCATTTGCGCAGCCATCGCCGTCTGGAACTCCTCTTGACGGCCGAGACGCGCCTCCTGAGTCCGCACTACCTCCAACACCCGTTCTGCCTCTGCTGAGTCCATACTGGCCAGAGAATACTGTCAGGCCTGGCGAAATTAGGACTCAGACGCAGTCAGAGAACGAGTATGACAGGCTTTTATTCTGAAGCACTTGTATCTCCTTCAGAGGAAGTGACAACAAAACGGCTTTAAACTCTACCTCGTCAACAGACAGAGGAAAGACAAGAAAACAATAAACAGGGCTAGAAACTGAAATTCGCTCCTGAAGGAGGAGAAACCAAAAACTCTACACTGGTCTAATAATGAATAAACTAAGAAACGTTACAACAGAAAATCACTCTCGAGGAGGAAAAGGACAAAAGGCTATAAAATGATCTACTCTTCACTGTGCTAAGAATAATTACAAAATCAAAGCGCTCCACAAGGAGGGAGGAACAAAACAAAGGGCTGTGACTAACTAGAAAACAAAAAGGGTTCACAACTGACCAAAAACCTTTATCAAAATCAAAATCACTCTTCGTCAGAGGTATACAAGGAAACAGAAAAACAAGCAAGGCAATACTTATCAATTTACAAGGCAACTCTGTGGCAAGGCTGTGAAATGCTGGAGCTTCATGACACGACGAAATTCTCTGGCGACGTGACAGGGGAAGACAAAGACAATATATACACCAGGGAAGGGAGCACAGGTGGAAACAATCAGGGATTAGGGGAGACACCAGACCGGCGACACAAGAGGAAGGGCAAGTGACCTGAAACGAGAGGAGAGTTACTTTTCAAAATAAAACCATGAAATTCACAAGACAGAAAGCCCAAGACAGGACATTCCTCACCGCGGTGTGACACCCAGCTGTTAAGTTGTAACGTTCAAAATATGATTTCCAGGTCCAAGCTTTGTGTTTCTACAACGCATCAGTGCCGTGTTCCCTGTTGTTTATTTTAAATTGTCATTTTACCTCTTATGGATGAAAAAGGTGTCTAACTGAAGAAAGAGGTGATCGTGATTGTTCACATATTATTATATATTGTTGTCTGTTTTGTTTCAACAGGGCATTTGGACCCGGAAATCATATTTTGAAAGGGCCTTATGTCAGACCTACCAGCCGGACAGTAGCCAGCTAATATTACTTACAAGTAGAGCTATCACCTGAAAGTCAATGAGTGGAATCATCCGTCAGTGACCCCTCAGTTGACCTCAAAATGATTTCAGTCAGTATTACATTGCATGATATTTTTAATATTCTAGCAAGGTGAGAAAACTGCCAGTGTTTCCCACAGGTGTTCTATAGACACTGAAAAGGAGTCCCATCCACAAAGCATGGTAAACGAGACAAGGTCCACTTGTTCCCAAACAAACAATATCTCATTAATAGGTTTAAATAAATCCCTTTTCAATGCCTTGAATGACTTTTGTCATGGTGCACCATCCATTTCCATAAAATGTTGCAGATTGGGGGAAACAAATTTAGGATAATGTAATACTGATCAAATACAATCCACATTCTAACTTCCAAAGTTCCAAAAGTGTTTCATTTTGGCGGACTATTGAGCGTACGTTTAAAAGTAAACTCCAGAAGAAATAAAGACGAGAACGGTGTTCAAAGTCAGAGCAGATTGAACTCAGTGGGTTGTTTCAGTGTTAACAGGATGACAGATGTTGGCTTCCAGAGTCTCATCTACCACCTCAGCAGAGAAACACTAGAAAGAGAGAAATATTGATGGTCGGGGGGATGTTGAAAACATCCTGTCCAGCCTGACCATTTGGTCTTTATCTGCTCATTGCTGTCTTCAAAATTCAGAATCAAAATTTGGTGATATTTGTCGCCCAGTGAGGCATACCACAAAGATTCAGATGGCTGGGCCAAAATAATAGCCTTTGCTATCAGTTAATCAAGTTCCTGCTGTTGAGCACATATGAAATGCTCCATACTGTACATTGAAGCAGTAGTGGAGTAAATGTACCCTTGTAAATGTGGTCCTTCTCCCCAACTGTGCCTGTTGTTTCGGAAACCTGTCTGCTCGTTTTATCTCTGTCTGCCTGTGAATCCCTCTGTGCCTGCCTTTCTACTGCCGTCTCCTTATGCTGAAAACTAATGAATTAACATTTACCCCCACTGCACTGCCTAAGGAGTTCTTAAGTACTTCATCAACAGAGTACTTTCTTATTCACGTCTACTAAAGTGGTTTATCAGGCCTGAAGTTTAACTGCAGTAACTCATCTTGTCTTTTACTTAAATAAAGGATTAGAACATGAATTAAAGCCTCACACCCCACGTGTGTTGGCGTTGCATGGAGCATGCGGCGCGGCAGATAATCTAATGGAACTTTTGCACCACTTCCTGCATCCACTACGTAGCGCTAGAGAATGTGCACTTAACATGCCTTATATTGCTGTGTATCAAGTGTAGACTACACAGTGTACAGTTTTAAAGTTGAATTAAAAGGTAAATCAGTTTTACTGTTCACCTTTGTTATGGGAAAATTCGCCAACAAAGATTAGACACCAAACAACTTTTGGCTTTTCTCCTTGGTTTTTCTTCTTCTTGAGTTTCCTGTATGCAGGAAAGGACTGTGCTTAACGCACAACGTAGAGAGACAGACCCAGAGCTGAGGGCAGTTCACATTTTATACAGAACATGAACATATAGTCAGCATTTAACAGGGTGACGTACAAGGTAAGCAGTAACATTAGTCACATTCATATCATAGGATTTCTCAGTAGCATACAAACAGGCAATAAACTTAGTCATACTTGTATCACAGGATAAAGGGAACAGACAGAGCAGTGTCGTGTTAAAAGCATACTGATGCAGATATGTACAAGTTTCTGTGTATCCCCAGAGCTGAACATTGCATGCCCAGATAAAGAACTTCTGCATCACGAGGACGGGTAGAACGTGTTTTGTCCTTTGTTTTAAAACCCAAAACATGTCAATTGTAATTTCAGTCACCTTCTTTTTCTCTTTCACATACATTTGACTGTTCCACCTGTGTGATCATGACTGCTCCTGCTTACATACATATTTTATCCTTCTGACCAAAAGAACTGGTAGAATCAAGTGTGTTAGACCAGGGAGAAACCTAAAACATGCAGGGCAGTAGCGCTCCAGGATCGGAATTGGGCACCCCCTGGCTTAGGCATATTTATATAAAAAACACTAACGATTGGCATGAATAGAATGCATGAGACACTTTGGTCAAACCCTCTAACCCAGCTAATTTTTTGGGGTAGTTTTTCAAGCCTTTATCATATAGGACAGTCAGGAAATGGGGTGAGAGAGAGGGGGAGACATGTAGCAAAGGGCCGCAGGTCGGAGCCGAACCCGCGGCCGCTGCCTTTAGGAGCATCTTTACATGGAGAGACTCTAACCACTGCTCCACCCGCCACCATGACCCCCAGCTTAAAGATATTTGGCAGTGCTTATTTGCATCGGCTGTCAGAAAAAGTTTGGGAACATACTCGCTGTCTTGATGAGAGCTAGACAAGAAGGTTGATAAGGTTGGGCGGCAGTAGCTCAGTCCATCGGCTGGGAACCGTAGGGTCGCCAGTTCGAGTCCCTGTGTGGACCATGAATGGAGTGTGGACTGGTGGCTGGAGAGGTGCAAGTTCATCTCCTGGGTACTGCCGAGGTGCTGTTGAGCAAGGCACCGCACTCCCAACTGCTCGGGGCACCGCTCCATTTGGCAGCCCCCTCGCTCTGACATCTCTCCATTAATTGCATGTATAAAGGTCCTGTTTGTGCATGTGTGTATTTTGGGCCTGTGTGTGTGTAACCTGAATAATATAATAACAGAGTGAAAAAATTGAATTTCCCCTTGCGCGATTAATAAAGGAATTTTTCTTCTTCTTTAATACTCTAATGCAAGTTGTTTCTTGTGTGTTTCATGTCTTTCACGCTAAGCTAACCATCTGCTGGCTGTAGCTTCACATTTAATGGACAGAAATGAGATTCATATGGATCTTCTCATCCAACTCTTGACAGGTGAGAAAGTGTATCTCTAAAATGTCTAACTAGTTCTTCAAATGTTTCAACAGAATGACTAACAATCTCTTTTTTTCCCACGAGGACAGCCTCTTGCTGAATTCCCACACGACCCATATTCAGCAATTGCAAAGCATAAACATATCAAGTTAATCTTTACTGATGTTGTTGTCAAACCTTTGACATCAGCACGTGACAATACATACACAAGAGTGAATTATTCTGCCCTAGCCCTAAATCACTAGTTTGAATGTTGTACAAGATGTATTGTTATGTAGGCACATATTATGGTAAACCAGGGATTGGGAAATGCTGGCAGATTTAGGCCATTATATTCCCAGCAGAGACAGTCAGCACCAGTTTAACATTTGACCTATTTTTCGCGATACTCAAAGGACTGTTTATTCTGTAGGGCTGTCCATGCCATGGGAAGAATTATTATTAGATAAGGTAGAAGGAAGGGAGATGCTTCGCCACAGCAGCTGAGGCTGAACAGGAAGGCTGAAAAGCCAGTGTAAAGCCTGTTTGGGTGGTGTGGCTTTGTAGTCATATTCCCATCTACATAACTGAGGGAGTGGAGGATTTGTGGTCAGGGATTTGAGAAGGCCACAAATGTATCCTCTGAGGCAGCCACCGATCAAAGTGAGGGGTGTCACAGGCATAATTTGGTGAAGCATTTGTCATGGAGGTCCAAGAATAAAACCCAGACATACTTGTACTATTTTCTTTAACTATCTGGCTACTCTTAAAGGTTTAATATGTATAATCTTTATTAACAGATCAATTAAAAATACACCCAGGGGGCGTTTTGAGGGGTACAGAATGAAAGTGTTGCTTATCCATAAAAAATATATTTAGTCTGAATTCATATTTGAAAGATCTTTAGACGGGTTTGACAATCGCGTTTATGTTTGCATTTACATGCAGTTTAAAAACCAGGTAAGTATCAGGTTAAGGGCATACCCCACCAACACCATGTAAACACCGTAACCCAGGTAAAAAACCCGGGAGTTCTCGTACCACGGTTTACAGACCTAGAGAACTCCTTCAGTACCCCCATTATTCATGCATGTAAACATCATTCCCGGATAACTATTGGGTTTCTCATCTGCGCATGCTCCCCACTCTGTTGATATGGTTTTTGACCCAGAAATAGAATAAACCAGGAAGCAACAGCGCCAAAAACAACGTGAAAAACAACAACAATAGAGCGTTACCTTTCAACCGAGGGAAGTCTTCACCACTGCAAGTAACACTACTACCAAGAAGACCCGTTTCGGTTGATATTCTGTCCAAAAGTCGGTTGTTTTCCCCACTTGTCATTTTGACAAAGGTGAACCAGAAAATAAAACCTTATTCAGTCCAGTTGTGTGTTGGCGGAGCGCCACCTACTGTAGCGGAGGAAGAGTTACTCCGTCATTTTCCCATTCAACCCCCTTTCATGAAAACAAGGGGAACTTCAATAATCCGATTATTACCTCAACCAGGGTGAGGCCATTTTCGGGATAATGATGTGCATGTTAACGCACTGAATGATTTTCTGTCCCGTTCTGTTTCCATTGTAGCAGCCAATATCATTGGGCGTTGAATCATATTGAGTTGAGAGCTAGCTAATGGATTCCACAGCACTCAAAGAAAGACTTCCAGTTGAAGACTGGCTAACGTTAAATACTGTTGTCAAATTAATTGATTAGTCCAAATGAGTGGTTACCCTGTATGATTTACCACTTGACTCGGCAACGAACCTGGCAGCAAGACTGCTGGAATTATGTTTTGTTGTTGCGACTACGATCTTGAGACACTAGGTGGCGCTGTTCTGCTCATTCTCCATATTCAACCTTTAACTATTCATCTTACTGTATTTCGTCACAGTGAGCAGTGAAGATTCTTCCTGCTGTATCTGTGGAGCTGTAACAGAAAAGCACAATACCTCATGTTCTGTATTTTGGTAAATGCCTTTGCCCTTCTCTTCTAAGCACTGGTCATTAGACATTAAAAGCAGCTCATGAGTTCATTACAGGAATAATTACCATGATGTAATAATCTTCTGTGTAATTTGCACAATGTCTTAAACCTCAAGGCAGTGAGTACCTTCTGATGGAAATGCGTGCCTCCCTCATAACACAGTCATTACAGATCCATAATGTAATATGTGATGACAGATTGTGTGTAACTTTTAAATGTAATTATAATGAAGCCCAACATTGTACTCAATGTAAACCAAGGACTTTAGGTCGTACAGAAATACCCAGAGAGTCATAAGCAACGGTTATCAGGTCAATGAAGTGTTTTAATTACATCCATGTCACAGTGCATAATGTCTGTTTAATGTCAGAAATCACTATCGGGTCTCTCATATAATATACACTACACAAAGATGCTGCATACTCACGTACAACACATTGTACAATCCAAATGTACATATTTATACAGAATAACACGTGTATCAAGGGATATGACTAATGCATGCACTACCTTCTGCAATAATGAAATATGTATAGAAGATATGTTAGCCATGTTCATGTCAGTGTGTGTTTGACTGTGAATTCCGAAATGCAGGACACGTTGCAAATATGAAGTCATGCACCCATTTTATAATAGATAACTGTCTGTGTATCAAAAAGTATATATAGTTACTGAAATGAATTTCACATATTTAATTTTTTACTGTTTATTTGCAGTCTTACATAGATTGACATTATACCTTTGTAGCCATTTGCTCTGTCTATTTTTACAGCGAAACTCCATGGACTCCGTAAGCGCCGCATCATGGCTGCCTGCAGCACAGCGCGTCCATTATATCCAACTGGAGCAGTGACATGGGCCCTCCAGCAGGTAAAAACTACACAGAGCAGAGTAAAAAATTAGTACAATCTGTTTAAAAATTAATAAGATACATTGGGGGTCATCACTATGTTCGCTGGTTGCATAAGTATGCAGATTTCATTTAGCATTTATTTATTTATAAAAATTATTTTTTGGCAGTTTTTCCAGCCTTTATTGGGGAGACATGCAGCAAAGGGCCGCAGGTCGACTCCGACTGGAGGACCTTCAGCCTCTTTACATGGGGTGACTGCTCTAACCACTGTGCCAGCGGCTACCCCTAATTTAGCCTTTTGTTAGAGTTAGGGGGTACGGTTAAGGTTATGGTTACGGCAGTGGCGGCTACTGCAGGAGGGGAAGCTCATTTTTCCGGCCTACATCATAATTGTGTTTGTTTATTTATATGTAAATTCTACCCTTCGTTTCTTTTCAAGTAAATGACCTGTGACCTTTTTGTACCAACTAGGTGTCTTTTCCAGGGACTTGACCAGTGTCCTTTCAATGGCCAGCAGAGCTAGGGTGCTTAAACGGCCTTGGCCCAGCTGGAGCTGCTGCGCCAGGCTACTGTGAAGTGTGACCACCTGTGAGTGTGAGTGATTGTGACGGGGGCAGAAGCTCCGCAGCTGCTACTGCTCATTAGAGAAAGAAACCGCAGAGTGACAGAACAGAGTCGCCAAACACAACGCTAGTGGTTTTTAACAAAGACAAAGTCTCTGGGGATTGGTAAAGTCTCCGGATCAGTTCAGAACAACAGAATGAAAAACTCTTTAAAATGCTCCGCTGGATGTTTATTCTTCAATATTACTGATTCGCTCATTTAGCTGTCAATCAAAAAAGGATTCCGCCTCAGACAGCTCATCCAATCATCATGCAGAAGCCGATCGTTCAGGCCAGCCCACTGTCCCATAGACCCCCAGAGACGCTGAGCGTCCGATGGGCGGGACGACTGTGTAAATGTGGGGGGATGAATGAGAAGGAAGTTGCTCCGGTTACCTGTGATAAGTCGCTGATTCTGAACATAAGATGAGAGTTTCTAGCGTATATTTAGTCAATGAAATGTACACACAGCAGTAAATATTTCATCTTTTTTTTTTTTTTGGTGATATATTAGGCGAAGCTGAGCTTCCCTTGCAGTCTTAGAGCAATCACCACTGGGTTAGGATCAGGGGGTAGTGTTAGGGTCTACATAGGCCTATTTGCTTGGGAATTCAGCACTGATAGGGGAACAAAATTACAGACCGGGGAACATTGGACCTTTTTTGGGAAAAGCGGGGAACATAGGACCTTTTTTGGGGAAAGCGGGGAACATTGGACCTTTTTGGGAAAAGCCGGTAACATAGGACCTTTTTTGGGAAAAGCGGGGAACATTGGACCTTTTTTGGGAAAGCGGGTAACATAGGACCTTTTTTGGGAAAAGCGGGGAACATTGGACCTTTTTTGGGAAAAGCGGGGAACATAGGACCTTTTTTGGGAAAAGCGGGGAACATTGGACCTTTTTTGGGAAAGCGGGTAACATAGGACCTTTTTTGGGAAAAGCGGGGAACATTGGACCTTTTTTGGGAAAAGCGGGTAACATAGGACCTTTTTTGGGAAAAGCGGGTAACATTGGACCTTTTTTGGGAAAAGCGGGTAACATAGGACCTTTTTTGGGAAAAGCGGGTAACATTGGACCTTTTCTGGGAAAAGCGGGGAACATTGGACCTTTTTGGGGAAAAACGGGGAACATTGGACCTTTTAAAAAAAAAAAAAAAAAAAAAAGGTCCTATGTTCCCGGGTCACATCCCGGGAACATTGTACCAGAGTCGATGTGAGGCAGCACAGCTTCCAAAACCTGCTGAACCAACTGTATTCAAACTCAATGGCACACAGTGAAGCTGGCAGCATCCACACACAACCAACAGAGTCAGTGTAGCTGGTAAAAAAAAACCTGCTGGCCCCGCCTCTGTAAGCTGCGGCTCCGTTCCCCGTTGAATTAATTGTTAGATTACAACAGTTAAATACTGGATTGGGAATATTTCGGGAGATCAGAACTCAGCTGAGCTGCGGCCACAGACAGAAGCTAAACACTGTTCATCTGTGCACTGTCCACACTGCCAAAAGATAGAGCTGGATTATTTTCCAGGAAAATATCTCTTTAAATATAAGTAGCAATTACACAACACTGCAAGTTAAGAAAAGTACACTTTTAAGGGCAATTGTACTGAAAGTATCAACAGTTGTTAGTGTCTATCAGCCACGACACCAACACTGGCATTGTTTTCACCTTGTGAAAACAATGTGTGTGTGTGTGTGTGTCTGTCTGTCTGTCTGTGTGCAGTGGTTCACCACTGACTGTACAATATGTATCACATTGTGTTTTGTTCATCACTTCAGTTGTGTTTAGCACAAAAGTCCTTTAGTTCCAATGCCCCTATTTCCAAAACATCAACTTATTGATTCAGGAAGGAGTCCTAATTTTAGGACTTCTACATTTTTTGGTCAAAGAGTATTTTTTAGAAACAGCAGCTCCTAAATGTGTGAAAAGTTAGAAGTAGTCAAGAGGACTCCTCAGTCACTGAGAACAAAACACAAACAATCCTAAAATGGCTGACGCGACCTGCCTCATAATCGCCTCAACACTTTAGAAACCTTTAATAACAGTTGGAAAGCTGCATTTATTTCCAGGCATATTTTTTTCCACGCTTCTTTATTTGTCTTTTCCAGATATCATTATGAATTTTCCTTTAATAATGATGTTTGTTTCAGCTGCAAGTTGGTAAAGAAGTAAAAGCTGTTGTTGTTTGTGCCCCTCCCTAATGTGGGAGGGGCACAAACAACAGGACGGACAGATGCAGGATTGACATATTTAGAAAATCCTGGGTTCCAGTGGCTGTTGGCCTTCTTAACAATTGATAGCACTGTGGTCACTTTAACTCCTTATTTTATCCAGTTTTTATCCAGTGAGGCACTGTTGCACTTTGTTGATTGATGATTGTTAATTGTTGTCCCATGTCACTCATGTCGTTGTGTATTCCATCTCTTCTAATTATTAGCTCTTTGTCATCATATGTGTCATTATTGTGCATTTTACTGTTGTTTTTGCTGCTGACTGTACTGCAAATTGCCCCCCGGGGACAATAAAGATCTCTTGATTCTTGACTTGACTTGACTCCCTATCATCATGGTTACTGTAGTCGGATCAGAACGAGGCTCCTTACATTGATACCTGCTAATTGTTAACGAGCTGCCGGCCATGTAAGAGGCTGATAATTAGCTGCACATATACCTGACGAGTCAGCAGCCTTTAGCCGTATAACCTATTGTGATTAGATTTTAAGAGGACACTCTTAGCTAGAAGCTTTCGGTGCTGTTTAGGAGTCCTCCTGAGATCAGATGGTTTGTGAATGCTGCCTTCCTTTTTTCTCTCCAGTCCATTTATAGTTTCAGGCTTTCCATTAGTTGTGGTCAGTCTTAAATTAACTTTTACCGCCATTATTAGTGGTATCGGCTCTTTGATGTATTTTCATATTAGTCATGAATTTAATTCCACGATAGAACAAAAACATGTTTTTCTCTCAAGTCCTAAATTTGTTTTTTTGAAACCTACAGCAACTCGTCACAAATAGACCCGGTTCTGTTGAGTAATTTCATACAGGTGAGAAACCAGACGCTGTGTAAATGAACAGCGAGATGTGATGCTTTTGATGATCCTTACATATACTGCAGGGAGAGTGTGTTTACCTGACCTTTGCTCTCCGTGGTGAGTTATTTTCGGGGTTGATTTTCCCTCCCGGTTAAGCTGTGACTGTTGGGATGGATGCTGTTGTTCAGGTGTAAGATTTAAGGTTCCGCAGATACAAACCAAACTGACACACTGATCCAGCAGTGAGAGGAGTCGCGCACTGGGGCTGAGCAGCAAGTGTGATTTTTCCGGGAGGGAAAACATGTTGAGTCTTTCACTTTCCCCTCCATCCATCAGCAAACATTCCATCTCTTTCTCTCATCCTTTTTCTCACACTCTTCCTTTTCCTCCATATCACTTTCTCTTCACTCCGTCTTTCCATCACCTCCCCTCCTGCCTTTGCTTGCTCTCTTTACACCCCAGTCAAACCCCCGCCCCTCTCTCTCTCTCTCTCTCTCTCTCTCTCTCTCTCTCTCTATCTCTCTCTATGGATAATTCATCAGTGTTTCTCAGAGCCGCTGTCTGCCTTCCTGCCTACTGTGATTTCCACTGGGACTCTTTCAGGGACTATTCCCACCTCAGCCGGGAATTAGAGGCACGGCTACAGAGAGAAATTAATCACAGCCACCTTATACTAACCCGCACACACACACACACACACACACACACACACACACACACACACATACACACACACACACACACACACACACACACACACACACACACACACACAGACACATACCCATCCCTTAACTTTTCTCCATTTTCATACTCTTGCTTGTTAAACTTGTTCACTCGAAACTTTTACAGATGCACATATAAACATGCACACTTTCTCAAACATATTTTTTTTTGTTTCACACACACACACACACACACACACACACACACACACACACACACACACACACACACACACGCCTTTCTTTGATCAGTTCTGTCCCCCGCGGCTGAGAAGTGTACCTGGACTGTTTTATACCTCTCAAACACATGAATGCTTCAATCTATGGATTCTCCAGGCACTTGAACCAATATACACACACAAACACACACACCAGCTATCAGATGTTTCTCATCAGAATTATTTTCTTTTATCCGAGGAAGAGGAGGAAATGGACTAAAAGAGCTGATAAAGTATGTAAAAAGGAGATAGAGGTAAAGGGGGATGGGAGGGTTTCAGACTTCCACCGTTAAAATGCAATACAGCAGAAGTGTGCATGTGTGTGAATGTAGTGCAGTGTATTGATCAGGGATCGAGTAGCTCCCAGCGCGAACGCTAGAGGAGGGTTTGGGAGCACAGTGAATGTCACCACACACAGTTACAGCACTTAAAGTGTGTGTGTGTGTGTGTATGCAAGGGTAAGAGAAAAAGAGGGAGACTTCACAACTACCATACAGAGCTGTAGGAGAACGCCCGCTGAGCTTTGGCCGCATTTGAAATGTATCAGCCTCTTTTCTACTGTTGCAACTAAAGCATACATCAGCAGTTGGATGCAGTAAGAAGTTGTTTTATAATGGTACTTATTAACATCTGAGTAATAATCTGTAACATTTTAATGTAAATATATGGCAGTTTGGCTTCTTTCTGTCTAATGTAATCAATGTTTAACTTACCGTACAGTGTGTTCCTTACATCAAGGAAGTCAGATCTTCAAAGGTAAAGTGAATTGTAAATGTTGCGAAAAGAGAAATGTGAATTAGACATATTTACGTTAAGTGGTGTGTAGCTAAGCTACAGCATAGTTCCGTCACAGGTTGGCACAATAAGCTACACATGGCTGTAATCAGGCTGTTCTCATGCACTTCTGGTACAAGTATAGCACTTATTCATGCATTTTCCCAATTATTTATTTTGTTTGTGTTTCACGTTGTTGTTACTGAAGGAAGTAATACATTGCATGTCGTGTTTATTCCACTTATTTATTTTGTGGGTGTTCCTGCTTCCATGTATGTAGGGGATGTAGGAGCCTATGAGACTGCAAATCTCTGCTTAAGGAAGTCGGTTGGGGTGGTGGATGAGTCCTATAACACAGCACCCTCACCCAGATGAGCGGGGCTCATTTCCCGTTGCCGTTAATATCTTTTTCTATTCCTAAGCAAGTAATTTTCTGCCTAAACCTAACCCACACCCAAAGTAACCGTCATGGTCCACATCTGATCCATCGCTGTTTTATAAGATATCATACAACATTTTGTGCAGAATTTTTCGTACAATAGCATACAAACCTGTTAATGATAATATGTTGCTGTTGCCCACCATAAAAGTAGAAGAAGTAAAGACGTGGGGATTTCCAGGAAGACGCTGGCAGCGGAAACAGCTGATTAGTCATGTGAGTTTAGAGTTTAATGAGGTCAGTCAGAGTTGCAAGTGCTGTAAGAAAGTCAGTCTATTATGATGTCATACTTAATGCGGTGCAACATTCATAATTTCAACGGTCGGGATCATTTAGATTTAATAGTAAATGACAGTGTTTTACAGTGCAACAGACAACAATGTATGTCGAAGCAGTCATAGCAACTCATTATGAATTCCAGTTGAACTGTCCAGTCAGAAATTTCAACTGTTAAGCCCCCTGGAGTTGTACTTCTCAGAAGTACTTTACCAATCCTGACATACCAACCCAACATGACTGCTCCAAGCATCCACAGTATTTAAAGCTGCAGGAAAGCTGTTAATACGCACATCTGCCTTATTTGTGTCTCATTAAATCAGTCGCACGCCCACCTGTTCACATGTACAGCAGCACAAAAAACAACAACAAAAGGTGATGGTTAGGGTTAGGCATGAAAAACTTGGTCACTAAGGTCGCACTCACACTGTCCATCTGTACCGTGCCCAAGCACGTTTCACGGCTAAAGTCTAGTTTGTTGGACCAGTGTGAGTGCACGGACCGTTTGGGAGAGGAGGGCTTTTGTAAAGCACGTTTGCACATGTACGAGCATGAGCGGACGGACGGACCATGCGCGAACATTCAAAACAATGGCGGCGAAAGGTTCACGTTGGTGTGATGCGGAGGTGGAGTGTTAACTGCAGATTTGGTCGGATGAAAATATTCAAAAACAATCGGACAAGATGCATGGACAGTGTGAGTGCGCCCTAGGATTAGAAAACAGGCTGTGGATTCTCGCTAGGGACCCAAGACAGGAATTGAACCCCGCTCCCCTGGCTTAAAGTCCTGTGTTTTAGGATCTTGCCTCAGCCGCTCAACATCTTTTACTACGTCAAATGCTTTCACTATGGGGAATACAATGAATATGTGGAATATTGTGCATTACTTTTAGTCATTATGTGTACAAAAACTGCCTGACAGCAGCCTGTGTACGCACAGTACTGTCCATCTTCTATCTGGGGACATGTTGTTACAGTGTTTGTATGCGCAAAACACCTGAATGAAGAGAGATATATGCAATAGAGAGGGAAAAAAACGTTTTTTCCCGATTGATTCACTTCGGTTACGCTCTAATGCACAAAATAAAACACACACTCATCTGCACAACCCTACTGGAAGCAGCGGCTGTCAGATTTTGTGTAAACACAGAGCTTTATCCTGTGTGTGTGTGTGTGTGTGTGTGTGTGTGTGTGTGTGTGTGTGTGTGTGTGTGTGTGTGTGTGTGTGTAAGCCGAGGGAGAGGAGCAGGGGAGGCAGGCTTGTTTCTATAAACGTATTTTAATGAGCATTTTGAAGATTCACATTGAAAACGCTGAATGGAAACAGCAAAACGATAAATCTTTCTCAAATGTGCATAAAAGATTTAACAGCCGCCGGAGGTGGTTTTTGCCTTTTTTGAAAAAGGGTTGATGGCCTAAATGGGAGATGGAAACACCTTTGCTGAATAAGTTCTGACAAAGTGAACATAAAACTGACAAGACTGACCAGCTGTTTCCAGGCGTTTTCCGGCGTCTTGTCAGATATTCTCATAACGCTGAAATGAAACAAATTCCTGATGACTGCTTTTCTCTTATAGATGCAGTTAAATGAACCAGGTTAGCGACCTCTACTTCTTCTTCTGTGTCTGCTGGCAGATTACATCCACGTGTAGCCTATAAGGCCACCTTCTGACCAAACTGAGCAGACTAGTTTACTCGCTCAAACGATCGATGGCTTAAATTTTCCTTGACATTTGATTGGAAACACAGCTTCTGAAGCAAGGGCAAGTTTATTTGTAATGTGCATTTCAACAACAAGGTACTGTCAGTTCCCACCAAAGAGACTTGAATGCGCATCTGGTCCAAGTCTTTCGTCACAGGGTAGATTTTGCAGGCTGAAAACAGAGTCTAGGAGAGACGCAGAGGTCTGATCTTCTCTCACATCACCTTATTTACATTACCCCCAAGGTTATTATGGACGTTTTTACCTAATACTGCCAGTGCCAAAAATAAGCTTCCTACTGAGCCTTTAATGGATTTTGTAAGGACAAAATTTAGAAGAATAACAGAAAGTGAAAAGAAAGAAACAACCCTTTTCTTTTGCACTGCTATAAGTTTCACTCTCTTTACAAGAGAAGGAGTGTGACCTAATATACCGCCAGAGGTATAAGGACAACAAGACTAATACAAAAGTGTCAGGAAGCTACACAAAAGAACTAACTATTCCCATACATGGTCAATAAATCCACTACTCAACTGCATCTTAGTGCATTCAGCTGCAGACCTACTGAGAACCTGTCCTGCATTCAGATTCAAAACGCCACTGTGCTAATGTGGAGTTGTCCATTTTTTTTGGAGCAGGAAGGCTAAACGTGAATTAGGATTAAGTTGTCTACCTCTTTTGAGAGAACATAAAGGATTGACTGCAACACGCAGTGAGTGAAGAGGAGCATCATCCCCCTTTAGAGCGGCTTCATAGAAAGGATAGAGCTCAATTGATTAGAGTCAATTAGAGAAAAGGTCAGGCCACAGCTGAGGCAATGCTGTCACTGAGATCACTGCAGCAACGCACGCACACACACACGCATACACACACACACACGCATACACACACACACACACACACACACACACACACACACACTAAGCTAGGAATGTAACGATACTCTGCGAGACAGTAACTGAAAGGCCAAACCGCGCTGACGAGCAGATTTGCAGCCCTGCTTGCCAAAGAGATGACGATGCACTGTTGTTTTAATGAAAAATGATATGAGGCAATTTTCCATCGCAGTAAAGGATTTCCACCTCTGTCCCTGTGAAAGATTTTGACGGCAGAAGACACTGTGAATGTGCAAAGATCTCATCTCCTGCCAGAAGGACGGGGAAGCGTTGAAGGACGGTTCTGGATGCTTTCTATTCATTTCCTACGGAGCGCAGGAGAAGAAGCTGCAGGATCATTACAGCGAGTTTGGAGGGAAGTTGCGGCAAGTTCCCCAGCCTCTATTTGCATGAAGTCGACTGGACCTCAGCTTTATGAAAATAAGTCCATCAAGCACCATGCAGCTGTCTCAAGAAACTTCAACCAAGCTGTCAAACTAGGCAATATAGTTTTAGAACCAAAGAAGATTCAATAGCACCGTTGTGTCTCATATAAATTGTTTTCAGATATGGATTTTTACAGCTTGTTTAACAGATAGTTTATAAACGGCCCACCATGTTTTTTCTGGTTTGAAACGGCGAGCAGGGAACACGTTTATCCAATAAGGTGTATTCCACAGTAGGGTACGTCATCGACCTTGGAAACAGTTGGTTTAGTCCAGTGATTTTATGAAAAAAGGTCAAACAAATTGCAACAGAAGCAAACTCTGATTTGCTATCCTCAGTATGTCCTGAGTAAGGGAAAAAAAATCCCCAAAGAATTCCAATCGTGGAAAGTTTCTAAAAAAAGACCCAAATACACACTTTTCACTATTCCTTATTTTTCTCACACAAATGTGGGGGAAGAACCCTATGAGGTGATTGATTGACTGATGAGTTGATCACTCACATCAAGACATACAAAAAATGTATTACAAGTTTTTTGAAATTGTTTGTTCTCATGGGCAAATTGGGCATAATCTAATTATGTATGTGCTCATTTTCATAAATACCACAACGGATCTAAACATTATAGCAGGTGAAACTGTCTGGTTGACTCTTGTTGACATGTAACAGTAAAAGACTTAATGTTCAGGTCTGAATGAACCCATTCATGAGCATTAATAAGTGGAGCAGGAAGAAGAACTCTAAATCAGGGACCAGGGTCACTGCTGAACTGATTTCACTCCTGTAGATGACTGAGAACTAGAAACGTGTCCTGCAAAAGATGCTAAATGACACAAAAACCAGAAATAATTTTAGCTCCTTTTGTCTTCTGCATTCTCCTGTTGTCTCCTGTTCTTCTCTCAGACTCATCCCCCAGAAACAGACCCAGGGACCCAGACCCAAACCCATCTCTGCAATAATCAGTCATTAAAGCTGCTTTAAAGTTCTTCTTCCTGCCTCCACTTATATACGCTCATGGGTCGACTAAATGGGTTCATTCACACCTGAACATTAAGTCTTTTACTGTTACATGTCAACACATTCAGTTGTCTTCAATCTATTTTTCTTGTGGAGAAAAAAAAACGTACGGGGGAAATCGTATTTTCAACCCAATATAATGAGGTAAGTAGGTTCGATGTATTGGTCCCTTCACTACGCAAATCACACATGTGGGATCGAATGTAAAACAACACGCTCATCCAATAGAGAGACAGGTGTGCATGTCCATGACACACTCTATTCAAGCTGAGAAAACCAACCACAACTCCTGCTGTTTATCTGACTGCTGTTCCGCACATCAATAATCCTGAGGTGTAATGAGCCCTGCAAACCATTTACTACTCTGTCACTGGCACTGAATATGTGTGTGTGTTAAATGCTTTGAACCTCTTGATTTGGTCGCTCAAGGTCACACACACACACACACACACACACACACACACACACACACACACACACACACACACACACACACATGCAGAAAAACCTTCCTTTTTTTACCTTATAACAAACCATTTAAACATCCCTTGACACCAGTACATTCTCTTCCTAACCTCCCTCTTCTTTTCTCTTTGCTTTCTTCTCTCTCCTCCCCCTCTCTCTCTGCCCTCCCAGTTTGACCATTCATTAGTATAACCTTCACCATCTTTCTGTTCTTTCTGTCTCTCTCCCCCGTGTTCACAGTTCCTCTGCATATATCTTCACGATCTGTCCTTCAATTCCTCATATCACCTCAGTATCTTTTTTTCTTTCTGTTTTTTCCTTTACTCTATTTGTCACTAACTCCCCCAACCCATTCTTCTCTTCTCTACGTGCTTTCAAACAATATTGCTGCTCTACAGGCAAATGAACTGAGAGGATTAAGGAGGCTACTCTCTCTCTAACAACTGTACATTTGATGGTTGCGGATTATTTCTTCTTCACAGCTTTCTGTCTCGGTGCCTTTTGTTTTACTTGCAGTGAATGTTGATGTTCACAATAAGAAAATGTCTTTTTGTAGAGTTATCGATGCATTAACTTGAAAGCAGTCATTGCTTCATTTACTGCTGTAGAGTTTAAAACTAGAGTAATTTATGAAATAAGACACAACACAATCTTGCTGGGGAAAAAGGTGATTTATTGTTTAATTGATCGTATAAGCAATACAACACCTTGCTAGGCAACTGAATTCTGTACTAGGACTAGTGGCCAGATCTCAGACGCAGAACAAGAGTTAGGTACAATAATGGTAAATTTATTAGAATGCACAAAACAGGTCGTGGTTCGAGTGGCTGAAGTGGAAAAAGGGTTTTGGGATACTGGTAGACAGAACTGGAACCGGGCTCAGGGCGAGATGGTCTGAGGAGAGAAAAACAAGTTCATGGATATGAACAGGGGAACATGAAAGGCAGGGTGGACCCTGAGAGTGCAGGCAGGGGAGGTAAATGCGGTTAGTGGTGCAGCAACGCGTCTGTAATTTCTAACGAAGCATCTATAGAAATGAGCAAACCCCTGGAATAACTGAAGCTGCTTTCTTCTCTCTGGCTTGGGCCAATCCAGGACTGCTCTCACCTTCTCAGGGTCCGTCCTCACCTGACTATTGGCGATGATGTAGTCGAGTGACAGTGGAGGCGTGGAACTCACACCTTTCTGCCTTGACGAACAGATGGTTCTGTAGCAGCTGCTGTTGGACTTGGTCGACATGCTGGATGTGCTCTGGTTGATTCTGGGAGAAAATGAGTATCATCAAGGTAGACAAACACAAATCTGCGCAGCATATCTCAACACATCATTAACCAAACACTGAAAAACAGCAGGTGCGTTGGTGAGGCCAAAGGGCATTACTAAATAATCAAAGTGTCCCAGAGGAGTGTTAAAAGCCGTCTTCCATTCATCAGCCTCACGGATCCGGACTAAATGATAGGCTTTTTTTGCAAGTCGAGTTTAGAAAAGACAGTTATCCCCCTGGAGGGAAGCAACTGTCTCTCGCTGCGACTGTCTCTCCCCGCGACTGGGGAATGCTCTTTGCGACGAGGGGTGACGTCACAGCCAGAGTTGCGCCGCTCCTCTCTTTGCCGCTCACAGTTTTGAATGTCTATACGGATGGTTAGAAATATCAAATCAGTTAAATCAAGTTATTTGGCTCGTTCATCTTTAAGTGTTTCACATTGTCCATTAACAAAAACAGCCTGCAGGGATGCCCCATTTCACCCACTCCTCTCTGCAGCTAATGTCCAGAGTCCCCTGGCGGAGAGAGAAAAGCCTCCTGGAAGCATCTTTACCTTGGACCGGGTGGTCAAAAACTTTAGACATCCTGGTAGTGAAGGCAACATAGGTGGTGGTTACTATATCCTGCTTCCTCAAGTGCACCGAAGCCCACTCCAACGCCTCTCCTCGTAGCAGCCCAGTCGGTGGGTCATGACAGATTCTCTCGAGATCACGCAAGAATTGCCATATCAGGATATCACACAAATCCATCAACAAGTATTAGACGTCCGGTCCCTCCAGAGACAGCTACATTTTTTTAATCCTATTTTAACTGAGCCATAAATTACACATATGATGTCTGTAAATTTACAAGGCAATCTTGCATGTGAAAAAAATGACAGTTTTCCTTTAAGGTTTGTTGAAGTGCCATTTAGTTTTGTGTAAAACTGCTCAGTCATCATCTTGCTTTCTCAGCTTGTTAACTCCTGCAGTTCTGGTAGCTCTGGCGTGAGCATGTGTGCATCAGAAAAACTATTTGCCACAACTAATTATCTCTTTATGTTACAATCCACATATACCGGTAGATGTCCTGCATGATGGTGGCGGATGGTGTTTTTAGAAGAAAACAATCTAGAATTCATTTTAAAATGAAGAATCGTTATAATTAGACCATAATAGCTAAGTTCAGAACAAATGGTTTTTATATGCTTACAACAAAAAAATGCATTCTACATCTATCTACAGCTATGGGGGTGTGTTACAGGCATTACTGAATCACTTCACTGACAGACTCTTTTATACTCATGCTGCTGTGACACTATGTTGTATCATTTGTCATTATCCTGTAATTGTCACTTTACGTTGCTTTGAAGCATGCATCATATATATGTCTTTGTGCCACAATAGTCCAGATTTGAAAAGATCCGAGTTGATAGAAATTATGAAACACTCATCTAAGCTGCCTTTAGTTATTACCTTGAACACAGAAAAAAACAGCAGTAAGTTCTTTAGATACTTTTCGTGTCGTGTTTCGCCTCTCAGACTGACCTGAGACCGACCTTCCTATCAAAGGCGTCCTCTACAGTAATACAAAGCACACATTGTGGCTACTGTATTTTCCACATCATGCTGATTAAAATGGTCTGTTTTTGACTCTTCTACCAGTGGACTGCAAACACGACTCAATTTTATGTAGATTCTGTGGACTAAGAAAACTTTTTTTTCCTTTATAAATCACACACTGTTTTTGTGTTACAGCAGAAAAGTTTTTCAGGTTCACCAAGCCACGAACACACTCAGCCAGTCATCTCTGGGTAATTATTAGATATGTCATGAATAATTGAATAGTTGAATGTCAATCTCAGATATCACTTTCAAATATATGGCAATGGTACAAATTTTATCGTATTTTTTATTTCTTATTTGACAGCTTAATGGTGAAAAATATGTCCCTGGATCAGATGACTGGCTGTTTTCCATTTTATTGTCTAAAAACATGCAGGTTAGGTAACTGGCATCCCTGTTGTTGTTTTTTTTTTCAATTTCTCGTGTATCCCATTGTGTGCAGGCAACCTGTCTGGGTGTATGCTGCCCCTTGCTCAAATGCATGCTGTAAGTGACAATGTGACACCGCCTACATGTACACCTCTTTGTGAGTCCTACTTTCAAGGACACTACATTTGGGCATGTATAGGCTCATTGGGCTATTACTTTTCCATAGGGGTACTTGCTTTCAATAGGCAATTCACTAACCATTTACAACACAGTGAGTGTGCTTTAGAGGGCTTTTACTTCCATTCACAATTAATTGCTATTATAATACAGCTTGCCGCGGTTTATAGACAACTTTCATCACAGATATTATCATGTGCTACACAGCTGTCTCGTACATACAGGAGAGCTGTTGTGTTGGAAACAGTTGCACCTCAAGGTCAAAATGAATGTATAAGGAACTTTGACATAGATTTCTACCCACAGTTTTCTGGGCACAAACCTGAGAAGAAGCTTTCCCTGTAATTGAGGAGCTGGAGGTTTGCTGCCCATTGCCTATTGGTAACTGTAGAAAAATAACCTTTGAAGCAGAGTGCTGAGTTCAAACCAACATCACAACACTTTCACACTGTCTGTAAGTGCAGATGTAGTTTCTGAGTCTGCAACTATCTGTGTGTCAGTGTCAAGGACCAGTGGAGAGTAATGGTAAATGAACTTATACTTATATAGTCTTCTGACTACTCAAGGCGCTTTCACACTACTTGTCACATTCACCCTTTCACACAGACATTCACACAGATGGCAGTGGACATCTACATACCATCTGATCTAACCATTCAAAGTCAAAGTCAAAGTCAATTCTTCACATGAACAAGACATACAAGGAATCAAAATTGTGTTTCTCCCTATCCCATCCGTAGACTAGACAAGACAAAGACAAGACACAATTAGTAAAGTGCAAGACACACTACGACACATTTACACACCCATGCTCAGCACGGGGAGCAATTCAGTTTAGTGTCTTGCCCAAGGACACTTTGACATGAGGACCGGGGGAGCTGGGGAAGATGTAAAAGCAGGCGAGCCTGTTCTTTCAGAGCCTCCATCTTGTCACTTTCTCGGTCACTGTGTGTTAAGTGTCTCTACTTCCAGTCCGTCCCCTATATGATATCCTCTTAAATCCATACACACACATTCTTATTACACTTCTACACTTACTACAAGCATGAATCAGAAGTTGGAATTCCCAAATACAAGTGAACGCAGCATAACCCTTGCTAAAGATCTGGGCCAAGAGACCAACTACTGTCAGCAGTAAAATGGCGGCTTATTTACATCCAGCCTGCGAATGTCGCCACAGACACATATTGAAATACCCAGCAGAAAGGCAACAGGTGCTTTGATTAGTGGGTCATTTGATCAATCCCCATTGTTTTAACTCACTCTGTGATAGATATGAACTTAAAAGGCAATTAAATAGATTAAAAAAATCTTATGGAGTATAACTTTAATTAGTTATTTAATGCCATAAAAAAGTAAAGTGAAACATCATGATTGACAGTTCCAATTCCTACTGCGTAGACTCCGGTTGCAAAATGACTTCATGGTGGCGGTCTTATCCAGCATATGTTGGCTTCACTTTTGTACAGTGGGAGGACACACAGACACAGTGTCCATCTTTCTATGCGGTCTGTTGTCCATTCTCTGAACCTGACCTGACTTGAACCTCCTTACAAACTGAGCTACTGCCGCCCCAAACTTTCTTCATTACATAAACCACCGCTGCTGCTTCTCTGTTTACAGAGGCATCCGGCAGAAATGAAATATTCATGTGCAAAAACCATCCAAATAACTGGGAGCAGCCCCTGCATAACATACATGGCTTTCACCTGAGACTCTCACAGTCTCTCACACCACACTGTGATGATGAAACAGTGTTTGGATGAAAAGGTCAGACACACACACCTACACACCTGCACTGTCTTTCTCTGTTGTCTTCTCTCTTTCTTAGTTTTGAATTAAAGGGAGCCCATCTAAATTACCAGAAAAACATCTTCAGGATTTAAAGTTATAATCCGTTAGATTTGAGATTCCTTGTTTCTAGCGTTCTCTTTGGCAGTACGATGTAACTGCAGGCAAGCCTGTTCTTTAAGAGCCCTCTATCTTGTCGTGTCTGTGTTCGCTATGCGTGCTGATTCTTCTTTCGGTTGCTCCCCTATATTTTATTTGCCTGGCTAACGATCAGAGCCGTTTATTGGGCGCGACGAATGTCTATCAAATGCGTCTGTCCGACATAATTTCGAGGAGGAAGAAGACGATGGGTCAGAGATTCATGTGTACATGATGCCGTTGAGCTACTATTGCTATTTGTGCAAGACAAACATGAGGGAAGAAGGTAGCACTCTCTGTGGACACCCTACAGACATGTTTTTATCCAAAAAAAACCCACTGAGATGCGATCTGTAGATGTAAACATCATCATCTTACCTTCCCTCCCCGTTCTGTGATTGGTTCCCTTGCTTAGGCGAGGACACAATTGCAGTGAAGGTATTGCATGTTGCTGAAGGAGGTTCACATAAAGATTTGCATTCACCCTGCCATGTAGCTGAACAAGAGGCCCAACTCCTGCTGCAGAAAACATCCCCAAACCATGACATGACATTGCCAAAGTTCAATTTATTTGCATCTGATTGTAAACATTATGTTCTGTATTGAGAACGACTGAACCCAAAGTGTCTAAAGAAGTCGATTAGATTTGGAGGAGGAAGTGTCAGAGTCCAGATCTAAACCTCATAGAAAATCTCTGAAAAATCCTTGGTAACCAAGTAATGTGTAAGAAACCCACTCCAGTTAGTGAACTGTGGAAGAGAGTGAGTCAGAATGGACCAAGATCAAACCAGAGCAGTGTGAGAAACTAGTGATGTCCTGTGACAAAATTGTCCACATAAATAATGTTGACATTTTGCAGTAGGCTTTCAGCGAACACGACTGAACTTCAAGTTACCAAAGCACGGAGGGGAGATGGGCCTGGGAATTATACAGCGTTTGCCTGTTGTTTTCAATGTTTGCAGGAGGAGGATAAAGTCGAGTTTTAGTGTTTCAGACTTTTGAAATTTTATATCGTTAAGACCTATGTGTACTACCAGAATCGAGATGTCTGGACGATTGCATTTTGGAAATGTGTCAGTGATGACCTGTACTGTGGCATCTGGGAAACAAGAGTTTTTGCTTGAGGAAAAGAAACACGGTGGACTAATAGATGACCGGACCAACAGAACAGCAGGGGGACAAGGCCTTCGAGGGCCATGACAGGCTTGAGCTGGTGACGGAAGGGGACAAGAGTGCACAGGTGCGAATAGTGGGCGGGCTGGTGGTGGCGAGGATCCACTGAACTCACCTAGTGACACAGGGAGTGGACGAAATTCATCAAGGTCAAGGACAATTCATCAAGGTCAAGGACAAATTAAGCATTATACCAATGCTTAATTTGAGCTACCCATTTTATAAATGAGAAGAAAGCCATGAAATGTGGCAGCAACAAAGAAGTTTGTCCTGTCTCTGTAAATTGTAGCAGATTCCCCCTCTCTGCCCAAATAAATCCTTCTGTGGGATGTGTTGACTCTTCTAGCCACAGGAAATGAAGAATCCAAATTTAAGAGTGAAATCCAATCTGACTCCCACTCCCACACAGCAGGAAGAGCACTCAGTCCAGAAAAAGCTGCATGCAGTAAACATTTCCCCCTGCATTACTTGCTCACCTCTTTGGTATAAAGCATCGCCAACTACAATGTTGTGCTGTCGAGTGATGTCACCTTAAAGGATCACTGAGTATTGAAGTTCAAAATGTTCAAACACTTTGAAACTGCAAACATGCTGAGTTGCCGAAAGATGCTTTAATCTACAGTCATGAAATGTCACAGAAAAAAAACATCTAACATTTTGTGTGATCAAGTCTTACATCAGTGGTGTAATCTGACTTGTTTCATCATCATGACACCGAAATCCTTTAAAAAGTGAAAGATATGGAAGGAGATGATGTATATTAAAGCAATACTGTAGTTCAACATTTTGGGAAATACGCTTATATGTTTTCTTGCTGAGAGTCAGAAGATTGACACCACTCTTATGTCTTCCCATTAGCTTAGCAAAAAGGCTGACAGTCACACTGTCAACAAGAAACGCATTAGAATGTGTGGTTTTACAAGAGGATATATGCAATGTAACATGGTCAGAAGTAAGCTTTAGAGCTACTTGTAGAGGTAGTTTTGTTTCGACAGAGACAGGCTAGCTGTTTCCCCATTTATATCTTTATGCTAAGCTAAGCTAAAGCACCAAAACTATAGTTACGTTACCGGTTTTAGCCTATGAAAGCTGACTGTTAGGGTGAGGCATGAAAAACACTATGTTGGTTTAGAAAAAAAATGGCCTGGTTTGGTTTAGAATGTCTGGGGCATGGACGTCAGTAGAAATGAACCCTGCTTTTTTCTGGGTGAAAGTTCTGTGTTTTGGTTTTTTTTTTGGGTGGAAGTCCTGTGTTTTGGGGTTTTTTTTCTGGACGAAGGTCCTGTGTTTTGGGGTTTCTTTGGGGTAAAAGTCCTGTGTTTTGGGGTTTCTTTGGGGTAAAAGTCCTGTGTTTTGGGGTTTTTTTTCTGGGTGAAAGTCCTGTGTTTTGGGGTTTTTTGGGGGTAAAAGTCCTGTGTTTTAGGGTTTTTTTCTGGGTGAAGGTCCTGTTTTTTTTTTTTTTTTTCTGGGTGCAAGTCCTGTGTATTGGCTTTTTTTCCAAGTGAAAGTCCTGTGTTTTGTTTTTTTTCCCCAAGTGAAAGTCCTGTATTTTGGGTTTTTCAACATGCCTCCGTAAGCAGAGATTCCCTCTACTACTATACTAATCATCTTGTCCCAGTACTGCCAACTACTCCCCACACCATCCTGCGTACTTTACTTTACGAGAGAGAGCCTTCAGTGTGAAATCTGTGATGTCCTCATCCATGGACACATTCAAAAAACTCCTCAAAACCCACCTGCTCACTGCGGCCTACAGACTGATGAATACTGTGATTCATTGCAAACATTTCTGCCAATATTCCATGTGTTTTGTTTTTTTAATCCATTATACTTTATGTGCTCTCTTGTGTGTTGGTACTTGTTTTGCCTCTGCTGTAAAGCGTCCTTGGGTCCCTTGAAAGCTGTAAAAATTATAAATTGTGTGCTAACCAGGTGTCTCTTTAGAATGAGACCCTCTGTCTCAATGAGGTAACGTGTATAAATGAAGGTTAAAAAAAAGATAATATATATGTGCTGCATATATTATATACAAAGATATATTATATAGGGGATACTGATAAACTCTGAGGCTTCATTTGTCTGTTTTGAAAGCCAAAGGGAAGTGAAAGCTCAGCAAAATGCAGCATTAACAACATGTTTTACCTTATTAGTGAACTACAAATGTCTGTAAAACAAAATGGGACTGTGCATAGGTGCAGACTTGGGTTAAACAGCTTAGATATAAGGTCTGTTGGAATCATATGGATGACGTGATCATGGTGTCTGCAGGCAGCATAAACCTACCTGAGATGTATATGATGCAACTGGATGCAAGAAATGCAATATGTAAAATAAATGTTACAACACATAGCAAGTTAAGTCCACACCTGGACATCATTTGTACATCACAGCTGATCGTGTGTGTGTGTGTGTGTGTGTGTGTGTGTTGTAATCTGTCCGTCTATTAAATACATCCTAATTTCTCCTGAGTTTTTTTTTTCAGTATTTAGAGAGAGAGAAAAAAAGTGGTCTGGGATTGCCTCCACACAGCTCTCACAGCTCAATTTGTGAAATAACAAAAAAATAGTTGGACTTTAGTTGTTCCACCGTCTGTCATTTTATCTGTCTGATGATAGCTACTGTAAGATATTTTGTTGATTTGTAAACTGCGATATCCTCTCTGGTAAGCAGTGAAGCTGTGTAACATTTACGTTATACGTTTAGGGCTTTTATTGTGAAAGGTAAGAGAAAAGTACTGAAGCTGTGAAGCACTGTTGCTGACAATGTTGAAGGCAATAAAGAGTTTGCTGTCTCTGTTCAGACTACGAAGCCTCTGTCCTACTATTGTATTACATTCATAAGTTAGGCACAACTCAAATTCTTTCCTCTTCTTCTGTGCTGTAAAGAGAGTCGTCATTTTCCAAGGGGGTCGCACCAGGTGGCAGACAGTGAAAGTAAAGAACCAATAAAGAACCAATCTAAACGCCAGTGGTGTCATTATTCTATAGCCTGTACATTGAGCAATCAACATTTACTTAATAATTATAAGTTAAAACTGAAGAAGTCAGAATCCTAGCCATTGCTTTTTCTTAAAGAGGACGTATTATGCTTTTCTGACCTATGAATGTAGTTCTAATGTTTTATAGTCATGTTAAATAATACCAAAGCGTCAAATAATAAAGTACTTGTATTTAGATGTGAGCCCTGCAGACCGTCTGGGTTGGCTGTACTCAGCTATGAACTCTAGAGAATTTCCTGGATTCGTCTCCGCAGCATAATCCTGACTTCCCTATTGGTCATGCTTCTTCACACAGGCTCAAACTTTTATGCTTTTTTGCTGTTTATTTTGGAAGTTAACCTGTTAAAGCTAATGTTAGCATGTGGTTAGTTTCCATATAGAGTGTTTTCAGCTGCTAGGATAACTGATTCCGTATATGGTAAGGGGCGTAACATTTCCTGGTACGCAGCATAAACAGTTGACCAATCATAGCAGAGCAGACCAGCAGACCAATCAGAGCACATTGGGCTTTTTTAAGGGTGGGGGGGGGAGTAGGTCAGACCGAGCTGCCACACAGAGGTGCTGCATGGGTGCTGCAGCAATGGACAATATGAGAAATATAATGTGTTTTTTAAAGGTCAAAGCATGTAAACCTATTGTAGTTGACCTGAAAAATACAAATATGACCCTAAAAACTAGCATACTAGGGCATCTCTAAAGCATGTTCTGTGCCACAAAATGTGGCTTTATATTTGGTTAAATTTTTCTTGTGCTGTTTGAGATGGTTCGGTTGTCAATGAACTTCCGTACTTGGCCTTGTTTGCAAATTGAAGAGCTTTATATGGTGAGGGCAAACATCAACTCTCTTAATACATCTTCAAAAACATAACCCTACTCCAAATACAGCCTTCCATCGTTCAGAAGGCGGACCACCCCAGCTCCTTTGGGTAACAGATGCAATCTTTACCAATTACCACGGCCGTAATGAGAACATAGTGTCAACTGTTTTATTCTCTAGAGCTGTTTCTACCATTTTTTTCTTTTCATCATAAGTAACCTTGTTTTCACCCTAATCACAAACACTTATTTGCACATTAGCAATAGAGCACTCAATTAGTCAGTCGGTCAGTCAGCACCAGTTTAATGGTTTTCTATAAAGGTAGCAAAACCTACTACGTATGGATAAATAGAAGGATGGAGGGACAGAGGAAATACCTGTAAGAGGAGCAGAGAGATGGGACATGAAGGGTAAAGGAAGGAGGAGGGAAAAGTGGGAAACAAGCAGACATTACGAAAGACAGCCAAGGACAACAACAGAAAGTTCTTTTTGAAAGCAGAAATTGATGCGTCTGCATCATTTCAAAAGCCTCTCGGCTATGTCCTGACGTCCAATACAGAGCTTTTGTTACTGTCCACACAGAAAATACAGCTATGTGATCTGTGTGTGCACTATTCTTCTGTTTGTGGCTTCTTGCTTTCATCCCTGGGAAAGTCCATCCTTCATCCATGATCCCAGATGTTCGGATCTCCATTCTGTTTGATGGGAAGCCCAAAGCAGCAACAGCAGCACCACTTTAAAGCCAGCCCGGATGTTTATTTATAGGAACACACGCTCTCTTTGTCTCTCAGCTTCATATAGGTGTGTGATGTATGTGTGGAGTGAACACGTGTCACAGAAGCATACATGTACACACTGGCTTTAGAGCTGCTATTCTGTTTCTCACACATAAAAAGGCAAGGAAAGCTCAGTACTGCATGCTATATCTACAAACAAAAGCTAGTACCAGAGAATAGCATTTTAATTAGTAACAATTAATTGTACAGTGTGTTGTGTGTTCACCAAGATCATTTACACCATATTTGATATATGCCCCCCCACCCACACACACAGACACACACACACTTGCACACAACCTTGTACACAGAAATTCACCATCTTTAGTACAAAGAAAACAGTGAGAAACAGACAAACAATCGAATTACATATCCCCATAGAGTTTATGTTGTTTTTCTTTCTGTTTTTACATGTTACTGTGCATTTGAGTCAAAGTGGAAATCCAGTGCATGAAAGGATTTCAATTTCCTGTTAACTACTAATTTTTAAATAACACAGTATGTGCATTTTGCTAGGCCGATTCACTTTTCTTCACAGCTCCATAATACCATGCATGGCTTATAGAGAGCCGAAGTCATGCAGTCACATCCAGGCTCACCTCTGTTACTATAGCTTCTGCAATCTTTCATTCAGGATTTTTTTCATCTGCCTTTCTGAGAAGAATTAAGCATGTTCCTGGGGTTTACTTTCCATACTCTGAGTCAGGGGGCAGCAACCATTAAGCATGTGTGACACCATATGGGGCGTGGTAGCTTGGTCAATGGCACACGAGCAAAAATAGTTTTGGAAATGTTGAAGCTCCCTCTCATCCCGTATTCCAAATGACCTCTTTCACAGCCATTGGCTGCCTGTTATTTACAGTAGTTTGACTTACTTTTCTAGCTTCGTGAGACCATCCTGATCCGGTGAGCTCCATTGTATTTTACTTGCAGATCAGTCTGGTAACGTGCTATGGGGAAAATTTGGAGAAGATTGCCAAGCAGCGTTTGTTTTTGGTTTTAAGTTTGACGAAACGAGAAGTGACTGTTCAGTGTGAACAACATGGAGGCTTCCACAGATGAGATGAGCGCAGCTATCAAACAAGCCGGTCACTATCTCCTTTTTCTCTTGGGTCCTTCTGTTGGAATATAAACTGGGCACCTGAAAACTTCAATAAATTCACATTACACAGCAAATATACTTTACTTTCTGTTTACTTTCTGAGCTTTTCTTCAATGCTGTTAGTACGTCATACGCTTCGTTGATCTGATTGGATGATTTGGCCCGTATGTTAGTGATAGACAGATGGTTTATCCAATCAGAAACCAGTATTTTTGCCCCTTTCCCAAAAAGATCTCCAAACCAGAGCTCCAGATGGAAATGCTGAAACAATGGGAATCAATCCATCTGGCGGAGTTATGTCATGACTTTTCTCATCAACGTTCCATGCATTGCCGCTCTACTCTGCCTCTGTCCAATACTCATTGCTTTTCTTCACAGAATGTGGTATGGGTGGGAAAAAAAGCAGGCTCAGTAGATGATGGCACGTTTAATGTTGATATTGTACACTGATCAACAAGAAAATTGACACAATTGCTCTACATATCAAAAAGGTTGTGGGCCCTGTTCAAAGTCAATTCAGTTATGTGAATATTTGTCATCTTAACAAAATTAAACAAGAATTACTTTGTGAGCACAGAAACAACTACAACTCCCTATTACAAATGTAGGAGTGTGTCAGTGTACAGTTGGGACTTGGTGGCTTGGTTTCTCCAAATTCATCAACGCGCTCCAATAAAGCCATGACAATCTGTGAAAAAGTCATGTAGCTCTATATCTCCTGCTCCTAAAGACATCTGCTTGATTCCACTGCTCTTGACAACCTATAAGAGCAACAGAGTCTCTGACACAGTGTCAATGACTGCTCTGAACTGTGATCAAACTGTGAAACTAGACAGAATCAGGATTCTGTTACTGTTTTGTATATTTCTCCTATGAAGTTTTTTCAGAAACATATTTTACTGTACCATTTAGCTTTAGTTTACACAGGGTATCATGGGCCTACAGATAATATGGATGAGGTGTAAAGCACAACTAAGAAAATGTTATAGCTTTAGAAGTAGCACTTGCAGGGCCTATATGACATTATCTATATACATGTGAAATATATTACTGCTGTATACATATTCATAGAACTGTAATTATTCACACTATACACATTGATGTGACCTAACTGAGTCAGTCTGTTTCTTGTCATATGTGATTTGACTTCCCATATTTAGAAATAGCTGTTTCAAATCAAATGGGCTATATTAGCAGTAACATTAAGAGAAAGGAAAAAGGAGAATTATTTTCCATTATCACCCTCCTCAATCTCCACAAAATGCATCTTCAATGACGCGCATAGGTCGTCTTATCACTTATTAAAACTGTGAGGCCTCAGGTTTGAACTTAAGAACACAGCTTTGCCTGCAGCCACTTGCTGGAGGCGAGTTTATGAATCTGGTACCCAGGTGAGTTTGTCTGTCTGTCCCGTCTCTACTCTGATCCTCACTGTTCCACCTAGAGCTCTCTTCAAGATGTCATGCATTTTTCACTACTGCCATCTGCCATGTCTCTCCCAGCCTAACTTGTTCACACTCACAGTTTATGCCTAAAAGTGCAGTTGAGTCTAATTTGGTAAGCGAACATAATGCTTCATGCCTTCTTAGCGCTTTCCCTTTCTCTCTGTTGGTTTCACCACTGCATTAAATTGACACTTCACCCCTAAAACAAAAAAAAAAGATTTTTCCTCTTACCTGTAGTACTAGTTATTAATGTAGATAGTTTTGGTGTGGGCTGCCCAGTGTTTGGGGTTTAGGCCGTATTGACGTCTGCCTTCTCTGAGAAGTATATATAATGGAACTAAATGACACTCAGTCTGTGGTGCTCAAAACACCTAAAATACATTTAAAAAACTCAAGAGTATGAATGCACACAAGAAAGCATACTTATGGACGAGAGGCTTGTGCTCGTGACAGCACAAGATGTAAACATTAATGGCATCCTCCTTGGCTGAGCTGTAACGTTAGGGGTTACGGTTAGGGTCAGGGCTAGGGGGTAGCGTTAGGGTCTACATAGGCCTATTTGCCGGGGAATTCAGCACTGATTGTGGAAAAAATAACAGCCCGAAGAACATAGGTCCCTTTTTAGGGAAGAGCAAGGAACATCAGACCTTTTTAGGGGGGGAAAAAATATTCCTATTATAATACAGTTGGTGGGTTTCATTCGGTGGAGAGAAAATAGTTCCTTGATGAAACTGTTTAGAACGGGTCAGTAATTAATCTTGAATAAACAGGTCATGAATTCTGGAAAGAGACATTTCTGTTACACTTTGAGCACCACAAGCTGAGTGGCATCTAGTTTCATTATATTGGAGAGAAGGCAAACATCTGTACCTCCAACTCAGGGGAAACTCACACCAACATTGATATACAATGTTACAGATAAGAGAAAATATGTATTTTTGATTTGGAGGTGAATTGTCCCTTTAAGGTTATATTTGTTTTAAAGTAAGTATTTTGGGAACTATTATACAAGCTTATTTTTTTATCAAGATTGAATCAATACCACTCCCAGCTCTATGCAATAGGTATGGATTATACACTCTATTAACGATAGATGTAGCCCTGATGATGTCACCTGTTGTTTTGTTTTTTGGAAAGTTCTTTTGGCCTTAGACATCCTCTACTTGGCAGTGCCTGACGCTGCCAAAATTTCCAGCTAATCGTCCATGGGACTGACTCCTGTTTGGAGCCAGCTGGTGGTGCTCTATGTGATGACGTTTATATCAAACCTCTGACAGTGAGAAAGAAGGGGGATTTACACAAAGATGGAAACAAAAAATGACTGGAGAGAAAGAGATTCAGGATCTTGTGTAGTTCCGCTTCTTCTTCTGTACTTCCAGAGCAAAAAGGATGGGATGAATGAAAGGTTGTGAAACTTCCCCTCTGGCATATTTAGGCTCTGATAGCCTTTTGTTTCCTTTTGGGTCTGATTCTAATCAAGTTAACACAATAGCTGGACTTGCTAACTTCAACACTAATGCATCTTTCTCTCACTTTGCATTTCCTCAATCTTTTCTAGTAGCAAAGACTAATGTAGAAAAGTTAAGTCATTTAATCTTTGCAAGCATTTTTATCTCACACTGACTTTTTAGCAGCTTTGAAATGAGAAACATCACCAGTAGCAAATTCTAATGGTTATTTACTATTTATGAGGAATTGTGTACAGGCAAGGCAAGAAAGTCTGCAAGGGTCTGACTTACCCTATATATATATATATATATATACATATACTTATACGCTCCCTGGAGAAAGAGCATTGCTTAGGAGGGAAACACTGTAAGTTGCAACGTCTTTAAAGCAAAGGGTTTCTGTAAAGTTCTCTCTTAATGTGAAGGAACATTAGCACTTACAACCTCATGATATAGAGGCTAGTAATGGTCTATGCCATTTGTTCACAGTAATACCATAAAGTATACTGTAACATTGATGTGATGCATTGTGCTTGAGAATGTTACAATTTCTCCCGCATTTTTTCCAGTTTAGCCTGTTTGACAGAACAGCACTGGAGGTGAAGCTGTGTACAGTCTGAAATGCAGTGCCGGAAAATAATTCCCTGCTCTGCCCTGGTCAATAATATCCTTACATGAAACATATCTTCTCATAAATACCTTTTGTTTTCTTTTACACCTGTGTTTTAGCACCTCTAAAACAGTCAAAACAAACTTTAAGATCTAATCTGAAGTCATTATTTTCCCATAAAACAATGCTATCAGTGACTCAACTCCCTTTCTGCCTGTATCTATATAAACACAACCAATCTGATTTTCCAATGTAGCCTCAAGTTTGTGTTTTACTCAGATTTAGCCTCCAGTGAATACACATTATCTGAGCTTCTCGGAGATGGTTTTCAAATCGCTGCACCTTGGTGAATTAAGCCATTGAGGCCTCTAATTGCTAATTCTGTCACTTTAATTAAAGTTCAAAACTACAGCAGCCTCTTTAAACTATTCAAGCATATCTCTGGGTGAAGTCCCTTATGTAAAAAATAGCTGTGGGCTTTTTTCATTTTGAATAAATACTCTCTTTTCTCTTCAGTTCCTTTAGCCTTCCACTTAGATTCACCTCGCAGTGTTTTCTGCCAATGGGCTCCTATTGCTACTCACTTTTCAAAACTATTATTATATAAACATCCCGGTCAACGTGAAAACCAAATAATAAATTGCTACTTATAAAGCTGGCTGTAAGTTCAACGAAAAATTCTCATTCCCTACTCTTACGGTTTAACCAACCAGATATAGTCTCCTCCATCCCATTCACCTCCAGTTCCTCCAGCATCTAGGTCTGAGCTCGCCAGAAGCCCACCAGTGGTGAAGCGTAGTTGTGCCAGACTCCAGTGCAAGCCTTGCGCTGGGCCCAGGGGCGTAAGGATGGTGCTTCCAGTGCAACGCACCCCAAATACTCAGCACAAGATTACACTGTTCCTCTACCATTCAGCATCATCTGATAGCCTACGAACAGTTCCTTATGGACAGAGCTGACTGGTATCTATGCACTTTCTCATACATCACAGTCATCGTGGCATGTAATCCCACATAACTCCTCCATTTACATTGTTTCCATTGGTCGAACAGATTTCCATTAGTCGAGGTCAAACAGATTTCCATTGGTCAAATATATTTCCCAGCAGGCCATGCTCTTTTGTAAATGTTGAGAATAAACAAAATAATTGAAATAATTGTGATTATAATTAAAAGTATCATTACTGAAACTCAATAAATGTACCTTAAAAAAAGGAAGAGAAAACATATGAGTTGGGTGGGATAACATACCACCATGACTGTGATGATAGTGGAGAAATACCAGTCAATGATTGTGAATGCTGGACGAACACTGTCATTTTATCTTGCCCTGTGGATCTGTGCGAGGGGGGGCATCAAGGGCCCTGTTGTGTTGCACTGGAAGCCCACTCCTGTTCTTATCCACCTTAATCTCAGCATCCTCTTCATTCATCACCATTAACACCCAAAGTCGTGTTACCGTGAACATATTTCAATCAGCATTATGAAGATTGCATTAGAAAAGCTGAACAGAAACTGTGAAATGTGGTAAAACGTCCTCGAATGTGCTAAAAGCTACTTACGCTAGCTTGAGTTGTTTTATTACGTTGCGATAATCGCAGGTTCATATAAAAATCCATCTTGTCGACACGAGAGGCGACCGCTCGTTCAAAACAACAATGGCGGCTCCTGAAGAGGTTAGCTTAGATGCTGCATTAGCATCAGTTTTATCAGGACTGGAGAGATTTTCTATATATATATATATATTTAAATAGGGTTGATGCGCTAAATGGGATATCGAAACACCTTTACCAAATTAGTCCTGACGTAGCAAACATTTCATTCAAAGGACCGATCAGCTGTTTCTGCTCTCGGTGTCTTCCTGGATATTCTTATAACATGTCCTTATCTCTGGACGGCATGGAACACAGATAATACTAGCTGACAGGAAAGAACAAATAAAACTTCCTCAATTCAAGCAAATTCCTGAAGTCTTCTCTCCTATTCAGTCCTTTCGATGTGTTTAGGAGATTAATTTCTGTTTAGAAGCCTCTACTTCTTCTGCTGTTTACAGGCAGTGCCACCTTATGAAGAAACTACACTGCCTAGTTAATTTGCCACCAGTTGATGATAATTTGCATTTCTTTTTTGTGACATTTCAAAAGTTCACTTAAAATTAGCTACACAATTGAATACGGCTGAACATGGCTAATGTGTAGACTTGGGGGGATAACCTGCACTACTCACGGCCTCTCTTGCCCCTTTAAAATATGTTGACGTCATGATGGGGTCCAATCGCCAACGGCTTCTCGTTATCGTTATCTTAATTGTGCACGTCAATAAATAATTGGTCACTCAAGTGATGTCTCTCCCGATTGAACCGTATAACTGTCTCTAGATCTGCTTGCCCTTTCTCTCGGTTTAATTCAACCATGTAGGTATTTAACCAACTTGCAAAGAACAGACTCTCTTGTCTTATCAAATTCTATTAGCTTCCTCCTCTCTAAAAGTGTGTTGCAGTCTTTGAGTATTTTGTTTTGCTATTTCACATTCCAGGGTAGCTCTTTAAAGTTGGCCCGGCTTTGATTTAGTTTTTGTGAAGACAGAAAGGTAAACCTACAACCTAAAGCCCCCCGTGTAAACTCACTCGCTGCTAGACAGGTGGATTCAATCTTCAACTCGGCAGAACGGTGTTTGTTTTCCAGGTCTACTCATCCCTCCCCCTCTCTCTAATCTGATAGTATTTCTGATCCTGGGCCAGACAGAAACAACTGTTACCCAGAGCCACTTAGAATAACAAGCAGCTTCAGCAGGCCTGCAGGGCCAAACTACGACTCCTGGAGCATGAAATACACTTGGCATACGGGAGGATGGTGATTCTGACTAGAGAACATATTGGTCCTATACTATAGGGCTACAGTGCAGGATGCCAAAGAGGAGCCTCTGAGGATTTCATACCTGGGCAGGCACCAAATAAAAACAATTCCAGTACACTCTGGCTTTAACTTCAGCACAAAAATGTTGCTGCAGAGGAAGATATGTTGGTTTTTTTTGGCGAATAAGAAAATCAATGGCGTTTTATACAATTCACTTTTATATATTAGGATATACTTTTATATGTAGGATATATTCTCCTACAGTATGTTATTATTTTTGTCTTTCAACAAATGTATCTCTAATTTACGTAAAATGTGTGTTTATATATATATATATATATATATATATATATATATATATTTTAGATTTCAGAGCATTAAATGATGACATACTACTTGTTCTAATAGTAAAACTATTCATCCATCATTGTCTTTCCTGAACTGCTGTTGAGACTGTGTGCAAATGTTCCTTTATTGTCTTAAACTCATTAGGTTTAGTGGTGCTATATGATCCTACAGTACAGTGTACTGTGTGAAGCCAAGTTGCAGGAGTCATTATTCCCACTTTGATCGCTTTAACATTTCAGATTCCCTTAGATGATGTTGTTTCTCAAACAAAGCTAAAATACAGTCTTGTTTTTCATACCATATGAAACAATATTACTGCATTCAAAAGCATGGTTAGGCAAATCTGTGCACCTAAGGCAAATTGCTGTGTGTGGCAGGGTCATATTTAGTGTTGCATATTTTGTTTGCTGTGATTTGATTATGTTTATTGAATACTGCATGTTGTGTTGCATTGTTATTTTGCAGTGGTTGTGTTGCTTTGTGTCAATTTAACAGGGTTTCATTGTTAATTGGGATTTACGTTGAACTGCATGTAGTATTCCCCAGGAAAGGTGAGTGTTGTCTTAGAGATTGAGCGGCAGACACAGAGAAGGCCGTCAGTCTGAGCTAGTGTGTCGGCAGAGAACTAGTGGCTGTGTGTTTCTGCATCATAACCGGCGGATCGAATGCTGGACCGCGGCACCTGGGAAACAGTATGTGGACTGCAAGGAAAAGAGAGGAAGGCTTCCATCATCGGCTGGTGGGCTTGTAGAGGGGTGTGATCTCGATGCACCCCTCTTTAAGCTAAGTACTCCTCTTTGCCTATTTTACCAGACCAGCTGGATTTGTAACCAGGATTTATGTCTCTGGTGATTCTCCTTTAAACCTTAGACTATAGTCTGACTGTGTATCCCTGCTGTTTCCTCTGTCCCCTGTGTATGTGCTATGGAGTGACTGAGGGTCTAGTCCACCACCTCTGAGAGTTGGGGGCCTGCCACCTCAGCGAGGTGGAGAGCGAGGCTGTCCAGCGAGGCTGTCCAGCGAGGCTGTCCAGCGAGGCTGTCCAGCGAGGCTGTCCAGAGACTGTGGGAACCTCGAGAGAGACTTTGGGCTGGATTTATTTATTTTATTGTCATAAATCTTGTGTAAACTTTCGATCCAACTTGTGATTGTTAACTCTGCTCAACCCTGATTTTTAATTAAGAACCTGTGTTTTTTTTACAGTCCTAGGCTCTTAACCTTAGGTGGCATTGTTGCCAACATTTTCTCCAAATTATTATTTTAAATTTAGACTTTTTCAACTTCACCACATATGAGCCAGGAACTTGTACTTACATTACATTACATTATATTACATATAATTTAGCTAAGGCTTTTATCCAAAGCGACTTTCAATAAGTACATTCAACCGTGAAGGTACAAACCAGAAGAGCAAGAATAAGTAATTGCGCATTCTCTTATAACTTAGGGACTAAGGGAAACAATGTACGGCTGTTTGATCACCTAACAGTTCCTTTATAGAGGAGAGTTATCAGCACACACAGAAGTCGTACTAGTTTGTTGTTCTTGGGCCTTAGAGTTTTTCTAATAATTCCCCAAATGTCAGAAGTATATATAGGCTATATTGAGCCAGAATTGTTGGGAAGGACTAAATTCATTTTATATGAATCCTTGAAGGGAGAATTAAGAAAAAAAAAAACATGTCTCATAAAACCAGATTTATCTCCACACTGCATTTGTGCTTTGCTAGCAAACAAGAAAGGTCATCCATTCATCTTCAACCACTTGTCCCTATAGGGGTTGTGGGGGGCTGGAGCCGATCCCAGCTGACATTAGGCGTGAGGCGAGGTCCACCCTGGACAGGAGCCAGTCTATCACCGGGTGCATAGAGACGAACAGAGACAGACAACCATTCACACTCACATTCACACCTACGGGCAATTTTTTAGAGTCATCAATGAACCTAACACCTGCACGTCTTTGGACTGTGGGAGGAAGAACCCGGAGAAAACCCACGCAGACACAGAGAGAACATGCAAACTCCACACAGAAGGGTCCCAGCCGGGATTAAAACCAGGAACCCACACTACCTCGCCGCCCTCCAAGAAAGGTCATGAAGAGTTTAAATGTGTTAAACCAATCAAATCATTAAGGATACAGTGGAATGTCAGTTAGGGCATCTAAACCTTCTGTAACGTGATGTAGTTCTGTGTCAAGATTTGATTCTCTGCCCAAACCCAACTGGGCCTGACTCGACCCACCGGGTCTTGAATAATGGGTTTTTAATGAGGCCCAGGTCCAAAACTGCTGCTGTGGTTCAGGCTCGGATTAGGCTCCGACAGAAACTATGCTGGTTCCTATGGGGTCTGGCCTGATTTTATTCAAATTGGAGGGATTTGATCAGATTATTTTTGCAAACATGGTGCGTCTGGAGAGCCATGGTGACTCGGAGCTGTAGAGGAGCCACTGGTACATCAGGAGGTGGAGGACAAGGAGAAATTGATACATTACAGTGCAGACAGGCCCTTTTGGAAATATGAACTGAAATATTTTTTCCAACTGATATGATATCAGTTGGAAAAAATATTTCCAACTGAAAATATTGGAATATTTTTGGATATCAGTGATATCCAAACCCACATGCCTGCTAACTACTAGGCTACAACTTAAGAGCTAACACTAACACTACCGCAAAAAGCATTTACGTGAAGATGTAAGGGGTGAGCTTACCACCCTGATACTTAAAGATGTTTTTGATGTACAGTATATTAGACAGATTGCAATATGACCATACAATTAGCGTAGGACGATGGAGAACAAGAAAAAGAGCATTTTTATCTCTATAGAAGTCTAGATTCTGTCACCATGGTGGTGAAATTTTCCAGGTTTGTAAAATCCTGTTTCCAAAAGAGTATGCAAAACTTGCAAAACATTGAAACCCCATATTTAATTGAAAGAAATGTCATTTTTTTAAAATTAATTGCTAATTTTTAATTTGATGCCAGCAACATGTTAAAAAAAACAGACAGGGACATGTTTACCACTCTGTTGCATCACCTCTTCTTTTAACGACACTCCTTAAGCGTTTGGGAACTGAGGAGACCAAAGTAGTGTTTTCCCATTCTTGCTTGATGTAGGATTTCAACTGCTCAACAGTTCAGGGTCTCCTCTGTATTTTATGTTTCATAATGCACAAATCATTTTCAAACCCTCCCCATCTTTACTTTAGAAAGACACAGCCTTTCTGGATGCTCTTTTTATACCCAGTAATGCTATTAACCTGTTGCCAGTTAACCTCATTCATTGTGAGATGATCCACCAGCTGTTTTCTTTGAGAATTTCACAACTTTTCCAGTCTTTTTCTTTCTGTTCCAACTTCTTTGAAACATGTTGCCTTGACATGTCTTTGTTGTCCTTGTGCTATTTTCAATAAATATGGCGTTTAAATGTTTTGCAAATCATCACATTGTACTATTCTATTTTACACAGGGTCTCAACTCTTTTTGTAAACTGGATTGTAGTTGAGAAGGTAGAGTTCAAAGATGTTGGTCCAATTTGCTATCACGGCTGGTGTGATCACATCGCAAGATGGTCTCTACTTTTAGCCTGTCGTTGTTCGTGTTCACAGAAAAAGAGGCTTCAGTTTACAGTAGGCAGGGTTAAGAGATCATGGGGGAAAGAAAGCTGAAAAGTTGCCAATTGAAGACTTCACGCATGACTTGAGTCATAATAGGTATGAAGGTAAAGTAGCAAGCCAGGTACACTGCAGTTAGTGAGCTTCGGAAGAGACTGAGTCAGAATGGACCCAGATCAAACCAGAGCAGTGTGAGAAACTAGTGATGTCCTGTGGGTGCAGATCTGCTGAAGTCATTCAAAGCTGTGGCCTCTACACTTCATGTTCATTTTTGAATCCTAGAGAAGAAAACATTGTTGAAATCTGCTCTTCTGACACAATAATTACTGTTCTCTAATTTTGATCACTGTTTGATCAATAAAGGTTTTCAGTTGAAGTACCTTGGTTATTTAAAAAAACAAAACATGCTATCAAAGAAGTGGTACAGCCACAGCGGACATTCTATCAAATTCTGAAGACTAAAAATTAACAATATTTTAGAATAAAACAAGTTTTTATAATGTGTTCTCTAATTATGATCTTCAGTGTATGTTGTAGGTTACACAATTAGCAAATGCTTCACACTGTAAAGCTGATAAGTGAATAAGTTTAGCTGGTTGTGGCATCTGGTCTCTTCATCACTTACTTTTCAGGTTTATTAAGTAGGATGTCATTTTTTTCCTCTCTTATTACTCAGGAAGATAAAGTCTGTTGGAACTATCATACGCAAGCTCATACCACTAGATAAGCTAGATGTACGAGGATAGGGGATAAAGACGGATGGCATCAGGCTTCTGCATGTATCCGTTTAACTATTTGTGTGTGTGTGTGTGTGTGTGTGTGTGTGTGTGTATGTGTGTGTGTGTGTGTTTGCCGGTCTGTTTGTACAGTGGTTGTGCATCTCTGTATGCATGTTGTGTTTTTCCAACAGTGAGACTAATTAAAAGGCAGAGAATATGCATGAAACGGCACAGGCAGTTAAAAGATACATTATCAAAAAGACTGTCGGGCCTCTGAACATGCAGTTAGAAATATTCAACCCGTGGAGGGGGGGCTATGGACTTGTGGAGGAAAAAATGCACAGTTTATATCTATTCACACTAGTCCCATTTCAGTGGGGTATCTATATCCACAACAGCAACAGCAGCAGAGGAGACAGGAGCACGAGAAGGTGGAGGTGGCCTGCCAGATAAACAGCCTGCCCTCTTAAAGACTCTTGATTGATCTCTTCCTGGTTGGGTGAGCCATGCGGGGAGATTGAGGCCACTGGATGGTTGTTGCGGTTGGAGCACATGTCGTACAAGTTCCCGGAGAACTGCATCTTCTTGGATTCCTGGCGGAGAGATTCCCAGACAGCTGCTGCTTCATCGGGACAGCCGGCCATCGCCACGTTGGCGCAGTCATGGAATTCATCCCAAGACCTGAAGAAAAGAACGGGAGCAAGAGAAAGGTTAAGAGATGTGAGGATACTTTCAGATGTCCCTTGGGACACATATGCTAACCTGACTATGCTGATCTGTCTATCACCAAAAAACGGGCCAAATCAACCAATGAGATCAACGAAGCATATGACTTACTAACAGAACATCGAGGCAAAGCTCACAAAGTAAACAGCATGTCTGTAAAAGATATTTGTCATCTGTGTAACGTGAATTTACTGATAAAAGACACAATTTCAGGAGCCCGCTCCATATTAGGTCTAGCGGGAAGTAAAGGCCACCACACGGTGTGTAGTAATGGGCAGATTTTCAGACTGAGGAAGCCCGTATAAATCTGTGAATTTACAAATAAAAGGCACAGTTACAGATGCCTGGTCCATATTCCAACAGAAGGATCACAGAGAAAAAAAGCGTTAGTGAGCGGCTTGCTCCATAGCTGCGCTCAACTCATCCGCGGAAGCCGCCATGTTGTTTACACTGAACAGTCTCTTCTCGTATCGCCACACTTAAATCCGTCTCAATACCAACGGTGATTGTTTGGTCGCTTGGGCAAACTTTCTAAATGTTCTCTACCGCAAGTTACTAGACTGATCTGTGAGTAAAATACAATGGCACTTGTGAAATCGGTATTGTCTCGCGAGGCAAACAGATGGCATCAAAAGTTTAAAAAATGTTAGAGACCTAAAACCAAATGAGTAAAAAGGTTGTAGTTAGTGGAAACAACAGTTTTGTACTGAGAAACAGTTCAATTCTAGATATAATTTAATACAAAGAATTGGACAGCTTGAATCACCAGGGCAAAGTTCCTGTGTTTATGACAAAAATCACTGCAGTGGAGGGTGTGGCCTGATTTTCTGAACTAATAGATAAACGTCAGATGTGATTTCAGATTTTAATTTATCAGGTGATCAGTTGATCACTTGGTCCAGACTGAAAGATGTCAACAGCTATCGAATTGATTGGGATGACATTTTGTAATACATCCTTAATCCCATGAATCTTTCTGATTTTGATGACCCCCTGTATTTTTCGGAGCCACTAGAAGGTCAAAGTTTTTAATTCCTTCCTTCCATACTGTTAAATATCCCAACATTTATATAATGGATTTGCACAAAATGTGTATAGCCAGTGATGGTTCCCAGATGATGTCTGGTTTTGTTTCAGTGCCAGCATGAGGTTGACATTTGTGGTTTTGAGTTATATGTCCCCATGACTTTGGTACAGACATATACATTGCCCTCAGGGTGAATTGTAATAACTTTGGAGATCTCTTAACCTTTCATCTATTGCCATCATAAGGTCAAAATTTTACTATGGTTTATGACCAAATACCTGACAAACTAATGACATTCCCCAGAGGCTCGACTGTTCTTTGCGTTTAGTGACATGCTACAGTAGGTGAACAAGCTAAACATTATACCAACAACAACATCTGCTTGTTGTATGCTGATGTGAACATGTTGCTCAAAGCACCACTGTGCCTATGTACAGGCTCACAGAAGCCCTACCATGGCTGTAAACTCTTACCCTTATTCTAGACCGCAAGCGTGTAAGTCGCATTTTTTACTCATGCAACAGATCAGGGTTCCCATATGTCCTGGAAAATCTGGAAAACACTTGAACAATTTTTCAGTCATGAGAAACACACACAAAATGAGAGAAAAAGTCAAATGTCCTGTAAATCAGTTTAACATTCTCCAATTTTCCCTAGCTGAGAATGAACTTCTAGTCTATCAGAGCTCCCAAAATGGATACCACTGTTATCCAAAAGGTGACAAAAGTTATGTCCAGGATCATATTAATGTTTGAATGGTGACGTTAGTTTATTGGACAATTGTATTATGAATAGACTGCCTTTTTATTTTGTTCTGTTCAAACTATGGGGACCACCATCTATTATGAGAGCACGGGCTGTACTGACTTTGGTTTTTTAGTATAGATAAGAAGGAACCAGCCCAAGGAGAGAATTATCGAAAAAAACAAAAAACAGCTTGTCATCATTTCTAAGCACTTAAGAGATGATTTAGGGGCTGTCCATATGAATGCGGGTATTTTTGAAACTGTATGTTTCTCTGCACGGTTTGTCCTTTAATCCACACGTAGCCGCAGTTGTGGGCTCCTGAAAGTATTTTGGAACCGGGGTCCAGGGTGGACTTTTTCCAAAAGTCCGGTTTCAGAAGTCATGTGTGGACAGGAAAACCGAGGAAAACCGCAATTTCTTCACGACATTGTTTGACATCACACTGTGCGACCGTAAACAGTCAGTTGTATCCATGGAGACTTGTGGAGAGCTTGTATATCGCCGTATTTGGACTGACACTACTCCCCATTCACACTTTCCTAAATTTTGCTGATTTTAAATTCATGAGTGACAGTGAGAAGTAACTCAACTTCGCTGTCAGTCCACACGAAGGAATCTGCCTGGCCTCGGTTCAACTTTGTTATTTTTCCTGTTTGAATTTTCCAGCCTTCTGATTGGCTAAAATTGCCTTCCTGTTAGGAGTGCTATCGCCACCTACTGCTTTGGCATGTGCATGACATTGTTTGAGGCAGATTTTGCAGTTTAATGTAGACAGAGATATTTTTTATCACACCAGGGGCCATAAAAGTTTGGTACTAGGCCTTAATAGATAACTCATAGACCTTTTTAATGGAACACAATTGCTAGGCAACATCCTTGGTCCTTGTTAACTTCCTGTCAGTTGATGCCATTCACATACACTGCACTAGGAAATAAACTAGGACAGATTTTAAATGTTTGTTTACATCTTTGAAAAGGTCTATAGCCATAGACTGTGCATCTTTTAAATCAGACTTCCACAGAGAGGAACATATTAGTGCACAGTGTGACCCCTGTTTGCTGTGTCAGCAAGATCATCACTTAGACTGTCCTGGAAAATGATCTCTAGAAAAGAGTGGGAACCCTGCAAATACGCTTTCATTTCAGATCAGTTTCATCTATTCAGCTGTGTGCACTTGCTCAGCACATGGGAATTTCCACAACCTGAATTGCTCATTTATGCCATTTTTCAGACTATAAGTCAAAGATGTGAAAACACAAGGTTGATTTACTACATATTTTAGGCTTTTATTGTTATTTTTTCATTTTAATATGAAACTTTTATCATATTATCATTATTACTTATGACCTGACCCTGTTCTTTGATATTATAACTGATGGCATCTTTCTCCTTTATGCTTTTTAAAATCCTCTCTCCTCTCTCAAACTTTATAAGGGCATGTAGGATTATGAGGGGGGAACATTGTTTAGTGTAGGATCTTCATCTAACAGATCTGCCAGCCCGTTCTAATTCCCGGGGTGTCAAATACTGCTGTTTTGTCACGGCCCTCAGTGTTTGGTACTGGGCTCTCAACTGTAAACCTGGAGCAAGTGCTCCATGATTAAAAGACCAGACTTTCACCCAGGAGACCGCAGCTCTTGTCCTGTGCGTCACAAATGCACTTATTTTAACCCCACAGATAATCTTCCCTATCCACTTGATTTAGTTTCTTAAACTTTACCACTTATTTTTGTTTGAATTTCACAATGTCTTCTCCATGTTTTAAAATAAACGAGTGTAGTGGAACGTCTTTTAAATCAGACTTCCGCAGAGAGGAACATGCAAGGACATTTACAAGTGACGCCTAACGGACCTGACAAAATGGTTGTCCATGGCGAGTTGGGATGAGGACGGGTTGAAACAGCACACTCCACAGAAAGTTTGGCTGGAACGAAACCTTGGGGCCAGATGAAACCAGTATGGACAGCTGCTTCGGTGTCCTGTGACGCCTATTTAACCTGAGTCTTGCTCAACACTAACTGTACAGACATTTCCTGCTAACTAGCAATGTACACACCAACCTTTTATGAGGAATGTGCCCTGGATGTTTAATTAAATGTATCACCAGTCGGACGTCATTTGCTGGTATTAGCCCTATCCGGACTGATGTGGTCTGCCGCAGTTTCTGGTCTTTTCGTGTTGCTTTTACTGGTAATCGCCAAAGTGCAAGTAGAATTTATTTTCACACTTCTACGAATCTACAAGTGAAGTTCCATATGTGTACATAGGCATGTCAAATTAGTAAATGACTCAGGCTCAGGTGGTGGTTTACGTTATAAACGTAAATAACGAAGACTTAACTGTATATTTTGGAGCTGTTAAAGCATGTCCTTTTATTGTGAAGGACTGAAGTATGGTCCTGGATGTTTTGACAGCATTGATGTTAATGTGGATGAGCTCCAGTGTTTACGGAGAGGAGATCGAAGTGTCCGAGTAGAGAGGAGCACACAGCTAATTCACCGCTGTAAGCGTCCTTTTGACCCCTCATGTTAACACAAAGATAAATCAGGCTGTTATAACGATATTTAGTTACAAAGAGAAGAAGTTAGACTTTAGTTTAACCACATTAAATTAACTCTAAACATTAACATAATTTATATTTGTAGGTTCAACAGAAAGTTTGATAGAATTTAGCCAAAAACTGTCCGACTGGTGAAGGTCTAAACAGACAGCTCTGAAAATAGGTGGAGAAGATGCAGTAACAGTGAAGCACTAGTCCTCAGATTCAATCTATTTGTTGTCTCTTCCTTG